>NC_092462.1:53646259-56046259 GCF_047495875.1 Pithys albifrons albifrons
TGAAAGGACTGTGATGTTTTTATCAGTTCTTAAATGGTTAAACAATTCTTTCCAAGTATATTTTCTGATTCTTTTTATGTACTTCAATTTACAGCTACCACTTCCTCATGTGTACATTTTAATGATTTGCTCTTCCAAATGACACTTATCAAATTAACTTATTCTAGAAAAAGAATCCGTGGGGTAGTTTTGCTCAATCAGCCTTATTTCTTGAATTACTTCCTTGTCTATGAAAATGAAGTTACCACTTTTGATTACTCTCAGATAATTAAATAATGATAAAAGTGCTTAATTTATTAAATTAAGTAGCTTTAGCTTACACAGCCTTTTGATGTATGATCTTAACTCCCATTAACAGAGCTTTTGCTTCAAATATTGAAAGGAAATACACATTTTTTTATTTCTGTATTATAAATTAGATACTAAAATTGTACAAAACTCTTACATTAGTAAAGGAGACTTTGCAAACAACACTTATTTAACTTTTTAAATGTGTATTGACATAAATATACTTCATATTAAAACTGAACTTTTCAATTAAATCATTCCAATTGTCATTTTGTTTCATTACTTTTTGGGGGAGATGTGAGCTGAGATTGTCCACTTCATGAAGTACTTGTAAGCTCCCTGTCAGAAAGGAGTACTTGAGTCTGATGTCTTTGGCACTGAAGTAGGATATTAAAGGAGGCTTCCTGCTAACTGTCCTGTTGCTTGGCAGGTCCTTGCCTTCTCTCCCTGTTCATAGCTTTTGCAACTGAATACAAACTGAGAAGTTAGTTCTTTCTTTACAGACAAAATATTGCTGATAAACTTCCTAGCTTTCATAGGCTCACTTAAATTTCCTAATATGGTCTTAGTGTTAAATTATTAATGATTGCAGTTTTCTTCAATTAAAGTTTAGTCTTGTTTTATTTGAAGCAGTGAATTCAAACAAAGCATTGAGTTTCTGTCTAGTTTTGGTTTTGGAAAAGAAGTGAAAAGGGGTGAAATATCTATGAGGGGGAAATAAAAAATAAAATTTTGACTCCAGTAAGAAGAGAGAAGGCAATTTAAAATGGCTACAAAAGAGAAGATAAAGGAAAGAGAAGTAATTGTATTGAATCCTCTCCAATATAGATTTTCTTCTCACTAACATTAATGGAAGTCTACTACAACACAAATGGATGTTCTTATTTACAAGTGATTTTGAATGGTTAACAGACATTTTGTGTATTAGATTTGAGATGTGTGGCCCTGGATGGGCTGCAGGAGAGAAAAGTCTAGAGCCTGCAATACTGTACCTCCTTTCTCTGTGAATAAATAAGGTACTTACAGGGAGAAAAGGGAGTACTAACTACCATTTTTACCGAATAGAAATAAGTTCATGTTTTCTGTCTAATTTGTTTTAAATTACTTATGAGTAGTCTACTGAGGAATAGAAAACAATGATGCTACTAAATAGCTGAATATTTATTCGTGTAGACAGTGTGTACTTTAACAAGTGTATTGCTGGAGATTAGAAGTTTAGATTGAGGTCTGTGGAGAAACCATACTGTGAAAATAATATACTGATGATGAGGCCCAAAGGATCTCATCTCAGTTTGAATTTTGTTACAGGGAATTCTGTCAAACTTGAGCTTATTAAAACAAAACCACATTAAAACAAAACCACATGATCTGTTTGTACTGTGAGCCTCTTATGGTGATTGCATTCTTTCTACTGGAATTCTCTTTTGTTACTGTCCCATTTTCCAGAAACTACCCTTTGTGAACACTTTAGCACTTGCTAGCATCTTTTTTGGCCTTCTATATCATTTGTCATGGCTAGTCTACGTAACTTTTTTCCCAACTGAAGCAATTGCTGTGACACTGTGATACAGTGACTTATGACATTATTTTACTTGCACTCCATTTTCTTTACTTTCATTTTCTTTCCTTGAATAGAAGCAGGACAGAAGGTCTACATTTGTGATATTTGTGAAAAATGCTCTCTGTTCCAATAACTAATTGAACCCTAAAATCATATAATCAAGGTCTATTCATCCAAACCTGTAAAAAGCTTAAATACTAATTGTTTGGTTATTAACATAAAACTCTGTTGAGAGCAGATTTATATCGTGTGTGAATGCAATGGATAGGACAACAGATGTCTAACTATAGTGTATATATTAGTGTACATCTTGCTTGGTTTTAAGTTTTCTATAGCTAAACTATCCAGATGCTAAGCACTGATGTATCTGTCATGGTAGAGAGAGAGCAAGGCTGCCTAAATTATTACCAGTATGTGATCTAAATTGTACAAAATTAGTTTAGAAATTTCTGATCTGTCCTACAGTAAAATTAATAAAGAACCACTTGACACTGTAGGGAAAAATGTGACTGAGTAATGAGAGCTGTGCACAGGACAAGGGAAATTAAATATATATAGGTTTCTGTAGTTGTGTTTGAAATTTTTTTGATTACAAGTTCATTGTTAACAAATTAAGTAATGTTACTCAACATTTCATCAATATATATGTATGAAGAGTGTGTGTTAGCTACCTATATTTTCAGCAGAAAGTATTCCCTTAACATTAGCAATATAGGGTAGAGAGGTTTTCAACATGCTGGAGAGATCTGGACATCTTTATACACATACTCAAGAACTAAGTCTTACTCTGGAGAAATATGGATCCAGTTTGGCTGTCAGATGATTCATAAGTGAAAGTATGTCTTCAAATTATAACACGATTTCCGGTAGCTTTCTGCGAAATTGCTTTAGAATTGATTAAGTTGCTACCAGAACAAAGTACAACTTCTATGCATTAATCTTTTGAAATAAGCTTATATTTTTAATTTATTTCTAATAAGTAATACATACTGTGAATGATTGTTCTTTGTTTACAGATGACTGCTAGAGCAGCTTGAATTTTATAATAATTCATGAGAAATTAATAAGTACTCATAACGAATAAACTTAGGGACAGTTTAATGACTATTCATCAGCAGTTCATGCACAACAAATCCAAACGTTTATCAAAGATGTTCATAAACATAATGCACAAGCAGCTTTAATGAACTGATAAAGAACATTAATGAACATTCATTATGAATTTCCCTTGACTGGGAATGGCATCCCCAGAGATACAACATTTCAAATTACTTTCCTTTTAAACAAAAGAACATAGATGCTTCAAAAATTGCTAATACTTAAGATAGAAGTAAAAATGAAATATAGTTTTGGGTTTTTTTTTATTGAGACTAGGTTTAAGTTTTGTTTGAATCTAAGAGCATTTGCTCTTGCCCTGATTAGTGTGAGACATCTTCAGAATCCATATTTTCAAAAAGTCTGCCAGATTTTTATAGTTGTCATCTCCTGCTTTGTGGATTGGTATCTTTGGTTTGGTTTTCATGATTGACTGCTTTCCACAGAGCCTTTAGTTGTTCCCAGAAATTTCTGTGCATTAAATTCTATCTCAAATGTTAGTGGCAAACCTGTGTTTGTTCTTGCTTATCACAGAAACAATGTTAAATAGAACCTTGGTGCAGCCAGTTCAAGTCGTAGGTTCGGGTAGCTGTAAACTTTCTCAGTTTATGATTTCAATTATGAGTATCTCTCAAACAACAAAAAAAATCTTTGGAGTTAGAAGCCATATATTATTCCTCTTTATTGAAAAATTATTATATGCATATTTTATTGAAATTGCATTGATAATGCAAAATAAAAAGCATGTAAAGTATTTGTTATTTATCATGCTTCATTTTCATTGATGACACAGCGAGAAGTAGACTAATCTCTTCTCACATTCATCAAGTACAGCTATGGGTTCCATGTTATTTCTAGTAAATTACTGAAGTCTCACTAGTACAGTGATGAAGACCTAGATGAATGACTGTTTAGCTCTGTGCTGGTTCCTTTTCACACCAAGTTAAAATGATATGTACATCATAACAGTCACAATTTCATTGCAGGAACATTGAAGGTCAACTGCATAAAATCACATTTATCTCCAATGGAATTGGAGAAACATAAAATGATTCCTTCAGCTGGGATATGCCTTTTATCTCTGATTCATAGGTATTGGAATAAGATGAAAGGTGTACTAATCATTGTGCTGAATTTGCTTTGCATGCAGAATAAGTAAGCTCCTTCTGGTTTTACTACTACTAAGAACTTTATAGATACTCATATAACTCAATATGCTCAAAATCATGTTGTAGGCAAAAAGGAGGGAACCTACATACCTAAAGCCAAGAATTTATTTTCTGCATAATTGGTATAATTAAGCAATTATTACTAATCTACATATAATTGTTGCAAAAAAAATAAAGGAAAGTGGAATGGAAAAGTCTCAACAATACTAATCCAGTTAAATCTCTTGCATACAGACTTGCTTGTAACTACCTCCTATCTTGGTGTTATGCTCATCCTGCTACTGCCTTTCTGGGTCCTAAGATCATGCTTCAGTATGGCTTGTGCGCATGTAATGTTGCTGAAGGAGACATACAGTGTGTTGTAAGTCCTTTGCTGGCAGGAATGTGGTGTTGGCTTTTCTTATCCTTGGATCCAATTGTGGTTATTTTTTTATGTTTACTAACTTATTATTTGTTCTCTTTATTACCCCTGTAACTTTTTTCTTTCCCTAGCTCCATTTCTTTGACTGACCAGCCATGAGACCCTCTATCCTTTGGCTCTTCAGTGTTAGCTGGGTCTCTGTGTACTCTCATCCCATAACTACTGGGCTGCAGTTCCACAGGCCAGCGCTCTCACTTTGTGAGGCTTTACTAGGCTGTATTTCTGCTCACTATATTTTAATAATACCTCATTTTACACAGAATAGCTACTTGTTACTATCATTGCACCATAAAAAGTTAAGCAGAAATAGAAGTACTTAGATTCATGTGATCATTTAAAAACCTCAACCAAAGCATCAAAAGTCTAGTAGAGTTAAGCCCAGTGAAAACAAAACTCCAGATTTGCCAGGACAAGTTCAGACTGAGCTCTCAGGAGGACTGTAGCCTGAGCAGGGCCACCCATGAGGTCAGAATAGGTTGCTTAGGGTTTAATACAGTGGGATCTTGAAAACCTTCAGTATTGGTTTTCTGGACAGCCTGTTTTACTGCCAGTTTTCCTTTGTATACAGTCTACAGTTCACAGACTTTTTCCTTTTATCCAGTCATGTTCTCTCTTACTTTATTGTTCATCAGCTCTCAACCTCAAGGTTGCATTACTGTGAGGACTCTGCTCTGCCTTCTTGATAACCCCCTTTTAAGTATCTGAGTGTTCCTATTAAGTTGATTTGAAAAGCTTTTACACCCATGTTGAAAGATGATAAAATATTAATTTCAATATAGAAATTAACAATACAAGCATGGATCTGATGATTTTTTAATTTTTTTCCCAATCAAACTGCAAATAGTTCTTTGGTCTTGGATAGGTTTTCTATTTACTTGCATGAAAAAAAAAGTATAAAAAGTTTTACCCTGAAAGGGTCATTCTTACCTTTTAGTCAAGGTAAATTGAATCTCTGTTGTTCACCTTTTTAGATCTAATGGATGCACACTAGACAGACCACCTTCTCAAGAATACCGTCATATAAGAAAATGAAGTCTTTTGTGCAGTGCGTATTCCAGATTTGGGGAGGTTAGACCAATCATGCTTTTAATTTCATCTAGAAGGTCCTGACTATATCAAGAAGTTCCTCCTACCATGTGTATTGCTTTTGTCTTTGGCACCATGCCCATAATCCTACAATATAACATGTCAAGAATTTTTTCCCTAAATTGTGGAACAAATCAGAGGTAGACAAGCATTTAAAAACAGATTTGATTTGCTGTATTTTGCAAGCTTTCTGAGGCAAAGTGATAAACCATAGCAGCTTGAAGTAATGCGATGAGAGCACTCTTATCATTGTGCATACGCCTAACACTGTTTCACTGTCATGCTGCCCTTTAAAAATGTTAACAAGAAAGAAAAAGGAATTATCAGTTTGATACAGATTTGTTATATCAGAAATGCTGAATCATGGATACAAATAAGCTATGCATATAAAAGCATTACTTGTTGAATGAATTAATTGTATATTACCTGGAAACTTCCAGAGGTTGCTGTTTTTCCCACTGACACCCATATAAAATGTTTAAAAGATATGTATTGGATGGGGGGTTTTTGAACAGTATTATTTTTTACCTTTTTTTTTCAGAGTTTAAACTGAAGTTTGTTTGTTTGTTTGTTTGTTTTCCAAATAATCCTTATTTTAAAAGAGTATTTACTGAACTTTCCTCTTTCACCCATCTTGTAGTGGAAGATTAAGGTTTTGATGGATAGTATTGATAATAAAACCTACAAATTTTAACAATAAAAAGGAAAAAAACAATAAAGTGGAAGGAAAACAGCTCCTAAATCACAGTATTTATTCTCTAAGACCAAAGTGCCTAACAGTGAACTTGTTTTAGGAACACTAAATACATATGAGACATTGATGAAAAGACACAGTGAAACTGCATAGAAAGAAATCTTGAGATGAATTCCTTGAGCATACAAGACTTCATAGACACAAATATTCATACATTAGCATAACCAATGCTAATAATTTACATGAAAAGAAAATCAAAACACCCAAAGTGGGTTCAAGTCTGCAATTTTCGCTGGGGATTAGACATTAATAACACAACTGTGCTGGTTTAAAGGTAAACCGGTGGGAGAAATGAATCCAACTCAAGAAAGGTTACAAGTCATATTAACAATTTACTAATAAATACAATGATACAGAGAAAAAATTGGTTTTAACTCACAAGGGAACAGATGTAAAACCCAGCACTCTGAGGCACAAACAGAATGGTGTTTGTGTAGCGCCTGTGCTGAGCACCACATAGTCCACCTGAATCCAAAGTAAAAGGAAGGAAAAACCCGTTGGTAAGGATGATAGTCACAGTCTTGTCGAGAGTGACAGTCACAGTCCTGTTGAGGTTCTGGTCCTCCTCTGGATCGAATGAGTGGTACCAGAAGTCCCAAACCCCCAAGATTATATATGGTCAGGTTCAGGTGAGAATCCCCAGTATCTGCCCCAGGGTGGGGAGTTCCACAATGGATGATTTAACTATGGGATAATTTTGGACTCATTGATGGCCCATTAGCAGACACCATCCCTCAGGCTGGGTGTGAAGGTGCTAATGCCTTCCTGGAGGGGAGCTATCACAGCCAAGTCATTGGTGTGATGACAGGGACACTCCCCTATCTCACCGGGTGCTTTAACATCCAGCTTGTAGCCCGAAGTGTCAGGTGTGCGCTGGGCAGCTGCAGCAAATGGTCCAATATTATTTAGTTCATCAGAAATGAGACAAAGGGTGTAGAATACACAGTTTTGGTTACACCCACACAGTTGTTCCCACTGCTGTAACTCAGAAAACAACGTATCTTAGCCCTGTGGAAAGGTAACCTCCATAAATTGTGCACAGTGCACTTTATATTTTTCAGATGTGAAAAATATGCCATATAATTTATTCAAAATCACAGGAGTGCTTTGCATTTTTCAGCATAGGAGTAAATTTATTAATTATAAGCTGATAGCAACAGACAGCATTATTTCAGATGTGATGAAACTACACAGAAGTTACAAAGCCTTCAGGTGAAAATACAATGAAATAGTACAAGCTCTTATCTGATCAAAATAGGATTGACAGCCTTTATTTCTAGGATGGGAGAAATATATAAGTGCTTCTTAAGAATAAATTGACATGCAACCTTCTCAGGGCAGGATTTTGGATAATCTCAGAGGGGTATTAGTGAAAATCCCTTTAGGCTGAAGAAATTAGGCATCTTCAAAGCTGATGTGAAAGAAGAAAGAAAAGGAGAAAAAATGAATGGTTGCAACAACTCTGTCCACAGAGGACATGCTTTAAAAAGATGTCTTTTCAAGTCTTAGTAGTTAACTTGCTTTGTTTCTTAGACTGTTGTTTTTGTTTTCTGTTAATGTACACTGAAAGGTGGAGTAAACCACAGTGCACTGACTGGAATCTAGCTAGGCAGAAATTAACAGCAGTGACAAATAAAATGGTTTTTTTATTCCACAACTTTCTTCCCTAATGAAACAGGAAAGTTATAAGTGAGTTTTTTACTTAGGGAATACCATTGCACAGTTGAAATTCCTTCCAAATGCATCCTCTAGAGGCAATAAGCTCAAGTGAGCCTGTAATCATGGTTAGACCTTTTATTCTATCAATTGCCTCATCCCATGGGTCCACTTCCTTGACCTGAAACGTCCTTATTGCTGCTTTATTGCAAAAGTGAGGGAGTGTCCTTTTGCTTTCTCTTAGAATCCAAACTGCCAGACTCACTACTTGAGAGCATTTTGCAACCTCTGATATATACAGACATTCTCAATTCTTTTGCCTTGTTGAGTAATTCTTTGCCATATACTGAAGTATTAACAGAAGTCGAAGGAAGTTGGAAGAGTGTTTTTTGAGGAGACAGGAGATGCTGGAACAAACACCTTCAGAGGGAGAACAGACTAGCGCACTGCTTGCTGATCAGTTGTCTAAAATAATCTGATCACTCATTCTGCAAGTAAGATGATGTGTAAGCCTTCAGCTTCATAGGAGAGTTCAGAGATACAAAATCAATTGCTACATTCATTGATCACATCATTTTAAATCTGTATACTTCCAATCTTTCTTCATATATTTTAAGTATGCAAGATACAAATGAGGAGCAGAAAATTAATGAGTACTAATAATTGTGAGCAATTACTATGTCTTAGCAAACTGAAAGGAGCACAGGTTATATTGGTGAAGTCCATTATATGAAAGAAGGCTTTTGTCTTGCACAGATAATGCTCTATGAACAGAAGATATTTCAAAGGTTTCTAATCAAGTCCCTTTATAACCATGATCAAAGTATTGAGCTCTGTAATCACTTCTGGGTGTTTCTTTCATCAAGAGGTGTGTAAGTATAATCTCAGATTTCTGTGAATGCATTTCAACATATGATTTTGCTATTTCCTTCAAGTAACCCATGGGTAGAACTGCAAATGACCCTTGTTTGGTCTCAAGGTTATGTATTACCAGGTTGCTAGGGAAAAATAAAAAGGAAACCAGCAAAAACACAGTGGCACTGCTCTCATAAAGCTGTCATTCATTCACCTTGAATAAACAATGCCAATATACTTTAAAATCAATGTTCTTTTTTTCCCGCCCCCATTTAAAAATCTTTGAGAAGCAGAAGACTGTAAGCTTTTAAGCTGGTCTGAGGAACTATTCACACATTCATCATGTTTTTGTTCTGCACTAATAGTCCCTGGAGAAGCAGTAGGCAAATCTAGGATCTGATGTGATGTCGGTGCTCTTGAAATGAATAAAAACTTTCACCTAAACCCTGAGCCTTTAACAGGGAGAAATATTAAAATGACATGCTGAGAGGAAGTTGTGTGATTTCTCTAGGCATCATTCAATATTCCCAGTATTTAAATATAGGTATTGTTGCCTGAAAAGACTACTGAGAAAAAGACTCTGGACTAATTTAGTAGGAGGTCAGATAAGGGAGCAGAGGCTTTAATGAACACCCAGGCTCCACCAGGAATACATATCCATGTGCGTGTCCCAAACAATGGTTTCATGAGTTTTATAATAATGTCCATCCAATCCCCATTCACACATACCTCAGTTCTGCCCCGTTGTGCCCCCTAGCACATGCCATCTGGTATTGAGTCTGAGGGAGTTCTGGGACCCCTCTTTCATCATCTTCATCTTCCTCATATCATGTTGCATACTTGGAGGTCTTCCAGCATTCTGGTATTCCAGGTCACTCTGCCTATGCTTATGTCTCCTGATGCAGGCCTTGACGTGTTTTTCAGCCATGCTACTTTGAATACTAAACAGCTAACAGAATTTTGGGGGGTTGATATGGGATGGGCTTTGTATGTATAAACATTGAACTTAAGCTACTAGAAATACTGGTACTCTAAAATCTACATTCATCACACTTACTTCCAAAATCTTATAAAAATTAAAAAATAAAAAAAATCAAAAACCTCTTGCAGCATCAGTATTAATGACATTACAAGCAGTTAATATATCAGCTATGGATTTTCCTAAAAATTGGCCTTTACCTGCAGTACAGAATGCTTCATGATGCTGAGGACTGGTCCCTGAATTCTTTTACCTACAGTTTCTGGCACTCAGACTGGTTGTGAGCTTTCAGAAGAGACAAGGTGTTCATTTTATTGAAGTCTATTCTCTAATACTAGCTGTTTTGCCTGTAAACAGATAAATGACCATTAGCTAATCTGGTTTTGATTTGATATGTCACATTGCTTTCACCAAGTTGGTAGTAGTCAAACTTTTGTTTTGTGGTGTAAAAATGAAATCCCTTTCCTTTCCCTCACCCATTTTTTTCATCACCCATGAAAATCCTTTGGTTTACCAATCTCTGAACTATTAGCCCTTGAAAAACATAGCCAGCCTGCCCCTTCAGTCAGCAAATCGGAGAAAGCTGGGACATTCCCAGCATGCCTGTGCTAGAGAAGACATCCAGTGTGAGCAATACAGCTTTGAGGAAAGGGCTGTTCGACTTTAGACTCTAAAAAATAAATGTCTGAATATAAAAATAATGTATCTCTCTAGACCAATAGAAGTCTTAATTAGAAGTTATTACATTTTCCAACATTTCTATGGAAATATGACTTTATTCCTTTGTTTGGAGACCAGTAATCGGTGTTTCCTTTTTGTTAAATTGTATCATTTAATTTTCCTTCTCATGACTGAGCCTAGTGACAAAGAGGCAAATTAATTTTAATTCTGATAAGTTTTCTTGGATACAGATACCTGTCCACAAAGAAAGATATTGATGCTACCTTATCATCCCATGTGGTTTACAGAAGAACCTATCAGATAATGAAGTCTGAGTTGCTACTGACCTGTGGGGCAAACACAATGGTAGTAAAAATACTCGCACAAAAAATGTGGTACTTAACCAGTCATCCTCTGCCTTCTTTTCTACTGTTCATGGTACATGAGTTTAAATAAGGTTTTCCACCATTTTACTTTTCCTGCAGTTGCTTGTCAACTTTGTGGTTTTGCTACTCAAGAAAAAGACAAATCATGCTTCTTTCTCACAGTAGAGCATATCAACCTACTTACTTGAATTTGGTTTTTTTTCTACAACAGCAGAAGGTTGTGGAATTTATGCACAGGACTTTGCAACAGCCCTGTTTCCTTAAAGCTGTTTTTTACTACTAGCTATACTCATTATTGCCTAGGGTTTTTTACAGTGTATATAAAATAACCTATTTTTTTGTCAAGTCATTGTCACTTCTGAAGCACCCAAAGTAGTAAAACGCAAGTGCTATATTTCCTGTGGATTTACAGAGTTTTATTATTTCTACCTTTGGTACAAACCAACAAGGACTTGTTGCCTGGGATGTGGTTTTAAAAGAGTGGATCATTCTTTTGAAAAGCTTTGATCACTGCAGTCATACTGTTGAACCTTTTATCTTGCTGGTACATTGATTTTAGCCAAAGATTGCCTTTCATGAAACTCTGAACTTTAAAAGCACCTCAGTTTCAAGGAAAAATATTCTGTGAAATGTCTGAAGGCTCAGGTTTGATCTTTTTATGTGCATATTTCTTCTAACTTATTTTCTGAGGGACAGTTGTATAATGCTTTTGCTTCTAAAACGTGAATTATTCACAACGAGTGTGGAAGAAATTGTGATAATTTTAAAGTTTATGTAAATAACTGCATAATTTTACCTTTCATTTGCAGATTTTTTTTGTTAATTAGTTTTTTGGGAGAAAAGCCTGTGTCTTGATGCCATTATTTTTATTGAAGCATGTGATTCAAGGGATGAATGTGTACCGTATCAAATCTTAATATGTTTTTTCTAATGTCTACTGTTCATTGGTATTCTCTAGAAATTTCTTAACTGGACTACATGAAACACCTTATATATTTTTAAAATGTACTAAAAAAGATGCAAGGAAATCTGTGTTTGCCTTTAAAGGACGATGTAGAAAGATTTTAAGAGTGTGCTATGAGCATTATTATTATGCTACATAATTTCTAGTATAACTGGGATATTAAGTAAGTAGACATAAGATAAGAAAACATATTTGAACTCTGTGACTCCATTCTACTCTTGAGTGTGTTTCTGAGTTTGCAGCACTAGATTTCATACCACTGGTACTGTCTAACTATTAGTCTGACTATGTAAATTCTAGCATAGCATGAAATGGCAGGAGAAAGCCTTCACATTAATTATGCTCTCTAAACAAAATAACTCTGAACCAAGTTGTTCTGCAAAGCCACTGCAAGATTGTAACTATAAGATGAGGTCTGGCTACCTCATCTGAACAACCAGGAAAGAAAATATCTGCATTTAAGTAGGTAATACTATAACTCAAGGTCAGTTTGTTCTTCTGAGCACTCCTGTATTGACATTTATATTCTCTCTGAAAATTGTATCTTAGAAGTCTTCATTTTAGCCAGGAAATATTCACAAATGGTAGCTGAATGTGAGAAGTATATAGGGCTTTCTGGAGCACAGAAACTTCACAGCCTATACTGCAGCATGTACATAGTAATGTCTTGATTTAAGATTTATGTATAAATTCATATTGTTGAGATTTTATTTTCTGAAAGTGTCTAACATATTTTAGACCTATTTATTTCTAGAAATAAAGGAAAGGGATACAATATCACTTTACATCTCAATTGTCTAAGGTTCACATAGTAATGCTGGACATAAAGTATTTGAACAGAAGGAAAAATAAAACCTTAAGACACATCTAAGTCTTCATTAAATGTAATAGATAGGAATAAAGAAAAATTTCCCCTATCTTAATTGTATAAGAAGCTATTAAAAATGTGTTATTCCAAATACAGTTGAGACAATGATTTCCTCCATTACCTTTTGACAGTCTGTGGGTTTGAAATCTGAGTAGCAGTTGAAAGAAGGTGGATCATCTATGTTTTATTTGCCAAATTTTTTTAAATGCAGCAAAGATAGTTTTAAAAGCTTTGTAGCTCATGCTCTGTCGCCCCCCCCCCCCCTTTTTTTTTTGGTGGAACAGTAAAGGTCAGTTTTAATCTGTTTATGAAGGTAGTAGTAGCCTTTTTTGAGTGCTCCCACTCAAATAGCTCTTTAAGAAGGGGCTCTCAGAATTACTAGATAGTCCTAACAAATGGAAGTTTTGGTTGTATTATACATTCATTTTGCTGTAGTTTGGTCTTCCAGTTTCATACCCTATGGAGTTAAAGAAGTTTCAAAAGCCAATATATTGCTAAGCAGTACATGCTTCTCTAAGTCGTTCTTTGAGTACCTTCATGTCAGGCTCAATAACCTTTTTGTGAGGAGGTATTCCAGTCTTCACTAGTGTTTTCCTGGGACTTGTTGGTTTGTCTAGGTTCTTCACTCATTTTACATTCATATTTGCAGGTTTGTGTCCTATTTATTTCAGCAAATATGGGGTATTGTCATATTATTCTTTTAGATATTAGCTGTTTAACAAAATAAAACCCTTTAGCCCTCTCTGTGAAAGCCCATGAACATTTGAAATCTCTGGTAAGCTGTCCTAGTTCAGCTGGAGGGACCAGCTAACCCTGTGTGGTGGTGATCAAACCTGTGTATTCCACCCCCTCTATTCATTCCCCAAGGACAATGGGCCATTAGCAGCAGCTGCCCAGGGAGCCATTATCTCCTTCACACCCAGCCTGAGGGGGCGGAGCTGCTAATGGGCCATCAACAGCTCAACACCCCCTGGCTCCCAGAGTTAATCACCCATTGTGTGAGTCCCCGCCCAGGGGGAGGGACTGAGTGCTCCCTGAGGGTACATAAGTGGTGGGTAAGAAGACCTCGGGAACCTTCTCGTCGGATCCAGAGCAGCAGCAGGACCTCGACAGCAGGAGATCACCGCTCTCGCCCAGACCACAGCCCTCACTTGCACCAACAGGTTTTTCTTTTCCTTTTGCTCTGGACTTGGGGGAACCACAGGGGTCTCAGCACAAGGGCAAACAAACCCCCTTGGGTTTGTGCCCCAGGACACTGGGTTATATTGCTGGGGTATTGTGAGTTGAAAGCAATTTCCCTTGTGTGTCAGTGTTGTTATTGTAATATTATTATTAAATTTTAGCTCTGACTTATAATCTCTCTCGTGGTGAGTTTCATTTCCCCTGCTGGTTCACCTTTAAACCAGCACATAAGCTCATGTTAAATAATTTTCCCATCACAAAATTTTGCCTGTTAATTGCATCAGTATTTACTTCTATTTTCTTCTTAGTTACAGATTATTCTGGAAAGGACCCACAAGTCCAACTCTAAAGTCAATGGGTCATGCAGAGATCAAAACTGCAACCTTGACTTTATTAGTACCATTCTCCAACCAACTAATCTAAATAATGTTTAGTCCTGTAGACAACTATGTTTAGGTGAGGTGCAATAAATCTAGGAATCAAGCTTAAGTTTCAAGTCAGCCTTGTAAGCACCCTCAGTAATGTAAACAGTAGAGATATACAAAATTTCCACAGAAATTTATCTTACTTCCATAGAAATAGAACCATGTCTTCAGAGGGGTAGGATAGCATTGCGGGATATGTTATCATAGGTGCATATCTTGTGATAGAAGCAACAGCTATTCTGTATGTGGGTAGTGTGCTCTAATCCCCATTCAGTTTGCAGAGCCAAATTCCTAATTTCCATTACTATTTTATAAGAAAGATGACTCCTATAGAATTTGAGTAATTATTTTTCCTCTTCTTAGCTTAGGAAATAATTGATTCAGTAACCATCATGTTAAAGTGTCACATAATTATTCTTTTGCTATAGCAGTTTATAGTCAGTATGCAGATGGAGACAAGAATCTTTAAAAAAAGGTTTTTAAATGTTACAAAAATGTTGACCGTATTGCAGATATTGAACTCAGATTCAAAATACTGATGCCAGACTTTGAGAAAGATGTGAAGGACCAATTGTAATGAAGAAGAGGTGATGTTTCACTGCCTTTTTGATGTCTATATTTGTTAGTAGTAAAACAACAATTCACTCTAGTCATAGTTCCTTGCTCTGATTCCCTTAATATTAATAACAAATATGTTAGATTTTGTTGTTTGACAACTTCTGAATGCTCAGTATTTTATTGTTACTGGGCAAAAATTTATGGGGAAGCTAAAAAGGCTATAGAGTATTTTGTTATTGCTCAGTGCAGTAAATTTGACTAGAGAAAGGCTTGAGTGCTGGTGCATTCTCACTACACTCGGCCTCACAGCCTGATTCATCCAGACTGTGGCCTTTTCACCTTCATAAAATATTTCTAAGTTGTCTTATTGTGTATTAAAGATTTCTAGGCCAGTTATTTCCAGGAAAGAATCCTCTAATTCAGATCCCAGAAAGCATTGTCAGAACATAAGCTTCTCATATCTTACACCTACCCATTAAATTCTTCTGCTGCTAAAAGTCTGAAGCAGTCTGAACCATGACATCTATGGACAGCTGAGTGAGGCCAATATCCCCAACTGCTGAGAAGCCGGCTCCTGAAACAGTGTCAAACAAATCTCCTGGGTTGATAGCTCATAATGAATAGGGCAATCCCCTTATACATGTGCTCTGTGAATGCACCTGGGCCTCCACAGTGTTTTCTGAGCAGTTGGACGAGGTGAAATGGGCCAGCGTTAAGGTGTAGGGAGGCTTGTCTCCACAGCTGTCCTGTCTCCACTCACTTGCTTAACACTGATGTGAAAACACGTCCTTCTTCCTGCCTTAAGAACAAGGAGGGTCCTTCAAATGACTCTTTTGCAGTTGCCAGGAGATATATGAGAATTTTGGGTATAAATTCTTAAAAAGTTCTTTTGTAATTTTATTGACAGCACATTCCTGGAACATCTTTGAAAATACACCTACTGTATTCTCTTCAAGCATAATTGGACAATCAATTCCTGAAAAAAAAGATAGTTTTGAAGTGGGGAGGGAGGGGCTCAAAGAGTTGTTTCCTAAATTTCCTAAAATTGTGAGGGATTTTATTAAAATCAAAATCATTCTATAACAGTCATTAACACACCTTACAGTTAATATTTAGGATTTCTGGAGATTTTAATTGTAATTGAATGCGTGTGACAGAATATACTGAAATTTTTACTCTGCCTATGAAGGAACTCCACTGTTAAGCATTTCTTGCATGAGTGAGCTGGATCTGCCACATTATTCAGAATCAAACTACTCTATTTAAATTCAGAAACCAAATCAATGAAATCTCCATCAAAATTCTAAGCAATTCTTGAACCCAGACAAATAACGAGACTAAAGTCCAGTAAGAAAATACCCTAAGTGGAAAACTTTTACTGCCATTGAAATGTTAACAGTGGGAAGAGTTACAGATCATGAATTTGTTTGTCTTGACAAGCAACTGCTGCCAGTAAAAACAAGACAGAAAAGCAGTGCTTTGACTGATTGAAGCTGACCTCTGTCAGTTTCTTTGTCAGAATAAAAATGGCAAGATGTCACTGTGATCATGAATAGGCTCATAAATACTCAAATCTCCCCCTTGTATTTTGGAATCCTCACTCAGATTTCAAACATGTACGAATTAGTTTGGTAAAATGGAGTTATGCGGGGTTTATTAGCAAAGGAGTTGATTACTATATTATGCAAAACTGCTAGAGCAAATGTATATGAATGTCTCTGGAGTTCCTCAAAAGTTTAAACATTATACTCGGATGACAGAAGCTGGGAGACAAGCCCAGCTTGTGCACAGTGTACAGTCTTAGCTCTGTTCTCAAGTTTATGCCACTGTAAGGTATAAGGAGGCAGGTCTGCATAGAGCTTTATTGTTGTCTAACTGTGGGAGCACTTAGTCATCTCGTACCTCAGGAGAGTTCAGCAAAGCTGCTATCTCTGTGTATGGGGAAGGGACAAAAAGCAAAGTTCAAGGCAATGGGAAGCGTGTAAAATTGAGTTTTTCTGCATCACACCACATGTGTGAACTCAGCATGCCCAGAGTCCAAGGGAAGTGGGAAAGGAGGCAGAGTCTTTTTACCTCTCCACAGAGGGTGCTACTGCCTGTAGGAGAGGTTTAACTACTGAGGAGAGGATTAACCCTCACAGTGTGAATATATTTGGATCAGAATGGCGGTAGGTTAGGCTGGTGGATCAGGCGTGTAGGGAGTGAATGAGAGTCTCTTTCCCAGAGTACAAAAGAAAAAATTGTTTGGAAGGTTACGAGAACTTTGCAGTGTTAAAAGCCTAAAAATACAACTGTTACTCAACAGTAAAGAAATTCTGTTCAGAGTGAAGGTTGTCTTATTGTGAGAGAATTTCATAACACCAGTAGGATGATTAATGTGCAGGTTTTGGCAGGATATGAAGGACCTTGAGTTTTAACAGTTTGCAAAGAAAATCTGATGTGGTAAAACAGTTATTAAATACAAGTCAATTTAGATGGTCTTTAACATCACAGTATGACTTTTAAACAAAAACTATTTAAAACACCAATGCATTTTTATTCTGAAATCTACCTACTGCCTTATGCAAATGCAGGCATATGTGTTTACAAAATACTCCAAATAGACTAAGCAACTACCTTCTATTTCTAGTGGAAAAATAAGAGAGGTGTAAGAAAATCCTACTAATAAAGAGACATTTAAGAAGCTCATTTGGTAAGAATTTTACTGAATGTTAACCATATGGCATAAGACTTTCCAAATAAATTGTAGTGTTCTATCAAGCCTTCTGGAAAACTAGTATAGTATCTAAAAAAAAGTGGAGGTAAAGTCTGATTCTGCAGTCAATTTTGCAGTGCTAAAATTAGAAACAAAACCCAAAGGAACAAAAGATCCCCAAGTTCCTTGTTTCTTTTGCTACAAATACCAGAGTAACAAAAACAATTGCTTTATGAAAGTGTTGAAATACATCCTCATATTTCTGAAAATCAGATCCAAAATAGGTGTTAGCTGTAAGTGAACAATATACATACTAGATACTTACTAGGTGCACATACATACATACATACATACATACACACATACTGTAAATACTAGATACCATGGTACATTCTTAGTTTTCTGAAACTGGGTTGGGACCTTATATTTGGAATTAAAACAAATAACCCACATATAACAAGGAGTCCTATTAAACAGATGTCACCTTGGAAAAATAAAATTAAGTCTTTCAGCAATACTTTGTTATATCTTCTTCATTTTCTGTGTTCAGTCAGGAAGACTACTGTGGAGACTATAAGAAACAAGGAAGCATGCTCAGGTCATGAATATTCCAGTTCCTGCCTTGATATATGCAGTGCTAATTGCTTCCTAAAGATGCAACAATTCATTTGTTACCACTTTCCAGTATACAAAGGCACATTAAGAAGGAGCCAAGAAAAATCTGGAAAACCTGGAATTAGTTGATAAGGGCCAGATTTGCATTGAAATTACTTTTCATAAAAAACCTATTCATATCTCTCCCTAGCTGTTATAAACAGTTGATCTCTTCAGGACAAAGATTATTATTTTTACTTACTCAAATTAATTATATTTATTGTATTGCATAAACTTATATGGTTAAGAACAGGAAATAAACCCTGAATGTGAGTTATGCTTTACTCAAGGATCATGGCATTAGTAAGGACTTTTGCAGATATTTTAACTCAGGATCAATTAATACTATTAAACTGGAAAGGGTAATGTCTACAATAGCAAAAGAGCACATCCACTTCTTTGTCACTCTTCTTCCTCCACATTTGTAGAATATTTCTGTTTGTGTTTTTTGGATAGTTTTTGTTTTTCTTTGTTTAGCTTTGTTGTTTTTTGTTTGTTTGTTTGTTTATCACATTTGATTTTTCCTCTTTATAACTTAGATGTAGTATTTACTGCTTACTAGATATTGAGCTATTGAAGTTCTGAGAAACGCTCTTTTCTTTGTTTTTTCTTTGATTTTATTTTTTTCTCTTTATATTTGTCCCATATAATTAAAGATGTGAGTGGACAGAGAATTGATAAAGAGTTTAGAAATCTCTTGAATATTCAAATGTTTTTGATATTATGCTGATATGGGAATTCATTTAGAGTGCTGTCATTTGGAGGTCTCTAAAGGCTATAACGTGCTTGAGATGTTACCCATCTGTTCACATAAAAACGTTACCTGTGTAATTTTGTATGAGAGAGAGCTGTGTTTCCTGTCAAGTGATCAGTTAGCAAAGGATATATGAACTGAAGAATAGTAAATGGAAAAAAAATATTTGTATGGGAAAGAATAAGAACAAGTGCACAAAAGGTGACTGAGCATGGTTATCTGTTATCTCTGAGGATGAGAGACCATAAGTCATTAAACAATAACAGACATAGCATGTTCACAATGAGAAACAAAACATTCAGTTTCAGTCTGTATTTTTCTGCAGCCTTTTTTCTGTTTATTGATTTTTTTTCCACAGTCATAATGGCTAAGGTAATGAAGAAGAGTAAAAAACAATATCAATACCACTGTTCATTTAGATGTAAGCATTTTGTTTCCTTGCAGTCTATCAGTAAACATGCTGAATGTTGTAAAAATTTTAAAGAAAAATATGCAAGTAACTTGATTTTGAATGAAGTTTAAAATTTTGGAGGTCAGCATAACCCCTTGTATCTTTCAAATTAATAAAAATAAGCCTTCTGAAAGTTCTAATATGTGAGTTGTAAAGCAGATTTTCAGAAATTATGAGGTAAAATTTTCCATCTTTTTTTGAGTTTATCTGGAACTCATCACAGAACTAAATTTTATAGAAGAATACAGATGGAAAGAGAGAAAGGGCAGACAGAAAACCATAAAAATCCTAGAATAGATCCCAAAATTGAATAATTGTGTTTTTTTAAAACTAAATACTGTTCTTCTACTTGATGTCCCAGGTCAATTTCTTTCATTCTTACAAATATATGTCAGTAGTCTATGGTTCTAGCAGGAGGAAGAAGTAATGTAACATATGAGAAGGGGGGGAGGGGGGATTTTTTGTTGGATACAGCTGGTTTCATGAAATAGAATCTGTATGTCTTAAAAGGTGAATAATTTTATGAGTGACAGCTACCCAGGGCTGTCTTGCCTGACATGACAGAAGCAGTAGAAGGAGATGTGTGAAGAGATAAGATTGAAACATAAGGCCATGTAAATGTCATAGTGGTTATGCATCATACATTCCATCAAGGGAAATTAAAAGGTTAATGACAATCCCTGTTTTCCAAAACAATACACTTTCCAGTTTTTAAGTGTTTTGTCAGCAAACAGAAAACAATGTCTAGGGGAACATGGGGGAAAACATAAAACCCTCTGACATCTGTTCTGGTTTTTACTCTTGAAATAAACTGAGAAAGATGAAACGGATTTGAGAATGTTTGCAGAGTGTGCTCTACTATGGCTCAACCTCAAGGGCACAATAAACTTAGAACAAGTGCTTAGAAACAGATCAAAGATCCAATGAATTATTTTGCATTTTTAACCTCTGACCAAAGCACCATATCCTGAATACTGTTGCTGTTAATTGGAGAGCTTAAAAGATAAGTAGCATACAGGGACAAGCATTGCCATAGGAAAGTAAAACTGTGATTAATTATGGCATATTCCCTAGTCCATTCAATATGTTTATGTAAAACTTTTTTTTATTATTTCAGCAATAATATTAGAACTTTTTCCCTACTGAGTAATATTTAATTTCATGCATATGCAAATGAAAAGGTGAGAATGTGCATAAATATCTATGTGAGCTTATTGCTACCTTCATAGAAAATTAAACAGAACTCTCAACTGAAAATTGTTAATTATATTTCTCACCATTTAATGACAAATATAAAATGTATATGGAAATCTCTGTCTATATTGAAGAGATCAATACTTAGACAACTCCATTTTCAATGTACACATTGGTCTATAAGCCAAAGATATTCCTTTAAAGTTCTTGGAAATGTCAGTTCTTTTCAGTCTGTCTTGAAGAGTAAGATGGGTCTGGGTCAAGCCAGTTGTCTGTTGAATGTTGATAATAAAATGATTTGTTTAAATTGATACAAAATACTTTGAATTATATCTATTTTTAATTTTTGTTATTTTCTCAAGTATTGAGGCCTAGTTACTGAAATATGTGAAATTTATTCCAGTGGTATAGCAAAGTTCTTAAAACATGGCGGGGGCGGGGTGGAGGAAGAAGTGTTACTGAATTTCAATTCCATCAAGTGAAATTGAAATTCTTCTCAGTTCAGCACATTTCAGCAAATGAGTCCTACTGAATAGTGGATAAATGTTTTTATTTGCATGGATAATTGTTTTCCTAAACAATAACAGTAATGCTACTTTATACATATGAAAAGCATGGGATATGAATATAAGTGAAGTAAACAGGCTTTTGTAATTAAAATTAATAACCTTAAATCAGATTGCTCCTCCTTCACTGATTCCACCATATGCATAGTGAAGTGGAACTAAGAACTTGAAATTCTCTCAAAATTACAGGATGTATTTATAAACATTTAGCTGGAAGGAAGACAGTGTTATGATCTACAAAAACCTTCATTTTACACTGTTATTAGTTTTAAAGAGAAACATATAAAAGTAGAAGATTCCATTTAAAGTTACTTGTGGTCTTGTTTTTATTCAAAGGAAAGCATCTTGATTGTCATACCTTGCTGTATGATCCAAAAGAAATTCTCACCATAGATATTTTTAGCACCAAAATATGACTTCTATCTGTATGTTTTTCTTTTTCCAACCTTTGTATCTTACTTTTTTTGCTATAGATGTTGATGGACATTTATACTTGTTAGTTTAGTCAGTCATGGCAAATATAGCAGTTTTAGAATTTGCAATCATATTGTGTAACAAAAAAAAGACTGCCCATACACTGAGTATTCTCAGAGACTGGCCTTTATTAATTGCCTGTAATCTGTTAGCTGGCACCTTACTGTGTGTAGATTGTTATTTTCTTGTTTTATTTTTTTTTGTTAAAAGTACTGCTTAATGTAATCAGCAGGCAATTAAAAAATACATATAGTATTGTCCTTTTTTTAGTGTAAGGTCAAGAAAAAAAGATGATGTCATTGCTTTAAAATGTAAATATGTCAGCTGAAATTCAGATAACAGAGTATTAATGACTTAATTAACTGAACGAAACCTTCCTGAAAGCAAAAGGAAAGTTCAATAATACCAGTCTGAGCTCATGTAATAACTGATTCCAATGGACAAATACTGTCTTCAGTGAAAAAAGCCTTTTCACATAATCATGAGCTCATATATTTAATGGTTTATCTTCAGTGAATATATGCACGGGAAAATAAAAGGCTAAATAAAATTGAAAGAAAGCTGTCAACTGTATCTAAATTTTAGGTTAGGCAATTTAGATTTACTTCAAGAGTTTTTCTAAATAAAGCTTTTAAAAGAAAAGTGCATTTTGCTATTACATTGGTCTATTTACATAGGTTTTGAGAGGGATAACTGTTCTCAGTAAAAAAGCAAACACTTGCACTCTATATAGCTCTGAACATTAATGATTGTGTGCCAAATCCATGTAGCAAATCCATTTCTCTTTTGTTATTCCAATAAAGTTGCTGTTGTTTACCTCAGAGTTGCATTTAGCTTTGTGTGCTTCAATACTAATGGCCAAATCTGCAAAAGACGCTAGTTGTCAAACACCAGTATTAGGCACATAAATTTAATATGTATGTCCTCAAAACATTTGTCATTTGTCTTTTAATTTTGGAGTCATCCATAGCACACAGGCAAAAATTTTAAACCTGCCATTGGTAAAGTTATCCTGTGTGTTCTGGGATATCTCTACAACTAACAGCTCTTAAACTTCAGGTTTTACAATACTGGTTGTCAATAGTTGCTGATATGTGCAAAAATTTTTACTCCAGTTTTAGACACAAGAACTGGCTTTTAATAAAGTTTGTGCCATTTTTTTCATTTCATCACTTAAATTCTTCAACAAAGTGATGTCAGGATGATTAGGAGGGAGACTGTGCACAGCCTGTATCAATTGTATCCACTGCAGCTTTCCACGTATCTGAACTAAAGCATGAAGCTGAAGTTCAAACTTTTCATAAAGCTTTTTTGCAGCCAGGAGGCTACACCTATAAAGCTTCTGTATTACTTGGTACTATAACTTTAGCGAACAGAAACAAACGGCATTTCTTTGGCACCTATACAACTCATAACTCATTTAGGCTTAAAGATCATGAGAACTGTCTCTATAATGTAATTACATACATCAGTTATCTACTGGAATTTCTAGGTAGTTTTGTAAAACTGAAGATGGGCAACTTGCCTTGTGTCTTGACATTGACTTTTGCTACTTTGTGCTCTAACATTATTTTCTTTAACATGTTATAGTCTACAATTGAGATCCTCTCATTTGCAGGCTTGATTTATTAGATTTGCAGACCCTTTAGAAAAAACACAGTTGTGTTAGTTCTGGATTGGATAGGAAGACGGATTACAAGTGTCCTATTGAAGTACATTTAATTTCTCTTCTATAGGCATCCTTACAGCATTCTCCTGGAGAAACTGGCTTCCCATGACTTGGACAGGTGCACTCAAAGCTGAGCTGAAACCTCTCTGGATGGCCGAGCCAAGAGAATGGTGGTGAATGGAGGTACATCCAGCTGGCAGCTGGTCATAAGTGGTGTCCCCCAGGGCATAGTGTTGAGGCCAGTCCTGTTTCATAACCTTATTGACAACCTGGACAAAGTGATTGACTACACCCTGAGTCAATGATTTCTGCTGGAGGGTAGAAAAGCTCTGCAGGGGGATCTGGAGGGGACTGGCTGATACCAGAACAGTTGTATGAGGTTCAGCAAGACAAAGTGTGTGTCCTATACTTGGATTTCAACAACCCCATGAAACACTACAGGCTTGGGGAAGGTGGCTGGAAAGCTATCTAGTGGAAAAGGACCTGGAGGTGCTGACAGACAGCTAGTTGAACCATGACCCAGCAGTGTGCCCAGGCAATGGAAACTGAGGGGAATGGCTTCTCAGAGAACACACCACACGCACCATGAGGGTGAAACCAAAAAGCACTTTATTAATGGACAAGATGATTTATAAGGAGTTGGTTTGGGTAGGTACTTGGAACAGTATGGAAACTAAAAAGGGGTTGAGTAAATTGTGTGTTGGTAACAGTCAAACATCCAATAAGAATAGAGGTCTGAGGGGAGGGTTTTGGATGCAATAGGACAAAGGGAGGGGTAAAGTGGTTAACCAACAACCTGAATAACCAATAGGGAAACACCCATCAAGTGACAGGTGAACTGACCATCAGAGGCTTGGGGATTGGGGCAGGATGGGTGGAAGAGACAGCACATTTCAGGTGGACTGCTGGTGGTGTGGTGCAGGGATGGCATCCCCAGCAGAGGCTGCCATGGCTTGGACCTGCTGGTGGATCCTGGGTGATGCGGTGCGGCAGTGACACCAGCAGCAGTGACTGTGTTGGCAGTGCACAGGAAGAGCTGTGCCCAGACAGGGCTGGTTGCGTGGGTGTAGCAATATTGCTAACCAGGGAAGCCACATGGCTGTCATATGCAGGGGTGTCCTGACATGGAGCCACCCTGGCTCTGTCCTGCAGGGTGCAGCCCTGGCTGGTCTGGGACTGGTGGGGGCCACTGTGGCAAGTGTGGGGGATGGGCAGGGGGCTTTCCCCAGAGTGGGGCCAGCCCAGCCCAGGAGAATTGCTGCAGCACCTCCACAGAGCTATGGCTCATTAGGATAAAACACAGGGGGACACACATTGGGCGGACAAAATTGGGGATGTAGAAACCATGCGGGGGGTGGTGCAAAACCCAACATTCAAACTTCCGAAGCTTCAAATATTCCAGTTCCCACTGATTCTGCTTCTTCTCGGTCCTCTTCCATCCATTGTCAAAAACATTGCTCCCATTCTTCATATATAATTTGTTTCCCTATCACTCCTCTTTTTGCATTTTCTAAGACAGGGTATGCTTGAGTTGACCTGCAAGCTCAGACACAGTTTATTAAATGAGGACACAGGCAAGAAGCAGCAATACAAATAAATCTAATATCACCAGCTTCTTAGAAAGACCTTTAAGGGGTAACCAATTGAAAAGGTCATCTTCACAGATCTCCTGGACCAGAGAATGGAGCTGGTTTATGTGAGAGCAATAGATTTAGAATGATCCAAAAAATTCAGGCAGCACAGTCCCTCAAATTCTTGGCAACCATGCTCATTTTCCGGAAATAAAAAATCAATAGCAGCCCTGTTTTGATGAGTGGCCCTTTTGTTTTGTTGTGTGTCCATTAACAGCTTTTCTAGGGCTACACTAGTTACATTAGCTTCATTGGCTAACCAGCACCCCATTTAAGTTAATAAATTGAGGGCATGCATAGTGTCAGTTGCAGGGTTTTTTGCACTGCTTGGGACGTTTTTATTATGGGACCAAAAATGCATATTGGAATCCCATTTAGTGATAAAGTCATGTAGGTGGTGTATTTTTGTGATGGGGTGCTACAGGGCCAAAGTTAGTGATGGAGTGAGCTGGTTTGGACTGGACTGTGTTAAGTGAGGAAGCTAGAGGTCAACTTTGGTTTTTCCCGGTGTGAGGCTTTGAATTGTCCTGTATGCTTTTTCATGATTTTTGGAGTCCATCAATAAATTAACATGGAAAGAAACACAAATTTCACATAGCTAGAGAATTCTCACTTTACTGGATGAAGACTTTTCATTAGAAATACAGGCCTATATTTGGCCTATCTTGGTTTGAGATTAGGCAGACATGGAGTGGCAGTTTCAAGGATGTTGAGCCTGTGTGAGGCCTGGGAGAAGACTGACACTGGGCTTTCTGAAGTATCCCTTCTGTTACTTTAGCAATACTAATATCTTGAAAGCTGCTTCATTTAGATGAATAAAAAATACTACTGTATTAGAAAAAAACCCTAATATGTTGTGTGTTAGATTTATATTTCCTTTTCAAAATTTTAGAGGATCATTATTGCCATAGCAATGGCAAGTAAAGAATTTATTTACAGTGCCAGTGAAGAAGTCAGGGCAAATATCAATTTAAAATTTAAATCAAATCCAGTACTGTGCAAACAAAATTCAGCCAGAACAAACATAGAATATTTTATTTGGCTCTTGAGTATCATACTTGAACACACGGAGACTCAGCGAACACTTAAGAAATAATAATATTCTAATGATAAAAATGTTCCTAAACAAATTATTCTGTCAAAGCAACTGCTGCACATCTAGATTAATCTGAAAAAAGAATATCTTCTCAGGTATTGTATGGCTACTCTTTATAAAGTTACTACAGAATAGGATTGTTGGCTCATGGCTATTGGTAGATTCTAGTAGCAGGTGTTGATAAATATTAGTTCTTTTAGTCATGATGTCTTAATAGTAGTCACTAAAGTTATGCAAATTTTTTAGCCTTCTTTAATCAGCAGAGAATAGAAGGAAATAATTTTTAAATTAACAGCACAGCTTTATTGTATTTATATTAATTCACCAAAATTGTTGTAGTCATGGGGTTTCTAAAGACTTCTCATTTCTAAAATGAATGTATTTTAGAAGAATATTTTTTCAATTGTTCATTTCTCAATATGCAGAGATTATTATTTAATACATTTCAGTCAAACTGTAGAAAGAACAAAACTCGTTGACACTTCTGAGACTTCTATTCACCAATCTTTTATTATAACAGTTTCTCAAAGCTAATTGCTCTGAAATTAATTTTCTAATCCTACAGTTTCAATTGTTGGTTAAAGATTGAATTAGGAACAAGAGCATAGATCCTCAGAGGATTCTCTGAGGGCTTGGACTTAGGTATTGCTATTGTGTTAGCAACTATATACTAGATGTGCCTTTGACCTTAGTTTAATTGCAAAAGAAGGTCTGTCATAAGATCTCTGCATGAAATGTAAATAAGTGTCAACTGGTGTATTAACAGGTTAATTTATTCATTAGAATAACAATTGCAGAACAAACATAGCGTTCAGTAAAAACGAAGCCTATGTTGAGACCAGGAAAGCACTGTAGCTGTGTGGCTGGTCCAGTAAGTACACAGGCATGAAAGGTAAAGCTCTGGCAGAGACAGCGCAAATGAATGGGGGAGAAAAATGAAACAAACTGAAAGACTGCTGCTATGCTGTTGGTATCAAAGTTTCTCATTGATCAGTGTGGGGATCAGTTTAATTCAGTTTCTTAAAACAGGGACAGAAGTGCAAAGTTCTAATGAAAATTTCAGTCAGCAAAACTGAAGAATGCAGTAGATAAAAGAGTCAAAATAATCATGCAGTCAGAAGGGAATGATCTTGAGGATTATAAGCTAGTAAGAAGAGATGAGATGTAGCTTACTAGTATAAAATGTAGATCATGCACTCAAGGAACAGGCAAATGATTCCTAAACTTCAGATAAAATTGCCTACTTTAAGTTAAACAGTAAGTCTTCATTAGCATATCAGTTAGACTGAGATGGGTTATAGTAAAACAGTTTTTAGAATACATTAGGGAGAAGTAACCTGTGGGGGAAAGACAGTAACTACTAGCTGGAGACAGAGGAGCAGGATTTAAGGGCATCTCAATGGAAAATAAAATTTGGTCAGTTCTTTTGGTTCATAAAATTCAGTTCAGAAATGCTTCCCCTGCCCCACCCCTTCCCTGATGAAAAAAGCAAAATAAAACTTGGATCATTTTTTAAGAAAAAATATTTTGAGGCTGTTCTGTCTATTAATGTTCCACTGTAAATTTCTAGTGAGATGAAGTTATATCAGAAAATGGTTTTAACTTCTGAACAAACAAACCAACTTTCTGTCAGTTTTAATAGTGTATGGTAAGTGAGGTCTATGTAAATATTTGATGTACTGTTAAAGAATATAATTACATAACTAGAAGAATATACTACCTATATATTTAAGAAACTTATGAAAATAAGAGCTGTAAATCCAATGTGACTATGTTATTACTTATAAGTAAGTTCAGCTAAAAAGAAATCTGCTATTAAAACTAAAGAAAGAATAAATAGGGTAATTCTGTGGAATGGAAACAGCCCATAATTCATAGAAGACCACACTGCTTTTCAATGTATATAGAGCTACAAAAAGAACAAACCAATATCTATAAACTTTGCAGAAAAACACTAACCATAATTTTCATGTGTGTAATTTGTGCATACTTTGTTTTCTAGCAAACTAAATTGGAATCAGAGCAGCTAATCTCAGCTGCCATAAATCCTGCTACTATATTCTGCTATGCAAAATTAATGAACAAAATAATTAAATAAGGAGGCATTCTAAAGGACCTAAGAGGCACAATTGTGCCAAGACCCTTAGAGTCAGATAATGCAAATCCATACTGGGAAATATTTGCAACGTGTGCAAAATATGTGTGAAATAAAAGCATATGGCTGTTTCTCACCAAATATTCTTGCTTGAAGTACTGTAAGCAATCATGAAAATATGTAGCAGCAAACATGATGTGTTGTAACAGATTTTGTTTATAAATGCCTAGAAAAAAACAGGAAATAAATTTTCAATAAGGCAGAAGTAAGAAATCAAAGTACATGAGTTAAATAAATATTCACAGCAATCAGTATGTTCATATAGTCCAAAACACCTCTTGAAAACTTATGTCAAAGTTTTGTAATCTGTGCCTAGATATTCATAAGCTTTAAACACTTGGCTTTACCAAACATACTGTTCACTCACTGTAGAAAAAATTACTTAAAATTTCAGGAAGCACAAAGGTTGCTTCATAAAATTGTACAAAAGAATGAGCAGTAAAGATCTTCTTTCCAAATGCCAGTCTAATCTTCATACATGCTCATAGAAACATACCTTCAGATATTTGGTGTTTAATTGTTTCCACCAAAGAACACAGTGAAAATCAATCAGCTTTGGTTATTTTTGGGTGGGTTTTTTGACTTTTTTTTTTCCAGATTATCCATACAAAAATAGAGCAGAACCCATAAGAGAAAACATTAAGTTCATTGAACAAAGGCATAAGGGAGAAAAATGACAAAGTGGCTGAAACCCTACAGAGAGCATCCTAGCTAAACAAGGGGGTCCTGGCTGACAGCAAGTTGAATATGAGTCAGCAGTGCCCTGGCAGTCAGGAGGGCCAACTGTGTCCTGGGGGGGCATCAGGCAAAACATCGCCAGCTGCTTGAGGGAGGGAATTGTCCTACTTTGCTCTTCACTGTGGTGGCCTCACCTTGAATACTGTGTGTAGTTTTGGGCACTTCAATATAAGGAGGTTATAAAGTTGTTAGTGAGCAATGGAGGGCAATGCAGCTGGGGAAGTGTCTAGAAGAGTGGCTGTATGAGGAGCAGCTGAGATCACTTGATTTGTTAGCCTGGAGAAGAGGAGACTGAGAGCAGACCTCATTGCACTACACAACTTCTTCATGATGAGAAGCAGAGGGCAGGCACTGATCTCTTCTGACAATGATCAGTTACAGGACCCAAGGGAAGAGCATGAAGCTGTGTCAGGGGAGATTTAGGATGCGTGTTAGGAAAAGGTTCTTCATCCAGAGTGGGTACTGGAACATGCTCCCCAGGGAAGTGGTCACAGCACCAAGCCTGAAAGAGTTCAAGAAGTGTTTGGATGATCCATTCTTGGGGATGGTCCTGTCTATGGCCAGGAGTTGGAATTTGTTCACCCTTATGGATTTCTTCTGTCTTGGGATATTCTATGATTTTATGTGTTTTCAAGCCATATCTACTCTCTGAAACATGTTACTTCTTGTCACTGAAACACTGGGCAGGTATTTGGGGTGTTTTTGCTACCAAATAATTGACATTTCATTTGTATACTAATTTCACAGTTCTGGAAATACTTATTTGGTTAATGGTATTAAAAAAGTTAATGTATTTGCCAATCAGTATTATCATAACTACATTCACCACCTGTGCTTCCATTTAAACTGCTTATGATTGGGAGATTCCTGGTCTCTTTTAAACAGTAAGAGAGGAGCAAATAAAGAACAAATACATCTTTGTTTCTTTCTCGTCCTAATGGGAAAAGCATGTGTGATATCCCACTCCTAAAGGGAAGGGAGCATCCAGGACTCATGGATGTTTGTGGTCGAAGGGGATGACAAAAGTCACAGGGCCACCACAGCTTGCAAAGTATTATCATACTTGGTGTGGAAACTGGCATGTTAGTCCCTGATGTCCTATATTAGCAGTGGGGTTTGGATAAAGGGGTAGGAAAGAGAGAGAGAGAAATGAATTAGAGAGGGGAAGAGGCAAAGAATGGAAGAAAAGGAAAAAGAGAGATCACCAGTCCTGGCTCCAGTGTCAATTCAGCAGGGGTGTCCAGGGTTCTGAGGAGCACATGCAGAGCAAGGATGCTGGGCTTTGTAGGAGTACCTTTTAGGAAATAAATTTCCCGCAAACCGGAGATACGTTTCTTGCTTTCTATGCAAATTAATTATCATGTGCAGTCTGTTCTTCTTGACTTTTCTGGAAAGGGGTCATAGGGTTTGGGGAGTCTTTGGTGGTCTTGACCCTCTCCACAGTCAATGCCTGCTTCTTGACCTCATTTCTATCTTAGGACTGTACTGTGTTGTGCCTGTCTTCAGGAGCCAAAACAAGGATGTTTGTCCCAGAAAAGTGCTACCCTACTTCCAAATGGCCCCTTTCCCAAGAACATCTTGTCCTTTTTCCCAGTGTGCTCTTATCAACAATTCCTGGCTGTTATCACAAACAATTCTTGGCTGGATCCCCAGCTATCTGGCTATCGGTATTTGAAGCATACATATTAGCCCCCTTATCTTAGGGCTTCTGTAGCATATAGCACATATTTTCCTTCAGTCAAATGAAAAGGATTCTTAATGACTGAAAATCAAACACAGATTTGTCACCTGTATGGAATGTAACTGGTAAAAGCTAAATGAACATCTGGGAAAAATCGCAATAACCTTTATTAAGGCCTAGTAAGGCCTTACTAAGGCACCTCTGTAAATACGTCATTAAAAACAAAGTTGCAGGTAAGGTTTTGTTGAATTCCAAGCTTCATCATCTGACTTTATAAAGCCTTATATGAGTATTACTCCAAAGAGACTGCAGTTACTCAAAAAAGGAGGAGAAAAATATAAGTTATATGCTTAAGCTGGTTAATATGCCCACAAGTTTTCTGGGCAAATATTGAATTATTAACCATGAACTGTGAAAACATAGGTTTTAGTGAAATAGCATACTTCCTTATTGTCCATGGAAATAAACAAGCCTTGTAGATATCTAAAACCTAAAGAATGCAAAATGGTGAATAAAGCCCCCTTTTATAGACTGTTAAACTGTTTGTGTCACACGTAATGAGTGCTGTATAAAAATCCATTTAACAACGTCACTGAGCCCTGTCTTACAGATCTTTTCATGAATGACAAATAATGTTTCACAACTGTGTAAAGATCCAGGGAAGAAAGCCAATTTGAAGCAGTCTTTAATCATATAAAGAATTTCACAATCTATTCAGATTCATTTGCCAGAGTATTGCTTCATATATTATCTATTTCTTCATAAGCCTGTTTAAAACGCTAATATACTTAATACCTATTTGCAATACCTAAGAAGTAATCTTGTCCATTCAAACTCAACACATACTAATTTCCTCAAGACTCTTGAACACTTTATAGTGCTAATTATGTCTATTACTGTCATTTGCTTTGAAATGATATGTGGACTCCCTTCTGAAATAGAAATCCTCAGTTTTGCTTAGTAATGAAGAAAGTTGTATTTCTGTAAGCCTTTCTGATCTAATGGTTCTGATTTCATTTAGAAATAATAAGTTTACTTTTACAAAGAATGGTAACACATATGCTTAATGCAGATAACTGGCTGCTTATCAAATTTGTTCTAATTAGACACTTCTGTATTATAGGATTAATGTAGACACTTTTGGGACACTGCACAAGAAACGTGTAGAATTCACAAGATGATTTTTTAAAAGCAATTTTGCATTTTTTTCATGCTGTTTCTCTAGTGTACATGGTGTTATAGTACTAAAAGTAGTCAATGTCACCAGAATAAAGCCAGGAAACCTTTGATTTTAGCTAAGTTTGAACCTGATAGACTGCATATGTCTGTGTCTTTCTGTGTAAAACTATGAATTTGCTCATCTTTTCATGAACATGAATCCTAATTCAATCACCTTTAGGTAAGGCAGTAATTTACATAATTGTGCACCATAGTTTCCATTGTGAAGCACCTTTGGAAAAAATGAATTACTAGAAAAACAAGCCTCTTCTTCCTTTTGTCTGGGAACTAGAAAAAATGGCTTTGTACTTGAGCTTTTGTTTCTCTGAGGAAGACACAGTATACTTTTTTTACAACTGTGTTCTCATACTGAAGGAATGGCTAAAGACGAAGGCTCTAGTGCTGACCAGGTTAAAAAAACTAAATCCTGAGGAGAATCTGATGCACTTAAAACATTATAAGTGTCTTTTAATTTTGTTTTAAGTTTAGTTTTGCCACAGAAAGCTAATTCCTTTTGGTATAATAAACATGGGATAAGTAATCTCCCAGTAAATGATGCCAGAAGGCTGATGTATTTAACATCTTTCTTTGTTCTACCCTGAACTGTAAAAATACTGGAAATAGATGTAAGGTCTAATAATCATCTACACAAAAATTGCTATAGAGAAGGAAAGATGAAGGGAAGACTTGATATTTCAAGAATGTTAATTACACAAGAAAGAAAGGATTAATTGTTTTTCATGTACATTTTCTGATTAAGCTAGAAAGTTTTATAAAGAATTTAGGAATTTTATCAGGAAAAAAATGTTGCTACTATCTGCTTGGTTCTAAGGAGATGAAGAGAATAGGAGTTTAATAGAAGGAATTCAATCCTAAGAGTCATATTGCATTAAATAGAGATATAGGAAAGAAGGACAAATGAGTTCAAAATACATTACATGTCTTCTGTTTGCTTTGTTTTAGCTTGGGGGGTTTTAGAGTTACAAAGCTATAACATTGTTTTAAATGTACATACACCAGTTGGAAAGAAAAATCTAAGGAAGAAGATCAGAAGGAAGAGTAGTATTGAGAATTTTTTTGAGGAACCCAAAAACAAAGTAGCATGTTGTTCTACTTATGGGAAAAGAGAGAAAAACAAGAGAAATCTGATCAGTTAGGTTTCATGAGAATGTCAGAAACACCTATTTTCTGGAAGAAGGAAAAGTGTGAAGGAAGATAAATTTTAAGAGAAATTGCAGAAATCGGGTAGCGATTTATGCAAGTCATCAAACCTGGGTAGCACTTAGAGATATGCCTGGGTATTTGATGTACTCTCATTTTAATTTATTACAATGTAATAATAAGAAATATGTCTTCCTATATTGTACATTAACATTCACAGCCTGAATCATTTGTGTAGAGATTGTTACCTGTGTAACAAACAGCCTGATCCCTAGTTCAGGACTGTTGTGGTTTAACCTCAGCTGGCCACTGCATACCGCACAGCTGCTCGCTCCCTTTGCAGACTGGTAAAGAATGCAGTTGCTGTTTTAGCTCCAGTATAGAATGCCAAAGCCAGTATGACTGTGATGCATTTAAGCCTATCTAGCTTAGAATATATAAACTCTTAGTGAAGTCAGGGTGACTCTTCATGAGATAAGTACTGCTAGTGATGAACAAGGTCATCATAGTTAACTATTTATCTACGTGTCACTTTAAAAATAATTCACTTATTATTAGAAAGTAACAAGATCACACCAACCTCATCAAATCTGACATTCATGCTGAAGAAAGTGGCAGTAATTGGATACCAACTTTTGCTGCAAAGAAGATATTACTTCAATATTCACTCAATTTTATACAGTTATAGCAAATTGAAACAGTTGATTTTACTGACAGCAATCAAAAAGAGAAATGGAAAAATACATTAGCATAACAGGAATACTCCTTAGTCCAATAAAAATAATAAATAAAAGTAAAAAGAGAAAAAATAGCAAAGTGCTAAATAAAGTGACAAATGAACCATATACAGCAAAAGAAACAATTTATTGATAGAGAAGGATTAAATTTCTTAATTAAAAAGTACTGGAGTTGTTAATTCAAACAGCTTAGATTTTACATAGCAATTGGGAACCCAGCAGGATTTATAAAACAGATTTTTCTATTAATAGCAGTCTGTGAAAGTATCAGGAAAAAATGCAGAGAATGCACATTTTGGATCTGCATAATGACATCCATCACATCCCTGTAGGGGTACTAGAAAGATGTTTAAGTTGTGTACCAGTCTCATTTTGCTGATAACACTTTTCATCAGAAAAAAAATGAAACAAATGTGACTTTGAAAATTTAATCATGAAGGACAAGGACATTGGATAACAGAAACCACTTTAAATGTCTCCGGAACTTGCACTGTAAATGTGCACGTTATCAACCTGAAGGCAGACCAACATACTTCAAGGCAAACTACCCAGATTATTTTAGTTCTTAAAGCAGGAAGGACACATAGTACTTTAAATGTATTATACAGGTTACAAAGGAGAGATATATTCTCAGCATTGCATAAATATGAAACAGCCTGAGGTGAAAAAGAGGTGTAACCAGAGGCTGTAAGACTGTTTTAGCTGGATAAATATCTCTCAACAGTAGAGCAAGTACCCAGCATTTCAACAAAGCTACAACATTGCATTTGTAATGTGCCTGAAAGAAACATTTAGTAGACAGAACCATGATACAATGGCAACAAGCACTGGACAAAAGAAGTGACTTTAAAAATACGTCCTAAATTACAAAATATGGCTTTGCTATAGAAGGATACAAGTGGATTTGCAAGAATGCTGTCAAAAGTCAGAGAATAATTATAAAGGTAGTACTAGGAAAAAGAAAATTTATTCAATGAGTTAGAAAATATGATTGTAAAAATTACATTGATACAAACAATAACAACAATCTCTTAATATTGATGAAATACATATTATAATGGGCTAATTTATAAGAAGGGCCAAAAAGACCATTTGTCTTCCTATGCTTGCAGCTGAATGGAAAAAGAAAATGACAGCTGATTGCTTTATTGTATTGGGAGAAAAATCTTTGACTGAAAAACTTTATTGAAGTAATTAAACTGGCACTTATATTACATTCAGCACAGTAGATCAGAGTAGAGCATGGTCAAATATGTATGTAGGAAAAAATTATTTTCTTGTTAGGTACACACTTTTTCCTATAAAACTATGGAGTCAGAGATGTCTATGAAAGGAGTCATAGACAAAGTGTACATACATTAAATTCACATATAGCTATGTCACTATCAACAAAATTTTCTTCCATGTTTTCCTCACTTATGCATGTTCTTACTGACCCTTATTCATCTGCTTGGCCAATGTGAACGGCTCTTCCCACATTAAGTAAATTTTTCATATACGTACAAAACAAAGGACAGTAACAATACCTTCCTGAAATGAAATGAGTTTATCTCCCCCACTGCACTGTGTTGAGACCCCACCTGAAGTATAGTGTCCAGCACAAATGACACAGACCTTGGAGTGAGTTCAGAGTAGAGCCACCAGGATTAATAAAGGGATGGAGCACCTCTTTTATAAGGAAAAGCTGAGCCAGTTGGGTTTGTTTAGCCTGGAAGAGAGAAGGCTTTGGTGCAGCTGTCCCAGCACCTGAAAGGAGTCTACAAGAAAGACAGAGAGGAAATTTTTTACAAGAGCATGTAATCAGAGGACAAGAGGGAATGGATTCAAACTGAAAGAGAGTAGGCTTAGACAAGACATTAGGAAGAACTTCCTGGCAGTGACGGTGGTGAGACAAAGGAACATGAAGTTGTGGGTGCCCCATTGCTGGAGCTGTTCAAGGCCAGGCCGAATGGAGCTCTGACCAATCTGGTCTAGTGAAAGATGTCCTTGTCCATGGTGGGGGATTGGAACTAGAGGGTCTTTAAGGTCTCTTCCATCCCAGGCCATTCTATGATTTCATTGTTCTATCCTGTCCTTGAGACTAATGCCTAAAATGGCTGGAATGAACCCTCTAACACTTCTTTTTGAGTATTAGAAAGCAAAGCATCCTTTAGTTACAGCATGCTGGGTGCACAGGAATCATTTTCAAAGTATCCACACTGAGTTACAGAGGTGCTATGGTTTTATACTATGATATCTAAAGTTACATCATCTGTTACATCCACTTACCAAAACCATCCATCCCACAGTACCACCTCAACCCATCCCTGACATGCCTTCCTAATCTGAGTGGGAAGTCTTTACAACCCTTTATCTTCATCTTGTCTTCCTCTTCCTCATCTTGTTTACTTGTTTGTTGGCACAGTAACATGCCTTCTGGAACAGTTTCAAGGCTTCTGAGCAGTTTTGACTTGGTTATATCAAGCAATTTGCTTGTGATGTCTTTTTCTAAGTACATCTTCTACAGACAAAACATTCTTTACCTTGCTAAAAATCTTTATCCGTTGGAATTCTTGATAAGAAACATTAAACAATATTTCAGGAATCTAATACAAATGTGTAGTGTTTAACTAAAAGTGCTACTAAGAATGCTAAAAGAATTATACTAAAATCTATAAAATATGCATTTTAAGACATCAAGACTGTAAAATGAACAATTAGATGGAAGAACTGTTCTATATATTCATCTGATCTTTGACAGAAACAGCTTTGCTGTTTTGTTTATAGTTAAACATTGTTATTTATTTCCACTTCATAATATCTTTATACCAGGTATATACAGGGTAAAACAAAATCTGAAAGATAAATTTGACAGATTCAGGGTTTAATTTTCCCTTCTTCTTCCAAAAATGTTTCTCAAAAGAAAACCTGTATCCATGACTCTCAGGGACTAATACTGTAAACTGAACAGGTTCAGATGAAATTTTGGCTTGCTTTTCTCAAACAATAATTTTTGTCTTCATGCTCACTACTACTGAAAATATTGAATACACTGAACAAAATCAGCATACTATTCAAAATTAAACGTCAAAACGACAGGCCAAATGTGTAAATGACCTTAAACAACTTAGATAGATAAATCTAATTGATTTTCAATGAGTGCTAAAGTACTAATCCAAGTATATACCTTTAATTCCCTAGGCATATCAGATCACACATAACTAGAAACCAGTCATTTTACTCAATGGATAGAGCTTTTACCTGTAACATTGCAGTATTTTTATTTCCCAGAGCAGCTTACATAAAGAGTTATAAAAAAAATTCCATTGAACAGAGATTCTCTCCTCACTCTTCCATCTTTGACAGATGCCAGAACAGAAAAAGGTATTTAGGAAAAGAAGAACAGAAACAGAACAAGTACAAAGGTATATTTTACCTAGTGTTTGCTCTTGACTTCTAGCAGTCAGCACCATATCTGGACTATCATTGTGCAATTTGGAAAGAATATTTGATGAAAGGAGTAAAGAATATGAAGCCAGACTCTTCTCAGTGGTACCTCATGACATGATGAATAGCAATGGATACAAATTGAAAGAGAGGAAAATCTGACAAAAAATACAGTGAGGGTACCGAACACTGGAATAGATTGCACAGAGATGTTGTGGAGTCTCTATCCTTTGAGTAATTCAAAACCTAACTGGACACAGTCCTAAGCAACCTGCTCCAGCTAATCCTTTTTTAACTAGGGTGTTTTGCCAGATGACCTCCAGGGGTGCCTTACAACCTCAGCAAATCTATGATTCTGTGATTAACTTACTCAAGGGTGAGAAGACTTATGATATCCACAAAAAATGCTGCACTAAAGAACTGCAAATGGCTTTAAGTGCACTAGAGCAGGCAAAGCTTATGCTACGATTTGGATCTATGCCCAGGAGTAATAGAAGTCTAACCTACACCCCTAAATATGCTTTTCAGGCAGAAATGTATCTGCCAGCATATCAATGGCTTTAGTGAAGAGAATATAATTTGTGAAATACAAAAATGTCGATTTGAATTGCTATGTAATGATTCCATACCAAAATAATTATTTCTGTGCAGTCACTTGAGTTTAAATGTAAAAAATCCCAGTGCTCTGCTAAAATTGTAAGAGTTTTGTTTTGTTTTGTTTTTTCACTCACCTGTAGAAAAATAATATCAAGGGAAAAATTATAGTTCTGTGAAAACCTGGAAGAGGCATCTGTTTGAAGTAAAAGAAAGAAAGTTATATGCACCTTCAATGGATTCCTAAACTGAAAATTTTGAAGTAGATGGAAATCTAAATAGCCGAAGAAAGGCTAATGATGCATGAAATCCATATTAGGCACTTCAGATGGCCCATCTAAGTCACAGACGTTTCCTGCTCATACTGTACTTTCTTGGTCATTACTGACTGTAATAGTAGTAGAAAATTTAATTGATAACTGTTAGGTCTTGTCTATCTTTCATGTATAACCTCCTGGAGTTTAAAATTCTCCTTTTATCAAAGGAGGAATTAGAGGGCTTGTAACTAGGAAGTGCACTTGAGGTTTTAAGTTTCTTCCCATGTTGAAGATCTTCCTTACAGCACTCACATCCTCAAACTGTTTATTGGAGTTACCTTTCTTTTTTATTCCTTTGACAGAAATCCTAAACCAGTGCTTTCCAGTAAAATTTCCTTGAGGCCACTGCAAAAAATATGACCATAGATACATAAATAGGTCATTAGTTGTACCTTAAATAGAAAATAAATATAAACCAGCATTTAAATATCAACATGTTTTAGAAACGCTTAAAAATTAGAAGCAGAAGTCACATGAAAATGCTATTCTGGTTATTATTTCCCGTAAAGATTGTCAAGATAATATTTTATAGAATATTCCCAGATTAGGATAAGGTTCTATATACACAGAATAAGAGAAAAATTTTTTGTCCTGTACTTCACAGGCAGATGAGAGGTTTTGTTTCTGTTTTAAAGAGCAGCTAAGTTGGCTTGCTGTTGTATGACTTTTTGATCACATACGAATTGGATTCAGAGTTTTTAATTCTCTGTTCTGTTCTTGATACACTATTTCCTTCTGAACTTTTTCTCAGGTTGCTAGAGGCATACTTATAGCTAAGCGAACAAAGTAGAAAAAATATTTCAGGTTTTTAAACACAAACTTTATTACAGGTTTCTGATAGAGCAACCTTAATGTTTCTAATTTAAATAGAATTTCAGAGAACTATTAGTATTAAGAAACTATTCTTAATTAAGAAGTTCATTCTTAGTACAATAGGTACTATAATTAGCTAACATTAGCAATCCCAATAATTTTTATAATTATGTAGATTAAAAAAGCAAATTATATATTTGTCTTATTCATGGACCAACAATGAAAATTAAAATAAACTTCATAAGTAAAATTTTTTTTAAATGTTTGACTAAACACCTCGGCAACTACAGACAGGATAATGATAAATTATCTATAGGATCGAAGTGGTGCAATTATAAGATGCTCAGATTCATCTTTAAATGATACATTTGTTTGTTGTACTTCATAGAGAAAATGTAGAAATTGAAATGCATTCATCTAACAAAGTTATTCCATATTGGATTCTTTTTCCTTTTAAAAGACAATTGAAAATAAGGACAGTCATCCCTCTGGGCAGTTTTAAAACACTGTCGCATCTGAAATAAGTTAGTGAACATCACTAGAGAAATGGTTGGAAATAAAACGTGCATATTTTGGTAATAAAATGACACGCTGGGTTGCTATCAAAATCAAACATCAGTCAAAGTAATAGTCTTGTCAGAATTATGACTTGAATTGGACAAGGACTACTGAAGATAACAGCCTTGGATTAAAGGTGAAAAAATTTAGATCTCAAGGGACTTTGCCTATGCAATCAATTTTAAACAATTCAGTAAAAGAAGTATTACATTAAAGGATACTAAAAAATAACATTTATCCTCTTTGTCCTTGAAAACAACAAAAAATATTTGAATAGGGCAAATATAGTATGTGGGCATGTGGAAAGCATTGGAATTAATCATGGAAGTTGCTATTAATTTACCCAGTTTTTAGGTGTTAGCTACTACATGTGGTGGTATAGGATAAAGGAAAGAAAACAACAGAACACAGCAACCATACATAGCTCTTTGCTTTATCAGGATATGTAACAGGAGACTTGATTTAACAGTGTATTTGCTTTCTTAGGAAAGGAACAATTTTAAGGTAGAATCAAAAAGTTTGATTGAGAGAATGCTAAATTAGAAGTAACTTCAGCAGATTATGGCCATTTTCTCTTCCCTACTTTTTATCTGAAGGAAGAATTTATCTATACATTCTTACTCAATCCAGAAATTATCATTTTGTAATCAGTAAAATCTCAGGCTTATCTACAAAATGGCAAACAGTTAAACTTCCCTAAAGGAAGCTTTGCTCAACAACTCTTTGAGAGTTTTTGGGGGCACTCTAATTATTGGTTCATGTAATTTGCTTATTAGAAGTGAAATTCTGAACTTTGTGGATATTACAAAGATTGAAAGATAATTCTTACTCCCCTCTTCAGCAGGACTGCAAATAGAACTACCCTAGACCTAGAGAACAACAGAGCTAGTTTATGGTTGCTTGTGGGAATAACACATCTTGATCTGCTTTTAAATTTTTAAAGTACTTTTAAATTATGAAAAGCTTTGCACCTCTACTGTTTAGAGCAAGTTTTTTTGAAATTTCCCTGGAGACACCTGTGAGGAAAAAAACCCAAGAGGCACATCTTTTTCTTCTGAAATTCAGTTTAGGTCTGGGTGACATGTAGTACAGATTTAAGGTCAGTTAGACTTTTAGCAAAGTTCTGATCATATCTGTAGTGGGTTAGGTGCCAGGTGCTTATCAAGCTCCTCAATCACTCTCCTTTCCAGCTGGACAGGGGAGAGAGAATAAGATGGAAAATTACTTGTAGGTTGAGATAAGGCAGTTTACTAAGGCAAAAGTGAAAGTTTGCATGTACAAATAGTGAAGTGGAAAATAAGGTTTTTTTCTCTACTTCCCATCAGCGAGTGATGTCTGGCCACACTCTGAAAAGTAAAGCTTTCAAAACATGTAGTGGTTCCTCAGCAGACAAACATTGTAAACAGTGAATGCCCCCCCGCGCCCCCCTTCCTCCTCCTCTCAACTTTTATATCTGACCTGACATCATAGGGTATGGAATATCCCTTTGGATAGTTTGGGTCAGCTGGCCTGGTTGTGTCCCCTCCTAGGATCTTGCCCTCACTCGGGGAAGGAATATTACAGTGCTGAGCTGTGCTCTGCAGTAGCTAAAACACTGGTGTATTATTAACACCTTTCTAGATACCAATGCAAAGCACAGTATTGTGAGGGCTGTTATGGGGAAATGAACTCCATCTCAGCCAGACCCAATATAGTGTGTTAAGATAACACACCAGGAACAGCACATGTCAAGACATGGTCTACAAACCACCTGAAAGTAACTGCAGCTAGTGGGACTGGTTAATTTTTTTCCAATTAATTTTAATTTTGTTAGCAAAATCCAGTTTCTGAAACTTGAAATGATGTGTCTAAAGATCCTGAAGTTCAATGACTTTTGAGACAAAAGTCTTTTCAGGTGGTCTGTGTGAAAACCATTGCTTTTACCCAGAGACAAGGATGTAAAGAAAATATATTTTAAAATAGTTTCAAAAGAAACATGTATCAACTATTATTTTTATTTATTTATTGTTTTTATTATTTTAATTTTCCTTATTTTTATTTCAAAAAGACATGTTATTTCCAATAAAAACTGGTATACGGGAATATAGAGTCTGGTATGATGGAAAGTTTGATGGTTTTGTATCCATCTCTTTCTAGGTGGGCTAGCCTGTCTTCATCAGCTACAGTTTTGTGCAATATTCTGCCCTATATGATCTGAGTTTGAAAGGTTTTGGCCAGGGCTGTGTCCCCTTGTTACCTATTTGAGATTTCTTCAGTTTTAAATTGGTTGTAAGATAACTGATTCTATTGTAGCTCTGAAACATTGTCAGACTGTGCACTAAGTCTGACATATTCTGTACACATCAGACCTACAGAATATGTGCAAATCCATTGGGAATATGCATCACCTAAAGCAACCGCTTCTCACAGAGATAAATGAGTACCTTATGTTTGCACTGTGTTACTCTTGAAACGTCCTTTGCATTGAAATCTCCTCTTACACAAAATGTAGCTATGATATGATCCTAAAGATCTGAATTCTACTTTTTATTTTTTTGCAGTAGATGATCACTCTAAAGCCCACCTATCTTCTTGACGGACAGCTACTGTCAAATCACCTGCAAAACCAGGACAGTTCATTAAAAAGAGCACATTTTTCAGAAGGATGTCTTTACCCCAGTGAAAACACAAAACAAAGACTGCTGAATAAAAGGACATAGGAAAAGAAAACTCATGAGGAATAGACTTGGACAAGTGAGAAACAGAGAACTGAAGGATTACAAATTGAGTTCATCTAGCAAACATATCAAAAAAAGAAAGTAAAATTATTTAAGACAGTTCTTCAAGCACAAATCATAAGGCAGAGTTAATGAGAGGAAAAGCTAAAAACCCCAGCACTAAAACCAGCTCTCGGGCATTTTTGCATATGTGGCAATAATAGGGAAATTTCAAGAAAATTGTTTGCAATATCCATTTGTTTTGAGAATGTAAGCCAGATTTACTTCAAAAGCAATTTCATAATAATGACTTTTCACATGGAGGAGATAAAGCAAAATTAGACAGGAAACTCAATACTGAAAATATTTCTTTGGGTCTATTCCTGCTTGATTCTTTGTTTCCTGGATATCTTGTTTTTATTTATTTATCCCCCACCCCCACCCCCCACCCCCCCTCCCCATAGTAGATCTTTACAATATTTGGCTTATATTTTAAGACCAAAGTTACTGTATCCTTTATTCTGTGATTGATATTTGCAAGGCAGCAGGTGTTAATGGTGCAGAAAAGTGCATATGAGCTTGAGAGAACATTGTTGAATCACAGCATGGAGCCACAGATAATATGGATATATACACTTTAGTTTTACTGAAGCAGATTTTGAACTGTCATAGGTTTGGATAACAGTTGGTCAAATATTTCATTTCAAGGAAATTATTTTTTGTGTGTGTGTGCCAAAAGAAAAATATAATGTTAATCCGGTGAGACTTGGGCCCCACGCTGCTTCAAATAAGATTAAAGGGATTGCCTACCAGGGTGAAGTTCTATTAAGTTTATAAATATTCATTGCAGTATTGAAAAGTTTAAAGCAGACTGAATTTCAGTTAATTGCTCACAGAAAGTAATCTTCTTATTTAAAAGAATACTAATAATTAGATTTTCAAGGAAAAAAGAGACTGGGAACCCAAGATTTTTGTATAGAGTGCTTCAGGCAGATGAGTTTTATGAAACACAGAAGTGATCAGATCAATTACGAGGGTTATATTTTTACTAGTTTGGTATGAAGATATTTTGCAGTTACAAGCTAGTATCAATATGTTTTTAAAGGATTCATTGCAGATGAATGTTCTCAACCAGAGTTTCAGAGTCTTGGTTTAAAAGTTACAGAATCCCTGGCCACATCAGACAAAAGTAAAATAGTTAAAACTTGGACTGCATCATGCGAAAACACAGATTAGAGGCGTCACAGTAGCCAAATCCTCTGTATCAGAAGGGCTACAACAGCAAAAAACCAAAAAACCAAACCAAACCAAAGCACATCTCTGCCCCCCAACAAATCTTGCTCCCCAGTATCAGCACACAGCACAGCCCACATCAGTACCGTAGCTAAGAAAGTAGTTACAATATGTTGCCAATACCCCAAAAAAATCACATTAATAAATGTGTAAATAATGTTAACAATACATCATTTTCCTTATAATATCTTGCTTGATACTCAACCTGTATTTCCAGCAACAGCATTAACAAGATGTACTGTTGGAATTCATTAAAACACAGGAAAATAACAGCGGTAATGAAAAGTGATTTCTTTGCCAAGAAATGAATATATTGAAGGAGCTCAAGGTTAAAAACTATATTTATCTCATATTTCATTTATCACAGACCAGAATAATCTAACAGTTGTCTATAGATTAAATAAATAAATTAAAAAGCAAAGTTTGACTAGGGACTTGTCTACATGGGGAAATAAATGTGAAATGAACTAGAATACGAAATGATAGGCCACTAACTTGTCTCAGTAACTGTCCAGAAGAGCACTCCTGCTTTGCTGTAAGAGTGCTTCTGTTAAATGGATTTTACCATGCATTGGAAACGTATTAAGATAAAATGCATGAAAGTTTTCTTTAATTAGACATTTTCTTTGCCAAACCGAGGCTCTAAGAATGGCAACAGTGAAGTAAATAAATTTGTTCTCCTTATTAATTTCCACATGTAGATAGTTTTAAAATATTGTGAAGTTAAAATTTGTCACCTCAGTTATTCTGGTAGAGATAATCCACTTTGATTGTTTACACCAGAAGCTAATGATCCTTTTAATAAAAGTGTTCCTTTACACACTTAGAATATATATATAGAACCCTGGCTTTCAGTCCTTATTCAGCTAGGGAGGCCTTTAGAAGTCCATTATGAATATATAGAACAAAAAGTGGAGAAAGCTCTCATTAACTTCTGAGGGTTTGAAACTGCTTTAGAAAATCCAAAAAAGTTTTGTTATTTTTTTCATACCTTCATGAAGTTTGTTTTCCAGTCTGCTAAATAATGACTATTTTCTTCGACATTGCAGGAAAAGGCACAAAATAAAAGATTGGCTCGGAGGGTTAGAGCATATCTTCTTCTAGGTTGTTATTAAGGTACAAATGAGCCCAGGAGAAGAAGCTCTAATTACATGGATGCAGTTGTTTAGATATTTCTCAAAGCTAGCAGAGTTCTAGACCATAAGGACAGATGTCTTCTGCAATACAAAGTTGTTGGGGTTTAACCCCAGTCAGTAACCCAGCACCATGCAGCTGCTCGCTTACTCTCCCACCAGGGGGATTGAGGAGAGAATCAAAAGGGGAAATGATAGGAAACTCAGGGCTTGAGATAAAGACAGTTTAATAGGAAAAGCTAAATTCACAGATAAGCAAAGATAAATAAATAATTAATTCGCTGTTTTCCATGGGCAGGCAAGTGTTTGGCCATCCCCAGGACACAAGGGCCCTGTCACACATAGTGATTTACTTGGGAAGACAAACTCCATCATTCCGAACATCCCCTCTGCTTCCTTCTTTTCCCCACTTTATAAAGACAACATGATGTCATATGGTATGGGATATTGCCTTGGTCAGTTTGGGTCACCTGTCCTGGTTTTGTCTCCTCTCAGCTTCCTTGCAAGTGTGGCAGTATGAACAGCAGAAAAGGCCTTGGCTGTATGTAAGCCCTGCTCAGCAATAACAAAAACATCTCTATATTATCAACCCTGTGCTCAGCTCAAATGCAGAAGAAAGCTCCATACCAGCCACTGAGAAGAAAATGAACTCTACTCTACCACAGACAAAACCAGCACACAACTAAAGCAAATTTATAGTGTTAAAGTTTGTTCTGCTTGGGTATCTATTATAGGATATGAGGTTTGGATAATTCTGAAAGCATTGTTTCCTAAATTGAGTTCCCTGTGAGAATGAGTTTAGAAGAAACAAAAAAAAAAGTCAGTTCTTAAGAACTAAAATATGAAAACATCATGTAATTCCCAGAATTAATATAGCTCTAACAATTACATAATTGCCTAAAATGCAATGAGGTATGCCCCTGTTCTTTAAAATTGGGTTTAAAAGAGCAGTAATAAAACAAAAATCTCATTTAAAAAATTTCTCATGCAAAGACACTAACCCTAATTCAGAAAGATGAAAGAAAAAATCCTCTATACTTTGTCTTTACTATGCTTGTAAAAACAAGGATTGGATATGAAAATTTCCATTATTTTCTTTTAAAATGCAAAAACAGCCTTCTCCTTTGCAGTATGATAAATTACACAGAAAAACAACAACAACCACCAAACCTTTAGATGCTGCCATCTTGGACCTTTTTCAATCTTGCTTGTGTCTACAAAATAAAAGAGATGTGCATATTCTGCTGTCTTAAAATAATTATAAACTCACAAAATAATTATGACTCACAAAGACAGCTTTATGCTTTGACCTATGTCACATAAGATCTTTGTTAAAAATGTAATTGTTGATCTTAAGTTAGAGAAAAATGCCTACCTAACAAATTCTATATAGTTAACATAGGAAATCATGGTGCAAATCAGACATTAATACATCTCACGGAAATCTCTGTGGAAGTACATTCACACTTCTGTAGAGGACAAGAAAAAGATATTACTCTGTGCATCTCTATTAGCTCATTTCTTTTTTTTTTTTTTTTGGTTTCTGTTGGATATATGTGCAATTATTCACAACTATTGTTGCTAAAATAAAACTATTTCCATTATTTCCATTCAATTATAACCAACTGCATTAGTTTTGTGCTGGTACAGAGTTTCACAGACTTCAAACTCTCATGAAGATAACTTTAAAATGGCTTCTAATATTTGCAAGATCTGATAAAATGTTAAGCATTTTTTAAAAAATAGTAAATTAAAGTAAGAGGTGTAGTTTATATTCATTCCTTTTTCTACAGCAGTTCGTTTTTTTCTGTAAATATTGATTTTTTTTTTTGGACATGCAGTTCCTTAGCAAATAGACATTGAATAGGCAAATTTTAGACACCTACACTTTACAGAAGTATTTCGAAGAGGTTTGATTTCCTACTTCTCAATCTGTGTAACATGCTGCTTTGGTAAGTGTCACTCTGATAAAGTTCTTGAAGTCAATACTGAATAACAAAGCAAGATTTGTTTTTCACAGAAATAATCCATATTTCCAACTTATTGCAACCCAAACTAAGAACTGATGCATTTGTAATCATAAATATTTTTTTCCTTAACCTTCTTACATCTGAAAATGAACTTTTACTAAACTCAACTACCTATATGGTAATATAATACTACGGGATGAAAATGCCAAATGCCTTTTATCTAATCTATGTAATTATGTATCATTTTAAAGAAAAAGCTTGCAGTATGTAATCAGCTTGAAGGAGTGATGTGTCCAAAATACTATCTTTTTTTCCCAGTGATATATAACTGAGTTCATGACAACCTTTAAAATAATGAAAATATTTGCTATAACACATTATTTTCAAGTGAAATCAAAAGACTTGGACAGAGATGTTCTTTAAAACTAGCACTGATACAAAATCTTTGTGAAGGAAAAATGCTGACCACTTCGTACAGATGTGTGAAGAATCTTTAACTTTAGAGATAATCTTTTGTAAGCTATAAGAATGTCACATTAGTGCTTTTATGTTATGTGAAATTTAAAAGTTATTGTTAAGGAACATTAATCATATTTTTTTTCAGTACATGTATCAGTCCTTTCCTTAAGAAAGAGTAGTTCTTTTTGACATTTCAGCAATTTTCACACAAACTGACCAAATGTGTTCTTCCAACTTTTGTTTTTCTGATAAAATACTGCAGAATTATCTCAAAACAATTTGTATTAAAGTTCTTACTTCTACCTTACTTGGTTTAGGCTATGTGACATTTCTGCTTCATATATGAAATGGAAGAATTGGCAAACTAATATTGAAGTAGTATGTGCTCCATTCACTAATCTCTTAGGGTTGGATGTAGAAAATCAATGTTTTACTGGCTCTTTTGAATTAACACAAAAAGTGGATTACTATTGACTTGGCAGAAAGAAAAAAACACATACCTGAATGCTGACAAAGTAGCAAAATATTTTTTGGGCCAAATTTCTGACATTAATTTCCTTCAAATGTTAACAATGAGAAGCAAACTGCACACCACAATGAAGCTAAATGTACTGCCAATTTCTTTTACTAAAAGGTTATAGCAACTGAATACAATTTTCTCTGGGAGGAGAAATTGGGTAGAAATAGTTTAGGCTTTGGATAGGAGTGATGACTGAAGTAAGAGTTAACTGCAGAACACTTCATCCTTTAGGTAAGGACATTACATAAGAGGGAAAACCACCATCTGTTTGCAGCTAGAAAATCTCTGACTTTAGATGTCAAGAAAACTGGAAAAGAAGCTGAACTTATCCCTAAGGAGTACCATGTATCTGAAACAAAAAATCAGGTAGGAAACATGGACCTATTTTACTGAAATACTAAGTACTGAGAACTTCCTTTGGAGTCATTGAGGGATGTATCGATCAGAATTCCTGAAAATCAGATTGACCAAAGATTAATTCAAATTTTGCTAGATTATCATTTATAAGTCATACCTTTATTATATCCTGACACTTTTGAGTATTATTTGGCAGTGGTCAATGAGACACTTTGTTCTGGATTCATTATTTAGAATTTTTATTATTGTCCAGTGACAAAGGATCATATGAATCTATACAAGTCAATAGAAAAAAGTTTGGTCTAGAAGATAAACAGTGAAACATTGTTTATTACAAATAGCAAGGAACTGACCTAACATCCTCATTTTAAAAGACATGAAAGAATTTACTTCAAATATGAAATAAATAAATAAATAAGGTAATCTTTTTTTCAGTAGTTTCTTCAATATTTCAATTACTTTCTCATTTTTTAAAAGTTACTTAAGTTTTTAAAATATGTGCAACTGTTTTGAACATGATCATGTAAACATAGAACATCTGTCTATAAAAAAAGGTAATTAAACTGAAATAAAGTATGAAACAAAACCTTGTTATGATATCTGATGTCTGAGAAAAATAACTGCAATGTTAATTTTACTTTTCCATATTTACAATTGAAAAATTCAGAGATGGATATTTAAGTTTAATAACTTTCTAAAACTACTTTAAGGAAGATTTTGAACTTTACATGAAAACTCTTGCAAAAATTGGGAAATTAGGCTATCTTTTGGATTAAAAAAACAGAATTACATAGAACATCTTTTTCCAATCTGCAGCAGAGTAGATGAAATGAAAACCTGTAGTTGCAGATCCTGATAGGTCAAGATACTCAACAGGAAACAGCAGCAATATCTCTGTAGAAGTGAGCTGAAATTCACAGTTTATAAAACACCACCACCATCTTTTTGACTACCTCTGCTTTAAGGTATCCTGAAAGTTTTGTTTCTGCATGTGTAATAAATGCAAAATTCCAAAGTCAGAAATTAATATTACATCAGAATAGAACAGGAAATAAATATTTTAAAGACGAAGACTGGAATTTATCACATTAAAACAGGACACATATTTAGCAGTGCTGCCCTAAGCATGTACAGTGAGTACAGTTTTGATGGTGTTTTCCACGAATTGGAAAGCATAATTTTACTTTCTTTAAAATGTCCAGCGGTTATCAAAATTTTACCTGGTTTATAAAAGGACTGTATGATATTCAGGTGTTACATTGTATTATATATTTCTCCATTATGTCATATTTGGCATTGTGAAACAATGATAGAGGGAGAAAATGCATCTCTCAGACTACATTGAATATGGTTTCTTGCAAATAATGGTCAAAAGAAAAAAGAAACTTCAGTTGAGATATTACAGAAAATATGAGGGAAATGCATTATGCATAAAGCAACCTAAGTAGAAATAAGAATTGATTCACGGTTTGGAGATCTGCTGCTAAACTTAATAATTCTATTTGGGAAATTCACTTAAACACATGAAAATAAATATTCTAGTACTTTGAAAATAAGGTGTTGTTTGTTTGGTTTTTTTCCCAAAATAACCTACTAATAAATTCTTGGGAATCTTACATAGTAGGAGGAAACAAGAACCTCACAAGTTAAAGTATCAATGTTAACTATTTTGATGGACCAAAACAATACTTATTAATTGCTGTCATTGCATTTTGATCATTTGATATTTTCGCACCATAATTTTTAGACCAGGATTTTTGATTTTTAAAAGCTTTTTTGACAATATTTTAGTTTTATCTCACAGAAACTTAAGAATCACCACATCTCTTACATCATAAAAGAGAATATAAATCTTCTTCTTGTGATTATACTAAAGAAGGTGCATCAATGTTTTTTAAAAAATATGTGTTGAGTATATTCCTGTAAACTGAAGCCAAAGCATACACTCAGTGTCGATGGCATATTTATATGTTTCATAGGGCTTATGAGTCAAGAGTGAAATTGTGTTTTTATATTCTTAAATTGTGACATTCATGAGTTAGTAATTTTCTCTTTTGGGTGAGGAGAATAATACTCAGAGACAATACCCATGGATTTTCTAACAGAAAATAATGAAAAACAGTCCTATGACCCAGAGTCATAAAAGTAAAAGAACCATTTTTAAGCGATTTTTTTCCAGTAACAGTATTTAAGCATGGTGTAAGACATTAAGCTGTAGTATAACATTTTACTTTATAGCATGGACAGATTTCTACAAAATAATTATGTTCCTTATTTAGAAGAAATACAGCTTACCAAAAATCAAGTTAAGCCTACTGTATTATATCAGAAATAACACTCAAATCACCATGATTTCTATCTTAGTGACAAACAAAATTTATTCTAGCTGCCAGAATTAATTTTCTCTCCCTGCAAATCCTCTTCAGTACTGCCACTGAGGCAAAGAAGATGATCGTTATTCAGCTGAAATCCATATGCCCCCTCTAAAGTACTAGTGGCAAAATTTAATGGTAAAAAGGTAGTGAATTAGAAAATTCAAAAGAAGACTATTCAGCCAGGAAAAGAAAATGAGGGGGAAAAAAGAAGGGGGAAAAAAAGGAGAAAAAAGGCAAGCTTAAATCTCCTTCTTTATCTAGGGAAAAATAGATTCCTATGAAAGAATCAGATAAGAAAGCTTTTGAATAGCTTTTTCTAAACAACACCTCGACCCCCAGTCTTCAAGATTATGTTTGTTAAACCTGAGTAAAAAATTGAATTATTCTGTATTAGAAAGGCCAGATATTTTTTGTCAACTGAACATATAAGCTGGGCTCAACTGTTCTCCCTATATCAGTTTTGCTATAATTTACAGAAACAGTGTGTTTTTTGTCAATAGATTACAGCATTCACACTTGCTCAACACATCCTAGCATGGGTGGTGTGAAAGACATCATGCTCAGTATGCACAGCTGCAGAGAATCCAGGCCAAGAAAAACCTGTTCCATATACTTAATATACCAAAATCATTTAGGGAACAAGACATTTTTAGGTAACTCTTCTGGCTTGACATATTTTATTAATGTAATTTTGGGATACTATTAATAGATACGTAGAGAGATAATAAGGTTCTGGGGCCAAGGTATTTTCTTTAGGCTTTTTGTCCCAAAGCTTTTCCAATTCTGTCTCCACTAATGTCATGTATGCTATTAAATTAAAAAAAAAAAAAAGAAAAAAAGAAAAAAAAGGTAATGGATTTTTCTGCTTTCAAAGCTGGAATTCCTGGAATGGAGTAATTTTCAATTTCAGATCTTTAAAATGGGGCTCAGGGAGCCTGTAATAGATTGAAAGGGTATTATATCAATTATTTTTACCTACTTTCTTAATGTTTTAATAATTTAGTTAATGCTTTAATGGCATTTCATTAGATGAATTTATACATATACATCAGTATAGCATTTTAAATGATAAAGCAATACTTCTTGGTAATTGTTGCTAATTTTGAAATTCTCAAGAAGTTCTCAGTGTTTCAAGTTAACTATATATATAATTACACTACTATGAACTCCGCCTTGTAACATAAATATTCAAGCAATCAATCCAAGATATGCAATATTATTGTTACTAAATGCACATGCACTTCCAAAGTCATAGCTATCAATCTAATTATTTGATATTTCTGTTTGCAGCTGACTGCTGTAAACATTCATTCTCAATTTACATGATGTGAAGATCGGGAGCCAAGTAAACAAAATGTTTTATATGTGGTTCTAAAGAGCTATGTTTTGCCCAAAGAACTCGCAGTATTTAAAACTCTCTAAGTGCACCAGGGGCATTAAAAGGTCAGAAAGTTGGTGCATCTGTATAATTGCATGATTTCCCTCAAGTTGCTGTTTTGTGGACATACAAAATAAATGATAGTGGGGAAGGAAGAAAAGTTATATGTTAAGCAATGTGTCCAAAGATTAAGATTAAGCAAATTTTTCACACCCTATTTTTCCTTGGTTCTCTAGTGAAAATTTTAATTTCATATACTTTAAGTAGCTTCTAGATATTGGTTTGTTAAGTGTTAGCATAAATAATCTTATATATAGAAGTAGTGCTATCAATGTTGTATTAGCATAAATGTTTTCCTGTTGATATATGATATTAAATTAACTTATGGCAATTTCAAATGTTTATTATACTTTACTGAGCATCTTTATTTTTAATAGATGTATTGTTAGGGTTGCATAACATCGACTGATATTATATAATACAACTAAAATTTCTCTACAATGAATGTATTTTTCCCTAAACACATCACCATCTACTGTTACAATTCTGGGAGCACTTAAAAGTAAAACTTCTAAAAAAGGATAATCACACAAAAATTACTTTACCCTACTTGATTTCCTAACATAACATGCTTCTTTCAGTCAAAGTATGAACTTCTCCCCAATAACCATGTGCACTGTTAAATGAACAGTATTTGAAATTGATAAGCCACTGATTGCACACTAAACTTAAGTAGGCATTTTTGTGGCTAAAGACTGTTCTCCAGCCCTTGGGGATACTCCAGCATCTTTATGAGACTATTTAACCAATAACTTGATGTCCTAGACAAAAAATACTTCAGATAGATTACATGCTAATTATAACTTAATTAGCCAGACAGAAAAATAGTACAGATTTGTGTGTATGTTGTTGTGTAGCAATAAGCATGTTAAATGAATGCATTTAACCACAGAGGACATAAAACCATTCTGTGAAAAATAATTTTAGAATCTGCCATTGTATATCTGTTCACTTATAGACTGCAGTGGGAAAGTTTTCTGAAGATTTTGTTTGTGATTCCTTTTTGAAATTTTGTTCATACGTAAATTTTGTTTAATGCAGTGTAACACAAAAATGGTATTTTCTTTATTTCATTTTAGAAAACATGAAGTGTTGCCAAGATTTCTCTGAAAACTTCCTTAGCCCTTGAACTTATTCTTTTGTTGCAATGAAATACATTCCTCAGGATGAAAATTGTGTAATACTTACTCTACCTAGACAGGAAATAAATATGCAAAAATTATTGACATTTTGATTCTTTCTAAGAACAAAAGAGACAGAACATAACCAACATTTGCCCAAGTTCAAGTATGACTATAAGAGTAGAACTGAGGACTTAGTTTTGCTTTGTGTCAGGTGAAGCTTTTGTTTAGATAGAATCAAAGTGCTGTCAAGTCCAACTAGAATTTGCACAGTATAAAAAATATATAGATATAAGAACTGAATGAACTTGAAGTAACATTTCTAAAACAACGTAGTAGACAAGAAAAATTCAGTTTGTTTATTAGTAGGTATTACTTTGGGTGGTCTGAGTTGATTTGTGGAGGAGTTTCATATGTAGAGAAAAAAGAAAACTATATATGAAAATTAATTATTTATTCTACTCTAAAATAAAGAAACAGTAAAATTGATGGATAATTTAAAAAATAAAAAAGAAAAATATAAAACAATACACACTTAAAGAACACTTCTAGAATAATAGACATATTTGTTTCACCTTGATCACTGGGGACAGTACACACGCTCATGGAATCAAGTTTATTTAAAATCCTTAAGCATTGGTAATACAAAAGATTTTTGAAACTATGTTATTTTTTTTGGACATGGCTCACAGAGCTTTTCAGTGTTTGAAATCCGTTTTTTATTCCAGTTTGAGACTACTAAGGCATAAATAGGGAAGATGTTTTCTAATGTTCTATGAAGCTAATACTCAGTTATGAACTGTCTGGTAATATGAGTTAATTGTCTTCTTGGCATATTATGCAAACTATTTTATACATTTTATAGTTTTGGGGTTTTTTTTTAAATGCACATTGTTCATTGTTGTAGATATGTACCAGAACATTTCACTGTAATCCCTAGTTTTCCATTGTGACTTAACATATATGAAAAAAGTGACTTCAAAAATGTAATCTCTCTTATAGCACTCCTTTTAAGTAAAAAAAGGAATCAACAAACCAAGCAAACAAATAAACAAACACCATAAACTGGAAAAAAAAAACCACCAAAAAACCCCAAAAATCCCCAAACCTCCAACAAAATCTATCACTAATTGGAATTTTGTTTTTTCCAGGCATCATATTTCCTTCTGTTTGACTGGAAAGGAAATAAGATATCTGACTAAGTAACTTGGTGAATGTAATGAAAACACATCAGCTACTTCTGATTAAATGAAATCTTATTTCATGTAAGTAACAAGGGATTAGAAATCTGATTTCTCTTTTATAAAAGGTTATGTTAAAGGTTATCCTATTTCTTTAAAAGTCATTCAAAATTCTGCTTGATTCACTCTTTGTACTCTGTGCTGCACATCATTTTGAACTAAAGATTTCCATTACTTTCCATGTTCTAATGTAGCAACTTTTCTACAAGCATAGGTCAAACCCTCCTCTTATGTTGGTGTCATTCTGGGAAAATAATGTTGAAATCAGTGAAATTACTTTGTAAACCAGGCTTTTAGAGAGAATACAAGAGTAATTATAATTAAGTATTGTTGCTTGTAGGCCATGTTTCATAATGCTTTATATATTTACATTTGCTTTGATTTACTGTCAAAATCAATTTTGTTAGTGTTTCATCTCAGGCATCAAATTGTTTCTTTTTAAACCATGGTCTTCATTGTAGAGTCTGATATGAGCATGTGCCTTCCACAAAGATGAAACTTTTTAAAAAAATTACAGAACAGAAATAGCTTATCCTTTTCTATGCCCAAAACTTGAAGAAGATGCAGTTTTCTGTAACTGAACTAATTGGACGGTACTAATTGGATTGAAAGGTCCACATACCAAACTTGTGCATTTATCTTCAATTTTCTGTTGTTTGTCTTCATTTAAGGGAAGCTGTTGCCCATAGACCTTACCACGCTAAAATGTTCTGCAACAAAACTGTCCCTAATTTGGGACACTGATGTCCAGGTAATGCTACAATAATTGCAACTGCAGCAATTGCAAACATGTCTGAATTTTGTCTATATCTTTTGATCTAATAGTATGATGTAATTCTAAGCTGTTTATACAATTAATTGTCACATATGCAGAAAGTGTAATATGTTGATCTCAGAAGAAAAACGTGATAAAAAAGATATAAACAAATCTACAAGAGAACAGAGATTATGCTGATTCAATATGTAGTTTGAAAACTGTTGCATCAGGGACTTAAGCAATCCACAACAATATTTAATCAAAAAAATGGTTATTTCATTGATTTTGTTGTCTCCAACTCTCTTATTCTCCTTCCCTCTCATTTTTCTTCACTCGTTTGCTTTTTCTTCTTACATATAAACTTTAATTTAGTCTTTAAAAACATAGTTTGAGAGATTATATTTATTTTCATTTAATTTAACCAAAAGAAGCTGCTTTTGTTGTTTTGAAATCAATATGTAATACATTTAGGGAGATAGTTGCACTTCAGGCTGAAAATAAAGTGGGGGATTTTTTGCATTATCACTATGTTGCTTCTCATGGTACTGAACATTCACTCCAGAGAATCTGCTAATTCTTATTATTTTACTCTTCACCACGCTCAAAGATATCCAAAGATGACACTTATTGCATCAGATGTGCACATCATCTCTGAAGAGGTGAAGTAAATTTGCAGGCAATGAGAACAAATTTACTGTGGCAGTGAAATTCTTCTGAAATCACTCTGAAACTGTGTTTTCATTTTTAATAGACAGTATTTTTCTTGTGAGAAACACCAATATACCAATAAGCCTGTTGGTAAATCAATTAATAGTTTCTTACTTTTTTTTTTGGTTTTGGGGTTTTTTTGGGAAGGAAATAAAATTGGGGGGAAAAAAAAGAAACAAAGAGCTCTGCACAATATATAGGGAACATACGGGGAGGAGAACATAGCTTAGGTTACTAAAAATAACGTATTACAAAATTTATATTGAAAAGAATTCATTGTGTCAGATATTTTGCCAGGAACCCTGCATATTCAGAGACATTAATCCTGTTTGCTGGTTTATTTATTTATGAGCTTTTAAAATGTGAAATACAATGCTGGACAAAGAATTTTAAAACTAAATGCACAGCAGATATCATACCAAGTTTTTATACAACATCATTTGCATACTTTGTTTCCATTCTTTTTATGAACAGCATGCTATTGTATTTGTATGGAAGTGTAGATTCATACATATTTAACTTCTCTTGGCAGCATAATATAGAAGTGTCATTAATCTTGTAAATTTCTGCCAGTAAATTACTTATTCCTCACCTAGCAGTAGCCATTAACATAACATCAGCCCTTACTTTGTTTTATCTTGAATACTGCTGTACAGGAACCATCTCGATCTTCTGAACTCGTACAGAATCCTGCACTGAAAATTTATGGAGAGAAATACTAATAAAAAATCAATGCTAAAAAAAAATTAAGACAAGTAGAAGTAGCATTCTGAGTGAACACTGCATTTTTTTAGCTTGAATAGCATGTCTGAACTTATGAATTCACTTAAACACTTACTCTACTAAACGGGTATTATGTGAGTGGCCAAATGACAAATTACCATGATATTGTATAAGCAACATCTTTTGGAAGGCCCTGTTGTTACCTAGATAGTAAGCAAAATAAAATTAAGATAGCTCAATTAAAAAGAAAAAGGCACTTGGCTTTAGTTTTGGTTTAGCTTGGCAAAATGCCAACTGCCCAGTAGTGTGTCAGAGTTCCCCTCCTAGGGAAAGGGAGGGAGGAGGAAAAAAAAATCTTAAAGCCCAAAATGGCAAGCTTCTTATATTTATACAAAAGAGAGACAATTTAAAACAGAAAATGATATGACAAATATATACAAGTATGGGGAAAACAACAGCAGCAGCAACAACAACCGAGTCACCCACCCAGACAGCATAGACCTCCACTACCTCAGCTCACAAAAAACACTTCAACAAACTCCCTGCAAAGGATCCCCAGCAAGAGAGGAGAAAACCAACTACAAAAGAAAAATAAGGTAGTTCCCAAACCAAACAGCTGTGAAGTGGTGACGAGGCCAAACACCACCAGCAACAGTGATAGCAGGTCTGCTCAGCACCTTGCCATGAGGGGAAAGAGAGCTAGGCACCTCTTACACCTTATTTTATACTTGATTTGATGTCAAAATTATATGAAATATCTCTTTAGTTGCTTAAGTCAGGTGATGCTTGTCCCCTCTAATTTACGTAGACTCTCTGGGCCTGCTAAACTGAGGCCTATCTAAAACTAAAGCCAAAACTACTACAGCTTTAGACTTAGATATCTACATTATTACTTACCCATGATCAGTACTCACAAACCTGAAGTTGTCTAAGGCTTTCTGGAAACCATGGGAAAATTTTAGTTATGTCACAAAACTGATACACAAAACATGTTAGAAGCAGAAAAATGCACACTGTAACAGGATGCTAAGAATAAACCCTAGTGGACCACACTGTTTAGTACCTTTCTGACTAGAAAATAATTTAGAATGTGATATTGTCTGAGCAGCTAATTGGTAGTAGCCAGATCTACTAACTTGAACTGATTCCATTGTGTCTTGTATTTGTGGGTCTCTCTCTTTCCCTTGGTTAGACAAGACTGGGATTTAGAAAACAGGTCAGAGCCACTCAGTCCTGCAGAAGTACTCAGAGAATGTCTTCCACGTATGGTAGAAATCCTTCAGGAACCGTGTTTGTGAGTAGACTGGAAAATAGTATTTTGAATGCAATCCTCTTTGCTAGGTAAACAAGCATTTTAGTTCAGCTACAACACAGATGCAGCACCATCACCTGTGACTCAATTCTACAAAAGTATAAAACAAAAGCTGTACATTGTTATATATTAGTTTTAGTATTCGAGAGCAGATTTTTAGAATTTCTACTAAGTAGAACCACTTGTGTAGTTAAGTCTCCGAAATTCCAAGATCAGGTAGAGTTTATTCTTAGCATCCTGTTACAGTGTACATTTTTCTGCTTCTAACATGTTTTGTGTATCAGTTTTGTGACATAACTAATATTTCCCCATGGTTTCCAGAAAGCCTTAAACAACTTCAGGTTTGTGAGTGCAACATCATATGACTAGATGCCAATTTCAGCATGTACTAAAAATATTGCTTTGAGAACACTGAAAACCATTACTGAATATAGCCACCTGTCTGTGAGGCCGGGGATCAGTGCTGCCTGGGTGCTGTAGTTTAGTATGTTTAGCTCATCTTTTCATTTTTTTATGACATTAATAATTACTTTAGTTTTCTTGTGGCAACTCAAATCCAAACCAACTTCTTGAAAACAAGTTGTATGCCATTATCTCACTCCAAATTATTTTTTTTTCCTTCATGTACTTTTTTTGCTTCTCTTACCACTCTAAAGTCTACAGTTAATCTAAAGCATTACAACTGAGTTTTCATTCCTTTTAACAGGATGTTCAGCTTAAGCACACTCAGGGATCCACTTCTGTCCACTTTATCACTGCTTTGTAAGTTTATATTTATAAAGATAAGTGTTTTAGAAACATTCTACTCCACTGATGTTGAAGATACTGGGGCTGCATGTTATACTATGAACATAGGTTAAACACACTAGGAATCTCTTCTCTCATATCTGACTCATAAGATGGAAAGAAATGGAAACCGTAAAGATTCTGAAAGGTTAGGGGAAAAAGACAAAACAAAACAAAACCAAAACAACAAAACCAACAACAAATAGAAGAAAAAAACATCGATCTACATAATAAATTTCCATAGTGCTTTGTGAAAGTCACTGTGAACATTGCTACAGATCTTCCACTGCCCCTGGCCTGCTTCATCACCCACCTGCACTATTTCAGAATACATGTTTTACCAGAGCTATACCAAGTTTTTGTTAAAAACCTAATTTTAGCAATTCTTCTACTTTAGGCATTTATATATCCTATTTATCCAGTAAATATTTGCATAAATGTCTAGCTTTGACTGTTAATTTCCTTCACAGTAGCCAGTATGGAGCTATGTGTTGGGTTTGTGCTGGAAAGAGTGTTGATAACACAGGGAAGTTGTAGCTATTTTTGAGCAGTGCTGGCACACAGACAAGGCCTTTTCTGCTCCTCCCCACTCCACCAGCTCTGGGGGACACATCTGGGACAGCTGAGCCCAACTGACCAAAGGGATATTCTACACTGTATAGCATTGTGCTCAGCAATAAAACTGAAGGTAGAAGAGGGAAGGGTGTGATATTTGGAATGAGGGCATTTGTCTTGCTAAGTCACTGTTATGGGTAATGCAGCCCTGCTTTGCTGGGGATGGCTTAACACCTTCCTACCCATGGAAAGTGATGAATAAATTCATTTTCTTTTTGCTTTACTTGCATGCATATCTTTTACTTTACCTGTAAAACTGCTTTTATTTCAACCCAAGAGTTTTCTCACTTTTATTCTTCCAATTCTCTCACCCATCCTGATGAGGTCAGAGAGGAGAGGGGAGTGAGTAAGTGTGAGTAAGTGTTAGAAGTATTCTGACTTGTAGTGCCCTGAAACATTAGAATATGAGAACTATTGTGCTGGTTTAAAGGCAAACCAGCAGGGGGAATGAACTCACTACGAGAGAGATTAAGTCAGAGCTAAAATTTAATGATAATATTTCAATAAATACACTGACACAAAAGGGAAATTGCTTTCAACTCACAAAACTCCAGCAGTATAACCCAGTGTCCTGGGGCACAAACCCAAAGGGGTTTGTTAGCCCTTGTGCTGAGACCCCTGGGGCTCCCCCAAGTCCAGAGCAAAAGGAAGTGAAAAAACCTGTTTGTGCAGGTGAGGGCTGTAGTCTGAGTGAAAGCGGTGATCTCCTCCTGTCGAGGTCCTGCTGTTCCTCTGGATCTGACAAGAAGTTACTAGAGTCTTCTTACCCACCACTTATGTACCCTCAGGGAGCACCCAGTCCCTCCCCCTGGGCGGGGACTCACACAATGGGTGATTAACTCTGGGAGCCAGGGGGTATTGAACTGTTGATGGCCCATAGCAGCTCCACCCCCTCAGGCTGAGTGTGAAGGTGATAATGACTCCATGGGCAGCTGCTGCTAATGGCCCATTGACCTTGGGGAATGAATAGAGGGGGTAGAATACACATCTTTGATCACCCCCACACAGTGTCAACTGGTCCCTCCTGCTCAACTAGGACAACTATATATTATGGATGTGAGCAAACACAAGTAGCTTTTTTGTCTGCTTGCTGTTTAGCAGAGAGACAGGGTAAAATTAACTGATATTTAGGCAATTTGGTCTGTAACTATTTAGCCTGCAGGTATGGTTTGTTTCATATTTACAGGAACATACATGTGAAATGACTGACATATTTAGTCAACTGAAAAAAATAAAGGCAAAGAAAATATAAATGCTTTAATTTAGTTAGGTTACTGTCACCTCTGGGTTGGTCTTACAAGGTAAAGATGCTTTTAAATTCATAATGACTGGTTTCCTGAAGTATTCTTGACTTGTACTTTAAAGTGTCTCTGTAATAGGTACAATTGAACTTAGATACCTTAAAATGTGAATGTGAGATCAAGTTGTTTTGTTTCATTTTTTTCTTATTTGTTTGTTTTGTTAGGTACATGTTAATCACATGCTCAGCTAAATGAACTATCCATGTATGTTTTTCAAACAAGCTGAGGATTTCAGTTGCTCAATACTTAAGCTGTACTGAAGGGCATTTCTAACTTAACAGCACATCTAGGAACATCTTGTGATTTAACTGTTAGCTGATGCTTAACGTTTCAATGAATCTTATAAATCTGGTTGGTTATGGCCAACCACAGTTAATTTGTAACTAGTGTACTGTTAAAAAAGGTATTAGAATCTGCCAAAAGAATAATCTCAGGAGAGTTACTCATCCCCATAAAATAGCGCTTCACTTTTGCATACAAACTGAATTGTGTTTTGCTTTAAAACTAGAGACAACTTACTTAACCTGAGGATATATTTTATTATCATATGAAATATGGAATGCTATTTTGCTTCAGAAAATAAAAGCAATTTTCCTCTGAAACCCTCTAGAAACTACTGCATCAGCTTGCCTAGCCATTAGAAGTCTGAGGGCTATCTTTCAATAAGTGTTCTTCTGTATTATTAATTTGTGCAAGGCTTGTCCAAACTAAATATTTAGTGAAAAAGCAGATTTTACATTTCTTCTAAAGTTAAAGAAGACTAAATTATAATTGTTATGAACACATCTTACTTCACTGTATTTAAACTTATAGCATCTTGTGGGTTAGTTCTGGGCCAAACCACAGGGGAGAAAATAGGAAGAACAGAAAACAAACTTGTGGGTTGAGGTAACACAGCAAAATTGCTTATCAATTACCAGCATGGTAGGTATGCTTATCAATTATCAGAATTTACTAGGGAAAAAGTAACTGATTGCCAGTCAAAATAAAAAGGTGATTATTAATTTAGGTAGAGGGAAATGAAGCAGCAAGCATTACAGTAACACCATTTGTACCCCTTTTCCCCATCTTAGCTTCATTCACAGTTCCTCTGCCTGGCTGCCCCATCCTCATCCCATCCCTGCAGCAGTACTGGGAGAGGGAGCTGCAGCCAGTCCATAATAGTTCTTCTCTGCCATTCCTTTTTCCTCATGCTTTTTGCTTGCACCAGCATGGATGCTTCAGAAGCTGCAGGGAATATCTGCTTAATGCCATAGACAGCACCTCCTACTCCTTCTAATCTTGGTGCTCCCTCTATTTTCTGCTCTTTCTTAAATGCACTTTCCTAGAGGCAGCACCTTCCTGGCTCAGGGGCTCAGCCATACCCTGCTGCAGGTCCCCTGGAGCTGGCCATGTGCAGCCTCGGGCAGCCCTGGCCTCAACTCACAGAGGCTGCTCTGCAGACCCTGCTGCCAGGGCCTGAGCACCTACACTCTAATTTAAAAATAAAATTGGTAACAGTAGAAGTTGTACAAAAATACCAATGTTTTTCACTAGCATGCTTTCTAGCCTGTAAGTTTCTTTTTGTTTGTTTGTTTTGCTTTGTTTTTTGTTTGTTTGGGTTTTGTTGCTGGTTTTGTTTTTTTTCCAAAGGTCTAGTATCTTCTTGATAGGACACTTGAAAGGATCCCCACAAAACCTTATCTGAACTCTCAAATTTCCATCAGTTTCAAAGTCCATGTGGACCATAACCAATCAGAGCTCATTGTCTAATGGTGTTAATGGTAATTCATTTCTTCCTTTAATTAAACACAGATGTAGATCTAAAATTTAAGAAAGTAGGAAAAGCTGTATTCCCATGCCAAGCTCATAATTTCCTTTTTCTTCCACACTGCAGGGTCATTGACAGTACCCCAGAGTCTTCCACAGATGCACATTAATCACCCTTTCTCTAATTACTAGAGTATCAGGATAACTGTTCAACCATTCATTAAGCTTTCTTCTCAACTTCTCAAAGCTCCAGAGATGAGTGCAAGAAGCTCAGACTTGGCAATGGTAATTGAACCCTATTAACTCATAGAAATGTACAAAAAATGTAGCTATTAATAAAGAATCCTTTTCATTTTGTCCATTAAGCCCACAACATAAACCTGATCATTTTTGATGTAATCTATTTGGACATCCAACAACGCAACTTCTCACAGATTGTTAATTATTGGACATACATCAACAGGATTAGGGAAGAGTTCTGGCTGCTAAATTACCAGTTGAATTCCCCTCTGAACACATGCATGGTGGCAGTTAGCTAAATAAGGAAATATAAACGATTATCTAAAAAGTTAAAATATTAAAAAGAGAAAGCCTATGATATTAATAGAGATTGTAACAACAATAAAAAATACCTTAAACTGTTCTGAGATTTATGTATTTTTAGGATTTACAATGAAGTTCAGTTTTAATATCTTAAAATATTTTCCCAACATCATTCATTGCTCAAAATGACCTAAGAAAATGTTATAACATCAATGAATCAGTCTCAAAAAATGAAGTCTTACTTTTAAATATCAGTATTTTTCTTTTACCTGCCACACCTTTGATTTTTAATGTTCATTTGTTGTAAATGTCACATTTAACCATTTCCTTGTTTTAATACATTTGTGAGATGTCATGATGATTCTCATTTGCTCTGGTTTTTGTTTCACATTGGTCAGTACCAGCAGCTTCAAAGTATACCTTTTATTCTACCTTATTGGTATAGGAACCATTACCTACTAATGCAGTTAGCATTTCTGGATAAATATATGTGAGTTCAATATTAGTGGCTTGTAATCTACACATGGTTTTCCTGGAGTCAGAATCCACTGATGGATTCCAGGCATTTCTTAACAAATTCCTTTTGAGCTGGCAAAATGCCAACTGTCCAAGACAGGGTGAAAAGGGAAGAAGAAGGAGAGGAAAAAACCTCCAAACTAGGTTGAGGCTTAAACTAACTATATGTATTTATACAGAGAAGAGAAAATTAAGAGAAAACTACAATATAACACACACACAAGTTATGTATAACAAGAAATAACCTCCCACTCCCCAGTTAATACAAAGTCTATTACTCTAGATTCATAAGCACTCTAAAAGAAACCCAGCAAAGGACAAAAAGAGCAACAACAAAATGTTTCTACTTGCCTGAAACTCACAAAATGCAAGCAGCGGCAGCAGGAGCAGGGGCCTAGCACAGTAGAATAGCTGTAGCACGTCCTTCTCTGAACTTCAGGCATGGTGGAACTGACTAAGCCACTCCCGCACACTGGATCTTACCCCTTTTGAGATGATGTCGTAATATGGTATGTAATACAGTATTATTGGCTAGAAGAAGTCAGCTGTTAGCTAGCCCAGCCCAATTCAAGTCAGCTGACATTCCCAGGCCTGGTCTCAACTTTAAAACCTAAATTTGGGCCCACCTGGCTAAACCCATAACATTACTTCAAGTAACCACGTGTTTTCAAAGCCCTTCTCAATTTATTCAGCTGGATTAACTATGTACCTAAATGACTTTTCAGAAAAGTAGCAATTAAGATCTGGTGTTATTATTACAGATGTATCCAATAGGCCACAAAAATTTACAGCTTTTTTATATGTACTATTTGTTATATTACCTAGAGTAGTCAGTGACTATTTTCTTATACTTAGGTGATCTATTACTATATTTTGAAACCTTTGTAAAATTCCAAGCAAAGAAAATTTAAACTAAGTACTCTGATTCACACAATTATTTTAAATAATGAGTAGTGTGAATTTTATTTATGAATACTCCACCTTTAAAGTTATGGTAAAATTAACTGTTGTCATTAAAATAGATATTACATCTTTGTCAAATTAGTGCAAGTGGTTTGCTAGAACTTACCTTTGTAATAAGCGTAATGTTAATCCATAGTAATAAAGCACTCTTTAAATGGGTACTCATGCAAACTTGTCATAAATGAATGATTTTTGCAGTCTATAAAAAATAGCTCTATATAGAAATTGAGCTATTGTCTAAAGTGCCATTTAAAGAAGATATAGAAAATATAAAGGGAGGTTCTTCTCCTTGCAATGTATTTCTGGACACTGGACCACCATGATGTGTCAGCTGAACAGTTGATTTGTGCTAATCAATAAAAACAGATTAATTCCATACAGATAATTCTGCTCAAATAAGCATGTGATGCTTATCAATCAACACTTAATCAGAAAAAAAAGAGATTACCGTTGATGGATCCCATCTAAACTTATCCACGAGACCCTCAGCTATCCTTTACATTTTTAAAAAGAAATGTGACAGACAATTGCTCAGTCTTCCTTCTGGTCTGTAACACTGACTGTTACTTGGCTCAGGGATTTTTTTTTTCCCACTCGGTTAGATCCGGATTACACTTGATTATGGATTCCACTTGACTATAATCATACTGTCTTTATTAGACAATTCTATGATTTGATCATTTGAGTGCTAAGATTATTACAATTATTTTCTGTCAGAATCAGCTTCCTTTGCCCTTCACAGGACAAAAAAGAGTAAAAAATCAGGGAATTTATTACATATAGTTAATGACTTAAAGGGGCTATTTGACCACCAAGAAAACAAAAACAGGACAAACTCCCCCCCAGAAAATTCCCAGAAATCTTAGTAAGAGCCAAAATGCTGAGATAACAAAAAATAGCAAATAAAATTACATATATTGTCAAGCACAATTCCAAAAATGGCGCACCAGAAGATTTACTCTCCAAAATCCATACAATACTAGAGAGGTTCCATGGAAGATGACAGCATAGCCTGCAGAGGTGTAGAACAGGTTTTGGGGACTATGCTAATTTTTGGACTCAATTCACCCAAGGCTGAGGCATTGCCAGACTGTCTGCTCCTCTGGCATCCAGCAGAGCCTCCTCCTGGAGCAGGACTGGGCCTCTCCATGTCCTCCCCTGGCAGGGGCTGGCTGCAGGGACTGCTGGTCACAAACTGTCAGTGCCACCACACTCATGAAAGAATGAATCCCTTTCAGGGAAAATATGGTTTTACATTCTATAAGAGACAGAGTAAAATGAATGCTAAATTTGTCCAATAAGGTTTAAACACACTGTTCAAAACATCATTTCTTTGTGCAGTCTATCTGTGTGATAGACAGTGTCTTAATTCTGTTTTAATAGGACTGCCATTGAGTATAGCAAATTTGAAAGATTGCTTGATCCTAAAATTAAGAGGGAATAGAAGAATGGCAAGGAGGGAGGGAAGAATGTATTTAATACCTTATATTTCTGATTAATGGTGCAGAAGACTACATCATACAACTATAGTTGTTTTGATCTGAAAATTGTTTTTAATTGGATATTTAGGTGACCAATTCTTTATTATTCTTATTCAATTTTATATATATATATATATATATATATATATATATATATATATATATCAGTATGTATTAACATCCTGTATAATGACTTCATTTACATTGAATTAGTTTCTCTGTGAAAGGATTTCTGGTTTTGAAATTATGCATTTGTACATTACAGAACAGTCGAATTATCAGCCTCACTGCCAAAGATCAATTTTGAACTCTGAGAAGTGTGATAAAGTAGGTTTTCCATCATTAAAATTGCCTGCATGTTCTTCAGCACTGTTAAACTGTCAATTTTTGGTTGTTATTTCATTTGTTTATTACTAGCAGGGTAAATGAGACTGTGTAGTAAATGAGATTTTAAAGAAAGTTCCTCTTTCTATGAATGGAATCTTTACTGAAGTCTAAGAAATCACTGGAATAAATATGTCTGGTTTTTACAGACCCTTGCCTCCTTACAATTCGTAGTCTTAAGATAGGCATAAAACTGGTACATGGGCTCTGATCAAACCAGATGGATTCATACATCAGTGAAATTTACCATTAGTGCACTGGAATGTGAAACAGAAATTTATAAGAAGGGAAAGTCTAAGCTTAATTTACTTTTCTGATTCTTCACTCTCATGAGAACAGTGTTAAAGAGGACAAACTGAGAATGATACAGTAAAATAACCAAGCGGTTCCCTCACATAAGGAAACACAAATATCTAAAGAAAACTCAGTGAAATTCTGCAGTCATTATTTTAACGCACATATTTCTGTCCAAAGTGCTAAGAAGTACTTTTTAACTATTGAAAATATTACCATTGTATCCTTTACTATCTGGGGGACAATAGGATAGTTTCTCTGTTCCTTATTTCAGAAGACACTACAATTTTGTGATTTTTCAGAGCTGAAATGCAAGCAGACGATACTAGAAATCTGTTGACAACACAGCTCTGTAAGGTTAAGTTTGTCTTCCTTCACAAGGGAACAGGTAGTGTTGCTTTCAATAGGCATACCGAGTTTCTGTAATCTAAAATACACATCATCACATTCAGCTGGTCTAGAGCTGTGTCTGAATACTAGTGCAAAACATGAACAACTGGCATATTTATATGATTGTAAAATTAAGTAAATGTGAATCTCACATTTCCTTGGGAAATAAAATCTTAGAAGAGGAAAACATTTGCCACTGCCTCTTTTCGGGACAATGGTTATTGCATATTGCCCTGCAGATTTGTATTTTGGAGGATTAGAGTATACAGGGCAAACCCCATTATAAAGCCTGCGACATTACTGTAAGAGCAACTTACATAATTTATAATTACTCATGGTTTTTGGATGCCTAGAAATGTGTTATGTTTGTTTTCATATTTGATTAAAAAAAGCGTCATTAAGCTTTAATTCTGTTTTGGGCTTGTCTACATAGTGGGAGAGTATGAATGTTGTGCACTGACCCTGGCCAGCAGCTAAGCACTCCCTCAGCCAGTCCCTCACTCCCCTATTTACTCCCACCAGAAACAGAGAGAGTAGAAAAAAAATAATCCAAAATACAGCACCATATGGACTACTATGAAGAAAGATTCCCAGCCTGTGACCCAAAATGCCTTGTAATTTATTAGGTGGTTTAAATCAGCAGCTGCTGTTAACAAATGTGAACTCAGAAAAATAAATTTTAATAAACACAAGTTATTCTAAAGATTTTTCTTGGACTGGTCCAACTGCTTTACCATATTAATAATAAAGTAATGTCTACAATATATGCTTCTACTTCCAGAAGGGAATTCCAATAATAAGCCTAATTACCATTAAAAAAAAATCCACTCAGTCCTAGGATTAACACATCTTGAAAAAACTTCTGTGGAAATACCTGGTTCTAATGTCCCTCTTTCCACTGGTTCTTGGCTATCCCAGTAAAGAATAATATTATATAACTGTCAATTTCTGTGTAGGCTCAGACAAGGAGCAATATCAAGCTTGAAGGATTTCATTGTATTTTTGGAAAGACGGTACATTGCAGGATACTTTCCATAGTCAGTTATGTCCTAAATAGAATTTCTTATTAGCAGAGATAAAATGTGGGGTTTAGATTTCAAATCTTTATTTTAATTATGTTGTATTAAATCAGGCTAGAAATTGTTTCAAAAGCCTCTGTAGGAAGTTCTTTTAAGTAATCATTTTAAGCCAGGTGTCTGTTAACCACAGTAAGATAAAAATGCCAAATATAAGAACAAGTTTATTTTGGAATACATCTCACAGTTTTCAAATTGTGAAGAGAGTTTATGGTTGTGCAGATTTTCTGAGAATTGAATTAGCTGCTAGCATTTTTTAAATGGGGAAAGGAAATGCTCAAAATTTTGTTTTTCTACATTTATGTCTTTCTGCTAAACTCAGACCTCAGTGGGGACTGAATGTCCCTGTCTCTTTTAAAAGCAAAGCTTAACTCTAAGATACAGAAACTCTTGGGTCTACTGAGATTAGAGATTTGGGAGTCAGGAGCTCACTGTTTGCCCACAAACTTTAGACTGCTGTTAGGAAAACATGCCTTAGATTCCTTTGTCTTTAGTGAAAAAATTATTTATTCTCAGGATACCCATAACAATAACCAACCACTTAGAAATAAAGTGATGCTAGAAATTTTTCTCTTATATTTCAGATTTCTTTCAATGAAACTAAACTCAATGTGGGTTATGAGGAAGAATATCCTTGATTTTACAGGATTTTTCCTTCCAACTGATAGACACTGGCAATCATAGATATGGCTCATTTGTGTCTTGCGACATGTAACGCGACGCAGCTTTTTATCTCCTTTGCCTTTTTTGGGGTTGGTCAGTTATCTGGAATAGGAATTAATTTCCACTAAAGTTTTAGCTCTCAATGGAAGTTATGTGACCAAAGTGGAACAGAAATATTTATTTTGTTGAATATTTTATAGATAAAAATGCAAGAAGATTTCATTATATTTAACCAGTCCAATTTTCTAAAAAATAAAAAGAAGAAAAAAAAGAAACAGAACAGGATCTTGTCTGTAATTTTTGGTAGCAAGTTTCTAACTTCTGTTTGAGCTTTATGTCTTTCAGAAATATATTTGGTCTTAATTTAGAGGCTTTTGAATGACATGAAATTGAGCACATCCCTTACTACAAGGTTATTTATGGATAATTATCTTTACTATTAAAAAATCCTTATTATATTTATGACTGGGACTTTATCCAGTTTCACTTTGCAGGCACTGGATATTGTTATGCCTTCCTTTAGTAGATTAAAACCCCTTCTTTTGAAAAATTTAGTAAATAGAGCTTTTAAAATCTCAAGCTGCAGACTTCGAATCAGTCTTATGAGGTTTGTCTGAATCTTTTCCAATTTTTTGAAAACTTTTTTGAGATTTAGGCTAATAGTCTCTCCAGTGTTGCATTCAGAAGAAATACTATCTTCATATTTCTCTCATACATGTATGTTGCAAAATACCTCTTCTGATGACATTTGTTTGGATTTCTGTTACCTCTTCATGTGACTAATGCCATTTAGCTTGTGATTATGAGTCTCAGGATTAAAATCTAGAGTACTTCAACAACTCATTGAATTTTAATATTAACAAACCTAGGCACTAATAAGAAAGTCAGAGTTACCTTGGGCAACCCAAAGAAATTCTGGTTAATTAAATATCTGCAAACCTATTGGCTTTAATATTCTCCTCCTCTCTAGGTCATGTTCATCATAGTTTCTAAGAGTACAGAACTGTGGATTTTACCTCATTCATCTATATTTTATTTCTGGTGCAAACAGGTATCCTGGAATTTACTTCAATCAATAACAGCACAGTAATCGTATACATTTGCTGCACTGGTCTGTGGAGTGGGGTGGGTAGATGGAGAGTGGGAAATAGTCTTCTGATAGTTCATTTGCTCACTCAAACAAAGGTAGAACTATCTATTTGCTGAGAGAAAGTAACCTTTTCCCCTGCCCTGAATTTTAACAACGTAGGGAAATGGCTCTCCTTTGTAATACAACATTGCATAAAGCAGATGGTTGTGTCTGTCTGCTTTCTATTTCTCCTTTGAATCCTCAACAGCCAGTAGAATAGGCAGCTTACTGGGCGAGTGGCTGAATCTTCTAGGTCAGCCAAATCATGTGTATTCTCATTCTTAGAACACCAGTAATTTTTTTTTTTATTATTTTCTTGCAATCAATTAATTTTCTTTACCTACTTTCAACGGTTTACACTTCTTTAATGAACAGGCACTTGTATGCTTCAGTATCTTAAAAAAATTATGTGTCCATGAGCCAAATAACTTATGGTACAGCTAACTTCAAACTGAAGTGAATTGAAGCTGGAGTGCATACTTTTGGGAACTGGGAATTAGCATAGAAGAGACAGACACAGGCAGAGGGCCAGCCGGTTTGCTATCCAGGACAGTGTACAATTCCAACTGGGAGCTTCTGCTTCGAGCAGATAGGACCCAGCACATGGAGTATGAGCTCTCTCTAAATGTTCATTTTAATTTAAAAGAAGATCCTTCGACCTGAGGGTGCACAGGTTTGCATTGCCTTTTTACAATTTCTTTGCCGTGTGGAGGACAGTTAGCAATTACAAAATTGAATGTGACTTCTGTGATATTTTGTCAATGGAATTTTAGCAAAGCTATTACTGCTTTTACTTTTAAGAAAGAAAATGAGAAAAAATAATATATTCTGCATTTGCTGCAAAAGATTTGATGTTGACTAACCCGTTTCTCATGATTATATCTTTACCTTGTTCATTTAATGTAGTAATGTATGGATAGAGTTAGATGGTTGCATTTCTGAACAGAGTATATAGCTTGTAACAATTACTGCAGGCAAGAAACAAGGTTGTAAAGGGAGATACTGAATTTACTAAGTCTATGGTTTAACTGTTTTCATAGATGGTAAATCTTTAATTAATTACTTGTTTGTATTTTAGAAGATTCCCTTTTCTGTTCTTAATTGCCCCATGAATATTTTTTCCATGACCTCAGAGACTTTTTTTACCAAACAAAACCTATAACATTGTCCCTCAAATAGTTCTCACCACCTCTCTGCTGCTTTTAATGTAAACAAAGATGATCAAATTCATCAACTAAATATGATCAAGACAGGATGATGTCATTGGAGCATGGAGAAAGAATTTTTATGTGTCCACACTGTATAAAAATGCAACTATTCAAAATCAAGCAAGTGAAAATTTTGATTGAATTTCTCAAAGGATCCCTCACTCCAGCAAATAACTGGCAAAAGTTCTACAAACCGATTGCCTCTGTGGAGGTAATCTATAGGCAAAAACACAGAATATGCCAAATGTAATGCAAAGTGTTGGACCACAGTTGATATTCTTACTCTTTGGAGGCAGTTCGAAGCAGTGGTAACCAGAATGGCTTGTGTTATATCTGAGAGGCTGAAAGTTGTGCTGTCACAGAAGTGCATGCAGAGCACAGAGTCATCTACAATACATTTAGCAAGCCAGCCTTTCAGTTGCTGTGAAGAGTGGAAGGAGTACTCGGATGACATTCCTTCCCTTGCTGAAGGACCTAACATTAAGCAGATAGTTATATAGAACATGGCCTGTTTCATTCAGTGAAGTGCACTAATAAATTAGTCACTGATATATATACAGAATGCTTCTGACTTTGTTTAGAAGAGTGATGTGATGCAGCTATGAACCATTTTATTGCTAGAAATCTGAAGTTGAACTCGAAATTAGTTGTGACCATGCATAGAGTTGCTGGTTTGTTCAATAAATTAATAAATAAAAATCATTCTATTTTCATTCTGAATCAGATGTCCAAAAGATTGCAGGTGGCTTTGAGGTAATACATTGCCTATTCTATCTCCAGGAACATCTTGTAAAATTACTGTCACATTTAGTGCAATACTTAGCCATGAGAGCCATCAGAACTTCTGGCTTTAATGTATGGCTTGCTTGACTGTATTTTTTCATGAAGACTCATGATGCACGTCTGTATGGTTTTAGGTTATGGAAGCAGTATTTCTTTGTCCTAGGCAGTGTATTTTTTATGCTTTATTTCTGTTTACTTAACACTTCTACAGTATTATAGATCAAAGAGTAGCAAAAAAATTCAGCTCACTGTTGAAATCCGAATGTTACATGAGAAATCAGAATTCCTTGGGTGGCTTGTCCTCTGTTTTTTTCAGAATGAATCTGAATGGAGGAAAGTATCATACAAGGTGGCAATTGAGATGAAAGAAAGACTTTGTGTGAAAACTGAAGTGTGGTGCTTCCCAGCAGCCCAAGAGATAGTTACAGATCTGTAGACAAGCAAATAACAATGGAGATTCTGGGGCACTTATATTTTGAGTAGATGTTGGTAGTGCTTCATAAGACACTACAGCATCAGTACATGACTGTAAAAGTAGACTATCTATGTGATTTGAGAAGTATTTTTAGAATCTAGAGTTCCCTCCTGACATAACAGAATACGATTTCCTTATGACAGTTGTGAGACCATAGGAAGCAGGAATTGAAGGTACACTTGGACTCATCAGTTCCTCATGGGGAGCATCTGGGCTCAGAGGTGTGTGCAAGCATGAATTATGAGGACCATAGATCTTCCCTTTTTAATATCAGTGATGATATATAAGAAGTCAGCTAACAGCTAAATTAATTTCTTCGTGTGTGACTGTCTGTTTGGGGCCCACATGATTAAAAAACAGATGGCAAATATCCCGTGAGTCCTGGGGTTGATATGGGTTTTTCTGCTTAATGTTTTTAAGGTATAGTTTTGTGTTCTGTGTAGAATGCATACTGGGACTAGATAATGGCATAGCAGCTGCTTTGTTGTGCATTCAGTTTGAGAGAGAGAGAGAGACAAAAGCTTCCAGAGCACCAGTGATCAAAGAATAGTGTTCATTTTGCTTGAAAAAAGTCAGAATATATATATATAACTGAATTTCAGAAAGACAGTTGACCCTTCAGTATGTGGAGGACCTTCTTCACCTTGTTAGTAGAGGCCTGGAAGCATTCACTTTTACCGGTTTTTGTCATGAACTATGGGTTTACTTGGAAAGTTCTAGTGAGAAAAACTGAAAGATTAAGCCTAAGATCATGGGCACTGACTTGCTGTTGAATGTCTTCACATTTAGAAGTTCAGAGTATTGCTGATACTTGCAGTTTCACAAAGAAGGCTGTTCTTTCACAGATATTTTTACAGCATTTGTTGGGTCATTAGGAGGGAAGCTGGTTCAGTTTTCAGCAGAAGATATATAGAACTAAAAGGGTAGATGATGTCCTTCCACTGCCAGCTGACAGAGAGCTATCTCTTTCAGCTAAAATTAATCACATATATAAAAGCTAATAGTTGAAGTAGCCTAAATACTAGACAAGTGCAAGCCCTTCTTAAGTTTTAGTGTCTCAGGACAAAGGATCTCTAACATTTAATGTTCTACTAGTCATGTTTCTACTAATGCGATTAATTATTTTTAGTTTGTGAGAAATAGACCATCATAAGCTCTTCGCTATCCTTTCATGGAACATAAAAAGAGCCTTATTTTTCCTGTTAGAAATATTTTCATCATGCTATATTCATCTGAATACAATAAAGATGTGCATCAATTTTGAAGTACACTTACAAATTTGTTGTGTTAGGCTCTACATAACTAAATAACCAGAAACCCCTACCTCTGAAGTACAGATTTCAAAGGGCTGCAGAAAATCACATTTGTTTCTGATATGTACATTTATAAATTATTTCCTATGTAAATGAACCAGTTATCATATCTAATATAATATTAAAAGTCCATTGCCAATAATTTATTTGCATATATTTGACAAGAAATGATGTTTTGGCATTAGCCATTCAGCTGAAGAAATGAGCAGGTCCTTGGTGTTTTTACTCTAAGTCTCATTCGGGGAAGTCCATTAATGATTTTCTTTTGTCATTTTTTTCTCTTCTTACTCTCCCACTCCCAATAATTTGATTAATCATTTCAGTTATGTGTTCCCCAGAATCAAAGGTTCTATCTCAGCAATACATCAAAAGAAATGACACTGCAAAGACTGTACTAAGCCTTGACATGACACTAAATGAGGAGCTTTATCTCTTGAGACTTCTGAGTGGATTAGATTAAATGAACCTTAAGAGGAACTTTAGAGCTACAAGCATAACCTACACAATCCATAAATATTGAGCATATCTGCAAATGTGCACTGCCTAGCACTAGTGCTTGGTTCCAAATCTATATTAATTCTCTTTAAGAATTGCCCTACGTCTTTATAAACATGCATAAATTAAATGAAACTACAAAAAAGTAAAAGAGAAAGGTTTTCATAAAGTATGAAAAAATGATAAAGGCAGTTTAAAGTTACCCCTTATGTAAAAGCCATCAGCAATTCTGGAAATTAGTCATACTAAAAATGGTAAGACTTGTTATGCAAGTAAATATTCTTTTCAGAGATGATACCCAGAAGTTTTGATTGAAACTATAGTGTTAGAAGTTTCCATCAGGGTGCCCAGATCATCCATACAGGGGTTAATATATGATTAGACGTGTGTTGAACAGGAAGGAAGACTCTAGTTTTCTCTTCTGGTCTTTTTGTGGTTTCTACACAGTGTGGATCTGAATCACTTTGGCTTGGGAATCCCCCTGGAAATCTGTGTGATAGATCTACATTTGACTTTCGTCTCTGAAATAATGTGACTTTTTATTTTCATGACAAACAGATATATTTTTTCTTTACAAGTCAGAAATTTTTGGTGCAAGAAGTGAGGCAGCCTCTCCCGTGACATGCAGATGGCAAATGTGAATGTTGTATAGGTGTGAATTGTGTAAACAGGGTGAATCATGAAGAGTTGTGAATTTAGGTGTGTAGGGATTTGGCTACAGTTCCCTTTTGTTTATGAACTTGTATCTTCTATAGTTTAGCACTGAAACACAATTTTGCTATCTTTTTATGTAGTTAATGTCTTGTATGACAGTATTTGGATCGTCCCCATGAGGAATGAATTCCACATGAATTCACCTAACTTCAGCTATCTAAATATCAGGCCTGCATGTTGAGATAATTATCTAGGCTTCCTCGATGACTTAGAATGTGTCATGGGTTTAGGTAGGCCTAAATTTAGGCTTTGGTTTTTAGAGCAGGCCTTGGATTATCAGCTGACTAGAGCTGGGTCAGGCCTGTTGACTTCTACCAGCCAATGATATTCCATACCATATTCTGACATCATCTCAGCATAACCGCAGTGAAGGAGGAGGTGCTTGCTGTTTCTGATCATGGCTGTGGCCCTAGGAGGACCTGCTGCTGCTGTTTTGCTGAGATTAGGCCTCACTGCCAACCCACCACTATGTTATCTTGGGAAGTAAACATTTTATTATTGGCTTTTCCTTTTTCTTTGCTGGATGTTTCTCAGGGAAAGTCTTTTGAGGTGCCAGAGTGATGGGATCTGCTTTAAGTGGGTGGTGGAGGATTGTTATTTTTAACTTTTATGGGTGTGTGTTATATTGCAGTTTGCTTTTAATTTTCCCTCTTTTGTGTAAATATATAAACCAACTATTTTTTAAGTATAAATTTTGGGGGTTTTCCTCCCTTTTCTCGATGGGGGGAGGGAGCATCATTGTGTGGTTGAACAGTTGGCATTTTGCCAAGGCTTTAAACCAAAACAGAATGGAAGATTCTTTCCCTTTTGTCTGAAATACATTTTTAAGTATGTGAGTGTGTACAAGTATTTAGTTGTCTTCATTACCTACAAAGTAAGGCTAGATGAGTGGCTTAGACTACAGACCTGCTTTTCAAATGAATTTAGATGAGATGAATCCATTTTAGGTGCAAAACAAAATTCACTAATTAACAGAGTTAGTTCCTTAACTTTAAGGTCATGCTCCTTCAACATTCATAGAGTTCAAAAGGTAGAACATTCAGATATGAAAATTTTTAGAACTTGTGTATAGATTAAGTTTTTGTGTAGGAAACTGGAGACACTGGAAAGAAACCTAGAAAATTGATACTGTATGCTACATAATTTTCCAAAGCATCCCTCAGCAAATGCATGCCATAGTCGAGTGGATATGTCAAATGTTGCTGTTATTACACATACTTCACTGACTAGATATCTGAAAACTAAAAACACCAGTGTTCTGTCATTACTACAGCAGTGTTTTACAATGCGCAGTAGGAGGCAAAATATTTTGTCAATCTGCCCATTTACAACTGAAGCAACCTAAACTAATTCTGACCTTTAGGTTTATAACCATATAGTCCCATTGTATAATGTATCATACTGAATTCTGACATCGAAAGTGGTTCAAGAAAATTTTGTTTTCAGATTGCTGATGAATGTTTCATTTTTCCCAGATCTCAGACATTTTGCTAATCTTATGCAAAATCACTATCCATGAACAATATTATTTTGGGAAGAGGTATGTTGCAGTGTATTTTGTGAAACTAAAAGCATATAAAGCATTCAAGAGTGCAGGCTGGAGACAAAGAATTTGTAAAGTTGAAAGTGTGGGTGAAATTGTCAAATGGTTTGGTTTTTTTTGAAGGATGAATTATTTCTATCCTATAGAGGTTAATTTAATATGCTCATAGATGTTTTTGTAGATTCTTATATATGTTATTTATAGTTGATAGATTTGTAATCTATGTTGTGATTAAAACATCAAAAATTAAAATTTTGTTAAAATATTTTGAAGGCAAAGGAAAAAGAAATATTCTTTCAGTAAATTAGTTTCTTATGACTAACAACATTTTGGAGACAACTGAATATTACCAGTAACAAAACATATTTTTACAACCTGCATTTCACGGCTTATTTATATAGATGAGTACCTGATGACTGAGAAATAGAACTGTAAACTTCTTCCTGAGATACATGGTCAGCTGAAATTTCTTCAGAAAATAAAATGTACCTGTTTCCTTTGAAATAAAATAATGAATCTGTCTTTATTTCAGACCAGTAAACTGAATTCCACACATTTCTAGGGGTAGGTGATGAACTCATTGGGACTGCTAACTGTAAAAGATATTGTTTAACATGTTAGAGTCATGTCTGCCAACAATTAGCATTTTTATGCCTTTTCTGATTGAGAAAGGTAACTCTTGTGAGATTCCAAAATGGTTTGTAGGTCTACTTGACTTATGAGTGTAAATTGTAATATTTTGGAGGATCCAATTCTCTGGCCATTTTTACCCAATATTTTCTACTTCCATAGGCAATTCTTCGCTTTTTTATGTAAAAATAAACGTGCCATTTTTTTGTTCTAGGTTATTCAAAGGTCAACAATATATATTTTATTACAAACATAATAAATTGTCAGTAACTCCTGCTGGCTCTGGCATCTGCCATCAAGAGCAGTTGCTTCTGCCATGAAGCAGGAACAGCAACTATTTAGCTCTGTAGACAGAATGACGGAAAGACAACATTTTAGGCATCTTTCTTATGTCCATAAAATTTGTTTTATAGCCTAGTTTTTCTCTTGGGGTAGTCTAAAGCAACTTTCAACCACATAACAGATCTTATAAAGGAAGTATTATTCATCTAAATATAACCTGGTCTTGCCCTTGGATAGTCTAAGGCAATCCTCAACTACATCCAATTATAGATGTATCATACGAAGAAAGTACTGATTTAAATATAGCTGACAGGTCCACAGATAACTAGAAACTGGTAGATCATACTGCTGAGGTAGCATAGGCCACAGAATATCATCACTGACCCCAACAGTCTATAGAAAAACGCCTTCTAGGAAGCAATCCAGCCTTGATTTATAGGAATCAGAAAATCTGTTGCTCCCTTCAGGCATGTTGGTAAACAGTTTCATTTTCTCTGTAATTTGCCTGTATGATATTTTAATTTGGTCACATTTATCAACTTTATATGAAACATATGCCTTCTGGGATAATATTTCTGGGGGCTTTTTATAAGTAAGACATTAGAATGGAAGCAAAATAATTGAATGCTATGATGATTTCTTAAAATAGGCTGCAATATGTTCTACATGGTAAACAGCAGAATGTTTTCTTTGTATTCTAGCTTCCTAGATATGCAAAGCATACACAATACAATGGTTTAATTAACTCATAAGGTACCATCACATGTTCACTGGCTGAGGGATGATAGCAGTGCTTTTTATTTTGTTTTTAGTTTCACTATTGGACCACAAAATTCTAGTAACAGCCTCTTTTGCAAGTTTTCTAATATTTATATTTACTTTGTAGAAAATCTCTGATCCTTTGCTTAGGTTTGTGGACAATAAATTATCATTGTTTACTACAAATTCTAAAGACTGAGAAAAGCCATGTGTTGGTGAGCAGGACAGCTTAGGATGTTACAGAATTTAGGGTTCTGGCTGTACAAGACTGATGATAGTCCTGTACATATTTCAACATTCAGATTTGTTGCATTAACTTTATTTTTCCATTTAAGACTGTAATTGTAATACTAGGCTTAAGATGTCAGTGAACATGAGCAGTGCTAATCTTTTTACAGGCTCAACTTAAAATTTGGCAAAGATAAAAGTTTCTTTTAGTTCATTTGTTTTTGTTTCTGTGATAGAAATGAAAAAGCATATACTTTGGACACTAAGCTGTGTATCAGTAGAATAACTAGAAAGAATATAACACCTGTGGAAAGCTGAGGGAAGTTGGTTTGTGTGCTCTCCATACAAAATTTCAGGATATTTTTTCATATGAAGGTGTTTTCTATTTCTTTCCTAAAACAGTGATAACCTGACATGGGAAAAGAGAAGAGAGGTCTCCTGAGTTTCAAGATATTATGAAACTGAATGGGAAGAGTATTCAAAATGCCTTGGTAATCTTTCTCATACCCATAAATATATCTTAAAGGATGCTTTCTGTAATAAATCTCTATAATATAGGTCTTATGTCTGTCAATATTATAACATCTGTGAGCGAAATAGATGTGAGCTTGTAAAGGGATTCACATAAGAGACTGTCTTTCAAAGTGAAGTCTGGAGTATGCAAATGCAATGTTTATACCTTCAGTATTTGGTGCAAAGATTGTGGGAATTTAGGGCTGAGGAAACTAAAAATTGTCCTGATGCTCTTACCATTGCTTAGCCTAGGACTCAAGGGGTATTTAATGCATGACATTAGAAGCTATTAGAAAAACCTAAACAATTTTTATTCTGATTAAGTTTTAAGTCACTAGTCAAGAAATTGTTTTACTCTTAGGCTTCCTTTCTCCAACTTTAACACCTGTACTTTGCATATTATGTAGTCAAATTTTGTGAAAGAACTTGAAAATATAAAAAGAAAAATACAAATGTAAAAGCTTGTCAAATATATCTAGAAAAAAATAAGGTATACTAGAAACACCAGTCAATTGTTTTATATTGCTTTCTATATAGTGGTTTTAAATAATGTAACTACTGCTGCTTCAAAATGTTTTTATTCCTGTTTTGCTAAAGTGCCTCAACCTCCATTTTTGCAGTTTAGGAATAGATCTTCATAAATAGTAATGTTGCTGCTATGGATCTAGTTACTTAAAAGAACCCAAAAAAACCAACAACAACTTGGACAAGAGTGAAATATTGGTATTATTGTTAAATATCCATCAATCCTTGCCCCACTACCATTGTTTCTTTTCCTAGATGTCCAGAACAATTCAAACACTGTCATAATACAGTGTTTCATCCTAGAAACAGCTTCCTAGTTAGAACACTGTCTTAAGGGTGCAAAAACATAACTGCTTTATAGTGTATTTTGCTTTTTCCCCCTCACACTTTTACCTGAGTAACTTTTCCTCCACTTTAGTATTGAGCTAGATGAAAATTCAAATGGACCTATTTAACAGAATATTTACTTGTTTTTTTTACTCATCACGTGAGAACTTATTTGTCAATAATGTTTCATTTTTCCTTTTCATTCTTAAGCATGTACTAAATAGCCAAATGTTATTGTTGTATCTGAAACACGTATTATCTGGAAAAGACTAGTTATTAGTGATGTTATTTAAATGTTATGGTTAAGATAGTGTGTTTCAACCAAAGTCCAGAATCTTCTTATAGCTATATGCTCCAGGATAATGAAGGGTATGAGTTTAAAAGTAAAAGCTTGAGATTTAATGAGAGATAATAGGATGCACAGAACTGAGCAGCTGTGTTCTTACATTGACTTGTTTACAGTGTCAATGAGCTTGGATAGCAAAGTAAGATTTAGTACTTTTAAATTTAAGTAGTAAGAAATTACACAAAATATTGGGGATTAAAAATAATAAAAATCAATAATAAGAACTTATCAAGTCATCATCCAGAAAGTAAGGGGTTGTGAGTCTAGTCAGGCTTATCAGGCAGAGAAAAGGCCCAGGCTGGTATTTGGGTGTGGAAGCCAGAGGGTGCAGTACCCATGAGGCGAGTGTGCTACAGCATGCACCTCTTTGCTTGCAATCCCCAAGGTGGACTAGCCAGTGAGGAGGGTACCAGTGGCAAGGGCAACAGGACCTGGGAACTGCTCAAGAGTGTTGGACAGAGAGCACAGTTGATGCTGGGATTTAAGGGATCTGCTAAAGTGCAGGTGAGTGTGAATCGAAAGTGCTGAGTGTGTCAATACTGAGCTTCAGTCTCTACTGGCCAAAGAGGGGAAGGAGACATGGCTCTCTGTGCTTGCATTTGTGTCGTTCCCATGTGTATGTGATGTTGAAAGCAGCACTTTGTGACAGTCTGTGTTGGTGTCCTCTGTGTGCGTGTGTGGGTTTGGGATATGCACTCAGCATCACTACTGTTGAACTAGATCATCTTTGAAGTCTCTTCCAGCCCAAACCATTCTATTATTCCATGATTCCTCCCAGGCTACTTGTCCTTTATTCCATCCTCTGTAGGCTTCCTTTTTGTGTTTCAGTTTGTACAGGAGCTGCTTGTTTGATTTCTACAAGGTAAAATAATCTTGTAATACTTTTCTATCATAAGGGTACCATAATTTACTAAATAACTGCCTATCCCTATTCTATGTATATAATAAAAATATTGGGGTGCTTTATCCAAATGTAAAATTACACAACTGATGTACTAGCTATGCAATCTTCAGAGCTTGTATTGCTTTCCATTGAAGATTGAAAGACTCAGTCAACATGCAGGTTTTCTAATTTTTTTTTCTTCAGACTGAAAAGAAGGAATTATAGCATGAAATCTACCTTAGTAAATAATCAGTGACAGTTTTCAAACATTCTTTTATTTTTGTTGCATAATTTAAATGCTTTTTATGGTATTCGCTCTAATTGCTGTGCAAAACAAAAAGCAAAATCCTTTACTAAGAGAAATTAGTTCATATTATATTAGATATTAGATATGATATGAGCTAGCTGTTATAGACGATACAAGGAAGTTTATATTACAGAAATTTATAATATTTATTTACACCAGCTTTCATCTTTAACATACTGTGCTTTAGCTTTCATAATTGCCAGTAACTTTTTTTCATATTGTAGAATCTCTGAATTGCTTTCTTTGATGCACTTATTACCTTTTGTTATTCTGTAGTCAGGCATTTTGTGTGGATATAACCATTCCTCTGAACCTTGAATAAGTGAATCTCAGAATGGTTGATGTTGGAAAGTATTTCTGCAGTGTAACTAGTCCAATCCTCTCTGCTCGAGCAAGGCCACCCAGAGCTTGTTATCCAGGCTCATGTCCTTCCTGGGCAACCTGGTTGAGGTGACTCTGCCTTGGCAGGAGAATTGGACTATGTAGTCTCCAGAGGTCCCTTCCAACCCTAACTTTTCTGTGATTCTGTGATTTATAAATTAATTTGGTAATTAATTACTTGCTAGCTATTATCTTCATAATGGACAATAAGTTATAAATTGTTAGAAGATACACCTCTGATCAAGAATATCTGAAGCATTTATTAATGTAAATATCTAGGGTAAACTAGATCAATTAAGACCCTGTCCTGAGCTACAGAAACTAAAATTTGGCATAAGACTTGCATAATTTTGCTATGTTCCCTATCAACACTTCTTTCTATTAAATTCATATATATTTTGAAGGTGCATGTCCAGTCCCTTTCTGAATTTTTTTATGTTCCTCTCTCAAATACAGTGCTTTAATTGTTTTAAATTCTTTTTGCTGTTTTTTTTCCTTTCTTTTAGGAGATATGACTAGAATGTTCTGCATGTTACTGTTTCTCTACCGTTATTTCTTATTTTGCTGTGTGTCCTCTATTTTTCTGTATAAGATTAAAAAATGAAAGGTCCTAGTCTCTGTATGAGACTTTTTCCATCCCCTTAATCATCCCTGCTATCTTACTTCACACTATATCTAATAATTTTTCATAAATTAATTAAAAGTTTTCTTTTAGCCACTGCAATGAACCACAGTTTTAGTTACACCTACATACCTAAGCAAAAAGGACAACAACAATAATTATGGAAACTGTATCTACCATACAAGGTCAATTTTTACTGATGCTTCTGTTCACAATAATCAACTCTGCTTCTATATAAGTAAATGAAGGGTAGTAAGCATGCAGAAATTAAGCACAACCATCATGTAAATTGTTTAGGATCTCATTCTGCATAAGTGCCATATACATTTATTGTTCATTGAAGTTAATAGGTACCAAGGTCATTCAGTGACACTTTAAAGCATGAGGGTTTTATTCTGAATTAATCTTTGTTTTAGCTTTAATACTAAAGCACTTCAAAAGAAGATCTAGTAACCATAACAACTACAATTTGCTACATTTCAACTGCTTGATTTCCTGTAAGCATTTTAATAGCTTTGGCTTTTCAGTGGTTGAGCCCATTTGATTTAATGCTCTCTTCATGTTCACCTGTGCAGCGAGAACAAAAACTAGTTTTGACCTGATCCCTCAAATGAAAAACTCTCAATTTTTTTTTTGCTGGAATTTCAGTACTGACAATTATTGCTAAAATATTCAAAAGGATGTAGAAACAAGCAAGAGAGTATAGAAAGTCAAACAAAAAGACCAAAATCTGATGGAAAATGTAAGACCCACTGTCATCATTGGTATAGGCTGATCATTAAAACTGAATTTTTCATTAATACACAAGGAGTAACTTCATACTGTAGCAACAAGGAATACTCTCTCAGTAAAGAAAACATGCTTGAAGCAAACATTTTTTAGAGTTAAAAGTGGCTGATTAAAAAACCTCAGACTTCATACAGAGAAAAAAATGCAAGCACTAGTTAGAATTAAGGACCAAAGACATTTAAGGAACAAGGAAAAAACATTTGCAAATGCTGTAAAAGCTGTTTACAGACACATTATGAAATGGTTTAGAATAAATTAGATTCAATTTTTAAAATAGTTTGTCATATATATGTGTATGTTTGCAATGTAGTGTATGTAATGTATATAAACATAATTTAGATTTAGTAAATATTTTATAGCATGAATATTTGTATACTCTGAAATATATAAATATGCTAAAATTTAAAACAGAAAAAAGAATGAGCAAATATTAGTATTATAGGGCACAGTGAAAAACTATTAGCTATAAGAATGTAACTGCTATGAAAAGGAAGACACAGAACATTGTGCATTCAGCCAATTGTCTTCCAGTTTCAAGTATCTATCTGATTTAAAGTATCTGGCTTAAAGTATCTAAAGTATCTATCTGATAGAATAAAGAGAATTTAAATAGATATTTAACATATTTGATTTTGGTTTTTTACCAATTACTCATCTGAAATAATTACCACACATTTTTCTTAAGTGGTGTCTTCTCTACATGTTCTTTAATGACATGGTCATGTTCAGCTGGCTATGATTTCCTAAAAAGCAGTTCATAATTTTAAAGTGAAGTTAATTAGCAAAAGAAGGTAATCTTGCTAAATTCAGCCTAAGGATATGCTTTGATTTTAAAGGGTTGACTTCTTCTCTGAATTTGACAATTGGATTATTTAAATTTGTATTGACTTTCGTCAAACTGTTTAAATGTGTAGCTCATAATTTAACTTGTAGTTTCACCAACTTGTGAAAACTGATTTGCTAAGATGATAAACTCATTGCATGTTTAAACAATAATGAGCTGTAAGGTAGTCACAGGAAAGATGCAAGAATCTGAGATGAATATTTAACTTCCTTCTGTGCTTAGCTGCGTAGTAATTCCTGATTTTCTTGGCTCAAAAGTTCCACCTCTTCTTTTCTGTTGCTACCTTCTAGCTCATTAGGGAAAATTTCAAGCTCTTTTACTCTCTCGCCACAATTGTTTCCTTCATCTCTTGTTGGTTTGTCATTTTGCGTATCTAAAAGCTCAAAGAAAGTAAAATTACTTGTGTGTGACAAGAGAACTCTAGGTAGATCAGAAGCAAGAACAGAAGCACTCAGTGGTATGTAATTTGAAATTTGTTAACTATAAAACATGGATATAATGGTGGATTGCTATTTCTTTTTCTAAGACTCCTATGGAACTTGCACAGTAGTTTCATCCAGACGAGGGTTCTAGCCCTTCTGGTCCAGTGTTGACCAGCACCATGGACTCAGGAAACTGGAAATTTGCTTAAGCTGCTCAGTGTGCCTAAGTCCTGGCTAGTGGCCTGGCCCTCTACACAGAGCGCTTGCACCTCTGGTTTACCTTTCTGCAGAATCTTGGACATGGTTATGTCCAAAGGCAGTTGTTTTAAATCTATATTGCTTTTTGAAGTAGACAGTTCACAGAAGTTAACAATGTCTTGGCTGCTTGTTTGACACCAGGCTAGTCTTAATAACATTCTTCATACTGGCAGTCAGTGAATGGTTTTCCTAGTGGTTTCTAATGTGTTCTGATCTTCCAACCCAAATGTGTCACAGAAGGGATTAGTTAGCAAAAATTACATAGGAAAATTTATCTATTGCTTAATTGTTTTTCCAGCTTGTACTGGACTAGTTTAGCGAGTCAGAACTGAGCAAATGTAGTAGTGGTCACACATATTTGGGGCTTCACGCTGTGATGTGCATTTGTGTTATCTGATGATAATGACAAATTAATTAAAAATCTAAAGGGTTCTCCAAGTATACCATTACATAAGGATTCTAGCTTGTGTCCTGAGAGGTTTCTATGCCAGCATACCATCTCCGAGGCAGAGACTCAGTGACCTAAATGGAAGTAGTCTTAGTGGTTTTGAATATCATCTGCTGTTTCAAGTCCATGATGAAAATGTTGAGTCTCATTATTGAAGTGTAAAAAAGACACGGATCCACATATGGGAGATTAAAGTGATGCTTATATCTGTCCTAGTTCAGCATGTGGGACCAGTTATCACTGTGTGGGGGTGATCAAAGATGTGTATTCTACTCCCTCTATTCATTTCCCAAGGACAATAGACCATTAGCAGCAGCTGCCCAGGGAGTCATTAGCACCTTCACACCCAGCCTGGGGAGGTGTGGCTGCAAATGGGCCATCAACAGTTCAGGGATACCCCATGACTCCCAGAGTTAATTTCTCATTGTGTGAGTCCCTGCCCTGGGGGAGGGACTGGGTGCTCCCTGAGGGTACATAAGTGGTGGGTAAGAAGACCTGAGAAACCTCTCGTCGGATCCAGAGGAGCAGCAGAACCTTGACAGCAGACTACCACTCTTGACCAGACTACGACTGCCATTCTCAACCAGATTACAGCCATCGCCTGCACCAACAGGTTTTTCACTTCCTTTTGCGTTGGACTTGGGGGGACCACGTGGGTCTCAGCACAAGGGCTAACAAACCCCTCTGGGTTTGTGCCCCAGGACACTGGGTTATACTGGTGGGTTTTGTGAGTTGAAAGCAATTTCCCTTTGTATCAGTGTATTTATTGTAATATTATCATTAAATTGTAACTCTGACTTATAATCTCTCTCGTGTTGAGTTCATTTCTCCTGCTGGTTTACCTTTAAACCAGCACAATATCTTCCACTGATAACACTCTACTCTTACCTATCATGGACCTCATCATTGCTCACAGAGTGCAGAGTCCATAAAAATAGAAGAAAAAGAGCTTCTAGTAAATAAATAATACCATTTTTGAAAACCAAAATTTTCTTGTTTGATGAAGATCTGAAATGTTCCTGCATTCTTCCCATTATCTTGGAGTGGTTTTTTTGGATTGTTTTTTTTTTTTATTTGTGTGTGTGTGTGTGGTTTTGTGCGGGTTTTTTGTTTTTGTTTAATTGTTTTTTTGGGGGGGGTTGTTTGGGGTTTTGGTGGGTTTTTGTTTGTTTGTTTTTCTGCAAGTGTATTTACCTCCAGTTAAGTAAACTGCCATAGTATTTCATAAGAAGTATTTCCTACTAATGAAAAAATACCATTTTATCTAAAGAAATGTAGAGTGGCAAGGCTATTTTAAAGTGACATGATCAAATCAAATTTTAGCCCAGTTTTTTGACTGTCACGCCAGTTGAAATTTCCTGCCTTTGCTTTTCACGTATCTTATGATTACAGTGTTTGTCGCATCTGTCGTCAGCCAATTAAATTCACATTGAGAGCAAACACTGTGAGGGAAGAAAGCATCATTCTAATGAGCTCCTATTATTGTTTACATTCTCTTACAATAAGTGGCATTTCAAGAAAGTAGGGGAACCTGACAGCCGAAGGAAAATATTCTTGTTAGGAAGGACTAAGATGAAGACATTGTCTTTCTGCGATCCTGGGATTTATCTTCACAGACTGTCAGTTTAGAATGTCCTTTATGTTCAGCTATAATTGCAAAATCTGTTATTTTTATTGACAACTTAAATGGATGTAGTGAAATCTATGTCTCGATGGAGGTGAATTTTTAAAAGTAAATTATGTGCACAGGGTGTTAGAATGATTCTTTTAGTCTTGATCCGATACAAACTGCTTAGTGAGAGCTGCATTATTCCTTTCAATTATGCTATTCATTTAAAACTACTTTGTTAAAGTAAGAATGTTTCTAAATAAAAAGTTTGAAATCATTGACTTTTGTAAATTTTTCCAGCAGTTACAAGTTACAAATTAACGTCTGTATCAGAAATAGTGTGGCCAGCACGACTAGGGAAGTGATTCTTCCTCCGTACTTGTCACTGATGAGACCATACCTTGAATTCTGTGTCCCATTCTGGGCCCCTAAGTTCAGGAAGGACATTGAGCTGCTTGAATAAGTCCAGAGAAGGGCAACAAAGCAGGTGAAGGATCTGGAGCACAAGTCCTGTGAGAAACAACTGAAGGAGCTGGGGTTTTTTAGTCTGGAGAAGAGAAGGCTTGAGGGAGACCTTATCATTTTCTACAACTACCTGAAAGGTGGTTGTAGCACCAACATTCTTGGAGATGTTTAGGGAAAACTGGGATGTGGCACTTAGTGCCATGGTCTAGTTGGCATGGTGGTGTTCAGTCATAGGTTGGACTTGATGATGTCAAGGGGCTTTTCCAACCTAATTGATTCTGTGATTCTGTCATGTTCTGTAAAAAACCCCATTGGCTGACAAGCTGGACGCTGGACCAACTTTACAAAGATGAAACTTCTATCACTTGTATTAAAAAGCCATATTTCTACTGACAGGAACTTCAGCAATTCATGTCTCTCCTGAATATCAGTCTCCAGAAGAGTCCTGGGTAGACCTATTTTCTGCTACTATTTCACCTTTGAAGGTTTGAAATTTTATTTTTGCTTTTGCACTGAAGCAAACCCAAACATATTCAAAGTATAAAGTAGTAAGACTTACAAAACGAGGAAGATAAAAAAATCCTGGATAGTCTGGTGGAAACATGCCTTACCTGATATTCCTGTATCTTAAACCGTCACAGATATGTGAAAATGCTCTCAGCAACAGCAGAAGGCCCTTCTTGGATAAATGGCTCTATTGGAGAGACATTTCTGTTATATAAATGCTTTGGTGTTTATGTGATAGACTTGGAATCTCTTTTCCAAAATCAAAGTGAAATGTCATCAACAGAAGACAGCTGGCTGTTGGAAAAGGGTCTCCTGTGACAGAAACTGCACTATTCAACTGAGCAGCCTTTTTATACATATTGGTGCTTGCCAACAGAAAGCACTATAGCCTATACTTGGGTATGCATGTATATGCATCAAACCACTAGTACATCTGATATTAAAATAAAATGTTTCATAAAGCAGAAAAAGTCATTTTACAAACAAACTTGTTGCTATGAGCAGCTTTTTCTTTTTAAAAACAGGATTTTTTTTGTTGTTTTTAAAGCAATCATGTTGTTCACAAATGCTTCCTCTTTTCATGTTACAAGAATATTATGCTCAAAAAAAATTCCTAGAATTTCAAACTTTATTTCTTAACTTCATCTCAAATAATTTAAGAGAAATGGTCAACTCACACTTCCACTGGCTCAAAGGAACATATAGTTCTAGACAGTGAGAGGGCTTGTATTATTGATGTTGATATAGTCTAACTAATCTACATTATTTAGCCTCAATCAGAAGACAATTTAGGGCTTTTTTGTAAAGTATATAAAATTATGGGATCATATTGGTCCTTCTGATTTTCTTTTTAATTTATAGATACATATTTAATGAGATGAATTGGAAGAATTACATGAATGTAATCATATAATTTCGTAAAAAATACTGTAAGTAAATGTTATAGCAGAGAGGAAATTTAACAACTGACAGCACATAAACTACCCAACTGGATCAGGTTAGAGGTCCATCTATCTTGATACCCTACAGCAAACAGTAGATGGGAGGGCAAGTAGCAGGTCTGCCAAGCAGCTGGTCCTTTGGTTTTCTGTAAAATATTCCCATTAAGTACCCAGCTATTTACTTGAGCCATTCTCCGTGGGATAGTAATAAACTGAGAAGAATTAAGTCAAAACCAAAGCAAAACAAGCAACTAAACCGTCAGCCAAGCAAACAAACAGAGCTCCCAAACCCTGCTGTACCAGAAAAAGTCTTTTTGGGTTTCTCGCTTTTCTTCCAAAATTGTATTAAAATAAAAGTTTAGGCATGCCCATTTTAATTTTGACCAGTTCTGACAGTAAATCTACAGGTGTATTGGATTTGCATGCCAAGGGTTTGGTAATGGGGTGGGCCACAGGGGTGGCTTCTGTGGGAAGCTGCTAGAAGTTTCCACTGTGTCTGACAGAGCCAAAGCCATCTGTGTCCAGGATAGACCTGCTGCTGGCCAAGACCAACTGCATCAGCGATGGTGGTAGCACCTCTGGGATTGCAGTTTTAAGATGGGGATAAAGGTGCTGCTCAATTTTAATTGGAAATGGGGATTGAAAATATGTAAGAAAAACTCTATAAAGACACTGAAGTCAGTGCAGAAGGAGGGGAAAGAGGTGCCTCAGGCACCAGAGCTGACATTCCCCTGAAGCCTGAGGTGCAGGCAATGGTGAGGCAGCTGTGCCCCTGCAGCACATGGAGGATCATGGGGGAACAGAGATCCACCTGCAGCTCCTGAGGACCCTGAGGATTCTGGAGCATGTGGATGCCCAAAGAAGGCTGTGAACCTATGGGAAACCCTCACTGGAGCAAACTCCTGTCAGGACCTGTGGTCCCATGGACAGAGGAGCCCAGGGTGGAGCAGATTTGCTGACAGGACTTGTGACCCCAGGGTGAACGCACACCAGAGTAGCCTGTTCCTGAAGGACTGCACTCCCTGAGTGGGACCCACACTGGAGCAGTTCAAGAACAACTGCAGCCCATGGAAAGGACTCATGATGGAGAAATTCATGGAGCACAGACTCCCATGGAAGGAACTCCACATTGGAGTAGGGGAAGAGTGTGAAGAGTCCTCTCCCTGAGTAGGAATGAGGAGCAGAAACAGCATGTGAATGAACTGATTACAACCATCATACCTCATCTCCCTGCACCTCTAGTGGGAGAATGTAGAGAAAATCATGAAGTTAAACACAGGAGAAAGGAAGGGACAAGCAGAATTTTAAGAATTTTTTTTTTATTTCTCACTGTCCTAATCTGATATGATTTGTTATAAATTAATTTTCCCCAAGTTGGGTCAGTTTTGCCTGTGACAGTAAATGGTGAGTGATCTTTCCCTGGAGTCTTTTCTTATATTTTCTCTCCCCTATTTGGCTAAAGAGGGCTGTGATAGAGCAGCCTTTATGGGTACCTGGCACTCAGCCAGGGTCATCTCACCACAGCAGACTATAAATGGCAATTCGTTTGCAACATGACCTTGATAAAAGCAGCAGGACAGAAGATTAGCCTTCCAGACACATAAAGTATTGTTTAAAAGAACTCACATTGTCAGTCAGGAAAATCTCCATGAATAGTTTCCCTGTCAACTTTTTAATTTAGTATGTAGTCTAACAGCAATTCTATGTTTAAACGACCCAGTTTCCACCAAGTGTCTCAATTAACTCATACACAAGGCAATGCTGAAAGGAATTCATTTTTAAAATAAATGGAGATTTATATGCTCCTATGAATTTATATTTGCCCCCTAACTGTTACAACAATAATAGCGTCAAGTTTACTGAATGTTCATGAAATGCACAATCAGATGCTTCGTTCATTAGATTTTTAAGAAATTATATTTTCACCTATATAAAGGCATGGAGATGAAAATGTTATGCACCTGAAGGCAGGCAAAAACTTTTTAAACAAATCTGTGAAGAAGTATATGTGAGCAATATAAAGAATCTGATCAATAAAAAACAGAAGAAAAGCAGGAAAAGAAAATTAGAAGAAGGGAAGAAGGAGCTAGCCTGGGAGCAGGGAACACAGTTAAGTTTGGCTTCAATGAGAATCAGAAACACAGGATCAATAAGGCCATTGCTTAAGCTGAAGATGAAATTACTTGTGTAAATGTGTTTTATTATTTTGGGCCTTTGTTGCTATGTGGTTTGAAGACTTTTCTGCTGTTCACTTCTGCAGTGCTTTTTTTTTTTTCCCCTGGAACTCTTCAGTCTTGTTTGTTTTGTTTTTGTGTTTCTTTTCTTTCTGGAAAGATGTCTTCTACAGCATAAGCCTGCTTGTCCACACATTTATCTATACTATTTTATAGAAATATAAAATACAGTAATGAATCATGGGAAAAAATAGTGGTCTGCGTTACAGTTCACATCACTTGTGAAGTTGTCCATTTTCATTACACTCAGTGAAAGTTTCAGCAGCTTTGTATGGCTTTCTTATATGAAATGACAATATTAAGATAAAAAAAATAGGAATTGTCTTGCAGGACATTCATACTGTAGGACTAAGGAAATATAATATCAAAATATCAACTTAATGATTAAAGCCATCAATAAAATTCAGCTAAATGTGGACAAAAGAGAACGGCTATGAGAGGTTTAAATGTAAAGCCAGCAAAATGCAAATAACTCATAGAATTCACCTTATTCTCAGAATAAAATAAAAAACAATGATGATTTAAGAAAAATAATCACATTCAACATAGGTATCACGAGCATTTTTTTTTCATGCAGAAACTAATAAATGTGGAAAACAGGCTGCCAGGCATAGTTGCTCAGGCAAAAACACAGGGGATGAATGAGAAAAATGAGATGCTTCCCATGGAGGATGGAACTAAGGACAGATGAACTTAGGTTGAATAACATCTTTCATTCTCTGATGAGATGGTATGTTATTCTTTCAGTTGTTTCTTCTACAATCATTTAATTGAAAAGTGGTTCTGATTGCAGCTTTGTAACATTGTCAGAGGACTTCGTAATTATGGTCTAGAATTTGTGTTCTGACAATATATTTTGAAGACTGAATACTAGCATAACGTTAAGCCATGCTGATCCTTTTGGCCTTAGTCCTTGAAGTATTCAAGTGAATTAGTGTAATGTGTGAGCATGTCAGGCCAATCTATATAATGGTTAAGTGCCATTTAAATGGTATGGTTTGTGTTCTGCTCTGTCTTTTTGGTAGGAGACTTGGGTGCAGAAGAGTCAGTGTTTTAGCTGAATTGTGATTGAAGCAAAAGCCGATATTAAGTTATGGTGACATTTCAAAAATATTTCACATCCTTTAGTCAGTGTTCTTTTTTAACCACAGAACTTCATGACCTTTCAATCACTACTAATTCCAGGGTGGGCTTAATACTTTGCAGAAAAAGTAATCTGGATTATAAGCAACCTCGCATGATTTTATGGCATTTAATAGTTTGCACGTGACACTAAAGTAGGACAGGAGGTACTAGTAGATACTCTTGAGTACAGAGCTGCCATTTAGCATGACCTGGATGTTCTATAGGAGTGGGCCACCATCAACCTTCTGAAATTCAGCCAAGACAAATGCAAAGTTTTTCTTATGTTCCTCTGAAAATAAACAGCAGTTGGAGCCTGATTGGGAAGGGAGAACAGCTCTGCTCAGAAGGACCTGGGGAGTGCTGCCAGCTGGGAAGGCAGGTAGGAGGTAGGAGTGTACTCTGGCATCAGCACAGGCTGATGTGATCAACCAAGTGTGTACCACCCTACACATTTGTCAGCTCTCTGAGACCACGTTTAGTATCTGACACCCAGTTAGTTTAGTGTCCTGTATCCAGTTTGGGGCCCTTCAATAGAGGAAAGACATGAATTATCTAAGAGTGAATTTAACAGGGCCCCCAAGTTGATCAGGGGCTATATGATGTCAGAGGCTGAGGAATCTGTCTTGCTTAGTTTGGAGAAAAGAAGGATTTTGGGGACTATAAGAAGACTTCTGTACCTACCAGTAGGTGATCAAGAAGGCAGAGCCCTGCCCCTCATAGATGTCCATGATGGGAGGATAAGAGTCAAAAGTCAGAAACGGACAAAAGAGAGAATCAATCTAGATTTAACAAAAATCCACAGTACTCCATCTTGTTGTGATATTGTTAGTACCTTTCCTTTAGAACCTCTCTGGAAGATGTTTTGAGTTAAGAAAGCTTTTGTCTTTGAGTCTCACACTTGTACCTAGAAAGAATAGTGATTTTAGTTTCACCCAAATCACTTTCAAAAGGAGAACATTTTAACAGCTGAAATTCTTTATGTTGCTTTCTCCCTCATTTCTGCCTTCTTCATTTCTTTGGTTGAGAGTTTAGCATCTCTGGAATGGAATGTCTTTTTGGGGATATTTTCATTTAGTTCATAATTTTACTAGCAATATTTAAGTAAATATTCTTTAAGACCTAAAAAGTGTCATATTACAGTGAATAACAAGAAGGGATTTAATGCCAGTTAAGAAATATTTTTGTAGTGCTGTATTGTAATTCCAGCTACTTACAGAAGGCATGCAGTCTCCTTCATGCTTTCACACCTGTGACCAGATCGTCCACTTTGGTATATTTTTCTAAATTTATTTCAATTCAATGTCTTTTGATACAGCCTTGGTACAGAAACTGAGAACAAACATTCTATTTTTTTTTCTCTTTGGTGGTGGTAGATCAGCTGGGTAGTTTAAAGGTCTTAGTTTCATCTTTCATAATGAGAATATTAGATAAAAACCCAACAAGAAATCTCTGCATAAAATCTTTGGTTAGTTCTGATTATTTAAAAAAAATGTGATGTTTTTTGAATCTGGGAACTTAGTTTACAGTCTATAATCTTAGACTTCAAATAATACTATTTAAAATCCTAAACCACTTCTGTGTAAGCTTGTTCTGGAACTGCACTGACAATTGGAGCATGCTGCAAAGATTTTGAAACTGCTTGTTCATTGAGCTATGACTAACACTAGTGCATCATGACTAATAAACAGCTTACAGTGTTGAAAAAATATTTCTGCATGTGTGCAGAAATATCAGTTTAGAGATCATTGCACCATAGTCCGTATCCTAATTCAGATAAGAGCATCATAACTGAAATTTCTTACATGTGAAAATTGTGTTTAACCTGGCTGTGCCAGAGAAGCACAATTACTTTAATGTACTAAATGGTTAGTTCTGGTAGAATTCTGACTATACATATCATATATACATATCAGAGGACTGACGTTCTACTAAATCTTCAATATCAAATTAATTTTCTTCTCTACTTGGCCTAGGATGATTCACTGGGTGGATGTGCTGACATGTTTTCACAAGGTCTTTAAAATGAAGACAGTCTTTTGAAGTTACATAACACAAAATTATATAGGATTATGTACCGAAATTACTTTGCTCCACTGTCACAGATCACTAGTACTATCAACCACAGTGCTAGGCCAGTGAGCCTTTACATCAAGCTGCAGATGATCTGAGTCAGAGTTTTATAAATTTTCAGTATTTCATTCCAAAAAAAAGCTATAATTTCAATATAAATCAGGTACATTGACAGAGCGTAGTAGTGTAAAACCACATGGAAAATAAAACCACAAACTGCCTGAAACATCCCCACACTGAAGAAAAGGCATTCAGCTCTTAAGGTGAAGTGAACTTTCTGAGCTGAACCCCAGGTGGTAGCACGGAGTTGACCTTAGTGATCTTGCCTCCCAGTAAACTGAAATACTTCTTGACTGAATTACAGTTCATGATATCTGATACTAGTTATCCTGAGGTAAGAAGAAGAGCTTTCTTAGCAAAAGGAAAAAGAAGGGTAAAAGTGCAGAAAAACATTACTGTGCCTGAAAAAATGAAAATTGTTAAGAAAGGGCCTAAGAGCAGTCTGTACAATAGTCAGACATTGAAAATATCTGTAATTTGCATTGAGTTATTAATAGAATCTTCAAATGGTTTGGATTGGAAGGGACTCTAAAGTCCCTCCCACTGTGTCAGGGACACTTTCCGCTAGACCAGGTTGCTCAGGACCCCATCCAAGCTGGCCTTGAACACTTCCAGAGATGGGTATCCATAACTTCTCTGGGCACCACTATATAGCCCTGACACAAAATGATAATGTGTAGTACTATTTCTCAGTTTCAGCACAGGGATGGAATTTAGACAATGATCAAGAACAAAAGAAAATACATAGCCCAATATGACATTCAAGGCTTAGGCCTTGATTGACATATGGCCTATTACTGGAGAATCTTACTGTGTTTCATCAGTCAGTGGTCAAATTATTACAAATTTAAGAATTATTAAGTTGGGTAAGAAATACTTCACTCTATTGAAGGTGAAGTGCACTAGCTTCACTTTTTCGCTCTCTTAGCTTCAAAAATTTCATTTCAAACAAAGTATTTTCAATTGTATTTCACTCATATTTTAGGGGTTAATTAGGTAGTTTGAAATTCTGTGTACTGTTGTGCTTTTCCTCAAGTATGTCTAACTGTCACGATTAACATAATGTTTAGTTGTGAGCATCTGAATTTCAGCGGTGAATTTTCATGTTTTTACTCATCAGGCAAAAATATTTAAATATTTTGGTATTGATGAGCAAAAATAATTAGCTCCAAAGATGCAAAGGACAGACAAAGAGACATTTTTTTCTTGCCTCTGAACAGATATGGACTAAATGGCATCAAATCAGTCGTGGCAGTTACTATTAGCCTGCAGCTATAGCAACACCTTTCCTCCAGCGGGAACAGTTGTAGAGCAAGGAGTCTTAGCAGTAGCCACAGGGGTATACCTGGAAAGAATATTAAAGATGTCTGTATGCAGCATTGTCATATGACGGTGAGTGCTGAAATGTAGAATGATTTCTCCAGCACAAAAAATCTATTAAAATTAATTCAGAAACACCTGTGGGATAAATTTGGTGTTGAAGAATTCTGCAAGATGTGCAGATACTTTCAGCTTTGATAAGGGAATTCATTAAAAGCCAAGTGAAAGTGGGTAACCAAAAAACTGAAAAAGTCACAAGTTTCTACAATAGTCCAGGACACAGTGAAAAGATATATACCTTAACCATTTTGTAAACATACTCTTATTTTCATAAGGGAAACCTCATAGCAATTACCAGATTTTAGGTTCAGTTTTATGGACATCTAAATGCTTAACAGCTGTCCAGAGCAGTCTTCTAGTAATCTAATATTAGGCTTATGTACCTTCTCAGTGCTCTTAAATCCACTGCAAACCTTCTCTGTGCACTTAAGAGAAATCTTAATTTAAAAAAATAAATATTTATTTCATTGGCATGTACATAAGGGAAGAGATTATGCATACTGTACTGTTACTGCCATAACAGCAATGTGCATGCAACTGTTTAGGTTTGCAGATCATTTGGAGAGAGGCATGCAAAGCAGGAACCTCATTGTGTTTGTAATGGTCTGTAAAATGCTTAATCTCAGTGGTCTAATGTGCAACAGTGTGCAAGAGGCTGTGTTACAAGATTATCAATTTTCTGTTTTCAATTTTCTGAATTGGTCAAGGAGTCCACAATGACATGATGAAATTAGGATTTTAATCTTCTTTTGGTTCCCTTGTGAGAACAATCATTAACCACAAGATAACTTACTCTTTATTGCACACCTTGCCTTACGTATCATAGTTTTTCAGAAGCAACTATGATGCATTTTATTTTTTCTCACTATTGAATATATGCCAAAAACTCACCTGCACACAATTTGAATTCTACTCGTAAATAATTGTTTTATTAGATTTTTGAGGGTGTTATCATCTGTAGTGTGGGAGTCCTTCAAGAACATTAATTTATCTTCACATTATGCTTTTACCTAAAACTATTTTCATGGATAAAGATCAGGGACACACAGACGTATAGGGAAGTAGTATCCACTAGTTTTCAAAATCCTCTTTGTTATCTCTGAATTTTTAAGATTTGTTAGTGTTTTAGAGCACAAACATTTGTTTCAGTCAGCTGTGATTTGCAGAAGTGCTGGCCACTTAGTTGACCATTCAAGAATAGGGGAGTATCAAGCTAGTGATGAATTGTGGAAAAATGTATGTGTGTGATTCACCATGTATTTCATAAGAACACTATCAAAAAATAATGCAGTTTCTGTCATGCACATTTTTGACGACAGCATCAATTCCTTTGTCTTTGTGAATAGTATGTATTTTCTTGTAATTTCCTGCTTCAGGTGATGTTTAATTTCCAACTAGGGAAAAAACCAGTGGAAAGAATCGTACAAATAATTCACATTTTTGTTTCACCCACAGCATTTTGCATCCTGTATACAGATTAAGGCAATAACGTAATACTGCCGTCTTCTTGTGCACATGTTTCCCAAGCATTTTACTTTCCTACCTCCTTATTTTAGAACACCTTTAGTTTCAAAATCCCTCCGCATTCATGATCTGCAGGTTTGGTATTCCTATCCAGATATTTTTAATGCCTTTACCAATTACCCCCTGGTCGTAGTGTAATGGTTTACTGGTCAATGTTCTAGTTATTTCTCTCAGCCGTCCTTCTGTATGTGAACCAAACACCATCATTTCACAGGCTGCCAGTACACCAGTCAATCAAAATTAGAGTAAGATCCCACCCAGGATGAGAAAAGCTTTGAGCAATAATTAGATACCATGTTGGCATTTTTACTGTTGTGTTTTTGTGTTGACCCCTGAAAAGTGCTCACCAAGTACTGCCATGAATACTGGTAATCACTAGAAAGTGTGGGAAAGTACAAACATATTCAGACAGTTGTAGAACTTTGGAAATTTGTCATTGTATTGAGCACATAGGAGTAGTTTGAAAGCTGGCTTAAAAGGCTGCGTGTGGCAATTTGGACTGTGGCACATTTACTAACTTAAAGCGGTTCACCCCCTACTAAATTACTAAAGGCTTTCAGTTGTAACAGCAGCAACATTTTTTGTTCTAGACAGAGACATATTTCTCCTCATTCCACTCTCAGAAATAAGTATATTTTGCTATAAGATAAATTAATAAATGATAGCAGAATGATAAATATGCCAGCATGAAACACTTGAATCTAAATAATTAAAGTCTGATTTAGGTGAAACTGACACCTCACAATAGGCACAGCTGGCACAAACTTAACAAAATGATTGTCAGTGTTCATCAGTTGCCACAGTGGCAACTGGCTGGTGTAAATATCACTTATATTTATGTTTTGTATAACTAAATTTGGAGACTGCAGTACTGTATTCAAATGAACATAAATATATAAAATCTATTAAATTCTTTACCTCCACCACTTTGGGAATGTACAGTCTAAAAAAGATTGAACTTAGATAATTATCATCTGTCATGTTACGCAACTTCAGATGTCTCCACATACTAAACAACAATTTTGGTTTTAGTAGAATCTTTTATATCTCAGTCATAAAAAGAGGTGAAGATTTTGTTATCCTGATCTGTGTCCTTTTTAAATCACTTTTTGTGATGATATTTATTTTCAAAGTATCCTTATAGGGAGACATTCCTTTCTGATAGGTGGGTGCTACAATAAAAATACGGTTACATTTGAAAACATGAGTTATCATAGAATGACTTAGATTGGAAAAGGTCTTTCAGCTCATTGAGTCTAACCATTAACAGCAATACCAAGCCCAACACTAAACTATATCCCTAAGCACCACATCTATGTGCCTTTAAATACATCCAGGGACAGTGACATATCCACTTTCCTGGGCCGCTTGTTCCAACACCCAAGAACCCTTTTGGTGAAGAATTTTTTCCTAATATCCAATCTAAATTTCCACTGGAGCAACTTGAAGCCATTTTCTCTTGCTCTATTGCTTGCTACTTGGGAGAAGAGATGGATCCCCAGCTCTCTACCATGTCCTTTCAGGTAGCTGTAGACAGCACACGTACTCATGTTTTCATTGCTTAACAGTGACACTACAGTATATACAGAGTGATAAGGTCCCCCCGAGCCTCCTTTTCTTGAGGCTGAACAACTCCAGCTTGCTCAGCCACTTCTCAGAAGAGCTGCAAACAGATATACAGTAAATCATTGTTTTTCATTGAGCTAAGTAATAAAAGCTTCAATATGTACTAACACACCCACAAATATTTAAATTGTAAATATAAGTAGTAGAATTATTCATGTGAATATACACATGTATGTAGTTTTTATAGGTTTTCAAGTTTCTACAGATATAAAAAGCTTCTGTATTGTCATATGAAAAAATAAATAAACCTCTGTCAAATTACTGTGCGTAAAGGTAAAATCATGTCCTTTCATTAATGAAACACTGCTGAAAGTGACAGGTGGAAAGTCCAGTCAACTGGCTTCTTTTACAAAAAGTGACTAAATGTTTAAATTTAGGTGTCAGAAAAAGGGGTAATTTTCCAAAACATTGATTGCATTTCCTCTAAAAATCAAATTCATTAGCATGTTTAATGTTAGCCATACAGCATAGAGACATTCAAATTCATTAGTCATATTTGAAATCCACTGCAATAATTCATGAAGATTTGTTAAGCCACTAACAACAACTTCACTTTAATTATTCTTTTTATCTAATCCATTACATTCTCAAGTCCTCGATCTCTCTTACTTTGCAGTGTTTATGAAGTGCTTTGAAGTGATTTAAAGTTATTCCTTTGGATGAAAGGGACTGTATTATTAAAATATCTCTAAAGTTACTGAGACATCAAACATACCATTTCAGTTATTCTCATCTCCTTGTCTGGCTATGCATACAGAGAAGAAACATAGTTTCCTACATGTAGTTATCTCTGCCTTTTCCAAATCACTGCCAAAATTGAAATTTCAGACCACTGCTTTGAACTGTGGGTTCTATGAATTGCTCTGAAGTCAGTTCTGTATCCTCTTATTATAGATACGGTTATTGTAATTTTAGGAAAACTGACTAAAAGTATCTCACCAAAACCTCTGTAGTTCTTTAATCAACATTGAAATTCACTGAACTCTGTCATAAAACTATGGAAGGAGCTTAATGACATATGAAAAAGGATTAATGTTTTATCACCAGGTAGGAAACCTTTATTCATTTTGTCCTAAGCTCCACAAATAAATTCTCCTAAATGAAGCTGTGATTATGAGAACTCTTCACTAAAAACATATACTGAGTACTGTTTTCCCCTTCCAATGAGGATCATACTACCTTATTATTTCATGTAAAATCCTATGTAAAACTTGCCTTAAACATAAACTAAGAAAGCATTTGATAGCGGGGAAAAGACAATTGCTAAGAAGATTAAAGTAAAGTCTCATTTGTGTCATGTAAGCATGGTCATTAGAAGTAAAGAATTCCAGTCTTAAAACTTGACCTCTTCAGGTTTACGTGCAGATTTTAAAGGAGAGAAATATGACAAAGTGTTTCTGCTTTTCAGTGTAACATAAATGCTTTAGCATCTAGAATATTACTCTTTCCAATGATATTGATGTTTAGACCAGATGATTAAAACCCTGCTTAATAGTTAAAAAAGTAAGGATTAAAGAATAAAAACTGATCAGATTTTAAAATATTTAGATTTTCTCTAATGGGACAAATTGTTTTCAGTTACAACTACAAGAAAAAGAGCACCGCAGGATTGTGCATGTGTAATCAACAGCATCAATGCTATTTGATTGTAATTCTGAGAACAAATTATGGTGACACAATCATTTTGGTTCAAATCAGAGCAAGTCCTTTACTGGTCCCCCAGAAGTCCTTGGAAATGAACAAACAAAAAGCTATATACTTCCCATTTTAGTGAATTATGGTCCTTCTGATTCATCATGAATCAATGAGAACATTGTACTCAAATGTCTCCTTTTATATATATCAGCTACTGATATAGACTGTCATAGTTATTGACTTCATTTGCAGATTGTAATAAAAAGAAATCAACAGATGTGCTATCTTCCCCATTAAAATACCTTTCAAATTCTGCAGATGAAATGTTAAAATGCTGAGGAGATAAGTGTTCAGGTGTACCTGTGTGACATATGATAAACAAGAAAGACTAATATGTGTGATGGTATCTTCAGTGTAGTAATTTTTCTAAGTTTGCTGCTACCCTATGAGTAAGCCTAGCACTTTGCAATATTGCAATCTAATATACGTTGTCTTTCAATGTATCACTTACCTCATGCAAGTTTCAGACTAGCTACGAGCTACATTACAGATTTCAGATACAAGAATTAAGAAGTAATCAGGACCACTTGCTAAGGAATTAGTGAAAATTAGTAGTTAAAGAAATCTCAAACACAAGGTAAATGGAATTTGGTTTTCAGAGCAGTCATTATTAATAAATACATTCTCTGTTAATATGAAATTTGGCTACAAAGTTCAGTCTAATCTCCAACAATAATGCAGGAGCAAAAGAGTGATTATAAAGTTGCTTCAAGAAGCCTGTCTTTCAAAATACTCGCAAGAACTAGGTAAAACCTTTGCACTCTAAAATATGCAGTGTCCACTCTTAGAAGATTCTGATTTGAAGCCATTTATGGTACAAACAGCAGAGTAATAGAAGAGCCTAAACAAATACTATTAATTTACTGTTTCAAATATCTTTGCTGTTTAAAACTTTCCTCTCATCTTCCTTCCTCAGGCCTTTCCTCCATGCCTGACTCATCTAAACCTGACCTGTTTACACTTTGCTTATTGGGCATGTTACTATGTAGACTGATAAACCAGTGCCTTGCTACTGAAAAACCCAGAGTAGTGCAAAGAAACACAAATGCATATCAACTGTTAATTTCTCTTAACATCAGGGCTTCAGAAGGCTTTTCCGAAGGATTCCTTTATGTGTATTTTAATTAGTAGAAAATTGAGAATAAAAAGTAGAAAAATAAAGTGTAAATTTGCTTGAAATAATTTACAGTTAAAGTTCTTCAAAGATAAAAATGAATGTGATAATCATAGATAAAAGTTATAAACCTGAAGTGTCAACTCATTATCCTTCTGTTCCAAAGGAACCACAGAGGAGAATGGTTGTCACTGTACTCATGTCTTGTCAATGATTTAGTAACTGCACTAATGTAGGAGTGAGAACAGAAAGATCTTTCATAGCAGGCTTCAGTCTTGAAGACAGAAAATAATACTGAACTGTAGCACCGATCAGCTTTGAAAAATCTTTCTGGACAAATTACTCCAATCTCATCTTCTCTTTCTATGGCCATCATAGCAGAAGAATGACAATGGGGAATGAAAACAAACCACTAGAATTTGGTATAGTTTCTTTAGGCAATTTTTCAAACATTATAAACAGTACATGACTAATTGTACAATACTGTTGTGATACTTGATTTTGAAGGCACTTGAATTTCTATTTTCAAATTGTGTAAATGCGGAACATATACATATATAAGTAGACATAAGCTTTATTATGCTTTGCAGAATTCGAGTGAGTGTGCTTGAGATTGCTGATGAAGAATGGTGAAATACTGGAACAGGCTGCCTCTTTGCAGACCTTCAGAAACCACCTAGATACGTTCATGTGAGACCTGCTCTAGGTGACCTTGCCTTGGTAGGAGGGTTGGATTAGATGATCTCCAGAGGTGCCTTCTAACCCTAATATTTCTGTGATTCTGCAACAGATAGCAGATGAGAGGATGAGAACAGTTCTCCTACCCTATAAAAATCACTAGACCTTTCTAGAGTGTAGCAGACATTGTCAATATGGTTTGCACATGTAAGGACTCAGAGCACATCCCCATGGAAGCTGGCCTGTAGGGCTGGGGACCAGTGTGACCTTCAGCAGCCTCATACCACTGATGCCTGTGGGAAAGGCTCATGGGAGCCCTGTGGGGAGGCCATGGTCAGGGCTGACCCCTTGCTAATGGGGGCTGCCCTAGGTCCTTAGCAAAGCCACTGCTGCACAGCTGTGGCTCCTGGTCTAAGCCTAGACCTGAAGGGCGGATGTCCTGGCCTGGTCTCAGGCTGGCTCCATGCATGGCACTCTTGCTCAGCTGTCACCAGGGCTGTTTTGAGCCTGGTTCTTCCCAGTTTACCCCCACCTGCAGACTGATGTTCTGGCACAGCTTTGGCCTGTACCCAGGGAAGTGCCCAGTGCTTGGGATTGGTACTACCCTCCAGTTGCACCCTGGCAATGTGTATATTTTTCTGTCTAATTCATGGCAATGAAGTGATAATTATATGACATTTATGACAACTGTACACTTTCACCAAGGCATTATAGATAGAGAGTAATGAAAGTTCAGAAATGCATAGATCTAAAAGAGCAACCTTTGGCATTTTCCACAATAAATAATTGAAATAGAATCCTCTGGATAAATGTCTATACCTTCTCTCCACAGTTCATGCTCCTATCATCGTTACCAAAACTTCTTACTAAAAGTAACTATTCATTATTAAATATAATTTTATTTTCACCTACATGTTAGTGTATCCACACTCCAGCTTTGTGAAATCATCCTAGTTTGATCAGTGGGACAGATGTTGTTGTCTGAAGGTGAATGTTTGGCTTCACTTGATTATGACCTGTACTATGAGTTTAATTTGAAACTGGAATTAGGTTGAAATGACCAGATGTCCTGGTTTAGCTGACACAGCTGGGAAAATCATGGAGTGAGTCCTCCTGGAACACATTTCTGGGCACATGAAGGAGAAAAAATTATTTGGAACAGTCAGCATGGATTTACCAAGGGCAAATCATGCTTGATCAGCACGATTGCTTTCTGTAATGAAATGTGGATTTGTGGATGACAGGAGAGCAGTGGATATCATTTATATCAACTCTAACAAGGCTTTCAACAGTCTCTCCCATGGCATTTTTTTTTTATCAAAGCTACAACATTATGTTATGAGTGGGTACACAACTACATTAAAAACTTTTCTGGATAGTCATCCCCAGAGATTAGTGGCTAATAGGTCATAATCAGTCTGGAGGCATGTAAAAAACGATTACTGCAGGGGCTGTACTGGAACCTGTGCTGTTTACCGTCTTCATCAGTGACCTGGAGGAGGTGAATGGTGTGTGCTATCATCAAATTTGCAGATTACACCAAAGTGTGGGTGCATTATGAGTGTAGAGGCTTTATCCTTGGATGTTTTAAAACTGGACTCTCTCAAGCCCTGACAAATCTGGTCTGATCTCATGGCTGATCCTACTTTTGGCAGGAGGCTGGATTAGAGTCTTGAGGTCCCTTCTAATCTGAATTATTTTGTAATGCTTTGATTCAGTTTAAAACCAATTCTCTATGTTCTGCCTAAAATCTTGAGGTCACTCCTCTCTTGTTTTTGCCTAGGACTGAAGTCTTGGCCCTCATACATACAGAAAGCAGGGTCTTTGGAACTTAGCCATTCATGGCACAGTGCAGAGGAGCTCAGCTTCTGAACTCTGTGATGACCTCTTTTGCAGCCTATGCAATCTTGGGAAATTGCTTCTAGCACTGCTAACTTCATTGGATCTAGTAATATAATGCAGTGGGAATGCCTTGTTTAATATCACCACAAAAAACAGGTTCCCTGTGTCACCATAAATTAGGCTGCTTCTGAGAGTGAATTCAACTGTATTTGGAAAGAAACTCAAAACCTGCCTATGTCTGAAATACCTAACGGTAATATATACAAATGTAGAGGGAAAATTCTTTACAGTAGTGAGAGATGAGAAGCTGTTCTTAAGAGCATAAAGCAGTTATATGCCCTACTACATCAGCATGATGATCCATCTAGCTCATTATTCTGATTCAAACAGTGCCTAGAAGACATACCGTTTTAGCATGGGAGTCTAGACATTTTCTGAGGTCCATTTGCCTATTTATAGCTTGTCCTTTTAGTATAAATTTATGGGGGTTTGTGCAGAAATTTTCTTATTTCTGAATTTGCTGATATTTTCTCTCTCCACAATGTCCTGTAGCAGCACTGTCCAAAATTTTGCTGTTGACAGTGTTGTGTAAAGTACCCCTGTTATTTTTTAAGAGGTCTTCTAGTAGTCTTGAGTGCCTCAGGGTATTGCAATGAGGGATTTGGAGAAGAGCAACTCTGAATTTTGGTTATCAGTTATCATATATGCATATTGCAATATTAGCATCTTTAAAATGCTTAATGATATTTTTTAATGTTAAGACAGGAATGTTGTCAGATGTGGAAAGCTGAATGAGGATACTTTTAACAAAGAGAAACACCACGTAAAGCAAAATCTGCATCTGCTAAATACTCAAAGATTCCTAAATTCTTAATACTTGCCTATGATCACCTACAAGCTTATGTATTAAAACACAATAAGAAAAAAATAGAAAATATATTATTGCCACAGCAGTAAAGTGCATGGGTGGCAATTTTCTATCTTAATATCAGCAACACTAGAGATAAGAAATATTTTATGCCTTTTCTTTTTTACAAAAAATTTAACTGAAAGAGCCAGAATAGTAACTTTGTATAATTCTAAAAAATCAGATCTCACTACAAGGAAGTTATATTTTATATCTGTCAAGAAGAAGCAGGAGGAGTATTGCTTAAAAATTTGAACCCTTGCAAATTATAAAAAATGTGAATGGTTTGAAGTTTTTATCAGACTACAAAACTCAACTGAAATAAAACAAATTTACCTTATAAAATACTAAAAAGGGTGATAGTGAAAGAAAGTGATGGAGCCATGTTGCACTTCACCAGTACCATATTAACAAGAAATAAAATTGAAGGTAACTTGAAACAGTATTTTTTTGTCCTCAACATATTGATTAAAACCAATCCAGATAACAAAGTTCTCTTGGCTTTTTTATTGTTTGTTGTTTTGTTTGTTTGGGGTTTTTTATTATTTCAGAAAGGTTTATAAAATTTCCCACAGATAAAGGGATTAATTCTTCTCTCTCACTTTTATAAAAATGTATGTAATTACATGGCAGAAAAGATAATCTAAGAGATTCCACACTTTTAAATTGTAAAAGACAATACTAGTATTTCCAGTAAAGCAGGGGTAGAACTAGACCACCAAGCCAATTATGGTCCAGAAAGAACACTTTCTGCATTTACATGGAACAAGAGTGAGCTAATATGGTTTACCACAGAAGCCTGTGACTTCAAGTACTGCACCAAAGTTTTGCATCCCAACCCAAGATGTCTAATTAGATGACAAATTAGCCTATAGTTACTGATATGAGAGTCCTTAATACTTGCTGCTTGTAATTTTGATTTCATGATCACTCTAGTCTGAGGTCTGGGTGCATCTCTGCAATTAGACACCTGAAATGTAAAACCTCAAGTAACAGTAAGAATTTTGTGTCAATGGCAAGAAAGTTTAAATACATTATTGTTACATATACTCATCCTCATAATTTACTGCCACTGTTCTTCCAAGCTCATCTTAAAATGTGAACAGTTAAATCTAAAGAAATTTTATCTTCATGCCATTTTATTTAGCCATCAGTATAGAATTTCTAAATGCCATTTTAAAATGCAGAAATGATATGTTTAAGATCTTTACTGCTCTTGGAATTTATCATCTTGCTTCCTTATTGCTGTTCCTCTCCAAGAAAACTTTGTGTGCCACAGAGAGAAGAAAACCCTGCTCATCTAGTCCATGACACTGTACACTTCCATAGTTATCACAGATGATGACTAAAGAAAGCAGTAAGTACTTGTTTCTTACCAAAATGTCTGTAACATCTGAGGAGGTGAACACACTAATTTTTAACAGATGATGTATCAAAAAGGTCATATCTGAACATGTGGAAAACTAAAGGATTCCCAGGTCTGGTCTTGAGTCTTGAACTCCTACTGTAACTCATAGAACTGACCTGTCAGGGTGTGCTTTTGTCAGACTATAGGCAGTTTTAGAAGAACATTATGCACCCTCTTTCCCAATAACTTCAGGATCAAGCTACTAAATCAAGAATCTTTTGGAATACTTTTAATGTAATACCCTGGGGGTTTTTTACCCTCTCCATATGCATCATTAAATAAACTTGAGGGAACGAATGTTGAGGAACAAAAAAATCATTTAAGCATTGCTTCCACTGGTGATGGATCTTCTCTCTGTTTCAGCTTTGTATCACACTTTTTTCCCCCTTATCTTTCCCTTCTGTTGCATTTTTGTTTATAGGTACAGATTGTTTCATATATATTGTGTACTTTAAAGTGACCAATATGAAACCTCTGCAGAGAGATGAATGCTGCACCTAACAGGTTAACAACCTGGCAAAATACCTATGTTTGTTTAACTCATATTCATTGCTCTACTGCTGTCCCATCATGACAGTACTAAAAAGGATTCCAGGGAAAAATAAAAAAAGAAATTGGAATTCTAATTTGCCATCAAGTCCATTGGGATAGAGATGAAGAGCATTCTGAGAAAAAAGTCTTATTATAACCTGAAACACATAGATAAGTTGCACAGACCAATAAAAAACCTGTTGATTAGGTAATGGCAGATACTGTTTTTTGCAAAGTTATCACAGAAAGAAGCATGTTATTTATGAACAACAAAATATATTTTAAATATTATTTCTATGGCCAGTAATTTTGTTATTATTTTATGACAATTCAAACAGGTAAAACTACTTCATACAATTCAAAAAGAAGATATCTATCTCCCATTATTTATTACATTTATACGCAGGAACATTTTGTACGTAGCTGTATTTATATCTACTTTTGCGTATTTATGTATACATATTTATGTATGTAAAATACTCTTTCTTTGGAGTGAAAAGATTATTTCATTGATTATCGCCTTCTGGAAACATTACATCCATTGTTTTCCCAGAAATTTCCTGAATCTCTACATGCTTCTATAAAAGCTTGTGCATGAGAGACACATGCTCTTAGGGATCTTGAGTTGTAGCTATGGATAAAATCAGAAAGACACACTTCAGCGGAGCACCACTATTGTCTTAAAACTGAGATTTCAAAAAACATAACATTCCTTGGAAGTTAATTTTACATTAAACTATGATTTTCAAAACTAAAAGAAAGTCTCTTTTAAGAGCTTTAGACCTGCAGTTCTTTAGCAAAACTGTGAGCCCAACGAATTCTCCATTATGTAAAACATTCTTATTCAAAGAAGAATACCCTACTCATGCTCCACTTAAAAATTTGCTTGTATTCTGCATAGGGCTGATTTCACCTTAAAGACATATAAGCCTTTATGTCGATAAATACACTAGGTAGATGGATCCTTCTGAAGGTAATGACAAACTCTTTCATTTGACTAAAAATAATCTTCAAAAGTCTAAGCAAGTGTCAGTATTTCCGGGGTCCTCATATTACATTCTCTTCAGTAATCTTAATAGATCTCTCAAGTACAGTAGCAGTGTTACAGTATGTGATGGATATTGGATAATTAAAACCTTATCTGTTTGGAAACCAAGTTTGGTAAGCAGCAGTATTTATTAATACTAATTGAGGGACCTACCAGTGTATGTGTTTGAATCTGTCTGTAGCAGCAGTTGAGCAAGACTTATTGATAGTATGGATTTATTTTATAGCTATCTGGGGCCTGGGAGTCATATATTGACACAATTTTTCCCAGTAATAAAACGTCAGATTAAAAGAAAACAGCAGCATTCTTATTTTTAACAGTGAATTAAACGTCCTGCTTGCTGCCTCTGACAATATAAGCCCAAAGGAACAAGTTACAAAAGAACTGAGCGCCTTATACAAAAGTACTTGTCATCTAGACCCTTGATTATACTGGAATGCCTTAGCTTTCAAAAGTACACCTAGCAAAAAGGAAAATCAGTAATTGCTTTGTGGAGGAGCATAAAACACTTAGCTAAGATTGTGAATTCATATAAAACTGAAAAATATCCTGTCCACAGATGCAGGGCAGGAATGTTGGTTAACTTATTACAATCATAAATGAAAAATCAGTAGAAATGGCATAGACAGGCAATACATATGCATGCATATATAGACACACACCCATGCAGATAAAAGATGTCATGGGAATGACATTCTCCATTCATGTTTCTGGTTATCCTCCAAACACTCTATTCTTTAAAACAATTCCTCCTGTTTCTTCCTGACTTATTTTCTGATCTTCTGAGCTACCTATAACATCATGTGGACTACATACTAAGATTTTTTGGGGCAAAACATAAAAAAAATAAAAACATCATTTGTATCTCAGAATAACTGCTTTCCAGTTAAGAAATTGTCATGTCTCTCAACTTTTTAAAAGAAATATACACATGTGTATAAGTTTGGTGTTAATACATTGCTGAAACTAATTTAGGCCTCACATTTATTTGATCACAGTTTTAAGATTTTGTTCATATCCATTATGATTAGGGATTTGAATGAGCAATTGCACATATTTTGCTGGTGTTTTTTAGAGGTACATGTTTGGGTTTATGTGTTTTTGCCTACTTTTAAATTGAATATATTGGGTCCAGTCTATACTAGTGAAAGTTAAGTGCATTTCACTAACTTTTATACTCTCTACATCAACTTAAACCTTCATATTAGTATGCAATCCTTGTAACTAAATGTATCCTAAAGCTCTAAGCATGTGATCATGTTTCATCATTTGTCTTTGAAGACATTGATAGGGTTATTGAGCAACAAAATGATAATCATGAGTTTTAGAGATCATTCATTATACACTGTATAAATATTTCATAAATTCCCCACTGTTTACAGATAGGAAGAGTTTAAAAATAAATTGCCAATGTTCAGTATCTAATGCAGCTGATCTAGTTGTAACTGCTTAGTTTCTTTCTTTTTAAAAAAATCTATCTATATGTTTATGCAAATTCTAACCTCTGCATGACATAGCTTCATAGAATGGGCCAGCAGAATGTGTTCCAATAAAAGCCCCAAGGATCATTGCATGCAAGTTCACTGACACTGTTAAAATGAGTTATTTTAAAACTAAGTTAAAACATGCCAAATTCCAAATATCCTTAAATCAGAAAGAAAATCTTGCATCACCTTTTGTGACTTTTAGGTATTAATACTTGGATATACAATGGATGTAGAGTTATATAACTTTCAAAAATAATATCTGCTTTGAAATTCAAAAATTTCAATATTGGCATGAGGCCTGAGTGTTTAGTACAGTGACTTGGTGTCTGTGGGACCTTTTGCAATCTGATATTCAGCCAACATCTGCATGAAAGACTGTGACAACAATGTCTACAATTTGCTGCCTTCATTTAAAGATATCTTTGTTGTATAAATACAAAAGGAGTTGTGTTATAATCAAGCTGTACTAAAATATCAGAGAATACATTTGCTGTAGAGTACAAATTTAACTTGTGCCTCCACAGATTCAAAGCTGTAGTGAAATAGGATAAATCAAGACAAAGAAGTGCTTCCTAAATTAGCTGATGGCTCTGGTAATGAGCAGTCAGTCCTGTGGGGTCTTTGTTTCCTGCTTTGAAGCCATGTAGAAAAATGAGGACCAAATCCCTATTTTCTCTGTTTCCCTGACTTGTCATCTGGATTTGCACTGCAGAGAGAGAGACAGACAACATTTCAGTACAGCAAAAAAGGAAGTCTGGGAAAAAAACCCCAAACAAACAAAAAGAAACAAGCAAGAAAAATCTAGTAACAACTAAGATCCAAACCAAACTATCTCCACTTTCATTTCAGTAGTGTTGTATAGCACACTGGGACCTGACTCCTAGATGCTGTGTATCTCCCTCCTACTTTCAGTGTAATTTAAAACTTACTCTTCTAGAAAAGAAAAAAATTAACATATTGAGTAAATACAGGAATTATGTTTTGGAAAGTGAAACAAAACTTGCTCTGATAAGCTGGTTGTTTTTGGTTTTTTTTTGTGAAGGCAGAGATACAGATAATTCCACATAAGACATAATTGTTTAGCTTGGCAAAGAGAAAGCTCTGCAGAGACCTTATTATGGCATTTCACTACCTGAAGGGGGCCCCCCAGGAAAGCTGGGGGAGGATTTTTTACCAGTGAATACAGTGATAAGACAAAGCAATGACTTCAAACTGAAAACAGTAGTTTTAGATTAGATATAAAGGAACAAATTCTTTATTGTGATGGTGGTGAGAAACTGGATCAGATTGCCTAGACAAGCTGTGGATGCCCCACCCCTGAGAATGTGCAAGTCCAGGTTGAATGGGGCTTTGTACAACCTGTTCTAATAGAAGGCATTCCTGTCCATGATAAGGGGATTGGAACAATGATGTTTAAGGTCCCTTCTAACCCAAACTTCCATGATTCTATGATAATGCAGCCCAATTCACTCTAATTTTAACAGTTTTCTAAGATAGACTTACTCTTCAGCTCCTAATGAGAATGAGAAACACTACTCAATCCAGTGTCCATTTGCACAGAGAGATTGCTTATTTCACTGACATATGTTAGTATTTCTATTGTCAGAGAAATAACTGTTATCCCATCAAGAGATGTCAGCTTTAATTTTCTTAAATCAATATTTTCTTTATCCCAAGTCCTTGAAAATCACTGTAGTTTCTAGAGCTGAGATGAAGACTAAGCATTTCCAATCTGTAGAAGTGTAATGCACAGTTAGACTACAATTTTTTTCAGTGAGCAGGTTTGTAAAAGAATTATTAAATTCACTGATATGTCTTCAGGAGCAAAAATTTTATTCCTTATATACTGAGGTTGTAATGGCAAGCTGTTATTTCATTCTGTGTATACTGCTCAACATTTAGGGAAATTAACAGCAAAGGTCGATGAAGACTAGAGGTGCATTCTAGAGTTTTATTAGACTTATTTGCTTAAGTCCATTCAGCTGCACATTACTCAGTAACTGGCTATTTTGAATCAAATTACCTACTTAAATGAGCTTAGCAAATGCTGGCTCAATTTAGTTACATACTATGAAATTTGTACATTGAGTTATTCATTTTAGTGAATAGTTTGCTGAAGACTAACATTCAAATAGCATTTACCATTATCTTGTTAATAGGCCTTACTGCTTTAAATCTACTAAGAATGCAAATAAATGATAATTCTGCACTCATTAAGGAAATCTCCTGTGACTTACTTTGGTTAAATGCTCCAACAGGCATGTTTAGCACTTCTTTGGGGTTGGTAAAATTCCAAAAATCTGTAAATTAAAGTTCTGTGGAGTGCTATAAAATATGCATAATGAAGCCCTGAATGTAAATTAAGAAGATTTATAGTGCAACATTCTGCTTACGTTATTCAACCTGAATGCTTCACAGGTTTTTATGAAGCAAATAAACTGTTCTTTTTCTTGAAATTCATTTTGAATGGTCACCATGGATTCATTGTTACATTACTTAGTTCACACATTAAAGACCGAATTGCTTTTTTTAATCTATATATCATACTAACATTTTATTGCACAATAACTTTGAAGCCTAAATACTCCATCTGTAGTATCAGTACACTAAAGTTTTCTGTAAACATAAGTAGTTAAAACAGAGCTGAAAACTGAAAACAATGTTTATGAATATTCTTCTTCTTTAAACTTATGTATTCACTTGACTCATGCTTATGATTCCCATTATTCATAGCCACTGAACATTAAAAGGAGAAAAAAGCTTATTTCTAAGGGTCTTGAAATATTATTTATGGAAAGAAAATATAAATTGCCATATACACTAAAACCCCTCATGGTTTTCAGAAGGAATGAAGCTAAAAAGTTGAGTTTGTGTGCAACTGCCACTCACAGCTGTAGTTCTGTCAAAGAAATCATCAGGGCTTTGGGTAATCTGTACCCTAAAAAAAGGGAAAAAGCAGGAAGAAAGAGACTCTGAGGTACAGCTGTTTTCTAGACAGCTTGTTGCCATGGAATTTTTTTTTTCAGGAAAATAGTCTTCCACTGTGGAGGGTGTTGCTTTGTATTTTAACAAATTACTTCATTGATGACTTAGTTCTAGATGAGTTAAACTAAGTGGTAGTGAGGATGTTTCACATTTGCTTTGAAAAAAATTAATTTTTATACAGCAAAAAGAAACCACAGAATTTTACTTTTAGGCCTTACATGCATATCTATGTATACCTGTATTATTTTTAGAATAAAGACCTACTGTAGAACTGATTGTCTTTGGCTTCTAATTCTATGATTTCTGCTTAGTAGTTCTGTTTCTTTTGGGATGAAACTCAACTGTGGAATTCTGAAAACAATGATATGAAATAATGCAATCAAGTTAAAATAAAAAAATAGAAATTTTATTAGCCTCAGAATTATGTGTGAAGAAATATTAAGAAATTTATAAATACAATAAAAAAATTTGAATGGTTGATTTTTCTAATTTTCTACTATTCAAAAATACTTCAAGAGTATTTTAGAATTATTTTTTTGTATAGCTAAGGGATTATTAGAGTTTCACAGCTATACTGTAATATGTTATAGCATTATAACACTCTGGTTTATTACATTGTATTAAATGTAGGCCAGTGCATGTTCAATATATCCATTTTTGTAATTACTTCTTATTTCAATATTTATACACATTTTCTATTAAAAAAATTATGTGTGATATGCAGCTAAAACACTATGGTATTACACATAATTCAGTTTGAACAACAGGATTATAAAATGCTTTTGGAAATTAGAGCCAGCTCAAACTGCTAAACTGTGTTTTGTAATGGAGAACAGAGGAACAGATTAATATTTGAGATTTTGGATCACATTGCTCTATGATGATAGAGTATGTCTAGAAACAAGACAGTAATGAATATGAGAACAAGGAGCTTAATTGAGGGGTACTTTCTAAGAAAAAGTGCATGTAGAGCATTTCAGATTAAGAGTAGAAACACAAAAAAATTACAGAAAAATGATGAAGATAAAACCATTTAAAATGGAATAGCTACACATAAATTTGCATGTTTATCCACATACTCATTCAAAAATAAGTAATAAATTCTTTAGAGGAATTAGCAGGGAGAAGAGTGAAAACAGAAATTCGGTGGCAAGAACTACAAGGTCCAATGGGATTTAATCTGGCATTCCATCATAAAGAATAATGTGACTTCAAAAAGTGGCACTTGGAATCAGTGGTTTCTGGCATAATTCCCATACTGTTTAAAACTGGATTATATGAAAGTGGATAGCAGAGCAACACCCCTGATAGGATACGAGTAGGCCAGAGGTGTAACCAGTGAGCAGAGAACACTATTAATTGCGAAGACCTTGCACAAGACAAATTTCTGATTCTGATTTTACAGACAGGGCTACAATATTCCTGCTACAAAATTTCATTTTGAAATAAAAACAGAGGCAAAACATAATTTGGATTTCACAATTTTAGCACTAGAGTTTTTTACATTACAAGCAAGTACACAAATTAATGAAACTACAGTCCAAGCATTATAGCAAGAACAGCTGAGGGCAATGACCACTTTACTTCATTGGGATAGGGATGTAAATGGCTGTCAGCATACATCTAATGATTTCTTTTGAATGCAGTGATTCTGATTTTCCTCTCCAATCTCTCAAATAGTAACCTTTTCTCACAGTTCTGTTCACCCTGGTTAATCTCTAAATTACTAAACCCATAGATCTCCGTACGATTTAGTGTTTATGTTCCCACCAAGTTCTCTACAGTGGAAAGGGCCATGATTTTAGCATTTCTTCTGTTCTAGTGACTCAGGATATTTACAAGGTATGATGGAAGATAGTCACAGAAATCACGGAATGTTCTGAGTAGGAAGGGCCCTACAAGGATCATCAAGTCCAGCTCTTAGGTGAATGGCCCATACAGGGATTAAGCCCACAACCTTGGCATTATTAACACCATGCTCTAACCAGCTGAACTAGAAAGTCCAAATTTACTTGACTATTTTGTAGCAGGTAGTGATTTTCACCTTGCTTATTCATGTCAGAGAGTGACATTAATGCAATAGATGTCAAATAGGGAAAATATTCAGTAATTTGCATATACTCAAAGTTTCCTGGGCTTAATATAGAAGGGAACTTTTTGTGTCATCTAGTTTAATCTTCTGCTAAAAACTGTGTCAAGTGAGATGTACTTTTCAGGGGTTACATTCAGTCAAGTTTTGAATACTTCCAAGAACAGAGATTCCACAAGTTTGTGCAACCTGTTTCATCACCCTCACTGTGTAAAGTCTTCTATTCTCTGGAGTAGAAAAAAAATCACCCATAATACAGTTCATACTTACATATACATACATATATGCTTTTATGTAATTTATTACAGTTGATTTGCAGTATTACATTTAAGTGTAATCAGAGTAAAGCTTATTTACTGTGCAGCACTAGAAACTATGCCATTGGTCAGTTCCTCAGTGCTAGCAGGACTTGGAGAGGTCTTCTCTACATACTAAGTATGTAATTATTTTAAGTTCAATCAGTGTGGTTACAGTGTTAATCATCATTAATGTATATTAATCAGATATATCTGTACCATGGTCTCTGGAATGTTTTTGTTCTCATGGTTAGTACATTTGAAAGCCACACATTCATTTCTATTACTACCCATACTAGTTAGGTTATGCAACTACTTGAAAAAATATATCTGTATTAAAATTACATGTATTTATTATCCTGCACGATAAGGCAGGCAAGATATCTTATTAATTGAGACTCATAACTAATGCTTAGATTGTAATCTGATTCTTAATGAAAATGGTTTTTTGTTAGAATGCTGAATGCATTGTTTAAGTTAAAATGTTTCCCCATTAATTTGTTTAAATTCCTATACAGACTTCAATGTCGGCATTTACACTGAAACCAAAATATCAAAAATTTTGACAGTATTTTTGATTTAGAATTGGAGCATCATCTATTCCCTGTAAAAGATTGCCTGATTCCATTGTAGGCATTAAAGGTATGAGATGGAGTTTTCTTTCATTGTCCATTTATCATAACTTTTGATTATCTTTTGTGTTGTCGGCCGCCATTAGTCTGAATCTGCCAGCTAATGGAATGATATAAGCTCTCCTTCGTTTGGCACTTGGTTGCAGCTAGGTAATATTTTAAATGTTCTTCAGCACCAGCTAATTCCTTTGGACAATTATTTGTTTATCGCTTGGCAAGTAAATGTCATTTACATTATCTGTGGTTTTTTGTTTCGTATTTTCTGTCTTTACTGTGTTTCCTTTTTGGTGACCTCTTACTGCTTGAGAGCCCTGATGTAGTTCTTGAATCAGGAGAGATACATACAGCGAAACAGAAGATATTTAGCAATTAGTTGATTATGAAGGGGCCCCAAACTATCTGGTTGCCTGAGGGAAATACTGTATTCCCCTGGAACACTTACAAGCTGTTGTGCTTTGAGGATTTACAGGAAGAGAATGATATGGGAGATTTTGATTAAGGGACCAAGGGCAGATGTTGCTTGAGTAATGGGATTTGTGCCACTCTATTATGTGCAAAAATCGCAACTCAAGATAACACATGACTTTTGTCATTATCCTTTTAATGAAAACTACAGTATGTGGCTGTGAACACAAATCCTGCTAAGCGAACTCAGGAGAGTTAGTTCACTGTACATATCAATTCAAATTATTTTGTAAAAAACCTAAACAATAAGGAATTTAGCCACCAAAGAACTACACAATTGTTGCAGGAATTACATGATAAGTACTTTTTTATTTCATTGCTGGATTTCTTTATTTTTCTGTCTGCATTATGTGAGAATAAAAATGAAAACTACAAATTTGTATAGCAACACTGTCTTTCAGCCAAGTATCTAAATGGATTTTGCAAGCATTGATTGATCAAGTCTCACAATTACTGTGCTGTGGTATCGGAACAAAGCACAGGTGTCGTTAAATCACACCTGCCTGCCTCAGAAATTAATTACAGACAATACAAGATTTAAGAATAATGATAAGAAGCGAAGCTTGGTTTCAAGAAGGAAATAGCTATTAATTGTACTTGTTTGACTACTGTTCTAAGGTTAATCACCTCCCTGAGAGTTGCTCCACAGCTTTTGCAATGACTGGCAACCCTGGCTTACCAGTTCCTGGACAAAGATAATTGAAAACATTTAAGAGACTCTAGTAATGAAATTTAAAACTGCTCTTTATTCTTCTTATTTTGACCTGCTACCTCTCCAAAGTAAAATATCATATTTTATATTAATCCATAAGAAGATAGGACTTTGTACTTTTGAAATGTATGGCATTTTGAGAAGAGGTAATGGTGATGACAGAACATTAGTAGTATTATTAACTACAGAAGTAATAATAATACTTTGGCATCTTATAAAATATATTTATTTATGTGATAGTCTCTTTTTTATTCCTATTAAGAAGAACTTGCCTTGGAATATCAGATATTCAATAACACAATTTTATTGGCACAGTATAAGAGATGAATTTTTGGTTTTGAGCACTTCAAGAGAAAATACATTGGACCTTAAAAGATTTAGAAAACTTCAGTTTTTTTCCACTGACACTGAGTCTTTCCCATGGTGAATAAAAAAGAAAATGTTCTAATCTATCATTTATGCCATGACATTCTATGTAGTTTAAGTTTCCTTTTTATTATTTATAATTTCATATTTATGTTGGTTCATTATTCACAAGTGCATATCCTCCTAACCAAAGCAAAAGAGAGTTCTTATTGACTTGACAGTTTTAGTCAACTAGTAGACAGGAAATATGATAAGCTAAGTCTTCCAACAGTGTCACCATATTTGGATAGAGGAGTTAAATGCTAGCTTTAAGTTTTCCTTTAAGCATCACAAAAGAAATTCCTACTATGTATTTCACTCAAATTAATTCACATTTAAGTTATCATCATTATCAGCAGTTATCATTATATGCATGTGGTCTACAGGCATCATACTTGTACATCTATACACATACATCCCTTTAATATAACATTTATATTAATTACAGAGGTTACCACACTCTCCATGACTGCAATTCTCTGGGTGACCCATTCAAGTGCCTCACTACTCTCTGAGTAAAGAACTTTCCAACATTAAACCTAAATCTCTCTTCATTTGGTTCAAAACTGTTCCCCTTTGTCTTAACACTATCTGTCAGTGCAAAAAGTCACTATGCTTCTTTATTATAAGCCCCCTTTAAGTACTGAAAGGGTGATGGCTGTCATCAATATGGTGATGACAGTGATAATAATCTTAATAAACTTTTCTGCGCACAAATCAAACTCAGAACACCTGTAAAATAAATTGCTGATTAGGGTGACAACCTTTACAGAAGAACAAGACTTACTTCCACAGTGCTTGTCATGTTGGAATGAGTCTATCAAGGTTGAAAAATCTTAGTGACTGTTACAGAGTGACAGAACAACACACGACTTCTCAACAACAATAACCTGAATAATTCCTCTCTGCACTCCTGCTCAATCGCTTTCTATTTATGCAAGTGAGAGTGAGAATCTTAGAGAGAAAATGGGTAAATAAAGTCATAAATCAAGATTTTCTCTCATGCACATCCTTCAAATTGCTCTGTCTTACTAGGGGAAGGCAAAGAAGAAACAGAAAAAACTCGCAATGCTAACACATTTTAAATCTTGATCGTCAAGATTTTCAGTGTGACTGCAGCATAACCAGAGAACCAGAACCCAAGATTCATTCCAGATACTTTCATGGCTCCACATTCTCTTATTTTCTGCTGTTTCCATACTTTTTGCTGTACAATAAATATCAACCTTTTCTGATCAAGTACTAACTCAACAAATACACTGAAGAATGTGTCAATCTTTAAAAGAAAACAAGTAACATTTGTGGAAAAGTGAAAAACAACATGTGACATACTGTCCAAATCTGAAATTAGATTATAAGCATGCACAACTATTTTGCTGTCTTTAAATGTTGGAACTGTTCTGATATGATTGCTGCGGTATATCAGACAAAAGGTTGTTTTTAACCACCACCAGCCATCATGTCTTATCATCTTGTGACACTTACCTTTTTTAAAAAAATACTGTGTACAGTATAGCAAAGGAGCAAAGGCTACTCTCCAATAGCTTTTAAGAACATAGCTTGCAAGTCTTCTAGTAAAATGCTATTGATTGATAGAGTCAGCATTGTGTCATTTGGCAGACACTCTATTTAAAGAATGAGGTCATTAGCAATCTGCTGAAAGGATATAGATCCTTACCATTTGTTATTAACAGCCTGCAAAAGCATAATTCTTACACTGTTGATAAGAGTAACACATCTAACATTTGTAGACACATACATGCCAGCTGTTATGTACAACCCATTCACAAATCCTCTTGACAGTACAAGCCTACAATTTTAACAGGAATCATTTATTTTCTTTAATCAATATATAAATGTACAAATATACTCCCTGCTGACATCCTGATAAATTTTATATTTTAAACATCTCTTTACTGGTAATGAAATAATAAGAGTACAAATGGTTTTACTATAACATCCAGGATTACCTACTGATTTGTCACAACTTCTCTATGTGAAATAAGAAGAGGTTAAATGTTTCAGGGTGGAGAAAGAAAATGGAGAGCTCAATTTCATTCTTCATGTTACACTTAGAATGTTGTATGGATCTTGAATATCCAGAGACTGAGTAAAAAAGTTACTAGACCTTTTGATACAACCCCTCAAGTTGTTACCATGTCTGCCAAGTGTAGGAGGACTTGGCACAAGTATGATCTCCAGGGGAACCTGAGTGCTGTAAAAATTGTGCCAATAGATATTTCTTTAAATGTCAGGAAACATTATTGCTTTGTTTTTTCCCTTTTAAATGAACATAGAGGTCCTGATCTAATAATCTGATACCATTTTTGGAAGACTATTATTAAGGTTCAGATTGTTAGCTCCAGGTTTCACTATCATCCAGCTCTGACTTACACAACAGATGAAGTTCTTGCTGCTTTACAATTTTAACTACTTATTCTACTTTCAAATAATACAAAATTTTTAACACAATGGTACTCAGTGAAAAGATAGGAGGCAGTGGGTGGAAACTGAAGCACAGGGAATTGCAACTAAACATAGAAAAATGTTTTTTCAGACTGAGATTGCTCAAATACTGGTACAAATTGCTCAGAGATGTTGTAGACTCCATCCTTGGAGATACTGGAACCTAACTGGATGTGGCCCTGAGAAACCTGCTCTAGGTGACCTGCCTTTGAACAGGGGAATTGTACTACAGTCTCCCAAAAGGTCCATTCCAGCCTCAACTATTCTGCAATTCTGTGATACTCTGACAACTTGGATTTGCTCTCATAAATAAGGAACACATGTTGTGCAGGTAAAGAGAGAAAACATGTGGGTTGAATTAAAGACAGATTAATGGAAGAAACAAAAGCTGTGCACACAAGCAAAGCAAACCAAGGAATTCATTCAGCACTTCACATGGACAAACTGACACTCAGCCATCTCCATGAAAGCAGGTCTCCATCTCACATAACAGTGATTTGGGAAGACAAATGCATCACTCCAAAAGTCCTTCCTCCCTTCTTCTTCCCCCAGGTTTATATACTCATCATAATGTCATATGGATATTGTTTGGATAAACTGAGGTCAACTGTACTGGCTGTGTCCATTCCCAGCTCCTTGAGCACCCTCAGCCTGTTCATTCATGGGGTAGGGTGAGGAGCAGAAAAGGCCTTGGCTCTGTGTAAGCACTGCTTAGTAACAACAAAAATATTTCCATATTATCAACCCTGTTTTCGGTACAAATCCAAAACAGCCTCATACTAGCTACTGTGAAGAGAATTAACTCTACTCCAGCCCAAAACGGAATAATAATTAGTTGCTTAATAAAGTAAAAGACCTTTCATGTATATGCACAAGTGTGAAAATTTAGCAGTTTTCAAGATTTTGTTTAAAGTTTCTTAAATATTGGTAACTCTTGTGTGGAAGTGGATTATGAATCAATGAGCAATTCTAGATAATAGAGAAGTGTCATATGTGATGGAATTAATACATGAATAACACAGGAGTTGTTTATCTGCCCAAATCCTTCTCTTAAGAAGTTATGAGAAAGCATAAGCATGAGAAGAAAAAAAAAGAGCTTTGAGAAGAGCTAAAGGCAAAAAGAATTTTAATTAGACAATCAAAACAAAGATCAGCATGTACCTTCTGTGAGGAGAAAATGGGCAATAAATAGATATGATCAGATTGCTACATCTGTTCTTGTATTTATTCTACGTGTATTTGAATAAATAAACTAAATCTCCAATTTAAATAGTTTTATTTCTTGATAAAGGCTATGTTCTGTGTCTTCCCTATCTTGTGCTTCATCATTTTTTTCATCTTAATTGAGTTTTAGTGATTTTTGCACCTGTGGCAGTTTGTGGCTTTTAAACTTTTCTTTTGTTCATTTTCAGTAGCCTCACATTTCTCAAGCTTCCTAACAGGGTCTTTGCTAAGGATTTCTTTGGCTTTCCTACTGGGTTTTTCTTTGTTATTTTTTTTTTATTGTATGTGGTTTTTTCCCCCTTCACTTTATTTCTTTCTTTTTGAATCTTTTCCAAACTGTTTCATTCTTTCTGTCAAATCTGAAAGACTTGTAGACACTTATGTCTTCAGTTTTCATCCTTTCAAAAGGATGTTTTGCTTATCAGGCTTGTGAGCTCCTATTTACAGTTGCTGTGGTCTTTAAGCATTTTATGGTTCAGTATGTCTCTAAAAGCAGTGAATCAAAATACTGTCTTGCCTTTTACTGTCCCAGGAAAGAACTGTGCCAGTTTAAGACTTCGGGGTTTTTGACTTTCTGAACATCTTCTCTGTCTTTGCTTCTTAATGTTTGTATGTTGTTTTCATGAGTATGTTTCACAAATCACTGTACTGTGAGAAAGATGGACAGCCCTATAGTGGTGATGCCCCTCCATGAGGGGATGGTTCCTTTGTTGGGAAATGTCACATGTACTTGGAGAATTTTTTGTAAAATTCTAAAGGACCAGATGGGATGATGAGGGAGCTGACAGAAGAGCTTGCCAAGCCGCTCTCCATCATCTTCCAACAGTCCTGGTTCTCTGGGGAGGTCCTGGATGATTGGAAGTTGGCGAATGTCACCCCAATCCACAAAAAGGGCTGCAAGGCTGACTCTGGCAACTATAGGCCTGTCAGCCTGACCTTGGTGCCTGGCAGGGTTATGGAGCAGGTCATCGTGAGTGCAATCACAAAACACCTTTAGGATGGACAAGGGATTAGATCCAGCCAGCAGGGGTTTAGGAGGGGCAGGTCCTGTCTGACCAACCTGATCTCTTTTTATGATCAGGTGACCCACATGGTGGATGAGGGGAACGCTGTGAATGTGATCTATCTAGACTCCAGCAAGGCCTTTGACACTGTCTCCCATAATATGCTTCTGGAAAAGCTGGTAGCCCATGGCTTGGACAAGTGTACCCTCTGCTGGGTTAGGAGCTGGCTGGAGGGCCTGGCCCAGAGAGTGCTGGTGAACGGAGCTGCATCCAGCTGGCGGCTGGTCACTAGTGGTGTTCTCCAGGGGTCAGTGTTGGGTTCAGTCCTGTTTAACATCTTTATTGAGATTTAGATGAGGAGATTGAGTCCATCATCAGCAAATTTGCTGATGACACCAAGTTGAGAGGGAGTGTCAACCTGCTGGAAGGTAAGAGGGCTCTGCAGAGGGATCTGAATAGAACTGAGAGATGGGCTGATTCCAATGGGATGAAGTTCAACAAGGCCAAGTGCTGAGTCCTGCACTTTGGCCACAACAACCCTCTGCAGCACTTTAGGCTGGGGACAGAGTGGCTGGAGAGCAGCCAGGCAGAAAGGGTCTTGAGGGTGCTAATTGACAGGAAGCTCAGCATGAGCCAACAGTGTGCCCAGGTGGCCAAGAAGGCCAATGGGATCCTGTCCTCTATCAAAAATAGCGTGCCTAGCAGGATCAGGGAAGTGACCCTTCCCCTGTACTCTGCGTTGGTGAGGCCACACCTTGAGTACTGTGTTCAGTTCTGGGCCCCTCAGTTCAGGAAAGATATTGAGGTGCTGGAGTGGGTCCAGAGAAGAGCTACAAGGCTGGTGAAGGGACTGGAGCATAGGTCCTATGGGGAGAGGCTGAAAGAGCTGGTGTTGTTTAGACTGGAGAAGAGGAGGCTCAGAGGTGACCTCATCACTGTCTATATCTACCTGAAGGGAAGTTCTAGCCAGGTGGGGGCTGGTCTCTTCTCTCAGGCACTCAGCAATAGGACAAGGGGGAATGGGCTTAAGCTCTGCCAAGGGAAATTTAAGTTGGATATCAGAAAAAAATTCTTTCCAGAGAGAGTAATCAGGCATTGGAATGGGCTGCCTAGAGAGGCAGTGGCCGCACATGGCCAGGTATAGCCTGGTACATCACGAACCTACAGCGGGACTGAGCTGAGCCTGGCTGCAAATCTGTTGCTGCCTCTGTGAAACGATACTGTAAAAAGGAAAAGAAACCAAAGAGCAGTGAGGAGTGAGGAGAACTGAGCACACCCCAGATGAAGAAGAAAGGAGAGGTGATGCAGATACGGGGCAATTATTGCTCAAGAGCCTGTGGAGGACTCCGTGACAAAGCAGATGGACATTCCTACAGGAACAGCCACCAGTGGAAAGCCTCTTGAAATATGTTTTTTCACACATCAAAAGTGTAAATCAGTAAGCACCTATATAAACAATGTTTTTCCAGATATCTTTAATGACTGGTGTATTTGTTCCAATCTCATATTTGTCAAGGCTATTTTGTCAAGAGTATTTTTAAAAGAATGTAGTCACAAATTTACTGAAATGAACAGAACTCATCTCTCAGACTTAATTATTTTTGTTAAAATCATTTTAGATACTTTGTATTAATTTCTCCCCATGTGGGTACACATCTAATAGTCTTAGAAGACAAAATTTGTAAACTACTCCTGGCACTGTAAAAGGCAATTTTACTCCACTTGTCACATGAAAGGGGGGAGAGACAGAAATGCAAAGATTTCTAGTCTCACTTGTATTAATATAAATCTATTGGGTATAAGCATCTTCAGAACAATCAAAAGTTTATGAACCCAGCACTGCCTGTTGAACACTGGACAGAACACAGATTGGAAAGATTTTCAACCTTCCTATGAAGACCACACTTTAGCCAGGGAGAACTTATTAACTACAAGCGTCCCAGAACATCAAAGCTTTATATAATCCAGATCAGCCTGTCTGCGTCTCACCTGAAGAGACAATACAGGACAGCACACTGCCTGGAAAGGTCTTTGATACTCAGTTTATGGACAACACTTAGTAGCAAGAACAGCTTTCAAAATAACTTTTATTAATGTGGGAGAATACAAGGATTAAGCACTGGGCCTATGAGAATGTGGACTCTCAGATTTTGATTGCCCCAATGCTAATTAAAAGTGCATCACAAACATGTCTTCCTTATTGTATTTTCCCTTAGTCACTCCTATCCCAGTTTCTTCTTCCCATAATCCCTCAGGGCTCCTTTCCCACCACTCTCTCCTATTGGTTAAAATCCCGTGTTTCTATTGGTCTTTATCCCTGTGTGTTGATTGGTTGTTAACCCTGTTTGGTTATTGGCCGTTATGAAGTTCCACCCCTGTTCCCCATTGGTCCGTTTTTGATCCCTCATTTGCATATCCCTGGACCAATGGGAAGCTTGGTACCACCTCCTTTTCCAGAACCTTCCCCACAGAACCCTATATAAACCCTGTAGTTGCAGTAAACTTTGCTTCTTCTGTTGCCACCTGGCCTCAAGTGTGGTCCTTCTTTGGGGGCCTGTGCTGGGCTGGGTGTGGGAGGAGCTTACCTGTGCTTCGGGAGGTGGCTAAAGAGGCTGGCATCGCTGTCCAGCCTGCGGCCGCTACACCTCTCGGAGCTTAACACCTGCACTCTGACTTGAGGAGCAATTTCATCCACCGACATATTAATACAAGTATATGACAATGACTATATGGGTTGCTTAGTTGGTGATAACATTTAGCTGCAGGATTGTATTTAATTAATGACAAAACCCCAAAAGAAATTGGCACAAAACACATTCTGCAGGCAACTCCAGCAGTATACGCCTTCCACGACAAACTTAACTAATACGTGATTACTAATTCGACACAACAGCTCAACACCACATTTAAACAGATTCAGTAACCCAAAGCAAAAGCAACAGGAAGAATATAACAGCTTGCCACTAACACGTATACACCTGGTGAGCTATAACAAATTATAATTAGTAAGGCATAGGAAAGTAGAGTAAGAATTCTGTTGCTTACTCCTGCAATGTCCGATGGGGTGTGGAAGGGAGACTGAGAGCTCCGTAGGTTGCTCTCCCAGAAGTGGTGGAAGTTTTCTCCCCAGTTTTTGCTCATGCCCAAATCTCTTTTTATACCTTTTTTTTTTCCTTTAGGAAGGTTGAGTGGTTATAGTGAATATTTTGGGGGTGATAGACAGATGCCTGAGGCATGGCTTCTTGGGTCTCTGCAGGCTTCAACAGTGTGCAGTGAAGAAAGGCCATGTCATTTCAATAACACTCCATTCTTCGGTAACCCCATCAATAAGCACTTTCAGGGAGCTAATAGTTCAAGCATTCCTCCAGGGGGTTGAGGCAGTTCCCTCAACTCATATCAGGGCCATCACCCCACACCACTCACAGGTACATTTATGAATTCATTTTCAGACACTTCTCTAACCATTAGAGAAAACTGAATCAATAAAATATGTGTATTAAATTTCTCTGGTTGTTCTTCATTATTTTGTATTGAGTTAAACATTGTGAGACACTGGATTTGAATCTCACTGGGTTATTTAATTATTGAGTCAGAACAAACTCTGCATGTGGAGGGAAGGTGTCAGGCCTTCTGCCTCATGATCAAGGGCACAGAAGCCCCATAGCAGAGAAGTCAACCTACTGGCCAACCTGATAGCCCTCCCACACAACACACCCTAATCCTAACCCTAACCCTGTGAAACTTTTGGCAAGGTGTTTATTATCTTACTGAATTAAAAGAACTCTCTTGGGAAATGCATGTAATGTTCTCTCTCTATGCGATCTCAAGGTATTAAGATTCAAAGGTTCTGCAAAAATTTTGTGGGAACTCTTCGAGTCTTAAATATACGTAAAATGCCTGGGCAAGCACGTGGCTTGGATCTGGAGTCTTACAAATATGGATTTACATTTTTAATTATATCAAGTTACCTCACTCTGTATTAGACAAAAATACTACAAAACCAGGCTAAACCAGACATAAATGGACAAAAACTTATTTTGCACAGGGAGTGACTTTACCTTCTGTCTGACTTCTATCAGAAAAATGTTTTGTACATGTTCTACGGCTTGTATAAAATGCACAAAGTAATGAGGCTCATCATTACCATGCTATTGTCATTTCAAAGCATTGAAATGCAAAAATTTGCATTAAGCCTAGTTCCACAGGTTTTTTCCATATAAATAAAACAATTAATCAGTATAAAATGAAAGTTTCAAGTCACTGGCAAGGAATGAATTCATAGACTCCTTGCAAATAGTACTTGCATAATTTTACTTTCTCCATTATGCAGGTGTGAAGATTTTAGATGTCTGTTCTGGTGTTCAGTCACAGAAAATGAAGGGAAAATAGAGCTTATTCAAGCCATTTGCTTACCCTAAGGCAGGATCAACTTTATCTTCCTTAAACCAGCTTAGAATATATTTATAGATTTTTTTTAAAATATTTATTTCTATAGTTCCGGAAAATAATTTCTCTGAGGCTATGTATTTCTGTGTTCCTGATGTTAAACTTTTTTGACTTAGCATGGCTTGGAAGAGGTTTATCTACTAGTTTTTAAACATTCATCATGTTCTTTCTTCATTCTTCACCCCAAGCATAGCAGGCATCACCCATTCAATCTTTCTACAATGCTGATGTCTTTCTAAGCTTTGGTCATTCCCATTTCTGTCTCCTAACTACCTCCAGCTGATGCCTAAAACTAAATGCAGCACTCTAAATGAGGCTTACTAATGTGAGAGAAAAAGATTACTTTTTATGTTGCAAATGTAGCATGAGCTGTCCCTCCTGTGCAATATGATATTTCAACTTCTGTTCAGTTTGTATGTACTAAAATCCCAGATTGCCTCTGAACTACTGCTGCCTGGCTGGTTAGTCCCCACTGTATGTAGGAAATTTATCTATTTTAGCTTGGGTGTAATGTATTGTACATGAGTTCTGCACTGCTTCCATCTCACTTGCCATTCCTCTCTCTGGTTTGTCTTGGACTGTCTATTCTAGTCCTCTGTTCTAATGCTCCCCAGAACTTTACTTCATGTGCTGCCGTCATAAATATCCCCTTTATTCCACCAGTCACAAAAGTAATAGTAAAAATAGATCATTCTCTTGCAGAACCACTCTTGAATAGAGCCCTCCCATTTGACAGAGAACCACTAATAACTGCTTTCCAGATACAACATTTTACTGATTTACACCCCTTTTATCTGCATCATGCTCTTCTAGCTTGTTTATCAGAATGTCACATCAAAAGAATTAGGAAAGTGAAGTTGTGACATCTGCAGCTTTTTGTCTCTTCTTAGGGTCTCCTAACATGTCAGAGATTGGTTGACAGTATGTGTTCATGATAAATCCTGGCTTTTTCTTATTTCCTTGTATTTCTTCCTGTAATTAAGGGAGTTTGTTCTATTTTTATTATTGTAGGCAAGAGATCTATAAATATAAACAAGGTGTTCTTACCTTTTAAAGAAGAGAAGTATGTTTCCATTTTTATTTTCTAAAATTTCAAAAGTCTTTTAAAATTACTCCAAGGCAACTGCTAAAGGCTCTTACTTTATACCAGTTGTTCGAGGGATCTGAGACTAAGGAGTACATAACCTATTTGACCACCCTCTAAATTACTGCCTTCTTCTTACCTATTCTTTCTGCTTGTTTTTTTTTTTCTTTTCTAAGTTACAGGTCAAATATTTATAAATAGAAATATAGCTGTAATATGCTAAGACAGCCTCATCACAGTTGTTTTTCTCAACTTTCAGGTACTTTATTTCAGCTTTATTTATACATACATATATATATATACACACACAGAGATGCATAAAATGTATGTAGAATAAACTTATGAAGTAATTTTGTAATTTAAAAATTATGTAGAATATTGTCTTTTTCTTGAACTGGAGTAACTTTGCACAAGAGTTAAAACTGGTTTAAGATTTGCATCATCCACATATTCTTCAGCTGACTGAGGCATCTGGTTAAAGCAATTCAGTTTTTATTAAATAGGAACTGCTTAATGTTTGTCAGGTATTTTTCTTTCTGAAGAAGTTATAGGGTCTAGAGAAAAAAATCATGAATTTAAGGTGAGACTTTCTCAAATTTAGTCTTTTCATATGCAACACAAATATTACATCCAATTGATGTTATTAATAATTTTAAATAAGTAAAAATATTTTCCGAGATGCTCATATAAAACCAGAAACCACACAGTTACATCCCAGCTCATGTTATCAAACTGTATTCAGAATTTAAGATTGAAAATTTAGAAAGTGCAGTTGGGTGTTTATGGTGTTATAGGAAGGCAGTCTGGTTTCATACTAGAGGCAATGTGCTTTAAAACAAGTATATTGGGGTAACATTTCTGGAATGGGTATGACTTTGAGCAAGTGCAAGGTATGAGTTCTTTATATATTGAGAAGTATGGGAAATTTATTGCAGTCTCGGAGCTCTAAGAATAAAGAATGTTTCATCAGAACATAAACCAAGGAATACTTTCATCCAAAGTTAAAATATTATCTGAGTGTGGAGCAAAATAGAATCAAGAGGCCTTTTCTTGGTCTCTGATTGTGGGAGAAGGTTTGAGCCCTGGTTACAGAAGTAAATGTTGGTATTTGTTGTATGCTGACTTAAGATTTATCTATCTGATAATTTAAAAATATACTTTAATCACTTCTACAGCAGCAATCTCTCTGAAAAAACATGTGCACCTCTAGGATATTTGAATACTAAGATCTCATCTCAAATAAGGTATCTTCATCTAGGGTGCGAGCTGAGTGAAATGGAGACACCTATGTCCAAATTCACAAATTCAAGTGGTAAATTCTACTTCAAGAAAAACAAACAGGGATTTCCCCCATGCCCCTCAATTCATCTGTCTTTCTGTTACTTCAGAGCATCTACTCCACCATACACAGTAAGGCTTCACTATCAAGTGTGTTAGACCAAGCTGAAACTGCCAGTTTAAAGCACCATACAGATTCAGAATCTTATGGCATTCCAGTTATTTGCATTCAAAGTGGTTTATTAGCAGCTCATGTTGCAATAGTACCTGAACTCATTGTATATTTCAGGCAAGGGTTAACTTAATCCCACACACATTGCTGGCCATATCTGATAAGCTGTTCAGAGGTGTGAACCAGTGCATAGCGCTGTAAGAGGACAAATATATCACTTCCAAGTCTACTTTTGTGTTTGTGCTGGTTTAAAAGTAAGCTGGCAGGAGAAATGAACCCAACACAAAAGAGATTATAAATCAGAGTTAAAATTTAATAAAAATATTACAATAAATGCAATAACACAAAAAGAAATTGGTTTTAGCCCACAAAACCCAGAAGCATAACCCAGCACCCCAGGGCACAAAGAAAATTGTGTTCATTAGCTTCTGTACTGAGACTCCCCATGGTTCCCCTGAGTGCAAAGGAAAAGGAAGGGAAAAAACCTGTTGGTGTAGATGACAGTGGCAGTCCTGTTGAGGTTCTGGTTCTCCTCTGGATCCGACAAGTGGTCCAGAAGTTGCCAAACCCCAAGATTATATACCCTCATGTTCAGGTGGGACAGCCCTGGGGGAGGTACTGGGGAGTTCACAATGGGTGATTTAACTCTGTGAGTCATGGAGTATTTTTGGATTTGTTGATGGCCCATTAGCATACACACCCCCTCAGGGTAAGTGTGAAGGTGCTAAGAACTTCCTGGAAGGGAGTTATCACAGCTCTTATCTCACAGGTTTCTTTAACACTCAGCTTACATTCTGATGGGTCAGGTGTGCCTTGGACAGCTGCTGCAAATGGTCCATTGTTAAGAGTTCATGGGAAATTATATAGAGGGTGGAGAATATACAGCTTTGGTCACACCCACACAATGATAAACTGGTCCCAGCTGCCGAACCAGGACTGTGTTCCATTTTTCTGTTAATTCATATCTAAATAAAGATAACAAAGGATTTTTTTTCCCCCTAAGCTTTTCTGAAGTGCTGTCAGCTAAGGCCTAGCAGCTTTCTTACTCTAGTGATTTTGCATTACACCTTTATTTAGTTAGTCAATGAAAATACATTCTTTGGACCTTAATCCTAGAGACATTCATTCAGCTGCATTTGCTAGTGGCAAACATTGATAATGAAATCTCACGTAATAACTGTTAACTAGGTATATGGAGAATATAAGTGCTATGAAAATAAACTTGGTAATAATGTAATTGACAGTAAAAGGGACAGATAATAATTTTAAAAATTGTTTATTAAACCTGCCAATAATGATAAATGCTCAAATTGCTATGTGGTTGTTGTTGTAAACTACATAATTCTATCCTCTCTAAATATATACCCTGACCCTTATCTTCAATCTTTCCTTATAATACACAAAAAAATCCTTGTTCATTTAATACACAAAAGTTTTAGAACATCTGCAGAAAAAATCAAGAATGCTTATAATGCCATTGATTATCTGTGCTTAACACTGATTTATTTAGCAAAGAATAGAATGATTCAATAATGGGCCATAACTTCCAAACTAATTGATCTCCTTATTCCAATGAGACTGCTTCAAACAGTAATCAGTTCTATCTGTACTTCGGGTATCCAAGTGGAAACATTGAACCTTGTATCTTACATTATCACAGACCATGTATAAGCAGCGTTGAAGAAAAAAAAAGAAATCAAACCAACCAAACAAATTTTAGTCATTCCATGGCACAGAAAAAGTAACACTAAAAAAAAGAGAATTCTTGATGCTACAGAGTATTGCTGTGGAAGAGAGCAGGTGAGCAAAAAGTTTATTATTTAAACATAAAACTTTCTGTCCTGAATATTACAGGAAGTCTCACAAGTATAAATTTACTGTCCATTAATGAGCATCAGGGTCACACTTTGAGATTCCAAATCCATGTCATTATTCTAAAATGTGTTTCAGAAGAAATATTCATTTGCTGTGTAGTGAAGAAGCTTTTAGGAATTGCTTTTAAGTGACTTTGATTAACCTCAACAAGAGCTTAAACTACTTTAATGTTACAACTTTTCAAGAAGGTGTAAGATTTCAATAAATGAATAAAGGGAGAAAAGAATCAGAAAATCATAGCAGCTGTGGGTGATTGTGTAGATTGAAAGAAGTACAAACCAATAATTAGTAGAATTATCATTGGTTACACAATTCTTAAACAATGACAATCATAATTACATACTTTTAAACCTTTCTGAATAAAATTTTTCATTAGGAAAACACGTTTATATATAACTATATACAAACATACATTTATGTATATATGATCTTTCTGTCTATAATTTCTGAAATTCTGATATGACTTCAAAAAGGTAAAATCTAGAAAAGGAATTAATGAAGGCACATTGATGAATATCAAGTTCATTGAATGTCAAATTGTGTTATTTCCCAAAAGTTAAAATAGTACTTAATAGCCTTTGATGCAGCAAAATAAAATAGATGTTTTCTTTGATATGCATGTGCAGAACAAAGATGGCTTTGAAGTCTGTTTTTGTGTACTCCTTTAGCAGCAAAAAACTGACATATGATCCAAAACTCAAATTATTTGAAAGTGAGAAAGCACATGAGACCTAAAAGAAAAAGTAGGACAATTTTCTTGACAGAAAAGTAATGCTACCTTTAGCGTCAGTGATGTTAATTGACTACTTGAACTATCCCAAGGCTTTAGGTGATTATTTTGTTTAAACTAAAGGTTACTTTTGTGAATAGGGTTTATTAACCATAAATTATGTAGAAAAATCAAAGAATGTGATTGGCAAAGTGCATGATTTAAAAGTGACTTCACATTTATTTTGTCTATAGCTATTGTTTTTCAGTAGATCTATTATTCGTCTGTAGATCTTTGAGAATGCAAACCACCACCAGACAGCAAAATGTAGGTATGTCCCTTTGCACATTCTGAAGAGGGATGGAGAATTTGATATATTGCTTTGCATTAATTAGCTTTTTTTGGATAACTAAACAGGTATTCGAAAGGATAGTTCTCCTTCACAAATACTAAAATGAAAACAGCAAACAAATCTCTCTACTGCTTCATATTCTTTAGATATGATCCCAAAACTTTCTGTTCATTATTTCTGCACCTGTACTTTAGATTTGGTAATAAAACGTATTTTTATCTCAAATACCCTTGTTAAACTTTCTGACAGCAAAATGGCTCTTCAGATTATCTGCTTCTACAAATTTGTTGCAAAACAACAACAATGACTAATGAATGTTCTTTCACTTTTCTTATGTCTCTATATCCAAAAGTCTGAAATTATATTTCTTTGGAGAACCTTTGTTGCTCTTCTTCTCCTCTTTAGCAACATTAATGATATGCTTATCTCGTGATTCTTAGTGAAATTGGTCTGTAATAGAATAAAAGAAATGGCATATCTAAAATGCAGATTGTACTAGCCTGAAGATTTTCTCTTATTTCCTACAAATACTGGCAAAATATAATTAACATTTTCTGCCTCCGGGAATCTTGCTCAGTACTTAGAGATTTAGTAAGGAACTGGTGGCTCACAGGTCTCCTCAACCTGTTATAGTCTCTCAGGCTACTTCTGTGATGTCTTTGGTAGTGGTGCTAGTGAACATCTGACAAATGATGCAGACTTACTCCCTTCTGCCACTGCTCTTTTTTTCTGTCTGCCCTTTCCTGACTTCCCAGAACTCCTCACTACTCTTGCTGTCTCTGACCCCTATGAACAAAGCCTTTTCCAATTGGATCAAAGTAACCTCTCTCCCAATCTAAAAGATTAGGAAATTCTTCTCAGTCCTAATTCCCAGTGGCATTATCTATAGTCTGACACATGAATATTCAGTGACTGTCTTGAAAGATGTTTCCCAGAACAGTCCCAGTTTAAAGTACATGGAGAAGCAAAAATATTCTGGCTATCTTCACTAGTATCCAATTCATGAGTATTTTCCCAAGCATCTGAGTAATCTGTCAGAACCATAATATGCATTTTAGCATGTGAATGCCTGGAGTACATCTGTTGTTTTTTGGAGACTGGAGCAGAAAGAATGCTTGAGTAACAGTTCTACATTGGAAGCATTGAAGAAATTGTAGATTAGCAATAGTGACGTGTGATTCTGTTCTGTTTTGTAGCTTAAACAAGATAAAATGGATCATGCAAGCACAGGCAGGGCAACCAATGAAGGAAGTATATGATATCTCACTGTGGTAGGAGAAGTATAAGCTTAATGTCACTTCCTTGGAACTTCTTCTTATTTTCATTATATTGCCCCAGAAAACAGTTTAGACATTCAAGATTAATAGTAGACAATTTGCTAGGCAGTGAGTGTGGGCAGGGCCACTCCCAGTAGATTCAGTGGTGGATGAATGTTCTTTCTTCCAAAGGATGACAACACTAAAGCAAGCTTCTAGTAGTTCAGAAGTATCTAGAATAACAGCTGCTTTAGGATTTTAGGTAAATCCTCTGTTCTGAGTGGGCTCACATCTGTGAGGCAGTGATTAAACTGCGCCAGTAGAAACTGAAAGTTCTGTCAATCTCTGACACAGATGCCTCTCCAACCATGACTGGCATATTGCACAATGGTTGTCACTATGCCTTAGGACTGTCCATATACAGATTCACTTTTGCCATGGAGCCTTGTCTTTTCTGATGTTTCCTTTGGTGCTAGGCAAAACTGCCTAATTCTAGTCAGATCACCACTAGAGAATGAATAGTGCGTGGATAAAAGAAACAGCCAATATGCTTAGAAGGGGGGATGGTAATTTCTTGAGAGCAGGAATATGTGTCATATGAATCTAAGGCTGGAATGGGATGCAGATGAAAAAAGAGTCATGAAAGGGAAGAGTATGAACAAATGTCACTGTTTCACTAGAGTCTAACCTTGCAAACACATTACACAACAAAGCAATGAGAAATTTGTTATTTCTATGATAAAGTGAGATACATACACATCTAGATCCATGTTATTTGGGCTTATTGAATATATTGAGTCTATCAATTTTGTCATCTGTAAAGTAATTTACAAGGAAAATATTCATATATCTTATTGCAGCAAATTTGAATCCTACTTTTCAGGAATCATGTCACTCAGACCCCAAACTTCCAGGCCATGACAATTTCAAATTTGAGTAAGAAAGGTACCTCACTGAATGCAATAGTTGCATACTTTGATAATCTTCTAAGAGTCTAGATTGCCTAGTTACAAACCAAAACATAAACAAACCCCCAAATTAACTAAAAAAATACTATCACTAACTAATTTTCAGGTACACAAAACAGACAATGATACTTTCCATGATCAATAATCAGAAGCCAAATATAAGGATATTTAACAGCAGAAAAACTTGAACTTTATTTCCTGAGGAAACATCCAATTAAAGTGCCCATGGGAATACTGAATGGAATGAATGACAGTCAAAATTAAATTTCCATAGCAAAATGTGGAGTTTACACATTTAAATACATAAGGATTTGGGGTAAAGAAAGGAAAGAGGAAAAAAAGGAGGAAAGAGGAAGAGAAAGGGAAGAAGAATAAAACAAGAAAAGATACCAAAGGCATATTCTTTAGTCTTAAATATTTTGATAACTTTCATGGTGTGACTCTAGAGGATGGTTATATGCCAGGCTGAGTTGGACTTGATGATCCCTGTGGTTCACTTCCAGCACAGCATATTCTGTAACTTTATCATTTGTTCTGAAAGGACAATGTAAATGTGAAGCTAGCTCTTGTAATGAATGGTAGTGCAGAATGAATGAGAGAAGCATGTCAGCTGGATGTTCTGACCTATGCAGTATATGAGGAGGTAACAGTGCCCTGTTGTTTTAAGGCATCAAGGGCTACGTGAGATTCCCTAAAGTATCCTAGTCATTTGTACATATTACTTTGAAAGTCTTTCTCAGAGACCTAAAAAACAAGTGATTATTTATATCTGAAAGACTCAGAGAAATTTTTTATTTTTCTTTTAGTCTTGGTGTAACCACTTTCTGAAAACATTTTTAATTAGTCTTAATTACTTGGTATTTGAATTTTTCTGTTGAAAGGAATAAGGATACAATTACACTGAAATGAAAGAGTGGGAGGGTGACTAAAGTCCAGAGAATGAGTACAATGTGACATTTGAAGTATATTTGTCATTGAATGAGAACTTTTCCAAGAAAACAAAAAATACATATGATATAATTAAGAAAAAAGTCCAGGTTTGCGGTCATAGTTGCTATCAAAATATCTCTGTAATAAAAACATGTTGGTAGGAGATCCAGGCTAACAGTTTATTTTAAACTCTTAGAAAATTACTTTGATTTAAAATAAAAGATCTCCATGAGATGAAAAGTTAAATAAGAAAATTATGTTATCTTGAATTCTCAATGGAAGTTATTGTCCTACATAATTTATAGCACATTTTTCTTTGATATTTTATATTTACAGAGGGTATTACTAGTGGATGCAAATTTTGAAGCTAAAATATTTCCATTAATTCTACAATTTTGATGTAAAGTAATTATTTGGTTTAGTTTATATTGAGTGAATGTTGTAGTAACAAACCAGTCATTAAAAAATAAATATATGCTTCTAGACTTGCAAAATCTGCCTACAAGGTTTCCATCTCAGTATCTGGATTACATTCTGTAGTTATGACAAACTTGCAGTTAATTGAAAATTAAACAGTCATCATTTTAAGCTAACAAAACAAATTCTTGATCTTTCTGGCATTTAGGTTTTCACTTATCTGGTATCCTTGGGAACTCTGACATAATGGACCTACATATTTGCTGTGCTTTCTAAATTCCCAGAGCATCATGGCAGCAGAACAACAAAGCTTGCAGTTGAAAACATCTGTTCTACTTGATAACTAAACCAAAAATATTTCTTAAAAGAACTAAAGACTTTGACCCAGACTTGGATTATGGGCAAGAAAATTAATAAAGTCATATTATTCCATCTCTGATGGAAGCACAGACTGGTAAATTCTACAAAATACTTTTTCTTAGAGACACATCTGCAAATTTGTCAGTTTTCATAGGCTGTTACCAGCCAGGGGGAAATCATTGTATAAGATTAATTAATTTAAAGCAGAAGGTTAACATAAAAGACAGCTATGCATGTATAAAAGATTAGAATCTTCAAAAAAATAGGCATGTATTCTGTGCCTTTATTTCAAAGAAAAAAATCCCACAACTAATATTAATGACTCTGTCTGTTTTCTACTTAGTGCAGACATTTGGCAATTCCTTTTACTCAGATGTCTGGCATAGATTTTGTTAAATGGGAAATGCCCAGTTTTAAAGGTGCCATTAAAAAAACTGAAATGAAAGGAAAAGTGTTAAGATCCTTTCTCTTTTACTCCTTTGTAGATCAGAGTACTGTCAGGACTCATCCAATCTAGCTGTGTTCAGATTATTACATATGTATTAACAGTTCCATTAGTTACAGATGCAATCTAGCTCATGACACTGGAGGCCATAAACAGTTCAGTAACTAAAGCACATGGCCATATTGTTCTTTGGAGGTTTATGTAGTAAAAAAAAATTCTTATAAGGAATAAATACTTGACTTGAAAATTAGAGTTTCAGTTCCTAATCTTTCAAAGCTTTATATATGAGAATACAGTTCTCCCGAATGGACTTTAGAAACTACAGCACTGGAGGTCAGAGCTTGTGACTCAAGGATTATTTGCACAACACTGAACATTGTCTTGGTTTGAGACAACTTGGAGGGTTGGAGACCTCAAATGGAAGTCTCCTTCCTCTGATTCAATACTCCTGGTTCTCTCCAATACAGAGAGAGAGAGAGATCAAACAGATCCAGATGTAAGTGGAAAAAAGAAAAAAAAAACAGCAACTGTCTACCAAGAAGAATACTAAACAACACTACTGAGAAAACTGGGTTAAGCTGACCAGAAAACTCCCAAGCTCCTGTCCACCAGACCAAAATGAGATGGCAGCCGGCCTCCTCTTACCCATTAAAACCTGGCAGGAATGGTTTGGAGGATCAGCACTAGAGTGAGGCTACAGTGCTGGCACAAGCAGCTGGAACAGGTTTGTGGGCCCCCAGGTGACTGGAAGGACCCACAAGACACCTGCCAGATGCAGCAATGAGACCTGGTTGCTGCAACTCTGACAGTTGTAGGTTGTAATCTTAATCCATCAAGGTGGTGGTAGAAGTCCCATGGAGTGCGGGAAGGAGACCCTCAGTCTGCCAAGTCCTAGTATGGTTTTTTCTTGGGCTCAGGGTAGGTGGGAATGCCTCTGGGACCTCCCCTGGGGTGGAGAGTTCTTCACTGGATGATTTACACTGGATCACAGGACATTTCAAGAGTCTTTGACACCTTCTAAGATGTTACAGCTGCATGTTATGTAAGCACAGATGGATCTATTACGGCCATCAGCACAGATGAATTTCTTCAGGCCATGTGTCGAATTGTCCTAATGCCTCCCTAAGGGGAGTTATCACAGATGAGTCATTTGTATAAGGACAAAGAAACAACAGCAGCTCATAGCCTGAAGTGGTAGGTGTGCATACCTTCAACACCTGGATTGTCTGAATCATCAGCATTCCAGTCTTTTCACACTTGTGGATACATTATTCTCCTATGATAACAGAGTACCACCCTTTTCTTAAGTCCCTTCTCCCAGTCCTAATTAGTAGGCATATTTGGGGAAAAGAGAAAAGGGAAGGTGGATACCAGAGTCTTTGTGTAAAGGAGGACAAAGATGCAAAACACAACAGAACAGGAAAGTAGGGAATCATTTCAGATCCTGCTTGAAGAGCTGCTTTAAATTATATTTAAAATTTTAATATGGTGTATTACTTCTGGAGTTGTATTGGATTTCCATTTCTAGCAAACAAACTATGGTAGTGAAACTGGAGAGAAGAATATTGACATCGTCTGTTAGAGATTTCCTGTGTTAATAGCCATTCAGTATCCCTTCTTCCTTGCTGGAAATGTATTTTAAAATAAGAACTTTAAGATAGCTTGCCTTAATTTTTTTAATCAATAGTTGTATTTGGCAATTGCCTTTTTTAAACAGGGATAAAAAAATCAAAGGGAAAAAATAGATATCTAACTGTGTATCACTGTTCCAGTGTGCAAAATAGATGTATTCTATCCTTTTCATAAGTAATGAGCAATTGATTCTAACAAAGGAAGTAAATTTTATTAATTATTAAGAGTAGGATAAAACATAGTGTTTTATCCCAGCTGTTCCAAATAGTATAAAAGTGACTTAATCCAGAAGTCAGTTAAACATCACGCATCCACTCTCTCACTCCATGGCCACCCTCCAGCCTTTGTTCCCTCCCACCTTACCCTGAAGTGGGATAGAGAGAGAACTGTGGAGAAAAAAAAAAAGAGCAAAATTTATAGGTTGAGATAAAGAGTTTAATAGGAAGCAGAAAGGGAAAATAATGATGATAAATAATTATGATAGTAATAATAACAATAATAATACAAAACCCAGACAATGCACAGTGCAGTTGCTCACCAACCACCAAGAGAAGGCCAGCCAGTTCTGGAACAGGATCTCCTAGCTAGCTTTTCCCCTAGTTTATATACTGAGCATGGCACCTTAGAATAGTCCTTTGGCCAGTTTGGGTCAGCTGTCCTGACTCTATCACCTCCCAGCTTCTACTGCTGCCTAGGCTACTCACTGATGGGGCGGGGTGAGGCACTGAGAAGTTCATGACTTTGTGTAGACAACTAAACCATCAGTTTAAAGCACATCACTTTACCAGCTACTAGGAAGAAAATCAACTCTATCCCACTTGAAACCCAGGGCAGTAATCACCCCATATTCTATACCATTTATGTCATGCCTATATTCAATGCTTTTCAGTACTATCACCATTCCTGTCTTTTCATACATTACCACAGCATCATTCCATTAGTCTATGGGCCATCCCTCTAAAAATTCTGCTGAGAACACTTCGTCCATTACTTTGGACTTCACCTGTTGCAATAATCCTGCAGAGCAGGAGAGATATCTGTGATGTTGGATTGTTGTATGTTGAAGCCAATTCTGGCTTTATCATCATTGCACTTAACTAGTTTCATCAGAATTCATTATTCATTAATCTAGGTAATTTTTATTGCAATACCATTATTTTTGGCATATAGCAACAGTAGTAGTCATGACATATAGTACTATACAGTAATTAGCACCACACAATTCAAATAATTGGTTATTCTCACTCAGAATCAAATTCACTTGAGCTTGAACTTCCCTATTCTCCCTCATTAAAAAAGAAGTTCACCCAAGTCCTTGAGTAGAAACAATCCTATTGATAGTCTGTCTTTGTCTGAGTTAGAGATGGCCCAGATTGGTTTCCCCAGCATATAATTTATGTGCATTACAGGGACTTTAGCCCCTTTCATAGTAAGTAAAAAATTTGATTAGTCAGGGCCAGAACAATTGGCAGGTCCTCTAGAGTGGCTTTTGCTAAATGTGTATCACAATGTTTGCAGGTCCCGCCACACAATTGCTCTCAGCGTGGTCTTTATGTTGTCATTACCAGATCCACTACAGTCTTAGCAGTGTGTTGCACCTGTTGGTTTTCTGATGTTGTTTGGTGGCCCAGCTTTTGAGTACGTGAGCATCTAGGTGACGCACCTTCACAATCAGGTTCTCTCCACCCAGGAGGCAAAATCGTGCCACAATTCAACAGCCCAGATGCTTTACTCTATGCTACCAGTGTCTCTGCTTCCATAGTTGTAGCCACACCCACAGGGCATTGTCACTATCCATGAGTCAATGTAGAGGTAAGGTATTGGCCATTTTTCTCATTCAACGATATCTAAAGCCTGCTGGATAGGTTTCACCTCTGCAAACTGACTCAATTCGACTTCTGCTTCAGCAGTTTCTGTAACTTGTTCTGTAGGACTCCACACAGCAGCTTTCCATCTTTAGTATTTTCCTATAGTACTAGAGGACCCACCAGTGAATAGGGCATATTTTTGCTGGTAGTTCTTCATGCAGGGTGACCTCTTTTTCATGTGTCACCTACTACTCTGATGATATTCTGAAACCTTAGTCTTCTGTCCAGTTGATCCATGATCACTTCTAAAATTCCTGTGTGCCTTGGGTTTCCTATTTGAGTCTATTGTGTGTTCACTGTGACCCACTTACTGCACGAAGCATGAGTTGCACAATGTGTAGAGGAGATCCTCCTATTGAATATCCAGCCCAGCAAATGGAGTGCCAGGAGGAGCTGTCTTTCAGTACCAATCACTTCCAAAACAGTTTAAGACTTCATAAATTGTCAATATCTCTTTTTCAATTGGAGTATAGAGGGTTTCAGTTCCTCTGTACCCCAGACTCCAAATCCTGGAGGCTGACCTCTAGCCTTTTCTGATGTTTTCTGCCAGAGCCACCAGGTAGTGCCATTCTCCCCAGCTGCAGTATACAGCATATGTTTTAACCTCTTGTCCTTTCTAGACTGGCCCAAGGGCTACTGCATGAACTGTCTCCTTTTAGATTTGTTCAATGGCTTGTCATGACTCAGGACCCCATTTGAAATAATTCTTCTGGATCACTTGATAGAGAGGGCTGACAATCAGGCTGTAGTTTGAAATTTTTGTGTTCTCCAAAAACCTACAATGCCTAAGTGTAGGAAGATGCTGAAATTAATTTCAAAACCAGCACTGGATAAACACCTTAAAATACTCAGAGACTCAGCTGAAGTTTTAAAAAGCAGTTTCTGGTTCTGTTATCCCGTCTGTGCTGGGTTGATGACCACCACACCCTGTCCACTGTATCCCGAGCTGTGCCTAGTTCTGTTATACCACACCCTGCCAGCTTTCTTTGTGTTCCCTGGAGGCCTTTTGTTCTCTTGAGGACCCAGACATTAAGCTAGATTGCCTTGTCTTGGCCCAAGCAGGGCACCCCTGCACCCAGGAGCTCCCGTGATCAGAGGTCCTGGCACCCCCTCCCCTCACTGCCCCTGCGACTCCAGGGTATGAAACCCTGTGTGAGTCTCCTGTGCCTTGTGGCTGGGAGGGGCCAGGGCCAGGGCCTCAGTCAGCCTTGCCCCTCTCCCAGTTCTATTGGTTAATGGACCTTTGACCCTGCCTTTTCCTCAGTTTTCACCCAATCCTGCCAAACTTGGGGACTGTCCCCAGGACTGGAGAATTACCTCTTGGTTTTTTGAATAAACAGATTATTTTCTGCCTTGCAACTGCCTGAAACACTTGTCTCTCCCTCCCTTCTCTGCCGCCATGAAACAAAGGGGATAGCAGGGAAACCCTTTCCCTTTCCCTCCACGCCACACAGAAGAGACCCTTTTTCCTTAAAACCTATACCTAAGAAAGCTGTTTTTTTGCTAACTGGTACAGATGTCATTATTCTGTTAATTCCACCCATTGAGATGTCCATCTTGCTATTTTATTTCTAACAACTAGATCTCTGTTCAAGTCCCTTGACCTTACTTTGTTCATGGAAAAAAACTGGCTTTCAGAAAGATTTGGACTATTTTCTTCCCTTTCTCAAACACTTCTGCTGCTGCTGCTGGAATGGACTGCCCAGAGAGGTGGTGGATTCACCATCCCTAGAGATTTTTAAACACAGATTGGACGTGGCACTGGGTGTCATGATCTAGTAAATGGACTAGAGTTGGACCAAGGGTTGGACTCGATGATCTTGGAGGTCTTTTCCAACCCAATCGATTCTATGATTCTATAATTTACACACACAATGATATCATCAATGTAGTTTCACCCTGTTCCTGTGCAGTCTGGATCAGTCCATGGCAGATGGTAGGGCTGTTTCCATCCCTAGTTCCATTGGTTCCAGGCCTACTGGATGCCCCTCCAAGTGAAAGCAAAGTGTTACCTGCTGTCCAAGACATGGGGAAAAATGCATTAGCAATACCTGTTTTGGCTTACTGTTTGGTTGCCTTTAACTCCAGTTCATATTTAAGTTCCAGCACGTTCAGTATGACAGCACTCAGCAGTGGTGTGACTTCATTCAGACCACAGCAGCCTACTGTTAGTCTCCATTCTTCACTGGACTTCTGCAGTGACCATAAGAGTCTGTTAAAGGGTGAGTGAGCCTTGCTGATCATTCTTTAGCTCTCGTAAAGGAATCAGGGTGGGAATCAGGAATTCTCAGTGTGATATTGCTGCCAGTGACCCATTGTGGTAATGATCAGAAACTGTTGTTCTTCATCAGCCCTGCAACAGAAGGGTCCTCTGAGAGGACTGATATTTACATGGATTGGTTCTTTGGTTCAGCTGCAGTGCCTGTCACTGGGATTTGCATAACCACAGTGCCTATCACTGAGGTTGGGATGACCATTCTGCCTATCACCAGGGTTGGTAAAGCACATGTTGTTTTCTCATCATAATCAGAGACCTTCTCTTCCCCTTGAGGTTACTTGATAGACTAGGTCTTATTTAATAGAATGGGTCTCAGTAGGCCTTGGCCAGGTCTCAGCACATTGCCGTGATTTGTGTCTTTCTGGAATTGTCAGGGGACAGTATACTTTTTTCAAGTATTTTACTAGTTTTTGAGATTTTGCTCTTATTGGTGCAATTATTATTATTATTTGTGCAATATATTATTATTGGTGGAATTCCAAAATGTTGGAGGTGACCTCTGTCCTAAGTACTTGCCCATACTCACCCACATACCCTGCCACTCATAACTAACTAGCCTTGAGGCAGAACTCTGAGTGGTATTCTTACATAGTTGTTTAATCTTAAAAAAATACCAGAGACATATTCAAGAGACAAAGAAATAGAAACGTGCTGGTTTGAACATCCCACGGATATTCGAAATTCTCAATAAATAATTTAATTAGCCCCGAGGAGAAGGATAAGATGGAGGAAGGTGTCTTCCTCATAGATTGGCTCTCTGAGAAGAAAAGGTAAAAGATGTAATTATTAATAGTTCCCAATAGATGGCTCCTGAAGAACAGAGTTGATAGCAATGCTGAGTTTTATCATATCATAAGTCAGTGTTACAAGGTATAACAACATGATAACCTTAACCCAGCACCCAGGGATGACAAACAACACAATAGGGAGCATATACTGCTAGTAAAGTGTTACATGATACAACTGAGAACATGTGCAATAGCTCTGAGAACAAATAAATCAATATTGTTGCCAGTGACTATTAAACTAATATAATGAATGCTTATAATAAATTTGTTTTAACACACTCGAGTCAGATCTGTTGTTATCTCAATCCTTCAAAGCCCCATGTTGGGCTTCAAAAAGGATGTGGTTTATCCCAACAAGTAGCTAAACACCACAGAGATACTTACTCACTATTCTGCACGTCAATAGGGGAGAGAATTGGAGAAGGGGCAGGGAGGAATAAAATTCATGGGTTGAGATATATACAATTTAATATGACAGAAGAGGAAGGGAAAATAATAATAAAATTAGAATACACAAAAGAAATTATGCACAACACAATTGCTCACCACCCACCAACAGATGCCCAGCCAGTTCTGCAGCAGCAGTTCCCAGCCAGTTTTCCCCCTAGTTATTATGCTGAGCATGATTCCGTATGGTATGGAATATCCCTTTGGCCACTTTGCACCAGCTGTCCTGACTGTGTCCCCTCCCCGCTTCTTGTGCCCTCCAGCCAACTTACTGGTGGGGTGGTGTGAGAAACTGAGAAGTCCTTGACTTAATGTAAATACTGCCTAGCAAAAACAGAAACATCAGTGTGCTATCAACATTATTCTCATCCTAAATCTAAAGCACATCACTTTACCAGCAACTAGAAAGAAAGTCATCTCTATCCCAGCTGAAAGCAGGACACAGTACAAAGAGCTAAACTCAGTAAACCCTGCCAAGCCAGAACTGTTTAACTTCGCTAGATTTGGATCACACCAACACAATGATGTGTGACTTCCTCATACCTCCTGAAAACATCTCTGACAAGGTCTAATTCAGCACAGGCAGGTTCCCAGTTCTCCAGTCCTGTCACAAGCTGGCAATGGAGGCCATGCAGAACTTCTCTGAAGGCTGCTCTGCTATGAGGGGACACAGCAGAATCTCAAAGGTGTCTAGTAAATGACAAGGTTTGTGCTTCAGACTAAAGACCCTGAGAATACTGACTTTTATCATTGTCTCAAACTTAGAGCCAAAATTTGAGTTATGCATTAAATTAGCTTAAAATTTTCTGACCGGTCTAGTAACTTCTTTGTCAAGATGTAGACCACAAAGTTTAAGACATTATTTTGAGCACTTTATTGTGTGAAATGCAAATTGTATTTTTTATTCAGTTGAGTATACTTTAACTCAAGTGAATCTTTTACTCTTTCCTAAAAAGTGTTTTATTTTCCATCTTACAGCTGTAATGTGGAGCTTAGTATCAATAGTCTCTTATATTTCTGGAGTCATAAATGTAATGAGTTTTTCCCTACACTGTGACAGTGATGCTGTCAGGGAACCCAAAAAGAGGACTCAGAGCCAAGTTAATGTGGGATGAGATAAAAAGGTAGATTCTTTAATGTTTAGGCTTAGGGTTTGGGGGAATACATAATGACATCTTCATGCCGCCCCCCGCCCTCCCCCCCCCAACACCAGTTTCTATGGTTTTTATAATATGGTCCACCCAATCATTACTTTACACATCTCTCAGTCCAGCCCCTGGTTACACCTCCTGAAGATTTGAGTCTGGGGTCACTGGGACCCTCTGTCTTCATCAGTTCTTCCCCTCCTCTGGCTTTTGGACTTCTTCCAGTGTTCTTAGACTCAAGGTTGTGGGCTTATGTTTGGTCTTGTTCTGCAGGTCTTTCTGATAGTCTTCAGCTTTTCTGCCTTGAAGAGAACCTAAGCAGCTAAAAGAATTTTAGTTACTGATCTGTGGTAGGTGTTAGGATATATGAACAATGGACTTAAGCTATTACAAATATGAACACTACATTTCCTACAGTTACTGTGTTCCTAAAATCTACAAAATGTGAAAATCAAAAAATCAAAAACCCCTTTGGCATCACCGTATTGCCAAAATGTCTTTTGAGGTATTCTTGTTGGTTTGTTCTAGACACTGCAGAAGGGAAAAGAAGTAATAATAATAGAATAGGAACAGGGTTTCACATTTTAAACATCTGGCAGTTGTCTTGCAATACTTCCCACAGTATGTGGGAGAGATTCAGCATTATGCTGATGCCAGAATTTTGGTCCTGTTTTCATTTCTAAAAGCACATATAGGAATAGAAAACCACTCATATAAGCAGCTTCCAAACAAATTATTGCCTATTATGTTGTAGCAACCTGATTTGTACCATCTAGTCTTCACAGCTTCCAGAAAACAATGAACCTGTTAACTGCAGCAAGCTTTAATAGATCAGGGCCAATCCCGATTTCGATGAGTAGACGGAAAAGACTTTTTAAAGTTTTATTTTTAAGCCATAAGATCCACAGAAAAAGCATGAAAAGCATTGCAACCCATAATTTGAATGTAAGAAAGCCAATGAACTAATTTTCATGTTTATATCCATACAAGCACATTTTTTTCCCCTGCACCTAACTATCTAAAGCTAGAAACTAATCCAGATGTGGCCTCATAAGTGTTGAGCAAAGGGCAGTAATCACTTCTCTCAATGTACAGGCAAAGATTTTGCTAATGGAGCCCAGTATGCAATTATATTCCATCACTGCAGCAGTGCACATTTACCTGTTGACACCCAGAAGACCCAGCTCCTTTTTTGTGGATATATAGAATGGATTGAAAGGCACAGTTACATAAGATTCTTAGTAAACATCTTTGGAAATCTTAATAATTATGAAGTGTCTGTCCTGTATCTGAGGTAATAAGGTCAAAAGTCTGATGCAGAACAGAAGTGTTCATCACAAGACTGTGCATTGCTGTTTCTCTGTTCTTTTCACTGTTGTGAACTAGAGTATCTGGTGCAGGAACTGACAATTTATGGAGCCCTAGAGGGCAAGGTACCCTTATTAAGGGCCAGAGATCTGTCAAGATTTCCTGCAGTTTGGCCTAGAAATTTTCTGGTTGCTGAGACTTCTTTTTGATGGACTTTCAGGGTGCTGTGAACCTTCAGGAGTTTTCTGGATGTGCTTGAGAGAGTGTTGGGTATCTTTCAGTTGAGATATGTTTGTGAGGGAATTTATGGCAGAAATTGTTCTCATACGGTTCTTTAAATGTGTTTTTAAAAATAAAGATTTTTATAGAAACCTTTGCTGAGTCTCAGATAAGAAACTGTTCAATTATTTTAGAGGATGTAATGTCACAGTAAGATCTTATGGATCTATTTTTTAAAAAATCTTTTTAACCAGGTTGGAAAACTTCATGAACGTACCTTGTTTTCATATGACAGGTTCTAAAACCTGCTAAATTGTCATATTCCTTGAATTGCAATCACATATATGATTCAGTGTAACAATGTTAACACTACAGAATTAGGTGGCATTTCTTATTTTACATAGTTATTTCAGGTTTACATTAAATGCAAAGCACTCAGGATATTAAAAAATCAAGAAGGTGGAACATTCATTTAATGAAACTGTATATATATTCACAGCATGTAAATTCAAGCTGACCTCCTACTTGGCTCACTGCAACGGCATATATGAGCCAGCTCCATATATTATTAGAAGTACTTGAAATCAGTGTTTCTTTAAGGATTTCTAAGGTTCCAAGCTAAAAGAAGACCTTAGATTCATTGAATCTTTATTGTATAAATATCTTAACAGGAACTAAAATAAGATCAGAAGTGAGACATGTATAAGGACTGCAGGAACAAAAATTGCTAAGGTTGAAAGAACTAGCACTTGCAAAGTCAGATTGTATAAGTGATTGTTTCAGAGTGAATCAGATTTTGAGACAGTCTAATTAATGATAGTTAAGGATACCAATAAATTTTCAAGATTCCATCTCTGCTAAACTTTATTTCCAGAAATGCTGAACATTTTAGGGTGTGCAAGAATAGTTGAGGGAAACTATTTTGCAGTAGAGTGGCTCAGAGAAAGCACAAATGCGATCTCTCTGAGGAGAACAGATTTAAAAAGGACTTTTTTTGCTTTAATTCGCCAGAAGGAGCAGAATCAGCCGATCAATGAACCAGAAACTGTATATCTGATTGAAATTCTGTGTTGAGTCTCTTCAATAATTCCTTCGAACAATAAAAAGCAGCTTAGACCTGGTGAGTGCAAAAACAATCCTTTGATGTCAATCTTTTCTTTTGGATAGATAAGCTTGACTTTTCTAAGGGAAAGGAGAGAGAAAGTAAATTCAGGTTAAAAAATAAGTGTAGACTGTGGCATACTGCTAGCTTTTCTAATGATGCAGGACTTAGATAAAGTCAGTATTTTAAAACATTTATGATATTCCTCTGTTAATAGTATATTTCCAGATAGTTTGAAACCTAGATATTTATTTCATTAAAATGACACTTTTAACTTTAATTAATCTGCTTTACAATACTGCAAACAATATATTATTGTTATATTTTTGAAAGCATAATTTTCTGTCATAAAGTAAGTCTTGCACATAGCCTAATTTCACTTGAACTATTAAAGTTTGTAGCTAACAGCCAGACTGGTTTCCAAAATTAAATTTGGGTACTATGATAATTCAGTAAAAAAGTTTATACAGAGGCAGAAGTAGAAACCTACAGGAAAGAATTCAAAATTATTTTTCAATCGCTTTCAATTAATTTTAAAAGCAGCTTTTTACTTTTATTGATGCTTATCCTAAAAGTGTTTATTTGCTTTGAAATATGTATGAACATTTTAATTTTCAATTACTATTTTTGAACCTTTTTTTGTAGATGGCTAAGTACAGCAAAATTAAAACAACCTGAGTGCTTTTCTCACTTTTTTCTCCTTCATTTTACCACAAACCAAAGTGACATCTCAAAATTACCTTTCAAATCAGTTGCCCAAAAAAATAATGCTGCTTTTTACTTACATTTCAATAATTATCTATATTGCTAGAGTTTTTTACCTTGAAATAGTGCCAGATAAGAACTGTACAGTGACATAATGCCTTGTGTCAAGCCCTTTTAAAAGGAAGGAAAAAATGTAGTGGATACTTTTTTAAATAATATACTCTAACAAATTTTAAACTGTATAATAGAAAATGTAGAAAACTGGTTTAGTTTCTGAATGACCTTTCAATAATTCATTAGTAGGATGTTACTAAAGTAGTTTAACATGGGAATTGCTTTGGAAGTAACAACTTCAACATGTTTTTTTACATGAATTTGTAAGCAAAAGTACTCTAATTCTTGATAATTTGTGACTTCTTATTATTGATTTATTTTTAGGCTTGTATGCTATGTAATCTGTGCTACCTGGAGGCTCTTCTAGACCTACATGTGTGCTGCTTTCCCTTAATTACTTCTAATTAGACACCCAGGGTCTCCTATAAAATCTGTGGAAAGACTAGATGTATAGCACTAGCATTGTGCTATTGTAGTAGTCATATACTGGGGTTTTCAGATGTTTTTTGTAATACGTATCTTTCTCCATCTCATTTGTCATTCATTAGTTATTAATTTTGCATTTCTATAATAACACAGTATGAATTGTATATGTCTCGGTTTGAGGGGAAAAACCAAAATGTTTTACCCACAAGCAGGGGAGGGGCCTCCTCCACAATAATCACACCACTCTTTATCAAATTTAAGAAAAGGAATTTTAATACAAGAAGGATAACTGATATATATATATATATATATATATATATATATATATATATGTAAACAGACTAGTGCAACCCACTTCCCCAACACCATAAGAGAAAAAAAAAACAAGAACAAAACCCAGCAGGTTTTCCTCCGGGAGAAAAGGTTATACTTAAGTGTCCTTGTCACAGCCCGGCTGGCTGCAGAGTGAGTTTCAGTCCCTCTCCAGCGAAACAGACGAGCAGTGGGCTTTCAGATGGACTCAGTCTCTTCCCCCTGTGTTCCCCGTCCAAGAAGCAGAAAGGTACGAGCAACCAGCAGCAAATCCAAGGCAGGCAGGCAGCACGGCAGGAAAAAAAGTAGTCCGAAGTAGGCAGCGGCAAGACAGCCAGGGAAAACCCCAGCAGTAACCAGCAGGGCAGCCTGCCTCCTTGGAGCCCCCACTCCCCCGTTCCGCCGAGCCAAGACTGAGGAGAATATCCAAAAAAAAACCAAAAGAGACAAACCTGCCCCCACCCCAGTGATCACAGTTAACTACTTCTTTTGTTAACCGCTGGCCTGGGCAGTTAAGTGGCAGGGGAGAGAATTTACATAATAATCCCAAACTACAACAGTATAATATTGTAATAGTGAATTTTAATTAAAGACTAAGTAATTTGAAATTTTATTTCTTCAAATAAAGGATGTACAGATTTTTGGTTTTGTTTTTTTGTTTTGTTTTGTTTTGTCCAGGGGGATGATTTCTTCTTGAAACTAATATTAATGAAGCTAAGAGATAATTTTTCACATCCAAATTTATGGTTCAGCATTAATTTTCAGCAGTGACAGCTACAAAATATGTTTCAATTGTGAACTCTTTGTACACAAAAATTAAAGTTAATTCCTCATTTTTAATTGCATCAATTAGCAGCTAAAAATATGAAGTCCAAACTTTCTTAACATTAGCATTTCTAATTATCTAAAGTCCTATTTTTACTGATGGTTATATAGCAATTTAATTGCTTTGTAATAACTCGTAATCTATATTTGCAGATTGATTCCTTTTTACTTCCTTGCTTTTACATAATTTTGCATAATGTAGGTTAAGGTTCATGTTCTTCTGTAGTTTTTTCCCCCTCATAATATCAAACACTGAGTTAGATAACTTCAGCTGATTCATGCATTACTCTTTTTAGTCTAGTATAATGATCTTATGGTGAGTCTGGCTGAGATGGAGTTAATTTTCCCCCTAGAAGCCCTCGTAGCATTGTGTTGTGCACTGATAGGTAGAAAGGTTTGGTATCATACAGTGTTTTGGCTGCTGCTGATCAGTGCAAAGCATCAGTGCAGTCTCCCCAACATTCCACTCTTCCACAAGTAAAACTAGGGGCAGACAAAGTCCTAGGAGGGGCCACAGGCAGGACAGCTGACCCGAACAGACTGAAGGGATATTACGTAACATATGATGTCAGCTTATACATAAAACCTAAGGAAAGGAGGAAGAAATGGCATGGCATTTGTTATTTACAACGTTTGTCCTCCAGAGCAACCACTATAGAGGTGAAGCTGTGCTTTCAAGGAAGTGGCTGGACATCATTTTCTGATGGAAAGTAGAGAATAAGTTGGTTTTTTTTTCCTTTGCTTGTGTAAGCACAACCTTTGATGTTGCTTTACTAAACTGCCTTTACCTTGACCTATGACAATTTTTCATCTTATTTTCTCCACCCTGGCCCTGGTGAAGAGGGGACTCATAGAGCTACTTGATGGAGAGCTGGCATCCAGCCAAGGTCAACTCACCACAAATCTATTTTTGGATTTATTAATCCTTAACCAAGTCAATGAAATACTAATTTGAGTGAAACAAAACAGGGATAAAATAATATAGACTTTGTACACAGTTGCAGCCTCAATTATATGTTCACATTTTAATTCTCAAACCTTGTCAAAACACAAGCTAAGTAGAAGATGCATATGTTTAAAACTGCAGTTTGAACTGAAGGCTAAAAAATTTCATAAAAGGGGTTTATTTTAAAATGTTTCTTTTGAATTTATCATTACTCTTTTTACAGATATGTGTGTGGTAATGAGTAAATGATAAACATTCAGTTAACTTTCATTTTGTATATTGAATCTTCTATGCAGTTTAAAAAATACTCTTCTACAGAAAAAAATTATGATAAGCAATTAAAAATGTGAGAAACTCTACAAGGAAATTAAGGTTCCTGAGTCCAAATGGCAAATAAAGCATTACATGAAGTAGAATATGATGTGGGATATGACAAATTTTTTTTTGTAAAATTTTAAGTGCATGAAAATTTCAAAGCTGTAAATATATATATATGTAAATTACATCCAAGCTAATCTCAGGCAAATTTATCTATGTAGATTACATCTTGTCTGATTACGGTCTAATCAGAATGTCCAATTTTTGACAGATATCCATGACAAGGTTAGAATATCTCATTGCTTGACCTGTAATTTGTATTTCTTAACTGTACCTTGATATTTGGAAGGTAGGATAGTGTAGAAAAGACAGAAAGCTTTGGAAAACAAACATTCTTTTTTGTTTCTAAAGTTTGGCTCTCATATTCTTGTGCAGAGAACAAAAGAAAGCTAAAATTACAGTGCCAAGGCAAAAATAATCCTTGAAAGATTTCCCCAGTGTTATACAGCAAGGGAAGAGCATATGGCTAATTCTTTTTGTGGTCACTTTAAGCTTTCTAAAGCTTAAGCTTAAGATTCCCTTGGTGTGTTTGTTTTGTTTAATTTATTTTTGTTTGTTTGTGGTTTTTTGTTTGTTTTATTTTGTTTGGGGTTTTTTAATTAATTTGTAAGTTATGATGTGAATTGTGGAATCTCATCTGTAAACAGAAGTGCTGGGTACTGTTCTCCTCTGGGAAGATAATATTGGGCACATACTTTGTGTGCCAAAACTCCATGAATTCTAATGTAAGTTGTATGTGTTCTACTGATCTAAACATTGACTACAAGGAAACTGCTTGTTTTTGTCTTAGATTATTAGGGTATCTATTCTAAAAACTTTTATCAAAATTAGATATGAATATGTCATAAGTATAACAAGTTCTGAGGACACTTTTCTGTTAGAGATATTTATAGGCTTCATAACATGTCCAGATATTAAATGAATCTGCTAGGTAGTGCATAAAAGAAGCCATATATAGACATAATCGGAAACAGCTGAACATCATAGGTCTCTTGTAGGCATATGTGCTTTGATCTGTTTGCTCTCCAGATGGATAGGAAGCAGATTATTACAGTATAAAAGACATGGTCATGTCAGCGCAATCATGTTCTTTCATTGCTAAGCTCTGACTCAAACCAGGGCTTATTGGCTTGAGCAAATACGCATACTATGGAACATTCCAGTTCTGAGCTTCTTGAGTTTTAATCATCCAGCATATCATACATATCTGTAAATAGACATATAGACCTATTGTATCTGCAGTTACTTATCAAAAAATATCTGGAATACTGTTATTAAGATACGATTACTGAGAGATGCCTTTGCCTGAATTAAGTTGCAAATGAGACTGTATGCCAAAGTCAATAATATGGATTTTATTTAACAATAAAACACGAAGTAGAGAGATAGAAAGAAACAGAAAAGAAAGGAGAGAAAGAGAGAATGAGACAGATTAAGCAGAAATCATTCACCACCTGTGGATTCAGCCATGTCCTGTTGGTCCCTCTTCACCCTGGGTTTCTTAGTGGTGGAGGTCGTGAGGTAGTTCAAAACTTTTCACTATTTATATATTCTAGCAAACAAAGTAATTAATGCTCATTGGCTACACACTTCTCTTATTCTATTGGTTAAATGATTCCCTCACTTCCAATGCTAATTAGTGCCATGCTCAGTCTTTCTCTTTTTGAGCAGATGGGTTTCTGGATTTAGTGGGCTGTGAGTTGGTGGTCACGAACTCTCCCTGCTGGAATTCCCTTTTTGTCAGTCCAAGCTGATTTCAGCACAGTTGCTGAGTTGGCTCTTCTTATCCATTATCAGTGATATATTCTTCTCCCTCAGCTTTGTTTACCTCATCCCCTTGAGCCTGAGTTAACACTCAGACAATAGTACTATCTTTATCTTATCTCAAGTTCCTGTCAAGTGGCTTAGCTTAAGAGTCCAAGTTCCAGGTATCCACAGAGGCTTATTCAGAGGGATGGATGGTGGGGTGGTGGAGGTGTGGGCTTTGATAGTCACAGATACCATCTGTCCTGTACCTTGGGGGTGATCTTTGACCTGTGCTATGCATATGAGCAGTTGCTTCTTTGCACAGTTTGCCATGGTGAGAATTTTTGTCTAGATGCATTACTCAGGATGTGCAAGCCAGATCCTGCCTCCCAAGGCCTGGAGTTAGCGCTTCCTGTTGCTCCCTTCTGGGTTTATCTCATGGCAAACTCCTTCTGAGGTAACAGTGTTTGAGACATATAACTGAGCTCTTTACGTTCTTACAACTGTGTTCACTACTGGGCTCCCTTATATGAGAGACTTGGAACTACTGCTGAGAGTCTAGCAAAGGGCCACTAAGATGATGAGGAGTCTGTAGCATCTCTCATCTGAGGAAAGGCTGAGAGAGTTGGGACTGCTTGGAAAAGAAAAAAGTTCAGGTAGATCAATGCATATGAATACCTGTAGGAAGGCTGCAAAGAAGATGGAGCCAGGCTACTTCCACTCATGCCCAGGGACACTAGCAAAGGCAATAGATACAAATATAAATAGGAGATTCTCGGTGAACATCCTGGAAGACTTTTTCACTGTGAAGGCAACTGAGCGTTGTCACAGGTTGCCCAGGGAATTTTTGCAGTCCACAAGCCTGAATATATTCAAAAGACACCTGTACATGGACCTGTGCAGCCAAATCTAGGTAACCCTGCCTGAGCAGAGGAGTGGATCGATGACCTCCCACCTGTGTGTGCTTTTCATTAGGTTAGCCTTCTCTGCAATGATTCAGTCCTTGAACATCCAGCTCCGGCCCCTCCAGTTTCAATTGCAGTGGTACCTTAAACAACATAGGGAATATAGCTCTCCGGCATTAATTCTTTTATTATTTAAAATGTGATCATTCTAAACACATGTTAACAAGATTTAGATATACCAGCATTCAATGAAATGCATTAAACTAATGTAGCTGTAATTAACAGAGTATTAAATGTGGAAGGTAGATATCATTGAAGCAGTCAGTGCAGTTATTTACTTCTCATCTGCTGCAGGAATTTTATTCTTAGACACTACTTAAATGCCATTGAAAGGTTTTTTGCATCTTCCTTTGAAGCATCTGCTGGGAAACATCTGACAACCTGTTACATTAGACATCTACATAGTCCACTGTAACTGTAGACTATTTCATACAGATATTGCAGGAGTTATTATTTTATGGGGTCCTCCTCAATTAGAAGTTCGCAAATGAGAGCTAGCTCGGATAAATAGTGGCAGTTTTTTGTTTCATAATTTTTTTTTTCTCATGGCTAAACTCTACTCCATTTTTTGGTAATATCCCATTATATTTTGCTTGTAAAGGAAGAGTAAGTTACCTGTTACTTGAATTTCTAGTATATATTCAGATTTTGCCAGAATTACTGTCCCCTCAAACAGACCTGCCTCTGTAAAAGAAATCTGAATATGGTGCCTGTGGTTTAGCAGTTATGTTCATTAGTAGAAAGGCTCAGCCTATTTTCCTGGTTAGATGAGCATCTTAGGATTACACTGTGTGTTTTGTTTAGATTTGTGTGTGTGTGTGTGTGTGTGTGTTTGGCTGTTCATTCACATTTCTTCTCTGATGCAGGAGTAGTTCATTTGGAGTCAGTCTAAGGGGAAAAATATTCTATAGTGAAATTAATAATGTATAGTTAATCCATATGAGACTTACAATCCACCTTTCAGAATGTTAAAAATGACATATAGCTACTACTGTAATTTCCTCAAGTGTACTATCACTATAAATATTACAAAGATGTTTTCCCGTACTCCTATGTGATCATTTGATTAAATATGTTGATAATTCCTATATGTCTTTAATAGAACAGCTGATATTTACAAAAGCAGTTCTAAGTCAATGAAAATATTGTCTGTGTAGTGACACAATAAGGTAATGAGTTAAAACTCATGAAGGACAAAAACCTTTTTTTACTAAGTTATATTTTATTCCTTTTTTCCCCTCCCTTCAACAATATGAACAATTCTAACAACTGATGTGTGGAATAAAATTTTAAAATCACTTTTATACAAACCCTCAACATGCATGGACACAATGTTATGACCGCATATTTGTCTATGATATTACGGTATCAACAAACTGTTGGTTCTGGTTAGAATGAGTTCCATCTCCCCACAGCCACCCTACTTCCCCCAGTAATACTGACTAGCTTTGTGGAAAATGAAAGTAAATAATCTGTATCAATACTTAAACTCAGAAATAGTTATATTATTGCAATAAACATGTTGACAACAGGCATCAGTATTGTAAACAAAGAACAAAATGCAGGCAAGAGGTTCTGACAATTCATATGAATTCTGATTCTGGAGGACATGACTTTTCCTGTATATGGTTTAGATTATAAAAATGAAGGGTCTTTCTTTTTTATTTTCCTACATTGAAAAATAAAAGGTATGTCCTTCTCTGTAAAGTATTTCACAATTTAAATGACTAAAAATGCAGTATTCAAAAAGTAGCTATTTTAAGTAAAAATATAAAAGATGTGAATTTATGAGAATGCTGTAAAAATTAAAAAAAATTAACCTCATTTTTCAGAGTAAAAATGGACATTTAAAGGATAGAACTGGAGTATAGAAACTCATCTAGGCAGAGCTGGGGACAGTAGGGAAGAAAAACAGCTCTTCAAGCACGATGTCATGGTCCTTGTGCTATCAGCGCTGAAGTGCTTTAGGGAGTTCACGGAAAGCTTTGTTTCACCACTCTTAGGAAGAGCTGCATTTTCTCCTGGACTGACAATAAAGGACACTAAATGCAAAAACCACAAAAAGGCAGTCCTTAACATTTGAGGGATGCTCTTATATTTGTCACTTTCACGTATCATCTTGTTGAGATCTGTATCTTGGGCTTAGCAAATAATATTAATGCTCCTGTATGCATTTGACCTACTACTCTTTCAGTGATTGAAATAAATCATGTGCTGAGGGTCTTGGACAGATAAATAGTGGTAAATATTAGCCTTGCAGGAGACAGAAGTACTATGTGTGGGTGATGCTGGGTTTTCATAAGAGATGGAAATCCATAGTACAGATGGTTGAGATACAAGTAAAGGTAAAAATGTGCTCTGAACTCTCAGGAGCCTTATTGTTCCTGGTGGTTTTTTTGTTTGTTTGTTTGTTTTTTAAGTAGTGTATGGAATGGCATATAAAGAAATGAAGATGAAAGAAGTTCATTCCTTACCCTAGAACTCAGTAATACCTTGCTATTTAAGCTGTGTTTAAGAGAATGTGACACATCATAGAAGTAGCACTGTTTAAGCACTTGCTCTTTATCAGCAAATCAGATTCCAAGACACTGACTTGTACCTCTTAGTCAGATGAGCTGAAAAACAGAAGTGTGATTCATAGATTCAAGAGCAATTTCATTCTATTTTGCACTAGGATGAAACTCAGAAGTTGACTAGAAGAAATATTTATGAATGTAAAACAGTAAAATAAACAAAGAAGTAGCATGGAGTTACAAAACTTTCAAAGCAAGGAATTGAAACAGGATACCTTATATTCCATATGGATAATCTCATCATATATTTGAGGCTAATTTTTTTTCCATACTGTGCTTTCTTTCTGTTTTGACAAGTATTTCAGTACAAAATGTGAAGGCTGAACAGAGTGACCTCAACTGCCCCTTGCATGGCTTTCCCTCTGGACCCTTCACCATCTTTGTTCCCTCCTTTGGACACTCTCTAATAGCTTTATATTCTTTTTGTACTGCAGCACACAAAACTTCACACAACACTTGAGGTGAGGCTGCAGCAGTGTAGAGCAGAGCGAGATGATAACCTCTCTTGACCAGTTGGCAATGCTTTGCCTGATGCAACCCGGGACATGGTTGGCCCTCCTGGCTGCCAAGGCACTGCTAACTCATATTCAGCTTCCCATCAACCAGGACCCCCAAGTCCCTTTCCATGGCACTGCTTTCCAGCATCTCATTTCCCAGTCTGTACATTCTTCCAGGGTTGTCCCATCCAGGTGCAGAATATGGCACTTGACCTTGTTAAACTTCATCTGGTTGGTGTTTGCACAGCCCTCTAATTAGTCAAGACCTCTCTGCAGGATATCTCTGCCTTTCAGGGAGTCAACAGCTCTAACCAACTTTGTGTTGTCAGCAAACAGTATATCTTCACATCCTGCATTCAAATTGTTTATGAAGATGTTGAAGAGCACTGTCTATGAAATGAATCCCTGTAGAGCATCCCCTCCTACTCCTATTTCTAGTTTACACCACCTAGTACAATCTGAATATATGCTTTTGTTATTTAAGGCTACCCTGAATACTGCTTTGCTACTTAAACTACTGCTTTCCCTATATTTAGTGCCGAATACATTTCTATTAAGGAGATTCTACAGTCTGGCAAGTGGTATGATAAAACGTCAGCACTTTGAACATCGACTGGACAAACAAAGCACTAAGTTCAAAAGACAAAAAGGAGAAAAAATTAGAATATCTAGAAGGAAAACTGATTTCACATATCAATAAATCTCATGTGCCTCATGGATACTGATGCAGAAAGGAAGATCACACACCTGTGGAATTTGTTTTAAAAACTTATCACTTAGCAGATATATACAACAGCTGTTCTTATTAAGTGCAGATACATGAGAAAACAAATGAAAGCATTTCTATTTTGCAGACAAATTGAAGAACAGAGGGAATTGCTGAAGTCAATTCTCAAAGCGTATGAACTAATTGCTTTGTGATTAAACAAGTTAAGGTAGAAATTATCTTCAGCTTCCAAGTGGGAACAGTGTAGTCTTATTTCTTAAAATAATCTTTTCAAAATATGTGCTCAGGTATATAAATATCCCAGCCTAAAATGTTTCAGAATTCTGAAAATCATTCAGCACTTGAACTTCCCTGTATGCTTGTCACATCCTTCTGACAAATTAGTGTAATGATGATACTTTGAGTTCACTGTACAATCATTCATACTCCATGGAGCAGGAAAAGGGTGAAACACTGGACTGCCTTCATTATTTTTCTCTTCACTGAACATACATTAATGATAAAAGCCCCTAAAATAATTTTTTTTCTTAGTTTATGGACAATGTAAAGGCATATTTTTGACATGTCTCTGAAACTGTTACAGGTGTTTAATTAACCAATACTGCTAAGTTACCAAGAGAAAAACACTGCTTTCATCTCCATCCTTTCAATTTAGCTGAAAAGATCCTATATAAATGTTTTCATCAAGTACTTTCTAAGAAGATTTGCATGAATTAGGATGAACCCTGCATGTGCTGTTATGGATATTTCTGTGTAGACATATGCAGCAGATTTGCTGAAACTGGTTGGTTAGTGCACGCTAACAAGTCTGTGCATGGCCAGCTCCGATTATCTTTCCTAAATCTTTCCACATTCAGTACTTCTCTTCATGTGTGAGGCACATTCTCTCGGCTTTCTTTTCTCTAATATAAATAGAGGAAAAACGTACATTTTAAAAAGAAGCAGAAGCTTATCAAAAAGAAAACACTCCAGTGCACACAATTCTTCCCTCAGGGACAAACTGAGACGGAGAATGAATTGCACATGACAGCTGTTAAGGTTTGGTTTTGTCTAATGCAGTGCAGGCAGATGCTGGAAAGGGTGGCATCGAAATCCCAAACAAAATGAAACCTATCACTGAACTATCAGGCAGTTGTGTGGAAATTCACATTGCTGTGGTTGTATTATGTCTGTAGATAAGAGTTAGCATCTAAGACCTGCCATTTTCTTCTGTAGCTGGCACAAAATTCTGTAACTTTTTTTCTCATTCTCTCTCTCCCTTTATTTATTTTTTTTTACCTGCTTATATGGCATGTAACAACTCGGAGAAAATCCAAAGGAAATATTCATCTGCACTCATCACATCTGTTCCTGCAGCACTTACTACATGCAAGTCATTGAAATTAAAATATAAATATCTCCAAGCTTCTGTAATATTTAAATTCCACTTTATTTTCAATAATAAAATATTAAAAAATACAACTAAATTTTAGCTGCACTGATACAAATATGTTTAAAGAATTTTATTACCATTCCTTAAAGGAGTGAGGGATTCGGTGGCTTTTTTGCATGTTTCCTTTCTACTTTGCTTTAAGTCTTTTATAACCCAGGTATGAGGTTGGTGAGAGAAAAGAGAAGTGGTGTAGATGGAAGGCAGAGCAGGATCTTAGGCCAGCTGTCATCCCAACTAAAAAGCCATTATAAATATCCTGAGTGTTATTTTAATGATAATTAATTCAGACACTATCCACCCCCTCCAAGAAATGAATAGCTCTCTTCCTTTCATTAATTTTCAAAGAATCCTTGCTCCAACAAGTGCTGTCTTTTGTAGAAGAAATGAGAAACTTTCTTTTTTTTCCCTTCCTGTCTTTCCTCCCCTCCTGTCTTCCTCTCCCTGGAATACTTTGGCTGGGTTGCCAGCCAGAAGTAGGCAGGAACCTGCTGACTGAAGGCTTCTCTTGGACAAGTGGTACAGCTTTGCATTAAACACATTAGTTCCCACAGCTGAGCCAGAGAAACAGATGGAAAAAGTGTAAAATAAGCTGTGTAAGCTCCAATGAGGTAAAAAATATATACTTTTTAAAAGTTTTGTTAGCTTTCTACAAAAATGGCACACCAGGGGATGTTCTGTCACTTAATTTTATAAGCCAGGTGTTCATCTGAACAAAAGCATAAAGAAAGAGATAGGTGGTTTTTTTTCTAAAACGAAGAATGGGGTATTAGCAGCTTGCTCTATTATGTGAACACTTTCACAGAAGTCAACAGGGGTCACTAAATGCAACTTTAAAACCAGCTTCAATGGCTTTTTTAAAGTTAGCATTTTAAATACTGTGAAAGTTTGTTTCCAGTTTTCATTTCCCTTATATTTTTTCTGTTGTACAATAATAGTTTAATTGCTTCTGAGGTGCTGAAAATTACTTGTAAAGAGACTTATAGTTGACAATAAGGTTTTTTCCCCCCTTCATTTTAGTCTTCTGAAAGTATTCTAGAGAAAGATGTCAAAGTGAAAATGAGTAGGTATAAAAATGCAGTTATTTACATTTTTTAAAGATATTTTCCTTATTTTATTTTTGACCTCGTTCCGACCAGTGTTTAAATGTCTAGTTCTGACTGTTAGATAACAGAACTCTGCATCAATAAAGCTCCTAAAGCAGTCAGTATAAGTCAATTTTCCCTGTTTTGTCTGCTTTTTGGTGTTTTTTTTTGTTTGGTTTGGGGTTTTTTTTGTTTGTTTGCTTTGTTTGGGTTTTGTTGGTTTGGGGTTTTTTTGTTGTTTGGTTTTGTTTGTTTTTTACCCCTCTTCAGTGTTTCTTCCAGTGCAAACAATAGGATAGAACTTATTTGGAACAGAATTGTGATTTAAAAAACTATTAAGGGATAGCATTGAATGAGAACAGGCTCTATAATTTTGTTATTCTTTTTCCATAGTGAGAATTTTTCTGTAAAATAGTGAAAAATAATTTTTCTTATCTTCTATAAATAACAACTCTTTTATAGTATTTTTCTTTTTTTTGTTTGTTTTTAGTGCTTTAAAACTATTTGAATAATAAACCTTTCTATTTTGATTTTGAAAAATAAAATACATATTTTTTTATCTGGAAATTGAAGAAACCACTGAAAGCTCTTATCTGTCCCGAGAGCTTTTAGTCTACTGTTCATGAAGAAATTTCTGAAGCCATATGGGCACAGTAGGTTTCACAGAATCATTTTCAATTTTCATCTATGTGTAACATATTGCTACACATAATTGTAACTTGAAAGACAAGAAGCTTCACTTCACGTTTTAAATGTTATCAAATCTCAATTAATTTCTAATAGCAAGTTGTAAAATTTCTGTATTTGGATGAAATAATACAGCCAGCAATTAAAAAGTTGACACAGATGTTGAGTATTTGGAATTAAAAGTTCCTATTTCATCTTTAATGAATACTCATTTTTTCTCCCTCCACCTCCTAAACATTACTGTACAACCCCTGGTGTCTTTGCAAGCTTGATGTGCTGACACTATATAGGCATGCTTAAATCCATTTGCTTGGATACACAGAACATGAGGTAGTTATTCAACTAAATATCTGAAGGTCTTTCAGTAAGCAGACCCAGAATGCAGAAGTTGAGTTCTCTGACAAAGAGAAATATATTTGAATAAAGCCTCTTACATGCCATACAACTCTAATGAAGTCAGAACTATTTGATGCTGCTTGCTCCACAGGTTAGTCTGATATTTAATGAGGGAAATAAGTAAGGTGTGAAAACACCCTGGAGATCTGGGAAATGGATCCTGGGAAGATAGTATTTGTTTTATGTAGTGATCTGCTTTAAGATCCTGCTTTAAATACAAAGAATATCTTTCATAGTCACCATCAGTCTTGTGACAGCCTTTGCAAATAATGATCTGTAAGTGATAGTGCATGCAGTAAATAAGGTTTATATCAATGAAAAGTGAACGTAAAAAGGACTTAAAATTTCACATTATAGTTTTGGACAGGTGTTCAAATACAGCTTAGAGTTACACAAGCCTTATATCTTGGGAATACTTTTCTCAGTAATTTCCTCCACCATGTTTTTATATTCTGGAGCTAAAATACTACAATAATTTCCCCTGACAACATTGCTGCAAAAGTCTGTAGTCAGATTTTGAGGATTTGAGAACTGCAATTGGAGACAAGAGTGACCAATGTCATCTAGACTTCTGTAAGGCTTTCAACATGGTCCCACACAGCATCCTTCCCTGCAAATTGGAAAAAAAATGCTTTTGAATGGTGGACTATTTGGTGGATAAGGAATTGGGTGTAGAGTTGTGATCAGTGGTTTTATGTCCAGATGGAGTCTGGTGATGAATGATGTCCCTCAGGGCTCTGTCGATACTGATGCTCTTTAGCATCTTTATCAATGACATAGATAGTGTGATTAAGTGTACTCTCAGTGAGTTTGAATATGACACACACCTGAGCTGTGCAGTTGACACAGCAGAAGAATGCCATGCCATCCAGTGGAACTGGACAAACTTGCAAGGTAGACCCACAAGAACGCAAGTTCAACAAGTGTAAGGCACTACACCTGGGTGGGGGCATTGCCAGACATGGGTACAGACTGTCAGAAGAGCTCATTGAGAGCAGCCCTTTGGAGAAGGACTTGGGAGTTCTTGTGGCTGAAAAACTGGACATGAGTTAAGAATACGTACTTGCAGCCCAGAAAGTCACCTGCATTCTGGGCTGCATCAAGAGTGGCATGGCCAGCACGTTGAAGGAGATCATTCTCCCCCTTTGCAATGTCTTTGTGAGAGCCCACTTGAAGTACTGCATCCAGCTCTGGGTCTTCCAACACAAGAAAAACATGAACCTGTTTGAGCTGATCCAGAGGAGGATCACAAAGACGATCAGAGGGCTGGAGCACCTCTCCTATGAAGTCAGGCTAAGAATGCCGGGGGAGAAGAGAGTAGGCTCCAGGGAGACCTTGTTGTGGCCTTCCAATACCTAAAGGGGGCCTTACAAGAAAGCTGTAGAGGGACTTTTTGCACAGTCAATTTATGAAATTATGAAATTCTAGTTCCTTTGGACAGGAACTATTCCTTTCAAATGTGTTCTATGAACTGTTACCCTGGTTTGTCTTTTTACATTGTACAAAATTGCTATTAATCAAATTCAGGAAATACTTTGGTTTGTTTTTTTTCTCTTTAATTGCTCCTTTACCTCTTTCACAAAAATAGCCACATAGATTTATTACCAAGGATTGCATTTTACTATTACATCACAAATATGCATGCAAAATTTGTGTCTGTTATAATATATTTTAATCCTAATTTTAATGGCTGATGATTTTGGCTTTCAAGTTTAATATCTCAGAATGTATGTTTGCAACAGTGGAAGCATTTGGCAAATTGGAAATTCCATTATACATTGATAACAATACTCTGACTACAGTGGCGTAAAATTCATGTGATTCTCTTGTAAGTCTTGTATGATATTTGGCAGTTTCTAATTGTCTAAGTGACATCTGAAATGATATATTTATCTACATTGAGAAAAACCTGAAAAACATTATATTTATGGGTACTTATTTAAAAGTTAATCCTTAATAAGCAATTTCAAATTAAGAAATAAATTAGATTTAATTTTCAAGTCTCCTGTTATTACAATTTGTTATTATTTGTGTCTGTTGCTGTAGATATTTCCTAAAAATGCCTTCATTAGTGCACAACTTCTAGTGGAGATACAAGTTGGATTACTGTATTTTGAATCACTATGCTGTATCGCCATTACTGAAATGACATACTCTCTATAAAAAGACAGTGAGATTTCGAAACAAAAAGACAGTCAGATTTCCAAAGTATTTCTCATATCTAGAGGCTACTCATGACTTAAATTTCAAGAGCTCTGTGGAAATAATAATAATAAAAATACCCAACTAACACACACAAAAATCTCCCCAGCAACATATTATATGTCAAATTGAGTTTGGACACAGTCTGAAGAAATTAGGATTACTTCAGTTAATAAAAAGAACACTTATGAACACTGATATGGTATAAAGGTATTAATCTGAAGTGGAGATTATAATTTTATTTTGACATATGCTGAATATTAGTCAGACATATCACAGAAAACGAAATTCTGGGATGACAGCATGCAGTCTGACTGAGCATCTGCCTGAAGCATTCTGTAGCAAACTCCAGATTCTAACATCTGTCCAAGAAAGAGGTAAGGTGGATTTATTATTAAGCCATTAGATGAGTATTTGTAGGTTTTTTATTGCTTGATTACTTATTAGTTCTTCTAATAAAGAACTGAAGAGGAAATGAAACTACATTGAGGAGCAAGAGGTTTATTTTCAAGGGCTTATCACTTTCTATTCTTTCTTTCTTTTTTTTTTTCCAGGACAGCAGTAACTGTGCTATGCCTATAAAAGCTCATGCCAAAAACAGCTCTACCCTTTTCAAATCTTTTTAAACTCCTGCACTAAAAGGAAGGGAATTCAGAAGCACATAGCTACCCAAATATGTCATCAAGAGACATACCTTCTGAAGATTTTCTGTAATGCAGACTATACGCAATGATGTTCAATAGGGGGACACTGAGCAGCTTAAAAATACATGGAGAAATTATATGGTCAGGAAAAGACTGAACAGGCCTCTTATCCTAGTTCAGCAGGAGGGACCAGTTAACACTGTGTGGGTGTGATCAAAGCTGTGTATTCTACCCCCTGTATTCATTTCCCAAGGACAATGGACCATTAGCAGCAGCTGCCCAGGGAGTCATTAGCACCTTCACACCCAGCCTGGGGGGGTGGGGGGGTGGGGCGTGGCTGCTAATGGGCCATCAATGGTTCAACAATGCCCCCTGGCTTCCAGAGTTAATCACCCATTGTCTGAGTCCCCCCCCAGGGGGAGGGACTGGGTGCTCCCTGAGGGTATATAAGTGGTGGGCTCATTGGATCTAGAGGAGCAGCAGCAGGACCTTGAGAGGAGGAGACCGCTGCTCTTGACTAGAGTATGACCGCTACTCTTGACTAGAGTATGACCGCTACTCTTGACTAGAGTATGACCGCTACTCTTGACTAGAGTATGACTGCTACTCTTGACCAGACTACAGCCATCATCCGCATCAACAGGTTTCTCACTTTTTTTTTTTTTCCTTTGGACTTGGGGGGAACCACATGGGTCTCAGCATAAGGGTGAACAAACCCCTTTGGGTTTGTGCCCCAGGACACTGGGTTGTACTGCTAGGTTTTGTGAGTTTAAAGCAATTTCTCTTTGTGTCAGTGTATTTATGGTAACATCTTTTATTAAACTGTAACTCTGACTTCTAATCTCTCTTGTGGTGGGTCCATTTCTCCTGCTGGTTTATCTTTAAACCAGCACACCTCTCTTCCAGACAAAGACCTTTTTGCTTTATGGAGTGAATGCACAGATTTAGGAGTATGTGGGGTTTGTTCTGCAGGCTGTTAAGACACCGATCTTTTACTAGGATGAATGCAGCTGGACAGATTTAGATTGACTGAAAACTGCATCATATATATACACATACACACACACACTAACATTAGTTAGAATTACAATAGAGAAATTAATGTAGAATATGTAAAAGGAATAAATTACATTTGTAGTGTTGAAGAGAGGAAGTTTTTTTACAGTTGGTTTGTAAAATGTGGTGCCTAGAAACATACTCAGCAAAAAAAAGAAAGAAAAATTAGTGGCAGAGAACAAGGAAAAAAATCAATTGAAATTCATTTTACTAGAAGTAACATCAGTGAAAATTCTTGTATACATATGCATATTCCTCAGTAAAGACTGTGTATTTTCTTAATCTTTTTTCTTTCAAAAATTTCATTCATGTAGATCTATTAAATGATTAACTCCTTCAGAAAGACACTGTTGGAATAAACCCTTGGAAATATAGTACTAGGTATGTAATTGGTCTTGAAAATTGACAAGTGTTTTCTATTGATTAATTTACAAGGTCAAAAAGAACATGGAATGAGTTACTTCATTACTACTGACCTGCTTTTTTTTTTCTTTTCAGATTTTTTTTCCCTACAGAGAAGAAGGAGAAATAAGTATCTTAATGTTGATATGACCATATTATATGGGGTAAGATTAAAGTGCAAAAGGGTAAGCAAAGAGAATTTGAGATTAATTTGTTTCAGTTGACTCTCATAAGTCTTTCAAAAACACTTTGTCTTTCATCTGTTCAACCACTGCTGCATCCTAATAACTTCAGTGAGTTATTTGAGAGACATATTTTTTGTGACACATACTGCCTTAGGCGTCTCCTGAAAACATTGTTCTTCATATTTTGGAAATCACTTAATGTCCATCATTCTTTGCTATCCATCTAGTCTTTCTCTTTGCCTTTTGATTACTTCCAGGCAGCTGTTCTCTCTGTCTGCTCTTAAATTCATCTTCATTTGGAAAAATGTATCAAGTTTTCAATAATCAGTCCATTTCCAGCTCACTGCAATCCTTTGTTTGCAACAGTAAGTCTCACTGTTTGCAAATGCAAGGAATCATTTGTGACTCATTCATGTAGTATTTGTCAACTTTTCTTCTTAGAACACTTGTCTGATAGATCTTTTCCTCAAGGCAAATGTAAACCCCATGTGTCCAAGATTAGAGGAAAGCAATGTAATCACAAATTGGAAAAATCATTTGCCAATGGACTGTATTAATTAAGACGGAATTTAAGTTGAGTTGTAAGCTCAAGCTTTAAGACTTCTACTGGATATAAAAATCAATCCTTCACACACAAGATCTTCAGAACAGAAAGGCACAAGCAAAGCTTGGCTGTTCATTAAAATCCAGCCTAGGCAAAGTATACCATAGTTTATTGAAATGCAATGCTTAGTTATGTGAGTCAAAAAATGATAGGAGCTCATCTTTATATGTGAGAATGAAATGTTTTAAAAGACAGGGAGAAACAATGTAATTGCAATTATTCAGAACCACATTTCTGTTCTTGTAGTAGCAGGAATCACAGCTTTATATGCTTCGGCAGCCTGTCAATGTATTGATCTGTATGTAGTAGTAGTTATATTCTACTCTTATTGTCGTCTGTATTATCTGGTACTGTGTGATATACAAGCAAGGAAAGACTGAATGACTAGCTTAATTTTATTTAGAGTAGGTAAGTGTATGATCCTAACTACACCTCTGTGTTAGTGGTACAGTTACTCTTAGGAATTCATTTGTGCACAAACTCTGAGCTTGAATGTTAAAGACTAGTGGAACAGACCAGTCATCTTTTAGCTAGTCTTTGCTGTCTTTGTCCAGGAAAAAAAATTATTCACTTTGACAGGATGAAAAAGTGGACTTGTATTTTTCTTTCATTCAGATAGAAAAACAAAGTCTCTAAAAACCCCCATACTCTGTTGCCTTGGATAATGCTTGTTTTGTTCTTGTCAATTTGTCAAAGTGTTTTTTCTCCCTATTTATTTATGTCTGCTTTTTCTCTTCTTCTGAATAGTGGGAACAATGCAATCATTTCATGCAATCCAAACCTTTATTCAAAGACCAAATAAATAATCCAGACTGCCATATGATGGGCTGGAAATGGAAAGACAATGCATTTAATGGACATGTCCATGTTATTGAGATTAGATATCATTGCTGAATAAGAAAGAAGTGGTGCTGGATTCAGCTTTTGCTGTCTAGTTTTCTAAATAGAGCCTGACAAAGTTCATAAGATCCCCTATCTCATGAAAGCAGGAGAGTTAGGTACCTTTAAATAAGATTAGAAGAACTCTTTACTGTAAGAGTGAGCCACATACATCTAGTCAATACTCAGTTCTGAAGTGCTCTCTGAAACCTTTCATCTGACTTAGGACTCTAGGCAGACATTTCATTTGAATTAAAGAACCCACTTCCACAGATAACTGTGAACAACATTCCATTTTCTTAATGCACTTTGGATTTAAAATGTTCCACTGGCTAGAGAATTACACAAAATGTAGAAGCATTAGGATGTTTTTAATAAATTCTAGGATAGTGCCAACTCACTCTTTTACTCAAGTTGCCTATCTTTGAATCATAACATAAAGAAGTGAGAAATTTTTTAATCATTAATTATTTATCCATCTTCCATTAAATAGTTATTTAATAAATTCTTCCTTCTGAAACAGACGAATTTCACCTACCTGCATTTAACTAGTCTTTCCCTTCTTTTCCCCTCCCTTCACACTATCTTTCATTCTAGCAGATTCATTTTTGGCCAACTTTCTATTGCCTTATGCTAATGAAAAAGTGCAGGAGTTAAAATCACAAAAATCTGGTTGCCATGAAAGCCAATGGTAGCGATCTTGTGGTTTCACAAGTTTTGATGATTGTCATGGGAGTTGTTTCAACACCCATGGAAGAGAAGAAGCTTTCTACATATGGACTGTTAGCATTTTAAACTTTTCAGAAATTTTCTCTAGGGAGAAATCAGCCCTGAAATAAACTATTAACAGAATAAAATGTGACTAAACTTGTTTGGAATAAATAAAGAAAGAACTGATTGTGCAAAATTTTCTTGATAATTAACCAATCATAATCTTAGGTTCAGTGGCTATTAAAGCATTAAGGGCTTCTTAAAGTGCAGCTACCTCACATAGTTTGTGGAATTTACAGAACTGAATCAAAAATATTTTCTTTGTAGTAACTTTGTTTCTTTTTCTCTTATTTTCCTCACAGAAGCCAAAGAATAGCCTTTCCTAAAAACTCCTTTGTTATTACTATAATGGAATAAAAGAGACATATTTTATATATATTAAAAAATTGCTATAGAGAAAGTGAAATTATTGCAGCATTTTACAACTAATTAAAAAACTGAGAGATCATTTCAGGAGCAGTCCTGGTGTAATTTGACACATTAAATCATCATGACACCTCTAGAAAGGCCCTGAAGTTATATTTATTTAAAGATAATAGCAACTAAAATGAAAGAAAACGGAAGTCAATAGCATTGTATTTCCATTATTCTGAATTATTTGCATTTATCATTTTTTAGAGAAGTAAGTTTGCTATTTATAGTTTTTAGCAGGTTGAGTACATACTCTCTTAAAAATTAGCAAGATAATTGTAGTTTTAGTTTGGCTAGTTAAACTTCAGCCTGAGCAATGCTTAAAAGTATCTTGACCATATTCAAAAGAATATAAACCAATGTCTTTAAAGCTATCTCTGAGCAAAATCTGTTTTAATTAAAGAATATGTGGAAGGTATCTGAAGTACATCCAGTTCTTCTCATGTGGAGGTATTGATATTCTGCCCTAAGAAGAACACTATTACGATCCTTGATTTTACAAAAAATTTCCTCACCATCCTGGAAGAGTCTTAGAAAAGTAGTTATCCTCATGAAAAATTTTCTGTTCTTTCTTACTCCAAGAAGTTGTTGATTTCTATAACACCATTTTCAAATAAATCAAATTTAATGTTTTTATTTTCTCACCTCCAGTCCTAATTAAAGTGTTCATGGTTATTGAATTCAGAGGGCATGTATCATGCCTCAAACTAGCAAACCATTTAAACACAGTTTATATTTTATTTAAATTATATTTAACATGTAGATCTGCTGCCCAATTGTTGTTTTGCTGTCTAACAATGTGTGATTTGTGATTTAACAGTTTAAACTAATATTTCAAATAAAACTTTTCTTGAAATCAGTAGATTTCAAAAGTAAAAGTAGTTCTGAACTCTCGGATCAGCACCATGTTTCGACTGGGAATTTGAGATATGCATGCATAGAGCTGGGGATCAGAAAGAGTTTTGAGACAGAAATTGCCAAAAAGTAAGAGAAAGTATTCATCAGGAACAGCTATACATGATTGGAAATGGAGAAGGAAGAAAAAAAAATCACTTTTAAAAAGGTTATTGTAAATACATTATAATTATACATTTATATTGAAGTTTCACATATAGATGTGTTTTTAGTGTAAAAATACTTTGGGGTTTTTTTTGTTATATATTCCAGGAATGATTCATCATGACCAAATCTCATGTATTTTTGGGAAAAAAAAATAAATTCTTCTGAGACAAGTAACTTTCTTTTTGTTACGTGCTCTTGTTTATTCCCATTTTTTTTAACAAACAATCTTGAAAGCTGAGTGAGAGGCTTACATACCCTTCATATTAAATCCCTATGCATCTAGAATGATTCAAATACTACATAATATATTTCAGTTATTTTTTATGAGGAGTACTAGAATTCATGGCATATTAAGTTTATCAAAGTAAATATATGGATATTGGCAGCCACTGAGGATTGCTAATATCACTTGGAACTGACTGTGCTGTGACTTTTTCAATTCCATCACTTTATGCCTGGAAGAAGTATCTATTGTATCAAGTTGGGAAAACATGTCATTTTAACAAATAACCTTCTATACTACCAGCATGTGTGCATGTATACATATATATATTTGCAGATAAGGCCTATGTGTAGTGAAAACTATCCTCAGTGTCTCAATGACTACTAAAAATGCTGGAGACCTGTTGTAAATATGGCAGCTGTGGTTCATAGGGATCATCCAGCAAGGGAAGAAAGTATGCCTTGGAAAATCCTAGGAAAGTGAAAAACATATAGGTTAAAATGTTGTCATTTGATTAAATTTTCTCCACATCTTAAATAATTAGAGGAAATCCAGAAAAGTAACTCCTATAGGGAGAATTAAAAAGAAAAAAAAAGTGGCAAAATGATCTTCAAAAAATATTTTTTTGTTTGTTTTGATGCATATAATCCCAGAATATAATCTCAGCAGAAGGTAAAACAAGTCTGGTACAAATTGGAAGGCCATGAAAGTAAAAGGTAGAAAATTTGATGAGGAGATGAATTCAAAAGCAGGGTGTAGGAAAGACTGAGAAGAAGTTTCAGAAGGTTGGCATGAGAACAGATTACTGTCATGTTTGCAATTTTCCTATAATCTTTCTAGGGCTTCCTTGTCTTTTATGGAAGCTGATTTTGATCTTTCACTGAATAATTTTTTCTATATGGCCTTTAAATTAGACCAGCCATATAAATCATACGTTTTAGAAGAAAGGATCTGTAATATTCGTTTCAAATAATGGAAATATTTATGTGTGTACTGCAGATTTGTCATTCAAAAACCATGTCAAAAGAGAGCAAAGATGAAGACTGTTCTTTGAGGTTGGTGAAACTAACTTTAATGAAAAACTGATATAAAACTTGGTGATAGATCCTTTGATGTTTTAAAGGAAACCAAAAAATCCAGTGCCTCCAGTCCTTACCCTCAGAAAAGGGAAGCTTTCTAGGTACTTAGCAAAAACATTGTTGACTTCATTAGAGGAGGAAGCAGATAAATATCTCTGTATATATCAAGACTTGCATGTGGCCTTGCATTATTTCCTTTAGTAAACAAGTTTATTTTGATCTTGGAAAACTTTTTGAGTTTCTTCATCAATACATTTCTGGGAAAATATATACTCAGAAGATTTGGGAAGGAAGAATGATACCCTAGATCCTGCAGTTAGCAAGTTTGCTAGTTGCTAACAGAGGAGAGCAATATACCACCAACACATGAAGGAACTGGGATACTGTTCTGTTTCAGCTCCCTGAATTGTGGGTTGCAATAATGCAGTCTGGAAATGATTAGCATACAGATCTCTATGGGCAGGTTTTTATGTAGAATGTGTGTAATGTTTTTGAAGAATGAAAAGCTGGCTCAGACCAGTGTTGGTGGTGGGCCTCTAGCATACTCAGCTTGACTCTGAAAAGCAGAGACATGATCAAGGAGGTGTGCTATTCTGTGTAGCTGCCTGAGATGTTCTCTGTTTTGGAGAACAGCACTTAACTGGTTTGCACAAGGCTGGTAAATTAGTCAACCTCAGACTATCAACTTTTATGCCTTTCTTAACTCATAAGTATAGAATCATAGAATCAATTGGGTTGGAAAAGACCTCCGAGATCATCAAGTCCAACCCTTGGTCCCACTCCAGTCCATTTACTACATCATGGCTCTCAGTGCCATGTCCAAACTGCATTTAAAAATCTCCAGGGATGGTGAATCCACCACCTCTCTGGGCAGCCCATTCCAATACCTGATTACTCTCTCTGTAAAAAATTTTTTCCTGACATCCAACTTAAATTTCCCCTAGCAGAGCTTAAGCCTGTGCCTCCTTGTCCTATTGCTGACTTCCTGGGAGAAGAGACCAACCCTCACCTGACTAGAACTTTCCTTCAGGTAGTTATTTGAAGATAAATGGCCACACAGTTGTTGGACTTCATGTATTTAGTTTTAATTCAACCCTTTTCTAGTTTATTATGCTTCCAGTAGCTAAATTCATTCACTGCTAACCTTCCATTTCCCTGTAACTAACTTTATCTTTCTAACAATTTATCTCTAGTGTGAGTGCCTTGATTTACATCAGATATATTCATCTTTTTCAAGACACAACAAAGTCAGGCTTCTGCTGTGTTTTACATAAACTTGTTTATGCCACTATATAATGCATATCTATCTAAACTTTTCAGTGAAACTTTCATAATGCATCCATTATGAACACTTTACCTAATGATAATTACCAGCTGCTTTTTAGCTTCATATTATAAGTTTATAGAATAGCAAAGGGACACATATGGATCAAATAGGATTTTATCTTGTGTTCATTTGCAGTACTGACTTGCTCCATGTAATATTGCAAGAAACCATCAAAACAGTTGACCTGGAAAGTACACTTCTTCATCAGAATGTGATCATGATTAGTATCATTCAGTTAGAGAATGATGTTGGTAGTGCCTGATGCTTGAAGTACTGATACTTCCAATACTTGAAATAACATTTAAACGGAAAAATTTCAGTGAGACCTGACTTCCCAGAGCTGTTGTCCTTTTGACATGTTTCTTTGCAGAGAAAGCCTGACCTTATACACTATTGTTTCTGTACAACATAGTTCATCAGCTGTGTCAATGTGAACATGGAACTAAACTGATATAGTTGTCTTTTTCTTAAAATTCAGATTGACAGAAGAAAGGAGACAGTAGTTTGGTCTAGGTGTTAGCATGTTAAACAAAAAGGTCTACTGCTACTTGGCGGCTGTGGTAATTACGACTGGGGCATTGTTGCAAGATCTAGTAACAACAGAGAAGGAATTGGGAACAGTGTAGTCCCAAAAAGTCCTTAATTATTACATGTTTTAGAACTATCTTAATTGGAGATATCCTACTTTCCACCTGTCCCCCTTTCCTCCTAGTGTATATACCGGCCATGATGACATATGGCATGGAATTTTACCCTGATATGTTAGATAAATACCTTGAGTGTACCTGAGGTTAGGTGTGGTAGCATTATAGTATTTGTCACTTACTAGTGATCCGGAAGACTTGAGCAAGAGTCATTCTTCTCTCCATGGCTGAAAGCTTTCTCCTGGAATACTTAGAACTCTTACAGTCCCAGAGACTGTCATCAGAAGGTATTGAATGCTGGATTACTCAGCTTGCAAAATGATTCCACTTGTTATTAAGTGACCTTAAGGTTTTCTTCTCTGGTTTAACTTGAATAGTGTGAAGTCTGCATTCAAATGTGTCTGTGGCAGCCATGAGGAGAGAAAATTGTAACTTCTTCAAGATTAAAAGTTCAAACTGTGATGGCTGTACCTTTTAAGTCTGTAACTGGCTTTTACCCTGATCTCCATAATCCTGTTAGCTTTATCATATTGAAGAGATCATGACATTTTCTAAAGCACCTGGGGGAAGCATTTCCTTTCAGGTCATTGACTAAGCTGTTCTCTAGGACAGCAATGTCACCCAGCTGTGTCTAGTCTTTTTATGCTTCATAGAATGGGTAAGGTTGGAAGGGACCACTGGAGGTCGTGTAGTCTGTGTGTTTAAGTAGTTACAATTAAAGTTATCATGTTCTTTACTCCTTTGGACCAAAATGTTAATATTTTTGACTATGTTAAATAAACCCAAAAAACCTTCAAGGATTAAAAGAAAGTGCACACAAAAGATGAGGATTTACTATTTCTTTTCAAATAAAATTTATGTAGAAGAGCTTTGAGAAGACCTTATGAAAACCAGAATGGATTTCTAATATAATGCATTTTTGTTCTTTTGTGACTTGCAGCATACTCAAATTCCGTGTTGTTGGTTACTACTCTTAAAATGTCATATGTCTAACTAGGAATTAGGTTAAACTATACTTCTTTTAGATACTTGCTTCATGTGATCTTGGACTAACTAGACAGCTTGCATATTTTTTCCCAAAAACACAGATTTATTTTCCTTGGCAAGATTTTTGATAAGTACATTGTTGTAAATAGCATTCATACTAGATGCAAAAGAAGTAACCCTTCTGGGAAAAGGTAATTTCTTGAATGAGAAGTCATACAGATTTTTTTATTTTTTGAGGCAAAGAGGAAGAAATAGGAAAAAGTGAGGGAGAGAAAAAGAGGGAAAACAATACGCAAATTTCTAAGCTACCACCCACTTAACCAGATTTAGATGGCCACTTTTGTTTCAAAAATGCAACTTTAGTAGGCAAATTCTCTAGTTTGAGGCAACCTGTAAAATATGGAAACAAGTGCTAGGCAATGTACCCTCTGTTAGATTTATGAAAAGCTTACATAAACTAACTGGTGTCATGCTTTAAAATTTAGGAAGTGTTTACTGGGTTAAGGTATGCTGATAATTCTACAATACAGCATGAAGATAGGCCTAGATGAGGCAAAATTGTTCAGCCTGGAGAAAGAATCTTAATCTGAACTGAAACAGATAAAAAAATATTATACCTTTCATACTGTTAGAAAAGAGAGACTATTTCCTTCTTTGTTTGAAAAATATTAAATTTAGGATGAATTATGAATGTGTATGGCTCAGAAACATGAAGCCACCTCTACCCCTAAGAGAAAACAGTAGCAACTTGAAGCTTTCTAGAAGAGCAACTGTTTTCTCCTTATTCACAGAGCAATAAGTTTTGACATGAGATCAGGACCGCTAGGCACTATTGCTATTCTAATTTGTTTAACACAGTGAAGGAATTCATCTTAAATATGGAGTGCTTTGACACAATTGATGCCTCCATGTTTGTCTTAACTGGGCTTTAACCATTACCTTTTGTTGCAATCTTTATCATTAAATTCTCTCAAATTGATTACCTATTAAATATTTTAATGGTGTGCTAAGCACTTCAGGAAATTTATATGCTATTGGTGGTCAGTGGGATGAGGGAAGTGATCATCCCCATGTACTTGGTACTGGTGAGGCTGCCTCTCAAATCCTGTGTTTATTTGTGGGCCCCTACCAACAAGAAAGACACTGAGGTGTTGAAGTATGTCCAGAGAAGGGCAATGAAACTGGTGAAGGGTCTGTAGCAAAAGTCCAATGAGGAGAGGCTGAGGGTGCTGGACTTCTTGAGCCTGGAAAAAAGAAGGCTCAGCAGAGATCTTACTGTTCTCTACAACTACCGGAAAGGAAGTTGTAGAGACTTGTGAGTCTCTTTTCCCCAACACCAAGTGATGGGACAAGAGGAAATGACTTCAAGTTGTACCAGGGAAGGTTTAGATTGTATATTAGTGAAAATTTCTTCACCAGAAGTGTTGTTGAGCATTGGAACAGGCTGCCAAAGGAAGTGGTTGAGTCACTATTCCTGGAGGTATTTAAAATATCCATAAATGTAGCACTCAGGGACATGGTTTAGTCATAGACTTGGCAGTGTTAGGTTAATGGTTGGACTTAATGATCTTAAACAGCCTTTCCAATTTAAATTATTTTATACTAAGATTCTACACATTCTACACAACAAGCAGATATTCTTACTGTTTTATATTAGCTGAAATATTTTGGATACCTGCAGGATTATCTGTAAGAAATTCAGTAATGTGAAAGGCTGGTATAAATTCACTGCATTATCACAGGCTACTCACAGTTTTCTGAACAATTTTCTGATTTTATGTCTTGTAGTGAGTATCAGCTGATCTGTAATGTTACTAAAATTTCACAAAACTGTCTCTTTAGAAGAAGAAAGAAAATGTCCTCACTTGGGAGGAGGACCTAGCTGCCTATCACAGACTGTGGATGTTTTTAGGTAGTATAACAGATGATTATGAAGTGTTTAATTGCATAAGTATTCTCTAATGAGGAATATTTAACAAGGACAAAGTAAGAAAATGTCATGTATGGAACTAGGAAAATTTGATGCACCAATATTTACCTACCTTAATTCATGTTGGCCAAAGAAACATAATAATCATAACTTCATATTTACCAAGTTTCCTGCCAGATAATAAATTTTCAGTGAGACTGTTGATCTGTGCATGCCTTGTATTTATGACCTTGACTTCCCAGTGTAAAACTCTATAACATTTTTTGCTCTAAAAATGTTGCATTCAAAGATAATATTAGCCATAATCAGTGAGTACATTTTAAATGACACATGGTTTGCCTCACTCTAATAGCTTGGCTTTGGTTTTTCAAATTATGTTTCTTTGAGAAGAATAAAAAACTTCCATGTAACACATGAATATTTTCTTCACTTTATTTCTGCTTGTAAAAATTGGTGAGGTATCAATATACATTCTGTGAAATTTTCTAGTGTGAAAACTGACCTGAATTAGAAATGTTTGGCCTTGCTAAAAGGTAAGTCTTTGAGTCTTTGAGGAAGTGCTGGACATGAAGGAAGAAGTCACAGAAATGAGACTAAGAAAAATATGAAGGAGGTATTTGTCTAGGATCATTAGTTGAGTGAAATAGCCAAGGCGTATATTGGATGACCCCAAAGACTCAGGTAATAGAAATGGGATGAAATTCAAGCACACAGCATGAAAGGTCATACACCAGGGGCTAATAACAAGCATTTTTGCAATAAGGTAGGAACTGATCAACTGAGGTGCTGTAGTCAATCACTGGGCAGCTATAGGTTTCCAATGCAATGCAATCCAAGGGTATGTTAGCTAACGTATTTCTGGATGAGAAAAGGAAATTCACAAACCAACATAGAGACCTTATTGCAATATTAAGTCTTGCTTTCAAAATAGACAGATTTAATCATTAATATGTGCTGAAATGTATTACTAAAATATCTTGTCTTTCAACTCTTAAAATCTGAGGTATTTCTAGGTATATTTCAAGATAATCACTTTAGGAAGGTAAATAATAGTACTAGACATTAAGTCTATTTTTTTGCTGGGATATGAACAAATGCATATTAACCATCTCTGGATGAGATTGTGTGGCAATTTAAAGGGCAAAGACTATCAGAGTTGTGATATTATGTTTCAGACTTCTAAGATAAGCAAAAAAGCTATGAAAACAAATAACCTTGATGAAGTGAATCTTTACAAATTTTAGATGTTTTGGGATCTGGTTGTTTGTAAGAGCAAAGGCAATAATGGAAACAAAATGTTTTAGCTAGGCCTATGTAATGGGTTTGATTTTTTTTTTATTCTTAATTTCTGTGTGAAAAATTACATTCACAAAGGATTTGGCCGCAACCTCTTTATGATCTTCACTGAGTTAAGGTATGGATAACCAATATTGTTATATTGGTAAACAGAAATTAATATGTTTCTCTGATGAATGCAAAAACTTTACAAGAGAAAGGAAAAGCTGGGAAATACATTTAAAGAGGAATGCTTCAGAGAACAGTTTTGGCATGTAAAAAGACTTTGGAAAGACTGAGGATTAATGTTTTTTTAGATGCTCTTGCAAGTTGAAATAAAAATGGGAGAAAAAAAAGCGCTATACTGAAGCTAAATACATTGGCCAAATTAAATGAGTGACTTAGGAGGGAAAATAGTTTTTCAGAGAAGCATGAATTTTCAAACAAGCTTCAGGAGTTTATTTCTGACTTGGTAACTAAGTAATTATCAATGACATGATAATTATTTCCATGAATCCACTCAAAGAGGAGTACTTACTTGCTACTTATTTGTATGTAATACAGGGAGTAGCAGGCTCATTAGCTTTGCCTTTGGTCAGCAGAGCAAAAGGATATGATGGAGGAAATTAGCTCTCCCGGTGGTGAAAGGCTCTGACACCTGCCATGGCTCTTTTCCTGACTTCCAATTGCCTCCGCAATTTGCTACTCTAGCTGAATGCTCCCCCTAACTCTGGGCACATGGTAATTCACATGTGAGTACTTAATTAATTGGCTCATTTAATCAGTGTGTGAGCAGAAAAGACCTTATGCTAGCAGTATTTCTCCCCAGGAGAGCTTGCCCATTTGAGAGGCATGGTCTCTGTGTCCCCTGATAGCAATTAACAACTACTGAATTGCTCCACTGAATAATCATGAAATTCGTCTGTCTCGGATCATTTCATGTAGTCTAATAGTGCTTAAATTTAGTATCTTGCCAAACTGGGGCCCATTAGAATCGACAGTGATTTCATGTGCTTTTTGAGCTAATTTAAATGAATGCCTTATCAAGAGATGAAGCTACTTCATGTTTGATGTTTGCATATTGATACTTTTAAAAATATTTTTACAAATATTTGGGAAAAATTTAAATTGAAAAATTTAAATCAAGAGCCTTTAGATACAAGGCTTTTTCTAAATTTTAAGTAAGATCAAAGTAAGTAACAGTAAATACCAGCATAGACTTATGTTTCTGTTTCATAACTAAAAGTTCAAACTAAATATCTTTTTTGTCTATATAACTTGTGTGCTAACACTTGATATCATTCTGACCAAATGTGACTTTTTTTTTTAATTTATCTTCAGGAAAGCATAATGAAAAAAATAAAAATTTTGTCAAGGTGTAATCTGAAACAGCCAGCAGAGACACATTCATCATTTGACACATTTAAATGAAGCTTCTGACAAGTAAGAATCATTTTAAAAATCAGAAACCCAACATCTGAAAAAAATCATAGTGGTAGTTGTGAATGAAAGAAATATTTCTTTAAATTCACAGCTTTTCGAGTTTGTAAAGAGTCCTGACCTCTAAAGCTTTAGATTCTTTCTGTAAAAGAGGTGTTGTCTCCACTGACTAACCTGACATCCAGAAAAACAGTCTTTGAAGGCAGAGATCATTTGAGCCTGCATGTTCTTTTTAAAAACACATTCCAATTAGATCCAACTCTGAGTTGTTTGAGGTTTTCTTTTTGGGTTTCAATGCTATGAATAATTCATCCGAGAACTGGGACCACAAGACTGTTTGGAAAGGTCATCAGCCACTGTCTGAGATTTTGGAGAGAACATTCTCAGGGACTTCTTAGATCACATGTCCAGGGCATGATAATTTCTTAAATATTAGAATGAAATTGATATTTCAGTTTAATAATAAAAGTTAATCCTATGTCAAGCAAAATGTTAACTATTGTGGTAATGTGAAAGTATCATTGCCTTTCATCTTTGGATTGACAGACTAGTTTTTCCTCTCTCTCCTCACAAGGTTTTGAGTGTACTGATCACGTATGGTTACATCTAAATCACATCAATGTAAATCAATTATATTAAAAAGTACTTCACAGCAACACTGAGTTAAAAACAGCAAAACAGAAGAAAAGGTTCCCATTATTTGATACCCAAGGACAGTGTTCTTACTATGAAATCTCTATATCTTTAATTTTCATATAGCCGCTCATAATTTGAAGAGATGCTTGAGCAGAGAAAGTGTTGAACTAAAATAAGACTATAGAAGAATAAGAGTGGGTAATTAAAAGAATGGCTTCTATCACATTTTTAGCTCTAATGTAATTTTCCCTTTTAGTTCAACTATTTTTTATTTCTTTATTGAATCTTCCCCTTTGGTATTCTTTCTCATTATTCCCTAGGTAACCTGCATTCTTTTTTCTTTTTGCCTAACTTCAGTATAGCTTCAAGTGCTGTCATTTAGGTAGTGTGTATCAGTCATTCTCAAGGATTTTAGAATGACCTCTTATTCCTTTTCAAATCTTATACAAAGAATCGTAGAATCATAAAATCATAGAATGGCTTGGGTTGAAAGGGATTTTAAAGATCATCTAGTGTCATCCTTTTCTGTCCCACTCCCTCTCCCTGCCATGGTCAGGTACATCTGCTGGACCAGATTCTCCAGAGACCCATCCAACCTGTCCTTGAACACTTTCAGGGATGGGTATCCATAACTTCTCTGGGCAACCTCTTCTGGTACCTCATCACCCTCACAGTAAAGAATTTCCCTCCAATATCTAAGCTAAACCCATCCTCTCTCAGTTTAAAGGCCCTCCCCCTTGTCCCACCACTATGTGTCCTAGTAAAAGTACTCTCCTTGGGTTTATTGTAGGCCCCATTTAGGTACTGGAAAGCTGCTATTAGGTCTCTCTGGAGCCTCATCTTTTTCAGGCTGGTCAATCCAAACTGTCATAGCATGTCTTCATGGGGGAGGTGCACCAGACCTCTACTCTTCATGGTCCTCCTCTGGACTTGCTTCATTGGGTCCATGTCCGTCTTATATCGGGTGCCCCAGAGTTGGACACAGTACTCCAGGTGGGGTCTCATAGGAGAATTCTGAGGGCAGAATCCCATTCCTCAATCTGCTCGTCACTCCTTTGATGCCACCCAGAATATGATTGACTTTTTCCACTGTAAGTGGTGGTTCATGTCCAGTCACTCATCTACCAGCAACCCCAAATACTTCTCAGAATTGCTCTCAATCTGTTCTCCTCCAGGCCTGTATTTGTGCTTAGAATTGCCCCAGCTCAGACTGAGGACCTTACACTTAACCTGGCTGAAATTCATGAGGATCACACAGGTCCACCTCTCAAACCTGTCAGTGTCCATCTGAATAGCATCCCTTCCTTCCTTCCAGCGTGTTGACTTCCCCACACATTTTGGTATATTCAGCAAACTTACTGAGGGCACACTCAGTCCCATCGTCCATGGCACTGGCTGTGTTAGGTTGAGCTGGCAAAATGCCAACTGCCTTATACAGAGTCAGAGGCCCCCCACAACCCTGAGGGAAAGAGAGGAAAAGAACAGAACTAACACTTAAAATAGCAAGCTTTTTATATTTACATAGAAGAGAAAAAATTGAAAGCAGAATGATATAACACATATATATACAAATGTGGAAAAACCACCAACAACAGCCCCACTGAATCACCCACCTAACAAAACAGATCTTCACCACCTCAGCCCACAAAAAACACCCCAACAGACTCCCCGCAAAGGACACCCGGCAAGAGAGGATCAAAAACCAATGACAAAAAAATGTTTACTTCCTGAACCAAACAGCTGTGAAGTGGTGGCAAGGCCTAACACTCCCTGCACAGTAATAACATGTTCGCTCAGCATTGGCCATGAAGGGGACTGAGTTAAGCACCTTCCTACACTATATTTATATTTGAGATGATGTCAGTACCAGTAGAAGTCAGCTGTCAGCTGGCCTAACCTAGTCTGAGTCATATGATAATCTGAGGCCTACTCTAAAATCAAAGCCTAAATTTAGGCCTAGCTAAACCCATAACACTAGCAAAGACATTAAAGCACACCAGACCCAGTACTGAACCCAGAGAAACACTACTCATCACTGGCCTACACTTGGACATTGGGCCACTGACCGCAATTCTTTGAGTGCAACCTGTGAGGGGCTGGATTTGTACCTCACTGATTGTGTCTGATCAACCAACTTGTCTGTCTGTGTGTTGGGGGAGTGGCCATGGTCAGGCCTGAAGCCTCATGGCAGCATCAGAAGGCACATGCCCCCTGGAGCTTCTGATTTGCTGTGGCTCCCCTCACTCCAGGTAGGAGGGCAGTGAGTAGGTAGTGAACTGGTTGTCCCACCTGGGAGGGGGTGGCCAGTGTGGTCAGACCTTATAAATACAGGGGCATAGAGCCTCCATTATGGTCCTACCTTCTCTCTGGGGACCTGCTGTTATGTGACGTCTGGTGGTAGCCATATCAGTTGACTATTCTAACCTCTTTATTTCTTCTCTTAACATCTTAATTTCATTTTTTACTCTTTTCTTCCTGTTGTGGGTAAAACCAATGGGTTGTATTGCACTAGGTTGTGTGGATTGAAGTTTGCTGGGGTACTTTTGTGAAATGCTTCTCCTTGGTTGTCTTTTAGTCATGTAAAACTTTTTTCAAAATGTTTATTTTTCCTCTAAATTAAAAAAAATATCTTGAGAAAGAAGTGCATAGATTTTTCTCTTTCTGCAATTCAAAGTATCAAAGAACTAAAGTCTCTGCAAAAGGTTTAGTGGATGAACTCTTGAGAGCCTTAAATGTAAGTAAACTGCCTGGGCAGCTTGTGTCTTAGACCCAGGGCTTTACGCAACCATCCTGCTAATTCCTTATCCATCTGTTGAATCCATGTTTCTCCAATTTATAGACAAGGATGTTGTACAAGAATGTTGTGAGAAATGCTTTGCACAAATCCAGGTAGATGATGTCACTTGCTCCTCCCTTCTACACCACAGCTGTAACCCTGTAATAAAAGGCCACCAAATTATTCAGGCACAATTTTTCTTTAGTGAAGCCGCGTTAGCTATCACAGATCACTTCCTTATTTTCCATGTGCCCTAACATAGTTTCTAGTAGGATCTGTTGTATAATTTTTCCAGGTACTAAGGTGAGACTGACTGGCCCGTAGTTCCCTGAGTCTTCTTTTTCTTTTTATAAATGGCCATTAGTTTTCCCCTTTTCCAGTCAATGGGAACTTCACCAGAAGTGGTGTTGTCCTTAACACATCCCTGGCCAGGTTTAATTCTATCCTAACCTTATCCCTGACTGCTTGGTCAATTTCTCTGTATCTCTCTGTAGCTACTAGTCTTTTTAATCTGTAGGCTTCTTTCATTTATTTATTTATTTTGTTTTATTTTTATATTTAGTACAAACTCTTCCAGAAATACTCTAGAATTGTTCTGTAAATGGTCTTGTTTTACTATTCTCATGGGAGAATAAAGAGTGTCCTGATAAGACTTACATTTCTTTTTCTTTCTCTTCCTCAAAAAAATCAACCCCAAAATGCTTCAAACCAAAAAATTCTTCTGAAGATGAGTTCTCTTAATAAATTTAACACCTAAATCTATATGCTTGTTAGATGGAATAAACTCTAGCACATCTGAACATATGCCTGCCCTACTCATATCACAGGCTTTCACTTTATGTACCTACTTAAAAAAAGTCACGGCAAAGGTGATGGAAATTTTCTTCTGCAGTACATGCATGTCTCTGAAATCAATTCTAGAAAAAAATGATGAATAATCATGGAAGATTAAAAAAGGAAAATATTTAGCCTGCTAATTGGTTAGAATTTTTTCACTGAAAAAAACCCCCAAAACATATTCAGCAATGTTCCTTACCCTTGTGCAACTGCAAATGCCCTTCAGAACAATGAAGTAAATATGAAACAAAAAGAAGACATTTCCCAAAACTCTTGGTTCAAATTAGGGTAATTTTGGTTTTAAGTTTTTTCGTATCTAACCATATCTGAGCAAAGCTTCCTGGATAAACTAGAATTCAGCATCAACACACTGGTATACTAATGATGTTCTTTCAGTCAGGTAGGTAAGGTAAGATAGTCTAACCAATTTTCTAGTTTATATATTGTAAACATTTAGCAATATAAATGAGATGAATTATCAGCTCTCTCTATCATATTGAAATTGCAACAGCAACAGAGATTAAAAGACAATAAACCAAATGGTTTGATAGAAGAAAAATATTAAAGGGCTGCTGTGATACATTTTAAAATTACCGTCAAAGTTTCTGCTGTATTCAGTGTTCAGTGGCAATTTTTACATCTAAATAGAAGTTACGCAAACAGTAAGAGCTAGTACTGCAGAAAGGGAAGTTGTATACCTTAGGTTTTGATATTTGTATCAATTTTTTAATCTATTTTGTTGATAGTTCAAATTTATGCTAGTTAAACTGCTGAAAAGTTCAATATTTATAAAAAACAGCAGGGTTTTTTTTTCAAGAAAGAGAAAATTGTTTTGGATTTTTTATAAATTTGGAACTGCTGAACTAAAGTAAAATTATTTATTTTTTCTTTAGAATAAACCAAGGTGATCTTTAGCAGAAATAAATTTAATTTAATTCTCACTATCCCATATTTATGCAGCCAGAAAACAGTAAAAACCTGTTTGTTTTTTCAAAATGTTTGGATAGTGATAAGTAGTTCTGTCATGTCTTTTGGAATAGAAATTATAACATGTATAATAAATAATGGCAAACAGAAATCTACCCTTAGCTGTGGGTTGTGCAAGGTTATTTTAGCATATAGTGCCTCTGAGAGTTCTAGATCATTGCCAATAAAATCTGCATGTTGGAATTAATTAATGGGTACCAAGTTTAACAGAAGATGACAGCCAGATTTAAAGAGAGAAGTCATTTGCCTAATTTAACTTGGAGGTCAGGATTAAAACAAAATGAAGAAACTTCAGTGTTAGAAAATTTGTTTTGTTTTTTAAAAGTGTTTGGTATGACTGCAGTATTCAAAGCACTAATGAAGTCTTAAAGACATTTTAAAGATTTTAATATCCCATTTACATTTTCAGCCATTTACTTTAAACTGATTTGTCTGTCTTTGAAAGTGATTAATGCATGGAGCCTAGACACTCTGACTAAATGAAAAAAATCCCCCCAGGAACACTTAACTGAAAACATTGTCCTAGTTACTAAAATAATAATTATAATGAAAGTTTCTGGAGATAAAATTATATCAAAATATGCCTCTGAGCTTAAAACTTATTTAGTCAAGCTAAAATTTAGCCTGACCCCAAATTTATTGAGTCAAGCTGTGTTTACAGAACTCTTTGTTTAAAGAAAAATTAACTTGGTAATAAACCTGAGAATGGAAATAGAAATACATGCCATATAGGAAAGGCCTTTTATGTGATTTTTTTTTAAATAATCAATTTTTACATGCATATTCTGTCTACATTGAGATTTTATTCTGATCTGAAGCACACTTATGAGATAGAAAAAATTATAATAATTCCCAGAGCTGCAGTCTTTTTAATTAAATTTGCATTCCACCTATCTGTGATAGATGAGTAGGCCCTTGATAGGAGATTAAAGTTAAATGATGACCCTTACCCAACAGTTCGTTATTTTTGTATGTGAATGTGTGGGTTTCTTGGGCAATAACTTTAGATTAAAAAATGACAAATGTACGTATCTGTGTGTGCATGTGTATGCGCATTTGATAAACATTAAAACTGCAGTTTGCACTAAATTGTCCCTGTTTGAATCCTAAGGTTATTTCTGACTGCATCAGGGCATTTTGGCCCTCTTGCATTTTAACTACTAAATATCTATTTAACCTTAACTTTTAACACTGTTATTGCCATCGAAGTTCTTACTTCTTTATATTAATGGTCATATGTTTTTAATCTTCCTCCCACCCCCCCACCTCCCAAAATTGTCATTGATTTATTATAAGTATTGCATTAAAATAATCTTAAATATTAAATTAAACTCAATTTTAGGCATATTATGGTTCCTAGAAATTGTCCTCATATTTTGGAATGAAATTATAGGATGTTAGCAAGCTTAGCTGATATACTCTTGATAGTTGGAATCACAACATAAAATCCATTCCTGAAAATCTATACTGAAATTTCTATTGACCTTTGATGGTTTTAATTTCCCAAACAGAATTTTAGAAGTTTTGGCTAGAACTAAAATGCCTACCTAACAAATCTTGAAAGTTAAAAAAATCTAGAAAGCTTCATTAACTCACTGCGATACTGCAACGATTCCATAAGTGTGCTGTACCATATGGCTGACCAAAAAAACCCCCAAAAGAATGACATCTGTTAATTCATTGGGTTAAGAATATGACATAAAATACTTCATTTTGCCCCAATATGTATCTTTTCCTCAGGTTTATGCATCTAATCTGATTATTAGCTCAGTATCGTTAGCATATATACCATGCGAGAAAAGCTGCCAGTAAGGTGTAGAAGTTGTGCAGAAATACAGGTTGTATAGATGGGGATACTGATGAAAGAAACCAAGGATATCAGGCAAAGCCATAGAGCAAAGTAAAGCTGATGTGTGTATTTTATTGCATAGCTGGTTATTAATTTGCTAATTTGTCGATGTAGTGATCTGAATCTTTATTGCATGTCCCCCATTCTCTATTCACAACTGTCTTTCATGTCTTGCACCCCTGCATTAGAGATCCCATGTGAATTCCTTTCTGTCCCTACAAATGAATCTCACAGCAATTTGGTGCTGTAAATGTGAAGAAGAAATGTAGAGCTTAGCTCAGTTCAGATACCTAAAGTATTTCTTTTCCTTCACTGACACAAAGCATGCATATGAAGTAAGTTAGATCCAAAGAGAGTCTTGTACAAGGAATCCTTTTTTATACCCAGTCCAAGGTATCCGGAGTATAGATTGGTAGAAGTGTTTTTATTGAGGATGTTAGAAGAATGAGTGATATATGAGAAAGAAAGATTTGGATGGTTTATATGGTGACACATTAGACTTGTCAGTTGTATCACACACTGAATTCAATTAAACGCATTGGTATCCTTTTAGACATGGGCAGATAAGGGCAACCTTGAATACCACTATTTTTTTGAAACTTTTTAAACAAGGCTGTTAGACATCAAATATAAGAAAATAGCAGTTATGGAAATCTGCATTACTGAAGATACAGCTACAAGTATCAATATTTGATTATTGAGCTCTCATCAGAAAGTGTTACATGGATTTCATTATTGAGATTTCATATCATTACTAATAGTGTAATAAAGAACTACTCTCTTTTTGCAAAGGTAGAGCACCTCTAAGAAGTGATATTTAATTAAGAATATGTATTTTGTGCATCTGTTGTAGAAAAATACATTGGCAAAAGAATGAGAGCAGAGATACGTCATGTCTGAATTGTTAAATATTAAGTGACAATGCTATTTTGCTCATATTTTTACTTCTATCAATTTTGCCAGCAAATAAATAACTGGTCTCACAATGCTAAATTGTATACATACACAAAAGATGTATGACTAAACTCACAGGATACTTAGACACCAATTGCCTAAGCCGAGGGTAGGGCATGCACCAGGTAATAATACTTTGAACCCAGTTTTATTCTGATGGTAGCATTAGGGAAATGAACAGATGAGTCCTCAACTGTAGTCCTTTGTACTGTTGGGCAGGAAAACAGTTTCACTAAATTAATCAAAGCAAGTCTTACGCAGGTTTTGCAACTATGCTTTTCTTGAAGGTAAAAGGGGGAATGTGAATGTAGATTTAGTCAGGAGATAATCAGGGTAGTAGCGCTATGAAATGAAAAATAGAAAGGAAACACAACAGAAGAGAATTAAACAGAAAAAGTAATGGACTGAGGGCTGTTGGGGAAAAAAAAGAGAGATATTAAGAGAAAGCAGAAAGAAAGTATTTGGAATATATTACAAAATGGAAAAATACAGAAAGTCTAGTAGAAAGTAACATGTAAGAATGCATGGGTTTTGTTCTTACATATGAACTGTACACATTTCAGGTCAGATTTTAGAAATTTTAATAGCTTGAGAGTTTTTTAAAATAAGCCTTTTGATTAAAATATTTTACATTTTGGAATCAGATAACATGAAGTAAAACAATAAAACACTAAATCATTTATTTAAATTCATGTTAGCTTTCTTCTTCAGAAATTATATATTAGTCCTTTTCCTTCTGACTAATTTTTTCCCCACTCTTGGTGCAATTACATGTGTTGGTGAAAATCTTACCTTCCCTATGTCTGTACAAGAAAAAGTTCATATTTTTAATTTCTGGACCTGCACCCTTTATTCTCCTTAGCAGTCTCAACAGCTTTATGAAGAAGATAAAATGGAAGAGCAGCATGACAAATTGCAGTTCTGATCTTCCTTTATCCTATCTTCCTGCAGTACAAGTATGCTTGTAATACATGCAATTTTTAAAGGCATGTGTCATTCTCATGCAGCTGTTGTATGTCTGACTAAAATAAAATATTTGCCACACAGAGAAAGTCTCTTCCAAGACTTTATTTATTGTTCCACCTCATTTTTTCCACTGTATCACACTGTAGTGCTTTACTTAAAAAATCTGGGTGTGGGTAAAGAGGGAAGAAAGAAAAAAACCCATGAAAATTTAAAGCAGACCTTTTTATACTCTTTCAAAAAAGGATAAAAACTAATATATTTACATAATTTTTTTGCAGTTCTCATCAGATAACAAATTTAGGAGTTATGAGAATGACCAACTTTTTCATATAAAAAGAGCTATATTGTCTGGTCCCTGACAACAATCTTGCTTTCAGCATCACCGAAATAATTTCACAACCTGCCTGCCCCTGCAGCTCTTTATTCAACACTAGGTTTGACTGAAACAAATGACAATGTGTGTTCTGAAGTTTCCACCACTGAAAATTATTGCCTCTATGGACATTTGGCCTGGGAGACTTAGTCTTGTAACAGGCTTGTTTCTGCATTACTTTAATGGCGAATAGTAAGCAACGAAGGAGAAATATCTCTTTTTTTTTTTTTTTTTTTTTTTTTTTCCCCCAGGATTACCATATCAATGCAGCATTCACTTTTTGGAAAATACATTTGAAAAAGTAGAATTACTTGCTGTGCAGACAATATGACTATCACTGTTGTCTTCTAGTAATTAGTTACTTTTGAGACCCTGCAGAAAGTGGTGTAAGTCTTGTTCCTTGTTTTTTTTAAAAATTTCTTTAATATCAAATGAATTTTAGTCCCTATTTCAGGCAACACATCATTCATAATCCAAGGGAATCTTAACATTTGCAGGACTACATTTATTTTTCAGGTATGTGATATCAGACTTCCATCAGCACTACTTTTATGAAACATATTTCTTTTTCTCTTTGTATATATCCTTAGACCATGACTCTTCTCCAGCAGGACTAAATTGGTGAAATAACTGTCCTTTCCCAATTTTCTTGTTCATTTAATGTAGCAGAAGTTTTCTTCTATTGCTATGCAAATCTGAGGGAGAGATGCTTTGACATAAATACCCTCAGGGCTACAAAGGACTTAATTTCTCCAAATTTTTTATGCTTTTAGGAATCCTCAGATAAACTCTAGACTTTCTTCATTTATTTTGTTGAACAGAAGATCAAAGCACATGGATCAGACATCATAAATAATACATTATATGAGGATGAGCTGTAACTTGAGTGCATAAAACTCCCCAGATACAATTCTGAAATCAGCTTCAACAGGACAGCTTCTAATACATACGAAAAGTTGCCAATAATTAGTGAACTATCCATATGTTGACAGTGAGAAAATATATCATGACTGGATAATGGGTTTTTTTTTTTAATAGCTATGTGCTTCTGTGCCCTGAAGTTATTTTCAATGGGATAATAAAACTGTATAGGACTGATGTTCTGTGGATGTAATTAGGAGAGACAGACTAGACTTTTTGACATTTACCTAGACTATCTGAATTTGGCTTCAGACTATGTTCCAGTAAAACTACTCATGCAGTGTAAAACACTTCTGCTTTTAAGTAGTAAAATGGACTTGCTCAAGAGTATTTTTATAGACATATATTTCTTTCAGGAGATTGTTAATTTGAAACTATTTGTAGTATAAATAAAATGATTCAAGAATGTTCAAAAGTTTTTAAATAGCATTAATATTAAATTTCTCTTTATAAAATTTGAAGATTTACCAGCTTAGGTTAGAATTTTTTGATTCCACAAAAGCTTTACTATTTATAAAGTTCCTGGTGTGTCACTGAGTACTTCCTTCCTGGTAACACACAACCTGTGCAATTAAATGAAGTTTGGCTCTCTAAAATGGGTGAGACCATCTGAATTCCTTGACAGCAGTGTCACTGCAGGCCAGAAAGTCAGCACGTTTTTAGACACAGTGTGACAAGGCTAATAATGTAATGGTGTTTTCAAGGCCTAAAATTTATGTATACACCTCTTTCCATTTGGAGGTACCAATGCACATTTTCCATTTTGTAGTTTGTACTAGGTGATATTTAACATGGTAGATTTGTGTATTATTCAGATGAATCTTTATATTGATTTTTTTTTCTTTTAAATGAAGCTGGAACTTCTATTTAACTGCTGCATTTTCCTAGGTTTTTTTCATGTATCATGTAAAATATGGTCTTTCAAATTGTTGTACATACACTGTCTATGAACTTCATAGAACACTTACCAATTTTCAAAGCAAGAGGTAAGCTATTGTGAAGGATTTTTGTCTTGTTTTTATGGTACTCCAGGTGGCCTAATTTAGCATGATGATTTGAACATTTTTTATTAGCTGAAATGATGCTACTTTTTCACTACATATTCACATGGGAGATACAAAACAAACTGGAAATATTCAGCTACAAATGCAACAGCTTGTGAACAAGAACAAGGGGTTTTTGTACTTATGAAAAGGTTATGTGCTACAGTTGTGTCACCTGTAGCATGGCATCTGTTATTTTCATGGGTTGTTCACCTTTAACTTCTAGTTTTGAGTAAAAAACATCTAGAAAAGTTTTAGATCACAATAAAGATTATAAATTCACTCAATATATATCCAAGGACACTGGGTACAATATACAGTGCTCATTTTAGTATTCAAACTTAACTTTTACTGTCTGCATACTGTGGTTCATCAAGTTAGTTTGCTGAAGAGTTATTTGAAGTATTTGTTATAGAATAAAGCTACTTCAATGTGCTCCCTATTACAGTTGAACTATTACAGTGTATTTTTTATTCTTGAATATTGTCTCTTTCTGTCTTGAGTGATCTCTGTGTAACAATCTCTGTTTTATTGACTCTTCCAGTGGTGCCAAACGGTGTATTTTCTTTAGTATCTGAAGGAATACACTTAAAAGAAAACTGTTCATTTCTGAACAATCCAGATATTGCCTCATGCGCATTATGTTTATCAAGATACTGGTTCAAAAGTGTTTCCAGTAGCATCAATATTTTAAGCCCCAATGAAGCTCATAAAACTTATGAGTCAATAAGCTTATTTTGGTTATTATTATTGGTTATTTCATAGACTGAGTACTGTATTTTGGTGAATAACAACTGAATCAACTGTTAATTGCCAGCACAACTGTCATGATATCTCTGGTAATAACTGAATAGGTGTATGTGAAATGTCGTAAATAAAATGAGCATTAAACGGCATACCAATTCCCAAGAACTTCCCTAGCTTGTTTGTTTTAGTTCAATATATTGAATGGTAGCGAAAAAATCCTATTATTCCAAGCAAGCAAGTAAAACTTAAAGGAAGCAGAAAATCATTAAGCAGCTTTCAGATAATCAAGTATACTTAGGAGGTTCTGAGAACAAAATATCATTCACCTAATGTGACTTGGGAAGGACTTTTATATATAGATGAGGATATATATCAAGAAATAATAAACTGAAATTAAACCAAAGGGAAAAGAAGAAGCCTATTCTCCCTGCCTTTGACTACTAAGCAAAGAGAAATTATTAGTTATGTTTTAATAATAATGAAATTACTAGTATATGTTACTATTTTTATCAGTCTCAAAACTAGTATTACCTCAGCAGTATTTCTTAGCTTTTGTTTCCCACTTTTCCATGCCTTCCTTTTTGTTCTGAATATGAGCATTTATATCAGTATGAAAGTAGTAATACCAGTTCTCTTCTGATTTAAAATCTTGGTGTAGGTAATGTGTCTTGAATTAATATTGTAAGGAGGTGACTGCTTAAAGACTCTGGATATGACAAATGCATTCCTCATTCCCCATCTGATTGGACTCTAGTTTAAGAAAATGGGAAAATTTATGAAGAACTGTGTGTGTTTGTGTCCTCAACATTCCAATGTGAATATATTTTATGCCTTCTGAAATCTTATGTTCTGAGACAGGTGAAAATCTTGGGTGGAAAAGGCTTAGCCATGGGATTGTTGGCTGGAAAGGACCCCTGTTGCACTGAAATCTTCTTATAGGCAAAAGAGGAACATGGGAACACTGCTTACAATGCAGTCAAGTAATTAGTTTCTAGTCCAATTGTTCAGTGTTTCTCTGCTCTGTTGTTTCTAAATTTGGTTTTAATTAAATGCTTAGTGACTGAGCATTGTAATTTTCCAAAGAACACACTGGGATGAAGAACATTTGCTAGGTCAGTTATTTTCTGAAGGAGGGAAAGAAACTAGTGGTTTATTAGTTTGAGTTTTCTGAGAAATATTGCTTCATGTCAACATTCTTACAGCCACAAAAATGTGTCATACAGTGAGATTGCAAATTGTGTGAATTGAGACATGCAGGTGGCCAGAATAACTACAAAACCATGGCTGAAATGCAAAGAGTAAATTTATTTTATTACGTCACTTGACTGGAGGATTCCCAAGCAACGCTTGGGAATGCAGGCTCCATTCAGGCTTAGTCCAATCCTAGAGGGCAGTGGGCCTGTTGTTTTCACCCATTTATCAAAGGCCCACACACATGCAGCTTACCACCACACTGTGATCTCCTCTGTGCTTTTTACGATCTCTGAGCTTTGATCTCTCTTCCAGCAGGGAGCTCAAACTTGTCTGTGAGAGCACCTCCAAGTCTCTGCAAACACCTATGTTATCTCTATACAGAAATTCTACTTCTCAACACAGCAGTAGGCAAAATATCTGTTTTCCCACACTGATATCCTCCAGGCCTTGGCATTCCTACTTGCAAGGTCACTTGAGTGAATGTACCCTCTCCTTGTCAATCTTCTGCTTTTAAATATTTTCTCCCAGCACAAATGATGGATATACAATGCTGGGCATACAACCTGAATGTCCTGAGAATGGAATATGTGTCATAACACACTTGGTTGAGGGTGTGATGTTTGTGATAAGTTCTTACCAGGCTCAACAAAGACACCAGTCCATGTGTCAAGGAACTGTTATGCTTTACTGTATAATTATCTTATCTCTGGCAACTAGCCCATTGTTTAGTCTCAAAAGTGTTGGGTAACAACCCCTTAATTTTTGTAACACACTTCAACAATCTTCACAACAAATCTCAATAGGGAGTAAGTGGTAGAATATGACAACCACACTTTGCCAAGACAAAGCAAGGGCAGGGAGGGAACAATAAAGGCAGAAGAGGGAGAAGGAAAAGAAAGATCACCAGTCCTTAGATCCCACATTGGTCCTGCTGAATGAATAGTCTGGATGTAGGGTCAACAGAGAAAAAGAGAGAGGAAAAGAGGCAGGACAGGGACAAACCCATTTCCTTTTATAGTTAACCTGGTGCATACGTCTTATGCAAAATAGATTTTTTTGTGTTATTATTTCACACATGTGCAACGAGCCCCTTTGAGCCCTCTAGGAAGTGAGTTGAGGCAGAGAGGGTGAGCTGACACAGCGTCAAAACAGAAAAAGAAGTTGGCTCAGAACAACACTGACCCGCCTCTGTGGCACCCTCTCTTCCAGTGAAAACTTTCCTGTTGCAGCAGTCCAAATGTTTGACAAAACATGTTTATGCCTGGAACTGGCACAGTACATCCTGCCATTTGAAGACTATATACCACCACACAAATGTGGTGGTGGTAACATTATACTGAGTGTTTCAATCTCAACATTCCTCAACATTCCTTGCAGTTTCCTGACTGCAAACAGAGTTTCAAAAGGAAGAGAAAGGCACTGTAGTCTCTGCTAGAATAAGTAACATTTAAAGATGTGGAAACTTTCCTACCCTTCCTTATTCTCAAAGCTCACTAATTTCTATATGTACTTATTTTTAGGTATTATTGTTTTAAGACAGTCTCTTTTCAAGTGTTTGCTGTATAAGACAACTCCAGAAAACTCAGTTTTCTGTTTTTATCTGAATATAATATGTTGAAATATCCTATCATGTCTCTTACAACATTAATTTAAAATACACATATAGTAAATTCATACATGCAAGTTAGGTATAATAAGGAACATGCTTGGATTATGTCTTCCTTCCCATATTCCTTTTTGTGTACGTGTCATTTTATACCAACGGGTCTTTGTGCTATAGAGCACATTGTCCAAAATATCAATATATCATACAAAAATTAAGTCTTATTATGTGCAACATTAATTTAATGACTATGTGTTCCACAACTGCATATAATAACTTTTCTTGATGTTGTTCATCCTGGAGAAGCGCAGATTCCAGAAAACTATCATTTCAGTCTTTCAATACTTACAAAGGGCTTGTAGGAAAGATGGGAACAGACTTTTTAGTAAGGACAGGGCGTGATGGCTTTACACTAAAACTGCAGAGGAACTAAGTTGGGTGGCAGTGTTGAGCTGCTGGAGGGTAGAAAGGCTCTGCAGAGGGATCTGGACAACCTGGACCAGCATGCTGAAACCAGTTGTATGAAGTTCAGTAAGGTGAAGTGCTGGGTCCTGCGCTTGGATCACAACAACCCCAGGCAGAACTACAGGCTTGGGTCAGAGTGGCTACAAAGCTGACCAGTGAAAAAGGATCTTGGAGTGCTGGTCAGCAGTCCACTAAATATGTGCCAGCAGTGTGCCCACGAGGCCGAGAAGGCCAATGGCATCCTGGCCTGTATCGTAAATAATGTGGCCAGCAGGAATAGGGCAGTGATTTCTTATAACTTTATTGTGAATTGCTCAGGAACAACATGAAAAGAGCATATGAATCAAAGATGTTCTAATGAGAAAGAAAATAGTGATTGCTTATCCTAACAAGTTTGTTAAAAAGTTGGAATGTGGTTCATCAGCCAGAAGTCTCTTAATGGATCCTAATTCTAAACAAAATATAATGTTTAAGATGTACATTTGAATGTACAGCATGAGTACTATTTTGTGAATAAATAGTATTCAGTAATGAAATGCTCAAGAATCAATGTTACATTACCCAGACTCAGAATTAAGTGTCTTAATGTTGCAACAGTGTGTCTTTTAATGTCATGACTCAAGTGCTTAATAAGAAAGGGTTAGTGATTTTTTTTTCTATTTCTGTTGGCACTGCTATGATGAATAAAACCAGAGTTTTACCATCCCAAAACTAAGGATGAGACATGCAGTGTGACTGTTCCCTGATTCTCAGAAGGTTTAACATTTCCTGATTTTGTCAGTGACACTGCAAATGAAGTGTGTAGAGAACACCAGAAATAGCTATCTATAATTGCACAGCAATTACATGGGGTGACATTTCTTACAGCATGCAACATATGTGAAGTTTCTTTGGGTATTCTGTAATGTGTTTTTATTTTCTTTTTCTTTTAGTGGATTCAAAATAAACTGTGAAACTATTGTGTTCTATTATTAAAAGTAAGGACAAAGCAGTAATCTTAGTCAACATCTCCAACTGGCTTTGGTAATATAATTTTACATTAGAGAGGTCTCAGAGTTGCATGATGTGTCACTAGCTCATAGGGTATGATTTTTGACTCCTTTCTTAAAAAGAAAGTCAATTCTTAAGAGGGTTTTTTTCAGCTTCTAATTGAATTGTAAAGTAAATCCTACCCCTAGAAGAATAAAGACTGGGGCTTGTACTTGGAAAGTTGCAGCTGAAGGGATGTATCTGCTTGGACACGATGCAACATACGGGATGCTGTAAGCTACTGTTATTTTTGATGTGTGAGACAAATATGTTTTTCTCCCATTCTTAAATAGTTTCATTTTTTTACACAAAAGATGGGGTAGTTGATTTAATTCTGCAAGAAAACTTCAGTTATGACATTCTATAATTGCATTTTGAGAGAATTGAAATTAAAAAGGCATTAGGCAATATTGAAGTGAATGTGAAATTGCTGGACTCTTGTGATGATTTATTATTTTCTTTGAAATAGTTTTGAGTTTATATTGATAGACTTGCTGTTGTGTGTGAGTTTTCATAGCAAGAGTATGCATTTGTCTTTTGAATGATACAACAGATCACTGATCCTGTTTTTACAATAAGATTACAGATTATTTTATGGGAATCTCAGGAGTTGGGAGGGACTGGAGAAATGCATCCCACTACTTCAGACAATATGCATTACCATTAGTTGTGATTGTTCACTGTGCTAAATCTTTAAGGAAGTAAAACAGTGAATAATCTTTTTCTGCTCTTTAAAATATGTGAAGCTGCTGTTAGTTATTAAACAGTAGTTAAAGAGCTGTTAGAATATTTTGACAGCAGAGCAGCAAGGGGGAAACTAATTAGAAAATAATCATGAGGCTGAATGAGCAGAAAAAGATGTTGTGCCTATCACGAATGGCAGGTGATGCCTAAAGAAGTTGCACAGTTTGTCTGTGTTTAGAAAATAGTACCTGCACAAAGAATGGAAAATTACAGAAAGGTCTGTGCAAGCAGTTCTCTAAGAGCAGATTTTAAGGACAATGGGGCACAACTTCCTATGATTATTGTTACTCTTTACTCCAACCCTTTTTTTCTCTTAAGTTTGAATAGGATTTAAAGCTTCTGCAAACAAGGGAAGCAAGTCTGTTTCGTTCCCTGATGACTGCTGATTCTTAAAATTTTTATCATACTATCAATATGACAGTACCTAAGTATGGAGATACAGGGAAAATTATTAGATGTATTTTCAACACAGAGTCAATGACGTCATTTCTCTGTTTTACTTATTCCTGTGCACATGGTAGTAGTTTCCACCCACTTGGAAGGTGGCCTGAGCTAATTCAGCATAGGTGAAGTAACGGAAATCTTAAGTGGGTCTGGGGAATAGGAGGTTAAAGGGAGAGAGTAAACAAAATGAGCCACTGCTACACTACAAGAAGAGATACCAGGTACCCCCTGTACTTGCCAGTCTTTTTACATCTAGAGCAAGTACCCATATGACAGCAGGACACAGTCGGGGTGAGAACTTGAATGAACAGAGATAGATAGATAGATAGATAGATAGATAGATAGATAGATAGATAGATAGATAGATAGTTCTACCATATCTTTCTATAGTAAAAAAAATAATTTATGGAAAGATAACTATCACTGCCCAATTTTTTTGTTTTTGTTTGCTTTTTTTCCCTTAACTGTTTGGTGTTTTCACAGATCACCAAATATTTAAGTATTTTATAGAAATGGATCACTGATAGCATTCATCGTTGACTGTGTGCAGAGCTCTCCTGTGTTTCTCTCCCCTCTGTTCCAATGTTTGCTATGCCAGTGCATATAGAAACCTTATAATACTGTTGCCTAAAGTGGAGTCAAAAACCCAAATTCCAAGCAACATTGGTACAGATAAAATAGGGAGCAGTCCTTTAATTCAAGTGTACGGAGTACATAGGCACACATATCAGCGTAGAATTTGCACAATTTTTAGCTTTAACTAATTTCCATAACTCGTGGGTACATCCAACCTGAAACCATTTTCCCTCAGTACCACCCTCAGAACTGCCCCACTGGAGCCACTCCAAGGGTTCTGGGCCCTCCATCTTGTGTTTTTACTATAATGTACCTTATTATTCTGGTCCAGGTGCATGTGTCCCAAACTAGATGTCCTGGGTAAAACCTCTTTCCTTGAAAAGACTGTTAAACGGAATTTCAGGAATATGACACAAACCATGATAAAAGGATTTAGAAACTGTTAACTGCTTCCTTAAGAATGAGAAATTATGTGACCACATTTAAATCTACAAATATATAAAACACTTTAAGGCATCATTATTCTGAGGCAGAAAACTCTCTGCCTGATCCCCTCCTAATGTCCCATTACTGAATGAGAAAAAAATCACATTTTGTTTGATCACCAGATGGAGACAGCCTGTGCATCAGCTTTCCTGTGCAATTCAGAATTTATTCCTTATGGAAAAGTCAAATCAGTAACTATCTGACAGGCAATGTAGTCTGTATTGATCTTGTGCTCAACTAACTAACTAACTAACTAACTAACTAACTAACTAACTAACTAACATTTTATAAATCACTTGCATTATATTTTGAAGTTAAAGAGTTTTGAGGAAAAGAGAATGTATTCTTTGGCCTTAGTCTGAAACCTTTTTGTTTGCACTTTATAGTGTACATTACTTCCTAAAAAAGTTATATTTAAAAGAAACTTTAAATTTTTCTAGCTGAAGATATCTCTTTTGCATTATAGGGAGAAAAAGGAGAACAAAAACTATCTATCTATCTATCTATCTATCTATCTATCTATCTATCTAATCTATAATCTATAAAAAATAATGTGTTCTAATTATGCTTTTCCTGTCCTCTCTACAACCCTCAGTCTCTGATGAGCAGAAATGAAAATTCTATCATGTTAAAATAAGAAATGAACTTTTAAGCCTGCAGTGCTTCAAATTAATAAAACAGCTCTGTCCTCTTTGGCTGACACAATAAATGATATGATGGCAGTAAGAACAGATTGTATTGCAGAGTGATTTTGAGTTGGAAGGCTTGCACTGCACCACGAAACACACTGCAGGTAGAGTAATCCTATTAAGATAAAGTATGAATAGATAAATTTTTTAAACCAACCTACATACAGGAAGATATATAGTGCAGTATTATTTCCCCAGTGTAGGCTTATTTTGTTTATAATCATGTTGTTACCTTTCTAGCATATATCCAATTTCTTTCTAATATAGTAATTGGAATTCTGTTCCCCTATAATAACTTTACAATTGTTTCTGTGTAAAAGTGTATGTATTATATAAAGTATATAATCTCCTAAGTAATTATTTGTTTAGTCTATTAGTTTTTAGCTGAAAGGAGCTGAAAGTATTTGCTATTTTTTTTCCTTTTTTTTTTTTAATTTCTGTAAGGCTATGTGAGATGACCTATATTTTTGCATAGAGCTTGCTCAACTGATTAATTTTATTCTGCATTTATCCAGATCTATTCCAGATTAACCGAAAATAAACAACAAACATTTTTCTCAGCCTTCTAAAATGTATCAAGATGTCAAACATCAGCTTTGATTTTTAGGAAAGCAGTATAATAAAAGTTTGTGTGAAATCTTACAGAAAAGGAAAAATGACTACTAAAACTTAAAAATTCTTGGGGTCTTTTTGTCTTCACCTGACTTTATACTCTCTCACACATCTGTTGCCTGTAGTTTAGGCATTTTGTTTGTTTGTTTGCTTTTAGAAAAAGCTAAAACTTCAGTATTCATGAAAATCTTGCTTAGAGGTGGGGTCCATCAGAAATAGTGCAGCGTTATAGAAATTAATTATGTATTTTTGAAGTCTCTGATCAATGTTATAAAATCAAATGTAATTTTCAAACATCTCCCATAAATACTCATTTATAAAGTTATTGATGATCCATGGATTTTATCATTCTGGAAAATATGGAAATTATTTTTTTTCTATGCTGCCAAAATAATGAAAAGTCGTTATTTGTACAATAAGACTCAAAAAGTACAAAAATATCTGTCTGTGCTGGAAACTGCATTTTTAAAGCCCAGTATTAACTTTCACACTTCAGTATCTTCACATGTTAAATCCCTCAAGCTTTGCACTTCATTAGTTGTCAAAAGATGCATTCAGATGAATTTGAATTTTGACTTTTTCTACCTTGATATTTTAGTTCTATTAAGAAAAATAAAAGACTGTGTGTTTCATTTTAAGCTAATGTGCCTGTATTTTGCTGAAGCAATGTGACTGTCTAGCTCTATTAATTCAATCATCTTTTTAAGTTAATTTTGAGAAGTATTGTATGTTATGCTCTCTCATTCAAACCAGGGTTTGGTACAAATGAGAATTGATCCCAAACTTTAAAAAAGTGAATGCAAAAATCTGTTTGTTAAACTACATAACAGTGATTTAAAAGATGCTCAGCATTTTCTCATGAATTTAAAACCAAGTTTTTTGTGTCATAGTAATGCAATCTCTTGTCAAATTTTATTAATTGACATTATTTTTAAGTGACATTAAAATTGTCTTCCTAGGCTGATACAGTATTTTTTTACCTCTGCAATAATGAATTCAAATAACTGTGTTACCTCAAAGCTTGATAACTTCCACTTGCACTGTTCAGAAACTCTCATAACCTGTGCATGCCTTTAAAGTAATAGAAAAAAAAACCCCATACCTTATGAAGCAATTTCAAATATAAAATAGAGTTTCATATACTACAGAGTAGCTTCAGAACAACAAAAAGAGAGGCTAAATTCAACAGATGCAGCAAATTCTAGTTCACAAATGTGTCATAGGTTTTTTAAAACTACAGGGACTAAGATAAGCATTTAACACTAAAGAACAGTGATCCTGAAAATCTACATGAGTGACCTAAATATAATTAATAGCAAACTCACAGTGGAAGCATATATAAGCCCTTCTGCCATGACTGAGTATCCTTCCACCAATTTTAGCATCCTCTGGGGAAAGAAACTTCTTGCAACCTTCTTTTTTAAGGTTCTACTTCCATGTCGAATTTTATCTCTACGTGCTATGTAGACAAAAAGAAAACAAAAAGGAAAAGAAGGTAACATAATACTGGGGTTTACTCATTTCAGTATTCACCTCAAGGTGGGAGTCTAAGTGTAGTCCCGAGTTTCTGACATTACTGGATTTTTATTAGCAGTGTAATGTCAAATGCATAAGTGATCTTTCATCAGGATGTCAATCCTCCAAATAATTCAGGTTTTGTTTATGGTTTAAGGGGAAAAATGCTTTTTTTACAAGACCTCTTCCCACGAGGAAGGTTTAAATCCTTTTTTGTGTGTGAAGAGACATTTGACTCGCCTGCTAAACATGGTCTCTGGGTCACTGGCATTTCTGTCTGTCTTTGGTCTTAAATGTATCATTCAACAAGACAGTGCTTAGAACTTCACTTCAAAGATGGAGTGAGCTGTTAGAGGCTGAACTTGTAATACCTCAAAATACATGAATCAATAAGATTTTGAACAAAATATGCCCCCATGAAAAACATCCTGAATAATACAATAGTGAAAATTCAGGTCTAGAATTCATTGTGTCTGGTACTTGTTTGCTAGTAATACAGAGTGAACAGGAATCAGACACCCTGAAAAAAATCATTCTTCACAAAAACAACCTGAAACATTTCAGAAGGTTGGATTTGTCAACATTATTAGCTTCTGTGCCTGAATATACTTTAGATGGGAATAAAAGATTATAATTTACATCTATGTAGTTCTGGAAGAAAAAAGACAAAAAATATAACAAGAATTTGAAGGTCAGTATTTGATGTCAGTGTGTGTGTGTAACAGGTATCATGGTTCTAATTTAAAGATCACAGAATATTCTGAGTTGCAGGGGACCCACGAGGATGAACAATTCCAGCTCTTAAAGCAAACAGCCCATACAGGAATTGAACCCATGAACTTGGTGGTTTTGGTACCACGCTCCAAGCAACTGAGCTAATCTCAAGGTCTTTAGTAGTTTTCAGGTATTATGTACATATTATGACTTTGTTGGCACCACTGTTACAATCATATTGTGTTGCTCTTCAACGCCTTTTTAGTGTAAGGACAGAACTAGCTCATTTTATTAGAACAAAACAGATTCCAACAATCTAGTATATATTCTCTTCAAGGACCTTGTTATGCAGCGTTGGAGGGAAGGGAGAGGGGGAGAGGGGGAGAGAAGTCTCTGCTTTCCCCTTTGTCCCGGGGGCGGGGAGGGGGGGAAGCGGTAGAGAAGGGAGAGAGAGACAGAGTCCAACCACCGAAGCAGGAGAATATGTTTATTCAAACAATCCACCAGATATTTTAAAGGCCTCAGGGGGCAGACCCCAGATCTGGGCTGGATTGGGTGGAAACTGAGGAAGGGGCAGGGTCAAAGGTCCATTAACCAATGATTTTAGGACAGGGACAGGGCTGGCTACACTCCCGGCCCTGCCCCCCCTAGCCACGAGGCACACATGGGGCTTCCCACCTTGGAATAACAGGGCAGAGAGGGGAGGGGAGGCCTGGGAGCCTTAGGAACCCCAGGGCTCCTGAGCGAGGGTGGGCACTGCCTGGCCCAGGACAGGGCAATCTAGCTTAATGACTGACTCGTCAAGAGAACAAAGAAGCTCGAGGGATACAATGGACAGGGTGTGCTGGTCATCAGCACAGCACAGCCGAGGTTAACAGAATTAGGGAGGGAATTGCTACAAAAAAACCTGTTACAAGTAAAACTTCACTTTAAAACAGCACTTTAAAACTTCAACTGCAAGTCTCTGAGTTGTTCAATGTGTTTGTCCAGCTCTGTCTTCCATGGGATTCATTTCAGCATATTCCTGCACTTTGTGTAATGTGAAATTGTACCAAAGCCAAAATCTATGTTTCAATTCACCACATTTGTTAAAATTCTGATGGCTAATACCATAGTGCTATAGTTATTTTCTGTACCGTAACAAACTTAATGGGATTCCAGAATTACTCATTTGTAACAGAAAATAAAAATATATTCTGTGCATCAAATGGTATAGGTAACATCACAACACATTCTGCCTAAGAGATGTGTTGATTTGTGAGGTTTTTATTGCAGTTCATCTGAATTACTTTATTGCTTGAGACCATGAACTTTCCTATATGATGAAAATTCTAAATGTTGTCCAATGTTTTCATCTTTAAAATGTCCGTCAGCAAAATATTTTTCAGCATAGTATATAAAGAAGTAGATGCAGATGAAAAGAGTACCTTCATCAGGATTGCTGTTTACCTCAAGACTTCCAGGAAATGCTTTGTAATGATGCAGATTTGATAGATTTGATTACTTTTTCATTCCTATTAATGGTGCAGTGTTGCTTAAGTGTCAGTATTTTTGAGAGGATCAAATTTTTAATTTCCATGTTCTTAAGTCAACAGATGCTTCCAAAATAAAATAAGTACCCTTTTGAAGATAACAGGAGAGTGATTTAAAAGTGAATTCCCCATCGATTTGTCCAATTGGGCTCCTGAGCTACATTTGAAAAATGAAGCATCACATCTAAATCATCTGGTGATCTTGGGAATTAGATGACTCATCCCTGAATAGTTGTGATGTCTTTTCATTCATGCATTAATACACTGATATAAGATGGAGGAAGTAGTTATTTATATTTCTGATTCACAGAGACTTGAACTTCAGTGTTTTGTACTTGTTTGTTTATTTACAAAAGGTTGTCAGCCTTGTCAATTCTCACTTCAATTACTCTACCCAGAAGTGTCTCCAATAGGAAATGAAAAGGTAGTGTGATCAATACTCACTTTTCTCTCCTTCTTTTCCGTGAGAAATACCCTTCATTCTTCTTACCAGAGCCAGAGCTCCTTAATGGTGCCACTCGCATCTTAAGACTGAGGATCCAGTGCAGGTGAGAGGAGGACAGATGAAGTGTACTTAGAGGCATCCCAGTCAGCACCCATATGAGCTACCTGCATGCACACAGGCACATGAGGTATGACAATGTATTGGTTACTATCTGTCTTTAAATCTGCTACCTGCTAATGTCTGTGTCTTACTACTGAGATGCTCTAAATAATAATTCCCTGACTATTTTTTCACAGCCACATAGGCATGATTGATGAGACTGAGTAGAAATATAGGCTCCTGGTTTCACTTTAGTTGTCAGTGTGGTCTTCTGTCTATCAATCAGCCTTCCATGAGGATATGGGTTTCATATTTGTCTTTTCAAATCTACCAGCATAGTTTTTACACCAGATAACTTGAGTATTCAAAGTGCGTCTTTATTCTGGTTTTGAGGTATCTGAATCTCATATGAATTTGAAGTCCTTTTCACATCTCTGCATGTGAAAGAGCATTGAAAGGAATGTACTTTGTGGTGAGTCAGTGGGATAGTGATATTTTCCATTCCTTCCTTAATATTGTCTAACATTCACTAACTGTCTTGTATGATTTTAGTTGCCTCTCTTTTGACACTTAGAAAGAAGATATTGGATGATTTATTATTGCCTTCCCCAGTCTTCCTTCCATTATTACTAAATTGTTCCCCTGCTTCTCACATATTAAATAACAAGAGAAAATTAGTATTTTTCCCTACAGTTTAAAATATAATTAATTTGAAATTACCTGCTGCAGTTTTATGTAAACAGATCATTAGCCCATGCTGTATCTTTTTGTTGTTGTTGTTGGGGTTTTTTTTCTGCATAGTTCCATTTTCCACTTTTTTTACTGTAGTGTAATTTTATTTTTTTTAATGTGTACTATAGTATTCCTTTCAACAAGTATCTGAGATACTTGTGTAAGCAGTCTCATACACCAGTACTTTGATTTAAAAGCAGCAGTTTATGTCACACTCTGTTTTTGGTTTTCTTTCTCCACACCTATATTTAGATAGGAAAAAATATATATTTAATCTTGGTACATATGTTTTGCATGCTTTTTTTGAAAAGACACACACAGGATAGTGACATAGACTGCCACAGACAAGAAGCTCCCTTCAACATCACCGACATGCAGTACCAACATGAACACAAGCACAGCCAGCCAACTACCCTCCTCTTGTTTGGCTACTAGAGACTGAAGCTCAGTATTGACAGCACACACTCAACAAGCTCTTGATTCACACAGAAACGCACATTAGCGGATCCCTCACATCCCGACAAGACCCTTTTGTCTGGCCAACACCAATGACCCACTGCCAGACAACATCTCTGACCTGACTCCAGCTGCTGACCCCAGATCCACTCCCCCTTGTCCTGCTACTAGCTAACACCTAGTCCCCGTGGCAGTCACACAAGCATATACGCACACTCACACAGACACTACGTATAGAGAGAGGGATTACACAGAGATAGTCAAGAAGGGATTGATTTAACAGGAAGACAGGACAGACTGTGGAGAGGAGGTGCAGGGCTCAGTGTGAGAGGTGTACTGTCCAGCCCTGTTTTACAAGCGATCAACGTTTTTTATACCCCTGCCTGTCTATTCCCACTTTCTTCCTTCCTGTTCCTCTTTGGGTAGACATTCCCCCATCGGTTTGTGAAGTTTCAAGATCGCTGGGAACATCCTGGCCTCTCAGATTTGCACGCTTATCAGCAGAAAGCTCCTGGTTTGCATGCAGCTTCTTGGTAGCACAGCAATTAGTGTGACTTGAACACATTTGTTTCTCGTTATTCTCTCATTTATGTTTGTCGGGTTGGTGTCTTCTATGCTCTCATTTATGGCTTTCCCCTTTGCTTATTATACCTTATTCCCTTTTATTGTTGTAGACCGCGGTCTATTATTCTTCCTTTAAAAGTTGACCAGGAAAACACTGAAAGTTTATACTTTTTTTTCTGTCTATTTCAAGCCCTCCATGTAATTGTCATTCCTGAAATGGTCTGTTTCAGTTGATCATTGTGTACTTCCCCTCTACCAATCAATCAGAAAGAAGCTGTCCCAAATAACTGACAAATCTGGACCGAGGATTTCAATTTATTTGCATCTCTCATTTTCTCAAAATTTTGATGCTATTTCATTCCTGTAATGTAGTTTACTGAAGAATTGCAAAAGGTCAGTCTTCACACTTTTCTTCATGGACTCATTCTGCCTAAGAGAAACCTTGAAAAGGTTAGTGTTTTCTGGAAGAGGAGAGGAAGGTTGAAGGGAGTCAAGCATATTTCATTTTTTGCTACATGCAAAAAAAAAATCAGTTTCAGGATATTTCAGCAGTAACATCTTTTCATATAGTCTTTTTTCTACCATTGATAGGAGTCTCAGTGTAAAACTATGTAGACTAATTGCAAGCATGAGTGAGTAAACACAGTTTAAGACTGCAAGGTTACACTGTCTTTACAAGGATGCAAAATTTATGGAGTATATACTAGCTTTAGAACATTATTATCCTTATAACTATGAGGTCATATGGATCAGAACATCATTAATGCATAAAACTGAGAAGTAACACGAGAGAGTTAGTGGAAAATATTTACTGAAATGTAATATGTCACTCAATCATTTATTTCAACAGCACTCCTCCTTTATATGCTTGATTTAACTGATCAAAACTGAATTATAACAGCATGAACATTCACTACATCTTTGTGGTATGTTGATGATGACTAAATCTTGAACTGCTTCTACCAAAATCTGCCTTTCATTTTTCTTGATCACCAATCAGGAAATGGAAATTTGCTGTGAAAGCCATACATTTGCAATCACAATTACTGGCCCCCACTTGGGTATCACCTAGCAACTGCAAGTGTTCAGTATAAGCTTTCAGACCAGAGAAATCTTAGAAAGGTTTCAAACATTGAAAGCCTAAAGGAGTCTTAATTTTCCTAGGGATATTTTTGTGAGAGGAGAAAGCAGAACTAACTAAAACATGGGTATGCAAAAGTAACAAAATCTTTAGCTTTTGGTGTCAGACAATTAGCAATTCTCCCTGTTTTAGGTGAGAATCCCATATATAAAATCCTATCAAATCCAAATGAAACAGATGATTCAAGTGTGGGGAGCTCTATAACCTCATATTCCTCTAAGACACATTCGCTATCCTGTGCATTTGCAGAGAATTAGAAATTTCCTAACATAATACTGGTGAGCTGAGCCTGACCAGAATCTTAAACAAAGATTTGTTTGCTTCTGTTCTTTCAAAATAGAATATAATGATGTCTCCAAATGCTGCAAGTTCCATCGTGTTTGTTTTTCATCTTGCAGTGTTAATAACATTCTGCTGATCAAATTCAGGTACAATTATTTTGAGAGCCCCTGATGTTTTTGCTTTCACTTTTTATTAACCAGATAATAAATGCTTATCTTTTTAATACATGAGGGATGAATACCTTTCAAATGCAAAAATATTCATTCTAGAAAAAAAAGGTGTAGATATCCTTTCTAGACATGTGTTGTTTCTTCTGAGTCGCCATTAAGTTTGGCAACTTTCTACCTAAAATATGGATTTTTTATTGTATTTTATCTTTTGATGTTGAAAGTGCTGAAAGAGGTGAAGACAAAAGGATGGATAAGGGTAAAAGACATCACAACCTAGCTGTTACATTAAAGCATAGCATATTTATTTCCTTTATTATTCAAGTTTTTACTTTGGCTTCAATGTCTTTGATCAAGTACTTTGTTAGTTGAACATGCCTATGCCAAGTGGTGATTATTTTTTTAAGAACTTCAGAAGTTCCTTTACCATTTTTCTTTTATGTCTTACACTCCTGAAAGAACTGGACTGGTGGTGAGTTAGGGACCAGTAAGAGTGTGTATTTTTTTCATAGAGTTCCTTCCATTAGGCTTATCAATTATATTTGTTAGCAATTTTGGAGGTAAAAAGGTGCCACTGCAATTCAGAAGCCATCATTATGACTTAAATCCTACCTCTTTATCTATATTCTCAACTTTTAAAGATTGAGATTTAATTTGAAAAAACCTAGTTTGCGTGACAATTTTGATGCCAGTCTTTTAACAAATCAGTACTGGTATTCGTTGGTATCAGTCCTAGATCAGGCTTTTCCAGGAAGATTATCTCAGAGCTGACAGTAATATTATTACTAATATAAGCAATTTAAACAGGCAGAATAAACCTATTGTCTCCAAACTTCAGATCTTTTTGTCTTAAGTCTGAAGGAGTTTTACTCTGTCCATTAACTGTCACATTGTTTATTCATATTTTCCTATTAAAGTATGTATTTTATATAAATTATAAACATCTCGTGTTTTTTTCACTGAGATGTGAATATACTAATCAGTCACAAATTTGCTTTACACAGTACTCATCTATACATCCTTGGTTAAAAATTTTTGGAGTTGATTATTTTTTGCGCTTTTCCTGTCATGTTCTTTTATGGTCCTTTGCATAATTCAAGCTGAACTTCATACCCTCTGGCTAAAATTAAAACATTCTAAAGGCTGAGAGCTAAAGGTAGTGGAAATATTTCTAGCATGAGCTTTTCAGAAAGAGGCTGTGCTTAGCAATTACAGACACAGCTCTACCTTAAGTTCAACTGAACAGCACCAATTTGTACTTCTAGTTTTACTAGCAATAGTACTTTCTATGTCTGAACACAGCCATCACTCATATACTGAACCATATGAAGTTGTTAAGGTACATAGGCAGGTGGGCAGTCTTGAAAGAGAGGTGCTGGACAAATTGAACATTCACTAGCAAAATAAATAAAGTTTGAAAGAAGCACTGCAGTATAGTAATGAATTTTAAGTCTGGGGCAGGAACAAAAGCACAAACCTGATGTTGCAGTGCTTTAAAAAGCACAACGTGATGGGTCTACTGTGTTTTGTTTGTACAGAGGAAGGGAGTAATTTGAAAAAGGCAAAAATTACTTGATTAGATTGGTCTAATATTGATAGTATAAAGAATCAGCCATAGAGATAACATGGCAAATGAAAACAAAGTCTAGAGCCTCAAGATAACATTTCATCAATAAGCTGTTAGGATTGCTGTACAGTCTGTAATAGCAATTAATAATTCTTCTTAAGCCATTAAGGATGTGCTTGGGTGAAAAATCACTGCAATCTAAACAATATCCAATAGCTTTTACCTGTACTGTGGAATGACTTAACTACCTCCCCCCCCGCTCCCCCTTCCGCCTTTGTCATAAAGCTAAGCTTGTAGAAGAAAACTTTATTTTTGTTCACACTGCAAGAAGATCATCTTCTCTTTAAAGTCCATGACAATAAAACCAGGAAACTCTTCAAAAGTATCAAGTGATTCAAGTTATTGAACTAAAGCCTGTGAGCTGCTTAAGCACAGAAGCCTCTGATTGACTTCTTTTCTCTCCTTCTCACCTCCCAAGAACATGAAGAAGAATAGCAGTGGTGATAATATACTTGGTATTCCTTTGCATAAATCAAGGAACAATATATACCACAGGAGTACTGAAAAAAATTTGACTTTGAAATATAACCTTCAAGGGAGAATGCACAGGGTGCAGTGGGGAAGGCGCCACAGTTCACATGATTCTTTTCTCTTAGGGTGTCTTCTTGGGAGAATATAACTTGTAAAAGGTCTCTGGTATTTTTTTTGAGATCCCCAAAAATTCTGAATCACCACGAAAAGAAAAAAAACCCAGAGGATTGTGGCATTAATTTGTTTTTAATTCATGTAATTGAGTTATACTTCACATAATTAATTTATAAAACTCAGTTCTTGAAATACAGCTGATTTGCTCATGTACTACAGACTATGGCACAGGCTTCAAAAATAGTGTGTGACTGCTGACCTTCTTTCTAGCAAAGTTTCAGCCAGTGACAGTATTTTCTCAGGTAATATGTTGTAAGTAAGGGATTATTCCCAGTTCTTGTTATTCTCCTGTTTGGGAAATGGAAAGCTGAGGTGTGAAGAGATCAGTATCATTTGTGCCTGTGCACAGAGAAAGTGTCATAAAAATATTTTTGGAGATGTAGAACATCAGCACTACTTTGGATGTTTTGTGAGAAATTGAACTTCGAGAAAGAAATCAGATGTGGTTCCATCTCATAAAATGATTATTATAATTTTGTTACAGTACAGACTAGGTATCCAAATAGGACTGATTTTTGCGAGTGAAAAGTAGTGTTCCCTTTGAAGTAGGCAATTGGGTCTGCTACCATGGAATTAAAGTAGACATTTTTAATCTTATTTCTCAAATAAGTCTTTTTCCTTACTGCAGAAGAGGACTTGTACCATTTTCAGAATTCATTATAACTGTGAGAAAAGTAGTTTTGTGCTTTCAAATAACTTCTTGTTTCCAAGTCTTTTGTTGTTGTAACAATGAAACTCAAAGAAGAAGTATGGCTCAACAGAAAGGTTTATAAAGCACTTGAGCTAAAGTAACTTTTAAAAAAAGTCAGGATTTCGCAATTCTTCGCAAAACACAAACAGCCAAAAAAAACCCTTCTCCCAGAGAAAAAATACCCAGACCCAACATAAAGCTGATACAAGTATAAACAGTGCACAGAAATATATTGACATTTCCTAATATTCCTATTTGTCAGTTTACTATCATGCTTTTATGAATATTAATACAGGAAAAATATTTTGTATGTGTGGATTCCTCTGTAAGCATAACACTGAACTTTAAAGCCCTTTAACTCATTTTATATATATTATAATGCTATCAAACTAAGATAAAATTTATGAGATCTAGTCCAAAAACTTTTGAAACAGGCAAAAATTTTCAATTATTTCTGTTAGGCCATTTTTATATCAGGCTGCTGTGGAAGATCTAGGTTTGACTAGAATGACAGGTTTGGAGGTTAAGCTGTTTAAAACTTTCAGTAAAGTAAGAAAAAAGTGATAACATTTCACAGCAAGTTAGTTCAAATAGCTGCATACTGTTGATGATTCTAGACATTCCTATTATTGACCATCTATTTCAATAATTCACAAAATAAATTCTTATTAAATATACCCTATTTTTACACAGTAGGGAACTTTCAAGAGAGTCACAGTTTTTATGTGTTTTTTTTCATCTTATGATTAACATAAGCATCTGGAGGATATACTTCATTTAACTAGACTTAGGTATAGGATGAACACATAATGAATATTAAAAAAAAAGGAATACATTTTAAGGCAGGTATACTGAGATAGCATTGCTAGAAAGGGTACTTTATTTTACATCTATATTTTTAAAGTAAGAATACTAATCCAGACAAGTAAAAAAATTTTGGAAAATAATTAGGTTTGATGACATCCAACCATTCCTGATTTCTGTTGACATCAGTAAATCTGGAGGATAAAAGCAAAGGTCAGTGTTAGAGGTGCTCTTAAGCATAGCAAATCACTGCCATAGCACTCTCCAGGCTTTCCTCCCTACGTCCTCTTCATGACATTAAGACAGCTCTCAAAATAGGCATCACTTAACTTCTAGTACTTGTTAGCTTGTTTCTATTGTCAAGATAAAAGCTAAATATTTTGAGGTGGATGGTATGCAAAACAGATCAAATGCAGATAAGAACTGTGCTTCTATGTGCTGGGATTAACTGAGCAATAAAATACCTTCTCAAGGTCATTTTAGTTCTCTGTGTTTTTTCCTTTCATTTTTTACTGTTGGTTTTGGTTTGGTTTGCGGGTTTTTTTTCAGTGAATATCATTAGGAGAGATTTTAGTGGTTGAATAGACAAACTGTGTAGCTTTTAAAAGTGAAAACTAAATAAGTGACTTTTCTTTAGTGACTCATTAGAAGGGTCACTGATTATTAATTTCCATTAAATGACTGCCTAGCATGGGAGTGGAAACCCAGTCACCTTAGTGTCTGCAATTTCATTCACAGACTTTCAATTTGATTGTGTGCAGGCAAAGAGAGAAAATAACTGGATGTGACTTCTCAGCTGGCTTGGCAATAATACAGACGGAGTATAAAAAAAACCAAAAAACCACAAAACAAACAAAAAAACCCAAAAACAGAAGGCAAGTCTAAGGAAAACTTCAGGTTCTGTAATTATTTAAAACAGCTGCCTAATTGTAAGCTTTATCTCTAACAGTTGTCAGATGTCTTCCTGCAAGTGAAGATCAAAAAGTATAATTAGTATGTAGTGTCTTTGTCCCTGTGGCTATCAGAATTTTTTTAATCTGTTATAATATGCATTGATGAAGTCCTTAATGGAAGGCAGTGATTTTCTCAGGTGAAAGTTTCCTTTCATTTTATCTAGTTCTGTCTAGTTCTGGTTTTCAGACAAGTGAAAGAGTAAGATAAAAACTTACCTTTGTATAGTTTTTTATCATAAATTCTTCAGCAAATTGACAAAAGGCTCCTACTGTGAGAAAAATATTTTAGCATAGTTCTTTCTCCCTAATGTAGAACAAAGACCTCCCTCCCTGCAAATGCAATTTTGAGCTTTGAAACTACCGATAATGTGTGAATCTCTTACTCTTTTCCTGTTTTATTTCTAATTAAAGGCTTAATTGGCTCCAAGCATTGGATATTTTGGACTCAATTCTTATCTGAAGTATGCAAATATACCAGTTAATTCAGTTTCAAGGTAAAGCAATTAATACTTTAAATACCTTTACCTTTAAAAACTGGGAAAGCAAGTGGAGACACTCCTCCCATGAGGACTTGATGAATAATGGGAGAGAGTATGAAATGTCTGTAGTAGATGTAGAGGGGTGAATTCCTCTGGTTTACTTTTACACTTTCTTTTAGACAACTATACTTAAACAGTCAGAGTGACAGGAGAATCACAGGTGACTGAAAGAGATTACAGCTTGTCTCAGTCCTTGTGAGGAGTAACAGCCAGTAACATCCAGTAAGAGCTGATGTCTTCATCACAGCAGTCTGAGAGACAGCTAGGTTTGTTCAGGCACTTGGTCACTCCTGACTGCAATAGTATTATTTCATCTGAACTTTTAGCTTTTACCTATTCTCTGCTCTCCTGAGTCCTTGCTAAAACTCATTGTGTCTTCCTTTGTCCCTCTGAAATTGTTCTTTTTGAAAAAAATATACCTTTAATGTTAGACTGGTAAGAGAACCCCTTCAATGGCTTTAGGCTCTACTTCTGCTAGCATATACTGTTTATTATATAGTAATAAAAGTACTAATCAAAACATAAAACTATTGAAAGCAGTAGAACTGTCCGTGCATGCCGGTCATGCTGAACTTCATGATATTGACAGGAACAGCAAAAGGCTGAAAATCCTTCAACATAGCTTAGGGCCAGACTATTTCAGATCACAGCAAATATGAAGAATTAGTCTACATCGTACTATGCTGTTACATTCAAGACAGTCAAAGAGTGAGAAAGTTAGGCCAGCCTGACAAGCATTGGTGGGGAGTCAGAGGAAAGAGAATGTCAGAGACTGTCATGAACGTTTAGACTTACAGAAAATTAGCAGACACTAGAGCATAACCCAATTCTCAAGTTTCTTATCACAGACTACCTAAATTTTGTGAAGATTTATATAATGTTTCTATTTATTTCTGAAAATATGCTAATTTTTGAGATCCTAGAGCAATTTTGTCAGCATTTAAACTTTTTCTCAAGTCTCAGACTCCTGACACAGAAAGCTCTGTAACTGATAAAGGCTAGAAAAGTGTTGTTTATGTAGGTAGAAAGCTGTGAAAATATGACTTGTATATATATTAAAAGCACAAGACACAGAAAGCACATAGAAGTAATGATATTAGAAACATGAATGCCTCATAAACCCAAATTAAATTTCCTCATTTATTTATCCATATGTTGATCATGTATAAATGTACATACATGCAAATACATGTCTTTTAAAAAATATGTGTTTGGTTTTACAATATTTTGAGTTGAAATAGCCTTCCTACATTTGAGGAATGCTTTTCTATCTGCTATAAATTTTTTTAAGTAATGTCAATTAAAAGGCTCAAGAGAAATGGAATAAATGTAAAAATCTTCTTTTGATTTATTGTATGTGTGTGCCTGTGAGAGCTCAGTCATGTGGAAAGCAGAGCAGAAAATGTAATCATGTCCTAGTGCTCCATTGTATAATATTTCTTCTTCAGTGAAGCCTAAATTAAGAAAGAGTTTAAGAAACATCATAAGCTTTTCTAAACCTGGATTAATCTTTCAGGTGTTTACAGGGATGGTGACTTTATATTTACAGAAACTATGAGTGAGGAAAAGATGTATTTTTAAAGAAATGTAAACATAAAGATGTAGAGAAAAGTAGAACAAAACAATACAGAAAGATTTCAATTAACAGTCTTCCTTATCTATAATTCTAGCACTGCAAAATTATTAAAAGTTTAATGGTGAAAGGACCGTTCCTCTTCTTATGGTAGCTACTGAACAAAAAGGAGGTTGATATGAGTGGCTTTATGCATCCCCAAGGACTTCAGTATCAACTTTGGGTGCAGATAGGGAATGCTTACCAATGTGGGAGTCTGGAAGCTCAGAGCTCAGAGCTGGAAGCGGGACTTCAGATATAGGTAGGTAATTCTTCCCCAGCCCCAGGGCAACCTGAGATGAACAAGGAATTTGGCTATTCTAGGGATTCACGGTTTGATATCTTCACTTTGAGGTCTGACACAGTCAATGCATACATTTTATTGTCCCTTCTGGCTCCATAAAACCCTCAAAAAACCAACACCCCACCCCACCCGCATTTGTTTTTTCTTACCTTAAATCTTAGCATTTTTAATCTTTATCTGATTTTTTTCTCTAAGTTGTATTTCAATGACCAAAATTGTGTTCAGTTACTGTTAATTGTCATGCACCTTTCCATTTATTCAGTTAGACTCTACTTTTTGATTTATCAAATCCCACAGGAAAAAAAAAAGTGCCATTTTTTCTTGCTTTTTTCTTTTCCATTTTTTTTTTTTTTTATTTTCCAGATCTGCTGAAATGTAATATGGTGTATTAAGCCAAGTGAGTTTGCATGATTCATGACCAGAGAAACTTTCTGGATAATTTCTATTACCTTTTGCTTTCAAAAGTAATCAGTACTACATGCTATTAGCAGTATTGTTATATCAATCCATTCATCATTTATAACTTGTCAGTTTTTTCTCATTCTCTTTCCTTCTTTAGGGACAATAGCAAAAATACTTACCTTTATGTTTCATATTATTTTGCCAAATGCATATTGATATTTGGATAGCCAAGGCAAATTTGTGCTTGGGCAAGTAATACGATTTTGTCTTATTATCAAACCACTTTAGTTCCTGGGATGCATCCAAAATTCTATGTGTGACTGTGCCTTTTAATATCCTTAATATTTGCATTTAAAATGACCATATGTTAAGTGCACATAGTCCAACAGAAGTAATCAAGAACAGTATGAAAAGTAGGTTTTGTAAGACAGAAAACCAACAGTGATGCTTTTAGTTATATGGTTTTAATTTTTCCTGACACCTGCAGTTTTTGTGGCACTACTAAAAGTGCATAAATTGTGTTCAATCGTAGGTAACTTAATTGTACAATCCTTTCATCTGGACAGCTGTTTTGAATTACAAGTAGCTGAAATAGACTCTCCCCAGAGAATGTTTCTACTATTTAATCTGTGAAGACATTTATTTCTCTACCTAGACCATAACTGTTCTTTATATGTTGAAAGAAACTGTACGTTTTTGGGGTTTTTTTTAGAAAAGATAAAGCAGTCAGTTTAGTGAAATATCAAGGGTCACGATCCCCTGAGGTGAAACCTGTGAGTTAATGCAGCTGTATTCACTTATATTCATCTGAACTTGACATAGTTCCTGGAGTATAGTAAAGCTGAGGAACAGAGCAGAGAATAACAATTTAATTTAAGAAAATTGCATTGAAACTACAAGCTAGCTTGTATACACCTTTCAAAGGTGTGGTGGGAATTTAGGTGATCCACACTTCATAACCTGTTTTTTTTTAATCGTCTTTTCACAGGCATATCCACAGATAAAATCTTAATTCTTGAGTTTTCATAGGCATATCCACAGATTAAATCTTAATTCTTGATCTGATTTATAGAATACACAACATTAGATAAATTAGTTACTCAGAGACAGATAAGTAGAAGGTCTTGTAGCCTTCAGTGACAATCAAATAAGGTTCTTACTGTCCTCGTCAAGTGAGTTGATGACTAATGACATCATAGATCTGTAGCTTAAATGGGCATAAATTTCTTCCAGCACAGGTCTGGCTGTTCCCTCCATGCATTTCACTGATAACATCTTCTTTGTGCTGACGCAGGTATTCATTCAGCCATGCACTACCCTGGGAACAGACATGGGTTAAAACTCTTTTGAAGAGGTTATTTCTCAATGTGTGTTATTATGCTATTCCAGTTCATCGTGCAGCTTTGGAAACACCAGGTAGTGGCACTCAAAGAAAGAGATTCACAGTGGTAGGAGAAAGCAGATCAGAGTAGGGGCAGCAAAGGGTAAGACCTCTCCTGGTGTTACAAATTCTAGCTCATTCTTGCTCCAAGAGCTTTTTACAACACTGTTAGCCATAACATTTCAGTCTTTGCTGTGTTATTCCATGATTTAGCCAGAGGTGAAGGTACTTCTTATTCTATTTGAATAAATCCCTTTCTCAGTTAAAAGTGGCTCTTATACCATAATTTGTTATCACAGAACACTGCCTGAACAGAAGTATGAAAACATAATTTTTCTCCTTCTCAAAATCCTTCACTATCTAAGCATATTTTCTTCTTTATTTCCCTGTTACATAATTATTTTTATGTCTATATAATAGATACTTCTCCTTTATTATTGTTCTTTTCTTTATAATATGCAATGCAGAAATATATAATCACTATAGAAATGTATACTATATCATATATATATATATACTTCTGTGTCCATGTGTAAGTTAATTAATTTGTATTCTTTTTCAAAAGTAGCTCATGGATATTTTAACCACTGTGGCATAGGACAGTGAATGACACTGTTTATTGTGCCTTTAAATATTACAAAATTCTTTCATCTGCTAAGAAAGTAAATTTTGAATATTTTTTGTAAAATTTCACTTTCCAAAACAGCTAAGCAGAGTGTTTGACAAAACTAAATGTGCAACTCTGATGGGAAGACCAAGAGGGTGGAGACACTATCAGAAATTTCCAATTATTATTCCTGATAAAACTTTTTTCAAAAATTTAGATATACTCCCTTGAAAATAATTTCATAGTTCTGAGTACTTCTGAAATAGTCCTTTCTAATTTCTTAAATGAGTGAGTAATTAAATGTAATAAAATATGACACGATACTGAAGCTACAGTTGTACACAACTGAGGAAGTGAAGAAATACTTGTGAGGATATTCTAAGCCTTGTAATCAGCTCCAAGTATGAGGTGTCATGGAAGAAATATCAGTTCTTTCCTCTGCGTATTTTACGTTTTGTTTACTTCAAAAATGAGTGCTGCAGTGCCAGTTTAGGATTTGTTTTCCTTTAATGGTTTGTGTTTTCATCATCACTCTGCACCTAACTGAGTAGTTTAACTAGGCAGCTGAGAACCTCACATAAATAAAAGTATGAAGTACTTCAAGGCAAGAGAGAAGGTCAAGTCCCTCTGGAGCTGCAGCTGGACTAGTGCAAGAATCAAAAGGTGATAACCTTAATAGATCTCTTTTGCACCTAACTTACACATTACATATACATGCCCATTTACTTCTTGTTTTTTGTCTTGGTACTGTGGCTCTGCCATTTTACCTCTTCATGGAAAAATGTGCTTTATTTCCTTTTTCCATGTTGCTTGCTACTCTGAATATTTTTCATTAGTGAAAATTCTACTGCTGCCTTTGCCTTGGTGCATCTGGTGCTGGAAGTCTTCTGATTTCGTCAAGCCACATTTCTTCAAATCTCCACTTGTATTCTGCAGTTTACAATAGGATTTACATAGCTTTTGAATAGATTGATAAAAATATTTTGGATTATTATTTTGATAGCATATATCCAAAGGTTGGACTAAGGTGAAGTTAGAGATAAGTGAAAATTAAGGTGAAGACATCTGACTCACCTAGGCTTGAAATGTTGCAATCTACTTTTGACCTGATTTAGAGCAAACAAAAAATAATGACAATCCTCTATGAAAGAAAATGTATTTTGAGATATCTAGTTTTATCTTGACAGAAATGAAAACACTCAAAATAATTCAGTTCAAATAAACAATTTTTTAAATCATATGTTTCCCCCTGCCAACTCCCTCCCAGCCCAGGACAGATTAACTGGACAGAGTGGTTGAATTCCCTATGGTTTATAATTAGTACAAGTGATTGTGGTGGGTTTTCTGGCTGTGGACAAAAAATATTCTCCATTGGTATGGAGTGCTTGCACAAAGGCTAGCATCCCTTGAGGAGTACTGTTCAAAAGTTGCTGAAGGTGAAAGAGTAAGGTAATAGGATTTGCTAATAAGTGAAATTTAACTTTGCATTAACATTTTTTGGGTTTAGTAAGACATTGTCAATTAACATTGAGTTTTATTTGAGTTTGCAGTGCTTTTGAAGTAAAGCTAGTGGTGTTCAATAAATTCCCTTTGCACAGAGGAAAACTTATACTATAAAGGTAAAATTCAGTCACTCACAAGAACAATGTGGGCACATTTTTTTTTAAATTTCTAATCTTAGAAAACTAATTTCCCTGTCATGATTTCCAAGGTGATACTTTAAAAAAAGTTATATTGTCAACAAAGTAACTGACAACAGTGACTAGGACATATGTATTAAATTTTATGTTGTTTCCAACTCTTCTAACTAGTAATATTTTAATATAAATAAAACCACATTCTGAAGGTATATTTGCTTACTTATTCATGTATGCACCCACTACAAATCCTTAGAGACGAGAAAAGAAAAAAAAAGTATGAATGCTTTTCTTGAATCTGGGACTGCTACGATGTGAAAATGTGAAAGGTTTTCAGTAAGAAAATTAAGAAAGTCCCATGGATTTGCAAACAGAGAGTTAACTGCAAAATCATACTGAAAGAAATAGTTTTCAGCCTTCCCAAACATGTAACATATTCCATGTTGGTTTTGTGCTTAAGGACAGTGAAAGAATTTCACTGCTTGAGGAAAGCCCTTTCCAGTTCCTTCCTGGAGTGGTATTAGATCCATGCTGTGCTTGAGCAGGTGTCTGACTAGATGCCATCTAGTGAATGAAACCATGACACCAATATACTTCTGTGAAAGGGTAGTAAGAAATACATGCCAGGAGAATGGCACAGATTACAGTGCTACCATGCTGAATTGGATGTGCTTTCAATGCATCAGATGCAACAAGAAGGAGACAGAGTGGACAAGGAGGGGATGGGGCAGGCAGCCAGCCACTATTCCACTTCCATTCTGAAACACAAAATGGAGATTAAGACTTCACTCAGACTATTTTCTTCAGAATATATACTTCAGTCTGAGTTTATGAAATTTGAATATTTGTTTACATTTCTTCCTTAGCTAAATTTATACAAGGCACTTGTAGTAGACCAACCCAAAGGATTCTTATTTTGGAAAGAAACCAACTATTAAAATATGCTATAGAGACATCTGAGCAGGAAACCCTAGTTAGGTTTATCAACAGAAAAGAGCACCATTTGTTTTCATTACTGATGTCTAAATGGAGCATAGCTATACCTAGTTACCACATCAGCTAGCTTAATCAGCAGGCAAAGTTCAGCTCTCAGATGTGTTCCTGGGCTAACAGGGCTAAGTATCATTTATTATTTCAGTTCACAGAAGTTTAGACAGCTTGATGGACTCTGTAGTGTGCTCTGTTACACTCTGATTCTGCGACATACTTGCAAAAGTAGTTTTGTATATCTGTGCTGGATACATCTATGATCCTGCAGTAAGAAGGTACAAAAAAGGTAGCAGAAACATCCACTGGTTGAGGGCTAGCAAGCGTTTCAGTATTGAGTTATCTGAGACAAATAATTTCTCCCTGAGTGCATACATGACCTATTCCAAATTTAATTTAAAGTGTCTTAAGGTGTCAAGGTTTTAAGCTGTGTTTGCCAACCTAAGTTATGACTGCTCCAGTTCTTCTCTTTCATAATAGAGTCCCTTTACATTTCTGTAATTGAAAGATCTAGCTTATGTTCTTCTTGTGTGCAGTATATGGGGTGAGAGATACTAAATAATCAGAAGGAGGGAAAGGAAACTGTAAATCCATATCCCCTTCTCATGCAACTTCCTTCTAACTGTTCCCTGTAATATGTGTTTTCTGTAGCTGTATTTTTCATACTAGGTACCCAACACTGTAATAATTATGTGATTGAAATGTTGATGGACTTTCCTAGGTCCTTCTGTTCTCTGTGTTGCATAATTTTTTTAAATAATGCATTCACAGCTCAAAGTGTGTATCTGTGCTGTAGGTTCAGCCTTTGAAATAAGGGGCATGTCTGCCCTTTTCAGTGCCTTCCCTGGGGTGTGTTCCAATTGTGTCTAGACCTGGGGGAGAGAGGTATGGTCTTTAGCATACTTGTGTTCTGCAGTGTAAAACAGATCCTTTACCTTAATTTACCCAGGATTTCTCTGAGCAGACAGCTGGATGAGTGATGGTGAAGCATGCAGTATGGCCACCTTTTCTTGTGGAAGGCAGGCAGAGGCAGGGTGCAGGCTGGAGACAAGGCTGTAAAGGAGAATGGGTGTCTGCCCATACCAAAGTTTCAGCTTATGACTTCGAATCAAAAGAACACATGGTCATGTGTTAAAGAATGTCCTTAATCACAAAAAAATAATTATATAAACCCTTAGGCTTCTTAAATGCTATTTTGATTCTAGAGTGACTTCCACCTGAGAGATGTAGATAGAACTCAACCTTAGGGAAGTCATCTGAATATGGGGGAAGTTCAAAATGTGAAATTCTGGCTACCTGCAGAGTTCTATAACTACTTTCACTTTTGCTTAGCACTGTAAGCCACCTAATTTGCTATGTGTCTTCATGCATTTCTATCACTCTGAATAGTCAGAATTTCATATGGCACATAGTTTCAGAAAAAAATACTTGCAAAATTGTATCATGTTGATTTCTTGTCCATCTCACCTTCAAAAGGCAATGCAGATAGAATAATTCTACCTATAGATAATAGTAAAGTCATATGCACATGTATTTGTGCTGTATAAATATGATCTAATGATTAGGCCCTGTAAATCCTTGGGAAACTTCTGTATTTCAAATATGTAGTGTCAGACAGGAGGACACAAGATACACTGAGCTATCTGTTTATCTGTGTCAGTGTGCTGTGTTGTAGTGGCCAGCCTGCTATCCCTTTTCATCTCCAGTGTTCAAATTCCTTCTCTGTGCTGTGCAGTCCTAGTCTTACACTACCTGAATGCAAGAGGCTATGTGCAAAGCAGAGGGTATGATAAAGCCCAAGCAAACATTTAAATGAAGCAGCAATATTGGTAGACAAGAAAAAACCCCAACCTGCTAAAGTGACTGCTGTTTGACAAGACAGAGAAAATCTGCAAAGAGAAATTTATGTAATTTCTACATTTCTATAATTCTGTCTATATAATTTATGCAATAGAATATAGGAATCACTTCTGTATTCTGTTGAGTAGTTGTATTTTAATTTTAGTACACTACTGTATTGCTCTGCTAAATCAAAATCTCTTCAGACATCAAATGTCTACAAATGAATAAATTTTGTATGAAGCATTAGACCTGCTTTATGTGAAATATCTTAAAGGACCTGGTCAGAGAATCGGACAGGGAATACTTTCCCTAAATCCACACCATGTCAATTCAGGGAAGCTGAGTGGATGCATTGATGCCGTTCTGCTCTTACAAATTAATTTTGTGAGTTTTCTGGACTTTATGGCAAAAAAACACAAACCAAAATAAAAAACTTTATTCTAAAGAGGCCATGTCATATCTGTGTGTGCTGTTACTGTCCATGTTCTCCCTGTTAACCTAATTTGGTGTCTACGAGAAGGTGTATGTCAAATAGTCTGCCAGAAAATAGTCAAATTAATTAGATAATCTCCTTCCACACAGTATTTAATAATCTTCTGGTGTTTATACCAACCATTTGCATGTATTTTGGGAGGGAGTATATGCCATAGCTAATAATATGAACCTTAATTTCAGCATATGATTCACTATTTTTCTCTTTTTTATCTTCAGTGTAAAGGCAGCAGCATTAAAATTATACCATTCTGCTGTTGTAGTGCAGAAGAGACAGATTTTGTCTTGTTGACCAGTAAAAATATGTTGTGTTCCAAGGTCTGTTTACCTTGAAGGTTGTCTTCAGACTTTAATGAGCTTCTGAAAACTTTATTCTTTTCAAGACAGGTAAGAAAATGGCAGGTACTTTTCAGGATTTTGATTAATTAAATGAATATAGCATTGGTCTAGTGGGTTTTTTTGTTGTTGTTGTTTGGAGGTTTTAAATTAAAAAAAAAGTGGAAAAAATGTGTCAAAACATCAGTCATGTTGAATTGGCATATTGTTTTTTTTTATTGATAATCTATGACTCTGTCTTGTTGACTGATTTGTGTTTTCATTAATTCGTCTTCCATTTGATCTTTCTAGCCTTCATTAGGATAACAAGAAGAAGATACAGGTATTGTAAAATTGAATTATATCACAAAGATAAATTAATCTGGGTATGTGTTAATTAACCCTGGGTATGTGCTAGACAGAAGCATGTAGCTATTCATCTTCTAGTTATATATTATATTTTGACTAAGTGAATAAGATTCAGCCATATGTGAAAGTTTTGGTGTGAAATCCAAAGCAGTAAAATCAGAGAAGAGTTTATTAGCCTGGATCCAAGTTTATTTTTAAACACTAAGTAAAAAGGATTGGAGTTTTTATTTTCAGAGTCAAGAAAGAACAAAATTTCCTATCCCATTAGTCTTAAAAATGTCTCACTTGTTTCCTGTAATCCTGAGATGACTCATTCAGTAACATTCATCTATCAATGAACTAGAATCAGTGTCTATACTGTAAGTCTTCCTCTTGCCTTTCCCCTGCTCAGTCCTTTTCACTTCTCCATGTGATTGACAGTGTCTATTTCAATATGGCAAAGCATGTGTGTAGATTGGTACCTGCTCTTGGTTAGGAAGTTGATAGCTGCTGTTGATTATACTCTTGCTAGTATCACAGATAATAGAGAAAAATATTCCAACCTAGCAACATAAAGAAGAGAAAGTTGTTATGCTATCTGATGGTGATGTCTCCCTGCAGGATGCTTTTACCCCTTCACAGAAAAGTTCCTCATATTACCTTTTGGGGAAAGCAGACTATCAAGACTTACTTTGAGTTCAGGGATATGAAATGTAAAATAAAATTGTCAATTTACAAATTAAATTGCCTCTAGAAGAGAGGACAGAACTCCATCAGTTAGATTGCTACTACCATGCCCATTTGCAACAGTAAGTTCATGCAGTCCTGGAATTTGGAAACACAAATTTAAAAATATAAATAAACAAAAATCTGACTGCATTTAGAACAACAATGCTGTAACAAAGAAAATTTGAAATTGAAATTTGAATTTTAAAACGTTTAAAGATTGAATGTAATACTGGAAAATAGTCACATTGAATTTAATTTATTTTTACTTTACCAGATCAAGTATTTTATTCAGAGTAGAAAGGGCTTTGATTGGGTTTAAGACAGTATTTAGATATTATCTATTTTATCATTTGAGTGTTAAAATCTGTAGCAGATCTGTTGAGTGGATCTTACAATAACAGTGAGGTACTAGTAAGGTATTGCTGGTACTGTATTTTCTAATCTTTACAGAGAATTTATTCATTCTGAGTAGCATTTTGTGCCTCTTTTAACTATTCGTATCTCAATCTCATATACTGATGTCATGTACGTGATGTGACATGGTATCCTGAATCCTGAGCTTATAATATATCAGATCTTAGAGTCTGATATAGCCATAAAATTTGCAGGAAGACAAAACTGGTAGCTGTTTAAAAAAAGAAATAGTCATAATAGGTGTTCTCTTAAAAAAACCCAAACAACCAACCACAAGCAACCAACACATCTCCTCCTCCCAACCATACAGTTTTCTTAAACTTAGGGTTTTAAGAAGAGATCTGAGTGTACCAATCAGAGTAGAAATTATTTTTCTTCATATTTTTCTACTTTTATTCTAATATCTGTAGTTACTGTGAAAAGCAGTGTATTACAAATCAAATGCATATGAAGGCCAATATGCTGTGTAGCAATAGATGCAGAAAGCAGCCCATAGGGTAAGAGCAAAGCAAGCACACAGATTTTATTGGTGTGCATCCTTAGTGCTAAAAAAATTCAGTTCCAGTGCTTCCTAAGCCTGAGATAGTTCTTGTGTCTAAGATGGATTATTCACCTATGCATTTATCAAATCTTCCACTAACTTATCTAAATGAATGTTCCATGAATGTTCATCCTATGGACAGGCAGAGGATGTGTTATCGATTTCTTTCTTTTTCTTTTTCCTTTTTAAGTACTGTTATTTGTACTCCAAGTTCTTGGAAATACTCATTTATTTTACACACTATATATATGCCTGACAAAATCCAGTCTTCCCCAAGCCATATATTTTGTATTGTGCTTATAAGCCTTCCTCTGTCCTTCTGTCTCTGAGGTCTAGATCTGGACACATTCTAGCCCCTAAGTAAACAGATAAAATCGATTAATAAAACAATATTCATTACCTGCATTAACCTGCCTTCTTTTTTCCTACTATGTCAGTCTTTGGGTATAATCCTTGAATGTCTGATTGAGACATTTCATCCCTAAATTAATATTTGCAGTGACAGATAATCAAGTATACATCAGTGGTGTGGAGGACCAGTTTCCAGTTTCTTTAACTGAAATATTATGCTGTACTTGATGGTTTCATGTCTTGTTAGCTTATAATTTAATGGAAATGGAATAATAAGCTGAAATACTTAATTCTGAAGATGAAGGTGTTTTTGGTTTTTGGGGTTTTTTTTGTACCTTTCCCTTAAATTCACTAGGGGCACGCTCCTATGTCTATTCCCTGAACTAGTATTTTTTGATAAAATCAAAAAACTTAAAATGTTTGGAAGGGTTTGCCCGGAATTCATGAGACCATGGTAAAATGCTATATTGGGGTACTGACATTTTGGGCTAACATTTTGTTTGACTAAACTACATAATCCTTTTATTTCATACCTGTCTAAATTAGAGATAATATTGTTTTACTGAGATTACAATACGCTGAGTTATAGTAAGCTATATCAGGTAGATATGAAAGAATAGGTATTAAAAAACCTCCAACAAACAAATGAAGGTATAAACACTTGATTTAACTGTGGAAAAAATATGGAAAACCATATTTTACAAGTTGTATCAAATTGCTTGTGGTGTGGAATCTTGTTCTTCAAGAGCTACTGGAACTAATTCATCCCTCATACCAATTATACATTGTCCATTGGTGTGGCAGTCTGTGATAAGAGTGTGTTCCACATTTAGAAAATAAGGATAGCGGCTGAGCTACGGATGTTTCTAGAGACTTATATATTTTGACTTTTAAGGGCTTAAGTCAGACCCCAAACTTTATTTAAATGTAATTTATATTGAATTATAGTTATCATCCTACTTACCTCCTGTCTGCTAAGCTGCTTAGAAAATAAACAGTATGTACTGCCTAAGCATATGCACTGAAAATAAACTGTCAAAGAGCCATTATGGGATTATTCTTTTGTTGTAGCTGTCATTGGGTGAGCTGTTCCACAAACACTCGCTAAATTATATAACTTTTTTTATACTCCTTGCTTTGTACGCCACAGTGTCCCTGCTCACTTGTTTTATGTAACAAGTTGCTGAAATGAAACAGAGAAGCTTTATTCCGCAGCATTCATTCCTGCCTGCCAGATGGTTAAGTGACTTCTGATTCAGAAGTCTCAAAGTTTTCATGCCCTGACAACTGGATTTATGAATTGTGTGATTTGGGTATCTTGTAATGATAGGCAAGCATCTATTAAAAAAGAGAATCTGCTATCTACCTGTTCTCATTTTGTTTTAAATCTCTGATGTGATCCTTTGATACTTTACTCAAAGCTAATCTGATCAAAACCTCCTATATGTTATCTCAAACCTACAGAAATCTTTCCTGGTTTTACTTACTGAATGTGATCTCTGGGTAAGAGTAGATGTTTCCTTTTATTTTACATCACCTTATCCTTTAAAGTTTCTTTTTGAAAGTCAAATTTTATTTCCTTCACCATCTGTTTGAGGGTGTTTCTCAAGAAATTATCCACAAGAGCTTGCATGAATCAATATATGTTATACAAGTTCTTTCACAAAAACATATATACATATATAATTTATATTGGACTATTTTCCTTAGAAAGAGGGATCCTTTTGTAATGACTAAAGACTGTATAATATTTCACTAAACAGATACGTGAACTGTCTAAAATTAACAGAGAAGGGTGAAACACTATAGAAAGAGATATTTACGCCCATAAGCCAAAATATTCTATTTGGTCTGTGTAAAGTCATGGATTTGGGGGCATAAGAACCTGTCTTGGGTTGAGGTGGCAAAATGCCAACTGCCCAAAGAACAGAGTTAGCCTCTGGCTGAGAAAAGGGAGAAAGGGAAAAAAAACTTTTAAACTAAGTTTATGCTTAAACTAGCTACATATATTTATACAGATAAGAGAAAATTAAGAGAAAATTACAATATAACACACACATAAGCTAGGAATATAACACACACATAAGCTAGGAATAGCAAAAAAAAACCTTCCCCGCTCTTCAATGAAAAGAGATTCTATCACTCTGGATTTATAAGCATCCCAAAAGACACCCAGCAAGAAACGGAAAGAGTAACAAGAAAATAATTTTACTTCCTTGAACTCAAACAAAAGGCAAGTAGCAACAGCAGCAGGAGCAAGGCCTAGCACAGCAAAACAAGTCTAGCATGTCTTGCTTGTACTTCAGCCATGGTAGAACTGACTAAGCCCCTCCCACACACCGGCTCTTACTCCCTCTGAGATGATGTCGTAATATGGTATGGAATAAAACATTACTGGCTAGAAGAAGTCAGCTGTTAGCTAGCCCAGCCCAGCTCAAGTCAGCTGACAATTCCAGACCTAGTCTGAACTTTAAAACCTAAATTTTAGGCCCACCTGACTAAACCCATAACAGAACCACAAACAGATTAATGTCAAATGTGACATATAAAAAAAGTGAAACTTTCAGCCAATGAAATGAAAAATGTTATGGGTGGGAAGAATTCTGAAATATGTTGGGGGTTATTTAACTTTTTTAGTAAGTGGGGTTGTTTGTTTTTATGTTTTCAATAATACAAAATAAAATGGCATTATTTCACTTCAGGCCAAGCTCTATGGCTTGAGTCTTGTGAAATACAGTATGGGGGCTTACCTTCTTTTGTTTTGTTGCTGTTTTTCTCTGCCTTTGATTGACCCAGAGTGGTGTTGTATTACTTGGGTTACAGGACTGTGCAGAAAAATACTTTCTCATCAAACTTGGTCATAGCAATGCCTTAGGACCTCTGCATATTCTTTAGTAGGTCCTGTGTTGCTAGGTCATTGTTTGGGAGCATCTCGAGTCAGCCAATAATAATGTTACTGTAAAGAAACAAGTGAACAAATCACTGTCATCAAACGAATAATATTGGAATATAATTCCAAGAATGTTTTAATCCTTTTCTTTGAATAATAATGTTACAGGAATGGATGTTTTCACATAATGTGAACTACCACCAGATATAATAAATTTGCAGGTGTTGGCACAAGTGATATACTATACAACTGGAAATGAACACTTCAATCTCTCCTGACAGTAGCCTTACATGATAAGAGTCCTCAGCTAGTACTTTCTGCTATGTCAAGATTATTTTTCTTCCTGCTGAAACAGGAGAGCTTTTTACTAGTATCAGATATCAGTGTCTGGACACATTGTCTTTAAATCTCCTAACCCTTTAAGTGGGTGAAGGAAAGCGCCTAGAATTAACCTGAAGTTTATTTTACTGGATTTGTTTACTGGCTCGACTGTCATATTGATTTGGATTTCTATTACAATAACATATTCCTATATATTAGCTTTCAGAAACAAAGTTAAGCAATGACCTGGGACTAGGAGGCAGCCTCTTTCCAGGTTTTCTAAGAAAATTTCTCAGAGTCCTTTAGGATAAGCTGAAATGTTCCTTATTCAGACAAACATTTCAATCAGAATAGTGTAGCTCTTTCTAAAAATGGGAGTATATAGTCGTCTTCTAATTTAAACATTGGTAAGTTATTGCTGAAAATCTGTGTGACTTTCCTGCTTTGAGGGAGGGACTGAAATCCTTAAAGGGAACAATCTTTGCCAGGTCTGTGTTTTTCCAAATCTGGTCTAGGTTTTGGTTTGTATATGTTGCATAGATGGTTTATTTCACGGCAGAATTTGGGTAGCATCACATGTTCCCCTACTGCATGAATCAACCCTGGTGGTAAGGCAGGAGTGACTTGCCCTGTGCCTCCAACACCTGTGCACTACAGGCCAGATTTAAATCCTGCAAGAAACATTGTATTTTCTATGATCTGTTTGCTGGAGTTAGGACCAGTTTTTCAGACATTGAAAAGTGGCTACAGATATGATACAAACAAAAACAAGTTGTATAACTAATGGTCATACATTCTAAATTGTTAATACCACATTTGTTAGCAATTATTTATTAACACAAACAGCTATCTGTGATTTGTTCTGTGATAACAGAGGTTTATCCTGGAGGTCTGCACTGAGTCAGGCCACATCTGTCTTGTGGTATGATTTTAGCTTTTGATAATAACAGGAAATTTTGGAAATCAAATGTGTGGTTTCTCATTCTGAGTCTAATCCTTTTCTTACTTCATATCCCCTACTGATCTCATTCTCTTAAAATCTTGTTCTCTTTCTGTCCTTCAGAGTATGCTTTCCTTATAATTGCTGTGTTATAGTTTGCCTAGAGGTATGTAACTGCTCCCAACCTCCTGCGGCTGAAATTCTTGCTGTGAAGATGTTTTATTTTTTCACAGAAAAGTGTCTATTTCATGAGTTTTGCAACGTTGCTTAAAAGTAAAATTGGACAGTAATCCTTCAGAGTGCTTAGATAAGCCCCTCAGGGAAGTATAATGATATTGGCCATTTTCTAAATAGCTGAAACAGAGCTTCTGTTTGAAAGAACCATTAAAGAGATGAGTAATCGCTGGTGACAGATCTTCACAATGGTATTTCAACAACTAATTAGGATTGTTGTCACAGTTAGTGGCACTTCTTGGTAAAACAGCATGCAAAGTACCCTGACAGCCCAGAAGCAGGTGATGAGTATGAGGTCACTGTACAGCTGCCCAGAATAGTGAAGAAATTATTAAATGTCTGCAACCTGGGAGACAGAGATGTTCTCCAACTAATTCTTATGAGACTGACGTGTCATTCTGTGCTGACATGAAGAATCTAGATGTAATTCCTTATCTACGCAAAGGAAATGGTTCACTTAAAAAAAAAGGGTGTTCGAGCAAAACCTTCACATTGTCCAGTGTGTATGCAGTATATATGTAATCTTGTGTGGTGAAATTAATTATCATATTTTCCAGACTGGCAGTCTGTTTGGAAATGAAATGACTGAATAAAAACAGTATAGAGAGCAGAAACTGGAAAAATCAAGATTTCACCTGTTCCAAACATCTTCCCTTTTTCAGTGAAAGTCATAAGTCTTGCCTTTATGAATTCAGCTGTTAAGAGACCAGCCTTCTGATATTCCTACTTTCTTAATTGACTATAACGTGTTATAGTTAGAAAAGCGTAAGACAGTAAAACAATAACAAGAAGTATATTAGTTGATTTGGAGAGAAGCCATTTGTTTATGAACGTTTTCACCTTATTTTTTCCCTTCCAGGCATAAGGAAGAAGAATATGTGTTAATATAATTCCTTGAGATGGTAAAACTAGAGACTTCTACTATCAGCTTCACAATACCACAGAACATTCTGAATCAGTGCCTGATGACCTTGAATAAGCCAGGCAAAAGCCAGGTTTTTCCCCTGTTTTGATTAACATTTGCTTTATATCACTATGGAGATGAAACAAAACATTTTGCTAATTTGGAAATGGAAAAAAATAAAGAGACTTATAAGTGTTCCCACTAGTTTTGGATGATCAAGTCCCCAGGCACATCTGTATTGTCCTGCAAATTTCTTGATAATAATTTAAAGCCATGTCAATAAGGAATAGTTTCTAAAATATTGTGTTTAATTTGTACTTTTAATTATTGATACAAAGAAGAAAAAATATAATCCTGACAAAAAGCAGTATAAAACTAAGTATTTTATATTCTTCAAAATGAAATTGTATTTGGTCAAGGTAGACATTTCTGTCTCAAGAAAAATTGAGATGTCTTGACTGATTTTCAAACTTTATGTAGTTTGAAAGAAATTTAAAGAAAATATTTTCTCTTTTAGCTTCAATCTTTCTTGATTTTGACTTAAAATATATTTCAAAATTGTTTATTCTTTATTTTCCAGTTGTCTTTATAGCTACTGTACTTAAAAATTGGTGTGCATATTATCTTTTTTAGAAATTCTGTCACTATGTTTCTGGAACACACAGACCATAGAGCTTTTCCTTGATGGCATTGGGTATGTTGAGATTAAGGAAAGAAAATAATTCTAGGCATGGTTTCTTATATAATTTGATAATTGATATTCCACTCCAGATTTCAGTAGAGAGGTAAAAGCTGTTGGAAAGCTTTTTATAACCTAAAAGAAAACCTTTCAGAAAGTAAGCTTACTGCGTGCTCTGCAATCATAACTTCATGGAACATACTATCTTAAGGACACCCTATTTCCCCCACTGTGGAATTTTAATTCTGAAACATGCTTGTCTCTAGGGATACATGGCTAAGTTTTTAGTGTTTAGAAATTTAAGGCTACAGGTAGCAAAATTTGGGTACCTTCATGAGAGTCAAAGTGGTCATTATATACAGAAATAAATAAAACTTCTATTTTAGTTCATTTATCGCCTTAGTCTTGGAAGTGTCTAGGCTTCAGAATCTGGTGAGATAGCTGGAAAAAGAAGCTAGAGCTGAAAAATATCAAAAAGTGGAGAGAAGAAAATTTATGTTTCAGAAAGATAATGATTGTTTTGCCTATGTGAGCAGAAGGAGAATTGTCTTCTTGGAACCCCTTGAATGGAAGGGAATCACCCCAATTAACTCAACTGCTAGAAAGGGGATAAATAATAGATTTTTTAGAAATTGGGATAAGAACAGGAGAATACAACAAAACAGGATTATAAATTAAATAATGCAGTTGTCCATTAAATTGTGAAAGTCACGGTGATCATAAAAAGGGCCTCTGCAAATTCTGCAGGTGTAAGACTTTTTCTTTCCAAATGAATATGTGCTTTTAATACATTAACTGGTGTTTTAAGAAGCCTGTATAAACCATTATATGCAGAGAACCCTTTTTATGATTGTTTGGAGATCTCTAATCTGATTTAATGAAATAACCTTAATTACGTACCCATATGCTCAATCTCATTTATAAACAGTGGAGCGAAAAAAAAGGATATTTAGCTGCTGATACTGCTATTGTTGTTATTGCCTGCTGCTGTGGGTATCACTGAAGCAGTTAGCTCCCTTCTTTCCCTCTGTACTACAGTATGTTAATTCCTGGAATGCACTCTGTTCTGATGCATATTTGGTAAACCCAACAGCCTTCTTGCAACACTTGCTTATGAAAACATGTTTCTAAAGATGTATGACTGCAATAAAAGCAAGTCTTGCTTTAATACTCACACACATGTGGTAACACACATTTTTCTTGAAAATAGTGCCTTAAGAAAAGCAAGCCAGAAGCATACAAACACAAACCATAAGTACCTCTATGGAAATGGGTTGTGTCTTTGTGGAAGAATATGTAGATTAGTTTAGCAACAACCCTTGAAAAAGAAAAACATAACAAAAAATCCCTCCAAAGCAAACATACATACATACATACACACATACATATCCCAAACCAAAAACCAAACAGCCTCAAAGAATAGGTTTTGTAAGCATTTGCCTGATTACTCAAGTGAATTTGGAATTTGAAAGTTTAATAGGAATGCAGTCATGTGTTGCTTTGCTAGGAAAATTCCTCACCCTTTTGCAGACTTCAATCTAGACTTTCTTTGAACCAAAAGTACTGCTGGAACATGAAAATAATGCTTTGCAGTTTTGGTGGCTTTTTTCTTGGTTTTGGGGGGTTTGTTTTCTTTTGATTCGTTTGCGATTTTGTTTTTTGTTTGTTTGTTTTCTTTTTCTATTCTTCAGGTTTCAGTGTATTTATCTGCACTGTCTTTACTGAGCTGATTCCTCGTAGAAATGGATGATACTGTATCATAGTGATGTTTAGAGGTCATCTAGTCCAATCTCCTACTCACACAGGTTTAAGCACATCAGGTTACTCAGCACCATGCTCAATCTAGTCCAATATACCTCCAAAGACAGAGATTCCACAGTTTCTCCCAGCAACATTTTACAGTATTTTAACACTATTATGCTAAAAGAAAAATCTTTTCCCTGTACCAAATTGTGTTCCTTGATTCCTGGCCTGTTGCTGTGGAAGATTCTGTTGCCCTGGGATGGGTCTGACTCTGTCTTCACTGTTTTCTCTGGTCAAGTATTTGTAGGCAAGCAATAAAGTCTACCCTGAACCTTATATTCTCCAGGCTGAACTGATCAATTCTCTCATTGTCTTCCCACCCACACAGTGCTTGACCATCTTGGTGTCAATCCTTTTGACTCTTCCCTTCATATTAATATCCCTTTACTAGAGAGCCCACAATTGGACACAGCACTACAGCTGCACTATCACAAATGCTGGATAGAGATGAAAGATCATTTTCTTAGACTGCTTGGCTAAGCTCTTGCTAAGACAGCCCAACATGTGATTGTATTTTCTCCTGCAAGGGCACACTGTTGACTCATGTTCAGGTTGTTGTCAGGCCACATCCCCAGATGCTTCTCTGTAGAACTGCTTCCTTTACAAGGAGTCCACAGTCTGTACTATCAAAAGAGGCTATTTCATCCTAAGTGCAGAATTCTGCATTTCCTTTCATTGAACTTCATCAGGTGACTGTTTCTCCACTGTGTTCAAGTTCCTCTGAAGAGCACCGCATATTGACTGCCTTGGTCAATTTGGTGTTGCCTGCAAGCTTCTACCAATTTAATGCAAAACTCTGAGAGAGTGTGCAGGGCCACTCACTCACCACAGGTAGCAATAGAGTTGCTTGGAATGAAGTTGCCCTTGGTAAACCTGTACTGTGCCCAACCATCCTCTTCTTGAGTTTAAAAATGGATTATGGGATGGTTTCCCTGTCCTTGGTCACTTAACAGGGTTAATATCTACAAAGGGAATACAAGAAATAACAAGAAGGAGTAGTCCATGTTTAGTTGTATGTGTAAGAAAGGGAGTAATAGGGAAAGAGAAATCGTCTCCACTTCATAGGGAAAGAATGGGAGGAGAAGGAAAGAGGGACTTTGCAAAAAGTCTCTTTTCTTAGACATTACTGGGTATCAAACTCTTGTTTTGCCCTTAACTGTTACAGGAAATTACCTGTTAGGAAAGAGTGAAGAGAAACAGTTTGAGTCCCTTTTCTTAACTTGGATTTCTAAATAATGAGCTTCTTGGTTTTTAAGTAGTATTTCATATTTATATAGTGACTTTACAAACATGTGAAAGAGCATTTTGTTTCAAACAGAGGAAAGCACACAATATATACTCTTATCACAGAAGTACATAAAGTAGTGCGTGGATGTCACTGCTTTAGAGAATATAATTGTTTTTAAGAGGAGGAAAGCAGTATAATTTTCCTCCAGCTTTGTAGGTTGAGCTGTATGAACATATAAAAATAGAGATTGTCCATTAAAAAGTGGTCTAAAATTTTTTAAATGTTTAGTTAGTTTACAAAATATTAAGGCAGAGAGGGAGAATATAAAATACTCACATTACCTGCTCTCTTGCCTATACCCCCAGAATAAATTTTACTGCATTCTAGAGAACTCATACAAGCAAAGAAGATAATGTTAGGAACACTGATTTTGGTAAAGAAAGTTTTATTTTTTTTGGTCCTTCAGTTCCAGAGATCTAAATGGAAAATGACTACATATTTGGTAAGAATGAAATGTATCTCATGGAACAGAGAATTTTCAGATGAAGACTTAAATAGAACTTAGGCAGTTTACAAGGCTTGTGTGGAGCCCTCTCGCAGGTCAATATCTTACCTATTGAAAGGTCAAGACATTCTGTGCTTCAATACAAAGTACTAGATAAGACTGTGTCATTCGGTGGTATGGCAGAAGTGCCACAGGCTTAATTTAACAATGATTTGAAATTCCTAGCCATGGTTAACCTTTAAATATTTTTCTGAGACAGTAATGGATTTCAGTTTCTAATGTCAAAATATTATACCTACAACAAAGTTTTAGCCTTGGAAATGTAATTTGAACTTCTTGTAATTAGGAGTTTTCACGAGTGGAAAAATAAGACAGAAAAGTCCCAAATATCATAGAGCACTCACTTCCCACAAGGCCTTTGCAAAATTCTGCATTGAAAGTGTGTTATACATTGGAGTGGTCTGAAATCCTTAAGATATAGTATGAATCTTGTTCAAAGTTAAATGTGTGAATTCCCTTGAACAAGTATAAAAAGGAAAAAGGAAATGTGAATTGAAGCAAAACAAAGTAAATCCTTCCCCTTTCTCACCTTCAAACAACACTCAATACCTCCATAAATAAATTTGAAAAAAAAATCCTACTTTTTCAGTCACAGGATATCCAAACCAAAGAAAAAACAAAATTGGAAATAGTTCCTCTGAATTTGTAATTAACTTGGATCAAAAGACTAAGTTGTGGGCTAGGATTCCTTTGGGTCAAAAAGATTCAAATGAAGTCAGTGCACTGAAAGAACAGGAAGGTCAAATGAAGTCGGTGCACTGAAACAGCAGGAAGGTCTGTAAACAAGAACAAGTTGTTCCATTTCCATTTTTCCTCCATGGAAACAATAATTTTAAAGATATATTATTCTGAAACACACAAAATATCTGTATTGGGTCTGGCTGAGGTGGAATTCATTTCCCCATAGCAACCCTCACAATGCTGTCCTTTGCATTGGTAGCTAGAAAGGTGTTGATAACACACTGGTGTTTTGGCAACTGCTGAGCAGTGCTGGCACTGCATCAGTACTGTCTCTCAACATTCCTTCCCCTCCCTCATCAAGGGCAAGATCCTGCCTGGGTGGGAACACAACCAGACCAGCTGACCGAAACTTACCAAAGGGGATATTCCATACCACATGATGTCAGCTCAGATATAAAAGCTAAGGAGAGGAGGAAGACTAGATATATTCATTGCTTACAATGTTTTCCTGCTGAGCAACCACTATGAGTGCTGAAGTCCTGCTTGCCGGGAAGCAGCTGGACATTGCCCACTAATGGAAAGTAGAGAATAAACCTTGTTATTTTCCTCTTTGCTTGTGTATACCAAAACTTTCACTTTTGCCTTGGTAAACTGCTGTGGGGTGATGACCCTGATAAGCCTGGTTGGGTTGAGGGAAGCACCTCAGCCCCCTGGAGGGATGCTCCAAGCCGAGAACAAAAGCTTTCAAACTGATAAGATTAACAAAGGGTGGAGTGCTATTAAGAATGACATGGCCCTCCTTTGCAATATCTTCTATGACCCCTAAAGGGGCCACCCCCCTCAGGCATCTGTATCACCCCCTCAGCATTTGATTGTAGTCACAGGAAACCACCTGAAGGAAAAAAATAGTATAAAAAGAAATGCAGTTTTAACTGCAACAGAGAGAGGGAGAAATGCCATTGTCTCTGTTGAGGTAGCTGCTGGCAGCTACTCCTGCCTCCTCCTACCTCCTGGAACAATGTAGGGATAAGGAGACCATGTGCTTTCTATTTTTCTAAGCTTTACTCTCTTAACTGGATTTTCTACACACTTGTTTTCGACCTTCATATCAGCTGACTACTGAAGAGACGCCTGACATGAGTATTCAACCTTACTGTGCAGGTAGCACTGTGCTGTAATGAAACATATTTGATAGTCAAGTTCTTATCATGTTAGTACGAATTTGCAATTTTTTGCAATTCATTGACAGTGTCAGCTTTTAAAAGGCCAGTCATGACAATCATTTAAAATAAATAAGTAAACAAAATATTTTAGAAAATGTATTATTCTGATGATTTAATAGCTGTACATGAACTGCTCTCTTTTAGGAACAGGAAAATGGCACATGCCAAATGGTGGCGTGATCCAGGACAATAAAAGCTAAAGCCATAGGTTTTACTACAAAACAGATGAAAGGCTCTGTTGTAGGGATATCATGAAAATAGCATAATTTGAATGATAGACATCAATTAAAAGTCTCAACAGAAGATGATGGCCTGATTAGAGATCTGAAACATTACTGCTTTACATAGTAATCAGAGCATGAGGGAGCAAAGGGATGTTTGGAGGTGAAAACACTGATTTTTATTTATTTATCTATTTATTTATTACATATTAAACTTAAATTCATAACTAGTCAGCCATGAAATCAAAAACTCAGAAAGATAAGCCAACATCCTCCTGAAGGTCTTGAAAGAGAAAAGATAATTTATTAAGACTCTAAAAAATATTCATTTCTTGAGGGAGAGTCAGGAATAACTTCGAACTCTTCCATATAAATATTTTCACATAAGTGTATGCTGCTAATGCTATTCAGATATATGAATACAACTTGCACACTTGGAAATTTGTCCTCCACACACTGATCATGTAGTTGCAAATGGGGGTAAAACGAGAAATGTTTTAGTAGTGTGCAAATTCTTTCACATAGTAAAGTTTTCTCTTACTGAGAACATTGTTTTAGTTGTTATAGCAACTAATTACTATTTTTCATTGTGTTTTTGGAATATCTCAAGAAAAATAATAGGTTTTATTCCTTCATATCAATATCCATGTATATGTCAATCAATAATCAAAAATTGTCATGCATAGTACAGTTACAAATAGTGCTTTCCCTCTGAAAACTGAAGTCAACACTGTACCATATGGTAGCACTCAAATAATGAAAGAATGTGAATGAAATATTGTAACTGTCCTCCATTGTGACCAAAACTCTGTCCTTGCCACTACCACCTAGTTAATTCCAACATGTAAGTTCATAAGACATGGACATCATGAGAAAGCTAGAACCAACTTGTAAGAACATTAACTAAAGCAACTAAGAAGACTAACTAGCAACTAATGCAATTTCCATATCTCTTGGTCATTTTCAGACCCATATAAGGGACCACAAAACTTTTGAAAGTGAATAAAACAAACAAAGTTTAAAAAAATAAACAAAACCCCAAAATAAAACAACAACAAAGAAAACCCAAACAACCCCAGAAGGAAATATGAGAACTTTGTTTACAGTGTATTTTTATCTTGGAAAATGAAACTTCAACAGCAAATGCTGTCAGGTTCTTCTGAAAGATGAAAAGCGTGTTACAAGCTTGATTTTGATCATGTACAAGGCCACTCAAGGATGTCTTAAACTGACATAAAAAGAAATGCTTCTGTTTTCTTCCTTGTTTTTCTACGAGATGAAAAGAATGTTTTATTGTATTGGATGTTAGTCTTGGTGAGGAACAGAGGTCTAGTTATACCAGATGAACAAGCAACACCTGGTGTGCATTTTCAATCCTGCATTTAAAATCTATTTTACCATTTAACTTGAAAATCTAGATTATATTTTAGTGTTCATATTTTTAAAAATACCAAAGCATTTTCAGAGTCATCAATTTTTAGATATCCAACATGGATAAGTAAATTTAGTGTAAACATGTTCCCAAAAGGCTGTGATGAAATTTCATGCTAACTAAGTGATCTGAATGCATATCTTGGTATACATAACAGGCATGAACAGGGATAAGACATTTGGAAGGAAAATAAGATCCTCATTTCTACAGCAAATAAAATCCCTCATGCATCTTTATCTCTTCAGCAAAGGAATGGTATCTGCCTGGACACTTCTCGTTTTCTAATATGAGTTTAAATGAAAGCAGCACCCTTTGTAGTTTCTTATTTGAGAGTCAGTCAGTATTGTTTGCTGCTAGGGAATATCTATGACAAGGCACAGCTAGAAAAACACTAGATAACTAGAAAACCACTTCTATTTTCATTCTCCAGGTGTTACTGTCTTGGTATTTATGTCCCTGGAAGAAAATTAAATACTTTGCCAATGACTGAGTGCTTTATGAGTTAGTTTTTGAGCTAGAAACATTTCAGATTCAGATATTTATTTTTTTCATGCACATGTTTTTAGACTTTTCTTACAATTAAGATATATAATATTACAGAAATAAAGTAAATTAATTTTCACATGATTAAAGAGAAGAATTTAAAATGCTTTAGGGTATGTATTCATTCTCTTTAGAAGGAACAAAACCATAAAGTAGATATAGACAAAATTGTTCAAATGCCAAATTGTAGAAAAAAAAACAAAACAGAAGAAAATGGGAGCTCTTTTGGCAGCATGCACCTCATGAGTGGCTGCGTTTCAGAAATTGCTTTGAGAAAAAGAAAATGCTTTGAGTCTGAAAAGATACAGGACTGCAATAACAAAGTATAACCTCTGGGCAAATTTAATTGAATAAGACTAGATGAGGCACTATTGCATGTCCCAGCTCAGCAAATCCTTTAAACGTTGCTGGGAATTTTTGTTTATTTTTCCTGTTTGATGCAGTAAACATCCATTACACATTATAAGAGTACACCAATATGCCACTGAACCTCTGGTCCTTGATAAGATGCCAGCCACTCAGTATCAACATTTGCATAAACAGCTGGAGTTTTTCTGGACCTATTCCTATTGTGTAGTTGGATGACTTCCTGATGGTTTGCACTTCATCGTATTTCCAGTGAGCTAACTTGTTTGTGATAGAACTGAAAACTTCATAGTGAGAAAAGGATACATTCTTTAGTCACATTTAATTTAATCAGACTTCAAGATAAATTTAATTGGGAGGATGGTCTGGAACATGCAGAATAAGGTGTTCTCTGCATTTTCATCAGTCTATTAGCAGATATGGGGAAATTTCAAAGTTACAGTAATCTGTTCTTTTCTCTATCACATTGATTTGTATGCATGAGTGGTTTAAACTGTTCTCCCCAGTGGAAAAAAAGTATTTTCTAATACAGTAAGTTTCATGGTGATACAGTCACAAGTGTATGGTAAGATGAATGGTACTCTAAATGAAAAGGGTTTGCATACTACAAGATATTGTTTACTTAAGAAAAATTACAGCAGTGTAGAAGCCATTCTTATTAATTTCACATTTCACTGTCTATTCAACCAGTGGTGGTTTTGTTCTCATTGCATTATATCTAATGAGAATCAGTGTAACAGATATATGCTTTGGGAATATGATTCTACAGTGGATCAAATTGCACACAGAGTGTTTTGTGATAGCTGTGATGATCCACAAAAGTCACAATTTTAAATTGAAAGAAACATAAACATATTTTAAAATTAATTTCCCCAACTTTATTAGAGCTGCAACATTATACAAGGTTAACAAGTGAATAGCCTCTATTCAGATTACAATAAAAATGTATAAAACTATAAGAAATATAAGTTGCAGGGGTGACTGTGAGTGCATTCCTTAAGGAAAGCATTCCTTAAGGAAAGAGCTCCTCTCTTTTCTTTAAGGGAGAACTCTAAACTGCTTTCCTTAAGGAATGCACTCACAGTCACCCCCACAATAAGTAAACCATTTTGTAGTAGTAGCCTTCATTTCTGAAAAAGAAAAGCAGGACTTGGGGGTGATGGTCGATGGGTGGCTGGTTGTAATCTGTCATTGTGCACTTGTGGCCCAGAAAGCCATTCATGTCCTGAGCTGCATCCAAATCAGTGTGGCCAGCAGAGTTAGGGAAGTGATACTGCCCCTCTACTCTGCTCTAGTGAGACCCCACCTGGAGCTCTGCATCCAGCTTTGGGCCCCTCAGTACAAGATGGACACTGATCTGTTGGAGTGAGTCCAGAGGAGGGCCACCAAGTTGATTAGAGGGATGAAGCAACTCTCCTGTGAGAAAAGGCTGAGAGAGGGTTGTTCAGCCTGGAAAAGAGAAGCCTTTGGGGTGGCCTAATTGCAGCCTTCCAGTACCTGAAGGGAGCCCACAAGAAAGATTCCAAGCAACTTTTTACCAAGGGCATGGGGAAAGGCTTCATACTGAAAGAGAGTAGGTTTAGATTAGATATTAGGAAGAAACTTCACTATGAGGTTTCTTAGGCACGCAAACAGGTTGACAAGAGAAGTTGTGCATGCCCCATTCCTGAAAGTGTTCAAGACCAGGTTGGATGGAACTCTAAACAACCTGGTCTAGCTAAAGGCATCCCTGTAAATGGCAGGGATTTGGAAGTAGATTATCCTTAAATCCCTTTCCAACCCAGACTATTTCATGATTTTATGATTTTATGAATTCTATTTTGGCAAAAAATAAGAAAAAAAAACAAAACCCAAACAAAAAAACCCAAACAAAAATCCCAACCAAACAAAAACCCCTGGGGTTTTAAAGGGAATATTTCAGAAGCTAGAGAACTGTATTTTAAATAAATAAATACTCAGAGCAAGAAATGACCTTCAGAAGGTGAGAGCAGAGAACACTTCAGAGATCTATGACAGATGATGTTTAAAGACACTGAGATTTGAGATAATCCAAGTTAAAGAGTAGGATTATGAAATGTTTAAAACTAGCCAGACAAAACCAATTATAAACTGCTTTACCAGAAAATAAAAGATTGATTATGGCTAAGGGTAATAGCAGTTTATCATAATTTATTTGTTTTGATAATTTAATTTAATATGGAGGTCAAATGACTGAGTAAGACTCAAGAAATTATAGGATTTTTAATAGAAAAAGTCGCTCTATCAGATGAACTTCCCTGATTGGAGACCAGTATATGTTAAGAGATGTGCATGATCCTGGAAGAAATGAAAAAACTTAGTTGCTAGCTTTGGAGTTTTGTCATACACTTCTATCATCTAACAGACAGTAAAAATCCAACAGACAGTGAAATTTTTAAAATGCTGAGATAGAAAACTGGTTTCTGTATTTCAGCAAAAAGTCCCTATCTCATTCTCAGCTATAGAATGAATTAATTAGCTGTTCTCTACTCAATTACACATTAAGGAAAAAAATGAAAAAGAAGTAGAAACACAGACTGAATGAACTAAGTCCTTTGAAGATTATTTTCACTGTTAACTAGTTTTCTTTTGTAGTGTAAAACTCAAACATCTGAGAAGTGAAATTTAAAGACCTAGTTCCAGAATCCATAGGCATATATCTAATTAAAATCACATAAAGACACCAAAGTTTGTTCTCAATGAAATGAAATGGAAACTGAGAATAACAAATCCATTAAAAATGATTGCTGATATTGCACAAGTGGCTGTTAGTTTTATAAGGTGGTAACTTTTAACAAGCAGTCTTTTCTGAAGAACTGTAAAGAGTTTAAGAATAGAACTGCTGTTTTTAATTCAGTTTCTCATCACTGCAGTTTTAGTTAGCTATCTTAATATCTAAAAGAAAAAGGAGCATATTGACAAAAAATATTGACTTGACTACAAGATCAAAAAATGAAGATTAAAGCAGGATATGGCAGAATGTGGCAGGAAAAAAATAATTAGATTCTTATTTTGCAAGTATTAATTTATAATACTTTGAAAATATCCATCCTGATGTTTAGTCCATTTCCCCTATTTAATTTCTGCTCATCAGCTAGTTGCGTATTTTATTTGATATTGACTAATGTCTTAGAGAAGTTTTTATCAAACTGTCTTTCCTGATACTTCTTTCTTATTTTTTTCCCTTTTTCAAGTAACACAAATGTCATGGTCACAATGATCAATTAGAAGTTCCTTGTTTCTGTCTTCGTCTTTCTTTTTTTCTTTGGATATTTAGAAACCTCTTGAAAGGAAGGTTTGTTCCTCATAAGTATTTTATAAAACATAAGAAACCCCATCATTTTTGGTACCACCTTATAGTTGTGAAACTATTCCTTGCTCTGACCCTCCATCAGCCGTTCCAATCAATGTTAGCACTAGATATGCTTGTGCTGCTCATAGCACTCTATTGTAGCAATGCATTCTCAATATTTGGCATGGAGAATGTCCTGCCAAAAATGGGCTGAAGAAGAAAATCAGCCAGCCACTGAGAATGCTTAAACAACTGATGTTTTTAATGTGGTTTGAATGTACTGAATGTAAAAACTGCAGTGTCACTGTCTTCTTCCCAAAATTCCCTGCCAGGCCAGGGGGCTGGGAGAAAGGTTGTGACCTCATGTTTCCTGAAACCCTTCCCCATTGAATGTAAATCCCCTTACTCCTATTGGCCTAAAGCCAGATTCCCCTCTTGCCCCTTATTGGTGGACTTGTATCCCTCCAAAGTCCATATAAACCTGTTCCCCTGAATAAACTTGCTCTTTGTTCCTGTCCTGGCCTGTGATCCCTGTGTGTCCTTTCTCGGGGGCTCTCAGTGACCACATGGTCAGGGTTAGCAGAGAGCACACACTTCTCCTAGGTTAATAGACTAACAAATCCAAGACCAGGAGAAGCACCATATCGTTGCAGATTTCCTTCAACACACAGCATCAACGAGGCTACAAGAAACCCACACTCGCACTCTATTGCATCTGTCAAATTCATTCTACTTTCTGACCCTCTGGAGCTTTTAGACATTGGAAAAAACCTTAAAGTTTTGTTATAGGCAAAAGAGCACACTATATATATGAAAATAAGGCTTTGGTATTAGTCCAATGGAGAAGTCTAATAGTCTAATTTAATTCACGCAGAAAAGACCCATTAATAGCACAGTTAATAATAAAATGAAAATCCAGCCACTCCCATTTCTCTTTTTTAACATCTATGTCTTTTCTCTGCTTTTATGCTTACCTTCTCAGTATACTTCTGGATCCCTCTCTGAGTTGGCTCACGTTAGACATAACTTATCCATTTAGTTAATCATTAATCCCAATTTCCATGTGCTGCTTAACAAGCTGTAGTTATTAGTTTTCCATCCACCACAGCACTTGATACTTTGATTATTTATATTTTAAATTTTATTTCTGATCCATATTGGATTTCAGAGGCAGCTGTGTGTACTTTGTTTGGTGCTTTTAAGACAGCTGTTTATTTTAGCAATCTGGCTCATTCATACAGTGCAGAAAAGAGAGATCTTAAGGACATTAAATGTAATGAGGCTTTGAAGTACTGTCAGTCTCAAAACAATTTTCCATTTTGCAGAGCATTTTTGGAATCATCCCCATTTACTAGTCCTTGTAGAGAACTACCTACAATTTGATAAATATTACTCAGCAGTTGTCTTGTTGTATGTACCTTTATTTTTAATTTTAGGTGGTATTTTAAGTTTTGGTTTGCTTTTTTTCAATTTTATTTTAAGGATGATGAATCTAGATAACATTACATTAGCAAGAGTTTTCCATTTTTTAATCAGTATTTATCTAGATTCTTCTTAGAGTATCAGCATATGAAATTTGGGACAGTATATTTCCTTGTTTCTTACTTTGCATTACCCTTTCTGCATTAATTCTGATGGAACTTGTCAGTGTCATTTCCCCCTGTCTATTGTGTACTGTTTTGTGCTTTTTCAAGGCAGTCAATCACTTTAGTGGTGATGTGTAATTTGCTTTGTGAAGCAATCATCTTGCCATTAATGTATGTGAAATTTCTGTCAACTCACATCCAACATAGTCATTTCCCTCTGGTGATCGTTTATAATTTTCTGTATTTACTTGATGACTTCTGTCTGAGACAGGCTTTACTGGTTGGCTGAACTTCAGGTGATACTACATTAGCATACAGAGCTGCTTCTGTGTGAGCGAAGAGAGCGGCATCGTCAGCAAAAAGCAGCTCATGGACAAGGTGATTCAGAGTCTTGGTGTGGGCCTTCAGTCGCCTTAGGTTGAATAGGCTTCCATCGGTACGATATCGGATGTAGATGCCGTTTTCTTCATCGAGGTCTGCTGTGGCTCTTTGGAGCATCATGCTGAAGAAGATTGTGAATAGAGTTGGTGCAAGAACGCAACCTGTTTCACACCGTTGGTTATTGGAAAGGGCTCAGAGAGTGCATCGCCATATCTGACTTGTCCACGCTGATCCTCATGTAGCAGGAGGATCATTTTTAGGATCCTGGGGGGACATCCTAAACGTTCCAAGATCTTCCACAGGTCTTTTCTGCTTACAGTCCCGAAAGCTTTGGTGAGGTCAACGAAGGTTACATAGAGACCTTTGTTCTGTTCCCTACACTTCTCTTGCAGTTGTCTGAGAACAAACACCATGTCTGTGGTGCACCTATTGGCTCTGAAACCACACTGGCTTTCAGGTAGAAGATCTTCTGCAATTGTGGGTACTAATCTGTTCAGAAGTATTCTTGCAAGGATTTTACCAGCAATGGAGAGCAAAGTAATACCTTGGTAATTTGAGCAGTCTGATTTTTCTCCTTTCTTCTTGTACAGGGTGATGATGACTGCATCACGGAGATCTGGTGGTAGTTCACCTTGTTCCCAGCAACGCACAATAAGCTCGTGGAATTTGGCATGGAGTGCTTGACCTCCATGCATCCAGATTTCAGGTGGAATTCCATCAACCCCAGATGCTTTGCTAGTTTTCACCTGTTGTATGACCTTAAGAGTCTCTCCCATAGTAGGGGCTGCATCCAATTCATTTTTCACCAGTTGTTGTGTAATGTGCTGAATTGTTGAGCCTTGGACTACACGGTTGGCACTGAAGAGAGTCAGAAAATGTTCAGACCATCGGTTCAGGATAGAGGTTTTATCTGTGAGAAACATTTGACCATCTGCACTGAGTAGGGGGCTTTGAACCTGGTGTGTAGGTCCGTACACTGCTTTCAGGGTCTCATAGAATCCCCTTTGGTCACCCAAATCTGCCCATAGTTGGGTCTTTTCTGCAAGCTTGAGCCACTGTTTGTTCTGGACGTCTCAAAGTTTCTGTTGGACCTTACTGTATGCAAGATGAAAGACATCTTTTCTTACCTGACAAGATGTCTGAGTGTCACGTGAAAGGGAGGAGGGAGACAGAAATGCAAAGATTTCTAGTCTTAACTGTATTAATAAAAGTTATTAGCTATAAGCACCCTCGGAGTAATCAAAGCTTTATGAACCCAGCACTGCCTGCCGGACTCTGGACAGAACACAGGCTGGAAAGATTTTTGACTCCCCTATGAGGACCACACTTAAGCCAGGGAGAAATTATTAGCAATAAGCGCTTCTAGACAATCAGAGACTTATGTCCCCAACACTGTCTGTCAACTAATGGACAGCACACAGGTTGGAAGGGTTTCTGACCTCTAATATGAAGCCACACTTAAACCAGAAAAGAACCTTCCCCACAACAGCTTTTGAAATAACCTTTATTGATACAAATATGTAACAGTTATTGTGGGTTCCACTTTGCCAGTGATAATGTTTAGCTGCAAGGTTGTATTGAATTGATAATAAAAGACCCAAAAGGAACCAGCACAAAACACATTCTATAAACACACTAAACTCAAATTACAATACAGCATTTTCACGACAGAAACTAGCAACAAAGAACTACTAACTAAAAACACAGCCACCTAAAACACTTATCTAGACACTCTCTCAGTAACATAGGACAATAAAATATCTTGCACACCTCTCTCTGTAACAGAAAACAAAAGGAAAGAGCAGAGCTGCTTTTTATCAACACACATGTTGTAAAAGAAACTACACATTGAAAGTAAAGCAAGTTACTGTAGTTGCAAAACAGAGCTGGTCTTATAAAGTAAGAACAGCAAAAAGCAATAACCAATATAAAGTAGCAAAGTGTGAAGCAAGCTACTATTATCAGCATTAAGGTAGAAAAACACAGTTAGTAAAGGAAATACTTATAAAATAAGAATCAAAGTGGCTTGTTAGCATAAGATGTAAGATAGAATGCATAAAAGAATAAGCTTAGTAAGAAAGTAAAGTTAAGAAAGTAAAGTATAGAAAAATAGTAAGCACCATTACACCACGGGACCATCGCCTTGTGCGTTGCAAACATAACCTCCACTTCAAGTCCAAACCTAAGAGAGGTGGCATTTCAAGGAGGAGGCTCCAAGTCAACAATCTTCAAACAGCCACAGTAAGACAGCTTCCTTCTCCTAGGATGGTTGCCAGTGGGCTAGCGAGCCCATCCTGGCCGTGGATACTTTTTCTGACCCCTTGGCTGAGACCTTTCTGGCATGGGACACCCTACCGGAGGCACAAACCACTGCCAGCATAGCTCTCAATCTCATGAGGACAAGCAAGCTTCTCCCCTGCGGCAAGGGGGTGTTCCTAGAAAAGTGATATAATAATGAACAAAGAAAAGGCTGTCAGTTGGATTCTTTTTACATTTTTGTTTGTTTAATAACCAACTTAATTACATTTAGATTCTTAAGAGCTTTTTTTTCATATTTTTCTCTATGTATGTATGTATGTATGGCCAAACTTCGCAAATGAAGATTTGGGAAGGGCTTTCCCCCACGTGGGTGTGTCCTTCGAGCCTCCGCAGTGGATTTTTTAGGTGAGGCTCAGCATGCGCAGAACTGGCCCCACCGTTTAAGTCCCAAGGTCCATCTGCCACGGCCGAGCGAGCTTGGACGGTGAACAGTGAAGTCCTCAGGACTGTCTACAGCATCCAGTAACTAACCGGGGCTGACCCTGCTGAGCATCCGAGATCTGACGGGATCGGATGGCAGGGAGGCATTGAACTGCCCGGTATGGTCTCCACTGAGATTATCATTCCAGTCTATCACAGCAGTACACTTATCACTGGTAACAGTTGGAGATGGAAGTCCTTTTTACATTTTACATCGATAGCAATATCTAAAGTTAGTAATTTCTACATGACTTTTTCCTACATTCAACTCATTGTATTTGGGGATTTACTTTTTTTGCTCTTTTTTCTATAAAAATCCCTAGATATATAGTCAAGAACACAGAATATCTCTTTTGTATTTAAGGAATCCTCAAAAGAGTGGACATGAGAGGGTAAAATATTGTTTTAGTGTAGGTTGGGTTAATTAATACACAATTCTCACTTTCTATCCATGAAAGTCTAGTCTCATATATGCATTAAGTCTCTTGGTGGTAGCAGAAACTGAAAGAAAACAGGCCATTTGTTGTTACATTTCTAATTTCTTTGGAACACAAAGATATGATTTTAAAGTGAAGCTTTAGGAACAGTCATGGGAGTAACAAAGTACTTATACAAATTTGGTAGCTGAACAACCAAACTTTTGTAGATAAGAATAATGAATTAAGAAGAATAAAAAATTAATGTATTTGGAAGGTGACCATAAGATTTTATAGGTGAAAGGGTATTATTTTCCCCAGAAAAATATGACATATATCTCAAGATGGGAAGTCTTTTATGTAACTATTGAGAACAAAGCACTAGTATACATTAATGATTTTAGCAAAGGTTTGAGCATTTCCCCAAAGTTATTTTGCTTTTCTGAAGGAAATTCAAATGCCTAACATACATGCTCTACAGAAAAGCCAGTATTTCTACCTAACAATTTTAGCTGAATTCTTTTGACATGGTCTTATTAAGCCTTGATGTTTACAACTCCAAATCTGAATTGTCCAAGCATTTTGGAACAGCAGACCATAGCTCATTCTGTATATCTATTAATTTACTGGGCAAATAATAACAATTTATAGCTCTTAGGGCTTGTTTGTTAAATGCAGCTGTTAGAACCCAACATACTCCTCCAAGCCTGACTGTGCCCTCTGAGGCTGTTCTCCCTGGCCATGGGCGGAAAGATGCAGGGGAAGACATAAAGAAAAGCTTGAAGAGTACCATTAGTGATAGGATTTCATAACAACCCTTTACTTCTAATCCTTTAGATTATAGTATGTAAATGCCTTTAAGAAATGGATTTAAAATTAATAAACAAACATATTCTGAAGTTTCAAAATTCTGCTGATGAAAATATAACCTGATATTGCAAATAAAATTGATAATATATGTAATTTTTTAATAATTTTGAGAGGCGACAGTACAGACTCCAAGTGTCTCCATGATTTCTCTTGTATTTGTCTTATAAGAATAGAAATTAGTTTCTCTATAGCTGAGGAAGAAACTACAACTGTCTTAGCTTGGTTTTCAGCAGTTGCATTACCACAGTAATCCATTGGTCTTCTCTCTAGAAAAGCTAGTTCTGCAGGGCAGTAAACATACATTCTGGTTTATCTGATCCTCTTACTGCTACTACCAATATAATAGCTGCACCAGAGTAAAGGGTGAGTTGTGGGGTATCTGGTACACTTTATCATGGGTGAACATAAATGTGTACACATTTCTAGGAACTGGGGATTTACAGGGGAATATAGATCAGATTCCATGTCCATTCTTTTCACTGGAAAGAAAATATATTAATTGAAATTATTTCAGAAATAAAGAGAATTATAGTTAAAAAACCCCAGAGATATAAAATTGGCACAGACCTTTGAAAGCAAGGATGAGACATTAGGGATCCTGCCTTTTTTTAATTGATCTGAAAATTCTCTGTGCAAGCAGAATGGCACAGTGACCAAGGAGTACTAAATATAGCAGGGGAACACAAGTAGCCCAACAATGCACTTATAACTGCAGTGTCTGAACTTCCACAAAAGTTGCTCTTGTTCAGTTTGGTGCTTTACAGAAATGTTTGATGTTCTTAATAAGCTGCCAAGAGAAAGATTGTAGCTGGCATGGCTAAAGTGTTCCTGGGGCTTATGTTAGTATCTCTGCTGGCAGTACTGGTATCATACTAGGCTATTTCAGCCTAGGACTGCTTTGAAGACTTACATTCAAGTACAAAGAATTCATATATATTTTGTTTTTAATGTAATTCTTACATTTCCCAATAAACAGTGTTTTCCAGTATGTTTGCCACATCAATTTACATTACCTCGTGGTTCAAAGTTTTTTTTTTTACTTGGTTAGGAGAGCTTCTGACAAACAACTTCAGCTCTATTTTTATTCATCTTGATTTACAAGGCAGTAGTCACTGATTCTTCACAAATGTGTTCTCTTATTTAACAGAATGCTCAGAACTGTGATTATATTTTATATTTTAAAAAATTAAGTGCACACATAAAATAGTTGATTTATCTTGTTAGTCACAGCTAGTCACAGAGAATAAGAAATAATAAATTAATTTACTATGTTTTAGAGGCATTTGTATTTAGAAGAATTATCTTTATAAGGTGTTGTCTCTCAACTGATGATGTACAACCTACGCATCATAATCCAGAAACTTAATTTTTGGATGTCTGTAATGATGAGGTAGTCTTTTCCTCCACCTAATTTAGAACACACAGTATTCTGAATCTTGACTTTTTGGCTGCACTGTAATTCACTCCCTAGATTATTTTTTCCTAGCCTAGAGCTACCAAGAATTCAAGTATCCTTTCTAGGACCTTTCCTCTAAGCGAAGTTAATTTTCTTTATTCTTCATTCCTCTGTATCAAGGATGAATTTGTGATAGTTATTCCAAAGGTAAAGCATATTTATTGAGATTTTTATAAAGTATAACACATGAGCCACTCTGTTCTTTCTGTGCCTTCACAGATCCCTGGCAACAACGGGGGTAGACCAAAGTGTGTAAATATTTTCTTTAATAGGAAAAGATGCACATCATCTAAGAGTGATTTCTCACAAGTTCCTTTTATTCCTGACTGTAATTCTTTTTTCCATGTAAGATACTGCCACTGAAAAAGAAGCCAGGCAACATTTGCTAACCTCGCTTAAAATTACTATTCTGCTAAAACTAGTCACTACTATTACATATTATTTTAGTGAAACATGTCCATTCCTTGTATACACTCAGATAACACACCTGATGATTTTGCTTCTTTAACTTAATGAGCATAGTGAACCCCATTGTGCATTACCATGGAGGACAAGCTGAAATGTTGGAGTTCTCTAACCCCTGGAGGTATCTGTTTCATTTTACGCTCTCTGGATGATGGACATTTGCAGAAGAGTGAATTCTCTTTAAAGTTTCAGGTTGAATCAGGACATTATCTCAGCCTGTACTCTGTCCCTCTTGTACCCAGCACACTCTAAGGATTAAAGAACTGTTGCTTGTCACCTTTATTGATCAAATCCAGAATAAAGTACATACAGTGTTCCACTTGATCATTAAAAGATTTGAATCTCAGTTGCCTTTGGAAGACTCCCTGTGTTCATAAAGGATGAATCCTTTCCTGATGGAATCAACAAAGGCAACACAATATATATCTCTTTAAATTCTTTCTTTTGAAACTTATTTCTATGTTTTAGAAATATCTTAAAATTCAGAATTCTTTTATCCTGATAATAACACTGTCTAACATATACGTTTCCTCACTGGATGATAAAAAAAAGTAAACTAAAACAACAAACATATTTTTTATCTTAGCTACGTTAGTAAGTTAAAATTTACTTTTAAAATAGGTAACATTTAATTATCTCTAATAATAATTCATCATTCACATTAATTTGCCAGCATTCAAAAGCTAAGTAGCCAGAAAAATGTCTGTCTCCTCAGCATCATGTCCACAGTGATTCTTTTAAAAATAGTGATAAAGGAATTTGTATTTGATCAAGATTGAATTGTCTTCATTAAGTGCTATAAAATTCCACCTTTGAATTGAAACAGTAAGAACAGACTAAGAGCAAAGAGGACAAAACCACTGGCTTCATATTATCAATGAAAAATTAATTCTGAATGAATTATTAGCAAAAATAAATGAAAAAGAGAAACCTATCGCAAAACCCGGACCTGAATCCTATCCTGCTGCATCTCTTTCTTGGCACTCTATAGGGCTTCTCTTTTTCTAAAAAAAAAACCAAAACAACAAAAAAAAACAACAGGTTGAAGAGACTGGAAAGAATATAGAAATTATTTATGAGTGTTTAGCTTACTCATAAAACTGTAGAATAGTACTGTTTTAAAATTGTTTTGAGAAGAAGACTTATTTTGAATTTTGACTGAGGAGACTCAGATGAAGTGATTATGATGGTTAGATATTGACATAAATTGCATTAAAAGTAAAACATGATTTACATTTTGCTTGGAAAATAGAGTATTTTTGGTATCTTGGTGTCTTTGTAATTGAAATGGATTTTCTATTTAAATGAAATGCCAGCCTCAGTTTAAAGTGGTAATTGCAGCTATCCCAAGTTATTTGGTATGTATCCAGGGCTTCCTATGCAAAAGCCAGTCAAAATTATCCTTGTGATCTAACTTATGCTTGTGAGATAAAAATTTGCCATTGCTAAAGGGGGAAAAATGATGTAAGAAAGTTAGGGGAAAATCCTGCCTACTGAAATCTATTAAGAATTTTGCCCTTTTAAAAATAATTTTATTATGGAACTGTAAAATACCAAGAAACCTTTCATCTTCTGAAAGAAATACTTCTGTGAGAGCTTCCATCCTGAATTTTTTAAGTAGGTTACGAGGAAACTTTATACAAACAGGAAAAATGTAAGCAATGTCTTTCACAAGATCACATTGCATATCAGTGCTAGCTTATCTATAAGGATGCTTTGCTGACAGACATCTGTGTTCTGGAGATGAAGTCAGAAAATTGTGCAGAAAGTTTTAGCATATACAGACTCAACGCCCTAGAATTTCAATGCTGCCCATCCTGTCTGAATGTTGTGTATACTCAAGTTTACAAAATAACTGACAATGTTCACATGCAAAACATACATTTATTTGATTACATGTCATACATTAAATATCCATGTAGTAGCTTAATCAGACCAATAACCTGTATTTTTTAAAAAAATATTAAAATTTTGCCATGTTTTGCTAAGACACAAATCTTAACAGTGTATAAACAACTTGGTCCTAAATAATATAATATAAATTGAGATCTACTTATACTAAGAGCCAGAGTAAGCTGTAGTAAAATCTTCTGCAGTTTTCAGTTCCACCTGATGTTCTATAAGTAGTGAATTATGATGACGGTTTTTTAAATTAAAGAAAAACAAGATATAGTGCTTATTTGGGTATTTGGGTAGAATCAGATAAAGGTTACATGAGAAATAAGTTAATGGACTGAAGTTTATAGCTGTGTATATAACTGTCAAATCTCTGTGTAAATTACCTTTCTCTTTTGCTGGCCAGAATGTAAAAATCCAATAAACTCTTAATAAAAATGGAAAGGTCGTATATAAATACCACAGATCCTGAAAATGAACCAGAAAACTGCAATCATTTGCACACAAGTATCTCATATTCTGTTTCTTGGTGTCTAAAGAGGGATGGGTCTTATGAAGTGTGTTTTGTGCGAAAATGTTCTGTTAAAAAGAGATTTCCTTTAAATTTGAAAACAAGTGATGATTAATCGGCTGTTTGTTTCTTCTGTTTGGAAAGAATTCTACTTTCTTAAGAATACTCAAAAATAAAGACTGATTTAATTATTCTTGTGATTTACCAAGAGTGTTTACAATGGAATATATATTATCTTTTCAGTCCACATGAGCACACACTTATGTATTTTAAGTTACACTGAAATATATTAGTAGCATATTTTATAAAATAAAAGATGAAGGATTTTGCAAGAAGGCTAATTTAATGCTCAGAAGACTGGACTTTACATGTGCCAGCTTCAATGAAGTCATTATTGCCTGTATTTTCACAAGATCATTGAATGGTTTTGGCTGGGAGTGACCTCAAAGATCATCCGGTTCCCCTGCCATGCACAGGAATGCCTTCCACTAAAGCAGGTTGCACAAAACCGTATCCAACCTGACCTTGAACCCTTCCAGGGATGGAGCATCTACAGCTTCTCTGAAAAATCTTCACAATACAGAATTTATTTCTAATATCCAGTTTAAACCTGTTGTTTGTTTGTTTTTGTTTTGTTTTTTTTCCAGTTAGAAACCATTCTGCCTTGTCCTATCACTACATTCTCTTGGGAAAAGTCCCTGTCCATCTTTTTTGTAGGTCCTCTTTAGATACTAAAAGTCTGCTACAAGGTCTCCCCAGAACCTTCTCTCCTCATGTTGAACAACCCCAGGCTGTATTCATCAGAAAGGTGCTCCAGTCTACTGATCAACTTTGTGGTCCTCCTCTGAACTCACTCCAACAGGCCCAAGACATTACTTCAGTCCTTATTTTGTTCCTGTACAAAATGCTATAATTTTATCTTTAAAACCTGAGATTCTCCAGATACCAAAGTGACATGCATGTATTTAATGTGAATTGCATAGGATAGATAGATAGATAGATGGATAGATAGATAGATAGATAGATAGATAGATAGATAGATAGATAGATAGATAGATAGATAGAATAAAAGTAGTGGTCTGTAAGTCTGTGGATGTTAATGGAGGTCCTTTTGACTCTTGAGCTTTCCTTGTTTCTTTCTTTCCTTCCACTAAGGATATAGTGTAAATGTACTGGATAGTTTCATAGTAATGCTTGCCTATTTAAGAATTTACTATTTTTCTTCTGGACTTTTTGCCAGTACTAATTAGGGATGTCAACATTAGTATTTGCAACTTCTTTGTTAAGAAGGCAATTTTCTCTTAGAATGACCTTCAGGCAGAGGATTACTAAAGAAATTACATGTAAGATGGGTGCTTTGTAGTCAACGCATGAATAAAAAGCCCCACTGCTTACCTTCAAAATTACATCTTGATATCAAAGATGCTCTAAAATTAGAGTGATAACTACTTTTTTTTTTCTAAAAATAAAGATAAATTATGGGTTAATCAAAAATAACCTTCAAAAGTAAATCAGGAAGGACAAAGAAGGATTGCATAGCCACAATAGCAAACACCTTCTCTGTAACTTGTTTTGAAAGGATTTTTTTTTTCAATTAATCATAATTTTATGTGAAAAGGTCATTCAGAGGCTTTGGACACCTAGTGCACTTTATTCTTATTTAAAAATAATATAAGAAATTATGCTTATTTTCAGGTAAAATTTTATTTTTTTCTCAAATATTGCAGCTTCTGAATTACAGAAAATTTAGATCAAGAAAGAGATGTGACACCCAACCAGAAGCCTGGATCAGACCTATGCAGTATATTTTCTTTGGGAAATATACTAGCATAGTCCACTGCATATCTAATGGAAAAAGTAGTAGAATAGAATGCAAAATCTCTACCTACTTACTCTTTTAAAAGACCAGATGAAATGTTAGCCTGTTATCCAAAGCTTCTGAATGAAAGTGGCCCCTGAATTTTATAAGGCTGGACATACATCCCATTTATAGACCTTCATTTATTTATGTCTCATCCTATGTATTCTACCAGCAATGAAAAATTAACTATATACAATGAAACATAAAATCCACTGTAGGAATGCCTTTGTGGGTTGCCAGACTTGGGGTGTGTCCAGATAATACTGCTCCATGTGATAACAAAATATAATGTAGAGTTCATCTTGGAGTGTATTAACATCCCAATACAATTTTTCGTCTTCTGTTACAAGAATATGGAGTCCTAGTTTTTACCACATCCAAGCAAAGTACTATTACTCACTTATTTTTTTATCTCAGGGCAGCCTGATGATTTTGAATCCATATGAAGATCTCTGAGTGACTTAGAAATCATAAAAAGGATTCAGAAAAATACTCAACATGTCAAAGCTACTTTCACTCCTTGTTTAGACACAGCAAACTAATACATTGGTTATGTAAAGGCACAAAAATACAGGTAGTAGAAAAACATTCTATCACATCAGCATAACAAGTAATAGTGTCCATATGGACAAACAAAAATATATTCCTTTTGCAAAACTGATTAATATCTTTTTTTCTGTGTTTAAATACAGAGTTGCAAATTTGGATGTGTAAATATCACTGGAAAGAAGCCTACAGTAGCTGTAGTTTCAGTAATAAAAAATGCCACACAAAAACACATTACTTCAAAATTCTGGTACTTCTGTATGCAGTTGGAGGCATCCTTGTTTTATTCAGTAACATGGATCTGTATACTGGAAAACCTGAGGAGAATTAAATTAGCATGAATTCAAATTTTCTTGGACTAAAAAAGTGCATGATAAAGAGTTTTAAGGATGTGTTATACACTGTCATAAGGATTTTAGGCTTACTGAGTAATGTGTGATTCTGTCACAAGCTCCATAATTAAAAAAAGTTATTCCAACTCTTTTCTGCAGATGGCTTTTTAGAGTCTTGAGCTTAGCGACTTACAAGAACAGGAAGGGAATTGATCAAATAATCTTCAAAACCACTGTGCTGTCATTTTTTTTTCTCTGTGCAATTCTTTTCTCTGTGTGCTAAGTCTTGTGGAAGGGAAAGAGGTATTTTCTGTAATCTCAGTAGAAGTGATTGGGTTCAATGCAATTTTTTTTTTATTTTTTATTTAAGTAACATTCAGCATTTTAGAACTGCTATGCTTTGAAGAACCATGGGACTATTAAGTGTAAACTTGCAAGTGGTTTCAATTTCCATTTCTGTGCTGCAGACTTTGAAGCACTATAAAAAAGTATTTAAAAAACTTCCATGCAGCTAAATGTTCGTTGTGGATAATTAATAATTGCATAGAAGCTGGTGAATGTTCTACTTTAGAATACTCATGCTGGAAGTAATTGTAACAGATGTAAATACTTGCCAGAGTCAGAAGATCTGGTCTTTTATTTATTTATTTTAAAGGTTTAGCTGATGCTAGCAGTAATATGCATAGATGCATAATTTCTACTTTTCTATTCTAAACTGATTTTCTTCACAAACTGTACCAAATGTCACTACACTCAGAAGAGACTCCTACTCTCTTCAGCTGGACAAACAGAATTGCATATGTTATAGATTTTTATCCAACTATCAGTGCTACATCAAGTCCTGAGTATTACAGGCTAATTACTGTTTTACCATTCAGAAAGAGTGGAAATTGTTAAAAATAAGCTAAGGAAAAGGTACCCTGGGAATGTATGAGAGTATTTTTTAATAATGAAAATACTCTATAGGTATTAATTTGTTCAGGTTTAAAACTTTCTAAATCTGACCAAATATTTGACTTTTGGTTTGATTTGTTCTTTTTTTTTTCCTACTCAGAGTTGTCACTCATTAGTTTTAAATAACACTAAAACTGCTGACTCCATGATTTTCTAATAATGTGAAAGACAATTAAGTGATAGGTACTGAACAAATGTAAAGCTCTTCAAATTCTTCAGTCAGATCTGTCTGTGTACCATACTATCTGTAAACTAAAGTGGATCAGTGGGCATCCTTTACCAGATGATTTGTGGAGTCAGAATACCAGACACCTCACTGAAAGAGCTTCCAGTATTTGCTGAGAAAATTCTTCTACAAGAGACATACATTGCAATGAAGAAATGAGAGAGCTGATGCATAGCTTCTGGAAAATATCCCATGCCTTTGCCATGAACTTTATTTCTTTACAAAAACTTGAAGTTTGTGGCCTTTTCCCCCTTTCCCTTATCTTTTACCTAAGAAGAGATTGAGTTTCCTTTAATCTTTGGTTTTTTTTCTTTAGAACTACAATGCTGAAATACGTAATAAAACCTTCTCAGGTGTGGTTGCAGATACTGAGGCTCAAAGTATACAAAACAGTATTTTGGTAGGGTTTTGATAGTATTATGAAATGTTAAGGATAATATTATTACAATGAGTGGGAAAAAGTTACATAGCCATCACTTTTTCTTGTAAGTCTTCATAAACCAAAGCAGCTGGACTTCTGCTCACATTTTTCTTCAATGGGTTTTTTTTCCCCTCAAATGGAGAAATATTTCCAGAGACTTCAAATCCTACAGCAAATTTCACTAAACTATGTGAACTCTGCAGTTCTGTAAGGTCTTTGGACTGCAGAAGTCTGCTCTCTGGAAGCTGAAGATGATGATAACTGATAGCTGTTGATGAAAACTTGAGGATGGCACAGGTGTTAAAATAAGAATAGAAAACTGATATTAAAGGTAACATGCTAAGACCCTGCAGATAATAATTTCTGTTACGAACAGAGAAATTATTGGTATTGTTGAAGGAGATTGCTGTGTTCGTGTTGCTGCATTTGAAAGACTCAAGTATTTTACCAAAAAAAAAAAAAAAAGAATTACAGAGTTTTTCCAGTTATTGGAAACAATTCTACTTCATTACAGGAATGTCTGTCTAAATTTATTCTTTTTTTTTTTTTAATATTAAACATGGATTTGTGGTTGTTTAGCTAAAGGATTCATTTACAAATTCCTGTAGATCACCTCAAATGAATGTCACTAACAAACGAAGGTTGGTTTTTTCTTTATTTGTGTTTTGTTTTCAAGATCAGTTAACAATGAAGATAAAATGAGTCTATCATCTCTCCCACATATAAATACTATAAATTATTTTACTCTGAAGTTAAGAACGTACATTTACAATAATTCAGGATTCATTACAGTAGCCCACTGAGCTAGTGGGAGTTACTCAGAAATTCTGAATGCAGTTTCAAAGGCAACACTCAGTATTAGTCAGCAAAGAAAACTGAATGGCACAGATTAGAATCACAGAATTATTAGAAAAATGAAACAGAACTGACTCAGAAATATCAGTGTACTTCTGTTTTGCAGTGTTTTGCCAGTGTCTTTGAGTATTTTGTGGTGATCTTGAAAAGATAGTACCACCGGAAAACTTTTGAAAAAAAAAAACATCCAGAATGACCAAAAGCATGCCATACTTTCTGTAGAAAGGACAACTCAGGATACCAACTGCATTGGCACAGTAGCTTGAATTGGAAGAGTGCTGTGGAAGCAAATCTTCAAATTGTTTTCATTTGCCATTTATTTCTTTAGTTGATGATTGATTTCAGAGATCACAAGCTGATTTCCTTCACAATAAGTTAAGTGGAAGACTTCCACTAATTCTTGCTCTCAGTCCATGGAAAGAAGGCTAGTCTTTGTCTGAAGTAAAACATTGCTAAACACACTTAGTGAGGATGTCAGGCTCTTGGCACCAACTATTTTACTCTTCACCATTCTTACCATTGTACATATCAGTAAGTAGGCATAGAGTTTTTATTTGGGGAAACAAGCCAACTGAGTGGGGTGATCAAAAATATTACAGAATTTTATTAAATAGAAGAGAGTAGAATTTGAACAATTGGCTTGACAACCTTTGTTTTAGATGATAACTTTTATCATGATCATGATTTTTTTTTATTTTCCTTTTGCATGAGTTGTGTAGGTTTATGCTACTGAGTTTCATTTTCATCAGGGCTATCAAGAATTGGCTGTCTCTAAGTTGTAAGCACACTGACTCCAGCAAAGCCATAATTCTGGCCAAAACAATGTTTCTGGGATTTAGCTTCATTACAAATTCCCTAAACTCCTCTACAAATTGTCTATGACCCATATTTCTTGATGTCTCCACCTGCTAGAATCTAGGGTTATAAAAACTACTGAAGCAACAGTACAACACTGCATCACTCCTTGAGAGTGATGCCGTGAATGACCCTTCCCCCCCAAAACAGGACTTCGAGCCACGTTAGTGTAGGGTAAGATAAAAAGTAAAGGTCCTTTAATAACACAGGGCCTACAGCCCACAGGAATACAAGATGACATGCATGTGTCTTAGTTCTTGTTTCCATGGCTTTTATAATAAGATCCCTCCAATCATTGCTTTACACATTTCTCAGTTCAGCCCTAGTCCCACCCCTGGTCCAACCCCCTGGAATTGGGTCTGGGGTCGTCAGGACCCTCTGTCTTCATCAACTCTTCTTCCTTGGGCACACAAAGGTCTCTTGGAGTTCATCCAGTTCTGGCTTTTGGGTTACTCTGACCTATGTTTATGTTTCATTCTGTAGGCCTTCTGATATCCTTCAGCTCTTTACCTCGGAAAGGAGTCTAAACGAGATTAATTAACTAAAGGAATTTGAGCTCCCTGTTCTGGGACAGGAGTAGTGATAGAAAGGCATTAAACTTAAACTGTTAGAAATATTAACCCTCTAAAAATCTACAACTACTGTGTTCCTAAAATCTACCAAATGTGAAAATCAGAACAAAAACTCTTTCGGCATCAAGTGTTAGCAAGCTTCAGCTTGTTTATAGATTATTGCTGTTTTTTTGATTTCGTTCTTTTCAATTTTTTGTTCCTTTTAATATATTTCTTTAAAAGCATGCTTCCTTAAACTAATAACTATGATTTGAGGACTCAGTATATTCTAAAACCTTTATGATTCATAATAGCTTTTATTCTGGCAAGCTTTCATAAAGGTTTAGTGCAGTACTTGTGCTTTACAACAAATCTTCACATAATACAAGGGAATTTCACTCTTCATCCCTAGCAAACTTGTTATTGTGTCACTCAGAGATGCTTATGGTGACAGTGACCACTGTGTGGCAGATGTCCCATGATGTTGAAAAATAAAATCCTTATGGGAAACTGTATATTCTTTTAATGTGGATACCTTCCTGCCAGCCTTAGCTTTCCAATGAAAAGGTATTCAGTTAAAACTTTTTAGATGTGCATAAAATAAGTTCCTTGATTCCTGTTAACCCTTAATAAGTCTGTGACATTATGGAATAAACCTGACTGTAAGATTTTTTTTTTTTGAGACTTATGTTCATTATAGCTTCCAAGGAAAAACAGGAAGAAACCAAGGGAAAAAATTCAAGAAGAGCAATCATTCCAAGGATGCGTCAAGTATTGCCAAAAAGTGGCAAGATAATGAAGACTCCAGATGTCATATTCTCTAATTTCTGTCCTAAATTACGGGCTTAATGTTGGTTTTATGTTTGAACCAACCCAAGTTTTATTTACGCATTTATCTGGGAACTGAAAGTATCCGACAGTTGTTTTTTATCACAATTGACTCCAAGGAGATCTCATTTTGCCTGTTGCTTACTTTCTTATTTTGAAACTGTTATCCAATTTATATGTGAAATTGAAAACTCTGCCCGTGAGTGACTTAAGAAAAAAAAGTGCTGACTTTAGCAGCATCATTGTATTCAAATGGGTGGGAAAAAATGGGATATTTATCACATAACTTAAAACTGTATCAGCTTTACTCTACATAATTTTCAGGGCTTTTCCTTTTGTGGATAGACAGTATTCTAAGTGTAATTGTAAAGATAAAATGTTATTATAACTCATTTTGTTATCACTTCTTTCTGTTTATATTCCTGTTTCCTATGAAGCATGTCAAGATAGTGTTCACTTGATATGTTGTTTATAGAAGGCTTTCTCATGATACAGAAGGTGAAGGGTGTTTATTAAAAAGGCAATAAATCTTTACTTAATCACTGATGACTCTGGCCTTGTCTTTCTTGTGGTACAGAGGTCACCTCTTTCATTGACTGTGATTGTATTTGATTCAACCAGAGATCAAAACCACATGAACATATGAAAAAGCAGTGTAGGAAATACTAAAAAGTAAATGGAATTGTCTTTTCCTTTATTTCTCAAAGACTTTGAACAATAACCTCATCTCATGTAAAAAGACTTCTATTTTGCTTACATTTGTAATTAAAGTGTGAAGATAAGGAAAAGAACCCTTGATGAGTCAAGACCTAAACCACAGTGGTTTTCCTACTGCTTTTTTAAATTTTACCCACCCTTGAAATAATTCAGTTTTTCATAGGTGAAATATGGAGAATACCTACTCATTTGCTAAGAGTTCTGCCACATGACAGTTAGCAATTCTTGTGATGTTTCTGATCTCTTCCACATGTGCTGTTTCTTCCATTCATAATAAAACTCATAATTTATAAGGTGCTGTCAAGCAAGTCCAAGTGCAAATGATCCAGTTTTAATTCTCAGTTTATGACAGATATGTATTGTTAACTTTGAAGCATTTTATTCCAAAGAAGGAAAAAAAAACAAACCAAACAAAAACAAACTATGCAGACTAACTTTGTTCAGGGAGGCAGGTCTGTAGGTGGAGACATTAGACCATATTTCAATTAAAGCATTTGTACTTATATATAAGGTACAGCCTTTTGTGAGCTGATTGTTTTCCTCTACTCTGCACTAGTGCATCCTTACCTTGAATACTGTGTAGAGTTTTAGGTACCACAGCATAATAAAGACATTAAGCTCTTAGAGGGTATCCAAAGGAGGGCAACAAAGATGCTGAAGGGTCTTGAGGGGAAGTTGTATGAGGAGTGGCTGTGGGCACTTGGTCTATTAAGCCCAGAGAAGAGGAGACTGAGGGGAAACCTCATTGCAGTTACAGCTTCCTTGTGAAGGGAAGAGGAGGGGCAGGCACTGATCTCTTCACTCTCATGATCAGTGACAGGACCCAAGGGAATGGCCTGAAGTTGTGTCAGGGGAGGTTTAGGTAAGATATCAGGAAAAGGTTTTTCACCCAGAGGGTGGTTGAGCACTGAACAGGCTCCCTAGGGAACCGGTCACAGCACTAAACCTGACAGAGTTCAAGTGTGGACAATGCACTTAGGTACACAGTGTAACCCTCAGAGTCAGTCCTGTGCAGGAACAGGAGTTGGATTTAGGACTCATCTTTTGGAAGAGGATTTTCATGGCAAAAGCAGGGCAAGCAAGATGCATAGAGTGTTACAAAACTAATTGATTGTCACTGCAACATAAAAGCAGTTTATGGCTATGAACGTGGAGTAGATGCACTGCAATTTATCTTGTTCTAATTACAGTCATAGACTCTACATTGTGTTAGGGGATAACAGTGGCCTACAAAATATTTTTCTTCAACTATTACCCCTCTTATCCATCTCTTTACGATTTAATCTTTTGAGGTCTGAATTGGTGGTCATTAGTACATTAGATTGTTAGCTTTTAAGTAATGGCAGCTGTTTTCTCTGTCTTCTCCCTTCTGCTGCTCATATGATCATGTGCTGGATTCTAATTGAGGACTTCTGGAAAGTTAGAAAAGATAGTCAATGCATCAAAGAAGATAGTGAAGGGTTTGTTTAAAAGGATATACAGTTTTAAGTGGTTTGTGTGTGAGGAAATATCCTTAGAAGGAACATGCATGAAAATCAGATTTGACCTGAGGCCTGAATTGCTTTGTACTAAGTAATTCATAAAGCAAGGTTTTTCAAAGAGCTGTTGATAACAATAGCTGTATTGCGTGTTAGTCCACTACCATAACCTTTGTCCCATGAGAATTAAATATTCTTGAAATAAATTTAATCCCATTGTAAAATATAAATAGGAGAAAATTTTGCCTTTCCATGAGAATACCACAGATTTATTCCATTGAAGATCCAATTAATCCGATATTTTGTCTACAACAGTGACCATAACTCCATTTGCAAGGCATATTATATAGATCTCATGCAATGACAATGCCAAGAAATAGCTTGGGGATATCTAATTGCTGATCTTTGGAATTTCCTCTTTCTAAAATGCAGTACAAATAATGTTCTTTAGCAGGGAAATTCTCAGATTAGTAATGCACTTTAAATTTTATCTGCTGATTTTTATTTCATGTTACTGATTAACTGAAATAGTAGGTGAGTAACAGCTTTGTGTGTGTGCATTCAATGCAAACAAATTGCAGTTGAAAAACAGTTAATAGATATATTAGAATTAATAACCCAGCAATGTGCACTTGCAGCCCAGAAAGCCAACCATATCCTGGACTGCATCAAAAGAAGCAAGGCCAGCAGGTTGAGGGAGGTGATTCTCTCCTTCCATTATGGAGAAATTCTTTTACTGTGAGGGTGGTAAGACACTGGAAGAAGTTGTTAAGAGAATTTGTAGGTTTCCCATTCCTGGATGTGTTCAAGGTCAAGCTGGATGAGGCTTTGAACAACCTGGTCTTGTGAAAGGTGTCCCTGTCCATGGCGGAGAGGTTGGAATCAGATGATTCCAGGTGATCCAGATGATCCAGGTCCCTTCCAACCCAAACCATTCTATATTCTGCAATCCTGTGATTCTATGAGTAAGAGCTGAAACAAAGTCTCTCGTATAAGAGTAAATTTTGTTCTAGGCGCATGGGAAAAAAGACAAGATGCATGAGTGGATATTTAATTGGGCAGCAACTTCACTAAGGTAATTCTTACAGGAATCCCTTGTAATAATTCAGTATTTAGTGAATTTCATGATTTCTGTCTTAATGATTCTTACAGGACAGAAAGCTCTATATTGCTTAATGGAGAATTCTTGGTTTCTATGTGGGACTCTGATAATTTCTCTTTTTCTGGTCTTTTTTTTTTTTTTTTTGCTAGATCAGCCAGTAAGGGCTTACAGATTCATTTGCAAGCTGCTTTTAAGGGTGTTTCACCTTAAACCAAGTTTCCACTGCAATTTTTCAGAAAATTTAATGACTAAATGCCCCATGGAATAGCAAAATCTTCTAACAGCTGGTTTAGAGAGAGAGTCCAAAATTTATATCCTGGTTATGTCTGAAAATGCTAACACTTACTTACCGAAATACTTATGTTGACCTAAAACACACATGTTATTATTCAAAAATTTAGCCCTCATCTCTGATAAATGCTATTGTGAAGTCAATTCTTTAATTTTACATACATTCTTTATAGTTTCTAATGATTCACCAATTCCCTGGACATGTATTTACTGATAATATACACAGGCTTTCCATTTCCTAGTAAGTGTTAACTACCAAAGAATTTAGTAGTTCACAGCCAAGTGGAAGAAGTTGCTTTATTTACTCTAAACCTCTGCTTCACTTTATAAGAGGCTTGAAAGATCAGATGCTTAAAGATCACATGTTTAAAGATCCCAGTCGTTGTTTCCCAGCTATGAAACAATTTTGAAATACATTTTTGTATCACGCACCATCTGTCCAATGATGTTCTAAAGCGGAACTTGAAATAAATATTTACCCTTACATTCCACTTTTTCTTTTCCTCTCTATTTTGTTTATCTGCTTGTATGCAGAATTGCTGCAACAGCTAAGGTGCAGGAACATTCTGACGGTAATTGGGTGTCTCCTCGAAGAGCAATTATTTAATTGTTGTACAAGGATCAATTGAAAACAACATTTAAAAACTTTCATTGCTACATTTAACAGATTATGTGCAATTCTAGGACACAGAAACAGCTGCAGCTTTCTTTAGAGGGAAAAGATGCACATCTTAATTCAGCACTCAAAATATCAACTTTTTTTTCCTAGTAGTTTTTGAATATACTTTAATAAGACAGACTTCCGTGGGATGAGAAGAGCTTTAGAATTAGACTATCAAACCACCAGAGTCAATTGAAGTTCTGTGTAATGAGTACAGTTCTTTAAGTCTTGGTGAGTTAACACTGAGGAGATCAAAGATTAAAAAAAAAAATCTTCAGAAGTCAGAATTTATTAAAAACAAAGTCCCTGATTAAACATGTCGCTTATGTAATGTTCTAGTTTGACAGCTCTAGAGACCAATATTCCAAATAAGAGGTTCTCTGTAAGTGACAGCAAGGTAGCATTCCTGTATTTGTACAGTAGTGTAAGAGAAAGGATGGCTGAATGCCTGGGAGCCAGCAGAAGTAAAAAATGTGTCTAAAGCTGGAAAAATGTAAGGAAAATCCTTGTCATATAGGAGCCATATGCAGGCTAAGGTATGAAAAGGAATTCAGATTATTGAGAACTTGAGTTGTCTGACTTTGTGCAGCTAGTTCTACTAAGAGTACAAAGGCCATGTTTAGGCACTGTGCTTCTGCCTTAAATGATCCATGTGACTCCAATCCCAATTCTAAGTCCAGGTGTTGTAGAGAAAAAGGGTAAACTTTAATTCCTGATCTAAGAAATGCTTCTGAATTCCTCTATATTTACTAGTATGTTTATGCTAATAGCTGAAGAGTTTTCATGGAAGCAGTAAGACAGACCACTAGATTTCAAATTTATCAGAATACTATACAGAGTATAAAAATATATTATGAAGGGTTAAGTGTTTTTTGCTTTGTAATAAATGTATTAATTTTCATTGACAAAACTCCAAAGAAGAAGTAGCAATGCTGGGTCTTCTATCAGCCTTCAGCAACTGCTTTTATTTCTTGCTCTTCTTTCTATTATTGGCATATTCATAAAGTGCCCTTTGTAGGCTAAGTGCTTTCAAAAAAAAAAAAAGTAAGCAGGGGTTATATTTCCCGAAAATTTACAAACTAAAGTGTTATTTATAGTAAAATGATTAAGAGAAATAAAGAAAGAGCCCATAGAGAAAATGGCACAAAACAAGCCCTCCATGTGGATAAAGTGAAAGTAGCAGTAATGCGTATGATAGTGTCTCCAGTGAAGTATATAAATCTCATCTGTCTTTTCATGCCAGCCAAACAGAAAACTAGATGAAAAAAATTCACAAATCATTGGAACATAATGTATCTTTACCTTCCATACATTTTACCTCATCCTTTACAATTAATTTCTTTCCCTTTCCTGTCATTTTAGTGGCATATAATCAAAACGGAATAGTTTAATCTTCTGGCAGGATGGAAATCCTTTACTAGCAAGTCTTGTGCATTATGGCTCACCTTTACCACAGAAAAAGATTTATAAAAATCATTGTAGTTCTTACCATGAAGGTAATAATAGATTGAGGTAATACAGACCACTGTAACACTGACAGAAATGTAGCTTTTCTATCCCTTCATAAGTGCTATATTTAATTCCTCCTGCAATGAGAAGGTGATTTTGAACCATATCAGTGAACTTGAGCAAAACATTTGGCCCATGTCTAGGAAACACTTTCCTAACTACTTAAGTGCAGGCATATTGCAGAAGGAAAATGGAAGTCATTATTTAAAAAAGATTTCTCATTATATGGCAGAAAGTGATTAATGAATTGAATGGGTAATATGGATGTTGCACCTACCTACTGTTTTCATATCTTGCTGAGAAACATCAACAGCAGCAACATAATTGTTTTATGTCTATTTCCTTTCAGTTTCCACTGTCCTACCCAGGTTTAGTAGGTGACAAACTGCTACTTGCCAAAAGCTGATGTTAACTGGTTATTGTATTGGCCCAAAAGGGCAATCATTTTATCTAAGGTTATAATGACTGTTCTTGCCATTACAGTTACAGGTTGGCAGAAGGCCTACAGCAGTTGGATTGAGACTTCTTCCTAACAAGCTATGTTCATTTACTTTGGTTGTGTCAGTAAGAACACTGCAGTTCTATATCCCCTACTTTACAGATTTTTCTTCATTTGGATGCCTTACTTTGAAGATAAGCATTTTTGCAGCTGATATTTGTTTAAGCAATTTATAGATGTCCTGGCAATATATTCCAACTCTCAGAATTAAAGTGTTGGGAGAGATATGGAGAAAAATCTTCTATAAATCTTTCTGTAAAAAAGATTTAAAAGAAAATAAAAACTTTTAAAATCCTCTACCTAAAGACTGTGTGGGGATGATAACACGAAGATGGTGGGCAGGTAATACTGGTATGATTGGCATATTTTCACTTAATTTATGCCTGGTTAGGATTTGGATCAGTATCTCTGATAAGAAAGCTCTTTGCAGTGTGCACTTTTACTTTGCAGCAAGAACCTCCTTTAATTTTAGTTCAAAATGGAAACTATTTAGCTGGTGTGTAGGCTATAATATCAAATTCAAGTCAATAGGTCATGTCTGATGTTACTGATATTTACTCAAGAACCTTACAACACCAAAGCTCTTTCTTTACTGACCACCTGCTATTTTTAAAGTCCAGAGGGAATTTTACTTTAACATCCAAAGAACTTTTTCAAACATATTTCACACATTTTCTGCTAGCCTTTTTGTTCAGGTGTTGAAGCACCAAATACAAGATTGTTGTCACTTTGACAACCACATTACGTTCTCAGATACACATGAATTCCTACAGCAGAGGTGAACAGGCAAGCAGTTATTCTGTGACAACTGCAGAGATAAGAGGTGGTGAGCAGAATATCTCTATGTCTGTAATTTTTCCTGTGTACCATATATATTTGTTACAGGTTATGCAGAGAGGCTATTAGGCTGGCCTTACTCTCCTAAGTACCTATTTTATCTTTTTCTTTTTTTTTTCCCTATTGATTGCTTTTTCTTGTTTTTGCAAATAGAAACAGGATTCCTACTCTAATTCACACAGCAAAATAACCAATTTTTTTTTCATTTTGTGTCAGTGTCTTCAGTTATTGTGCTATCACTTAATTTTCTGATAAGAAATTAGGATTTATCTTTCCATATGTAAATCATTAATTCCTTTAATACAAATTAGCTGAGCAAAGAAATATAAGATAATTAAATAACCTTAAAGTCAGTGGAATTAACTACCTCTTTGGAAAATGGTCTTGTGTTGTTTTCCTTTGGAGCAGTAATAGAAACACTAAGAGTTCCTCACTCCTAATGTTATAATTTCACTTCATTGTTACCCCATTGAGCAACTGGGTGAAGGTGAAGCTTGAGGAGGTGACAAGAAAGGTGACTCTTACTGTAGAAATTGATGTTAGAGGAGAACTCTCTTTAGTCAGATTAATGGCTTGGATCACTGGATCCGAGTTGTCCTTCTGTACACAGAAATGCCTGTAGTTTCTGGTATCCTTTTCTCTACATATTTTGCTGCAAAATTAAAACACATTTTGAGATAGAAGAACTTTTTGCCTTTGCAAACTAAATAAAGGATAAAGATGCCAAACTAGCTGGAACTTCAGCAAAATAGTTTAAATAGTCCATTCCCAATGGGCCATCCTTTAAATAAATAAAACTAGATGTCACCATTACAGTTGCGACTTTAAAGATAAACACATTGCAGCAATGTTTTTTCACCATATCTCTCCATCTCATAGTCTAATTACAGAAAGCAGAAATTGCCTTTAATAATTTCCCACAGCCTTAAGAGTTAAAATAAAATAAAAAAGAAAGTGAATATTCTTAAGAGAGCAAGATGTTCATTGTCAGAAATATAAAAATGATAATTTGAAAAACCATCAGTATCCATTAGGATAATTAGGCCGATGTTTGAAAATATTAATGCATTAATTGGAACATGCAATTAAAAATATAATTGAACAGGTCTAAATCATGTGAGAGAATTTTTTCATGACAGTTGTTCTTCATGAAAAATAAATCTACAAGTTAGATTTCATAAACATGAATTATATAATGGGTCAGTTCTTTAACCTACACTTCCAGATTAAAAAAAGAAGATATTGATATGTGACTTGTTGTCTTTGTTAATTGTCAAGTTTAATGAAAAGTCTAAATAATTTAATTCCTGTGTTACAGACATTAGAAAGAAGACTTACTGCAAAGACTTTTTTCAGTTTATTTTAAGAAAAGTACTGATTTTTTAAAAGATTTTAAGACTGAAATGGCTAAGAAATAAAAACAAATGATGTGATCAGAGTAGGTCTCAAAAAGGCACCTTCAAATATTTATCTCCTGGTGGAATCTATAGCCTTCATACGTTATACAGGAAGACAAGCAATACTTCTAAGCATGAAATTCACCAAAGCAATTCCCTCATTAGCAAATGCTGCCTAAAGTAGTAAGCAGGAAAATGGGGAAAACCAAGATGCTTGTGCACACATAGGAAAGTTTTTACCATTTTCTCTTTCTCTGAGTTGTTTTATTTTCTGTACAACATCTGTAATTACAGAATCATAGAATCACAAAATAGTTAAAGTTGGAAGGGACCTTTGGAGTTCATCTTGTCTAACACAACCCCCGCCCCCTATCCTCAAGCAGGGCAACACAGATCCAGTTGCCCAGGACCATGTACAGACTTTTGAATATCCCAAAGATGAAGACTCCACAACCTCCCTGGAAAACTTGTGTCAATGCAGATGTGTTCTCACAGAAAAAATGGGTCTCCAATTGTTCAGACCAAACCTCCAATGCATCAGTGTGTACCTGTTGCCCCTTGCCCTGTCACTGGGCACCACTTAAAAGAGCCTGGTTCCTTCTTCTTTACACCCTCCCACTAAGTATTTCTTTGCATTGATGAGATCTCCCCTAAGCCTTCTCTAGGCTGAACAGTCTTGGCTCTTATCCTCTCTTCATACAATATGTGCTTCAGGCTTTTCCTTGTATCTGTGGCCCTTTATTCAATTCGCTCTAGTTTGGATATGTCTTTCTTTTGCACAGAGGAGTCCAGAAGTGGACACAGAACTCCTAGTTTTCAGTATTGAGACAGGAAGGATCATCTCCCTCTCTCTGCTGGCAATGTTCCTCCTTATGCAGCCCAGGATACCATTCACCTTCTTTATTGCAGCGGCACTGTGAGCTCATACACAATTTGTGTCTACCAGGGTCCTCAGGTCCTATTCTGCCAAGCTACTTTCCAGCTCCTTGGTCCCCAGTGTATACTGTTCATGATGCTATCTGTACCTAGGTGCAGGAATTCACACTTACCTTTGCTGAACTTCATAAGGTTTTTGTCAGCCCATTTCCTCATCCTGTCAAAGTCCATCTGGATGACAGCACAACCCTCCGATGTATAAGCCACTCATCCTAGTTTTGTGAGTCAGCAAATTTGCTGATAGTGTGTTCTGCTCCATCATCCAGACCATTCATGAAGATGTGGAACAGGGTGAGACCCAGAGCTGACCCCTGGGGTACATTGCTAGATACTCATCTCCAAGCAAATTTTGTGCCTCTGATTAAGTACCACTGATGGTTATAACCTCTGGATTATGGCTCCAGAGACTCTCTCATAAAACCCAGGTGCTGAAGAAGATCTATTTCTCTGCAATGCAGGGGCACATTTTCAATTTCTTTTTAAATTTTCATAAGAACACTTTTTTAGGCCATAGACATCTATGGTCCAGCAGCATTAATGCCTGTAATTAGACAATTTTACAATGACAATAAATAATGACTAAACTGGAAGAAAAATGTGGAAGTATATACACTAAGGCAGATAACTGAGGAAAAGCAGCATGAGGGCTCCAACATCAACTTGCCAAATTTCTAAAATATACACAACTGAAATAAAGGGAACTGGCAGTGAACACAGATGAAAAAGTGACTTTTTAGCTCAGTAAAAAAAAAAAAAATCACAAAATGGCATGTTCTATAAAGACAGCTATTGCTCTGAACTCACTTTCTGGATGAGGGGAATAGTACGTAAATGTATATAAGATGACAAATGAAATGAAAATACATGTTGATAAGCTATGCCAAAAATTACAGATTTTGAAACTGTGAGAATGACTGACTGGAATAAGAATTATTGAGCACATAAATAGGCTTCTCTCTGTGTGTGAGCCTCTGATTTCCTGTTATTTTTATTTTATTCCACTATGCAGAATGTCTTGAATGACCAAAATCATCCTGTAGCAATTTAAAGACCTATTTAGGAAACAGTTTACAAGCTGGAGTGAAATCTATGTTGAGCAAACTTGAAAGGCTTTGGAGGTTTGATTTAGATAAGCATGCCAAGTGTGAATATTTATTTGAACCTATTTAACTTTTTGTAGCTTGGATTTTTTTTTCTGGATCCAAATGACTGTTTCGAAGCTATGTTGGATGAATGATTGTAATAAAGAAGAATATATTAACAGCTTTTAAAGTGTTTGAACTTGAGCTGGCAGGGAATGGCTGTCTTTTTGCCAATAAAATATTTATCTTTATCTGTAAAATGTTGATGTTATGTCATGAAGAAGAGAAAATAAAAAATAAAATGAAGAGGGAGACAGAGGACATACCATAAAGTAATGAGAAAGGGTGAGGATAGACTTCTAGGGTATAAATAGCATGGGATCAAAGTCCTTGTCTTACTTTTTATGAGCTATGAATTTTGCTAATTGATCATGAAGTGAATCCATAAAAAATGTTATATCACTTAATACTAATTTTTCAACACAAATAGGCATGAAAAGCAATATTGAAAAAAATTAAAGGAATTCTTTCAGGTATTTGCTGATATGAATGAGTCCTAAGGATTCTAAAAAGACCAGTGTATAGAATTAACTGAAGATAAGACTTTTGTGAGCACTAAGCTATTTCTGTGTGTTACGTTGAATAGCAGTTTTGGGTAAAGGCTTAGAAACTATTTTAAGAGATCAAGTGAGAAAATGGTTTTAAAGGCTTAGGTTGATTAGAAGTAGAAATCATGGTTTTAAGAAAAAAAGGCATTTATGCATTGCTGACTTTTTTTTTCTTCTAAAGAAAACCACTAAAGCTTCTGACTAAGAGAGAACAAAACTTAAACTGTACAGTTAGAAATATTTTAGCAAAATTTTCTTTGCGAGTGTAAAAATTTTATATTAATATATTACTGAAACAATAGAATGATTCCTTGGCTAAAGGACAATTATGAAAGCAGTTTCTTACTGAAAATTTCGGGAGTCACCAGAAGGTAAAGCTTCGTGTCTGGATGAGGTGTGTTTGGCACCAGCAGTATGAGAGTTTCCTTAAAACTTTTTTCTACACATTCACTTGAGGGTATTATTGCAAGACTCAGTGACTAGTTTGGCCTCAGCAGGACTAAAAAGAGGCCCAAGGAGTAGACTTGAGCTATTGAGTTTGGAGAATAATACCTTTCATTTAATTTCATCATTTCTAGAATAAGTAGACAAAGACTTACATGAATGCATTAGTAGAAAACTGTATTGAATCATTCAAATTTTCTATTTTTTTGTGAACTGTCAGTAGTTTTAGCACGTGTTTGATACTCAGCAGCCACCCTTTAAGCTCAGTTACTGAAGAGATGTCATGTTGTATTATTTCTGTTTCCTGAGTAGAAAACAAGTGAGCAATGTTTTTGTGGTGCTGCCCAGTCCTGCTGCTACAACTGTTGGACCAAATGAACATAAATTAACTTTGTGCCTAACAGATTTTAGCTTTTTCACTTCCTTTCAAAGAGTAAAGGAGAGAGTGATCATATGAAAACTCATAGTTGTCAGACACAGGAGACCATATTATGAAGCTCCACAAATTATTAGCTGATCTTCAGTTGTCAAATTAACAAAATTTGAGACCAGATTTTGTGCTGTATTTCCCTCATTTTTCTAATTATGTCTGACATTTAAAAGCTCATCCATCAAATCCAAATTTTCACAATGGTGTCCATGATTCTTTTGAAAATTATCATAGGAAATGAGTTAAAAAAAGAACAGAGCAGGAAAGCATCAAAGCTAAAGCAAAACTATAAACCTGTAGTGACAGAAGTTCTAGATAATTTCTGCTATATACTGAAATAACAGTCCACAGTAGTGGAGAAATGAAACATACAGTCTGCAACCTTCCAGTAGTCTCTGAATCTAAAGTTGAAATAACAGAGTTGTTAGTGAAAGCAGCTGTATCTTTTAATCACTTGTCATCTTACTTAGTCACATGCAACGCATATGTGGGCCATGCATCATCTAATTTTGTTCACAAAATGGAACTTAAAATCAGTTATTGCCACTCTAGATACTGTTCACACCACCTGACACATTTCCAGATTTATCTTTTAACTTAAAATGTCCATGTTGTAGCAAAACATAACTGGAAGAACACCCATGTTAAGATGAATTTTTTTCTTTTCTAAACAGAGAAAAAAACCCCAATCACTGATGGTACAAAATGGTGAAGATACTGAAATAAGAAATCCAAAACCTCATTTCTCTACTGAATCATCATGAGCAGCACAAACATAAGTTAGCATAACTTTTATCTACGGAGAGAGTTTTGACTGTATGGCTATTGACTATACAAACCTATTTATTTCTAACACTTCATAGTTTAAAAAATATTACTGTTGGAGATTTTTTCTTCTTTTGTTCCCCCAACATTAATTAATAAGATTTTAAGCTTTCAGAAGCAAGAGGGATTTTTAATGAACAAAATTGTTTTGTTGCCACTTCTAAGCATGCTAACATTGTATCATTTCAGTAATTATTAGTTTAAGAAAAAAAGAGCTCCAGGAGGAACAAGAGGTTCAGGTTTAATACATTATTAAAACAATTTCTGAATGTATTATGGTATCAGTATTAGTTTACAAAAACTGACAGCAAAGCTTGACTTTCACCCACATTTTACAAGAGTGGTCTCAGGAGAGAGTTTGCTACTGATTTGCTTTAATCTACGTGAAAGTAAAAATGGGATTTGTGTCTATCTAACATAAAAAAATTACAAGGTTGGCTTTTTTTCCGCTGAAGGATGTACATAAAAAGTTCAGAAGACTAGATCCACATTCAAAATATGCCACAATTACAACTCACTTTTCAAATATCTAGCTTGTGATTCAAATGTTGAATGTAGTGTAGTAAAGTGCTCTCTTCAAGCTTTCGGGGTCATCTTTTTTGTTTGCTGGGTCATTTGCAGAATTCATAGCATGAGTGGTAAGTGCAAATCAGGGTATGCTTTGATAATGAAAAGAAAATTCAAGAAAAGCAGGAGGTCAGATAAAGCACGCTTTTAACAGTTTGTTTTTATTATATTTTTGATCAGCATGATTTTTTTATAGTTAGAGCCAGAGATCATTTATTATCTCTCTAATAAAAGAATTGGCTATAAATCCCAGTCTTGTATTTTTTTCCCTCTCATAAATTTGGTAATATATATATCCCTTTGATTTAACTCCTTTTTTTTTTTTCTGGATTGAAAAGAATGAAGCAGAGAAGTTGTCAGCAATAGAAAAAACCAACTGGGTGTCATGGCTCTATTACTGATATGAGAAACATTTGCATCCGCAGTCCTCTTCCAATCAACTTACATGTCAAATAAGAGAAAGAATTGCCAACTACACAGATACTCTACAAATGGATCTTTGAAATTGAACTATAATATGTTTTATTTTGGTTTTCCTTTTTGCTACTGTTTGTTTGTGTTTTTTTTTTTAATCATGACAATCAATAGCAAGGTTGTTAAAGATAATGATAGATTTTCATTTATTTAAAATGCCATATAATATTGAAAAGGAGAGTGAGAAATGGACAGCAGCTTTTGCCACGGAAATGTTTATAGCCATGCTATTGTGTATTTCATTCCAAAATGAAGAAGGTAGTGAAGGAAAAGCATGAGGGGAAAAGCTAGACCAGCTGAGTATAACTATAAGCTCTGAGAAAATGATCATTCCTGATACATCAGTTTCCCAGTGGAGACTACAGAATCTAAAGGTGTTTCAGTTGTTGGTTTAATTTAGGAAGATAAATATTTTTAATTGGTATTTAAGAAATTTTTAACATTTCCATTTGATATTCATAAAGCATCATTCAAAAATGTGTTGTATAAATGAGTACTAAGCCCAATAGTTTGCTGTGAGTACTTAGATAAAAATTACAATGCAAGTATTTTTGTAATTACCAGAGCTTCATCTTGTGGAGTATTAATAAAAACATTCCCTAAAAGCTCATTTCAAAAGTAATTTCTGTTTGGAAATTAGAAATGTGAAACAGGAAGAAGTTACCAAAAATATAATCATAATTAACTCTAATTCTCACTTTAAATATAGTGTATTTAATAAATACATGGGGTGTATATGGTTGCAAAATTATGTTATTTTTACCAATACTTAAAAATGCCACACTGAACATTGTTCTTAAAATTACAGTACTTTCAGATTGATTTATTCTTATCATCAACAAAACAGGTAAGAGATATAATTCTAAATGGACAAGATGAAAATTTTCTTAGAATATATGACTGTCTTGGATCAGTTCACTGTTGTCTTGGGTTTGCATGGCCAAGTTTTGGTAGTCAGGGGGCTGCAGGGATGGCTTCCATGAAAAGATGCCAGAAGGTTCCTTCATGTTTGGCAGAGCCAATGCCAGCCAGCTCCAGGATGGACCTATTACTGGCCAAGGCTGATCCATTCAGAGATGGTAGTAATGCCTCTGTGATAATATATTTTAGAAAGAAAAGAAAGTTATTGCGCAGATATAAGTGCAGCCAGATGTAAGCAGAGTGAGAATATGTGAGACGAACAACTCTGCAGACACCAAGGTCAGTGAGAAAGGAGGGAAGAAGGTGCTCCAAGTGTCAAAGTAGACATTCCCTGCAGCCTGTGGTGCAGACCATGGTGAAGCAGCTGTGCCCCTGCAGCCCATGGAGGACTACGGGGTGCAGAGATCCACCTGCAGCCCATGGAGAAGACCCACACTGGAGCAGGTGGCTGCTCGAGAGAGGGCTGTGAACCTGTGCTGGAACATGCTCCTGGTAAAGACCTGAAGACCCACGGGGAGAGGAGTCCACATGGAGCAGATTTCCTCCTAAGACTCGTGGCCCTGTAGGAGACCCATGCTGGAGCAGGGTATGCCTGAAGGACTGCACCCCATGGATAAGTGGCCTATATTGCACCAGTTTGAGGGGAATGGTTGCCTGTGGAATAGACTAATGTTGAATAAGTTCATGAAGAATTGTCTCCCATAGGAGGGACCCCACACTGGAGCAGGGGAAAGACTCTTGTCTCTGACAGCATCAGGAACAATGTGTGATGAAATGACTGTAACCGCCATTCCCAATCATCCTGCACCACTAGGGGAAGGAAGGTAGAGATTGGGAAGGAGGGAGGAGGTAGGGGAGCAAGGGCTTTTTAAGATTTATTTTACTTCTTATTATCCTGCTCTGATTTTATTCTAAATAAATTCAACTAATATCCCAAATTTGAGTCTATTTTTGCCTGTGAATATCTCCTCACCTCTATCTCAATACATGAACTGAGAAAAAGAGGAAATGGTACAAAAGTGCTGTTAAATTTCCAAATACTGCAACTACCCACTAAGAGAGACTGTGTAGTATGCTTAATCCATATATTTCATTATCAGAAATCCTCAGAAATGACTGAACCTGTGTAACAATTTGGAAAATGAAGAAAGAGGTTTTATGAAACTTTTGTGTCTTTGGAAGCAGGGGGAACACAGGTTCTTTTGCCCTAATTTTACTCTTCTTTAAGATTTTTACTTTATCTTATGAAAGTGATATGGTAAATCCTCATATCACAACTGGCATCAATCCTTTTGGTCCTAAACACCATATTCTGCACACCTCCATAATTGAGAAGTTCAGTATACTGATAGTTGTAAGTGCAGAGAGTGAGGACTTTCCTGGGAAAGATGAAAGTTGTGCTCTATTAGGTCCTGATGATGAATCATTACCAAGTAGGGAAAAAAAACCCCTTTATTCACTCCATTAAATTTTCGCACACATTGGGCTTTTAATTTAATATGGAACTATGTAAGGACATATAAAAATATGTTTATTATTTTGGAAGGGAATGAAAACTACTCTTTCAGAAAATAGTTTTACAAGTTATGTAACATCAGTCGTATTTCACCAGTTTTCTAGATTTCTAGGTGCCATATCTTAAATTACTGACAATCAATCCTGCAAAGGATACTTATGTTTATGGTGTTGTTTACTCTAATCTCTGTGGCAAATGAAACACTGACATGAAAACAGCCGCATTTCTATTTTTCGTCAAACGTGTTGTTGATATTTAGAAGTAGGTGGGCTCACTTCACATTAAATGAATGATCAGTTGGGTAATTTTAATGACAAATACAGCTCTGTGTGGTCTGCCATTTTCCAGGCAGAGCATTTATCCCTGTCAGCACTGCTGTGAATTTCAGTGCATCAGCTAGACAGAACTGAATTCAATCTTTTACCTGCCTTGGGAAATATCCAACATGTTTCACATTTTCTTCTGACATGCAGCTGACTAGGATGCAGTGCATCTTAAATTAACAGGGATTCATCAAATCATAATTGCTATCATTCTGACCCCGTGACACTTTCTCATTCTGTGCACCTAATCACATGTGCTTGCACATACATTTTTTTAAAAGCATGCCTTTCCATGCAGAATGTTTGTATGTGTGTGTGTGTGTGTGTGTGTGTGTGCGTGTAGGACAATCCTGCTGGTCTAACAGTTGGGAATGGACACAGGCACCAGAACTCTATTGCCATGAAACTGTTCTGAAGAATCTCTTGTGTTTCCATATTTATTTTTATTGTATTTCATTTTACGTAATGGGTACACATTTATTGTTGTCTAGTATACTTAATAAATTTTTTGATATATGCTTCTTTATTTAAATTGTTTTGCAAAAAAACCCCAAAATAACAGATGAGTTATCATTTTAAATATGTTCTCACTGATATAGAAAATCCCTTTTAATAACTTCTGCTCCTATTCATTTAAATGCGTATTCTGAATGTTGCCTGTAGCAGGCATAGGTATAAGCCTGGCATATAGAGGTACCAGACTGTATCTGAAGACTTGTCTTTTCCATTGGATTTCTTGTGAACAGCTGAATGCCTTGAGTCTTGTGAACCTCTTTCATCATTAGGAGTTCCATGCAGGGGGAGACTTAGAGAAAGATCATACAATAAAATTTCGGATGAAATGAAATTTTTAGCTACAAGAATGGATCCTTGCAAGGTAATCATGTTACGGTTCATTGTTCCCATGGACAACAGGAAGCATCTAAGCTTGTAGGACCTCTTTTTCCCTGCTTTGTAGACATCTGAGTTAGAAGCTAGAAAAAAACTGAGATTCATTTGATTTTAAATTGAACCTGGGTTCAATTTTTTTGGAATTAAGAGCAAATTCTGCCCAGGGATGTGTACACTAGTGGCAGCAAAAAGGTGGAAGAATGCCTATATCATTGTTTTGATCTGGCTGCTAGCTTTGCTTCTGCATAATATAAGAAAGTTTGTCCTTCGTCACAAATTCTATTATTTCCTGACCTATGGGTCTCAGAGAAAGAACAGAAAAAAAAGCAATCACTTGGATCCTGCAGACTTGCAAAACAGCATCAATTTTTGGTTTATCATCTTTCATTAGACAAGAATTAAAGAAAAAATAAATAGCTAGGAGAAAATGGGATAAGAAAGTAAAGTAGTGCCTGCGGTAAAATAATAGTTTCTCTTTCTATTATTGGCTGGAGATATTTAGTATTCTTCTCCTACTTCCAGTCTATTATCCCACCTTCCTCCTATTTCTTGTTTTTCTAGCATTCAGCCTTACTTTGGCTGAGCTGATAAGAGTCATTTGGTGCATAGGCTTATTTGCATCTTCCTTCAGCTCAGCTGTGACTTAGTGTGGTAGGTAGCAGCTATATAGGAGAAAAAACTTGGGATAAACTAAGATCCTGGAGGTAAAGCAAAGAAAGAGAGAAGTAATTAGAGAGATGAAAAACAAAGTCAGTATGTGTTAATGAGATCAGTGTTTCTGAAAATACAGGGTGGGGCCAAGAACATTGTTTGAGACCATCAGAGGAGGAGGCTGATTCTCTGCAAAAATCTTTCAAATAATAGTAGACTAGATGTGGTGAGGTAGAAGGAATTTATCTGGGAAAGGCTTCTTAGGTCAGGATTTGGGAGTTATTAAATTTTTGTCCTCTTAATATTGATAAAAGTAACAAGAAGATGATGCCCTTATGTTTCAGTTTACATTTGTATTTAACATATAAATAATAAATCTATTCAATAAAAATAGTAAACATACGTATGATGAGTGGGAATAAGGAGATTCTTGACACATCTAGCAATTTACAGTATTTTCTAATCTGCAGTCTGGAATATTTGTTATTTTCATTTCTGGTTTTATTGACTTTTAAATTAAGGAAGATATTTTCATATGCCCACATTAATGACTTCTCTGTTTTTCTATCTAAAGTTTACCCCTTACTTTATGAAGAAATGCATCCATAGATGTTAGTTAAACTCTCAAAATTGTAAAATATACTAAACAGCAGTAATTATAGAAGTGAATGTTTCAACAATGAATTAAATACAGCCATATTTCTTATATTTGTTAATGACTTCTTTCTGCATTGTTCATAGGAAGACTTGAATACCGAGTGCTTTTACTGGAATGTTTGTCTCTATTCCTGATTACACTTATCAATTCATTGCATGAATTAGAAACATTTCTGATTCCCACCTGATTATTAGTATCCTTAGTTTTGACTGGGGATGCTTGTTTTCCAGATAAATGCCAGAGAAATATTCAAGCAGAAGCTGAAATTGATCCCTTTAGCACGACTAAAAATAAGCCTTATACATAGCATGTTAAAATGGTATAAGAACATAAGAAAGAGTGTTTATGGAAAGCACACAAATCTGACTAGTACCTGATATTTTCCTCATACTTCTCTACAGTCATTGGGCTAATGATGCTGACTGCTCACTTATCATCTAGTTTGCAAGTCTATCATTTCTGAATTTGCCCAATCCCTTTTTGAAGCAGCTGATACCATCTACCTCTATGGTCTCCTGTAGAAAGAGGTTCCAGAAAATTTCTGCCCACTGGGAAAAGAAGTATATTTTTTTACCTGTTTTAAAGGGGTCTCCTGGTTGTCCCAATGGGTATTCCCTAATTCTAGGGTCAGAGAATTAGGTGACTAGCACTTCCATGTTCATCCACTTCAGTAATAAATTTGAAGCCATGATTTCACCTCATTCTTCTTTCCTACAAACAGGAGGGTGCACAACTGGATTAAGAGCTGGCTGGAGGGTCGGGCCCAGAGAATGCTGGTGAACAGAGCTGCATCCAGCTGGTGCCCAGTCACTAGTGGTGTTCCCCAGGGGTCTGTGTGGGGTCCAGTCCTGTTTAACATCTTTATTGATGATTTAGATGAGGGGATTGAGTCCATCATCAGCAAATTTGCTGATGACACCAAACTGGGAGGGAGTGTCGATCTGCTGGAAGGCAGGAGGGCTCTGCAGAGGGACCTGGATAGACTTGAGAGATGGGCTGATTCCAATGGGATGAAGTTCAACAAGGCCAAGTGCCAGGTCCTGCACTTTGGCCACAACAACCCCATGCAGTGCTACAGGCTGAGCACAGAGTGGCTGGAGAGCAGCCAGGCAGAAAGGGACCTTGGAGTACTAATTGACAGGAAGCTCAACATGAGCCAACAGTGTGCCCAGGTGGCCAAGAAGGCCAATGGGATCCTGTCCTGTATCAAAAATAGCGTGGCCAGCAGGACCAGGGAAGTGATCCTTCCCCTGTACTCTGCGCGTTTTTGAGGCTACACCTTGAATATTGTGTTCAGTTCTGGGCCCTTCAGTTCAGGAAAGATATTGAGGTGCTGGAGCAGGTCCAGAGAAGAGCCACAAGGCTGGTGAAGGGACTGGAGCACAAGTCCTATGGGGAGAGGCTGAGGGAGCTGGGGTTGTTTAGCCTGGAGAAGAGGAGGCTTAGAGGTGACCTCAGCACTGTCTATAACTACCTGAAGGGAAGTTCTAGCCAGGTGGGTGTTGGTCTCTTCTCCCAGCACTCAGCAATAGGACAAGGGGGCACGGGCTTAAGCTCTGCCAGGGGAAATTTAAGTTGGTATCAGAAAAAATTCTTTCCAGAGAGAGTAATCAGGCATTGGAATGGGCTGCCCAGAGAGGTGGTGGATTCACCATCCCTGGAGGTTTTTAAACTGATATTGTACATGGATGGCACTGAGTGCCATGATCTAGTAAATGGACTGGAGTCGGACCAAGGGTTGGACTCAATGATCTCGGAGGTCTTTTCTAACCCAATCGATCAATTCTATGATAAATATTTTTATTTCTCTCCTTGCGAGGGTGAGATATTTGTGTCACCCTTTATTGGGGTAATGTAGATTATCTTAGCAGCAGTCAAGGAGGCAGAGAACTCAGGCTGCAGTGTGATCAGAAGGCTCACGTAAGACAAAGGACTTTAGTAACAGCTTCACTTTTATCTACTCCTCTATATAACATGCCAGTACACTATTGGTCAGTAGTTCACCTAACATACATGGAAAGATTGTACTGGTTACAAGGCATTTCACATTCTGCAGGTGGTTCTCTGGTCCTTAAGGATGCATTCATCAATCACCTCAGACCTTAAGAGATCCTCACACACACTGTCATGCCCACAGTAGGAAGCACTTTTTAAGAGACAAAGAGCAGTACTAAAGGTGTAACTACAAAACCAGCACAATTTAAATCTTTCCAGAGAAGGATACTAATGTTTCTTCCTCTCTCCCTCTAGGAAATAAAGAACAAATTGTATTTAATAATCACTGTACTTAAAGCTGAAATTTGACAGCCCTGTATGAGATTTGAGGAAGAGAGCATAATAGAGCAGAAATCATTTTTATTTTGCCATAAAATCTGTATAAAGTTTATGTGATTATTTCAGTTGCATATAATAATTGTTTTCCAAGGGTAGGTGGTTTACACTGACTTGCACAAGAAGCAAAGCTGCAGACTTTGTGGTTATCACATTCTGTGTCTATGACAACTGCCAGATGTTCTCCCACAGAAAATTTTGGGATCAGGCACTATCATATAGCAACAGAAAGTGTATCTTGTACTCCACTGCAGAGGAATAGTTCAGTAATAGTGTAAATTTTCAGGATATCAAAAAGGTTTTTAGAGTTGAGAAAGACCGTTCTCGTCAGAGAGATGAGTGTTTCTGAGGCTCCAATATCTTCAGCTTATAAGTCAGGAAAGGTTCATACGCCTCTCAAAGTAATAGGGCTGTTACAGAGCTGTCATTAGAAAAATCATTGACATTCTAGCCTTCCCCCAAGCATGTCTGAGAATTTTAAATAGAGCCTAAATAATTTCCAGCATGAATAAAAATATGGTGGGTTCACATAATCACATGATTCTATTTATGCGTCAATAGAAGTCTAAAAAGGCAAATTATTTCACCATAATTATGTGTGTTATAATTCTTTCAGAAAAGCAACAAAAAAAAATTTTAAACAACCTGTCCTCCCCCCCCAAAAAACAAAAGAAAAGGAAAATACAGGAAAAAAAGCAAGAAAAAAGGCAACCCAACCAACCAAAACAAGCAAACAAACAAATCCCCCAAAAAACTCAACCAAAACACACAAACAAAACATCTTTTCCAAAGTTTTGACTTTCTGTGATCTAAGACTTGGAAGAAGGAATTAAAAACAAGATTTTGAGGAATGTCAGAAGGCTTTGCTTTTATTGTTTCCTGCACAAGTATGACATTTTAAAAACATTTGTAAAAGTATGCTTTTTGCATATAACATTCTTCTCTGAACTTCATTAATCAGCAGAAAATCTTAAGGGGTGGACAGTTCTTCATGCTTGAAACTTTCAGCAAGTTTTCAGCATGATTGCAATTCCCTCATGATACATCAGTATACAATATGTTCTTTGTGAGATAACTTTTAGCAGGTGACTGCTGAGACCCTTGTTAGTTGAAGATGATGTTTGGTCTTGTTATATGTCAGGAACCATTGTTTCCAGGTTGCTAAATACATTCTAGCTGGTTTACTTCTGAGGCACAGGTCTTTGAGGCAATCTATTGTCTGTTGAGCTTAGACAGGTTTTCTTGGGTTTTACATAAACTTCATATGCTTACTGACATGTTTTGCTCAGTCTGAAACAGAATCTTGTCACTTCCTGTTTAATATTCTTTTCATCTTCATCTATATTAACAGTTATGAAAGGCTGTGATTTTCTCTTGTACTGAAGAAAAGATGACATAGGGCCCTGGGTTCTTCCTGGTTTTTCTTTGGTTTGTGTTTTTTGTGTGTGTTGGTTTTTTTTCTTTAGTTCTTGCAGAGGAGCCAATTCTAAATCACACAGGAGGCTGATAGACAAGGAAGGAATTACTCATCCACCTCACATATGACTAAGGTAAACCACTTTCAAAGCTATGCAAATATTTGTGTTTTGCACGTCCACTCAAAGTGGTGAGTTAAGTTTATATGCTTGGTAGAAAGGGTATTCACTTCCGAAGTGAAATGAAGTAGACAGGGAAAATAAAAAGCTGCTCTTGAGATATGATATCCTTCATGTAAAGATGTTCAAAGCAATAAAAGAGAATTTTTTTTCTTGGTGATTTGTAACACAGTAAAAGATCTGTACACCAGAGATGGAATGCACCTGATTGTTCAGCCAGTGGATTCTTGGTACAAAATATCTCTGTATATAAGTACTACTAAAAGTCATATTGGGCTCAAACTCATATTTCCCTGTGCATTGACAACCTAGTGGCACAGTTGCTACTACTATAATTTATCACAGATCTGGAGAAAAATCATATCTTGGCAGCAAAGATGAAGGAAAAGAAGATTTGAATGTCTCTGTCCCTGTTCCCTTTCTTTTTTCTTTTCCTTTTTCTTTTTTTTTTTCCCTTTAAATACACATTTTTCACAATTTTAACTTCTATTTAGTGACCTATAACCTCATCTGTTTTCAAGGGCACTTCAATCTAAGAGCAGCAGTAATAGCAAGAGGAAGAGCAGAAGCAGCAGCAGCAGGGATTCTGCTTGTGTAGCTATGAGAAGTATTTCAGTAATGAAAGGGATAATTGTGGCTCCCTGCCTCTGCTGTAATTGAAAATCTAGTATAGTGCCTTTTCCATTTAACTTTATTGCTTCAGTTCAAATTGTTGTATGGAAGAGAAAGAAACACTAGCAATAATGTCTCTACTAGTGCTTCCCTGTCCATTCACTGGTTTGAAACCCAGCATTAAAGTTAAAAGGGAGAGCAGTTAGATATATGGGATTATTGAGGAGGGAAAGAACTATAATTATAAATTTCACTAATGAAAAAAAATTTCTTATCAAATATTTACTTACTAGTTCTGTCTATCAGGTTATCTCCAATGAGCTAGGGAACAAGTAATGTGATAACAATTCTCCAGATAATTTATGCTGAATTATAAGGGAAAACCTTTTCATTGTAGTATTTGCCATGACATGTAAACTAAATGGCTAAAGCTGTTCCATGCATTGACAAAGCACAACCTTAAATTTGAAATGTTGAAGTATTTTCACTTTCTACTGTCTTAAGTGCCAATGAAGATATGTAGTATGTTGCACAGTTATCTTCCTTGATAATAACTATTCCTATACAATATGTTTTTCAAACTTCCTTTTTTTTCTGCTAATCTGATATCTAAGTTTCAACAAGAGTATACATGTGAAGAGAAATATAATGGAGTTAAACCATTCTAAATTCCTCTGAAATATTATGCTCATTATTTATATTTACTTATATCACTGTGGGGAAAAAAAAGAATAATTTGGAAAATAGGTACTAATCATGGATTCAAACATTACATTCACTGTCTTATAAGAAACTGTAGACCCACAACTCACAGTCTTCCTCCCATCCTGAAATGGTATCAGTTGGCTTCTGTTTTCTGAGTAAAACCCATGTAGATATTCTCTGGTGATGAATCCATGAAGCCCAGTTTTACTTTACTGTATTTCAAATAAAATTAATTCAGCTACTATGGATTACCTCCTTTAAAATCAGAGCTAAAAATTGCTTTGTATTTAATGAAAGGCCATGGAGAGAGGTACTTGATATTTTTCAGCAAACACAAAATAAGAAATGCAGGGAAAGGATCTTTGTAGCAGCAGGGGAGGCAAAAACTCGCTAGTCCATGGGAGAGATATGTGTGTTCTTTATTATCTTCATATCTGTCTTCTTGCTTCTTCATTCTTGTAGCTCAGTCTTCACAGACTCAACCTGTTGGAAGAGACCTCAGATCATCAAGTCCAACCCTTAATCCAACATCACTGTGATTACTAGATCATGGCACATTCATATCACATCCAGTCATCTTAAAAACCTTCAGGGTCAGAGAATCCACCACGTTTCTGGACAGTCCATTGCAATGCCTGATTACTCTCTCTGTAAAGAATTGCTTTCTACTATCCAACCTAAACCTCCCCTGGCAGAGCTTAAGCCTGTGCCCTCCTGTTATACTGGTGGTTGTCTGGGAGAAAAGACCAACCCCCAACTGGCTACAACCTCCTTTCAGATAGTAACCTCCTGTCAGGTAGTTCCAGAGAGTGATGAGTTCATCCTTGAGCCTCCTCTTCTCCAGAATAAATAACCCCAGCTCCCTCAGCCTCCTCAGAGGACTTGTGCTCAAGGCCCTTCACCAGTCTCATTGCTCTTCTCTGGATCTGCTCTAGCACCTCAATACCTTTCCTGGACTGAGGGTCCCAGAACTGAACACAGTACTCAAGGTGTGACATCAGCAGTGCTTAGTACAAGGGAAAGATTACTTCCCTTGTCTTGCTGGCCACACTATTCTTAGTACAGACCAGGATCCCATTGGCCTCCTTTGCCTCCTGTGTATACTGCTGGCTCATACTCAGCCTCCTAGCAATCCAAACCCCCAGGTCCCTTTCTGCCTGGCTGCTCTCCAACCACTCTATCTCCAATCTTCTTGCTCCTTCACCCTTGTAGCTCAGGCTTCTTGCTCCTTTTCCACAGTCAGTTGAGTCTGTGTTCATATACCCCAAAGAAGGGGTGGAGTGTGTAGCACATCAACCATTGGGTGTGACGTTCATCTCCCGGGCAGATGCAATTAATTACCTTAAAGTGCATCTCCTGGGCAGGTACAACTGATTATCTTTTGATGACAAACCTTCATGTCCTTCAAGGACATGACATAAAAAGGAGCTATCAACAAACATACTCATACTCTCCTGCCTTATTGAAATGTCTTGTTTATTTTTTGTGTTTCTAGATTTTACTAGCTGCTCAGCACAGTAAACCATTTTTCATGTGTGTATATTTCTAATATGTGTAAAGAGATGGAGATTTTCATTTAGACTTTCCATTCTAAATCAGTTAAAGGTTTTTTGAGTCAAAGATAAGTCTAACTTACATCCTGTGAACAGCAAGTCACTATGCTAGTGTCAAAAAAATGTCATGGAAGCATAGATGTGAGGACAAAAGAGGAGAACAAATTGAAGTATCAGTGCAACATGGGATGGAGAAGAACTCTGACCAAGATAAAATTTTGGGAATTTCTTTATTATGTAGTCATTAGTTTAGTTGAAGTTAGAGATGTGGCTTTGTTTTGGGTTAAAACAGAACATGGGGATAGGCATTATTAACTAATAAATATGTGAGCTCAATCTGATATGGGTAATGTGAGTCCTTGGAAAAAATGTTTATTTTTACTGGCTCTTCAGAACACCTCTAAAATTGACACATATATCCCCTGTGTCACAGTACTTTTAGTTTCCTGAAGGGTTATCAGATTTAAAAATCAAAGCAACAATTGAACTGTACATTGAAATAAAGTGTCAGAAATAAAAAGGAGGAAATAAGATATTTGAATATAAACACAGGTTTAAAAATGCTGAAAAGGAAATGCCTTTCTAGATATAGCTACTGAAGAGATGACAAATTAACTCAGGTAATAAACTATACAAAGCACAAATAACACGTGGCAAGAAAGTTATGCACTGGTTTGGTTTTTTTTGTTTGTTCTTTTTTGTTTGTTGTTATTGGGTTTGGGGTTTTTTTGAAATGTGGTGGAAAATATAAACTATTTCCTCTTTTACTTGTTGCTGCAATAGTATTTATTTCAAAAGCATTGGATTTCTTAGAATTCTAAAATGGATATGAATAAAAAATTATTTTATTCCAAAGTTAAAATTGAAAAAATAGCCTTGAAGATGAAAGTCTGTGATAAATATTTCAGAAATTAGTAACTGATTAAAATTACTTGAGAAATCAAATAATATTATATGAACAAAATGCATTTACTAAATCTTCAGTAATGCAATGAGTCTGAGTGTTTCCTTATGTTCAACATTGTGGATATCTGATATTTATCCTGTAATAAAATGTTTATATTCCTGCAAGCCATTTTGTCGCTCTGCCCAATTTTATACAAATGTTTCCAGTTAAATAATCAAGTTCTACTTTTTATACTTTATGGATTCATCACTGCAGAAGATCTACATGGGTTTTACTCTGAAAACTTTGATGTGGGTCAGCTGCTGGAAGCATTCATGGATCACAACATCAAAGACAATGGCACCTCTCTCAGAGCAACTACTTCCCAACCTTACTCAGCAGAGCACACAGAATTTCAAATTATCGGAAATTAGGCACAGTTGACCCCAAGTCAAGTCTTTTCACTAATGGTGATAAAAGAGTCAGTGATACAAAAATAACCCAAAACGTAGTTATATTTTTTTAATATACTTACTCGGCTCTGTTATGAAAAGGAAGCTGGTAAAATATGGCACCAAACCACAGATCATGAAAATAGGGTGAGACTTTTGACACATCTTGTAATTTCCATCTAAACATCCAAGAAACCTATTAATTGAAACTCACAAGGAGTTTTGCTGCCCATGGCAAAGGAGTTGGAACTAGATGATCTTTAATGTCCATTCTAACCCAAACTGTTCTGTGATTCTACAGTCCTATGATAATCTTTTCAAGTTTCTTCCAGCCAGGCTAAATACAAGAATTTCCATTTCCATTAGAAGGAAAAATCCTGCCTCTATTGTGCCACACATTAAAGAATATTCCCTGCAGTGTCCTTAATAACAGATACAAGTGACAAAGTCTGAAGTTTCCTAACTTTATTTATTGTTTTGGCTTCAGCACAGTATATACATGTGAGAAAGATTTGTTTTCTCACCACTATACTTTTTTCAGGTAAGATTTAGAGAGTCTTAGTGGTTTGTCCAATTAAATTACTAACTGGAAGTATAAAACCGAAAATTGCTTAAGATTATTTTAGAGAAAAATTCATTTTCTTGAATATTCCTGATTTTCATTAAATCTGAAAAAAACCAGAAATTGATGACTGTATAATTACAAATGGGGATCTGAAAAATAATTGTATTCCAGGAGAATCAAAATATTCTCAGTTGTAAAATACAAGCAGAAATGAGCAAATGGTAAAAATGTTTCCTGAGTGTTCATTAGAACTTGAACTGTTGGTAAACCTTGACTTTTCTTCCACAGTAGAATGCTAAATCTCTGTTGGTTTGGGAAACAGTTTGAAATTCACATCAGTAATGGAATTACAGAATCATTGTTATTATATGGGAAAGAAATTTCATAATATAGAAAAGAAAATTTTGTATATGTCTGAACACAGGTTTTACATATCGAATTTGCTGAGGAACCCGATGTTTAGATAACTGTAAGGTACATGAGGATTTCCCCACCACTATGCCTACAGGTCAAAATAGAAACTCTTTTGCCACCATCATAAGTGGCATAGCTATTTTTGACTACAAACATATTCTATGTTCTTGATAATGTTTTGTGAATGTTGCAGAAGTGTCTACCATAAAAAAAAAGTTATGAAATTGTACTCAATACAGACTGAAATTAGAATAAAATATGATTGATATAAAGGTGAAAATTCTTTTCTAGGACAAACTGGAGAAAGTAAAATTGTATTTGGGATTATGATTCCATGCACTCTCTGTACACCAGAACGAGGCAGGATTGGGTTATTCCAAGATGTGGCCTGAATTTTGGATTGGTTACTCTTTTAAATGAATGATCTTTTCTTTCCTGTTCTATCACTTCAACTTCTGGACATTCTTGGTGAGAGTAGCACAGTTAAAAATGCACATAATAATAGGTATATTGCCTTTATTCTACAAGATATAGAGGTCAAAACTCTTGTTTTTGCTGGATGGATGCTTACAAAGTTATGCTTTTCCTAATGGAACAGTTTTGACAGCTGAGATTGGTTCAGCTTCGTGACATTCAGAAATACATCAGTACGTGTCATATTCTTCACAGCTGGATATTTTATGATTGTGTACTGTAAATTACTCTGCAAACATACAGGTATAAGAACATTTTAAAATACTATGAATGAGGAATCAGAAATTCAGTTAAAGAATATTGTCACCCTAAAATATAACAATATTATATCTAGGGAAAAACACCTGTAAAAACCCCTAAAAAACAAAAATGAGAATTATACTTCTGTGAATGATTTTATTTGTTCAATTGAAAACCAGTTTTATAAGTAAAAATTAGCATTTCATCAGGAAACTCACATATGCCATTAAACACAAAAAGAATTAAAATGATATTTTTGCAAACATACATTGGAAGGAGCTTTTGTCTCTCCTGATATAACCAAGATGAACCTTAGGGATACACTGTCTTTCAGTTTGTAAAGTTTATTTCTTCAGCCATGTGAGATGTGCAGCATGTGATGAAATTAGTGTACAGAGTTTGTCGGTGAGGAATAGTAGTTACAGGGATGGCTAATTCTGCCAAGTATTCTCTGAGGTGATTAATTATTACTCCTTATTTCAGTAAGTGACTAATTTATGTTGTCAGAGATTTACTGCCTGCTGTTTAGCATGTGACAGAGTGATTCTAAACTGTACTCTCTGTTACTTGAACTGAGGCAAGGCTGGAGTAATTACAGTGTTGTGTAAGTGGAATTTTAATGGAAGCAACACAGATAAACTTAGGGAAGTGCAGAGGGCTCTTTATTTCTTCTTCTTCTTTTTTTTTCTCCCCTCTGTGTATGGTGTTGCTGCCATACTTGAGTGTATCTGAAAAGAAAAAGTGATACATTGAATCTTGGTATTTAATTTATTTTCAATTCAATAGTTACTTTTGAAATTAGAAACATACATACGTTTCCAACTTTTTGAAAGTATAAACTACCAGGAACAATTGTCTGCTATTTCAGAAAAATATGTGGTAAAAAAATGGAAGGAAAACCCGAGGTCCATGAGTTGCTACTCCTGGCTTTTGAAATGGAGACTGAAACAGAAGGTTTTGGGCAGATATAAAGAGAGATAGTTCCTCATTCCATTCATATGTTAAACTTAAAAAATAATGAGAGAACTTCTTCACAATAAATATTACTCAATGGCTTTTTTGCTTTTATTGTGTTTATAAATTTTTTCAGCCAATACCCAGTAGTTAAACCTGGTCATATACCCACTTTTATGTTTTACAGCCCTTTGTTTTCTTTAAATCAGTTCCTGAGAAAGAGATAGTGTGAAATCATTTTGTGTCTGTATCAGTTCATTTATGTCACATTTCAAAGTAGGGGGTTTTTTGTTTGTTTTTGGTTTTTTTTTCTGCAGCCATATGGGACAGACTTTTTTGTTTTATGGGTGTAAAGATTTAAAAGCATATGTTGGAGAATACACATCATCTAAACTTTCTTCACACTTTCACCAACCTCAAACAGCACTGTGAAGAGAGCAAAAAGGAAATTTCAAATCTTGAGTTAAATGGTGCAAGATTTAGGACAAAATCAGCAAACCCAGAAACACTTTCTATTTTTATTGAAATTTATTTTTTGGGAGAAAAAAAATCTGTTGGAAATGTGGTATTTTCATTACTCTTGTAAGACAAACAGGAAACAGATGCATCCAAAAAAAAGAGAATGGACATTCAATCTGTGCCCTTTGAAGTTATTGTCATGGACTATTAATGGAATCTCTCACAGAGAATCTAATTTTGACAAGTAGTAGTATATTTAAGGGATTTTTCCTCAAAATTAGATTCTACAATAAAACACCTATAAACATGATCCAGAACTCTCTATAAATATATCTAGTTTGTCTATACCAATATGAAATTGATAATCTTCACACAAATGTGTTTGAAACTAATCCTAAAGTATGCTACTGCATAATGTTTCTTTCAGTTTTAATGATTCAAGAGACTCCTTTATTAAACTTTGTAATAAATCAATCAACCTTATATAAGGATCAGATTAGGGATTTGCATACTGGTAAAAGGTTAAGCAAATCTCTGTGTTGTTATTATTTTTAATTTACATCTTTAATGAGGTGTAGCATCACCAGAATTGTTGGTTTGGCTTCCCTCTATCTAAATACATAGGACTTGAGTTTACTTTTGATGTACTTGCAATCGTCTCATATGTGAAAAAAAAATTCTGATGCACATAAATTTAGAGGGAAAGAAATCATACAGTTTTCTGGCTTAACACAAACAAATTCACACACAGATAGGATATTTCCATGGATCAGTCTCATGCAAGCAGATTATCACCCATCAGAATACCAAAATTGCTTTTAACTACAATTTTGTAAATTTAACTGAATTCATGCTGACAATACTACAACCCTAAGCTAACAGTCTAATGTTTCTCTTTGGAACCAGAGTGTTGAAAGTATTTTGTATCTTTTTTTTTTTTTTTTAAACTCAAACACTGTTGTTAAATTTATTTTTATTAATAGGTTATTTTTGTTTACTTCACTGTATGTATGTAAGTAGAATCTTCTTTGCATACAGGGCTGTTGTTTTACAGTGAAAATTATGGTGAAAGTCAATGCAAATCCTTTTGGGAAAATGGTCCTTCTTAAATCACTGTAGATCAGAGGGGATAATGTGTTCATGCAGATGTGACTATTAGCTGATACAGAGCTTTGATGAAGAACAGCGAAAGAAAAAGGCACCACAACAAAACAAACAAACAAATAGTGTTAGCTCAAAAGTAGTATCACAAAAGAATAGAGGAAAACAGAGAGAAAACATCTTGTAAAGCTGGATGGTAGTGTCCAAGTGTGGATAAATTGGTGTCTATATGACTACTTGCACATTCAGAATCTTCAGAGCTGTATTAAGGGAAGGATCTGATTGACATTCCAGTGGTAAAGCAGCTGTAACCCTCCAATGCTACAAAAGCCATGACAAGAGCAGATGTAGTCCTGTACTGTACCTAACTCCTGCAGACATGGGGGAATGTAAATATTAATGTAAACATTTTAGATGCTATCAAACCCCACATTTTCAGAAAGGAGTGTATAATTTATTCATTAATGAGAATAGGTTTTGATCCCCTGTAAGGTGTTTTCCTGGCCTGCTTCCTATGTTTGCTATTCTAGGCAGTTTCCTAGTGTACAGTAATGAATTGTAATAGCTGTAGCTGAACTATATGTCTGACTCAGGGCCCAAAAGAGGAAATTCAGCTGCTGCTATCTTTATATCTAACATGTTAACTGACATAATGACATTCCTGAAGGTCTTACCCCTAACATTAATTTCCTGTTCCACAAACAAAACATGGGCCACTCATATCTAGTGAGGTGGTGACAAATATTAAAATTTTAAAAAATTGCGACTCTGGTCTTTGGCCTTTTTATTCCAATGTGTCTTCACAATTGAAGGAGGTATTACAAATCAAAACAAGATCACAGTTAGTAACAATTTATGTCTTTAATACAGATCTCATATTGGGTGTGTAGCTAGGAGCTTCTGTCTAAGAACCTTGAAATACTTTAAAATTTTTAGGGTTTTTTAATTGGACTGATCACTGAGTTTCTAAGAAAGTGTTATGAAAATTAAAGTTCACATAGCATTCACATTCAACACCTATATTTGGTTGTCTTGGTACTGAATTATTTATTCAATTTTTCTAACCAATTCTTGTTACCTTTTAGGCTTTTAATATTAACAATCTGCATGAATCCTTGGCGGAGAAAAGTCGTATACAGAAGGGGGAAAAAAAAGTAAATATTTCACAAGCTATTTTGTTGACTTCTGGGAGGGGATATGTATTTTGACCTTAAAACATGTTGAAATTACTGAGCTTTACCTTCAACATCCTCTGGGGACTCAAATGTTTCAGCAGCATGAAATAAAGCTGCCAGGAATTCAGATTTATGAAACTTTTGTAATAGATGGAGGAAATAAACTAATATTTTAGCATGTTATGTTTATAAAATTGATCTCAGTGTCCTTGTTCTTAAAATAAAGGCAATAACTAAAAATGTGTAGTATTTGCTTGTTTGTTCATTTACTTTGATATAACCTCAGTCAGTAAAATCATCTGAGTATTCAAAATAGGTTAGGTTTGGTAGAACTGAAATTCATTTTTCTTTGTAATAGTAGCATACAATACTCAGAAAGAGAAAACTAAATAAAGAGACCTTCTAGTAGCTCACACTGAGATAAAGAGGGACCTTTTAACACATAATGGCAGCTGACAAAAGGGAGGTGGCAATGACATCTCATGATAACCCTGCTGGCTTCCTCCATGCTGATCTAAGAGTTTTACTGCTGTCCTGAGGTCTGGTGCAAGATTTTCAAAAAAGAAGATCCTTAGATGGAGGCTTTAGAGGCAAAGCCATTAGCTCAAATTCTGTCAAGTCATTGGAAAATCCTAGCTTCATCTCAAAACCCATGAGCATGGGTGCTCTGGAAAGGTACACCATATAACGAAGATAATTCTTCTGCTGGCTATAATAAGCTTTCAATTTAGGGTGTGCAGTGAAAATTCATGGTAATAGACAGATTATAATATTGGATGATACAGTATATCCTTAACACTAACTGTGATTATTAATTGTATTCTTAGTATTTCTTTTTGCTTAGCATTGGCATTTTCACTTTATTACTAAAGTGTGTATATATACACATATATACAGTGTACTCTATACCAATGCTACTATATTGTTTAATCATGTCATGTTTAAGCAACAACTATTAAGAGTAAATAGGGTTAATAAAAATATGGCTGCCAGATCTTGCTAAACCAGATTTCGTTTGCAGCAGTACTCGTACATATCAAAATCTGAAATTTCTCACCTCTCCTAAAATAACACACAGACATACAAGGGAAAGAAGCAGCAGAAGACATTTTCTCTGCACAATACCAAGGATTGCAAAAGCAATACTGACAGAAATGTGCTCACTGAAAGAATGTGAAACTGGAGTTAGCCGGGGATTTTACAGATGATTTCTCAGTGTCTGATCCATACTGAGGGAAATGGGAAAAAGGAGAGGAGTGACAATTTGAATAGGGGAAAAGATTTTAGAGTCCTGTAGAAAAGAAACAGGGACAAATCAGGTGGATTTTAGTGGACTCTGACTTTCATACCATATGGTCTAGTGCAAAAAAAGTGTGATTGCCTGCTGACTTTGGGCATGCAATTAGAAATACTAAACAGTAGTGGAGTTTGAGAACTGATAAGCATCAGCACAAGTTTCAGTCAGTGAGAGCCTCAGATCTTGCTAAAGCCAATCCCAGCAAGAGATTTTAAAACTGTCTGTGGCATTTTCAAATCAATCCATCAGTCTGTAGGTAGCAATGTAAAGAATGCATAGCCAGTTCAATATGTGTTCCAACCAGCGACAACTCTGCTAGTGCATTCTGAGCAAGCTACAAGCAATTCAAAGTCCAGTGAGGAAAGAATCACAATAAATGAGTCTCTGTTTCTGAGAGGCTGAAACATGATTACAAGGATTAGGAAATGCAGTGTCACTTAAACAAGGAATAATATATCATAAAATTAGGTGCATGTTTAAAATACTCTTGCATACACGTCACCCTAGCTTATTATATCATTCATCTTCCTAGTAATATGACTTTGTTTTTCATTTTTTCTTTTTTTTTCTGCAGCATTTCAGGCCAAACTTAAGTTAAACACACAAGGTATGACCCATCCCATCAGTGAAAACTCTCTTCTGTGTAAAGCAGTGAAACCTGGTCTAGGTGAACAGGCAACTAATTGCTATTGAGCTTATGATAATGTGCTCTGGAAGAACATGGTAAGACAGACATTAGAGACAGATTTAGTGACAGTATTAAAGCAACCAACTGACATTGGTAATGGTGCTTTCCCATGAAGAAATATATGTAGCTGAACTCTAAAATGGGCTTCATTTCTGAAGCATTCAATTGAGAGCAAAAAGATACAGGTAGTGAAGGGACAAGACTTCTTGCACAAAGGATTCTCTGTGTGGTAGTGGTTAAAACCAGCTATACTTTTCTATATACCTACATTTCCAGGAGTCTTTTGGCAGAGACCTAATTTGTTTCTGTTCCATGAGTGGTTATTTGGTTAATTTTTGCAAGTACAGTTTGGTTTTTTTATCTTCTCATCAAGTAGACAAACAGTTAATCCAAAAGCAGAAACACTTCATTCTGTTCTCTAGGCAAAATCCAAACAAAATGGAGAATATTTGTCTTGAAAGTCTGTATTAATGGAATGACATTTAACTCAACATTTTTTGTTCTTGAGGGCCAGCTCCCACCTGGGTCTACATTGATTAGGGCAATGATAAATAGAATTTTAAACTTACAAATACCTTCTAATACAGAAAATACAATAAAAAATAAAATATATTTTCTCAAACAAGCTCCATATAAAAAACTAAAAGAGGATGTAATGAGACTTTGTTGGTTTTACTTGTCAGAATTTTGGTTAATGAGGTCTAGATCAAGTCTTACTGCCAATTCTCTGTCATTGCCTTGAGTTTAAATTGCCAGTTATCAAGCTGCAGAATATTTTTATATTATATACTGCACTAGATTATTTGCTGACACAAGTATTAAAGTCTATGCAAATAGTGTAACCAGGTCAATGGTAAGAAGAAGCATTTAGAGGTAAGCAGGATAGTGTCAATCCATCTCTTTGACCTGATAGTTCCTGCAAATGTTATTTGAAGAAACATCAGAAAATAACAGTGAAAGCATTATCACTGAAACTGCTGAAGGGTAAAATGTACTTTTTAGAAAAAAATGTTGGAATTAAATTCCACCTGCTTTTTTTGACAAAAGCCACATGGCATTAAGAGAATAATGGACTAAGATGCCAGAAAATAGAAAAGCATGTCTGTTTTTACCTCTTATGCATACATACACATATATATATATGTGTGTGTGTGTGTGTGTGTGTGTGTGTGTGTGTGTGTTTGTGTGTGTGTCTGTATACACACATATATATATATAACCATTTAATGTTTTCTTACTGATTTTTCACTTAGCCATTTCTTTCTGAATGTGTTAAGAGAGTCCTAGAGCTTCTTGGATACCTGCTTCCATGCAAATCTGTTTGCAGTTTACAAAAATACCTCTTCCCTTAGAGGTTTACAATTTTGTCTAGATTACATTCCTTTTCAGGTTATAAATATCTCACTGCTCCTCATTTTCTTAATAAGATTTGTTATATTATTTAATTCTTATTGCCTATGAGATAAAAACTTTGGATAATTCCATCACATTTGGGTTTGTAGGGATTTTTTAGGGTTTTTTTTGTTGGTTTTTGAAGTCTTTTTTTGGGTTTTTTTGTTGTTGTTTTCATGGGGGTTTTTTGGGGGGGGGTGTTTCTTCTTTTTGTTTGCTTGTTTTGTGGTTTTTTGGCTTTGGGTTTTTTGTTTGATGGAGGTTTTTTTGAAGAAGTGTCTTGCTTTTATTTTCTCTTTGTTTGGTTTTGGGTGCTTTTGTTTTGTTATTTTGGTGGGTGTTTTCTTATATTTCACTTTTTCCTTTTTAGTTCCACGCAGCTTGTTCAACTTCTTTTCCTTATTGGTTTTGATGGTCTAGACTTTTTCCAGTACAGGATTCTAGTACTGCACACAATTTATCCTTAAATGTTATGAGTATTATGGTCATGTGTTCAGTAGATGACTTTAAATAAATTCCCATGAGATTATTGAAATATGAGATTACCCTAAATCAAAACTAATAATAAGGAAGGACTTTCTTAGAAAATAGATTAAATTACTCCTATTTTTCACAATCTACAATGTTGTCATCATCTCTAATTCCATTATTACCATCTGCTCCAAAACCAAATCATATATTTATGCTGTTATATTAATATAGTTATTGAGACAACTCAGCACACAGTTTTTATACCAGAATAGAATATAAAAGGTAAAAATTAGAAGGAAGCTACAGAAGTATAGAATGAATATTAAAATATAAAGCTTTTTTCAAAGTTAATTCTTTATGTAATCTTTCCATAAATCATTGCTGTATAAATGGCATAATTTTGGAGAGCATAATATTAATTTTCATAAAATATAGAAAAAGAAAGAAAGAAAAGTATTTATCTACTTAATTGCTGTCAATGTCCCCTCTAATAGTTCAGTAAAAAGTGACAACTGTGTTTTTGTGTTTTAGAGTGGTTGATTGAAATCATATTTTTCTACTGCTACATTTTATTTTTTGCTTTTTATTAGGATAAATTTGTTTTGAATAATAAAAAAATGATTTTTCATTTCATTTATGTTTATGAAATATTTCTGTTTGTCTAGAGATTTTCATAAAATCGCCATATTTTTTAAGAAATCCATTTAGTGCAGTTGTATAATTAAAGTCCAGGGAAACAAAGAGAAAAAAAGAGTTGAAGTGAATAAAAGTATCCTAGCTAAAAAAAAAACAACAGGTAAGGAAAAACTGTTTCTAAGGCAATTTAGTCCCAAAGAAGGATGTAGGCTAGGATTATGGCAGGAGTTATTGTCTTTTTCTCACTGAAAAACTGAATGATGGTGTCTAAATCAGGTAATAAACTGTAAACAGATCAGAGAAATCTACAATTTAGAAGAGAAAAATCAACCTTCTCAGAATGTTATTGTAGATACATTTTGTTCTATATATACTTCTGTTAAAAAATTGAGAAAAACACTTCAGGAAATTTGCAAATTTGGAGTATTTAACATGCGGTAGATGAAGACTTCAGGACTTGGCATCATCTACAGAATAAACTAAACCCTCTTACTAAAATAAGCTGTTCAATATAAAAACATCTCATGCAGTCATTTCGAAGTGGACTTCTGGGCATCACCTGCTGTTGCCTGCTGGGGTGACTTGGAACATGGTAAGTAATGAGAAAGCATCACTTCATGGATGATCAATTTCTGACTTCTCTGTGAAAAAGCATAGCATGAGACTTTAACAGTTCCAAGGTCTTGGGCACTTTAGGCCTGGCTACCACAGTGAATTATTCTCAAACACTGTGCTCTCAAATAAATGGCTATTTCAAGATTTTTAAAGCCAGTAATGATCAAGTATTGTTCATCATGTTTAATGTAAGAGTGGAACTATGCACTTCCATGCACAGCCAAGTGTGTGTACCTACATATACTCCATACAGCAAGAACCTTTCCAGGTCTGGTCCTGACCAACTGTGCTAAATGTGATGATTTGCAAAACTAGAATGGTACAATACCAGAATGAAATAGAAGAGTGTTTTCATAAAAACTGTAGCTACATTGCTTCAGAGATGTGTTTAGGAACAGCTAGTGCAAAAAATACAGCATAATAGCAGTTAACACTTATCCTTTTCCCCTTCAAAGCACTTTACAAGCCTTAACTAATTAATTAATATGTATAACTCATCATTAGACATCATTGTAAGAACTTGGTATATAATTCTCTAATGGCTGTTACTAAGAAGTCCCTTTGGGAGGCACTCTAAAAGGTTAATGGTTAGTGTTGAAGAGATCATTAGCTCTGCCTTTCTAAACCAGTTGCTCTTGTATATATTTAAGGTGTCCCAAATACTCGTAATTTTATATGGATTTGTCTTTGAAACATGGAATTTATATAATTTTTATTTTCTAGAGGAAAGTATATTTTACATAACTTTTCCGTATTATTTTGTAGAGATTTATTTGCATTCTACATTGTACAGGCTGTGAGAAGACAAGCACAGTGAAAAGCAGAAATATAAGTGTTGCATAGTCTGCTTTGTGTGATTCTTTTCAGAATTATGTGGTGTGAATCAGAAATGAGAAAACATTTGAATGCAATGTTTCTGCTTTCTGACAGCATTGTGAAATGCTTCTTTGAAACATGCTTCTTTCAATTAATTATAAAATCACAAGTTGCTTGGCTGTAGTTGTTCAAATCCAGGAAGTACTGAGTTTCAACCTCTTGGTAAAAGGAAGTTCTTAAGGTCTCTACTTTTAACATGTTATTTGGAAACAAACAAAAAAACCCAAACCCTCTTTTCCAGGCTTCTATCTGGGGATTAGGTTGATACGGCTCATATGTCCTTTAACATGCCACTTAGCAATTGTGTGCTGCATCTGACAGCTGGGGCATGTCAGCATCTTGTTTATCAATCTTTTACCAGTTTATGAGAAAGTCTGGCATATTTTGTCAGCAATAGTTATATTTAAGCTTTTTTGTCATATAAGTAAAGGAGGAAAATGTGTAAAATGCACAAGTGTAATTGACTACTGCTCCAATTTAAAGAATTTCCTGTTCGAGTTTTCACTGAAAAAACCCTACATTTTATGTTAATCATGCCAAGGAACACATTTAGCTGAAGAGTCTGGATCTGTACCTCCCTTCATTTGAGCCAATAATTTCCATATTCTCCTTCCAGTGCATCAGATTCCCTGCCTCAGGAATGAGTGGGTTTCTTCAGAACTGAACTAAAGGGAAAACTGCAATTTAGGCTGTATAAACTATTAGGTGCAGAGGGAATAAAGCAGAGCTGACTTTGTAATCGTATGCTGTCTTCAGCTGTACTAAATCCTCCTGGAGGAGATTTTTAATTCTATATGTTAGTCTTTCCTTGGAAAAAGATTGCTTACAACCTTTATTCTCAATAGAAAGTTTTTCTCCACAGAAATAAAAGTCAGCACACATAAAAAAGTGAGAGATTCATAGGCATTTAGAAGCACTTTATTTGTAAAAATATCTCTATTCATTTTTACAGGCAATACTACAGATATAGAATAAAGACCTACACATGAATTTGTAATTTTAAGCCTTTGAACAAAGGTATAATCTTCTCAGGGATGCAGACCTCACTCTCATGACACAAACATGGCCAAAAGCGACTCTTATACACTCATGATCATTTTCACTGAGAGCAGCTATATTCACTCATACTGTCTAGACATTCTATTTTAACTTAAGAGTCATGCTTGAAAGTTAAAGAAATAATGTTTATTTTTCTTCATGAAGTTTGATGTTGCTTGGTTTGCATTTGTAACAATTATTTTGCTTAATTAATTTTTTTAATTGTTAAATTCATTTTCCTTTCATTTTTCATTTCAATTTGCACAGATGAAAAAAAATATTAAGTTAAGCTGTGTTCTAATTGTACTTTGTAATGATAGAGAAATAACTGTATTCACCTGTAAGTTACACTTGCAGCAACTTTTTAATGAAAGACATTTTAGGAATTTGGCCAAGCACTTCACTATTTTTTTTTCCAAGCACATAAATTCCAGAACAGATTGAATCAGTTTTGCAACTGAAAACAGAAGTCTGGTAATATTTGAAAAGACCATCAACATGTGGTCTTCAGCTGTAACTGAGACTTTACAGATTGCAGAATGAAAATTAAAGGTACAGTAAAACGTTCTACTTTTCTACAATTTCTTCAGTGTTTTTCTATAACTTTAGACTAATTTCAGTGTTATCTTCTATCCTAAATCAGATCAGAAATAAAGTGACATTTGGTATAAGCTTGTTTGTTGGTGTTTTTGTTTGGTGTTTTGGTTTGTTTGGTTTTGCTTTGTTTATTTTTTCCTAAAGGAAACCATATCCTCTGAGATCTTTAATAAAGTTCTTTTGAAGTTGTTATGAAAAAATTAGTAGCAGAGGTCTTCACCTTTTTCCCCTTTTCTCTTTCCTTTTCTCTCTTTACCCTTGTCTCTCCCTCTTTCCCTTTCCTGTTTGTTTGTTTTATTTTCCTTTTTTTCCTTTTCCTTTTGTCCTTCTTTTTAATTTCCTATTAGGGATAAAGTAGTGGTAGAAAGACTGAAACTGTCCCACATTTAATTGGCTAAAAATTAATTAAATCAGATAAAAATAAAATAAAAACCTGTCTACTGACTAAACTTGCCTCCCTGAAAAGTTTCTTACTTGATACTGACCTTGCCAATTTTACCACACTTAATTGTGCAGGAGGTATCTTTTTGTGCCATGACATTATGATTGATATCTACTTTGCTGAAATTCTTTGTTGAGAAGGTCCCTGCTCAGTTTCAGTTCTGTCAGTACGGAAGACAAACATTACACTTTGGAAATAGAAATTATTTCAGCATGATAGTCTATGACATTGAAGGATTAACAGATTATTTAATCCTTAGAACCCACCATTTGGTCAGAAACTGAAAAAATTGTCATTAATTTATAGTATTTACCATAGTAATATTCAGCATAATGTTCCAATTAGCTATTAATGTACATGTCACAAGTATTATTATAAGACTTGCACTGTAACTCATCATTGATTAACTAGACCATCATTTTAAAGTGCTACAAGAATTATACAAAGTAGCTGTCTTCTACTTTCAGCTATGTTTAATTTATGCTCATTACAGTTACCAAGGATACATTTTTTCTGCAGATGCAAATATTATGGTCATTTAATAAATCCAAATAATATTTTCATAGTGAAAGATTCAAATGAAAAAATAAGTCTCATGCACAAGTAATGTAAAATGTTATTAAAGAGAGAAAAATGTTCCTTCTTCCTGTTAATTTAATATATATATATATGAAAAAAATAATCCTCCCATACCTGTTACTGCAGCACTTGAAGGTATTTAAAATTGCAATTAAAACCAGAAAAGTACCCAGTATAACAAGTTTTAAAAATCCAAGCCACCAATGAAAATGCTCACGTGCAAAGACAGTTAATCATGTTTCTTTTACAGAAAATACCCACTTTGCAATAATGATTTATCAATAAAAATTTCTAAGATTTTATGTCCCTCAGATGCCATCCAGACTGACAGTCATTCTGGTATGGAAAACAGAACATGGTTTACTACTTTCAAAGGAGTCTAATAATATTTTTCAAATGATTTTCAGACATTTCCCCTTTTGATTAATGCTGCTAACTGGGCAATATGTTATCATACACATTAAAGAGATTTTTAGCTTTCTTCATAGCATAAATACTGCCCAAGCTTATTAAAAACAATCACTAATGAACTGAAAGAATTTGGTGTCTCTAATGTAGATTTTAATATTGTAAACATGTCTAAAAAGAGCGGGGTGTTTCGTACTAAATATTGAGACATGCCTTAATCTATCTTTAGCATGTAGAGACATAGAGCTCTGGGAGAAAAATTAAGGTCTAAAATTTCACATTGATTTCTTTTGTTACTATTATTTCTCTTGTTCTTTTCTTGTAATATGATTCCTTACCAGGATTTTGGTATTCATGGAAATTGAGGGGTTTTTACTATGAGTTAATGGCATGAAACTAGCATCCAGATACTAGGCAGAAGAAAATCAGGGGGCCAAACTGTTAGAAGTAAATAATGACTTCTCACATTTAATTCTATTATTCCTTTGCAGTGAATTAAATTCAAGGTACTTAATTTATCCTTCTGCTCATGAAAGTGTGTGGTGTGGCCCATTCCTTAAATGTAGTGCCTCAGTTCGTTGTAATGTTTTGTAGTTTGAATTCTGCTTACTTTATCCCTGATACAATGAAATTTCAACCATCAAGAATAGAGGCTTTTTTTCTTTTTTTTTCCTTTATGATGTGAGATATATGTTGTCCCAGGAATTGTTTTAGCTGCCAGAAAATAAATATGAGTTCAGTTTCTGTAACTGCTACTTAGGACTCTTGCTTGGTTTCAGCTGTAGAAGCAGGTGTAATGCTACCATCACCAGAAATTAATACTTTTAATCTGCTGGAAATAGAAAAAAAAAGCTGTTTTTTTAATGACATATTCTTTTGACAGATTATACTTCATTTACTAGGTAGCATCAGTACTGGAAGAGCTAGAATGAACCTCATAATCTATTGGGAAATTAAACTTGTAGAATTCTCAGAAGACAAAAAGTTCTTTTAAATGGTTCATTTCATTATTTAGACAAAAAGAGACATTTCATTATGTATGGCATTTTGTTCATGAAAGAAGAAAGAAATAGGCTCCAAAGTTTCTGAGGAAAAGCTTAACCTATATCAAAGTGATTAAAAGAAATCACAGAAAAAAGTGACTAGTCAATGTGCATTTAAGCTAATCTTCTAGCAAAGAATGTTTTATGATTAGCTAATTCTACTTTGGGGGGCTGGATCATGACTTAGCTGCAGTTTTAAGTCATTACTTTGGAATGTTCCTTCAGATATTTTAAATAGAGAAGAACATGTAAAATAACTGTAAAAATAATTTATTGCAATTGGACACAAGCTGGTGTTGAATTATTTAAAAAGGGAAACTATGACAAATATCAAATGGGAAAAAATAATCCAATTTTATGTATACTGAAAAATGAGAGAGATATTTATGAATTATTTTATGAAGAAAGCTTAAGAACTGACAATCTGAAAGTACCATATGCAAAGTAAGATTAAATTGAAATAATGATTCTCTAAGTATATTACTATTACACTAATTTAAGATGACATGGACTTAATATAAACCCATTTTTTCAATTATATATAGCAGATACATAACTGAATTTTGAAGGAAATATAAACTGTGGTATGGTGTGGTAGTTTAGGCCTTAATTTTAGCAGACCTTGGTAGTGTTACGTAGATTAGGAGAGACAGGTGTCACCTGACTTAAGTAACCAAAGAAATACTTTATATCATTTAATGTCAAATCAAGTATAAAAGAAGGTGTAGGAGGTGCTTAGCCAGGTGGTGAGCAGACCTGCTATCACTATTGCTGGAAGTGTTAGGCCTCATCAGCACTTCACAGCTGTTTGGTTTGGGAATTGAACATTTCTTTATTGTTTGGTTTTTTTCCTCCTCTCTTGTTGGGTGTTTCTCAGCTGGGTGGGTGGAATCTCTATTGTTTGAGTGGGTGACTTGGTGATTGTTGTGTTGTTCTTTTCCACATTTGTATATATATGTATTATATCATATTCTGATTTTAATTTTCTCTCTTCCATGCAAAATATAAAAAGCTCACTATTTTAAGTGTTAGTTCTAGTTTGTGTGTGGGTTCTCTCTCTCTGTGTTGACAGTTGGCATTTTGCCAGCTCAGTCTAGCACATATGGTGAGGATCAGCAAAATAACATATATAGAACACTATGGAAAGTAGGGTTATTGAATATCTGCAGTTAAAATTACTCTGTGAATGTTATTATTCTCACAAATTCACTGGTGTATTTAAAAGTTGGTTGTCTTTTTTTTTTAATTGAGTCCTGTAGAAAAAGTAAATTTTACTCTAAGACTTTCCTAGAGGGAAAATCACTGTATAATAATACATACACATATGAGGTTGAATACAAAGATGACTTTTCTTCTAGACCCAGTAAACCATACAATAAAATATTGAGATCACCGAGAGTCATAAAATTCCAACTTCCATCCTGTGGAGACTACTGACAGTGGATTGAAAGCAAGTTCAAAGGTTGAATGATATTGTGGTAATGTGTTGTGCTGTTTGCATTTCCCATTATAACTCAAGGTGATGTGTCAGCAAGTCTTGGTGGTTTGCTTTCTCCCATATCTGAATATTCATATATCTGGTATTACATCAGCATAGCATAAAAGCAACCTGTCACAGTGTTTGCAGGTGAACTGAATCTTCCAGGTAACAAGTGATAGGATAAGAGGAAATGTCCTCAAATTGCACCAAGGGATGTTTAGACTGGATATTTTGAAAAATTTTTTCACTGAAGGAGTTGTCAAGTTTTCAAACAGGTTACCCATGGAAATTGTTGAGTCACTACCTGGAGGTATTTAAAAGACATGTAGATGTGGCACGCAGGGAGATGATTTAGTAGTGGATGTGGCAGTGTTGGGTTGGGTTGATGATCTTAAAGTATTTTTCCAACCTGAAAGATTCTATAATTCTATGATTTCTATGCCTGTGTTGGCTCTTCCTTCTAAAGATCTTATGTGGATGGGGAAATTTGAAAGCCTGTGACAAAATGTCAAAAAGTTTTTGTATCTTCTGATAATGTAACATTTCAGACAGAAATCTGCCCAGTTTCAAAATGGGTTGTATGATTTCTTTTACTTCCTGTTAATGCTAAAAGTGATCTTACACTTCCTTAAAAATTTTAGAGTTTTCCAGCTTTTAGTGTCTCATTATTCACTCTCTTTTTTTTTCTTTCACGTTTTCTTTTTTTTTTCCTATTTAAAGCAGGGTCCTTTTCTGCCTTTACTTCATACTCAGTAAATCTACTGATGACATGATCTGCAGCAAAGTAAAACTTCCATATTTTTTAAACTCTGGAATTACCTTCACTCCTTGGAGGTTTTCCTTAATGTGTATAAAATTATTTGTTATTTTTAATCTCCCAAATTCCTTAAAGATTTTTTTGAAAGTCCAGTGTTTTACTTAAAGTTTTCCAAAATGAAACTGGCACCCAGAGGAAAACATGACTTAATTGTTTGCTTTAGTTAGCTGGGGAATAAGTTTAGTTTATTCAGTACTTAAAGTATAAACCTTTCTACTTAAAGTATAAACCTTTTCCTCTATTTTTTAAATAAAGTATCTGACACAGAGCTGTTACTATTTTAACAGCAAAAAAAAAAAAAAGAAAGCAAATGTTCATATAGTAACTTTGAGGAACTTACTCTTTAAAAAAAAAGATATTACAAAAATATAGTAACTTTGCTTGCATGTTTTACTCATTGCAAACTGGAAATTGCAGTTTTAGCTTACATTAATCATGTTTCAAGGCTTTTTTATGCTTATTTTTATCTCTGAATGGTTATCCTCCTTTCTGTTACTAGTTTCCAAGATGGCATAGATATTCTAATGCTGTGCTGTAGAGCAGGTTTGGTCTCAGCCCCCACATTGACTGACCCACGTCAGGACCTGACAGGCTGGCAAGGTCAGAGTGACCTTGAAGCAGCCTGAGAGCCAGGTAAACAACCTCAGACCCTCAGGTAAAGAGCCTCAGGCTGGCGCCTGGGGGCTGATGCTGGTCGCGCGAACAAACATACACCAGCCAATCAGAAGAGACCACTGCCTTGTGAACAAAGGCCCCCAACCTGTGAGAACTTGTTGTGGTCCTCGTGTTCCCCTTGAAACCCTATATAACCTGTTCACTCCCGAATAAAGGGGAATATATTCCTGCTTTTAACCTTAGCACATGGCTCTTATCTCTGTGAGAAACGCACATGGGACTAGAAGCCCAAACCCACGGTACCGTATCGGGGTGGGCTGGCAAGGACACGAGAAATCCTCTTGCTATGCAGCACCTTTTTCCCAACACTGTGCACTATTAATACAATAGAAAGACTTCATGGTTAGACTGATATGCTGTACAGATGTAAAAATAATCTTTTCTTTTTGGAAGAGATAAGTAGTATTGTTTTGTCTCCAAATACACTAGATTTTTGAAAGAATGTTTTAAATTAATTTTTTATAACGTCTCATGTGAAATATCCTAAATCTGTCTGTTTTGAAAGAAGAAAGTAATTTACTTTTATTTGTAAAACCACTCCTGTATTAGTAAGAAGAGGATTGCAAGACCTGTGTTTACTATAAGATAATAGTACTTCTGGGAGAAAAGAGACACTTAAAGTAGCTGTGTCTTGAAATGTTTCAGGAATCTGATGTCTAATCAACAAGGTGTGGATAAAACACCCACAGAGAGGAACTGTCTGGAAAGATTACAAATTGCATGCTTCTGGAAACATTTGCTACATATGTTACCTTCATTTCTAAAGTAATTAAAGTGTTTCATATGTGCTGAGAAGTTAGTGTTCAAAACTCTTAGCTCAAAACCATTATCATCAAAAAATGAAAAATAAATTCTATCTACAATTTAACTGTGTAATCTACACTATTTCCCCACTAACTCTGAATGCAAAAGGATAAAACTGAAGTCTTTCCAAAATTTTCAAGTGTCTCAAGCCTGGACCAGCAAGAAATAAACCAAGATATTTTAAGACCAAGGCTAACTTCAAGAATACCTGCATGCAATATTTATTAGTGTGTGTCTTGGTCTCATATTTCTTTTTTCATCCTAGATTGAGAAGAAATGAAAAGCAAAATAGTAATTTATGTGATGTCATTATGTAAATTAAAGCACTTATATTTTAATTCTAATATGAACACACATATGATTTCCTCAAAGTTCTTATCAAAAAATATAAGTAAAGGAGGAAGATCTCTAGTAACTAGTTTAGCAGGTCATTTAACTAAGTTGTGTAACAGTTTTAACACTACTGAGTTTTACTTTCAACTCTAATGGGAAATTGACTATTTGAACATCTCTCTCATGCAGAAAGTAGTGATTTCAAATATTTGCTCATATGCAAGCTGTTTATGCATCTAACTTCCTTGATGTCAAATACTTTTATTCAACTGTCTAAATTTTGTGTCAAATCCCTACCTCCTTCTCTTCCTCATTGTAGTATCATACTAGTACTCGTGGAACATTTTCAGAGTTGTGACAAAAGAATACTTTTTCATAGGCATTGACTGTTGACTTCTTTTTAGAAGATGAGAACAATACCTGAAATATGCTGAAAGATTGTTCATACAAACGTAGAAAACTGCACTATAAGTAACATGTAAGCATCTGAGTGAAAGTATCAGTGCGATACTTTCTAAAGGAAATTATTGAGATATTGCAATTTGTATTAAGAAATGTCCTATAGTGTATAAAAGTTAATTCAAATTATTCAAGAACACATTAGATTCTTCCAATCGCATGAGATTCTCTTAGAGGTACAAACAAAACAATTTCATTTTGATAATAATAGGTCAGTTCTTTTTTGCAGGAAAGTCACAATGAAAAACAAGTGATTTTATAAAACATTAAATTATAATCGCCCTTTCCATTGAAAATTAGTTTAGCTGGTTTTGATATTTAGGTCCAGACTCTGTGTAGACTATTTTTTACCAGCATAAAATATGCCTTGAATATCATGTATATCCCAATGTCTATTCCCCAAAATAGCCCAGATATTTAGAAAAACTCCTGACATACACAATGCCTATAGTTTAAAAAACTGTCAGTACCTCATACATTAGGTGAAATTTTCAGAATCTCAGACACTGTAAAGGTGTCTAAGGAAAATATTTGCAGAATATATCATTCTTACTGTAATGAGGTATTAGTCACTTATCGGTGAAGCTGAAGAAAATTTAAATAACTCAGGTGAGGAATAAACAGATATTAGTGAATATAATTTCTCTTGAGCAGTATGCATGGATCCTTTGTCTTTTCTAAGTAGAGGTTTTGTTGTAATTATGATTTTGTTTTCTAAAACTTCTGTGCATATCTGCACAAAATGTTGAAAATTGAATCAAGACCTATTTGACTGAAGCTATGCTGCTCCTTTCTAACTGGCTTACTACAAAAAACTTGGCTTGAATGGATATTCTTTAAGGGACAACTGGGGCTCTGAAATTAATGACAGCAGCAACAAATACAACAGGTTTCCCATGTAGATGTCTGCAGGCAGAAGAGACAATCTTGGCAAGGATCATATTCAGTAGTGTTGCTGTCAGGGATTGCCCCTGAAAGTAATTTTTTTTTCTCATTCCCAGTTGTTTTTACTGTCAGTTGCTGGCAAATGTCTGTGCCAGGAAGAACACTGTGAACGAAAATGAAGTACTCTTACAAAATTAGAGATGGATAAGTGCCAACATCTGTCTGCTTTTTGAGGATTGAGGGAACTACTGTGCTGGCACATAACAACATAGCTTCACACCAAAAATATGTACAAAGAGTAAAAGCCAAGATAGCAAAAATATTACAAAGGCAGTCTGCCAGTTATTTTAATATGATTTAATTTGCTAATTGAGAAAAATGCTGGTGCAATTTACTCAGCTTCCACACACTATTGCAGCTTACCAGCCCTGTAGAAAAAGGATTATCTATTTGAACCATATGAGTGCTATTAAGTTGAAAAGAAATTCTGATTTCTTATTTCGATATAAACAAGGTTTAGACACTTAATGACAAACATTCAAGATGTGTTACTTATTTAGCTACATTTGATAGCATTATAGCCCAAGGTTATTTCCTGTCATTTTGGCTTCCAATATACTGGGTGAGATCCAGGCATTTTGAAATCATTGAGGAAAGAATGTATCATATGCTTACAAGTTCAGCAAGGAAAACTCCTCCTGTATTCACATATGCTGGGAACAGCTGGCTACAGAGGATATCTGCAGGGGAAAAAAGGGTTCTGGCTGAGAACAAGTTGAATGTAAGATGGTAGTGCATTGCCATGGTGATGAAGGTTCACCAGTTTTTGGACTGCAGTTGGTGACAAGTTGCAGCAAAGAAAGTTCCAAGTAATAATGAGGAAAGAAGTCTTCACCTCAGAGATTTCTCAGCCCTAGAACAGGTACCAAAGAGAGACTGTGGGATGTTCATTATTGGTGATTTGCAAAACTTGGCTGCAAAAAGCCCTAAGCAACCTGGTTTAACATGGAGATTAGGGTTGACCTCAGAGGAGGTTGCATTAGAAGACTTCTAGCATATAATATGTTTTTTTCCCATGGTTGTATACAAAATTGTCTTACACTACAGATAATTTTACTATATTTCTCTAATGTGGAGATCTATTGCCATGTTTATTTGGTTTTAATTCTGATATTAGTTTTCTTACTGATTATTTTATGGTATCGGTCACCTTTTTTTATAAGAGTGTTCTGATGTAACTTTATTTACTGATTCAAAGATTATTTTGTCTTTACTGAATATGTTCAGAAAGTTTGATTCACAGAATTAAAGAATAAGGCATTTTGTAAAAGGCCTGTTCTACTATCTTTATCACCATATCCCTTGCACCACTTAGCTCCTTACCTTCTGTCTCTTGTCAAGATGCTTGGAGAAACCTTTCACGTTGCCCTTCACCTTAACTAACATCATCTCCCACTGAGCTTTGGCCTTCCTCACTCCATTTCTGTAACAGTAGGCAATGTATACCTTCCATGTAGCATATCCCTGCTGCCAACATCTATGCATTTCCTTTTAATTTCTTAACTCAGTCAGGAGCTCCATGTTCATCCATGTGCACCTTCAGTCTTGCCTGCTTGATATTTTTCCACTGGAATGGACCGTTCTTGTTCTCTAGAAAGCTACACAGAAAAGGCAATAAATAAATAAATTGGGCTCAAATTAAAAAAAAAACCACACTAATTTTTTTCCTAGTTTTTTTTTCATAGTGATTACTCACATTTTCCAACATTTCTTAGGCATTTTAATCAATATTCAACAAATTTAAATGCTTTAATTTTATTATATTATTTATTACTTGATCTATTTTTTCTTGGAGACTTCAGAATCTTTTGCTAAGTACTTTGAATATGGGTAAATTAATGCACTTAAATGCTTGTGCATGTAATCTTAGTAAAGCAGAATGCATGGTTGCCTCCAGTATCATAAACAAATGGAAAATAATTCATGGGGACACCTCACAAATTTATTGGCCCCAGCTTTCTGCTCCAAAACATAGAAAATTAAACTGATACTTGTCTTACTTGCTTTTAATAGAACTGAGTCACTAACGTTCCATTGCATCCCCTGCCATATGGCTCATTTAATTTTTCTTATATTTTAGCTCATTCATTTTTGCTCTATTGCACATAGACTTGGAGGACCTTTCTTTTTGTGACAACCCTTAGCATATAGAAGCATTGTTATTTTTGATCTCTTCAAGTTTGCTCCATTCTGAATAAAGGAAACTCAGTTAATTCAGGAGTCATTTTCCTTGGTTACTGGGGCTAGAATTAGCAACAGTAACCTAAAGTTCCTGGCAATATCACCAAAACTGAGTGTGTCACCAGAGAGGCTGTGAAGGTTAGGCAAAAAACTGTTATACCGTTCAAAACAGGAAGTGATTTTTCAGTGATAATCAGGGAGTCTACTTGAATAAAGGTGTTAGGGTACATGCTTATATCCTGATATTTCCCAGGGAGTTTTATAGTGATTATTGTGGAGAAAAAAATAGGATGAGCTTGATGTGCTGCCTAGTAGAATATTAATACAAGATGCCATGTTATGAGGCCATAAAAAAAGAAAATGGGATCTCATTATTGCATTCACTAGGGTGTTTCTTCCTTTAATGGGAAGAAGTTTTAGAATTGCATACAGCTCCTAGGAAAGGCTATATTTGGACTCACATGTGTAGTTCTGCTGTTCTGGTAAATAAGCTTAGAACATGAGTGCAATGAAGAGCCACTCAAATAATGAAAATACCAGTCATTTTATATTATAATATTAGAGAGTCACTGAGAAAAATTCTAGTGACTGTAAACTCTGAGAAGGGCAGTAATAGCCACCTAATTAATAGGTGCTGATGAATACAGTTATGAGGGTATTTTGATCATTAATATATTTATATTAAAAGGAAATTCATAGCCATTTGAGCAGAAAGATACTGGGATGGAATGGTGATTTACAAATACATGAACATGCAATATGATTTGGTGTCCTAATATCAGAGACTATGATCAGTGATCCACAGAGTCACTCTTATTTTGTGCAGCAGTTGTTCCATGACAGTCTCCTCACCTCTCTCCTGACAGTGTGAGGGAAGAAGTTAACATTGTCAGGCTTATATTCCAGATACCACATGCTTCCTTCTATGTGTAGGAAGAGCAATTGAAAGAGGTGCTTCTGGCCACAGAAGCAGAGGAGAGAAGTATTTTCCTGTGCCAAGGGATGGTTCTGATCACATTATATGTAGTACTATAAGCATACTCTGTATTTTTAATTTCTGATATATAATTATTTTATAAAGTCTACTTTTCTCATACTACTTATACATATAACAGCATTAATATGATTTTTAAATTATTAATATTTGGGAGAGGAATGAAATGTATTTGAGCATCTCGGGAAGTATAGGACTACTTACCATGCTGAGGAGTAGATAGTCAGGTACCCATTTGCTCTATGTCTCAAAACAAAGTGCCATGAACCCATTCTCCTAAGTCTAGTAGAGGACTGTAACACAGATAGAATTTCATACCCTGAAGACAATATTTAAAATGTTATCTTACTGAATTTTATTGAGAATTTATAAAGTCTTGGCTCTTGATACATTTATTGACATTTAACATGATTTATTCTATAGGCTTTTGTGCCTGTAATCATGTTGTCACTAGGGATTAGTAGTCAGTAGCGCTGACTTTATCATGCAGCTTTCTGCCCCTCTTGTTGGTCTACAGCAAAGTATCAAGACTCTAAGGAACCTGATCTGATGTAGAAAGGATTCTCATATCTTCATCTGCATCAGTTGTCAAAATTATGTTATTATATTAAATTTACCCAGAATTCATCATGGGAGGTCAGCTACCTCAGTTTTTAGAATTAATTTTAGGAATTGTAATGTTCAGTACCATGTTGTGTGCATCCCAATTCATGTAATTTATGCAAAAAATTAGTATTCATATATATTTTGTTATTCATTCTAGATATGTAGGTATATGCATAAGCTATACATTATTCTCTTAGTTATATTGTTATGCATAGCAACATTAAACATTCATATGCTTTTAGGTGTACCAGGAGCTATCTCATCAAGCTAATAATTATGCATTAGGGATAAACTCCTGTCTCCATAGCCTGAAGCTCCCATTTTTTTATTCAAAATTATTCCAGAGATTGTTTACAGGCATCTACTCCTTTTGAAAGTGAGAATAGATTTGTTATAATGTACATATTAGAGAAAAAGCTAGAGTACAAAGTGCTTTTCTCTCACTCACCACAGCTTTTGGCAGTAGAAGATGGTGTATGTGGAAAAAGGGATTGTGTGTATTTATGTAGAAATCAGAGACTAGTATAGGTAGAAAAAACATGTTTAATTGGCACACTGCAAAGCACTTATAGGACAGAGTACAATAAATTCAGTTCATATGAAAAGAAGATATTACTTTTCTCTTACAATGATGCCTGGAGCAAGACAAGTAATAACTTAGATATCTACCATAAACACAACGGTGTTTAGACATGCAAATGCCAAGATGATGTACATCGAAGGTTTCATAATCTAAATTAAAGGATGAGAACTTATTCTTTATATTTTTATTTTGGCATGCTATTGTCTTAAGTAGAATATCTCATTAATTCATTATTTGATTATTTGATGATTTAATTGTGTCTTAATTTAAAGATTTAATTTAGAATACACATTGAACTATATGTTTATAGAGAATGTTTTTAATTTTTGTGTGTCATTGTACAAAGACATGTAAGTATAAAAACTATACATATATATAGGCTTACATGCACTTCCATACATGTACATATGCTACTAAAACTCATTGCAGTCAAGTGAACTCCTAGATGACTGGAAAAGGGCCTGTCAGCATGAGTATGGTAGATGACAAGGTCAGAGATGGCCACTACCTTTAGCAGCAGCCTTGTTCTCTGGCTCAGGTTGACAGTAGCCCCCAGGAGGCCCTCTGTATCAATTACCACCACTTTACGGACAAGGTCATAGGCTGCCCAGACTCCAACTGTACAAGACTCTTGGGCTGGAGATGTCTTGAAGACTTCCCGGCCATAGAAGAAAGTGTGGTTAAAGGTGTGAAACTTGCCGTCCCCTGTGTTCCCAAAGATGGACACTACCTTTAGATGCTGGTCAGGACTGCAGTCCAGTTTCTTAATAAAGTCTTCTTCATTCCTTACTTGAATCTCCTTAGTTTCAACCACCAAGAGGAAACTCACTACTTTCTCTGTCATCATCCTCCATCTCTTGGTTTCCTCATCCGCACCCTCCTCCTCCTCCTGTTCTTGAGGTTTGCCAGCATGGTATGCAGTGACAGGGTGCTTCCTTCTGTTCGCCCCAGCATGTGTTCTGTTCTGACACTCCACACAGAGGCTGATTTTGCACACCTAGCACCTCACTGCTGCTATCTGTCTTGAGCCTGTCATACTGTCATGCATTATGTTCCCATTGGGACCTTTGCAGGAGTCACAGTACAGGACATGGCTGGGTCTTATATGAGTCCGTTTATGGTCTCTCCTCTCCTCTCCTCTCCTCTCCTCTCCTCTCCTCTCCTCTCCTCTCCTCTCCTCTCCTCTCCTCTCCTCTCCTCTCCTCTCCTCTCCTCTCCTCTCCTCTCCTCTCCTCTCCTCTCCTCTCCTCTCCTCTCCTCTCCTCTCCTCTCCTCTCCTCTCCTCTCCTCTCCTCTCCTCTCCTCTCCTCTCCTCTCCTCTCCTCTCCTCTCCTCTCCTCTCCTCTCCTCTCCTCTCCTCTCCTCTCCTCCCTGCCCCTCCCCTTCCCCTTCCCCTTCCCCTTCCCCTTCCCCTTCCCCTTCCCCTTCCCCTTCCCCTTCCCCTTCCCCTTCCCCTTCCCCTTCCCCTTCCCCTTCCCCTTCCCCTTCCCCTTCCCCTTCCCCTTCCCCTTCCCCTTCCCCTTTCCCTTCCATTTATTTAGTACATACTGCCTTTATGTTCCTTTTATTTTTGAGCATCTGAATCTCAGAATTAAGATGTTTTAAAAGAAAAGGAGCAATTAATTGTGAAAGAAAGATTTCTAAAATGTTGAATTTTGGGAATTCTTGTCATTTTCTCTGGGATATGCAGTGAAATTTTGAAGCACATTATAAGATCAATATTTTACACTCACTTAAAGGTACTTATATCTGGAAAATACTGATGTGATTTATGGGTCAAATCCAAATTATGTAGGTCATTTGAGGTCTGGTGATAAAATATCATGATTCTTTCCATGTTCTTACTCCTGACTCCTTTTAAATAACTACAGAGAAAGCTAAATATTTCAGTTTTATTTCTTCTAATGTGCAGAAAACGACCAAACTAATTTGAAGTTTTATTTAGTGTTGTAAAGTACAAACACACAAGCAAAAAATCTCAGTACTGACCTCCAGATGTGTCAGATCTTTTGTTCACATGTAGAAGTAGAAGAGTCTTGAAGGCAACAGTAAAAGGACACAAAATAAAACATGTGAACAAGAGGACTAAATTATAACCAGGGTGAATATCAGAGACTGTCAGCTCTTTCCTTATAGGCATTTATGCCTCTTGGCCTAATCTGTCTAGGAAGGCTGACTGAGGAAATAGGAGTTCTCAGATTGCACATGTAGAATAAAAGACAAAATGCACAAAAGATTATTATTGATGTTGCTGTAATGGATTATAACAATTAGGAATCTGAAATACACTATTCTAACTCTCATAATTTTTTGCAAAATGTAGACTTTTTTTTTTTTAATCCTGTAGGGTAGTCTATATAGAACTGCAACAATTTTCCAGGTCAAGAAACTTTTCATCACTCTACCAACATCCTTTCATGGATCTGTTCATTTTAATATCCTTGCCGTTATTCAACTTCAAGTAGGATTTTCTTTCCTTCACTAACTGATGTGGAGTGGCTCAGTCATTATTCCCCAAGGTCAAAGTTTGCAGTTTACACTGATTTAATACACTTTGCATTTTGCTTTGAATTTTTCCTTCTTTGCACTGTTTGATGTGGCATATACACCTTTCCTCAACAGTTCAGTCTGTTATTAATTCTGTGTCACACAGAGAAACATTTGGCTTCCACTTCACTAATCTATTCAATCTGATTGTTGTGTGAAAGAGTTTATATGGACATAGAAATTTTGTTATTTTAAAAAATATATTTCTGTAAATTTGAATGCTTTTATTACCTTTTTAATAACCATACAATACTTAGTTAATTTTCTATTCTAAGAAGTGACATTTCATTACTTAAATACTTGTACATACATAAATAAGTATATGGATTCTTAAAATATTGGTGACAACATAAAGTCAATAATCTAAGAATAAATAAAAGTTTTATAACAGAAGGTGTGGTTTTTCAGGTTTTGTGTTTTGTGTTTTTGTTTTTCTTTTTTTTGAAGGTTATGTGTCATGTAATCTTATTTTATACAGGAATGGCTGAACTCAGAATCATTAAAAAAAAGTAAAAATTCTAAGGTTAATTCTGGAATCCTAAAATACATTGTAAGTATCACTTATACAGGACCATGAAAATGTTTTGACAAGTGGAACAATGAAGTGGATTAAAAGTACAGACATTTAAAATCAGTCTATTTTATGGCTTCCAAGAAGTAAAATTTTGTTTCTTTTTTTTGGCCTTCTTCTTTTTATTGTTTGTTGAAGGCTTGGTGTTTTGGTTTGTTTTTTTGATGTTAGACTAGATTAGCTTTCATATGTCATTTTCTACACAAAAATATAGAGACAGCTAGGTCAGGCATCTATATTAAGGCCTTCAAATATAATACCTAAACTAGGAAATACTCTGGACTAGCTCTTCGTTGGTGCAAAGAGATGCATTTTTCCAAATCCTCTCAGATCTTGCAAGGATTGCATCATCCTTGAATACATGGACCTTTGAAATTTGTCCAAATTTAGCATATCCATGTATTTTTGTGGCAAAACAACATGTTATTGGAAGAAGACTTTTGAAAGTTAAGTTTCATGTGCTAAAATTTCATTTACAGATAAACTAAATCTTTAAATATGTGAAAGAAAAAAAGAAAAAAAGAAAAAAAGGCCATCCAGGGTTTTTTGGATCATCTTTCTGGTTCCTACTGGGATGCAGACAATTTGCCAAATGTGTTCTTGAGATGCAGTGAATTTGGGAATTTAATATCAGTAAATGAGTATGTGGCTGGAAGGAAGAGCAAAGCAATTGCGCAGTAAAAAAAAAAAGATATTTTAAAATTTATTTATTTTAGCACAGACTCCTGAAGCACTTGCCACTTGTTTACATTCTGAAGCAGTAGCAGCTTTTGTGGTCTTACTCCTTTATGAGCAAGCTGGCAGTTACATATGTAGAGGCTCATTTCTTTGCCACTGCCAACATGTGAACTGAAATAGCTGAATAAGTGTTAAAAAACAAACAAAATTTTGCTGCATATTCATTCTTTAGCAAAAAAAGGAAACTCAGAATCAGAAAATGCTCAAAGGGTAAAGTCTGATTCTTCTACTTTGGGATTTGTATGGCTATATTCTCCACTCCATAATAGTTTGCAAAATTTTAGTCTTTTCCAGGAACCAAAACATTTTAACCTTGAATTTCTGTAATTGTATGTGGTCTTAATCTGTAAACCCTTTGCTGAATGTTCACTGAAATTGATTTGATTTAGGTGGACAGCTTATTGCAACAAAGTCATAGGACTTTGGTTCACCTATGAAGCATTTGCTAGCTCTGTCACAACTCCTGTGCTTGCATTTCCCCTCTGTAGCGGTAAAGTAACTTCTGTGCATGCAGGCTTTGGTCCAACATTAGTGTAAGACAATGGAAGATGAGAATTTGTACCAGAGACCAAAAACTTGGAAATGCTCCAGATTTTACCAGCTGGAATACAGCGTGAAGTGTAGGGTTCCATGCATTTTTTTTTTCTTTCTAGCTGCACAAGGAGGAAGGAGTAAAATAAAAATTAAAGAATAAAACACAGTGGGAATTAAGTATATTATGTAAAAGACAAACCCCATATATCTCAGTAGGCAGTTAAATGCCACCCTGACTCCTGATGCTGTCGGATGTCAGAAGCTAAGCAGGGTCAGCCCCAGTTAGTACTTGGATGGGGCACCTCCTGGCAATACCGGGTGCTGTAGGTTCTAGTCCTGAGGACTTCACTGTCACTGTCCAAGCTCGCTTGGCCATGGCACATGAACATTAGGAGTTAAAGGGTGGGGCCACTTCCTTGCACGCTGTGCCTCACCTAAAAAAATCCACTGCACAGGCTCGAAGGGCACATGCACATGGGGAGAGCCCCTCCCAAATCTTCATTCGCAAAGTTTAGCCATGATGATATCTCAGTAGAGAAACAAAACCATTGAAATACCTTCCTACAATAATTTTCTGACTGATTATGCACTCTTTGCACCTGTCTTGAGATGTCTATTGCAAAACAGGAGGGAGATGAAATCTATGTCATTGTAAGTTGAAAAGGAGAACCATACAGCACAAAATGGAACCGTGCTGAGAAATTCAGAACTCCTGTTTGGCTCCCTTGCTGCTGATGCCATAATTTCCAGATATATATATTGGCTTGTGCTGTTTATGAACCAACAATCCTTATGGTTTCAGCAAAACTGTATTAGTTTAGCTTCAGCCATCCTATTTTATTTTTGATACTTTGTCATTGTGAAACCACAAAGTTTTAATGAAATTCCTGTGCCATTGTTTAAGACCCAAAAAGGAAAGCCAGACTTTGTTTATTAGGGATGTGGATGAAGTATTTCCTATTTCAGTTGGTCATATATAATGCCAATAAAACTGCAGTTTCACAAACCTATTCCTAGTCAAGTGGGCAGTGATTTCCAGGGAGTTTAGCTGTCCTATATAGTCAAATAAGAAACTCAGTCAGAAAAAGAATATAAAATTCATAAACAATATTAGACAAAGAATAGTCTACGAAATGGAGCTTCACCTATAAATTTCTTGACTGTAAATGGTGAAAAGGCAGAAGTAATAAATAATACAGGATTTTATGTTTTGCATTGTGTGAGTTTTATAGAGTTCAAGTAGAACACAATAAGGAAACAATAAAGCTCTCCCTGGGTACTTCGTGGGTTGTGAGTTGAATTTTCCTCATTGACGCCAAGTGAGCTAACCTCACCCCCACCCCCCATTACAATATTCATATAAGCAGCAGGGATGCATTTTATTTCATGACACCTAATTATAAATGACAAAGTTTGATTGATATATACCTGATGTAGCATAAATTCTCTTTAAAAAGATAACCCCAGTGACACAGCTTCTACGTTTTGAGAATGCAATTGCATAAATGTTTTACTGGAATGTTTTGGGTTTTTTTTTACTTTAAGTGATAGATCTTCAAAAACACATTGGATAAAGAGTGAAATTCTCCAGAGAGGCAATTAAGAAAGTATTTATTAAGAAGATAGGACAGACTGCAATGTTGAGGTGCACAGCTCAGGCACACAAGCTTACTGACCAGCTCCATCTTACAAGTGACCAACACCTTATAAATCCCTTTCTGTCTGTTCCACCTTTGTTCTTACTTGGTGGCCTTCCCTCCACGTTCTTCCATCAGCTGCATAGCTCCAGTGACCCTCTATCATACCCTAGATGCTCAGGTTTGCATCTTAATAATCTTCAAGCTCCTGGTTTGCCTGCAATTTCTTGATAGCCCATCAGTTAGTGTGACTGACCGGGCTTGTTTCCAGTTATTGCACCCCTTATGTTTGTCTGTTAGCTCTGTACATCTACATGGTAGGTTTTTTGTTTGTTTTTTTTTTGTTGTTGTTGTTTTGTTTGTTTGTTTGTTGTTGTTGTTGTTGTTATTGTTGGTTTGGGGATTTTTGTGGGTTTTTTGTGTTTTTTTTTTTAATATTTTCTCCCTTCTCCTTGTCATCCCATTTTGACAAAGTCCTTGATTGCATAATCTTATAGAAATAAACATTCTCATGCTCTACATACCCTCATCAGTTAGTGACTAAGTAGCTTTGGTTTTCCTTATTGCTTCTCTTATCACTGGATGATCATGTTTCTGTCTTTATTTATGGCTTCATTCTTTTCCTCTTATTCCCTTTAATTTACAAAAGGTCCTTGAACAGATGTAGCAGACATTTTTTCCTTCCACCTACTCCTACACTTAGTGTCAAATATTTTTTTTCAGTTGACACATCTTCACTTTAGTAGAACAGTGGTCATGTATATGAGCGTGGAATCACAGAGCAGCTGAGGTTGGAAGGAGACAGGAGACAGCCTAGTCCAACTCCCTGCTCAAAGAGGTTCAGCAAGTGCAGGTTGCTCACGGTCATGGCTTCACCACTTTCCCAGGCAACCGGGTCCAGTGCCCAACCACCCACACAGTATGTTTTTTTCCCCCCATCCTGATACTAATGGAATTTCTTGCATATCTATTTTTGCCCATTTCTTCTTGATTTCTTACTGGGCACTGTTCAGTCTCCTTTGTGTTCTTTACCCCATGTCATCAGGTATTTATACACATTCATAAGATCCCCTTGAATCTTCTCCATATTAAACACTTCAAGCTCCTTCAGCCTCTCACACAGGTGCTCCAGTCTCTTAAAAATCTTTGTGGTCCATAGTGTAGTGTCCTCCTGTCACTGCAGTGAAATTGTGACATTCTGTGCCCAAAGAATGACTTTTTAAAATTATTTTATCCCATGAGAACACAGGTAGACTAAAGCAGGGAGATGGGAAGAAAATACTCCAAAAATTTAGTTTGGGAAATTTTAATTTTAACCCACAAGTGTTTAAATATACTGAGCCAAGTACTGGTGCTGAAATGCCACAGCTGAGATTTACCATCTTTAATTAAAATTTTAAAAGATAATCAACAAAAAAAAAACAACCAAAAAACCAAATACCCCAACCATAGCACTCCAAAGTTCAGTCTGAAAATCGTAATTCTTACTCTGGATGAGTTAGTTGCTTTTCATGGTGATCTCTGACAGCAGAAACAGATTATTCTTTTTTCCTTAGCTTCCCATATCTCTGCCACACACCTTTCTATATATATTATTTTCTTTTAATACTGCTGAAAGCTAGGTTAAGATTGTTAGACATTCTATGCTGAAATCCATGGAGAAGCAGAGAAGATAAACAGCATTTGTTTATTAGCCTATGAAGCAAGTACAGTGCCCTGGAGACAGGCCTTGCTGACCTTGCCTAGACTACCCTTGAAGTTCCCCCACCCCTGCCCTTGGCTCAGGACCCGCTTCATCTGTCTTAGCCCTGTTCCTGAAATGTCCTGTCTTAACTGGGTTCCTTGCATATGGCAGTGTTGGTGGTGTCCCCCAGATGAGACTGGTTAGGGGCCAAGGTGGCCATGGCTGCCCAGAGGGTCATGGCAGCAAATGCAATGAATTGGACTCATCATACATGCAAAGCATGTAGAATTAATAGCTGAGCTTTTTAAGACTTCTAAGAAATTTCATAGTGATGTTTAGAATAGTAGTCATTTTCTGAGGGGATTCTCTGGGACTGCACAGTCCAGTGTGAGGCCCTCTGAATGTTATGTAGGCTATTGTCCATATGGCCAAACATATAGAACAAGCATGAATCAATGGAAAATCCAGGACTTCTAGCAAGATCTGTTGATATCTCAGATGCTGCAGGACTGGATGCTACAATTGGCTAATTCCAGAATATCCAACTCAAAATTTTCATGTCAGTATAGCTAAGAGTGTCAGTAGACTTTATTATTGTACTGTTATTCCTGCACTAAAAACATGATGAAAATTGTACCTCAATGCTTCCTTATAGAACTAGTGATGATGTCATTTTAAGCATCCACCTTCAAATTCTCTAAAGATTTTAGCTGGAAAATATAAACATGTTGTTAAAAACTACATTTCTTAGATAAAGAAAAAAATAAAATAATGCTGCATGCATACAAGCCCAGACATCACATCTGACAATTAGGTTTATTTATGTAGTCATATAGAAATGTACATTTTCCTTTGGTTTGATGCAAAAATTGCTTTACACCAGCTTCAACAAAACAGAACACAATTATCTCTGAAAAGTATGTGGATATATATTGAGTAAACAATTAAAATTAATTATATGTGATATTCAAAAACCCAGAAATATCTCATTATAAAATCTTTAAAAAATAGTATATCCTTACCTGTTCCCCCCCATTTTTAATTCTTCTAGTTGAGAAAACAGACTTCAAAACAAAAGTATTTCCAAAGAAATATCTATGAAAATATGAAAATTAAGCACTTTTTTTTTAACTGCTTTCAAGTCTTCCCATTATATATATGTATTATTTCACAATTAGCATTTTTCATATTGAAGTTTTACTTTTGATAACCTGTGAGGTGCATTTTTTTTCATGGAAAACAGTCCTTTGGAGAAATTTCTTCCTTCTTTTCTACTGTGGTTTGCAATTATCAATCTACTTCTTTTTCACTCATTCCCTCTTCTGTAAGGTGTGTTCATTAGCAGTATCACTCTAGCTCTTTTAGCTACCAGTTAATGTTATTCTATTTCATTAGGAACTGAAAAAATGTCTTTCTTCTCTTGATGGGATTATGTAAAATATAAACTCTACACCTTTGTTCCTTCGTGTACATAGAAAAGCTTTACAAAATCTGATGAGAATATCTCAGTAGGTTTCAAGATAAATATGTTTATTTTTTTAACAAAGGAATTGCAGCTATAAACTTTGAAACACGCTAGGGAGATTTTTATTGTCTTATGAATGATCAGAATACCTTTAATTGAAATACAGATGTGTAGTAGAAGAAAGGCTCCTTGTATGTTTTCTCCTTGAAACCTGCACTGTTTAAGTTGTATTATTTAGGCAAACTGAATTTGAAACTGAGGGAAATTAATGGCATTTTTAACATTTCATAGAATTTGATGTAATATCTCTCCTCATATGCAGGTAATCCTCAGAGAAGTTGATTGTGTTATAAATTAGGGGTTTGCATTCAATAGACTTGTAAATGAGTAGGGAAGATCTACCAGAGTAACCACACAACAAAGGCATGTATATACAAGCAGGGACAGAACTATGGTAGCTCTAGTCTAGTGTTAAAGCTTGTAGCAAATCAGCTAATTTAAACACACCATAAACTGCACCTCTTAATAAAAACTGTAAACCCAAGATTTATTTTTTCTATTCTATGAATTTGTTTAAACTCAGGATTTAATACTGAAAAGTCTCTAATTTTAGTGCCATTAAGCAAAACATTTGTAAGAACAACAATTAAAATAATGATAGTGTACAAATTTTTGTTTATCAATGTATAGTCCTATGTCAAGGAAAAATGAAATTTCAGTTCTATGACCAGTTTCTCAAATTTCTTAGAACTGTTACGTGCCTGCCTTTCTCATTTCATTTGAGATTTTGCTGAACTTTCCCTCAAAATCTAGTTCTTTTATTTTAAGGCTCAATGGAAAATTCTGAGTGCAGAGCAGTGAGAAGAAGGATAAGGATGTTTTGGTAGCAAATGTGTTTTCAGAAGAGTTAAGAAATCTTTGTCTCTAATAATTAAAAGCTTTTTTTTGATACTATCAGATATTGCTTGAAGGTGAAGTTATAGTTGCTTACAGCTTCATTGAATGAACACTTATTGGTTACCCAGCACAGCCAATAAGAGTTCTGTGAATGTGGTAAGAAAGGAAGCTGTTCCTTCTGAAGCAAATGCCTACCAATAAGAAAGAGTTACTGTCCAAGTTATGTTTTCTCACAAGTATGCTGGTTAGCTGGTGGGAGCATCCTAAAGTAACATGAAAGTCCCCATTTATGTAAAGTCAGGTTCACTAGATCACTTTAAAAAAAGAAAGAAAAAAATAGCTCTAGCAATTGAAGGGGAGACATCTAATTTGCAAACAGATCAAAGATGCAAAATTTGAACTCTACTAAAAATAGGAGTGTCATAAAATTTAAGCTTCCTGAAGTCCACATTTTATTTCCTCTTCCAGTTTATAAGACTTTTTCAATAAATCACAAACTAATATTTCTAAAATTTTTGTTTACAGAGGAAACAAGTCACTATGTTACTTTTTCTAAGATAAGGTCTTAAGAGAGAAAAAGAAAAATATTTTTTTGTGTTTTCTTAGTCATCAGAAGAAATTATTTTGTGAAACCCCAGGTTAGCAGTCTTTACTGAAATTCAGAAGAGATCCTCTTCTTCAGGTTAAGTATTTGGTCCTTGAGAAAAATTATCTTGACACCTGACAAGACCATCTGTGCTTGTAGTTCTTTTTCCTCTGTGCTCCTAAAATGTCTTTGGATGTCATCTTGCTACATGTGGAATATTACTTTTAAAACTGTAAAAATGTAATGGCTCATATGTCCACAGTCATATGTAGCCTAGCAACCCAGCAAATGTAGTACTGCATTAAGTGAACAACAGAGACCACGAAGCTTATTGGATTTAACTTACTTTGGCCTGTCTGAAATTTTGCTTGTTCTTATTTAGAAGTGACAAAAATTATGTAAGGTTATTTACTTAATGACTGTTATTTACCACATTTTAGCTGTTACATTATAGTTGCATAATGCTTATTTACTGTAAATATTCTTTTTTTAACTCATAGTAGTAACAATTGTTTTGTCTGTACATAATAAACTATCTACAGAACTTGAATGTTATGCAGTGTAGTGGAATATTCTCCAAGGTGCCATGGCAGTAGACCTAAAAGTACAGGCACAAGATAACACTGGGGTTGTAAACAGCTAAGCAGTGGTCACTTAGTGGTTGTTAAAAGGATGTAACCTCGGGAACTCAATTTTAGTGGTAATAAGAAACTCAAAGAACAAACATTAAAAAGGTGTAAAACACATGATAGCATAAGAAAAGAAAGCACAAGTCATTTCTGTATGTTTGATAACAAGCTGCAAGTGGATTTATGAGTGAGGAAAAAGAAACCATGAACACTGTAGTCCTCCTGGAAAAGGATTTGGTGTATTGACCATTTCTACACTCTTCCAGCATGAACCTTTAGGACCCAGACGGTGAAAAGCTAAACATAACACAGGAGAAAAGTTTTTAATTTTTAAATGGAGGGTGGGGTGGGTGTGCACCTATATTATCTGATAAATTGTCTACTTGGTCATTGAATACTCATTGTCAAATAAATGAGAGACCTGTGACCTCATGTCTAAATTTTTTAGTGATAAATTTTTCATTCACATCTTAACTTTAAATTGAACAGTTTTATGACTAAGTCAGGTTCCCAGATGCAGTCTGAAAGAGTCTACTAATTATGAACTACTTTAGAAAATTAATAGAATGCTCATTATCTGCTTCATTATGGAAGGATCAGAGGACACCAAACAATTCCCTGTACAACTTTGTCATCTTTTTATGCTAATTTAGATCTTGGCTGTACCTTTGAAACTCAGGTAAAGAAAACTACATAGCTTCAGATCTAATTTTTATGCTTCAGTAAGTATTAAATAAATGAGAAAGTTTCAAGTATGGAGGAGGTACTTAATTTTACTTTCTCAGCACCTTCCACCTAATTTTTAAAGCTTTATTCCAAAATAAAATTCAGAAATCTATTTTTCATGCTGCTTAAAGCTAGCTTAAATAATTTGACATTTTTCTGTTTTATATATTGTAACATGGAGTCTTTTATGTCTTAGGAGTGATGTCCTTTAGAAGTATGCTTCATACCAAAAAAACCCAAACAACACCAAATTTTGCTCAAAGAACTTAGGTTACATATGGTGGAGGGTGGGAGGGGGAACCCAAAGTACCACATTGCCTTCCGAATCCAAATAAACGGAAATCAATATAGAATAAATCTCTTCAGTCCACCAACCAACAATTGTAAATATCCTGCCTCGACACAATAGACATGTATTTCTTTGGGAAACAACTTTGCGGAAGCTAAATTGTGCTATCAAATGTTTCTACTTCCTGTCATTTAAAATTAGGCCTACAAATTTATATCTAAGCTCTTAGAAATTAGAGGGTGACTACAACTGGGAAATGTGCATATAATTTTGTGCTGTCCTGTGAGACAGAAGATTGCCAAATTTCTGTCTCTCCTGCTTTTAAAAGCCTGCTTTCAGTATGTGGAATTGAATTTGGATAGAGTGTGTGAAACAGCCATTAAAAATACTGTAGCAGTACACAGGAAGTGGAAACACCTCTCTAATGTATTCAGGCAAAGAGAGAGGCACATACTTTGAGAAAGCATAGAATCATAGAATCATAGAATCGATTGGGTTGGAAAAGACCTCCAAGATCATCGAGTCCAACCCTTGGTCCAACTCCAGTCCATTTACTAGATCATGGCACCCAGCGCCACGTCCAATCTGTGTTTAAAAATCTCTAGGGATGGTGAATCCACCACCTCTCTGGGCAGCCCACTCCAATGCCTGATTACTCTCTCTGGAAATAATTTTTTTCTGATATCCAACTTAAATTTCCCCTGTCAGATCTTAAGCCCATGCCCCTTTGTCCTATTACTGAGTGCCTGGGAGAAGAGACCAACTCCCACCTGGCTATAACTTCCCTTCAGGCAGTGATGAGGTCACCTCTGAGCCTCCTCTTCTCCAGGCTAAACAACCCCAGCTCCCTCAGCCTCTCCCCATAGGACTTGTGCTCCAGTCCCTTCACCAGCCTTGTTGCTCTTCTCTGGACTCGCTCCAGCCCCTCAATATCCTTTCTGAACTGAGGGGCCCAGAACTGAACACAGTACTCAAGGTGTGGCCTCACCAATGCAGAGTACAGGGGAAGGATCACTTCCCTCTCCTGCTGGTCACGCTATTTTTGATACAGGACAGGATCCCATTGGCCTTCTTGGCCACCTGGGCACACTGTTGACTCATGTTGAGCTTCCTGTCAATTAGTACTCCAAGGTCCCTTTCTGCCTGGCTGCTCTCCAGCCACTCTGTGCCCAGCCTGTAGCGCTGTAGGGGGTTGTTGTGGCATGTACTAGCAAAGATTACAAGCACTTCAAAAAAGTTTCTCAAAACAACATTTTTATCATGTTTGTTCGATGTGTCTCTCCTAAAGCATAAAATCATTTCACTCTATCTCTTGATTAACATTTTTTTCTGTGAATATTGGCTGTACAGGTGTGCCTGCTGTACTCCGACAGTAACTTCTATGAAGATCAGAAAGACCATAGCCTTGTCACTGCAGATACTCCTGTGGGAAAAAAAAATCATATTCTCTCAATAGTTAATCAAGAAATTATATTTAACTCACTCTCCACTAAAGCCTTATCCATCCACTCCAACACAACACAGACTTCAAAACGGCAGGTAATTTATTAAATTACAGTACATGCTGTCTGTTCTGTGAGAATCCATTAAGATCAATTAGTACTTCTGTTCCATAGAGCCTTTCATAACCCTTTTCTCAAAGTATTTTGCAAAGATTAACACTGTACATTTTCCTGACACTTATAAATCACTATTTTGTTATTATTACTTATTATATCATCAATAACACTCTAAAATTTAGGTACTGAATAATTTTGGAGCAAATAACATAGCACATTCATTTAGGACCTTTAATAACTTCACAAAGCCTTGGTCAAATGATCTCTTCCTCCTCCAAAGATTGAAGGTAGAAGTATCTAGTTAAGTGTGCTAGTAGAAGTATCTGGTTAAAATTCCATCACCTGCCTGAAAGAATGAGCAGTTAATTAAATAAAACAATTAACTAATTTAATTTTACTTTTCATACGCATACCTGAGTACCTGGGGATGCTTTAATGGTTTTGGAGTGTGTTGTTGTTCTTGGGGTCGGGGTTGTGTTTGCTTATGTTTGTTTGAGTTTTATTTTGTTTGTTTGTAAGGACAGAAATAGTACTATATACTATAATACTATAATAATTTCTGAGAGCTTCACTCAATTGTCATACCTGGCAAATGCAATGAAAAGCCAAAATTTTCCTCAGATTAAGTAGCAGTAAAATTTGTGTTCTTGCACTGCTCTCAGTAAATATTCTCTCTCTCAAATTCACTTTCCAAACATTATGTAGATAAGAATACTGGAAGGACTTTGTTCATATACAAAATCTCTACATTTCTTTCACAGTTTATTCTATTTCGTCTTCCTGATACTGCCAGTGAATTTGTTTGTTATATGAAAGATACAGAAACAGTTAAATCACATATGCATATTACAAAAATTAGATAATATACAAACAAATACAGATGGCAAAACTTTTGAGTCAATAATCTCATATAATACCATGGTTTATCACAAATTTTGTGTGAATTTTGAACTCATGTTGATGAATTCACAAAAAATAAAATATACTAATACATGTGTATTTTCCATTTGATCATTGGCAGGCACACGCTTATAATTTATAGTTAGAAAATCTGTGAAATATTAAATATGTATGAAGAACAGAACATACACATATTTCCGCCTGTCTCATTTGCTTAAGAATGCCAAGCTACAGAGCTGCAGTACATATATTAAGCTGGAATATCCCTTCTTAAAATGGTAGATGCTGACCCTTCATTCCTATATATGATGTGCAGAAGTGCTTCTGCTGACCTGAGAGGGGCAAAACATGAATAATATGCAAATGCAAAAACTTTCTTTCTATAAAACAAACAAACAAACCACAACAAACAACTCTATGTATGGATCTTTACCCACAGAGAATTTATTAACTTTATTAACAGTCAGTTGTGCTGGCTGCCTTGGTATTAGTAGATTTTGGCTTAATATTAGTGAAAAGAGAACTGATTTTATAATGGGGCTGGTCTTGTCTCTGTTCTAAGACTTTAGAACTACTATACCCAGATATTCATTTTAGATTAATTTTTTACTTTCTGCAATCTGCATAACTTTTAAAAATAAAACTCAGATAGGTATTTCAAGACCAGTCAGCCTTGCTCATACTCTTCACTGATGTAGTGGTAAAATAATTATTGACTCCAATAGGAACACAGGTTGATAATGACGCATCTTTCAGCTCTGCTCTGCCAGCTAAATTCTATATCTTTTTAGGTGGCTGTTTCCGTGAACAGTATCAGTATAAGCTCTGCACCTCAAATTTAAACATGTGCCATCTGATTTACTCATCCAAAAATCTACTGCAAGCAAAAGAGCCTTCTGATTAATAACTTAAGAGAGTTCTTGAAGGAAACTACTATATTTGTCTCTAAATGATCAGCAGTAAGGAAAGGGTAAGTATATTAAATTGCCTCTGTAAATGACAAATGCAATATAAAGCACTGCAATCTTAAAGAAATACATGTAAAAAGCTAAAATTATGTAACCATTTGATTACTTAATTTTTCAGGCAACTTCTTCAGGTACTGTAAAGAAAATGAAGTCTTTCTTTGAGGAAAGTCCTTCAAAATGTAAATGATGACAAACAACTGTGCATAACCTATGGAAAAAAAAGTGAAACATACACTTCTTTAAACAACTGTGGCTATTGAAAATAATGTTCTAAAACACAGTAGTTGCATCACAAAGTTTGGAGTCTTTTTCTAATGTCTTGCAATTTGTGTATGAATCTCTTATATAGTGTTAGCCATTACATTTTTTATTTCCTATGTATATACACTGATGTTACTGAGGCAAAATTTACAAAAGCAGTTAGAATGTGTGGTTTATCTCTTGCTTCAAAGCCCATTCAGTCTTCACTTTGAGTAAGTAGGAGCTTTTCTTGAGCCGTGTCTTAGAATGCAGTTCTGGTTTTAATGCAGATAGAATCATGGATGAAAATTTTTAAGTGAATTTTTGGTATTTATAACTGGAATTTGTAGGGGAAGAGAAAGATAAAGGAAATACACCATCTAAATATTTTTTCATATAACTTTCTGAAATTAGCTGGTACTACAATAGTCAATGACCACTTATAAGCTACCTAAAAATTGCTTTTAAACTATTTTTTATCATTTTTATCTATAAGTGGAAGTGGCACTGTCTCTATTCTCCAGATAAACAGGTATCTCCAAAGCAGGGAATTCCAAGGGAGATAAAAAGTAATGCATTGCATTAGTTCAAAAGCAACTTGAAGAATTCAGTAAGACTCGGGTCTAAAATGGCAGAAGCAAGACATAGTCAGATACTTTAAAACCAAACACAATTCATATATTTTTTCTCCTTATTTTCTTAAATTTTAATTGGCTATAATTTTTAGTCTCTAATTTGTCAAGCCTCTGAACTTCATATGGAATCTAAAACTTTAATTTCTTTGAAATAATTTTAATGAACTAACAAGCTGTGGGTAAACCATGATGATGTGAGCAGTTTGGAGTCCTCTTTTATTGCTCTTCTTAATCTGCTTAAATCCCTGTTTGGTGACAAGAGCAATACTTCTCACTCTCAAAATAAGGATTAATTAACAACATTATTTTCATCAACTGCATTTACCTGAGTTTGAAAAAGATTTTGATGTATTAAGTAGTCTGTAAATACCTATTGCCTTAAAGAGTGAATAGTCGTTGCATCTTTTTTGCAATATGCCTCAGCATTTGCCTAGACATTCAAAATCTAAATTGTCTTAAACTGCTTCTTGGATTATCACTTCTATGTCTGTGTATCAGTACTGCTGCCTTTCTGAAGGGCTGCTTACTGGGGTTTATTTTGTATGAAAGATTTTATTAACTGAAAAACCTTCGCAACAAAATAATTTTATTTAAAGTCCAAGTAAGTTTAAAAGATTTTGAAGGACTAAAATATAGTCATATTATAGATGAAAATTGTTCACTGGTCCTTGCAATAGATTTGCATCACTGAAAGACGTCCAACCTTTGATCATTTTCTTTAGGTTACAAGCATTCACTTTTCCTGCTCCAATTTCAACCAAAGAAAACTGCAATAAGGTAAAAATACTGCCACTGAAAGATGTAGCAGATATCACAACATGCAGGAAGGGGGACTAACAGTCAGTTTTAGAGGTAGATGGCTTCAAGACTGCAGAGTACATAGGGTAGTCACTCGCAGCTAAAGCAGCACAAAGGATTATGAATCTGGTCTTCTGTAGGGAGTTTCTACATAACCATGCATTCCTTGTTCTTCTGTTACTTCACTTTTATTTCTCTAAGATCTCTGTTTCCAGGGAGATAATCCCCCATCAAAATGAAGCCAGCCTCTCATGGCCTTTTTACATATGAAGAAAGGAAAAAAAGCTTTATATCTTTATTTATAATACAAATAGCTTTCATGTAAATGCTTTATTTAGAGTTTGTCTGTGTCTTTTTGCATTTGTGGATCTAATAATTTGCAAATGAATACAAATGTATTACAAATTAATAAATTTCTAACAGCTACAAAAGTACTGCTTTGGATAGCTCAAATTCTGTTTCAGCAAAACATTTGTTGTATCATGAAATGCTTGGATGCATGAGTTTGTGCAATCTAGAAACTAAAATGTCAGAAATCTGTGTGAAGAGCTAACAATTTAAATAAATCAGCTTTTTTTTTTTTTTTCCCAGCTACTTCTTTATATGCTTCCTCTTTGGACCACTTCAGATCATATCCAAAGACTAAACAGGACTTTGACATTTCTATGATAATTTTCAGTATCCATCTGTAATTATTTCCACTCAGAAGATTAAATAGCTTCACAAATTTGTGCTGTTTTCCTACACACACACATCCATAGCTGCTACAGAGAGCAATCCTTAAAAAATACCATTGCCTAAAATTAAAATCTGAAAAAGAATTAATAAACTTAAAATGGGCTTATATTACATAAAATCATTTTATGTCAACATCTTCTCATTTCTAAATGGATTTAAAAACAGTTTTGCAATTCCACCTACTAAACTTTTCTGCAAGGTAAATTATTTAAAATAGAATCTCATATTTTTATTATAGAAGTTAAATTTTCCCGTTTACTCAAAAATGAAATTTGAGTTTCACAGGCCACAATGCTAAATGCATATGCAGAACTGTTTACTACAGAACACCTTGCCCACATGCTTATGTTTCTGTTGATAAAATTAGGATGCTGTGCACAGCATAAAGAGAAGTCTAAGAGATATGACGGGGAGTGTTGAATTTTGCTGATTGCTACCGTCTCATTTTATAAGCAGAAGGAAATCTTTAATTTTCAGAAAGTATAGCAATTGTACTTAGATTTAAAAAGTAATATTTTGTAAAGTTTTACACAAAATAAGTGGTGGGTTTTGTTGGTTTTGGTTTCTAGGTTTTTGTTGTTGTTGTTGTTGTGTTTGTTGGGGTTTTTTTTGCTAAAGAAAAAATAATTAAAACATTAAGAGATTTTCACATATCACTAGGAGACAAAAATTTCTTTTGAAACCTGTTTGGAACAACTAAATCCTATAATTTCACAAATAATATAACATAGTCTTTAAACATTTTAGGAGGGAAAGAACCATGCTACATTTTTAGCAGAAATACATCCGTTCATAAGAACTATCCAAAACCTCTATTAAAAAAAAAATCTCCTTCAACTCTTCTTCCTCATATTTATCATTACTCCAAAGGAGACTCTGTATAAGATGTGCCAAGTTTTCAAGCAGTGCTTGCTTTCTGGCTTCTTTCAACATTTTCCTGAGCAGTGGATATTCTGAGAACTTCATATAGCTTCATGTTTCCCCATATAGTTTATTGGCCATTGGTTGTCAGACTTGTTGCTGTTATTTACCTTGCAGATGTTGCTGCAACACAGATTTTGTGCCTTTTCTTCAGCTCCTCTCATTGTAGGTATCATCAAGACTAACAGAACAGTAAAAAAAATAAAATTGAAGACTTAAAATAACTACAAAAGTATGTGCCATTATAGTCTAATATGAATTGTTTGTTCTGAATATTAAGTTCTAGTCACTTGATTATAAAAGATTTTCTTCTGTGGGCATTTCTATTAGTCTATGTGACAACAGATCCTGAAGGAAAGCAGAAGTTTGCAGTCTAGCAGAACACAATTCATCGATGCCTGCAGATCTGAGGCTCCACTTCCCTGCTGGAAGACTTTAGGAACAAAATTTATCATAGATTTGGTTTTGGTTGGGTTTGTTTGTTTGTTTTGGGGTTTTTTTTGTTTGTTTTTTTAAATGACATTTTCACATGGGTTAAGAAATAACACATGTAATTGGTAAATTGGACATTACTAATGGGTTTTGCATGTTATGACTTAGGTATTAGAAATCCTCAGCTTTCTGTAGAACAAGCTGACACCTCAAGCAGTTTTTTTCATGAATTAGCTCTAGAAAAAACAAAACCAAAACAAAACAAAAAGCCAAATTAAAAGAATTCCCAACAGAAATCAATAACCAAAAATAATTAAGCACATGGGGAAATAGACAGCAGGGTCTTGGAAACATTACTCTCCTATTGTTTGTTCTGCCAAATAAATTCAGGCTTGAGGGGTTTTGGATTTGTATGAAATATCTGGAAATAATCCTGTCCATTTCCTCACTGCATCTGATTTTCTGCATGTTACCTAATAGGGCATAACATCTGAGAATTCCTTTCTCACAGTGAGATTTTTTTTCTTGCAAATTAGGAATGGTGAGAATGTGAATGACTTAGTTCTGAAAGCAATATTGTGAGAATTAAAAAAAAAGTATATTTATCAAAATGAGTTTAATTTTAAAAGTTTTAATGTAAGTAATCAGTTTTTGGAAGCATTCTGGAGATCTTGGAACTGAAAATGCAGAACTGATAACATGCATTTCTGCATAGGAACTCATATAAAGGTCATACTCACAAAGGTGACATTACCAAAAAATGTCTTGCGCTGTCTCCCATAAGTGGTGTAGTCCTGAAATACTACAGTGCCATGTTTATCTGCTACTCCCTGAGTATTAAATTGTTGTATTATAAAACAAATAAATAGAAAAAATTGAATTGAGTACAGAAATTTTCAGTCTTCTAGCTAAACAAGTTGACTTGTCTAGGAGCTATTAATCCATTTGTATGTACATTTAGGTTATGTAATGCAGAGACACTGAAAAAATGGAAAAGGCACTCCTTTTTATTAATTTTATAAAGCTAAATAAAATATTACTTAAGGGCAAAATTAGAATGCTGAAGATTTCTTCCTTCCTTCCTTCCTTCCTTCCTTCCCTAGATGAAAATGATAAACCATCATCCAAATATATGCTTTCATACTTATACATGAAGTTTTATATGAATAGAAGTTCAAACATACCTGTACAGATATGAGTCTGGAAACTTGTCTACATGTAATATTTGTAGCTGATTTGAGGTAGTTATATTCATTTAATGATAATTCAAAGGAATTTAATTTCTGGGCCATTAAACTATTTTTAAATTGTCATGGAGCATATGAACAAAAGAGGAACAGAAGGAAGTGCAGAATTTTTTTTTTCTTATGTGAATAGCAGTATTGTTTGGTAACCTAGCAAAGAAGTAAATAGCTTTTCATTTCTGTGAAGATGCAAAGATGAAGAATAACTGCTGTTGAGGCAAATGAAGATTTTCAATTAAGGGAAAGCTTCACACGTTAAACTGTATTCTTGAAGAACAGAATATGAAATATCAGTTATAGCAGAGACCAGCATTTTTTACACATTGTGTGCCTTAGCTATTAGTGCCAGGCGTGATTAAAACCTCATTGTTAGAAATATATGAGACTTGCAAAAGGTTTTTTTATTAATAGGTATTTTTTCTTTTTATAATTCAAACACCTTTTTGAAGAATATTTAAGTACTTAAGTTCAACTATTTACTTATCATATTAACTTGCAGTCACAAAGAATGGTTTAGAAAACAATGGAATATGAAAAAGTTAAAGGTTTACAGACTTCCACAGATCCATAAGACAGCTAAAATCCAGTTGTCCTTCTCAAGGTTATTACTGTTAAGTACTTTCTACCAACGGTGAGAAGTTTTACAAGTGAATTATAAGTAAAATACCCACTTTGAGGGTGTTTTGGTTTAGCTTGGCAAAATATCAACTGCTCAATAATCTAATAATCTGTCAGATTCCCCCCTATGGAAAGGGAGGGAGGAGGAAAAAAAAAACCAAGAGAAAAAACCAAACCATAAAACTTGAAACTGCAAGCTTCTTATAATTATACAAAAGAGAAACAATTAAAACCAGAATATGATATAACACATATATATACATATGTGGAAAAAAACACAAGAACAGCAAGTCGTCCAACCAAACAACACAGACCTTCACCACTTCAGCCCACAAAACAACTCAACAGACTCCTTCTAAATGACACCTGGCAAGAGGAGAAAACAAATAACAAAAAAATTTATGTTCTTCCCAAATTAAACAGCTGTGAAGTGGTGTCAAGGCCCAACGCTACTAGCGTGGTGATAACATGTTCACTCAGCATCGGCCATGAAGGGGACTGAGAGAACACCCCTTACTCTACTGTAGTTATATCCCAGTTTGCATCATCTAGTATGAAATATTTCTTTGGTTGCTTAAGTCAGGTGACACCTGTCCCTCCTAATCTACATAAGACTACCTGCTAAACAAAGGCCTATTAAACTGAGGCCTACCAAAAGGCCTCACTAAAACTACCACAGAGGGATACCTAGATGTTTCTGGTTTTGTTTAAAGGAGACCTTGGTGATATGTATAGCACAAGTGAAATGAAGCAAAAGTAAGTGAAGAACCATGTATTGTACAGAATAATTCTTTGGTCAAGACATTCAAAATTCATATCTAATAGATTTTTTATAGTCAACTATAAATTTGTAGTGACTGTTGTATATATACATATACATATACATATACATATACATATACATATAATATATAGATATAAAGAGACTCAAGGCTATCATAATACAGATAATTTAGAAGTTGTCTGAATGGATACCTTAAATATAGTTATTTCTGTCCATTTGCTTTCACAATCTTTGCTTTTGTCCTTGAAAGGAAGAGTAACAAAAATCTTTTAACAGTATTTTCTCCTATAAAGCATAGGCAGAGTCAGAAAGCACTGCAAGATGTTAAGCAATCTAAGAAACTGTAGCATAGATTCACTTCATCTCATAGCTATAGCTTTTGATTTAAGATTGCTTTATCTTGCCAGAAGTGTAAAAGGCAAATGAGTAATGATGAATGGGCTATGATGTCATACAGAACTAATGGCTATTCAGCTGAAAAGTTTAATTAATATTGCACATAAACAATTTTACCTGTCACTGCAGTTCTGACCTTGCAGTTCTCAGATAGAGGCAGATAACTTAAGAAATAGCAACACACAATCCAGAAGAAAGGATATTTGTATCCTTGACATGTGACAGAACAGCAATAAGGGTAATTGAAATATATGATGCATTTGGCATTGATGCAGATACCTAATTTTGATGGTGTAGGAGAATGACCAATGTGACATTTTGCTCATTTTCTTCAGCTGGAGCTTATACAATTTCTCAAGAGTAAATGACCTTACAGTATTAGATAATATAGTCTTGACCCTGACTGTCATGGTAGATGAGAGTCAGGTTTTGCAGTCAGCAAAAGAGCCCTACTGAAAGTTAGCTACAATTTACCGTGGGGTAAAATCAATTAGAAGGTTCACTGATAGTGTCTGATGGCCTTGATGCCTTACCTTAATGTTCCCTCAGCTGCTTCTCACACTTTCCGTTTCATCTGCTTGTGGCATTTTCTTAATCACATTTTCATTAAGGTGCCACCAGCTTGTCTGAGGGGCTCAGCTGTGGCATGAGGTGGCTTCCTCAGAGCCAACTGGAGCCTTCTGTGCATGGCACAGGGCGGCCTTGGCCCCTCCTCTGAGAGGTCACCCCTCAGCCCTTGCTGCAAGTGCCTGGGCAGATACTCTCAATTCATTGTTTTGTATAACTAAGTGCACAATTAAAAGTCTACATTTATTCCTACCCAGTGTCTGACCCAATATCCACTCTCAGAGGATGTCCACCTTATTAAGGCTTAAGGAAAGTATGGGACAAATGGGGTGAAAATTCCTGTTATATATAGCATTCCCATGACAAATAATGATGCATAACAGAAAGTCATAAAATTGACTCACAAATTTTAACTAAAACTACAGAAAGTTTTACTTTCTCTGAGTTAAGAGAGTACCTTAACTGAAAGCCTATATCATCTGATTTCAATCTGACTTACTGAAAGTAAAATTTAAAAAAAAATCTCATTCCTCTAATATTTCTTTTCACTGTATGTGTTAAACTCATTGTTTACTTTTTTTCTATTCACTATGCTTTAGTAAGTCTAGAATTAGGATTTTGGCTTCTTTGGATAATTGAAAAATTGAATGCAAAATAAATGGGCATCTTAAAAATTAGCATAATGAAGACAGAATAGAAAGAAGGCAACACCAGTTTTACCATTTGGCTTAGGAACAACTTAACTATTGTTGCTTTAAAAAGGATTTTTATTGTAAAACTTGAATTTCATGTGTTCCTCTTAAATTTTATTCTGAAAAAAACCCCAACCAACGTTCAAAAAATTAATTTAGTTAGTTATCTAATTTAAAATAAAAAGAAAATTGCATACTTTATTTCTCCAAAATTCATATTTTCCAGAGATTACAGTCAAATATATATATTTGCATGATCTTTTACTGTTTATCAGAATAGCTACAAACATAAGGTGGGATGACTAGAAAACACCAGCAACCACTGTTATCCTCTATCAGAATATGGGCTCTACAATGACAGAGTAGATAATACAGAACTACCTTCTTTTTTACATATCTTTAGCATCCATAATGAACAAGTCTGTCTTTCTGAAGGTTTTGTTTTAGTAGAGAGGGTTAATTTTACAGCTGCAGGCAGCTCTTAACTGACTACTTGACAATGGTTACTTATAACCATGAAAACAATTGCTTTAGCTAGCAAGTATTTTTACCACCTGCAATGTTTTTATTTGATATGGCCCCAGTATTTGGGCAAGAATTTTTGTGACAAGCTGATCCTGAATGTCAGGCGCCCACCAAAGCCACTGCACCACTCCTCTCCTTAGCTGGTCAGGGGAGAGAAAACATAATGAAAGGCCCATGGGTTCAGACAAGAGCAGGGAGAGAGGTCACTCACCAATTACAGTCTATCTAGACTTGGACGATTTTGTAAATTCACATCCTCTTCTGAAAATCATGAAACCATTTTAAAGGCAGCTATACGTGGGTTTGGGTGCTGCGTCTTTCTCTTAACTTGTAACATGGATGTTACTTAAGATAATTTTTGAAACAATAAATAATGGTCCCCAGTAATGAATTATTGTCACAGAATCAACCTTATTAGTGAGAAGAACATTATATGAAATAATATTTTTTCCATTCTGTACATGTAGAAATACGTGGATCTTTATTGTGAAAAAAAATGTTATTAATAATATCTACAGAAATTATTACCATTTTATAATATATTTCTTTTGGGAATTATGCTTTCTGATCCAAATTTTCACTCCTTAATAAGATGTTTTTTAATGATATTGAAAATAATGTAAGCCATTTTGAAGACTCAGAAAAGTTCCTTGATCTAAGTGGTGGATTTTGTGTACCTATTTATACATAAAAACTGATTAGTAATAAAATAAAATAGTAAATGAAGAGAAGTAAAATATAAATGAAGTTCTTGGCCATTCAAGCAAAACTCTTGGTCAAGTTAAACTGAGTAAAGATGAATCAGTTCCGGATTATCCACCAGCTTATCCTTCCACTGTGTTATTATCAAGAAACAGCTGATTCAGCCACTGTATATTATTGTGTGCTGTATCAAGACTCTTCTGAGTTCACTACATTTGCTCAAAAGTTGTTGTGTCAGAAGAGGTTTCTGGTTCTTACTGCCTTGTGCAATTATTTGTTTTGCTTTTCATTTGATTTCTTAATACATCAAATTAATATCTATTAATACTGTTCTTAAGCTTTATCCATTCTAAGGTATTTTAACGTGCCTACAGAACTAGCTTAAGAACCAGCAGAAACAACTTATTTAAGAATCTGTTAAGCCCCTTCTTGATTTGGCTATGCTATCCATTTCATAATCTTCTCTTTCTTATCAATAAACTGTTCATCTGCCTAAATAAATCTACCTACTATCATTTGATGTATCCAAGGGTAGTTAAGGCATCCACTTAAAGTTTACAGGTACGATATAGACAACAGATTATTTTTGGACCAGTATATGGTGCCTGGTAAAATAAGCTAGTAAAAATTTCTGGCAGATAGAAACTAGTAGCTAGTACTTATATTTGGACAATCAGATCCAATCAAAAAATATAGTTGTAAGTTCAAACTTGTGTTTATTGAAGGGTAAGAATTGAAAACATAGGAAGAGAAGAGAATGGGAAAGAAGAACTGAAAGGAACAGAAACACTAGACTTCTAAATCTTTTTCTCCATGTTTAGAGTACTTATTTTAGTACCTGTACCAGTGTGATATACGTGATCTTGCTTCAGTAATGAAGTACTTCCCAGAGAACATTAATTAGAATGATAACTGAAACACAAATGTCTCCAGTTCCACAACACTATTCTAACCATAAACAGAAGCTTGGTCATATTCTAACTTTTTCATGTATTTCTAAGTAGTACATATATATTCTGTTGAAGGGGAAATGTTTTCAAGTGTGAGAAGACATAGGTGATGGGAGTAGAAGGCAAAAGCTCAGAATGTCACAGCACTGAAATGCTCTAGATGTATTGCAAGTACTCCAGCTAGTTGCTAGACAATCTTAATGGCAAACTTTAACACGAAAAAAATAAATAGGGGTATCTCATGGATTTTTAGTATTTTTTTTATATTAGTCGGTTAACATTCAGCATTTTTAAAATGCAGGTATGCAAAAGACAAAGTTTGCAATTTTATTTAATTTACTGAGCTAAGAACAAAGAAATTAACCTTCAATGAGAAAGTAATATCAGCATAAAATTTCAAACTCATTTATTCTTTTTCAGTTTTACAAAACACTTCCTATCAGCTGATTTGTTAAATGCCTTGAGCCATTTCATATATGACCTGCTCTTCTTAGTGTGCTATCTTTGACATAAGTATCATTTCCATTACATTTTACCTACAGTAATATCTTTTAACAGTAATATCTCTTTTGAATGTTATTTTATATTCATAGTACTGCAATATTTTTCTCTTAGACTACCTGTTTTCTACTATATCATGTACTTGGACATTCCCTTTTTTCTCTGACTCCCTAAATTAATACCTCAGGGTTTTTTTTTTTACTTGAAATAGCAAGCCTGCTACCCCAGTGCAAGAAAACTTGAGAGCTGTAATTTTTGTAACATCTATTAGCTTGAGCTTGCTATAGCACAAACAGCTTACTCTAATTGTATCAGATAAATCACTGGGAAAAGGCTACTCTGGTTCTTAGATTTTGCTAAACTGTCCCCTTTGGTGTCTTAATTTAATGAAAGAGGTTAATTGATGCAGAAATAGCTTGACAAGTTACAGGCAGCACTATCATTTGGAGAGTCTGACACAGACTGAAGGATGATTCTTCTAACTTCTGAATCTAACATGAACTTGATTATAAACCTGAATCTGCTGAGACAGAATGCAGTCATCACTTTCTTCTAGTGTTCATTATTTTGCTTTGTGTCTTCATTATTTCCGTTTGTGTCCTCTTGAGGTCTTCTCAGAAGTGCAAGTCTCTAAATTACAGTCCCAGTCTTGACATTGTGATACATGTTAGCAGAAACTTCTGCTACCACAGTGGCAGACTTAAGTCAACAGGGGTCTGTAATAGTTTGGAGATATTCCTATATGAACTGTTTTATGATGTTAGCAACTAAATCCTAAACAAATGCTTACATTTATTTGAACAAAAATGGGTTAACAGAATAAAATGGATTTATAACGTAAGTGTTCTGCTGTTCTTTGCCTGCCTACAGATGGATCATTGCAGGAGTTGCACTTGATCTTCCTTATGGGTCCCTTCCAACTCAGTGTATCTTATGATCTCCCACTTCGTCTTTCTTCTTTATCCTTGAATGACATGTTCAGTCATCTACCTTTTTCATTTGCTTTTTTGGAAATGCTGTAGTTCTCACCCAGCTGTCTGTATATGTCTGTAATTACCACACAATCAAATCTGCTCTTCAATGTGTTTGTCTGACACTTTTAAAATTAAATTATGGACTATGGGGAACTGAAAAAAATATTAGTACAGTTAGAAGTCTTACATTGCTCTGTAAGAATTGAAAAAAATCACTGTTGTGCTGTAGTGGAAAAGCTACATTACTTGAATCAGAATGTTCTGGCTCAGTGAATCCTATCTTACTATGTGCTCAAGTAAATAAAGTCTAGTGCATCATTTTGAAGGCACGTATAGGATGTTTTAAGTGAGACCTATTCTACCTTCCACATACCACAAATTTATATTCATTCCATTTTCATGTCTATTTACAGTATTATTTGAATAATAAGAGCTTTGATAATGCCCTTGGTTTCCCCTTAAGATGAGCTTTCTGTTAATTTTGTTTTTTGGAACAGAAAAAAAAATATAGGATCTTTCTGCAGTGTTTAACACTAAGTATTTCTAAGGAATCCTGACTGTCTGATATCCAACATGGGCATTTCTTTGGCGGTATTACATTAAATTAAAAATACAGAAATAAATGAAATGTTGCTGCTTTGGAATGCTGACAATAATAACTGAAGAAATATACTCATTTAAAAGCATTATTTATTGTTGTAATTCCCTTAGTGCTGTGTGTAATAGTTCACATGTGTTTATTTAATATGTTTTTCAGGGGAGAGGAGATGCAAATCATGAAGAAAAGTTCTCAAAAATACAGAAGAAAAAATGTTGATAACTTACTAGTTTCGGGAGTGTCCTGAGTTGAGCTGGCAAAACGCCAACAGTCCAAGACAGAGTGAAAAGGGTTCCTCCTCCCCCCAGCTAGCTAAGGGGAAAAGAAGAGGCAGAGAGGAAAAAAAACTTGCAAAGCCAGGTCTATGCTGAAACTAACTACATGTATTCATACAGAAAAGAGAAAGTTAAGAGGATACTACAATATAACACACACTTACACAAGTTACATATATATAACAAGGAATAACTTCTCACTCTCCAATTAATACAAAGCCCATTACTCTAAATTCATAAGCACTCTAAAAGACACTCAGCAAAAAAGAGAAAGTATAACAACAAGATATTTCTACTTCCCTGAATGCAAACAAAATGTGAGGCAACAGAAGCAGGGCCTAGCATAGTAGAGGAGCTGTTAGATGTCTTCCTCTTAGTGCAGCCATGGTGGAACTAACCAAGCCACTCCCACACACTGGATTTTACACCCTTTGAGATGATGTAGTATGGTATGGAATACAATATTATTGGCTGGAAGAAGTCAGCTGTTAGCTAGCTCAGCCCAGCTTAAATCAGCTGCCAATCCTAGGCCTAGCTGAACTTTAAAACCTAAATTTAGGCTCACCTGGATAAACCCATAACAGGGAGTGACCAATGGCATGTCATCTGTAATGCTGCGGAATCATTCTGTGAAAGGTGGGAACATATTCGAGGAAAGTGGATGCAACATTAAAGTGAGAGAGAATAGAAGTGGTGCAAAGAAGTGTATTCTCCCTTCTCAGCTGTGTAAATTACCATCTTGTTATAGATACCGAGGCGTTGGCTAGATAAATCAACGTTTATTTTATTTTATAAGGAAAAAAAAGGTTAATAGCATTTATTAAATAAAAAAAGGTAGTGATTTTATTAAGTGATTTCAGCATCCAGCTCTGTAGGCCTTAGCCTCAGTGATTGCAGCGTCCAGCTCTGTAGGCCTTAGCCTCAGTGATTACAGCTCTTTGTGAAGGCAAGGAGAGGAGCAACACAGTGCTTGCAGGATAGCAGAGCACCGGGTGACCCAGGAGACCAGCTCCCAAAGGTTCACCTCTGGCTCTCGTCCAGGGCTCTGCTTATATTCACTTTTTCTGGCGTAGGCCACGCCCCCTTTGCGCAGGCGCAGTTTCCATGTGTTACATAACAGTTTCGCAATCGCTTCTTGTTTGCGCAGGCTCAGTTCTGTGCGTTGTAACAGTTGCAGTTTTCAACCAGGTCCGGCCGTGTTTCGCAATACTTTTTGCCTCATGGTGCCCAGGAGTGGGGGGGTTTCCATGTGGCTGTACAGTCGGGGGTACTTGGCAAGGGACAAACTGCAGGCTTTGGCATGATGTCCTGTTTGGTCGTACACAGCAGGAAGGGTTACAATGCTGTACGTTCAGACGGGGGTCGGCTCGTGCCGAGCCGGCGCCCGCTGGCATGCTTGGTCGCAGGCTCCCCACGCTGGTTCAGCTTTTAGCATGGGCGGCGGGACTTTCCCGGTGGGGCTGCTTTTGTCCGGCTGCGTGGCTAGCTGGAGAAACTCCCCAGGGCGGCGGCTATCTCTGCTTGTCCACCTCCACTGCGCTCCTGCCTTGGCATGGGGTAGCTGGGGCCAGGTGTGGGGGCTGCACAGCCTTCCTTTTTGGGGGGGGACTGGCGGGGAGCTTGGCAGGGCTTGCGCTGTGGGTGACCGTGGTACTGGGACTTTTGGGGGTGCTCTGTGGGACCTGGTTTCCAGCGACATGGCTGGCAGGCACCTTGGCAGAATATGGAGACAGCCAGGGCTTTCTAGCACGGCTGGCGTGGGAGTCGGGATTGACTGGGGCCGTAGGGGAAAAGAGAAAAACTGGTGGCTCTGAGTTTTGGGTGTTTTGGGAGTGAAACCGGGCATGTATGGCCAGGAAAGGCTTGTACTGGGAAAGATGGAGAGGCTGAGAGGAAGTGGGGGTTTTTCCCGGGTGCTGGCTTAGGGGGTTTGCAGGGCACGGGTCTTCCCCGGAGATTCAGTGGGGGGGTTTTGGCTAGCAGGGTCCCGGTGTGAGAAGAAGGGAATTCTTAGGGCTAGAAACGGTAAAAAAAAAAGGCAGGGAGGTATTTTTCTTAGCAGGGCGAAACTGTTTGGGGCTAGAAAAACCTGTAGGGGAAGGAGGGGGGAAGGCACCGGGCTGAGAGGTATCGAAACTGGGGAATCTTTCCTTTTCTCTAGAGTGAGTACTCTACATTCCTTGTTAAGCACCGAGCCATTCTCCGATAAGGCATTGTTCTTCTGCTGGGAAGCTGTCTTTCTGGTTTTTACAATCCTCCAAATTTTCAGGCATATTTAATTTTACATTTAAAACAAAATTAAAAATACTATTTGATTTGGTTTCTAGCAAATTAATTAATTCATCTATTACAATCTCATTTGAAGGAAAGGAAAAGATCCACTTCAATCTTCAGGGGTTTAAGTCAAAGATTTCTGTACTTTCCCAGAAAGTGTAAATATGTTCAGAAAATAACCACCATTATTAAAAAAAAAAAGAATTTATTTTAGTGTTTCTAATTTCCTTATACTTCTTCTGAGATATCAAAGTGAATACAAATAATGTACATATAAGCACATACAAATATAAAAATTATAATGTCTTTATTGTGATCTTTACTGCAAATCATCTGCACTGAAATAGTCCGTATGTCAGAGATTATTCTGGCATTAAAGAAATGCTTTTACTGAATTTCTTTTGCTTGTCACAGAAAGAATTAAGGGAGATTTTGAACACTGAGAAATTAAAAAATATTCAGTAGATAAAATATTTGGAGTACTTTCATATAAAAGAGTAGTCTCAGAGTCAAGACCCTGTTGCCAGATCTCTTTCTGCTTTGTTTGTTATTAAGGAGTGGTAGCATTCAAGAGTTTGTTTTTGCATTTGGAATGAAGATTCCTGGTTATTTCTTTACAGGCCTATGTAGAATCCAGACACTTCCCTTAGCTATTCCTGAACAAAGTTCAGTAATGTTTACTTGAGAGCAGAGGAGATCATGACTTTGTGAAAATAAATATCTTTCAGACTCCCACATAAATTAGTATCTTCCTGATAATTAGTATCATTTGCATAATGAAACTATTTGTATTAGTCTTTCTACATTTGTGTCACAAACAGGAGAATATTTTCATTTTTTTTTTTTTGTTGTAACTTAGAAACAAGTACAGGAGGTTTTTCCTTTGGTTTTGGATTTTATTTGGGACTTTAGCTGCAGTTTGTTACTCTGTTGTTGCAGTTTGGAATTATTATGTAAATCCTCTCCCCTGCCACTAACTGCCCACACCAGTAGTTAACAAAAAACGTAGTTAACTGCTGATCACTTGGGTGAGGGCAGGTTTGTCTCTTTTGTTCTTGGGGACTACACACGGCTGGGAGTTGGGTGTGAGTGTGGGGTTGAGGAGAAGCCGGCTCGCTGCTGCTGCCTGCCCCAGGATTGCTTCTGGCTGTCTTGCTGCTGCTGCCTGCCCCGGGACTGCTTCTGGCTGCTCGTGTTTCTGCTTCTTGGACAAGGAACACAGGGGGAAGAGACAGAGTTCATCTGAGAGCTCTCCACTCGTCTGTCTCGCTGGAGAGGGACTGGAAACTCACTCCGCAGCCAGCCAGGCTGTGACACTGACACTGCCTAAGTATAACTTTCCTCCCGGAGGAAAACCTGCTGGGTTTTGTTGTTGTTTTGTTTGTTTTTCCTCTGTGGTGTTGGGGAAGTGGTTTGCTCTGGTCTGTTTATAGTTATACCTATACCTACATATGTATATATATATATATATATATATATATATATATATATATATATATATATCAGTTAGGGACAGTTATCCTTCTTGTATTAAAATTCCTTTTTCTTAAATTTGATAAAGAGTGGCGTGATTATTGTGGAGAAGGCCCCCTCCCCCCGCTTGTAGGTAAACATTTTGCTTTTTTCCCCTCAAACCAAGACATCTGTGTACATGTGAGTTCATCAGCCTATGAAAAGATACACACTACTATCTCAAAATAAATTTCCTTATTAGTCAGATATTGTGCAAGCTAATGTAGTGATAACACCGATGCTAGGAACACTGCTGTAAATTGAATGCTACAAACTGGAGCTTATTTATCCTTTAAATGGAAACACAGCTCTAGTATCTCATTGTGAATTTAAAAATGTAACTTCATCATTCATCTAAAAGAAAATAAAATATACCCACAAAGAGAAAAAAATAATTTAAATAAAACAGTAGCCACATATTAGAACATTAGGAAACTTGGCTTAAATTTACAAGTGCCTTGCAAATTGTGCTATCAGTTTTCTTGAGTAAAAGAATAAAAAGAGTGAAAACATAAAAAGTAAGTCTTTCTGTAGCAATGAATCAAGTAAGTTTGCCCTATCTCTGGGCCATTGTAGGAATAGGTGACACTATGACTTTTCTTCACTGATGTTGACAGCAATATTTTTCTAAAATACAAGTATATTTATGCTTTCTATAGAACAAATGTAATTTCAAGATGAGTTTTATCCAATTATTTGCAACTCATTTTAGTAAATGAGCTATGTGGATGTCCTGGACAAGTAACATGTTTTAACTTCACAGCTCAAAATAAAATGAAGTTTCAGTATCTTGAAAATAATATTATAATGGAAATAAATACATATTGCTTACCACAGACAATGGTTGTCTGAAGTAGTTTATAAGAAATTTAAAGCAACTTATTTTATTACTTATGTGTTAAGCACTGATAAGGACTTCCAAATTATCTACTTTATCAGAATTAATTACCCATATTGCAATAGAACAAAATAAGTATCACTTATAGATGTAATTACAAATTTAAAAAAAGTACATATTCCCTTAGGCAGGTACATTCTTAAGGCAATTTACATCCCATTACTATATAGATTACTCGTTAATAAGTGCAGTAATCAAATTGAGGTCAAAGTTGAAATTAAATCAATACATTTGAAGTTCAAGTAAATATAATAGTTTTGACCTTTATTAGGAAGTTTAGTCATTGCAGGACAAGATAATTGAAGTATGTAAACAGGAATATTGATATATAAGATCAAAAAAAGCAAAGGAATATTACTGAAGCTAACAACAATTAAATGACAGCTTAGATTCAGGAAACTTTTCCCTATGAATTTTAGGTAAAAAATTTACTCCTAAATCTTATTGCTATGTCCTTCTTTGGTAGTTTTTATCTCTCCTCCACAAAACCACACATCCTTTCTGTGAGATTACTCAAAATGCAGTTCAGTTAGGCAGACGGCCTCTTTGGTGAGAATTTAGACTTTGCTTTTGAGACAATACATTAAAATCACTATTTATTAAGTACATGGCTGAATAAGGGGTGATGGTGGGGGAAAACACAGAAAAAACCCGAAACAAAACACCTCTTCACTAAATAAATTTAGGAAATCATAGAATCATAGGTCATCCTGAGTTTGAAAGGACCCATAAGGATTGAGTGTAACTGCTGACTTCATACATAGCAACCTAAAAGTTACCCCATGTATCTAAGAGCATAGTCCAAATGCTTCTTGAAGACTGACAGGCTTGTGGCCTTCTTCACTTCACTTGAGAGCTTTTACAGTACTTGACTACCCTCCTAGTGAAGAATTTTTTTGTAAGTACCTAAATTTCCTAAACTCCTGAACTCCCTCTGATACAGCTTTAAGCTGTTCCCTTGCATCCTATCATTAGACAGCAGAGGTATGATCAGCAACTCTTGGTCTGTCTCATGAGGAAATTGTGGACAGCAATGAGTTCACTCCTCAGCCTCCTCTTATTTAAGCTGAACAAATATCCTCAGCCACTCCTCACAAGTCATGCCCTGCCAGTCCTTTCACTATCTTTGATGGCACTCTGCACAAATTTTTAGGAGGGACAGCCAAGAAGATCCCTGGCAGAAATTTTCAGTTAATTTTTTTTCAAAGTGGAAGAAGAAAAATTCCCAAAGAAAACCAGTGTTGACAATGTATCTTTTTAATATGCACAGCTAGAAATGGTATACAGTGATAGCATATACTTTATGACCCAGTAGTTGCTATAGGTGCTTTCAGTTTACTGTTGAGAAATAAGAGAAATTGAATTTTTTATAAATTCTGCTCAATGCCACCAGTGCATACTGAAGGTCAGCCAACTTGAAAAAAAACAACTTTGCAGAGAAGGACCTTGAGGTTCTGTTGAACAAGCTGACTATAAGCCAGCAAAACACCCTCAGGGAAAGGAAAGCAATGTCATGATGTTTTGTTAGGTAGTGTTGGCAGCAGGTTGAGGCTCTGATCCTTCCTGTCTGCTCAGCACTGATGAGACCATATATGGAGTTCTGTATCTTCAGACTTTAGTCTGAAGACCATCAGGGCTGTCCTACATAAATTAAATGTAAATAAAACTCTGTTGGAAGGGAGTATGAGGGCGATTTGGGAGCTATCAGCATTACGCTCCTTATATTACACAGTGTCTAAATAGTCTCATCACCAAAGTTGTGTAAACAGTGGAAACAGCTGCTTCAGGCAATTTATAAAATGATATAAGGAAAAATTACAACAGGATACAAGTTCATGACTGTTACCTAGCAATTTTTTTTCCTCATATATAGGGAAAAAAATAAAAGGAACAACAAATCAAACTCCACTTCTTGTGAAGCTCTGGCTTTATGCTCTACATTGTTCTCATAAATAATTAAAAATTATTTCAGAGAGTATTTACTTTCCTTAACAACTGACAGAAATAAGTAGGAATGTATGTTTAAAGGACCTTTCATAATAGTGAACTCTCATAGAAGTGAAACTCTAAAATAGGCATGTGCTTTTAAGTATCTGATTCTGGTTTTGTTTTCTGTTTTTTGTTATAGTACTTCCTAGAGCTAAAAACGATTGCATATTCCTCCTAATTCTTTATGCTTAAGAATTCTTTATTAAGCCCATTTCTTTTCTTTTGAGCTGCTTGTTATTCTTTGAAGTTATGTCTCCTCAGGCTCTTCAATATTTTCTATTGACTCTTCTCACTTTAATTTAATTACTTTTTCTTTTCTGAGACTTTACAGAAATGGAAAGTGTATACAGGCTGTACTGAATTATATTTCTTGCTTGACCTTTAAATAATAAAAGATGAGCAAAAAGTGTCTTGAAATAGAATCAAAATTTGGATCAATGATTTCCTTTGAATCCATTAAAATTGCGTATTCATTTTGAAGTAAGATTGCATGCAAGAGCTATGAATAAAATCAATAACAAACAGCAGATTTAGTCATAATATAATATGAAAAAGGGAATACTTGTAGTTGTAGATGAGCCCTGAAAGTAAAACAAAATGAAGTAGGGGAAGGGCCAGGGTGATGCTTTAAATAGACACTTAAGAGTTAATATATTAATCCTGTAATGGGTGTTTCTTCACAAAAAACCCCTATACATCAGCCGAAATTTTGATTTTTGTAGGGTCACTGAAGAAAGTACTTAAATTTTTATATCTTTTTGCAATGACACATTTTGCTAGCACTCAGAGAGATAAAAATTGTAGAAGTTGTAAAATTTTTACATGAAAGAATAAAACCAGAGAAATCCCCTTTTAGAACTCAAATCCTATTTTCTTCACAATCCTTCAGTAAATACCTGTCCAATTACGCTCACACAAGTAAAATAATTTAATTAAATCTCTCCTAAAAAACTTCATTTTGTGGTTTAGGGACAGGGTTTAGTGGTGAACATGGTGGTGCTAGGTTAACAGCTGGACCGCATGATCATAGAGGTCTTTTCCAACTGTAATGATTCTATGATTTAGATAGTTGAAAGCTAGGATGATGTTGTCCAAGAGTTAGCATGAAAATACAAACCTTTACTTTCTGAATGCTGATTTCCATAAAGGTGCATGTTTCCAGCCCTAGTCAAAGTAATTTAATGTCATTTGTTTTTTTAATTATGCAACATGGACTTAAAAAAAAGAATGGATGTATTGTAGCTATAAGTGTACAATTACATTTTAGGTATTTCCTGACCTCCAGGTGTTTTTAGGAAGACTTGTCTGTCTATTTGCATAGCAAAGTTTGGGTAGTGGCGTGGTGGTGGGTAGGCTATAGGGGTGACTTCTGTAAGAAGATGCCAGAAGCTTCTCCCATGTCTGATAGTGTCAATGTCAGCTGGCTCCAAGGTTGTTCTGCTACTGTCCAAGGCCAAGACCAAAAGCAACAGTGGTAACACTTCTAGAATAACAGAATTAACAAGGGGAAGAAATCTTGCACATTAGCAGCCAGTCAGATGAGTGAGAATATAGGAGAAAAACAGCTCTGCTGACATGAAGGTCAGTGAAGGAGGGGAAGGTGGTGCTCCAGGCACTAGAGCAGAGAGTCCCCTGCAGTCCATGGTGAAGACCATGGCAATGCAGGCTGCACCCCTGTAGCCCATGGAGGTCCATGTGGGAGCAGTCTTCCAGCTGCAGTTCCTAGAGAACCCCATGTCAGAGCAGGTGGATGCCTGAAGGAGGCTGTGATCCCATGGGAAGCCTACACCAGAAGACTCTCCTGACAGGACTTGTGGAGAGAGGAGTCACACTGGAACAGGTTTTCTGGCAGGATTTGTGACCCCATGAGGAACCCACACTGTAGCATTCTGTTCTTGAGGGACTGCACTTGCTGCAAGGCACCCACGCTGGAGCAGTTTAAAGAACTGTGGCCCATGGGAAGGAGTATGTTGGAAAAATTCATGGAGGACTGTTGCCCATAGGAGGGAGCCCATACAGGAGCAGAAGAGTATAAGTCCTACCCCTGAGGAGAGAGGAGTGACAGAAGCTGTATGTAATGAACGGACTGTAACCCCTTTCCCCCTTCCCCCTGCACTGCAGGGTAAAAAAAAGATGAAGAAAAATTAAGCCCAAGAAAAAGGGAGGTGTTTTAAGGTTTACTTTACTTCTCTTTACCCTACTGTGATTACTATAACATCAGATATATGAGGAATCACAGCACAGTTCAGTGCACCAGTGGCTGAACATTGTCTGTTCTTTCCCTTTTCCCCTGCAGAAAAAACAAACAAACAAACAAACAAAACCAAAACCCAAGACAACCATATATATATATATATATATATATATATATATATATATATATATAGCAGCATATAGTATGCTATTTTGCATACAGTTAATTTCATCTGATAGTTGACTTTAGTTATGTGCAATTGTGACAATGCCCTGACAAGGGAAGCACAACAGACCCTTTTCAAATTTGGCAGCGATCACTAAACTCAGCAGTTGCTTAAGCTTTGAAGGTGCTTCATAAATCTTTCATCATTTTCACTTTTAGGAACTTATACCTCCATACTATTTTGTTCACTATATTTAAAAAACAAAATTACAATACGTTCCATCTATATTTTTGTCTTAGAAATGCAATATACTTCAGAAATGAAAAGAGCAATGTGGAAATATTTCTGTGAAAATGTATATCATCACGGTTACGATGTGCTTTTGAGTAGGCACACTGTAGCATCAAAGCATTCAGCTGATCTGTTTGAATATGCTTTTAACAGCCCACACTTTTGGATAACTCTTTCTAGCTAACACTTTATTCTCATTACCAGGCTAGTATACAGTGCAAGGTAGTCTGCTATTCAGAATGGTCACAACTCGAAATGAGCACAGCAAAGTTTGAACAGAATGGAAACTATATGCCTTATATGCACCTCTTGTCTTTGCTCTGCCATTTGATGATCTTTGAGACTCCAAGTTATACACTAACTTATGAAGCTCTCTATACTCCCAAGAATCAATTATTTTGCATTTTGGAATATTATATATGATCTTATCTGATCATTGCACCAATCAATTATATGACTCAAAATCACCATCAGTCTTTCTCTGTTGAGAAGAAAGATCATCATTCACCAGTTTAAATTATACCTATATCTTTGTTCACTTTAATTCACTCTACTTTTTTGTGGTATATGGTATTTCTTCTGAGAATTTTTTTTTTTAGTTCATTTTCAATTTGTATATTGCTTTTGATTTCACACATAGAATACTAAATGTCTCTGGCATAGCTTTACAGAACTGAAAATCAGCTCATTGAAAATTAAACACGCCCTTTCAACATACACAAACACAGCCTCACCATGGGGGTCAATGGATTTAAAGCAGTCAGCATATTTGCACCCTGCAAACATACAGTTAAATAAAATGGATACACTGTTTAGGTATTTTCAAAGCAAAGAATACTCTTAAATTTGTTAGGTTTGACTATAACTAGCTGAGAGAGAATGTGAATACATGTGGATTGCCTTTGAGCTGTCTTCTTTCAACTGATTTTCTCAAGTGAATTCACTAAGAAAAAAATTGGGTCTGAATATCTACAACTCCTCAGTTATCTTGTAGCTCAAATGACTTTATTCCTTATTTGAAAAATTTGTCTAAGAACATTAGTATGTATGTATGTATGGCCAAACTTCACGAACGAAGATTTGGGAAGGCTGTCCCCACGTGGGTGGGCCCTTCCAGCCTGCACAGTGGATGTTAGGTGAGGCACAGCGTGCGCAGAACTGGCCCCACTGTTTAAGTCCTGAGGTTCATCTGCCACGGCCGAGTGAGCTTGGACACTGCCGGTGAAGTCCTCAGGACTAGAACCTACAGCACCCGGCATTTCCCAGGAGGTCTCCCATCCAAGTACTAATCCAGGGCTGACCCTGCTTAGTTTCCGAGATCTGACGGGATCGGATGTCAGGGAGGCATTTAACTGCCCATTAGTATACCATGAAAAACACCTTGAAGTATGTAGATAAAAAGAAGGATCACCTACTTATGTTTAGGAGTTTTTTGCCATCTTATTTTAGATTTGATTTGGATGAGTCTATGAAAACATAATCTAAAGCTAAAAGTTAAAGTGGCAGTCTGTAGTGTAAGTGTAAAATAAAGCTCTGTTTTTTAGCAGTACTTTGACTGAACTGCAGAATTCAAATTTACTATCACACTTGTTTTCAGGAAAAAATGTAGAAATGAGCTCATTTCTTTAGGGAGAAATTATTTGTGTGTAACTGATGATGAAAGGAAATAATGGTCTTCAAATGAGAAATCACAGTGCTTTCCATTTTTACAAGTGAAAACAATGCAGATACAATGATTACCATGCAGTTTTATGAATTTAAAATGAGCTACTCTTAAATTATATAACATTTGCAACAAAATATAGTCACAGACCTAAAAATCTGTCTTAAAGTGTAATAGTTTTGCTCATATATTGACTATTGCTTATACAAGCTTGGTGGATTCTGTTAGCTTTGTGTCTGAGAAATTCATGCTTATGTATTCAAGTTAGCATTTACTGTACTCAGTTCCCAAAAGAATAATTAATATCTCAATTTACATCATCTTTGGCAGATAAAATCCTGGTTTTTATGTACCATCTTAAGCTATTCCTTTGCACAGGTGTTAGAGAAGTAAAAGGTTCATCAGTGTCAATGTCTGGCACATGTGACTGATGCCCAGGGGACTTGAAAGACCACTTGGAGAAGCCTCCTCTCACTCACTGGTTACACACTTCCAAATTACTAATAGTCTCATTAGGTATACTATACAGAATGTGCAACTTATTACTTCTGACCTCTCCTACCCGAAATTACTGACATATATTTGTTCCTCTTTGAAACGTCAAGTGATTTTGAAGTCATAGAGTCATTAGTGTTGCAATATCACCAGAGATCTCTGTCACCAGAGAAATTGCTCTAGTGCAAGATCTACCTTGATATTTTTAATTGTGCATTCTGAATTATATCACAAACGCACTATCTAGCTCCTGTTTGAAATATTCTTGTTCAAAAGAAAGAAACAATTTGCTCATTTTCTACTAATTTTAACTGTTTATCACTTGTAAAGAGTTGAAAGTAAATTTTTAAAAAATCTTAGGGGCAATTTCGGGATTTTTGGTCACAGAAGTTTTGGCTAACAGCTTAAATATTCCCTCGTGTCTCAGTATTCCTGGTTTATATGAAAAAAAAAGGTATATTCAAACTTCTTGAATTACATGCAGATTAGAATTCAAAGGTAATATTCTCCTCTCCTGACAGGTTTTTATCTATTCACCACATCCATGTAGGTAAATGGAATTTAATTATTTTTATATGTTTAATTAAAGTTGTTAACAAACACAAACAGATTTATTTTTATTGCTTTAAAATATAATCTTTAAACAAAGAGCAAATGTGAGAATTTTCTGACTTCAAATTTGAGGAAAATTTTAAGAAACTTACAACTGAAATTTTAAGGGGTCTATATCCAAAATTTTTAAACAGCTTTACCTGCAGCAGTCACTATATACTCCAGATAAATAAGTACTTATATAAATAAGCATTTAGACAAACTCCAAAGAATATGTTTGTCAAACGTAAACAAAGGAAACGTAATTGAATTTCAAGAACATTTCATGTTTATGTAAAACAGAGCAAGTTTTTCATTTTATTTCCCCCATGTAATTTAAACACTTGGTGCAAATGTGTCAAACGCTTTTATATAGTGAGAAAATCATTATTTAGGCTGTCAAAGGGTGAAATTATTTTGAGAGGTTTCATCGGCAGGGGGTTGGAAACAGTGTAATGTAAGAGTGTCTGCAATTAATAGAGCCATATCTAGCCAGAGGGTTAATTTATTGTTCTACTGTCGTCTTTCTTTCTCTTTAACACACCCTTCAACCCCACCACCCATTTTGGAAAATTTCTTTCGTTAATATCATGTGTCTTCAGTAAATCAGCATGAATAGTTTACAGCACAAAAAGGTAATAATTTCTGGTTTTCCTTTCCAGTTATTAATGAATTAAAGCTTTCAGGTCAAAGAGGTTTAATTTTCTCTCAAGAGTGCACATTTGGCAGTAAGTGAAGACCATTTACACTATATTTCTAATGATTTAAATTATTTTAAAATTGTTTTTACATATGAGAGTTTGTCTCTCAAACACACAAAAACCCCATTTCTTCCCATAAGAGGTGGTGTTCAATTTTGTATAGACAAGAAGATTTTTTTATGCTCAATAGGTAATTTTTTTTATCAAATTAACCAAAATTTCAGAGAAACAAAGGGAAAGGATCAATGGAGATCTTAGTTATGAGATTGTTCCAGCAAAAATTTTTGTATGAGGGCTTTTTATTTTTAATATTATTATAAATTATGTTCCCCAAATCTCTCAAGCATAATAGTGTCCTTCCTACTCCTTATTAGGTATAGGTTCATTAGGATAACAAAGTCAGCTCTGTAACTCTGGAAGAATAAGTATCTGAGAATTTAGATTTCTGAAAGATGTGCTTTAAGTCACTGCTTATTCTACACTATATTTGCATCTACCAAAAAAAAAAATTCCTGTATTCCTGTATCATGGCAGCACTGATGTAGTTCTTTTGTGTTAAAAAATGGAGTACTAAGAGCATATGTGTGAGTGCTGCTGTATTTCCTGCATGCTTCACCACTCTCATTTCTAAAGCCCACATCAAAATTTTCCTCCTGACAAGATACTTCGTATTTTCAATCAGCATATACACAGTGATGAAGAGTTGACAGCTTTCAGGCACAACACATAGAATGGAACCATCCTACATACCATGCTACGGGATCTATTGTTTTTTCCCTTTTTGTCCTTGGTTTGTTTGTTTGTTTCAGCACAGCAATGCATCCTGAGCAGAGAAGACAATCCCAAAGTTGGAATTATTCTCATCCAGTCATCCAGTCTTCCTGCTGTCAGAATGAACACCAGCATGCTTATATTGCCTCTTGTCTTCTGCCTTTTATAATTCATAATATGTAACAGTACAAAAACTACATCCAATGCTTTTATTGCCACCTGATTATATTAATCATGGTTATTATCTAGATCTGTGAAAGATCTTGGACAGAATGCACTGTGAAACAAAGGGAAATGTATTAAGTACAATCAGAGACATAAATAATTATTTGAAGAATAGGGACTAATTTTTATGGCTTTACCTGACAGTAAGACTAGCTATTTTATTTACTAGCATTTAAACAGATTCTTCTTTTTTCAGTAACAGTATAATTAGCTGATCCCTTTGTTCACTTGCATGAATAAAACTAGAACTTCAGAAAGTCAAGATCTGATGATCTAACTGTTGCATAGACCTCAATCGCTGATAACTGGGTTGAAGAAACAATAGAAAGGAAAGACTGCCAGAGAAATAATTTAACAGTAATAATAATAATAACAACAACAAATAAAAACATCCTTGGAACCTATATGAAATTCATGCTACCTAAAAAGATCTACCAAAATTACTTATTTCAAAGTGTTTACCTTTGGATGAAGACAATTCAGAAGCAAATGAGAAGGAAGGAAAGAAGAAAAATAGTGAAATAAAGAAAAGAACTTTACAAAGGAAGACAAATTGTTTGGTGCTAAAACAAATATAATAAATAGGTATAGTCATCATAGAATTTTAGGAATGCATGTATTTAACCAGGTAGAGGCTGTTAGTCTATTTTTGCAGTCATAAGATATTTTGTCACAAAAAAAACAAACTAAACCAAACCAAACCAAAACAAGACTGGGAGATGTATGAGCAATATGGAATAATTAATTTCCAAAACCTTGGTAGTCCAAGTGAGATCATTTTGTTTCTCAGCCTTTAATGAAAAAGTTTTAATGTGTTTAAGCCAGGTAATTTCATTCTGTTTATGCTTCTTACTGCTCTACTAGACAGCAACAAGGAACAAAACATCTTTTTGATCCAAGTGAGGATCAAACAAATGAAAATACATTTATATCCATTATATCTGAATGAAATATTACAAGTGCTATCATCCTATATTTGGTTTACTCTTGTTGGGGTTGGATACCATTTTGTAGGGATTGAAGGAGCAGGTCTATTTTTTATATTTCTTTTTATTCAGTTCCAGGTAGTAGTGCAGAAGGAGGAAATCTCAAGCAGAAAGCACTGCTAAAAATATCCTATAAGGTCAATTCAATAAAAGCAATTGTAACAATAAACAAATTTACTTCCATATACTCTGTTCCATGTACTATGTATTGTGTTCTGTGTTTTATGAAGTCTTTGTGTACCCCAGACCCTGAGACAAGGTTGGTTCTCATGTGCTTTGTTATCAGCACTGCTAGTGTTCTGGGGTTTCTGTTTCTCCACTCCTGCCCTGCCCCAGTCTTTGATGGAGGAGGTTTAGTTTTCTGGTTTCTGTGAAAAAACATAGTTTTGAAAGTTTCAGCATTCAAAAATACATACTCAAGTTTAAAGTGTTTTCTTGGGTTGTTTTAGTTTGGTTTGGTTTGGTTGTTTTTTTTTTTTACTCCAGTATTCTCCAACAAATTATGATGACTTTCTTGCAGTTTCCATAAAAAAATTCAATGTCAGTATCTCACACTCTGAATGTGAATGTAAACTTCTGTTTCTAAAGAAGCACAAATTAAAAATTCCCCCAGTAGATACTGTAGTCCTCAGTGTTGTAGTAGTGATTAGTAAAATCCAAGTGTCTTTTGATTGTTTAAGAAACAGGATATGGTAATAGTTACATAAACAATTATTAGATCTATAAATCAAGATTTTTAATTATTTCACATATGAATAATACTTCTAAAATTATTGTATTTAAAATCCCGTTTATTTTAATAAAGAAAGTTCTTGGCTTAATATTTACAAAATACCACTATAATAAATTATAACCAGCCACATACTTGTTAATGAAATTTTTAGACACTCATTATTAAAAAAAACAAACAAAAAGAGAATTTCAGAATAACTTTTTTGTAATACTTTCATAATAATAAAGGATTTCTGTAAAAAAATCGGTTTTTAATGTTTAAAAACTGGACTGTAAGAGCTTAAAATGTTACATTTTTAGTAGCCTTTCAATAAGAATGATACATGAGTGAATGAGGAATTGCAGTCCATTGTATGAAAATGGCATTTCAGTCTTTGAGAACTGAATAAAAGTCATTATAATTATATTCTAGATTTTTAAGACTTGTTTTATTGTTTCAGCAAATCTATTTTTACATGAATTTATCAATTGAAGTACCTTTTTATTCCAGTAGCTTTAGTCCATATTGGTAATATTAATACTTTTAAAATAATAGGAAAAAATAATTCTTTTGAAAGCAAAAGTAATATTTTTCATACACATGATCTTTTTGATAGAAAAATTTGTATTTCTATATATTTCTGAAGAAAAATTGTATTGTAAACCTTTGTTTTCTTCAAAAATTTGCAGATTGCAAAAGCAAACTTGCATTATTTGTAGTTCTTACTGGAAGTTAAAATTTTGACCAGTTGGCTTTATCATTCTGGTTTATATAATACCATAACATCAAAACACTGTAAACAGTTCTTTGAGTGCTGCCTGTATCATACACTAATTTTTGTTTCAGCTTCACTGCCTCATAACAGCATCCAACAGCAAGTGGAGCTCTAAGACAGGTTGGAGTAAACTGAGAACCTCTTGAGAGAAGATTAGAAATACTGTCAGGAAAAGATAGAGCTTGGAGAAAAGATTTGGAATGGGGGAGGGACATAGCTGTTATTCACCATAAGTGAGACAGCCAGAGGTGTTTACAAAGTACATGAAAAAGATGAAAAAAGTGTAGGAGATTATGAGAAGCAGCTGAGTACTAAACAGAAATGATCGAAGAACTTTTAAAAAATCAACCTCACATCTCAAGCAAGATGTGCCAAATAGCTAAGAAAACCTCCTAGCTATGACAGAGTGTGTAGAGGTGGTTGAAATAAATAGTAAATCAGTTGTAGATTGATCTGTCTAGGATAAAATAACACCTACAAATTACAAATATAATTTATGTTTAAGTAAGTCTGAAGAAAAGGCTGTATAAAGGGATGTTACACTGATTTTCATTGGAAGGCATGAAGAATGTACTAAGTAATTTTGTCTATGCTGAAATAGTCTTGAGCTGGTCTATTTTCCCAGCATTCTTTGTATTAAGTTCAAGATAATAACTCTGACCCAAATCAGGAAAAGTCTGTGATCCAGCAAGCAATAGATTTGTAACAGCCCATTAGTCATCGAGATTTGGATTTAAAGATTTTAAGAACATTTTCTGTTTTTTTAGATCTGTATCCAGCATATCAGTAAATGAATAATAGAGTACTGTGAAATATTGATTATACAAAATTATTTGACGTATACTGATTTTGAATTTATTTTGCTCATCCAGTAGAAGAATCTTTATTTCCAAGCACTGTGCCCTGTATTGTAGGATGTAGTAAGCAATTCTTTACTTATAAAAGGCTGCTTTGTTCACAAAGACCACATACTTGTGCATATGAAAAATATACAAGTAGAGACATTGGTTATATGACTGTGTAGGTGGACAAATTTGTTATTGCAGTATATTATTTTCTATATACTCTGAATGCAAGAGGCAACTTTATTTTAAGGCAAGCAAGACAATGTAACAGTTACAGCAGAAGCAGAAAGGAATATACAGCTCTATCCTGTCTCAGTTTTTGGACCATCAATTAATCTTGATGATGTACATTTACACTGTAGACAGCTTTGTTACTAGCTTGTAATAGATGAAACTTCTCAGTTTGATGCAGACTAAACATGCTGAATTTAAAAGCTAAGAGTCCTTTCTGTAAAGATTGACAAAATTAATCAAAATGAGAAACCAATCAACATGCATCATAAGTGAAAACGTTGCAAAAATAACTGCTAAAAGAAGATTTTTATTCTAATAGCAGGAAAGGTATTTATTGACAATGTTGGAGGCAAGCCAGTTCATACTGGGCAAAAGCTTGCCTAACTTGTTTGTGGAAAATAAGCTATTTTATAGTCTTAAGTCCATAGTTAACACCTTCTAATTTCCATATTAATGACTAGGCGGAATCTTGGGTGGAGTTTTCTTTTTGTCTTCGAATTTGGGTAGTGGTCTCCTGACTTCATCCCTTGGGGTGGTCTTGAAGCATCTTCATCACTGCTGGACTTTTGCCTTTTCTTTGTTTGATGACATGACCTGTAAAACTTGCAAAACCTTGTCTCTAACTCTACAAAATCTTGGCTCTTTACCATTTCATCCTATTGAAAAGTCTAGCTTACTTTAATGTATGACTTCTAACCATGGTACACTAGTCTCTATCACTACTAGATAATTTGTGCCTGAACAAAGTGGCTCCAGCACTTCATGCTGTTCAGCGGCTTTGCTGTGCAAACAACATTTTGCAGAGCAGAAATAGAAATGTTACAAAACTAGGGAGTTTTTGGTCTCTTTTCTCTTTCATGAAGAACTCAAGTTGTTAGTATTCTGTAAAGGTTTAGTACATCTTGCCCCATACTTTTTCTGTAATTCCTGCACTCAGCTCAGGTTAAAAGTATATCTTTGTTCTCACTCATAGCCCAAGATAAACAGACCAAGATCTTCACATTTCCTTTGTGCTAGATTAGCTAAAAATAATTTTTCCTTCTAAAAACACAATATGTTAGTAGCATTATCAAATTTATTAGAAATCATGTGGAATGGATTATATGAAGTCATTCATCTTAAACAAGCCTGAGATTAGCTCAGCTGGTTAGAGCATGATGCTAGTAACACCGAGCTTGCGGATTTGATGCCTGTATGGGCCATTTACTGAAGAGTTGGAGTTGATGATCCTTGTGGGGTCCTTCCAACTCAGGTTATTCTGTGACATAGAAGTGTCCACTGAATAGAGAGGTGTTCTGATAGAAATCAGTCTAATGGGAGTTATTAAGTATTTTTCTAGTGTATTTGGTAGTCCTCCCTACAGAGGTCTATCAGATCATGAATTATGTCACTGAATATTTTTTAGCCCAAATGTATATTACTAAAATACTTACTAACCTTGCCCCTGCAGCTAAAAAGATTATGATAAATGTACTAAAATTAGTTTAGTATGCTAATGACCAAATTTGCCCTTCTTATAATGTTTGTGCTTCTACTTATATAAAGGGATTTTTTGTTCAAGAAAGGGATTACTATTGTTTGGCATCTTATTTTTTTTTTTATTTCTTGGCTATGAATATTCAATTTTGATAGAGTGAGTAAACAACTTTTGTTAAAGTTGCAAGTAATGAAAAACAAGAACAAATAACAAATCCTAATCAAAATAATTTCTCATGTTCAAGACAAACATTTATTTAAGGAAACCAAACATCCTCTGCAAAATATTGTGTACAGTGCTATTTAAAGAAAAAGAATTTTTCTGTCAAAAGGCAGGAATGGCTTTACAGTGAAGATTAGAGTTTGTTTTAAGCTGTTGGAATCATTAAGCAGAAATGACTAGCACTAATCTTACAGTACAGAAGTGTGAGTGGTAAGCAGGATCAAAAGATTCTATGAGATGATTTTTTTTCCCCCAATGAATTCTGTTATAGAGAAATAAATCTATACATTTATATAAGAAAGTATACCACTCTCTTACAATTAAGCAGGAATAGAACATTTTGGACTAGTATTTCTAACTACTAGAGTTTCTTTGCTACTAGGAGTTTCTGACAGATACTCTGTATTGGGACATAAAGAAAATACTTAGGGTGAGTTTATCTGAAATTTTATTACATATTTATAATCTATATACTGCAAAAAATAATTAGACCCATGCCAGTTTGTACCACATGAGAATGATTTAGTACATTCTAGTTAAGAATAATCAAATATATATATGTGACATAGCCATCACAGAATCTCAGAATATGCCAAGTTGGAAGGGACCCACAAGGATCATCGAATTCAACTCCAGACCCTGTTCAGGACTCTCCCTAAGAGTAACACCATGTTCATGAGAGTATCAGGGACCATGGCCTACTTGCAATATGTTAGCTTGATACAATAAAATAATCTGTAAGACAACTCTAGGAAAGTGCACTATATTCTTAGTCATCTGAGGTATCAATTATTAAAGATCTTACCATGTACCTTGCAGGTGTGACTTAGTACAGAGTTAAGACCTCTCCTTTTATTTACTCCAACACAGAGAGACAAAATGCAAGGAGATGTAAGTGAAATAATAACAGTATATTGACAAGAAATATAACAACAAAAAACCCCAATACAAATAGAATGGTTCAGACCACCAACAGAGATCACTTCTAGTCTCTTTCTGCCATTTTGTATACAGACAAAAAAGGTGCCCAACATGTGCCTCTTTTTGCCCCTGGCAGAACAAAAAATATTGTGGCAAACTAAATTCCTGTGGTTCAAAGCTCTGCCCAGCTGGGCAAAACACCACAGGGAAACAGAGACAAAGCAAAAACCTGGAAGGCTATGTCATCTGAAACAAAGACAAGGTGCCAATAGACTGGTGTGTATCTAGGCAGTGGTATCATTGCAGGAGGTTCCCTTACCCCAGTCTCTCCACTCAGCCTGGTTCCTAACAGCTCAGCTGGGCCTAGCCCTGCAGTGGTCCCGAGACAGGGACTGCCCCTGCTTTTTCCATACCACCTTGCTGAGCTCAGCTCCATTCAGCTGGGCTCTGGGAGGCGTGAGAGTGTCATCCAAACATTACTTGAATTCTGTCGGGCTTGGTGCTGTGATTCAGTTCTGCTGGGCTCCTGTGGAACTAGCACCTTGTGAATCTGGTGGCAGCAGAAAAGTGATCAAAGGTGATCCTACCCAGTGCCCACAGCAACTGGCACCACTGCTCCCACCTCTGCCAGCGGGTGTGATGAGAGGCTCATTTTTGAAGAAACAGCTTCCTCCAAAAGAATGTTGGGAAGAGAGAATAAATACAAAATCTACTTCAACCATGACAGCAAATACACAATCTCATGGTTCAGTAGCTATAAAGCAAGAGACACTACTGCAATCTAGATGGCCATCACTGAAAGCAGGGTGCTGATAAAGCCAAGGTTGTGGGTTTAATCCCCATATAAGCCATTCACTTGAGAGCTGGGCTCAATGATCCTTGTGGGTCCCTTCCAACTCCCTTCCTTTCTGGCATTCTGTGAATCCTGAAATTACTTCTCTAGTCTTGGAAAATGCTAGCTTGGACCTCTCTGCTTTCCAGTGAGAGGTGTTTCTACAGGAACTCTGTTCCTCCTGATCCTTTTCAAGATTCTTATATCTTATGCTACAATATACCTTTCCAGTTAGCTCAAGTGATGAGCCCAAGATGCCTCTCATCCTCCAACAAACTTCTTGCTTGCTTATATGTTTCATGGGGCACTTCTTTGGCCAAACCAGTTCTCATGGCTGCCATTTTAGTGGCAGAGTGCCTCAATGACTTTTGAGTCTCCTGACTTTGTACCATCCTTGGAGACTAAACTAATAGGCTTATTTAAGGCTTCTGTTAAATACATATAACTTTTCTCAAAATGTCTTTACTACCACTCAGAATAACAGGGATTAGCTTTTGTTTAGTCATAGGCACTGTTAAGGCAATAGTTATTAGATTTCAAAATAGAAATATATGCAGACAGAATAGTATGGTCTGGTTAGGCAAGTAGCTGATAGAAAATATTATTTTTGATGTTAGAACTGGGATGTGCATATATAAGTCATGTATCTAGGCAGAGTCCTCCCACCTATACATTGTTTCTTATAACATTATTCCAGAGCACAGATTTCTCCCAGAATGAAGCTGTTATCAGACTCTGAAAACATTCCTAGTCTGGCATGGAGATTTGCCTCCTTTTGGCATGGAGATTTGCCTCCTTTTGGGCACTGTCTGGACTAGTTACAAAGCCAGACTGTAATATTCCATAGTATGTACTTCCCGCTCTCAATGAAGGCTTAATTTTAGACTGAATCAGTGCAGTAATTTTATCGATAGAGATGTTATGCAGGAGGGCAGTGAAGCTAGAGATGGAAATAGAAGTCACTGAGAATGAAAGGGCTGAGAACTTTTAAAGAGGGCAACTCATTAAAGACAACATATTCATAAATAAACATTCAGAAATTTTTCATCTTTTTTTCTTTTTTACTGTCTGAAAGGCTACTGAATGCAAGTTTACTTCTGTATCTTTCCCCCTTTTTTCCTCTACACAATTGGAGTGCAATATCTTGTTCTTGGCTCCCCACTCTAAGAAAGATAAGTATGTACTGGAGCAAGGCCAGCACAAGATGACAAGTATGATTAAGGATCTGGAACATTTTTCATAAGAGAAAAGTTTGGAAGAGGTGAAACTGTTCAGCCTCAAAAAAGTGGTCTTGGGGAGAATACTATCAATATGTTCAGTTCACTGAAGTGAGAAATTTTTCATTACAGCAATAGGGAAATTTAACCACTGGTTTATGCGAGAGGAGAAACAAACCCAAGCACTGAAATGCTAATTATTTATGTGTTTCTTACCTGCAATTGTAAATGAAGTGTGGTGAAATTGGTTTCAGTTTCCAGTCATTTATGGTTTTTATTTTTGGGTGTCACATGTTTATGAGAGTTGCATGTTTTTACCCCAAATTTCAACTGTTTAGTAGGTAGCAATGCTAGCTTTTTCAGTGTTATGATTGGGAATTTAAAAGAATTTAATGCATTCCCTACCTGTATGCCTAATTGAAGTGTCTCATGAGAGAATAGTAAATCAATGTGTTTTATCCAGTGGGATGTGTAACCAAACAAGAACAAGCAGTTCTATTATAGTTAAGTGACTAATAGTCAAAACTACTACTGTCTGTTTACTACTATAACACTGACCTCATATAGTCTGACTGTGCCCCTGACTCTTAGATGATAAAAAAAGGAATAATTACAGTGAAGAAACAAGGTTACTTTAATAATGAAATCCACCTCAGATACATTTGTATTAAACATTTTGCATGTGAATCTAAGCCTTGTTAGCATAAATTTCATTAAGTGCTCTTCTGCTTTCGTGCCAAAGAGAGGCAGAACATATTTCAGATTAAACAAGTAAGTTTGTACTGCCAATTCATAGTGAATAATAAAAATGCTGAAAATAAGCAAGTCTGGAATCAACAACTGGGAAAAGAATACAGCATTGATGGAAAAATTGACAACAATTATGGCAAGCCTTTTATATAGAAGTTCATACTTTCACATCACAAAAGATCAAGTAATATTAGAGAAACAGGGCTTAACATCAATGGAACAGAAGCAATAAAAATAATTACTTAGTAAGCTTATACTAGTCGGTTGTTTCTGTTTATTTGTTTGCTTTGTAAGAGCTGTGAGGTTTTTTTCTCCAGTGTCCTGAAAATTAATGGCAAATTGTTTCCAAGATACAATTACTGACTGTGTGGACAGCTAACTGAATTTGACAGTGCTTTGTAGCACTTTCCAGTCACTTGTCAGTGTTGGGGGATTTTTTTGTTTATTTTTTTCTGGGAGTGTATACTTCAGTTTTCTTAAAGTTAATGTTATGAGTAAAATTTGGCAGGCATTTGAAGACAATTTCTTGAATTCAATGAAAATTAGCAGGAGACCTGCATCCTTGAGCAAGGAGCTTGTGACTGAACTCAGGTGAATGACGGAAGATATAAAAGCTGGAATCAGGGGCAGGTGACCCAGGAGAAGTACAGACATGCTGTCCAGTCATGTGGGGCTGGGATTAAAAAAGCCAAGGCTAACTTGAAGTTAAATTTGGTGAAAAACACAACAAACAGAATTCTGCAAATAAGTCAGATTCAAATATGCAATTTTATTAAAATTGAAAAGCTGTGTGAAAAAAGGTCATGGCAACAATAATATTCTGTGGGCCTAATTGTATCCTTTCTGCTTTCCTTTTTGTTTTCTAGTTGCTTTAAACAAATTACTACTACTTTGTTCCTGAATTATATACCTGAATTATTCCCTGTGCTCACCAATCCTGCTAAGATTCTTATTAGAATTGAGTTGGGTTTTCAAAAGACTTCTGAAAGTGAAGCAGGAATCTTGTCATGCAAAATAAGCTCAGAGAGGATATATTTCATTTGAAAGATGTCATCTAGAGTTGTATCAAACTGAGAAATTATCAAGTATAGGGTACTGTGTTGTATATACATCAATAAAAATAGTTGTCACTTCAAATTCGGAAGCCCTAATAAATTAAGCACAAAATAATGTTATTTATAATATTTATTTATGTACAGTTGTGATGAACTCTATTTTTACTGAATGCAGAAAAGATCTAGACAGTAATTTGATGTAAGTCAAACAGGTAGCCCAAAATTAGGACAAATATTATTTATTTATTTTATAGAATCATAGGTTAATTTTGTGTCCTGAGGGAGCTAAGTCGTCTAATCTAACCTCCTCCTCAGGCTGGGTTTAACTGAAGCAGGTTGCTCAGGGCCTTGTCTAGGTGAGTTCTGAGCACCTCCAGAAATAGAATTCCCAATACTTTCTACAATTTTTTGAGCAGCCTGTTTTAGTTTTTCATCACCATCAGGTAGAAAATGTCTCATCACACAATTTCTTCTGATGCCTGTTGACCTTTTGTAATATGTTCATGTCCTTGACTACAAGAGCGCTGGGAAATCTGAACAGCTTCTAGTAAAGGAGGAAGCTATCTCTGATCTGGAGCCTTCTTGCAAGTGATGCCTAAAACTCCTGGAAAAGACTCTCAAAACAACATTAGTGGAGAAAGATAGAAAAGTACCTTTATTTAGAAGCTTCTAGGTGCATGCCACGAAGCATGCACACATGTGATCAGAGATGTTACACTTTTTATAATTTTCAATAATTAGAATATCTGATGCCTATAGCCAACCCAGGTACCAATTTCCCTTGGTGCCCCACCCACAGAGGTCCTCAGAATCACCCCTGGAGAGGCTTCAAGGGCCCTGGGCCCTTTCTATTATTTTGTCTGGAAGCTATCTTGCAGGAGTTTCTTCAAAACATCCTGACCTTGTGAAAGCTTAAGAATATATGAGAAAATGTTTTAGTAACTTCTAACACCACCTCACATGGGAGCAACCCATGAAAACCTAGATAATTCTAAAAACTATAAAAATCTACACAATGCACACTAAAACCTTTGCATCAGAAATGTACGCTTGTGTAAGCAGAGGAGAGAGTGGGAAGAAAGAGGCAGAAGAGAATGATGTCACTGAAGAGGAAATGGTAGAATTTTGCAGGATTCAAATACATTCAAAAGCATGTCTGGTAACTCTACAAAAGCGTAACTATGCTTTTGAATAATCACTTTATTCTTTCAGGAAACAAGGCGCTTTTTTTTTTTTTAATAAAATACTTCAAGAGAGAACTGGCTGTTTCACTTTGGCTTTTGCTAGTAATTAGCAAAAGCCGCAGTCAATACACTGAGAACATTGTTTTGTAACTTTTGCTCAGTTATATATGCTTCATAGTATATGCCAGTATATTAAAGTGAATAATAAGATGAAGAAATACCCTTTTTTCAGACATTCCACTTCAGGAACAAGCAGCAAAACATATTCAGTGGCATTCCTCAACAACAATTTGTTTTATGACAAAACTGGCATTGATTTTTCTGACAGATATGCCTCTCTCTTTCCAGTCCTTCATAAAAATCAGTACCACTAGCAAAAGATTGAAGATGCAAAGCAGAGCATACACAAGTTTAAAATAAGGTTAGCCCTTCAGTATCTATTCCATTTTGATTAAAGCATGGAACCATTTACTTTCTGTGACAGATGATAGAATCTGTTGGTTTTTTTAAATGGAAAATGTGTACTGTATTAATTTGGAATCTCCATTGCTAAAACAAATTGTTGCCTATCTTATTCATTTAATATTTTGTGCATGGCAAAATGAAAATTGTTCTGCTGACATGGAAACTTTTGATATCTAAAATACAGAGATTAAATAGAGCAGTATAATTAAGCAATATTTCAGAATGAGCAACTTTTGAGACTCAAATTTCAAATACTTACAAAACAAAAAATTTTGTTAAGAAACAAAAATGAGAAATATAATTTTTAGTCCAAATAGAAAATTTTGTTTTTCTAGCCATAAAGTATTCTTAATCTGTTCACTAATATATTTTATTGCATTTGTCTTTTACTATATACATTCAAATATTTCAAGTCTACTTTTCCATTCTCTGCTGATTTATGTTTTTAGTGAAAAATACTCATAATGACATCTGTTTTTCAGTGGATAAATCTGAGCTATATTTCTAGTCATCAATGTGTGTGTGTATAAATATTTTCTACCCATGACTGGGGAAATAAAAAAGGGGTCTAGGGTTTAAACTGTAGCCAAGAAGATTTTTTCTGTATTCTTTCAAGTGAAAATGAGGGTAATATCGAAAATCACTTATGGAAATTTTGAGCACTACAACAAAAAGTAATTATTGTTTTTGTTTGGGAAATATTGAAGTGTTTTTCTAATGAAAAAAAATTTTCCAATAAAATGTTTGCACCTTTTTCATGCTACTTCCATAATTGCAATAATTTTCCCCCTGAATTTTAAATGTATCATTAACTTATATGAATAAAAACGCTAAAATGTGTTCTAAGGAATAGAGACTTTGTATTAATTTCAATATTAAATATAGCTTAATGGATTGGTTTGGATGGATTTTGATACATGTATAGCTTTTCATGATTTAGTTTTCATCATTATGTTGAGAAAGATTTTATGTAGCAAAAGTGTGGAAGCTAATTCTGGCACAGCCTCCAGTAATCTTTTGTAAGGTTTACAGAAGGGTCAAAATTCAGGTTAAGATGCTTGAGTCAAGGAACTGAAAAAAAATTCTCAGAAATTTCATGTGCATAAGGTACTGTAGGGCAGCCTTGTGGAAGTTTTTGTCATGTTCGCATATTTGAGTATGTTCAAATAGCTAAGCACAAAGGTGATTTTACTTTAGCTTCTTATCCATATGGACAATGAGTTTTAAAGCAACTGAACATTTCATGGCAGTACTTAAGGAAGGATGCTTGTATTTTTTTCATAATAATTTATAGACCATAATTTTAAAAGTAATGCATCCATGCCTGTAGACCTAAAGCTATCCTCAGTTAAAATATGTTGAAGAATCTGCAACCAATATAATGTGGATTTTTTTATTTTTTTTTTAATTTTTTTTAGTTCTCTTGAACACATTCATAGAATCATAGCATAGAATGGTTTAGGTTGTAAGGGACCTTGAACATCATATAGTCCTACCCCCCCAGCCATGATCAGGGACACAAAATCAGGTTTTCCAGCAGATGCAAAAAGCAGAAAGTAATTACTCAGGCAAAGAAATGTGTGAAATAAATTGGCAGGAAACAAACCCCTTAGAATATGCTTAGCCCTTCTATAATAAAGGCCTGTAGGAAGAAACCTTGCTCCCACTGCAGTAAGTGACACAGTAGAAGCTGGTTTTAACTTTTTCGTCTTCCTATTACAGAAGCTCAAAACAAGCCAAAACTGTTTTGTATGAGTGTTTAGCAAAATAAAATCCTAAGTCCATTAAATTCTGTAGTTGCCATTTCTTTCTGTGCCATAAGGTTCTTATTCTTTCTAAATTATGTGATAGCAGAGGTGGCACTAGTATTGCTGATAAGCTCAGCTTTGGCTGGGAGGTCCTCTCAAAAGTGACTGCAACTGGCTGTGCCTGACATGGGGGCAACTCCTAGTGCCTTACAGAAACCATTTCGGCAGAACCCAGACACCAATACCTTTCACATAAATCATATATACACACACATGCACAGAGGACTTGGTACACTGGGGAAAGTATAAACATGTCCAAGTCTTTCTAGTTGCTGACATCCAAACCTCTCACAAATACACATATGCCACACACCCCCTGGCCTCCAGCTGTTGATTCCAAGAATTACTATTAACTCTTCTCCAATTACTTGCAGTTAGGCCTTGCAGCCCTCATACATAGCACAGAGATTACAATGGCAAGATAGTTAAGAAAAGGATTTGATAGTACTTCAGGTATCAAACATAGGGCTTGCTGCTGACTAATATCTGCTTATATGCAGAACATTGCTTTCTGTCCTCTCCCCTCTATTTTCACATTTTCATCTCTGCTCAGTCCACCCTGATTCAAGTCCTCCCCCATCTTTGGTCCTTTCACTAAACATCCTGTTTATAAACTTTATGGCAGGATGTCACAATGCCCCTTCTGATATCCCATAAGAAGTTTCTCCTAGTCCCTCAAGACCCCTCTCTTCCATAATATTGTGATAGTCACGTTCCCAGTTCTTGTCAGATACTAAGTCAGGTTGATCCTTTCCAAGGCTGTGTCAGGGTAGTGGTTTGTTTAGTGGCCCATCAGTAATTTTCTTTTTTTTTTTTTTTTGTTATTGCCTTCATTATCAACTTCTCATTAATTTTTGTATCTCTGTGCTTAATTTCTCTGTTTCCTGTTTTCTGTTTTTGTTATTTCTTTTATACAAAATGGTCTTTTAGCAGGTAACATAATGAGTTAGAATGTTCTGCATACTCTTTAAAGGAATATTAACACATAATAATGGGGAAAATAACTTTATAAAAAGAAAATTAAAACAGTAGGTAAAGTAGCATAGCACTAGCTAAGTTTCATGAAAGGAAACTACTTACTTCATTATGAGCTACCAACTTTAGTACCTACTTAGAATTATTAACCCCATAACTGATCTGAATAGTTCATGCCATTTTTCTAAGTATTAGGAATCAGAAGTTTTAACATACATAGCTTATATTGAAACAAGGCAGAGAAAAAACAAAGCAGAAAAAAACTCTAAACCCAAACTAGAACAGTTCAACGTAATACAACTAAATAACTACAGAAAGTACATAAAAAGCAATGTGTTAAAAAGAGGTGCATTCTGCTCTGAAATCCACATTCCATAAAATAATAACAAATCTAGCTTTTTGAGGTTCTTTCAATTTACAGTCCTCAAATTTGTGCCAGTAAAGACTAATATATATGTTATTATAATTTCATGGGCACCTAAACATAAGAAATCCCACTGAATGTCTATGGATATCAGGAAGACAAAGAAAGAATATGGAATTTAAAATAACTTAATGAGTGTCTGAAACAAATTTGTGACTGTACATGCTATTGGCAGTCCACTGCTGACTTGGCATGACAGATGATACAGGATTTCACTATAAGTCATTAAAAGCTAACCAGAAATTATATTTTAAATTGTGGCAGCCACAAACCAACATCTTTCAAATGGTAGTTTTACTGCCTGCTCTTGCTTTGGTCACTAAAAGACTTAGTTTTTCTTTAATATTGATTTATAAACAAAAAACTAGTCTATGTCAAATATTGAAATTAATGTCATATGCATATAAAACAATATAATCTTATTTTAGTTTCCTTCTAAACTGAGCAGTGTCCTTATATCTTAGATGAAAGGGAAGAGGAACTAATACAGCTTCTACAACTGGGAGACAAATTTTACTTTTTGGAAAATATTGTCACTGAAGGAAAACGGTAGAGATACAAGGCAATTATAATTCCCATACTGTACCCTTCCAGATTCTTACAACATTTGTTTTAATAAATTCCTCCACAGAGATTATACTTTCTATTTGAATACTCGTGATGGACTTCCTTTGTTAATGTCTAACTGCAATTAATTCTGCAGTTTAACGTGAAAAAAATAAATTTTGTTTCTTTTACCCTGCTACTGAAATTTTCATTTAAGGGCCACCGTTCTATTTTTTGAGAAATAAAATTATCTGAGACTCTGTAATTCTCCATGTGTCCTTATTCAACTCTTTATTTTCACTCAGGTGAAAGCTCCTAGATTTTTATGAACATTCTCTACCAGTGTCCATTTTTTATCATTTCTGTCTTTTTTTATTGTACCATGTCCTTCTTTTGGTGACCAGAACTGCGTGTAATGTGATTAGAAATCTACACATCTCACTTATGTTACTTATTCTTCATTCTGTTCCATTCTTGAGGCTTCCTGACATGCCATTTGCCCTAGAGGCTCCTTGTAGAGAGAGAAAATTGCTTGACATGACTCATAGAAAATGGTGGCTCTGTATTTTGAATGTTTCTGAAAAAAAAATCTTCTTTTTATGTGTATAAAATGGATGAAAATATGTAATTTAATGACTTTGGTGTCATTTTATATATATTTACGTATTATATATATGTGAGTGTATGTATGCATGCAGATATATAGCATATGCAGCATAAATCACACTAGAAATCACAGTACAAAAACCCCAAAAGTATCTTTGCTCCTGAATCTTTGAAAGTGTAATGAAAAGGAAGCAGTTTGGCTATCCCATCCTTTCTAAAAATTGAAATTCTTCTATTAAACTCTATTCCCAATGTAGTGAATATTAGCAATGGAAAATAAATTTGAAACAGTATTTGAATATTACAGTTCTATTCTGTGAATAAAGTAATACCTAATTTAAAACAGAAACTTTCAACTATGTGATAAAAATTTTTGTCAGTGTTTCTAGTTAAGAGTTACCTGCTATAGAATATCATGTGCTAAGACACAGTTGTAGCTTGGTGATTTTGTGTTGAAATGCTTTAAAATTAATCCTTTGTCATGGGACAAAAAATTAATTCCTCAGTATCTAGGCCATCTTTATAATCTTTAGTATTAGTATAATTATTTTTATAGTTATATAACACATGTTAAGGGAACCAAGCTTAAATAGCAATTTCTGAGATCTGTATTGTAACAAAATTGATTTCATCACTGAACACTCTATTAAGAATTGCAGTGTTGGGCTTTTTAACATCATGAACGTTTTTCTCTTGTTAGATAATGCTATTCATTTTTATTAATATATATTTTTGAAGAATATTTCTACCCAGGGGTATAAACTTTACACATTAAATTTCATGTATACCATCTGAAATTATTCTGTTATGTGTTAAGATTGCAGTTCCGGTCTCCTAAACCATAATCATGTAACTTACGTAACACAGTTATGTAACTTAGCATACCCTGTAAAGTTATTTACCACACTATAGTTTTGTCCAAATAATTAATTAAAATGTTAGAAATATTGATTGCATCATTAGTTCTTTATTTTTATAACACACATAAAATTCATATCTTTGGCCAGACATGCCATATTTCATTAATTTCCTGGAATTCACAGATAAACCAAAACACTAAACTGCCTCTAAAATAATTCCTGTGAAATTTTTTCTGATGACTTTGGAAAACTCAAATAGAGAGTAAAGAATTCTGGAATGTGAATATCTGTGGTTAAAAATATTAGCTAGTTCACATCAATTATATATTTTCAGAAGCTGGTTCTGAGTGATTAATGTTTTAAGATACTCATGACTATCAAAATTATTTCCCACACATTCTTTGTGCTTTGAGTTATTTTTGTTCTTTGTGTTCCAAACTCTCTTCCTGTACAACGTGGACAGAGATAGTGTTAGGAATGGTGAAAAACATGTGTTTTCAAAGCTTTTTGGATTTGATTAGAGAACAGAAATGGAGTGAAGAGAATAAAGTGTGATAAAATTACACATACCCTTCTTCAGAGCTTGGTATTGGGATCAGTGCTGTTTAACATCTTTGTGGAAGACATGGACAGGGAGATTGAGTCCACCCTCAGCAAATCTGCCATGTCCAAGCAGTGTGGTATGGTTGACAAGCTGGAGGAAAGGGATGCCACCCAGAGGGACCTTGATGGGCCTGATAGGTGGGCCTGTGTGACCCTCATGAAGTTCAATACAGCCAAATACAAGGTCTTGCACCTGGGCTGGGAACAATCACAAATACTGTCTCAGAGGAGAATGGATTGAATGCAGCCCTTGAGAGAAGGACTTTGAGGTGTTGGTCAATGTTGGTAGCTCAGCATGACCTGGCAATGTGTGCTTGCAGCCCAGAAAGCCAACTGTGCCCTGAGATGCATCAGAAGAAGCATGGCCAAATCAAGGGAGGTGATTCTGCTGCACTGCTCTGCTCTGCTCTGGTGAGACCTCACCTGGAGCGCTGCATCCAGCCCTGGGGCCCCAACATAAGAAGGACATGGGCCTGTTGTGAGTCTAGAGGAGGACCACAAATAAGATCAGACAAATGGAATACCTCTTCTGTGAAAACAGATCAGGATAATCAAGGTGCAGAAAAGAAAGCCTGCAGATGTTATAGCAGACTTCCAGTACCTAGAAGGGTTGTACAAGAAAGCTGGAAAGGAACTTTTCACAAGGGCAGGTAGTGACAGGATAAGAGGGTGTGGATTTAGACTGAAAGAGGGTAGGTTTAGATTAGATATTAGGAATAAAATATTTATGCTCAGGGTGGGTAGACACTGAAGCAGGCTGCTTAGACAAGTTGTGGATGCCCCTTCCTGGAAGTGTTCAAGGCCAAGCTGAATAGCACTGAGTAAACTGATCAGTGTCTCTGTCCATGGCAGAGGGATTAAAACTAGATGATCTTCAAGGCCCTTCCAAACATAAACCCAAGAATTCCAGGACTAAGGAATATATTAAGATTACACATTATTGGACATTATAAATTAATTTCATTTTTAAAAAATCTTATAATTAAAATACTACTTAATTAATTTCAAGTTTTCCCCCCATGTTGAGCCCCTAGTGATATCTTTTTGTTTGTTGTTTTTTTTTTTTCATTTTGTATATGATGAAAGAGAAATCAAAGAAGCAAGAAAACATGATGTGGTTAGAAGTCACTTCTAAAAATGAGTTCTCACTTTTCATGAAGAAGTAGGACATGCAGTCAGTTTTTATCTTTTTCTAAAGTACAACTGCTTAAAATTGATTCAATTTCTATTTTTTTTTCCTTCAGTTCAGACACTTGGAAGATAAAATAAGAGTATTATGGCAAAACCACACCATTTGGTTTGTTTGTTTTCTTACTTTTAACATTGCCAGTTTACAAGCCAATTAGAATAGAAAATCACAGCAAGACGGAAACAATTTCAGCATTAGTAGCTTGAAGCCAAAGAAAAGACACAACATGCATTTCTCATTATATAATCATGGTAAGTAATTAGGCATCTACTCCATTTAAGCAGACTGATATGTATCTTTTCAAACTGTATCTATTAAGTAATTTTATTTTTCACAAATCATGTGTCACATCACCTTCTTCTATGCTTCTTGGTCCTTTTTTTCTGCTCTTTATTTTTGGAATCAAGTCTTGTTTTGTTTTCTCCAGAACATCTGTCTTGCTTATTCTTCAGGATTATTCTGATTCTGTTGCTTAAAGTGGGAGAAAATAACTTTCCAGACAATATCAGTATAGACAAAATAGAGTGCGGGTCCTTTAATGGAAACACTTTCAGGTGCAACAAAATGCATAAATGGATGATCCAATATGAGGTTTTACAAATTTATAACATTACTTAACTATCACATCTAATGGATACATCCAACCGAAAAATTGTCTGCCCCCAGAACCTCCCTGGGTCTGCCCCTTTGGAGATTCTCCAAGGGTTTTGGGCCTTCTGTCTTGCTTTGACTGTAATCATATCTTTCAGGTGTGTGTGTCCCAAACAAGATGTGCTTGTGGAAATATTTTTCCTTGAAAAGAATGTTAAACAGAATTTCAAGAATATGGCACCAACTGTAAGAATGAGGTTTAGTAACTAAAGTGTTAGAAACTATTATTAAAATCTACAAATGTATAAAAATCTTAAGGATCTTAAGGCATCAGTTCAATTAGCCAAATCCCCATCTTCTCAATCTCACATTACTACCTTTTCCTGTTTCCTGTTTACACAACCACAGATTTCTCTTGTTTCCTTTGGGAATGCTGCTATTTAAAACATGTTTATACTTATAGTAGTGTTATACAACAGTTATTGGTTACTATGTTACTGCAGTGTTACAAAGTGATTATCTGAGTGGTTGGATTTGAGGCAAACACACTCTATTTTTGTTTATTTGTTTGTTTTACTGTGCTTTTGTTTTGTCAGACCAATAACCTTTTGCTTTGGCCATAATCACCTGCTGCACGATCTTGGACAAAGCATTTCATACTTGTCTCTTTGCTGTATCAGTTTCTGGAGCAGATTGTCAGTCAGAAGTTGTATGTACAATAACTGTTAAAGTATTGCAGTCTGAGTGTCCCCTATGCTTCTGGTATTGGTAGTTGTATAGTAAATACAACCTTTAACCTCATAAAAACCTATTGATTCTGCTTTATGTACTTGGTTATCTCATTTTGTTTAATGTTTTCAAAAAATTTTAATCTCCCTTGTGTTTTACTTTCTTCAGAGATTGAGAATCTATTCTTGCTACCAAAAGAGAGGCTCAATTTTATTTCAGTCAAGTCTGAAGGCTAGAACATGGAAAGTCCATGCTTTGCATATTATTTGGGTTATTTCATACCTAGCCTCCTAACAGTCTTTGATCTTGCTAGTGTAATATTCTTGCACTATATGGGTGATATGATGAAACAGAATCACCTAATTTAAAATAAGTGGCTCCCAATACATAGGTAATGTGGTCTAAATAATTTCAGACCCACTTACAACTTGCAGCTACATCTATCAAAACGACTCAAGAGACTTGCACAGAGTACTGAATAAAACTAAACTCTTCTAGTGCACTAGTTAACAGTACTCTCTGAATAATAAGATTGCTAGAATGTGTCAGTTATGTCTCATCATTAATCAAGAATATGCAGGTTTATTAATTAAATAGCACATAAAATATAATCCCTTTAAGGAAGAAGTGAAGCCTGAGCATCATTAAGTAAAACATGCCCATCAGAGAAAAAATAAAACTTTCATCTTTTTCACCTAATCTGATCCGTTTCACTCCATAAAATAATAAAATAAAATAAAATAAAATAAAATAAAATAAAATAAAATAAAATAAAATAAAATAAAATAAAATAAAATAAAATAAAATAAACCAACTTAACTGCTTATATCTGTATTATATTTTTTATCTAGTTCAAGTCTGCCTTTTGCCTTTGCAGTCGTCACACATTCATCTGAGTCAGCAGATATTTGTGCAATTTCATCTCTTTTTTTCCTTTTTACTCCATCTTTCTTGTGTATATAATAACACCTCCCCCATCCCTCACCTGTCATATTATCTTTTGCTCTTTATATCACCTTCTGCTTATCTGTGTGTTGCAGACTACTAATTGCCTCCTTGTCTATCATGCTGTCCTAATTTCTTACACCTTACTTCTCCATCCTAATTCTTAAATGTACTCTTCTGTCTTCAATTCTGCCTTCATTTGAATATTTGTATTATTGATTTCCCACCCCACCCCCTCTGAGTTTGAGATTGAAAATAGATTGAAAAATGTGCAAACATATAGCCAGTGGAAGTTCTTGCTAAAATTAACCATACTATGAAATCACTGTATTTCTGAAGGTTTTTGGTTGTATTTAAAATATTATTAGTTTTGAAGGAAAAAAAAACTGTATAGAAAATCATAACAAGGTACAGAGTCTCTTGTGTTACTTGTTTCTACAGAGGACTGTGCCATCAACAGAACACCACCAACTTTTAAAGCATTTTATAAAATCAACTGCATTTGCTTTTTCGGTTGGGCATTATTTATATAGTACATGATACACTAGGTAGCCTATAATAAAATAACAACATTAAAATATAAGAAGATTCTAGATCCTGAGATCCTAAAAAATGCTTTAGATAGAGGTCATATTTTTCTTAGTTTTGAAGGAAATCTATGGCTCTGCTGCCATTCATGTCACTAAGCTTTTGGTAGTAACAGTAAAATGGTAGCATGAAAAAAATTTGAACACCAGAATGAAAAATAAAAAATATATTATTCTAGTCCTTAGTGCAGAAAAGTTCTTTTCCATGTCACTAACTCTAGCCATTTAAATGACACCAATGATTTCAGAGTTTAATACAAATGTAATTAGGTCTGTATCTGAAAAAATAAGTTCATGAGAACTCCATGTGGAAACACGAAACAGTCCTCTGAGCAGGATCTTATGAGACTGTTTATGTAAAGAGGAAAAGTAAAGCACATCAACTTTTTTTTATAAGTTGCTTTGTTGAAATAGAGATCACAGGCTGTCAATCTTTTATTAACCGTAATATTCAGTCAAAGCCAATTTACTTAGGTAGATACTAAGGGACAGAGAAGATTCTCAGCTAATTTGCTTCTCCAGTGGAAGTTAGGAGAGGCAATATTATCAACTGTAATATGACATTTTCCCTGAAAGCCAACTGACTATTTTTAACTGTGTTACTGTGATCTAGCCAATACTGGTAATTACTAGAAAATGAACACCAAAGCTAATGTTTTTGCTAAGTGAACAGTAATTTTTTACTGAAAGTAAAAAGGCAACTTTTCATTGGAGAAACCAGCATTAATTCATGTGTAGAATAAATGATTGCTCTCAAGTAAAACTAGTAAATGGATAATTAATTATTTTGCTTGCCCTGTAAAATTTATCATGACTGTATTCAAATTCAGTGGCTAAGATTTTTGGAAAACAGTGACACAAAAACTGTTCAGGAACACCATGATTGACAGGAATACCTTGTTTTGAAAAAACTACCTCTGTGAAAAAGGATCAGCAGTAGTGCAAATGTTAGTGGACTGAAATGTCTCTCAACAGGAAGAGATTTGCTCCTAATTGTAGTTTTATAAAGAAAACTTTTGTTCTTCCTATGGAATAAAAAATGAATGGAAATATGTGCAATTTTATCTGAAAATATGGAAATTGTGTCATAACTCTGTTACATGGCAAAGTAACTGATAAAATCTAATACAAGTGTTCATAATATCAACATGATACACCCTTGCTAGAGTTATTTCCTTGGCTGGTAAGTGCTTCTCTGTGGCAATTACTGCCTCAGGGAATGTGTAAGCAATTGTATTCATCAATTAAAAGGCAAATCTTACTAATTGAAATACAAATCAGGTCTTTTATATCTATCAAAGACATATAATATAATAAAATTTCTTCAGGGCACATATTATTTCATGTACTTTCAAACTCTTCACCAAACTGATAAACTGATCGTCCTCAATTTTTAAGGACTACAGTAATTCTTTTCAGATCAGACTATGTTCAAAACTAGAAGAATCTTCACCTGTATATTTAATGAAGAAATAAAATCTTTTTTTAAAATATATTTAATTACTTTTTATAAATAAGGGCAATTACAGTTAGCTCTGCTTCCTCTTTCTGCTCTTCATATCCCTCTGACAGTACATGGAACTGGAATGCCTCTTTATTAACTGCTATTAAATGAAAAATTATGTGCTTGAAAAAGCTTGAAAAAATGAGCAAGGCTATATCCACCTAACCTTAGTGTTGTTTCTAGTTCAGATGCTGGAGTTACAACATCATTGAATCTTTTTTGCCTAATATTTGTGAACATATGAAATTTTGGAGATTTTTTGCTTGTTTAAAACTTTTATCAAAGACTTACAGGTAGTGTTTGTTTTTGCAATTACAGCAAAATCTTCTATTTTTAAAGACAGTTTTAAAATTATGGACAAATATATTCAAATGTCATCTTTAAAGTTTGAGAATTCTTCTGTATGTTTCAAAGCTCCTCATCAATTTGAAAGGAAAGTAAAAGTATGGTCTGGGGTTTATTTCTGTATTATGGGCATCATACATGCTGTTAACTTTGTGAGTTCAAACTTCTGTACAATCATAGGTTGCATTTTTTTTAATGCATGTCTTCTGGCACATTTGTGCTATAGTTTCAGCACTGTTGAAGTATCTGATGTTCTTACAGCATGGTTTCTCTCTTGAATCTAATATATTGTCTGTGGGTTCATGAAAGCCTCAGGTTATCATTTTTTTTTTAATAAAGTAATTTTTTTTTATTTGTTAATTCTATTCTTTCTTTACTATCATGCTCCTGTTTTGATATAGAGGTTTCTAACATAACTCAAGGATAAAACTCCTATTAGTAGGCTGTAGGCTGCTGAAAAGGTCTAAAAAGCCTGTGATGTGACATTACTGAGGGAGGGTTTGTAGAAAACAAGTTATAAGATAGGATAAAGAATAATCTATGTCTTGACATAGATTTTTATGTTATAATGCCTCTTTTAATGCAGAATATCATAAATATTTTTCTATAAATTTGAAACATAGTGCATTAATTAAGTCTGAGGTATGATTTAGCACTACAATAAAAACGTGCAAAATTTAAAAATGATGATTGATACACTGCAAACTGATGCAAAGAATTCTTCGAAACCAAGCAGATATAATTATTGGAGTAAACATCAATTTAAAAAGCATAAATTATATTAAATTTGAAAAATACACTAAGGATTTAGTGATTTTGATCAATGAAAATCATATTCTACATTATTGAAATACTGGTTCTGATAACAAGAGTATCTTTAGTGTATTTTGTATAATTTTAATATTTTTGTAAGCCAAAAGACTGGAAATCAAGTGTAGGTTACTTTTAGAGGACATGTTTAGCTTTGTATCATTATATGACAGAATACTAAGTTATGTGGATCCACTTGCTACTTATGGCACTTTGGTGTATTTATAAGGTGATATCATGCTTAATTTCTGCTGCCAGTGATTTAAACAGATTAAGATGATTTCTGGAAATTTATATTATGTGACTTTGAGTGTAGAACTTTACTCAGAAGGTATTCCTTCAAAAAACATCTCTACTTTATTCAGCTTCATGAAATTTTGCTGTTTATTATTCTTTAGATAATTCCCTTCTTTGTGCCGTAGCAGAAGATTTAATGAAGGTTATATATATATGCAGTGTCATTAATATGAAGATTAATTGTTAAATTCACTTTAGGAAATAAGTAATAGAAATAGTTATAAACTAAATCTTAATGATAGAAAATGAAAGCAACCACAAGAAAAACAGAGAAACAAAGCAAAAGAGGATGACATGAAAAGGGAAATGCTAGTTAAGCAATACTTAGTTTGTATTACTTGATATAGCGAGCAGAGGAACTTGTGATTAACTGAAGAAAGAAAAGATTATAAGAAATTTAGACCTTTCTAATATCTAAGCACTCAAGGATGCTTAATGATTTTCAGCAGCTGTTCACAAACACTGTGTTCTTTACTGTACTGTTATCTGTTCATGCAAGAGATGGACTCCTACACGTACGTGCTGCTTCTGTTGCCCTAGGGGAGAGACTGAAGCCAGCAGAAAAATCCTTCTGTAAATGCATATTCTAGTGATCCATTAGTAATGAACCTGCTCCATTCAATAATTTTAACCAAAGCAATCAATGTCTGAAACATTTTTTCTTTAATCATGACATCTTTCATGGAGCAACCTCAGGGTATTCTGTTGTATGAATATAGGCCAAGGTTCTAAGCTAGGTTTTATTTTGCTAGTGTCCATTAAGAATTCAGTTCATTAAGTGAAACTAAAGATGTATCAATATAATTATTAGCAAGGAGTTCAACAAGAGGAAGTATGTTTTCTGATTTTACAGTAGTCTATCAAAACAAAATCTAAACATGGTGTAACTTTTACGTGCATGTGATTAACACTGACAATATTCACAAGAGTTCCTAGTCCACTGAATTTTATTTTATATTTTCTATTCCGATCTAAATGCCCTATTTTATAAAGATGTGTCTTATCTTTCCAGAGAGTGTGCAAATTTCTTAAGGAAGTGTGTTTGTAACCAGTCTAAATATTTATTTGGTTAAAATGACAATAAATGATGCCTGTTCACTTTTCAGAGATGTGTTAACAAAGACACTATGTTTCACTAGTCAGTCTATATTTTTAATTTCTAGACAGTATTAATAATATTAATTTATATTTCAGGAAAACACTTGCTGAGGTACTAAATTATATCTTCCTTTTTCTACTTCTCTTTCATGACCACCATCAAATTCATCCTACTATTCAGCCCCAAGTGTTGCACCATCTGTAACAGTAAGTTGTAACTCCTTCGGGCTAGTTCCCTGGGTATCTTCTCATGCAGGAACTTCTAAAGCACTCACCATTGCCCTGCTTCTGTTAATAGTGAAAGCTTCACTGATTTTAGAGAAGCAGTGTTAGGACAGACTTCTGAAATATCCCAGTGAACATGAACTTGACATGAACCTTGCACAATTTTTCATTCAGGTAAATCATGAATAATGGTGAAAAATATGTAGTGACTTTCAATTTACAGTCCATTCTTCTGCATGTATGAGAGGGTAAGACTTTCTCATATGTCTTGCCCTTACTTCTAATAGTGGGCCATCAATTTGTTGATTCGTGCCATCTGAAACTGTTAGAAGACCTTGGCATACATTAAGCACACATAACCCAAGCAACGAGGCACCTGTGACCATGTGCACAGGGCACGTATCCTACATGACCCTCCAGGCAGAATGTTAGGCACTCACCTGAGAGCAAAGGCTCCAGCTCCAACTGGAAAGTTTGCATCATCTACTCCAGTGGTGACTACATTACTATCCATCATATCTGAGTAGTCATGGCAGTCCAGTGAGTTTCCCACTGTCTGGAAAAGGGGAAAAATAATACCTAGTTTTAGAAAGGGGGAAAAAAAGGAAGACCTAAGGAACTACAGGCCACTCAGTCTCCCCTCTGTGACTGAAAAGATCATGAAGAAGGTCAACCTGAAAACTGTCCTAATGCATATGAAAAATAAGGAGATGATTGATGAGTCAACATGGCTTCATTAAGGGTAAATCATGTCTCAAAATTTTGGTGGCCTTCTACCACAGGATTACAGCATTGTTAGATAAGGGAAGAGCAACTGACATCATCTGCCTAGGCTTTTGCTAAGCATTTGACTGGATGGGTCTTTGAGAAACCTGGCCTAGTGGGAGGTTCCCTGCCCTTGGCAGGGGGGTCGAAACAAGACAGTCTTTAAAGATTATTCTGCCATTCAATGACTACATATGTGTCATATTGCCTTTCACAATGGAAAAAGATGGACTATTACTCTTACAAAATTGTCACCATAATTTTAAATACATCTGATACCAAAAATATTTTGCAGTAGTATTATTAGAGGAGAACTGTGGTTTCTGTGATTCTGGGAATAGCACTTACCGCTCAGTGTTGCTGTCTCTACCATGTCTTTAGTTTCAATCCAGTCTTTCTCCCCACCTCTCCTAGCTCAGTCCTTTGAAACACACCTTTGGGGAGAAGAGTGACTATTTTTCATTTTGAATAATAATAGTATAAACTGAGGGGTGGTGTAACTAGATGGAGTAGTTCTTGCCAGTCTAAATTGATGAGACCCATGTCAACAATTAGGAGTGTTGCAAAAAGTTATCCTTTTTAATCAGCTGTGGGAATGGATCAAAAATATTTACAATACTAATGACTACTTACAATGATGATATATTGTCACTCTGTGTATTTTTTGGTGCATTCGAATGGAAATTATTTCTTGTGTTTTGACAAACTTTTTAAATACATATAAAAATTTCTTTCACCCAGTGTTCCATCCTGGCTACTTCTGTCATGGAAGAAATCTTGGGTTTTATTTTGCAATATTATTTTACTGTTAATTAAGCAGTATTTGGACATTAATACAAAATTTATAAAATTTAAGATTAAATGAAAAGAAAATATTATAGAGACATATAACTAAAGTCTTAGAAATAACAGTGTTTATGCTATTTGGTAATTTTTAATTCTGTTGTCTTTACATTAACACCATGATTAACTTTTTTCAATCATGTGATCAATAGGATTCTTTTTACATAGACAAAAGAAAATTTGCAGCAGAATTCCAAGAGAAGATGTTAATATATCATGAATAAGGCTGTGAACTGATCTCATGGATTTAAAATAATCCTCCAAGAACTAGATATTGTACTAGCACTTATGAAAAGTTCTTGTACAATGCTTAGCATATCACATATGACAATAATTTCACAAGTTGCCAATAAATGTGGATACTTCTATTTCTGAACACTGGACTTGATTTGTAGAATGTGTGACTTGTTTTGTAGAATCATTGAATACTTACAATTTCCTCTTGCTGGAAGATAAGTGCTTACTTCACAGTAGTGTGATAAATCAAGAGATGTTTGCAAAACACTAAGGTATTGAAAGAATATCACAGGCAATCCAAAACGGAAATAATAGTTCTCCAAAAAGCTCAAGACTTTGATGGCATGCAATCAGTAAAGCACATGGTCAGACAAATAAAGACAAGAATAATAATAAAACCTCCAAGACCATACTCAGAACATTAACACAGCTATCCTAAAGAGATGTAACCAATGAAACAAAGATTGAATCCGAACAGGTATTCTGAGGACACTGCAGAAGAGTTGAATAAGATGAAAAAATATAGAGATTATGATCAAAAATAATAGTTAATCTTTAGTGTTAGTAATTTTTTCTTTTTTCTTTTTTTTTTGTTTGTTTGTTTTTTGATGCTGCAAGTGCATCAAGTAAGTACCACAAATGTGAATAAATGAATATTTATGGGGAAAAGTTTGAGGCAGAGCTGTATCACCAGTATCATCATTATGTGTAGTTGGAAAGAGCAATAGGCTCTGTTCTGTTTTGTTTTGCTCTGTCGGTTCAGACTCTCAGGAACATCATACATGCACATACTTACCTGTAGCCATCAGTATTTAGGAGTAAAAATAGCTAGTGGGCATGGGATACAGTTTTAACCTTGCTAAGACTATGAAATATGCAACAGGAATTTCAGGAACTTCAAGTAGTTTTAGATAAAAAACCATGAGGAAATTGCAACATTTGGCCATTTCCAGATTTAAGCATTAGCTGTGATGCCAAAGGAGTTTTTGTTCTGATTTTCACATTTGGTAGATTTTAGGAACACAGTAGTTGTAGATTTTTAGAGGGTTAATATTTCTAACAGTTTAAGTTTAATGCCTTTCTATCACTACCCCTGTCCCAGAACAGGGAGCTCAAATTCCTTTAGTTAATTAATCTTGTTTAGACTCCTTTCCAAGGTAAAGAGCTGAAGGATATCAGAAGGCCTACAGAATGAAACATAAACACAGGTCAGAGTGACCCAAAAGCCAGAACTGGATGAATTCCAAGAGACCTTTGTGTGCCCGAGGAAGAGGAGCTGATGAAGACAGAGGGTCCTGACGACCCCAGACCCAATTCCAGGGGGTTGGACCAGGGGTGAGACTGGGGCTGGACTGAGAAATGTGTAAAGCAATGATTGGAGGGATCTTATTATAAAAGCCATGGAAACAAGAACTGGGACACATGCATGTCATCCTGTATTCCTGTGGGCTGTAGGCCCTGTGTTATTAAAGGACCTTTACTTTTTATCTTACCCTACACTAACGTGGCTCGAAGTCCTGTTTTTGGGGGGAAGGGTCATTCACAGCATCAGCTGAGAAGGCACTTTAAAAGACTCAGTCTTACATTTGAGTGGTTATCATATTTAACTTTGTTCTTTTTACATATATCATTCTCAAAATACATCCTACTATGCCCTAACATATACTGTGTAGTTCAATTATATAGAGAGGAATTCATAGTGATGTAATAGGTGGCCTCAATCCAAAGAAGAACATTAATGTAGTGGTTGTTGAAATAATAGAAATACTAATGATGCTGCAATCTGCTGCTGGGGGCAGTTATCTTTCAGTGTTCAGTGGATCAAACTCACTTATGTGAAGAAATCACTGAGTCGTAGTTTGTTGTAAATCAGCTTTCAAGTTTCAGCACTCAAGATGTACCTGAAAATTAATGTAACAACTGAAATCTGGTTTTCATTAGAGAAAATCAGGTGAAACCAATCCAGTTTTAGATTTTACTGTATGTGTTTGAACATTGAGGTTGATTTTAGAAGTGGTCTGAAACAGATTTTTCTGGTTTTGTTTTCCTCTGCCAATATTATCTGTGAAAAACTGTAAAACTAATAAAAGAAATTACTTTGAATTTCAAGAGAGAAAATTAAAACAGCAAGTATCGGGTTTAAAATGACTATTAGATACAGATAAATCTGTCTTACCTTGCATATTGAAGAAAAGAAAAAATTAGTGTAAAGATTGTCCATGTAGCAAAGCTTGAATTGTTTCCTTATATTATAAGCAATTTTTAAAATTAGCTTGTATTTAATTTGATATCCCTCATTGTAGTCACATATCTAGTAGAGCTACTAGCCTTTTTTAATATAGTACAGCATAGAAATAACGCTGTTAGCAAAACATTGTATCCTGATATATTTAAACCAATCTACTGTTGGCACCTGTATGTAACTTAAAATAGAGTCATGGCTGGACAGGTCAGGTCTGTGTAGAGATGAAGACCAGCCCTACTACAGCATCACTGGATCAGGAGCTGATGGTCCCAGATGAAGGCTGAAATGCAATCCTAGGCCCTGACCAGAGCCATGGTGCAGGGCCAGGCAAGACATGGGTGTCCTCAAAGACCTGCCCTGATAAAAATAACCTTGATGGAGGTAGCTAAAGATAATGAAACATAGTAATTTTTACTAGCAAAGGACCAGGACACAATGCAAGAGTATCTGTGGAGAAACTATATTCTCCTCTACATAAAGTCTATTGCAGGGATTATACTGTAGTTTGTTCTCTTAAAATCTTTTTCTAATCTGACAAGTGACTATTTTTTTCCAAGTCTTTAGACAAATAAAATATATTTAATTCACTCAAAATTTCTCAGGCTTTGTACTACTTTTGTTTATTCCTAACAAGATCAGGTCCTCATGGATTAGAGCTGCTCCTCTAAAACTATGGTCAAGAAGGGGCTAGACCAAAGACAGATCATATTTGTTCTGGGTTTGATTAATTTTCCAGTCATTATACTTGTTTTCCAAAGTGTTTTCTGGTTTTCCTATTATTATAGGATCATGATTTGTTGCATGATCAAATATCTTACGTTTAAAAGGTCTGATTAGATGATTCTACCTCATGACATATACATTTTGCCACATGATTAAATGAAAGCAATTACAATACTTAAAAAGGTGTAAAAACTGTTGCAGATATATTTCCCACCTGTGTGCTGAGATTTGAATTTGAGGCTGACAGAGCAGACATTCATGTCTAAGATACTTTCACAAAAATTTATGTAGCTCAAGCTGACATGATAAAAAGTAGTCACCCTATAGATCAGAGATTTTTGTTGCTGTTGTAGCAAAAATGGTTTAAGGGGTTTTAGAGTCCAGATTTGCATTTCACTGTCTTGTTTGACTGATGGGCAAAACCAACCATCTTCTGTTTGTATGTGTGGAGGAGGAAGGGATGGATCAAACCTCATAGAGGTGGGATGGCATCATGTCCCTCATGGCAGGCACTGCAGCCCATACAAGCAAGTCTTGGAGCAGCTGCCAGGCACACACAGGCCGGGAAACTTACAACAGCCTACAGCTCCTGGAGCCCCTGACCCAGCTTGGATTGGCAGGGACAGTGAGAACACTGCCCTCACCCTGTCCTGGGACCACAGAGTGGCCAGTGGGTCAGAGGCCCCACCTGGGGGTTGTTGGCCATAGGGACCAGAGCAGGTAAAACTAAAGGCATGCATACATGTCATGGCCCTGACATCTGGATGTATGAGAGCTGGTCTTCCACAAGGTTCCAAAGGTACCTCTATATACTGTCTCCCTCTTTCTCCTTCTCTCTTCCTGCTACCTCTGCCTCCCTTTCTTTGCTTCTTTCTTGATGCTTTGGATGGCTTGAAGCTGAAGAGCTTGGTTTTTGACATAAGTGTTGTGGATTAGTATCTGCTGGGTAGATACTGTGGTGGAATAGTATAGCTAGTATACTAGCTTGTACAGTGCCCTTTTGAACTTATACTGAGTTCCCTTATTTTCTTCTTTAAATTATCGATAGAAATTCCTTTTGGGAACAAGTCTGTGGCTTATTCTCTTGATTCCATCTTGAGGTACTAAAGAACCTTTAAAAAATGCATTTTAAAGTATAACTACTGGCTGCTCCTGTGAGCTTGCAGCTCCAAGGCTGGGGTATTACAAGATGTCACAACATTTAGTGATTTCAGTAGAATAATTATAGCAATAAAAGTATAGCAAAATAAATTTAGAGAGACACAATAATAAAATAATAATAACCTTCCCAATAAGAAATTCATTTGTTGTGATAGATCTAAATATTTCCTGAACTGTAAGATATTTGGTCAAAATTAATGGTATTTTGGAAATGAGATACTTCATAGCAGTGCTTTGTCTGACTCTAAAGTCAGACAAAAAAACATTTTCAGTACTACATATACACTAAAAAAAAATGAATATTGTTATCAGATAAATTGTTCATAATGCCAGCGAGCCTCTTAGAATCTGATTATCTGCCAAACCTGCCCTATACTGGATTCTAGTGTACATTGAGGTAAGACACATAGTAAGTTAACTTTTAGTTGTGAATATTCCAACTTGAAATGAAAGTTTAGATTACTTATACTGTATTCTGACCTTAATTTTATTTGGGCATAGAATTCCACATTCAGCTATTAAAAAGAATATATATTATTTATATATGATAAAGATTTCCTTATAATATTATATTTCTACAGTTCCAGCAAAAAGTGAGAAACTGAAAGTATGTTATTTTTTAAATTCATAAACAGCAAATACATAGTGGTTTGTACTATTTTCCCAGTTATTCAACTCTGTAGTTTAGAATTTTTCATCAATGAGACATAACAAAAAATAGCAATGGAAAATAACTGGAATTTCTGACTATCAATAAAACCCTTTCTTTTTAAAAGCGTATGTAAATAAAACCCAATGCATTAGCTGTCTCAGAAAGGCATCTGCAGCATAGCCAAGGTATTTGCTTCATATTTTTGTTCTTTAGTAACAGGTAATAGTGTGTTACTCAGCACACAGGTCCAGTGAAGAAATTGAGAAGAAACTCTCCTTTCTTGGGCTTTGAATCAAACCTTATATTCATATCTTGTCAATTTCTTATTTTTTCCATCTTCCTATTCACTGGATGATTGACTGAGGGTACCTTATACATTTGCAGACACTCTGAGAAGTAGAGGAACTTATTTTTATAAACTAACATTTGCTGTTATAAAAACCATTTATCACACAAGTTTATGATACAGTCTGTATGATTTATTTGTGATATATTTTAGAATCTATTTTCAGAAAGATTCCTTGGCATAATAGGTTTTTTTCCCATTTTTGAGATGCAAATAGTAATACTACGCTTTATTTCTGACATAACCCATGCAGTCAGATCACGTAAGGATGGCAGTAACTGGATGTCTAAGAAAGAAGCACTTTTTTTATACATATATTTGCAGAAATGGAAATGTATTATAAGGTAAGCCTTCGTTATGCTTCAGTTATTTCATGAGTGTCAGTAGTTAAATATATTTCATCTGACAGCGTAAATATGAAACCTGAGACTTGAAACATACATGCCCTTACTCTACAATTTCTGTTTGTCCATTTCTTTTCTGGGCTTCTAGAGTAATTGAAGGGAAAACTGAGCTGAGACAATATAATTTCTATTTCCTTCCATGTTAATCAATGTAACAGTGAAAATATGCACAAGATAGCTTCTATGAACTTTACTCAGTTTTAAAGGATTTTTTTTTTTGTTGGGGGAGGGTGGGTGGGTGGGTGTTAGTTTGATGTTTCATTTCAGTTTAACTCAAAGCACTAATTTCTATCACTTGTATGTTCATTACAATACTTTATCTTGATACTGAATTATTCAACTGATGGAAATAAGACAGATAACAGGCCAGTTGATGAAAATTGAAGGAGTTAATATAACCTGGCATCTCTGCTATACTCTTCTGAATGCAGTTTTATAGTATGGAGATGGAAATTCTAACCTTGCAAGAAAATTCCCCTCTAAAATATTTTTACATCTTATATACAAATCTAGTGTGAATACTCCAACATCCCTTATTTCATAGAAGAAAATTGGAGTGAATGAAATGGGAGGTTCAAATTTAAAGAGCTAACCTATGGTAATGACAAGAATATTCTGGAAAATCACAGGAAGAAACCTCTTTGGGCAATGAACATAAGGATGTTTTCAAGCCTGTGGTACTTCAATAATTTATTTATAAATATATTTGAGTCTGAATTGGTTTTGAAATTATTTTTTAATATTCTTTTACTTAATATTACTGCTGATATTTTTTGAATAATGAGGTTCTTTTATCCCATCTCCAGACAATAAACAAATATCATAATAAGTTTAACAAATATCTTAATAGAGACTAAAAGTTGTATATATGTTCATTAGATTAAGTACTTCACTATCAAGTTTCCATTCAAGTATGAGAAAACAGTTTCTTCTGAAATATTTTTTAATGAGTAATAAGCACAATTATTATGTGTACCTTAACATTCCTTCAAAAGATATTAACTGGACCACTTATGAAATCATTACAGACCTATATAAACTCAACAGTTCAGAGTTACATATTATATTACAGACCAAATATGTTATCTGAAAAATTCTAAATTAAAAACCAACATGGTGAAGAAAACACACAAAACCTACAGAAGTTCTAATGCTGTAAGAGAAGTATTAATAATGTTGAAGTGTTTGGATTTTATTTGTTTCTTTTTGTCTGTAATTGCAAACCAAAATTCTCAGCCAATTTCATCTTGGAATTTTCATTTGCGTGGTTAGTGTAGAAAAATATTTGTTTAATGCTACCTGAGAAGGAAAGGGCAGGCAAAGCAAGCTCTACCATGTGTTGATTATTTCCTGGGAGGCTAAAGGCATGAAAGAGGTCTATCTTCCTAAATAACAATTTGTTCTTTGCACCAGTGCCAGGAAAGTACCACACATACCATTCATTACACAAGGAAGATTTTGTTGCTCTAACAGGGCACGTTGCATTTAGCGCTCACTGAGGACATCATGCAGTTGACAGGACTGAATCATATAAACTGTAGCCAACCTAGCTTTTCTTTGAGTAAACTAGATAAAAGGAAGAAAAGGTCTTCAGATACGTGCAGGATCCTAGACTAATATAAAGAGCAACTCAGGGAAAAAAACCCAAAACCAAAACCAACAACAAAAAGAAAAAAAAACCAAAACCAAAACCTCCTAGAAGAGAACTTGGAATTGAAAGAACTACAGTCAAATTCATACATTGAGAACATTCAGTTTCTTGTCACTCAGTTTTTCTAGCTGAGTACCATTCCTTATTGTACCAACTGTTATGAACTTTAAAATGTGCTGGGAAAGTACTGAACTCACTGGGATCCTTCCTTTCGAGCTGCACTTACAATACTGACTGATGACAGACACTGGTTCAGCACCATGAAAAATTTTCATTTTGAAGGACTAGCAAACTCAGGGAAATTCAATTTATATGGAAGTCTTCCAGCCAGGTTTAATTCATGTGTGTCTGACAGGCTGTGTCTGCACATTATTGTGGTACCTCAGGCATTTCACTAAATACTTCAGGGATTTTTAGAACGGGAAGGTAGGTAATCATGCAGTAAAAAAAATATTAAGCAATTGCTCATCAGGCAGTATAACCTTCAGAATGTGATCAAAAGCATTCTTTCTACTATGCTTTTGCATGTTCTCTTTTTATTTATACCATTGATAAAAAAGACACAAAATGCAATCCAATAAATGCTCTATAATTAAGTAAATATACTTTTTTCCCAGGAAGAGCCAGTCATCACTGAACTATTTAGTATTAAATAATACTTTCCATCAAATATTATGCAATTAAATGTAAAGGAATAAATAACAGGAGAATTTTTAAGTTCTCTGACACCCTGAGGTGAAAAATCCAGGACCTCAGGATACTGTTCCGGTTATCTCAGTAACTCTACATTAGAGTAATAAGAACAGAGTGGTCCTTGATATTAAGATGTGACTTGTAGTAATAAAAGAAGTGCAAAAATTCAGTAATAGCATTTGTGTTTTCTTATTCTTTTCTCTCCCAGTTGCTAATTTTTTCCATGGAAAAAGTCAGTCTTTCTCTCCAGTCCTACCCATATATCGAGAAAGTGAAGTGTAAGTTCCCTGCCATGTTGATTACTTAGTTTCACTGTACCTAAATGCAAACATAAGATTGAGTAATATTTTATTTATTAATTTGTTTACATTAAAGTTTTTAATCAACTAAATACTCAAGACAATAAAGAGAAAGCAACCCTGACATTTGATCTTATTATCTGTAATAATATCTCCTTTCTCTTTGCTTTGTTTGCTAATTTTTTTCTGCTAATTCCATACCTCCTTAAGCAGTAAATTCTATCAGAAGATATTTTATCTCAGTCCTTTTGCAAATTTGTGGTTGTTACTTAGCTACCTCTCCAGGCATCACACACTGCTCAGAAAAAACACATTCCACCATTATAATGGTGTCATGCACATAAGGCACAGTTTATTTAAAGTAATGGTACATGAAAACAAGTCCTTAAATAACCTGCACCATTGATAAATAATTTGGACTTTTATCATGTCCTGATTGCAGGAGAGAATGCAGAAGTCATTCCTATTTTCCCAGCAATAAGCCTGATTTAATTCTACAGGGCCCTTTCCTTCTTTTTCCAATGTTTTCTTTACAAAAAAGAGAAATTTGAATGCTACAGAGCAGCTTCTGATTATTTTGTCATGGGTATGACATACTTGATGAAATCATAACTAGACAAGCATTGCAAAATCACAGCTAAATTGGGATTCCAAACCTACAGAAAGAAAACCTCCTGCTACTACTGTGACTTTCAGCCTTTCCACTGATCAGAGGGTGTAAGGTTTTGTCTTTTCAGTCAAAGGATGGTACAGTGTCAATTTTGAGATAACATCTAGAGCTGATAAGAAGAAAGCATGTTCAAAATAAGGTAAAATAAGAAAATAAGAAAAAAACCCAGAAAACAACAAGACCCACCAAAGCACAAAACAAAAAACAACAAAAACAAAAAAAAATCCAAAATAATCCAACGCACAAGAAAATAAAAGAAAACAAAACAATAGAAGAAGCAAGCTTGTGAGTTGTTGTTGGTTTGGTTTTTTTTCCAAAAGTAGAAAGTAGCAAAAGAATAAAGGAAATGTTTATCTTAAGATGTAAAACAGCTTTATTGCATGATGTAGATGATGAATATTTAGGAAAGCAGCCTGTGATACTATTTGTATTAGATAGATAGATTTGTATATTGTACTCCAACCATTACACTGGTTATTAAGTCTTAAAAATAATAATTTAAAAATATCTGCTTAAAATTATATGGAAACATGGTGAAATTTCACTGCCTTTATAGTTACTTAACATATCTTTAAGAGGACACTGGCTGTATTTCTGCAGAAATCATCAGAAATAAAGAATTTCTATCTATCCCCCATTTCTTTCCCTCATGAAGATATCTTAAAAACAAATTTCTTCACTGAAGGAGACTGAAGTAGAAAGAATCAGAAAGGTGTAAAACATTCTCATTACTTGTAACAATAATCATAAAATCATGCGGACAAAAATACGGAACACACTCCTGAAACTGCAAGTAAAGGTAAAAAGAGAACAAGCTGTGATGGGTTTTAAAATACTGCGAGGCAGATGTTCTGTATAGTTAATGTGGTTTCTTAGATGAAAGCTGCATCACTACCATAATGCAACAGTAGTATCCAGTATAGGATGTTTCATCATTTCTACATTGTAAAAAGTGTAATATCATGGATGGTTATCCATTGATTCCCCTATTAAGCCTGAAAAATGACACAATTTCATTTGATTTTCTGTTCTAAATCTATGTCTAGGGTGACTACTTAAATTACGTGATTGCTGCATTTTCTATAGAGGAAGGCTAGAGTGATGTAGCATATGGCTGGGACATATTAATGACATTTCAGATATAATGGAGATTAGTTCATTAATCTGTACTGAAAATGAACTGAATGGACATTTGAATGGGGATAGGCAGTACACTAACAGAATGGTACCTGTGTAGATGTCAAAAGACAGGAAAGGGGTTTGGTGTGGCTGATAAAAATATATTGAATAATGTAGGACCCAAGCATGATAGAAATGGTATGGAAAAGGGGTGGAGATTGTAATGAGTTTAGCTGGGAGGAAGTCAATTTTTTTTCATAGCAGCCTGTATTTAGATTCATGATTTTAGTATTTTAGATTGATTAAGAAAACTATTGATAACATACCAATGTTTTACCTATTCCTGAAGAGGCCTTGCAAAGTGACAAAACCTTATATGTTTCTTTCTTTACCCCTGCCAGCAAGTATGCTAGGAGTGGGCAAGAGATTGCAAGATCTAGTTGTCACACTAATGAAAGATGCCTCTGCCCACAGGAGGATTGGGAACTACATGATCTTTAAGGTCCCTCCCATTCTATGATTCCATGATTGCAAAGAGATATAGCCAGGACACATGAAGCCTGCTGGCCAAAGGAACATCACATACTATATTATATGGCTGTGGGAAGCTGATGGAAAGAGGAGTGTGTTATAGCAAATTGTCAACATCTGCAGTCAGCTGCTGAACAAATACCATGTTTATGTTAATAGTTTCTTCTTTCTGTTCCAGGAACAACATTTAAGTGTTGTTAATATGCTTTTATAACTTTGGTCTTTCTTCATTATTCTGCAGAGTGGCAAGTGCTTGCTTCCATTTCTTACTGCAGGCTAGATTCCAAAATTCATGGGCTATTTAGGTATATAGAACTGCATTCACAGCAAGTATTCAAAAATATTCAAGGAGAATTCTCTATTAATTTCATCTGAATGTATAACTGATAGAGTTGTTATTACTATGGTCAAATACTTGAAAAAGTTCAATTTGACAAAACTAAAAAGAAAAACATGTGAGCCTCACAAAGAATTGAACGTGATTGTGGATAGATTTTTGAGAAATAATGATATTCATTTAGTGATCCAAAGTCAGGGTGGTTGCCTCTGAGGACATCAGTATGGAGTAAGCTACATGAGAGACCAATAACAGAGTTTTATTAAGTCCTTATTCATTGTTGCTATTGAAATCAGCAAGACTGAAATGAACTAAACCCCAAAACTAAATTAATCTCATTAATTTTTAAAATAGCAATTTCTGAAGTACATTATATAACCAACTATTTAGGTTCCTAGTTTAGACACACAGATTTCAAAATCTTGGCTTGACTGTGAATAAGAATCATATCATAAAGAGTCTTATGAGATGCAATCTGTCAGTTCAAATTTAATTTATTTTTTGCCTTTTAATTTCCTTTTTTACTTCAAAAGAGAACATGAATGTGTCATAACTTCAGATGAAAAGAATTGGGAAAACCACTGAAAATAATACACTAATTCTTCTGAAAGCAATTTAGCATTTGTTTGATACTTCAAACTCAATGGATGTGCTTGGTAGGTAGAAAGAAGTGAAGTGAAAATAAAGAATAAAGGGAAAATATTTGGAACTATAAAGAAAGAAGTCAACAAAAGAGTGGGAGTAAAGAAAAGAAGTTTGAAGAGCAATGGCAACACAAAGATCAAGCAGCTAATTAACCAAGGAAGGATTAAAATTAAGATGCCCTCATTCCCCCTTTGGGAGACAGAAGAGTTCTTAATTAATACCTTTTTTAGACAAGTGTCAGTTGGTTAACAGTCTGAAAGGCAACATATCACCCAGCAGTCACAGAGTTCTCACCGGGCTGCAGATTCCGTCTTCCACCACAGTAAGGATTTTCCTTGTTGAGTAAATCTCTATTGCTGGCACACTACCACTGGTGCTCATATGCCACTGATCCATGAACCTCACTCTGCACAGTTGCACTGTCTTGTCGACACAGTATGAAGCAAAAGCTGGTGAGATTGACATAGATTTACAGGAGGAAAAGACTGAATCATAACAGCACAAAATGCTCCGAGGAAACAAGGGACATAGAGAACTCTCAAGTAATTCAACATGTCATACTCTGTTTTCAGGCCAAATTAAATCTAGTAAAGGGCAAATGGACAACCTAGACTTATAGTTCAGACTTTAATTTTATATGAATAACTCGACATTAATAATGTTATTGAGCGCCAATCTTGTTATGCTGTATGATGTGGTTTATTCTCCACATTGCAATACTAGAACATTATTAAGTTTAATTCCTTTACCTTTAAATTGTTTAAATACCTCACTTAAAATCAATAATATTTCACAAAAATAAGAAACTGGAAAATCTAGATGAAAAAAATTGAAATAGTAATGTTATTTTTATAGTTTTACAAGTAATAGAAAGTGTGAGAAAATAGTATGTGTTAATAGCAAACATCAGTAACACCAGTTTGGATTGATCTGCTCTTTGTAGTTTCATGCAGTCTTTTCACTCATGGTTAATCTTTAGAAAACATAGATAGCACCAGAGGACCTTGTAGCTTCCAAACATAAGTGTGAAAGAGACTGACAATATTATTATATCTCCAAATGCTCTAAAAATCTTTGAAAATCTAAAAAAAATCCCAACCAAAACCAAAACAAAAACAAACAAACAAACAAAAAGCCCCACAACAAAACCCCCAAAACAGTTAATAAGAATATTAGATGGTGTATTGAGGGGAAAAAAGTGTTAATGTCTTCTACATGTCTCATATCTAAATATATAGCTTCAAAAACAAAGGATACACTATCAATTTATTATGGCAATCAGAAAGTATAAAAGCAAACATATTTCCTATAAAAGTTATGAAAGTTTTAAAAGTTCTTATGCTTTTGTAAGTGCAACTAGCTTCAGAAAAATTCCATCCATTTTTAACAGCTAAGGAATTGCTTGTGTGTATTAGTATCTCTATATTCCATTACAAAAAATATTTTAATCTCAACTATTGGTTATGTTAATAAAACAAATAATCACATATATCACTTTTAATGCTATAATTCAGATATATTAGAAACGATTTTCTTATACATAGGTTTGAAAATAATTTAAATCATCATGCATAAAAGACAGAAGATAATCCTCTGGACCAATAAAATGTAAATTGAAAGTAAATATCATACAACATTTGTTTTCATTTCTATTTGCTATTTTGTCACTTGTTTTTGATGCTGTTGTTAAGACTAAAAATAAAAGACTGTCTAGTTGAGGTTGTGAGACAATGAAGTTGATGATCTTAAGACTTTCCAGCATAACTTTAAATTATTTGATTTTTATTATGTTCATGTGAACACATTCTGTTACTCTCCTGCCAGAGCCCAACTCTGCATGCCTGTTCTGTTATACTCCCCAGCTGAGTTCTTTTAGATAGTCCACATGGAGGGTGTAATGTTTTTTTATCAAATTTGCATATGAAGGTAGTTGATGTTACACAAGACTTATAAATTAGCAGAGTGATAAGGACTATACTGCCAAACATAATACAAATATATGATAGACTCAAAATAAGTTATGTAAAATACATAGCAATTGCTATGCACAGTTCAATCAGAACACCAATGTAATTTTCAGTATTGGTGCCTATATGCTCACCCATACAAGGCTGAACAAACCCAGCCTCCAGAAAGTAAATGAATTGAAGCCAGCTGAAGCCTATTACTCCCTTTATAAACTTCAGCTTTTTCTCTAGTTTCCGTAATCTATGTTGGGCTGAGTCCCTCCCCCTCCTCCCTGCGCTCCATGCTTGTCTAGTTAACTTAGGGGCATGCTTGCATTGTTGTAATGAACTCAGGAGAAAACATCAACAGCACCTGTTGATCCATGGCAGAGCCCAGAGCCCGAGATATAATCAGCCTCTTTGCAACAGTTGTGAGTAGTCATAGCCTGTATTATTCTGAGAGCTTTGCAAGCTTATCTTCCTTGCTATTTTCCTCTGATTATTTTTCTATTGTAGGGACTTATTGGTCAGTCACATCTTCCTTTTCAAAATATTTTGAAGTCAGGAACTGGAATTTTTATTAAGAGGGCAAGGTTAAGGGAATTATTTTTGCACTGAAAATGATAAGATTTGAAGTTAGCTCAGAATGATAGATAAGGAAAAAATGTGAAACCACTTAGCACAGCTATTATTGACAACTTATTTTTATTAGAATTTATATTCTGTGAAAAAACAATATTAGATTATCAAATACACCTTGAATTTAGATATCCTAAACTGTCTTAATATCTGCCTGTATAGGTGCCTCTTGTGTGGCCAGCATTGTCAATGCCAGCATTGTTTACAGGTTATGTTGTGTGGCTTGCACACTTAAAACAGTTGAAGTTATTACAGCTCAAGGTCATGTTTAAACATTAAAATCTTTTCCTCTGAGGAGCAAGATACATGCATTATAAGTGAACTGTGCTTTTCATGAGACTATAGACTCCACAAGTAAATTTCTGAGAAGGGATATGAAAGATGTTTCCAGAAAATTGACTATAAACCCATTTTCCCTAACTATGGATATTATGAACTTTTCAGTTTTGAACATATTTAGAAGACATACAGATACTTGGGACTGGCAGAGTTTGTTTTGTCTTTCTGTATTACACAGGTAAGTTGCCTTCATAATTTTTCACCTGGCTTTTGTTTTCTAACTAAGTAACACCCACTATGCAGTCTGTTATTTCTTTATTGTTTACATTTTCAGTAATTTGAATTTCTATTTAAATGAATGTAACATACATACAGTGTGCAGAAGCATAATTTCCTATTTTCTTTATGTGTTTGGCTCATAATTACATAAACAAATGAACAGAAAAATGCAAACAGGAAAAACCTTGACTATTTTGTCATCTGATTGTGTGGATACTTTATCTTGTGGGCTATTAAGAGTATTCACTAGGCTCATTTCTTCATGGTCAGCTAAAAACGATATTATTCCTATTTTTGACATTATTAGTTTAAATAATGACCAGAGCATTCCAACTGAAAAGGGTAACTAATAATCGCATATAGAAATAGAATAGCAAAAACAAAGCAGGCAGAGGCTACAACGAGAAATAGGTATACAAACTTGAAAAAAGTATAGATATTAAAAAACAAGAGGTTTCATCTGAACATCAGGCAACATTTTTTTAAAGCATTGATATGGGTTGCCCATAGAGGTTGCAGTCATTGCAGATATTACAAGATAGAGGAGTTAGAGGTTGTACAGTATGGAGATCCTTGAATGGTACTCAAAAGCCATTTGGACATGGTCCTGGGCAAATGGTTGAAACTGACCCTACCTGAGCAGTGGGAAAAGACTAGTAACCACCAGATTCCCCTTCCAAAATTAATCATTCCTTGATTCTGTAAGTTTCCTTTCAGCTAAAATTTATAACAAAAGGTGGAAGTCAATGAATTTGACATTGTTAGCAAAGCTCTAAGCAACCTGTTAGGAAATATTATAGTAGCAATCGACTTACAATATCTGGAATGGAAAAGTCCTGTCAGAAGTGGACTTGTGAAGAATATGAAGAAAGCTGATTCTAATGCCTTAACAACTGAAGGGTTTAATGTTGTTTAAAGGTTCAAAATGTTTTCTATTGTCTTTTTTTTTTTTTTTTGCAAAGTCAGTGCTTCTCCTTCCCAAGATCCCTTGAGAGATATGTTACCCAGGGGTCTGGAAGGAAGTTGCGAAATGGATGTAATCTACCCCTTTCTATTGGATGTAAACCCCTGATTCCCGCTGGCACACAGCCAAGCCCCCTTTTTTTCCTACTGGTAGGTTTTGGGTTCCTCCAAGTTCCATATAAACCCTGAGCCTTTGGTAATAAACTCTCACTCTCTCATCCCTCTCCTGTGGTTTCTTTCTGGTCCTTGTGGGCTCCTTGGGAACCATGTGGTCAGGGGCAGTGGGGAGAGCACACCCCTATAGGTAAAGGGCTAAGTCCTGGACCTGGAACCCCACTCAACCATTGCATATTACAACAGTCTGTTAAATCTATGTAGAATGATTTTGCTGATAAACAGCGAGCTAACTTCTTAGAATATTTTTTTTCTCTGTCATATAGCTTTATGTGCCAGAGTTTTTAAATATATAACTCAGTCCTGTCATTTTGCCTGTGGTATTCCACTGGGACAGATTTTGAGGTGTTTCAGATTACAGAATTATCACTCTGCAGAATACATTTGATTCCATATCTTTATCCTAAACTCTATACTGTGATATGTGGTTTCTTTTCAGTTTCTAGCTAAGGCTCTTATTTGTGAAGAGGAAGGGATAGCTAAAGATTGAAATAATGCCAGAAGAAATTTTCACAGCCAGAATAAAACTATAGGTAAATCATTTGGTGGATGCAGTGATGGTCTATGTTGGAAGATAGATACAGTTTTTGTTGGAACCCTCTGACATCAGGAAGAAAACATCACTTGTGGTACAGTTTTGTGTAGACCACCAGTTAATTTGTTGTTGAATAAAAAAAATTACTATGCCTTCAATTATCTGAGTCTTCATTAATTATGCCTACTGTTGCTCTACAGTTCTTTTTACACTGCAAGTAGATAGAAGCACGTAACCCATAAGAATAACAAAAATCCTGCAGTTAGAAGGAGTAGCTGTACTTATGGTAGTAGATATTTATTTGTGGTAGGAAGAGCTAGATTTATCTATAAAGAAAAACATGTGATAACTATTTGCAGATGACCTGTTATATCAGCTTTTTCTGAAGTAATGGAAAAGTTACCTTCTCTTCTTTTGCATATTATTCAGAGTCATGTCACTAAGACAAAGGAATCTATAACATTCAAAATTCTAGTAGAGCGTATAGCAAAGTATCTTTTTAGAAGATCTTCAAATATTTTAGAATAAGACTGAAATTATATAAAAGCTGTAAACCAAATTTATAGATTTTTTTTTTAGCATGAAACTGAAGAGAAACTCTAATACATTTGGTCTTAAATATGGAAATCATCTTTAGACTTGAACAAATGCTTTGCATGGACCATAGAGAAAATTCAGAATAATTATGACTCAAATATGAAACCACTTCTGTAAGCAAAATGCAGTTCATTCAAATGCTTTTAGTGTTCACAAATTTTTCAAGGGTTCTGAGGAAGCCTAATCAATTTACTGCTACTGAAATGCAACAATTGTTCAACAAATCACATAAGTCCTGCCTTAGGCCTGTAATAAAGATAAATAACTTCTCCAACTGAAATAGCAAGAGTGATTTAAAGAGTTCAAAAGATAGATGTCGCAATATGAATTTGGCCAGACAACTAGAGTTAATAATCTATATTTCTATATTCTTGTATCTTAGAGAAGGTTTCTTGTTACATTTGAGAAATATATCACCACCAACAGGAATTCCTCATATTAAATATATGAGTAGAAATTGTGTAGAAAATAACCTGAAAAAGAGAGAAATAAAATAAAGGGAGATCTCTCTAAAAAATTATGGAAAACATGTAAAAGGTAATAAATAACAGTTCACACTGTATTTGAAAGTGTCATAGAAATAGGAATAACATAGTAGGTTCCATTACTGCAACAGAAGATTCTAACACATTTCTCAACAGTTTTTTTTAGTTAATATAGTAGAGTAACTACGAGAACTATAGAGAAAATACGATGCACTGGCTTACATCATTCTGTCTTATTCAACAGGATAGCATATTTCCTCCTGCTTTTCTCTTTCCAATATTTAATACCATATTTTTCTGCCTAAACTCAGATCCTAGCTCTTTCAGATGGTCCAGCTGATTGACATAATTATTTAAAGTGTGAGAATTTATTCCCAATTTATAATACATTTTGATGATTGATGTTTCTATTTGTCTTGAAGCAGAATCAATAAACCTGACAGATGATCTTTTTTAACTCTAAAAAAATAGTTAGTCTTTCAAAACAATAAAACAACTCAGAATTAAAAAAAACAAAAACAAACAGACAAAAAAACCCCCACAGAAATAATATTCCATAATATATTTGGAATTTATGAAGTTAAAACCATGCCACATCAAACTAAAATTGGATAATGTTCTGATATCCTAGACAGCCAGCTGAATAAAAATGGGCAAAAGAAAAAGCTCATAGTGCTATGCTAGAGAGAAAAGAGAGAAAAAAAGACCAACCTTCAGATTTGCATATATGGGAAAAGAAGAAATGGAATTAATTACCTCAATATTATAAAGAATGCATGAAGACTGTCAGTGTATTCTGCATGCAGAGCTCTATATGATGCATTAGCAGTAAGCAAACTTATTTTGAGGATATTAGAGTTGTTGGGTATCTAAGAGAGAAGAAAATATAGGCAGAAATATTGCATTCATGACCTTCATTGTCATACACTTTATCAATGGTTAAAAAGTCAATGAATATTAAACAATTAATTTCTTTTTCCTTCAAATTATTGGACATTTGTAGTGTTTGGAAATATTTATGTTGAAAGTTGTGTGGCAATCTGTTTGATGCATAGAGAAAAGTTAAATGTGGAATTTGCCAGGAATCATTATAATTGTAGTTAAGAAACTGTTTCAGTTATTGGATCTTCAGTGTCATAGCAGGCACTGTTATCCTTGGTTTATATACAATTTTATTATCCTAGTACTGCATAATGGTCACATGACATCAGAGATTCTCTGAGGTTATAGAAGCTAATAGAATTGTTTCAAAATGATAACAATAGGATACTAGGAAGAACAGCATCCACACAAGCAAACAGCAACTTTACTTAATTCCTTACAAAACATTGCAGAGTCCCAGCAGAAGGATATTAAGGGGTTACTGAGCCAAAAACTTAAAACTTAGAAAAAGCTATGATTAATTTAATCTAGGCATATTAATAAGACCTGTTTATGTACACACTTTCTGCTAGTGTTTTACTTATAGCACACCATTTATACCATGTATTTCCTGTTTCATTAAGTTTACGAAATATATCGTTCTGAGAATAAATGCTGGTTGTTAGAGGAAAATAGTTCTTGCTAGATTTGACAGCCTGAAACAGGTGAGGCTGCTAGAACTGTAGTGAGGCTGAAAATGTGTTCCCAGCAGACACATAGACAGAGAGAACATGCATATACCACATGTATATACTCATATGCAAAGCTGACCACACAGATCCCAGAGGCACACACAGAGCATTCACATGAACACAGACAGCACCAATGGGCTCATCCTACTGACTTTTCTGGTTGAGTAAGACAGATTTAGTGGAACTAAATATACATATGGACAATGGTGATCCCTACAGCAGCTGCGTAAAGACACCCAGTGGCTGTCCCTGACTCTCAGACTCCCCCATTGCTGATCTCTGGATTTACAGGTCTACAACCCTAATCCATTCATTGCTACAGATTGTTTCACTCTCACATAGAGAGGTGGACGAGAGTTTCCTAGTCCCATAGGCAACTCACTGCTCTTGTTCTTAAAGACACACAGATGCTTTCACACTCAGAATAGGTCCATAGAACCCCCCTTGGTGCCAGGACACTTCTCCTATTCACTGGATAAGCTCGATTGATCTCATTTGCATCCCAACACTCACTTCAACTCTGTACCAGAGGTCCTCTTACATAAAATGCCAGAACATCCTGAGTCCGAAGGGACGCCACAAGCATCATCAAAGTTCAACTACCAGCCCTGCAAAGGACCACCTCAAAAATCACATCTTGTGTCTATGAATATTGTATAGTCTTGAATTTTGGCAGGCTTGGTGCTGTGAACAGTTCCCTGAGAAGCCTGTTCCAGTGCCCAATCCACCGTCTGGGTGGAGGCCCATATTCTAATATCCAAACTAAACCTCCCCTGACACAACTTCAAGCCATTCTCTCAGGTCTTCTCACTGGTCACCAGAGAGAAGAGATAAGTGCCTGCCCCTCCTCTTCCCCTCACAAGGAAGTTGTAACTGCAATGAGGTCTCCCTGCAGTTTCCTCTTCTCCAGGCTGGACAAACCAGGTGATCTCATCTGCTTCTCATATGCCTTCCCCTCAAGGCCCTTTAATAGCTTAATATTTTTCTTATATTGCAGTGCCTGAAACTGCACACAATATTTAAAGTGAGGCCACACCAATGAAAAGTAGAGCAGGACAATCCTCTCCCTCAACTGGCTGGCAGTGTTTTGCCCAATATCTGAAAAGGCAAATACAACTATCTTTAACTCATTGATTTGCCAGTCTCAGACCAGCATACTGACCAGTCCTTGCTTACTTGAGAATGGACAATTTTATTCCCTTATCCTTCTATTTCCCACACTTATTCCTCCCCAAATCACAAAAATCATTTCTCTTTCCCATCTGTGATTTCTCCTCTAAATATCTCATGAAAAATTCCATGGAATCAGAAAATACTCTTCCCCTGCATGACATCTTTAGGCAGAAAATCCTTCTAGTCTGAAAGGTGATCAGGAGACCTGGTTCTATTGATGAGTTTTGTTCCTCAGGAATAGGGTTAATGACAGGGCCTGGTTAGGGTTTTCCTTCCTCAAATATTAAATTTGGCTTCTTGCCTGTTGTTGTACCCCTGCACTCCTCTGCTCTTATGGAGATGTGCCTTTGATGGGCTAATAGCTCTTCTGTGGTGTGACTGGGAGCTGCTAGGTGAGGTATAATTTCTATGGTTTTTCCCCACAGCCTGTGATTTTCTCTCAGTGCTCCCTGGAGTGTGCAGATGAGCCTTTACCACAGATCCTAAACCTGGTCACATAAGGGACATTACTCTCTGCAGGACTCCTGCTTCAATTGTGCCAAAGATTGGAGGGCATTAAGAAAGTGAAGCAGAGACCTGCAGGAAGAAAAAGGAACAGAGTCATTGGGCAGCTGAGAAATGCCCAGAGAAATTATCTGGATTCAGGTCTCCACTTCCCCTTTCCCATGTAAATGTGGATCAGTCACTTAAAGCACACTTTCACAGGTGGACAAGATAATGTATTCTTCATTTTCTGGGTGACTGACTTTATTCCCTATGGTTTAATTTCAAAACAAGTACTCATAAGTGCAGCATAAGTTAGGTAGACCTGTACTTTGAATATATAAAATGTAATATACAATTATGTTCTCTAAAAATCAGGTCTAGGTTATGTGAAATTTGGCACATAAAATTAGTGGCTCTTTTTGACCATATTATCTCAGTGTCTTTGTTATCAACCTGTGTTTTATTAATGATAACATGACATAAATAATTATTATATTCTTCATCATATAATGGTGCTACATAAATCAGTGTTGGGGGAAGCTGCTGGCTACTATTACTATAAATGTTACCATGTTAAATGTAATATGTCACTGATACTAAAACACAACTTTTTGTGATAGAATGAATTACCATAGGAATATAAGAGCATTCTTTACATATCTTCTCTTATCATTCATTTTCTAATGCAACAGATATTACTTATGCCACTTCAGTTGAGGGATTCCCCTTTCTAAAAGATCTCAGGAAATTGTGTTTCTCCCTACAACATCCTTACCTAGTCCCTAAAGCTGTTTGGGTATATGGCTGGTCATACATATGCACTGGTTCTACTTTACCAAGGCTCTCTACTAAGAAGATGTAGGCATGTGATTTTAAATATATTTTTGACGCAAGTCACATGAATCTCTATGTGTAGTTGGAATGCTGCATCACATCTTAACAAATGTTGCTGCAATGAATACCACATGGAAGTTAGTAAACAATAATTTTGTACTCAGAGAAAGTTTAGAACATTGTAGAAACACACTGATAGAGGATACAGTTGTCTACTCTGTAAGCTTCATGTATTCCATGTACTAGCAGAGTATTTATTTATAATGTGACTCTAATGTAATACAGAAGGCTGTTTCAGTGCATCTGCATAACACAATAAGATTAATCTTGTATTATTATTTCTTTGGGTTATTAAGCTTTGCAAATTTAATAACTTTAAAGTTTTCCTAGAGTTTAATAAATAAAGGTGCATAAGTTTCTTAAGACTCAGGAATGAATATAATGCAATCTGCTGTGGAAAAGATGTCAGCTTTCAGGAAAAGACAAATGCTAAGAAAACTGTCTATGCTAGTTTAACACTGACTTAACTATGTGAAAGAAATGAACAAATATTCAATTGATTTTTATTTGTTTGAGACATGATAATAATGAAAACATGAGTCATATATAATAATAAGAAAAGAGGATAGAGGGAAATCTGATAAGTTTAAAATTGGAAATGTGGTTTTTTATATTTTTTTAACAGTGTTTTACTTTAAAAGAAAATTAAGATGTCTATCTGCACCAGGAAAAGGGGGCCTCCTCCTGAAAACCTCCACAACTGCCTTTGAAATTAAGAGACTTTAATCAGAAAATGTATAGAAAAAGAATAACAGTTCTTAACTACAAATATATGTATATAACCCAAACCAGAACAGAACCAACAGTAACACCATAACCAAAATTTTCCAACCAATTGAGTCCTCTCTCCCCCTCTTTTGGTGCAGTTCTACTTATGGACAGTGGGAGGCAATGCTGTCCTTGGGAGGCCACAGCCACGGGAGTCCCTTCCGGGTTCCAGTGAAAACTAGTTCCAAAAACTCATATGAAAAATGGCAGCCATGAGGGATGGGTTTAAACCTTTCCAATTGGCAGTGCAAAGACCTTCTCCTTGTCCTTTGTCCAAAATAAGTGTTGGTGTGGAAGGGTGGTGGTGAGGTGCCAGAAACTCCTCTGCAGACAGTGCCAGATCCCAGGGAGTCTGCAGCAAATCCAGGCACTGGCGACCTCTCTCTCACTCCAAAGAGGAGCTCAGGGCATGCAGAGCCAAGGGAGTTCCCTCCAAGTGCCTACACCAGCCCAGCAAAGGTAGCTGGCACCTGCACAACCAGGGCAGCGAAGTGTGGCAAAATCACCGGGAAAAAATCCTTCTCTCCCTCCCTCCCCAGTCTCCACCTCTGTAATGGTTTGACCCATGGCTTCCTCAGTAACCATTGTATCTAAGGAAGTTACAAGTATTCCACACGTGTCTTCCACGTAGCAGTGGGGGAGTGGTTGGGTTGTTCCGGTTTTCCCTTCCTTGGCTGAGGAGCTGGTGGGAGGTTGTTGGAGTCTGGTCCCTCTGGTCCCTGGTGGTTCTCCTGTCCTGGGTGAGATTGTTTCATTCTTGTTCCCCTTCCTTGAGGTTTTTAATTGTGTTTGTTTTGATTCATTCGGTTTCTTTAGGTTGGGTTGGTGGCTAACCTATTTTCCGGCTAATCAATCCCCTTTTCTCCCTTCCCCTCTCCCCTGGGGAGTGGAATCCTATGTATTGTGTATACAGTGTGGTTTGTAAATGTTAGTAAATATAATTTATTCTTTTTATTCAGTTCAGTTTCTTTAGAGTGCGTGTCTTTTCTGTTTTTTTTTTCCCTTTCCTTTGCTGGGAAGGTTCTGGGAGGGGGAAGGGGGGCCAGTCCAGGGTTGGCAGCAGCTAGGCCAAACCTGCGACAACCTCCCAGTCATTAAGTTGGAATACAAAGCAATCAACCACCCTTTTGTTAGCTGGTAGTGTGGGAGGGTGGCTGTGAACTACCAAACTGCTGTGTTGGTAAGGGAGAGAAAAACTCCATGGAAGATTTTGAAACTCTAACAAGCAGACATTCTTTTGTATAAAATTTGTGTGGAATATGATTTTATTATTTTCTTGGAATGATATATTACAAAATAATTTAGGATGGATTAAAATCACTTACTATGATCAGTATTGAAAGATGGGAGCTTTATTAGAAGATTATTTTCAAACTTAGAGAATTATTTTATTTACATTCTAATCTTCACTCTTTCAAACACATCCAAGAATATATGTACTTTAATTCATATTGTGTTTCTCAGGAATAAGCAAAAAATCGAGCTTTGGTTGGCTATGATCTTTCAGAAATATCAGCAAAAGCGTTTGACCTTGCAATAGGAGGGGGGGAAAAAAAAGTGAAATACACATCTAACATACAATAAATGGCAGTTTTCAGGTACACTGTATTTCTATTGATGCTATAAAATATGCAGTACACAATCATCCTTTAGTGTTGTAGGGATAAGTAAAAAGGTACAAAGAGGTGTTTCTAGGTCTTGTATTATTTTGACAATGCAGGGTAAGGTCCAAGGGGTGTTTATCACTATGCTATCTTATTTTTGCTGTACATTTCTATATATTTAGGAGGTATATTTCAGACACATAAGAGGTAACATTTGGTAGCCAGAAAATACTGAACAATTCTTTAGAAACTTTATTTTTTTCAAAGTGCTACTCAGTGCTTTGTGATTAATTTATGAAAAAAATCTTTCCTTAGGCATAGAAAATCCTGTTCTTTTAACTTGATTTATAAAAATGTCATTCATAACAAAGATCACTGTTCAATCTCTCAATGGGTCACTGTATTATCTCCCATAATTATTGCTTTACTCTGTCCAGCTCTATTAGTCCAATCCCAGTTCTCTTTCTGAAATTGCTTACCCAGTGTGTTGTGGAAGTCCTACATATTTCAGCAAAAACTTCTGTGTCATGGCTTTGCCACTTAACTTATACTGTCTTGTTGGAGATGGGGACTATATGGACATGGAAGAATGGAGGAGGACGCGGGATCGCCGAACAGAGTTCAACGTGTGGAAGGTCCAGGAAGACCCCGAGGAACCCGGACAATGACACTACAATACGGACTTTCTAAATCCCCAGTTTTATCCCCAGTTTCCCCAGTTTTTATTAAATAAAGATGTCTACTGCTCTCCCAGTTCCAGAACCTTCCCCCAGGCAGGCAGGTGCCTAGCAACAAGAGAACAGCTACCATTGGCCAGCTCCCCCTAGGGGGCGGCCCTGGCCCTGCCTGTCACCAGTCCACACCCAAGTTTACTCCCTCCTAGTTTGCATACCCTATGGGCTGAGGTGGATTTGCATGCTCCGCCTCAGCTCCACCCCTTTTCCAGAACCTTCCCTACCCCAAGTTATATAAACCCTTGTTTTCCCCCAATAAAGTGGGATCAGCCTAGATCTTCGGATCAGGTCAGACCACCTTTGGCTCCTTGGTGTTTGTTCTCTGCTTGCGCGAGGCAAACCATACCTTGGGTCGAGGGATAGCCGCGAACGACAGCTCAGCAGGCAGTCTGCGAACCCCGTCGCTGGTCTGGTCCCTTCCCGATAGAGACCAAGGCTTGCGACACTGTCTTGATAAATAGCAGTAAATACATACATAATGTTAATAAACAGGACTTTCAGCATTTGTTGTGCCTGCAATAAAATAAGTGAAGCTACTTTGCTTCATAAGAAAACATCTGAACAGTCACTTTTACTTACTTAAGTCATGTTGTCTAGGAAACACACATGACCTTCTTGGGAGAGAAAAAGTATCTTATGTTTATGAGGATTTCAGTAGTTCATCTGTATTTGTTTGCATTAAAAGAGCCCAATTTTAATCCCTACAGCATGCAGTAATACATATTAAACTAAAGTCAATTTGCATCAGAAATAAATTCTTGATGATTTGCAGCTCATTTGATAATGACTGTTTTAGAATTGATTTAGAAAAGTAAAACCTTTACGTCATCTATTTTAAAAAGCATTTCTGCCCTCAAACACCTGTAATGCTTGAGCTTTTCTATTTCACAGAAGTTTTTATGTTGTTTTAAAGTACGTCTGTAAAGACATTGTCAGTGTGCCCTGCATCTCATGAGCCATCCTTGTAGCCATGGAACTTGGAAACCTTGCTTGTAACTGAAAATTACATACTATTTAAAGAGTGAGGTGGGCAAATTATGGAGCACACTAAGTTTATGCAACAGCAACAAAATTCTTTGTAAATTTAATATTTTCACATTACTGAAATTCCCAGAAAACAGACTTTGTTCACCAAGTCTTTTCCTTTTAGCTGAGGAAAAAAAAAAAAAAAAGATGTAAAAGCAAAGATGGTGCAAACAATAGGTGCCAAGGTCAAGGACTATCGTGTTACTTCCTTCACTGTTCTTCATCAGAGTGCAAGGCAGATACTTTTGTTTGATCTTGTGACAATAACCTTCACTACTTTTACCTAAATTACTCTAGTTATAAACATTAATAGTGCTGAAACATGCTTTGAATTTATCCCTATATGTTTGCTAGAGTAAGTTATGCTGTCGTTGCTGGCAAGAAAAACTACTTAATGGCTCAGGCATATTTTCAGTCTAAGTATCCTCAGCTTCAGTTATGATCAGAAGAAATTACTAACACTTAGGTCAATTAACAGCTTTTCATCTGGCACTCTCTGTGGACCACCTCAAATTTCAAAGGTTGCCTATGCAGCAAAAAGCCCAGAACAAGAAACTGGAACTGAACTGTTAAGAGGACAAATCTAAAACCTTTGATTCAATATGATTCTCAAGAAGGCAGCACATTAAAAGAAAGATTTTTTTCCTACATTGTTAGCATTAGCAAGTGATGTGGAAAATAGATTTTTTGGAGACAGAATTGCCAAGAAAAGTAAATTAATAGTGGAAGTACAAGTAATCTATAAAATTATAGAAGGGTGAAAACTTAAGAATGTTTTCCCTCTGTCCTAAAGAAATGCTTAAATAAGTAAAATTCTGGTGTTCTATATCTGTGTGTTTGTAGGATTTTAGGACAAAAACTGTGCATGTGATATTCCCTTTCATGGTTTGTTTCTTTTAGTAAAGCAGGTGTACAAATTTCTCTGTATGAAATAACAAAAGTGGGAATAGAAGAAACTGAAACAAAGTCAATGGATAACAACTCTTCCCTTCCCCGAGTTACCTTGAAGTGCCAAATTGGCACAAAACATCAGGCATTCAGTTAATGTCATATATTTATATGAATATATTCATTTCATATATTCAGTTCATATATACTCATATATGTTTAAATATGCAAAAAAATCTCTGATCATTAAAATATCAACATTAATTTTTTACATTACAACCTGTCAATTACTTTGATGAATGTGGTTGTTGCTCAGTCTCTTGCAGTTTATTTTTCTGTTGCTTTTCTGTTTGTCTGCCTTTACCCATCTGATTTTCCTTTTCCTGTGTACCAGTCCAGACACATGTATTACTCCACACATTTTGTCTCCTCCAAAGCTTTCTCTTCTTATTTTCCTCTTATCTCTTTATTTGTCATGCTACCTGTCAGAGACATTTCTTAAATATTAATACAGATTAATGGCTCCATTATGACTGCATCTCTTTGTTGCTAGTAATGAATTTCAAGTAATGTCATACAAATACTGTGTGATAAGATTTATTTCAGTTAAAACTTGAAACAAATTTTGTTTGCCTTTGAAGATGATGTTTCATATTTCTGGTTTCATCATTCTGAACCTTCAGTTCAGACAGGCACTTCAAATTGATTGTTTTTGAACAATAACAAAAAGAAAATATATATACTAATGATTCATAATTCAGTAAGATGGCCTTAAAATATTTTTTTTCAGGGTGACCTCTGATTTTTCACACACAATTAGCTAGCAAACAGAAAATATAATGAAAGAACTTACAGAAATTCTGACTTTTAAGTCCATTATTTTTCTTTCTGCAGCCAGAAGATCATTATTATTATTTGCAAAACAATGTATATTGGGAAGCAAGTTGGTACTTTTGATCATAAACATTTTTAATGTATTTGATGCATTTCTTTCTTCATAATCTTCACTTGAAAACTGTTATTTTTACTGCTCTAGTATAAATAAAATTTTTCCTAAGCAACTCTCTGGGTAATAAGAAGAGAAACCAAATTTTAACCGAGCCATTATGCAAAATAGTACAAGGAATTTTTGCACTAATAATAATCCATTCATAAGAAAGACTTATTTTAGGTAACTATACACTTTAGATTAATAGTATTTATTTTTGTCATAGACTTGATAATATGTTTAAACATCTTCATTTTACTTAAACTCCTTCCTTAATTCTCCAGCTACTGTAAACATTAAGAAATACAGCCTTAATGTTTTACTCCATTAACTTTTGTAGAGCTAAAGACATTGAGGATTGTCGCCTATGCACTTTCGTCTCATGAAGTGCACTTAAAGCTCCAATAAACAGGCAACTAAAATTTGTCCCAGTTTGGAAGTGTTTGTAATTACCAGTACAAAGACACCACTATCAATGGAATAGACTTTATTTATTTTACTTCTAGACATCCATAGTTTTTTTCATTATTTAAAGAAGCCTCAATAGAGGCTTAAGGGAAACTTTCTTTTTATATACATGTGACTAGAGTCACTAATTTCTATCTCAAAAAATGCCTTAATTTCTATTTTGAATTGGCTTAGCATAGCAGAACTATTCTTGGTGAAAAAAATTTTACTTTTCATCTCATTGTGGAGCCTGTTAAGGCATAAATATAAAATGAGTTAGTATCTAGTAATTGTGATTGATGTTGATATGGTAGCCTGAAAAGTCTCCTATATACTTTTCATGATATATTCTAATTTGATATCAGACTAGCAATGTAGGGAAAATAAACATGTTAAAAATTCAGCTTTTTTTTTTGCCTTTTTTTTTTAATTTGACTCAAAAATTATGTACATATCCATAATAAGGCAGGAAAACGAAAATTTTGAGGAACAATTTATTACCGGTATTAAGTAATTATAAATAACCATAATTACTAAAAATTTCAAAACCATCATAAAATGAGTGTCTTCCAGAGAACCAGCAACGGAGAGAAATATAATTGCAGTCTTTTTAATGTCAAGAGGTACTGAAAAATGACAAGATGATAGCAGAAAAATTAATTTAATTCTTTGTATTGATGTATACTGTAGAAAAACTAAGGTTTATTTCTGCATCAAAACCTTCATAAGAAATTGGTATGAAATGATGTGATAAAGCTTTAGAATGCTTTGATATAATGAGAAATAATAAGATTCTACAATTCAGATATGAAACTTCTGAATGAGTTCTTGTGTGTAATAGGTTGTCTGAATCGGCCTCCACACCAGAAACAAGAAAAATGCCAACAGTGACAACAAGATAAACATGTAAGTAAGTCAGAGATATGTATATTGTGACTCAAAGATCTCTTAAAGTTTTTCAGTCAATGAACTGATCTAGGTATCCAGGTATCCAGACATTCAAAGGACTTTGGTTCATTTCTTTAAGCTGTTATAGGGTAAAAGGAAAAATAGCCTTATAAATTACTAATGTCAGTGAAATGATTAGTGTAGAACTAAACCTTAAGGATTAGTTTTCACAATGGCTGATGGTCACCAATGAAACCTCATACAAATCAACCATGGAATTAGGATTGCTCTAGGTGTGAATAGTGAACTATGCTGGCAACATAAAATATTTGGGGCTCTACAAAGCTAAAATGAGGAGAGTTAGAGCAGTATCTCACATATGAGTGATTGCTCAGTCAAACAGTAGATGAAATTCTGCATTCTGAAGTAAAGCACAAAACTAACTAACCAACCAACCAACCAAACCAGTCCTTGCTATGTGCATACACCAGCTGGCATGAAATTGGGTATTTCTTCTCAATCAATATACCATTAAGTCATTGCAGATAGATCACTGAAATATGCATCTCAGTGTTCAGGTGCAGTCAAACACAAGTAAAATTTAGGAAATATAAACTGGGGGAAAAAAATGTTGTCAGGAACAGTGTGGGAGATTTAAACATGGTAAGACCTAAACAAATGGTCTCCTGGGGATATGATGACTGACATAAGTTCAGGGGTGAGGGTTAAGTCAAACTGTACAAGGAAATCCCCAAGATCCTGGACACCTGAGCAGAAGCATCGATCTCTGTCTGGACCTGAAAGCTCTCACAAGCCAATAAAGCAAGGAGGTGTAGCTGGAAGCAAGCAGGAGATTTAAATGGCTCCAGCAGTTCATGCTGGGAGGGTGCTGCAATCTGCAAGTAGGTCCACGTCTCAGGTAAATGCCAAGTGCTCTAGGTCTCTGTCATAATGGTGGACACTTGTCTTAGAGCCAAACCCAGTGTGATTCCTGAGACAGTGCCTGAGAAGACTGATACTTTCACCCAGATGGAATAGGTAAAGAAAGAGACTTTAGTACATGTGGTAGCTTGCAATTGAAGCCCATGTTGGAGCAGGTTTGCTGGCAGGACTTATGACCCCACGGGGGCCCCACACTGGAGTATTCTGTTCCTGAAGGATTGTAACCTGTGGCAGGGAACCACACTGAAGCAGTTCATGAACTGCAGCCCATGGGAAGGATTCAAGTTGAATAAGTTCAAGGAGGAGTGTTTCCTATGAAAATGACTGGGCTGGAGCATGGAAAGGAGTCTTCCCCCTGAGGAGGAAGCAGTGGCAGAAACAATGTGTGAAGTTCTGGTTTTAACTTCCATTCACATCTCCCTGCACCACTGAGGGAAAAGAAGGAGAGAATCAGGAATATGGTTTAGACTAGGAAGGAGGGAGGAGTGGGGAGAAGATGCTTTTAAGATTTGGGTTTACTGTTCATTATCATGCTTGATTTGATTGGGAACAAATTTAATTGATTTCCCAAAGTGTTTTGCCCATTATAGTAATTTTTGAGTGTCTCTCCCTGTCCTTATTTCAACCCATGAGACTGTAATTATATTTTCTCTTCCCTGTCCAGTTAAGGACAGGAGTTGTAGAGTGGCTTTGTTCAGCATCTGGTGTCCAGCCAAGTCAAACCACAACGCAAAGGTTAAAATTTTGTCTGTCTAAACTGGAAAACCACACTCAAAGTGTACTTATAGTTAGCCAGTTGTAGTGGTTTTAGCTAGGCCTTAAATTAGCAGGCTCAGAGAATCTATGTGGATTGGGAGACAGCTATCACTTGACTGGGTAACCAAGGAAATATTTCATACCAGATGACACAAACCTAAGATATGAGTGCAGCAGTGGGAAGTGTTAGGTCAGTTCCACCATGGCTGAAGTAAAAGAAGGACATGCTGCAGCTCTTCTACAGTGCTAGGCCTTGCTCCTGCTGCTGCTGCTACTTGCCTTTTGTTTGAGTTCAGGGAAGTAGAAATATTTTGTTGTTATACTTTCTCTTTCTTGCAAGATGTCTTTCAGAGTGGTTATGAATCTAGAGTAATAGACTTTGTATTAACTGGGGAGTGGGAGGTTATTTCTTGTCATACATAACTTGTGTGTGTGTTATATTGTAGTTTTCTCTTAATTTTCTCTTTTCTGTATAAATATACATAGTTAGTTTAAGCATAAACCTAGTTTGAAGGGTTTGGGTTTTTTTCCCTCTGTCTTTTTCCTTTGGCTGGTTAGTTAAAGAGGAAGGAACCCTTTCTCTCTGTCTTGGACAGCTGGCATTTTTCCAGCTCAACCCAAGACACCAATGTACTAATTTCTGTATACAACCTCCTTATGCAGCTTCAGGCCCGTGTGAAGATCCTTCTTCAACATCTAATATGAAAAAAACTCAGTTAAAACAAATAAGAAACTTGTCTTTTTTTTTTTCTATTTTTTTTTTCCCAGGAGGAGAGGTTGGGGAGGGAAGGGTAGGGAATAGAAAATTGTTTTCAAGATTTTTTTAAAACTTGTCTCATGTAATTTTGTGGTTTGGTGTTTTGTTTTGGTTTCTTTTTTCTGCAGTGTGTCAGGGAGAAGTCACAGCTTCTCAAGCATACCCATATAAGTTTATGGTGTTTTGATGAATACCTAATCATCATTTATCATAAGCTCATAACAGCTGAAAGCTCTACTTCTTGTGCAGACTCACACCACATAATTACATATGCTGCAGGTTTCTGCAATGTGTCAGAAATGCCTTTGTAGTCATGCACTCAGTGTTGAGATTTAACAAAATGGATTTCATATATTTCTTTTCTTTTGAGACGAAAGGCAAAGAAAGCTGTTCTCAGTCTTTTCCAGTTTCGGACTTCCACAGTCTCTCCTACATATCATTATATTTGTATCAGACATCCCATTAAATTTCATGCTCAATCCATGGGGAAATTTAAAAAAAAAATAAAAACTGGTTTCATTTCAGAAGTGCTAATATTTCCTATCTTTGTCTATCCACCCAATTTTATATCAATATAATTACCTATTAAAAAATGGTAAAGAATTGCAACAGTTGCATTTTTCAGTCTCTGATGCTGGTCTTTTTATGACCTTTTTTGGAAAAAGGATCTTCTTTCTGTATTTCTTAGTTGTATCACTTAATATAATACTCAGATTCTATTCTCAGTCTTATAACTTCACTATGACAGTAGCTATCTGAAATGTGTATCTAAGCTTCACAGGTATGAGACATAAAGCAGCTCTTACACAAATATATAACCTGACCTATTGTATATAATGGGATATCTGAAGACTTCTGAGTTGTCTATGAATATCAGCAAAGACAAAAGCTCATAAATACCATTTACTCTAGTGTGTTACTTTGAGATGACAATTGTATCCCAGTCTGGAAAACTTCATTGAGCATTATGGGATATCTACCATATTAGATTCTTTCATTACTTGAATTTTCTTAGGGAAGAAATTGTATAAGTTTTGTTAGAAAAATGGTCAAGATATTCTGAGTAAGAAAATTAAAATTAGGATTAATTTTGTGCAAAAACTTTATCTTTTCGAATTTAGATTCTGTTACACTTTGCTAACCATAACTGACCAATCACTGCTTTAATGCTAGCCTGAAAAACTCTACTGTATTACTAAAGTAAGGCATATTTATTTTTGTTCTAATTGTGACTCAGATCTTTACTGAAGGTCAAAATAATCTATAAGTGCATTGTGTTGTACCTTTTATAGGTATTGAAATCTTGTAATTTGTTCTGACTATATGAAGTCTGCATAGAGCTGATATTGTATATATACAGTCTTCAATGTGATTGCAAGAATGTACAAGCTCATCAAGAAAACCACTATATCTGGTACTCAATTGTTCATGCTATTGTTTCATTGAACCTAAATGTTTTTTGCAGAATGTAGCAAGAAAATTACGTGAATTAACTAAAAAAAAAATCCTAAAAATCCCCAAATTTTTAAGGGTATTACAAGACTCGTTTACTTTTGTCAACTGTTCTCTCACTAGTGTCAAGATAACACACAGCTACCCCTGAAATGCTAAGTAGTGGGGGAGCTGCAGGAAAAATTTTTTCCCAAGTCGAGAACACTAGGCTTACAAGGAAATTCCTAACAGTGCTTCAAACACACTGGGCCTGAGAAAGACACATCTCTTGTTCTTTTTTGAGCTTTATCATCACTGGACCCCCCACCAGCTGCGGAGGTCCGTAACAGGTCTGTGAGTGTTTATCTCTCTCCTCATATACCAGAGAGAGAGCCTGAGAGTCTCTCTGGAATTCAAGGGCAGAAAACATCAAACTGTCTTTGAGAAATATGTTTCTTTTTAGGCAGGAAAGCTTTCTTAAGCTCATAATTCTATCTCCTGGTAGTGAAATCTTCTGGAAGAACATCCTTACACTATTTCTTTTTCTTTTTCTTTTTTTTTTTTAATAAAGTTAATAACCTTCTCCATGTCTTAATTTCACCATAAATCATTTGTTAAAAGATTATTTAATCTGTGAATTCACAGCTTCAGAATACATACAAAACATATATGTGAAATAATAACAAATTAACATATTCCTCCTAAGAGAAACAAAACCACAAATGACAAGGGGACAGTAAAGTGCATAGACGCAAACTTTTATTGTATAAATTCAAAACTATAACACAAAATCCAGTATTGCTTTATATCTGCTTATTTCTGATACCTCCAGATGAGAAATTTCTTCAGCTTATTTTCTTGGTCATGACAGTCACTGACAGATAAGCTGGGAAATAATTTCTTTTGGGATTCAGAAAACACAGTTAATAGAATCTATATTCCTAGACTGCATAAAATAACAAAGTGTGTTATGGTGTCCAGCAGTATTCAAAGTTAAAGGCATCTTGAACCATGGTGTCAGCAGAGGTACCATCCTATCGTTTTAATAGGATATGAGCTGAATAACTCATAGTCATGTACCATACTTTGAAGATCTGTTCAAATTAGTTTCATGCTTCAGTGTCCTAGAAAACATTCAAAAGTAAACAGAAGATATGATTGTTATCACATGAAAGGAATTAATTGGTTAATATTTAATTATTCTCCTATTTCAGGATACACTATTTATTTAGGTTTTTTGGTCTCAAAAGTCTACTGGATTGTTATCTAGTTCCATTTGTTTTTCTTTCAAGTTGGAAGGATGGAGGCAAAGAGAAGAGGTCTTTTTTGGTACATAACATTAGGTGGGTGTAAATGAATGCAAGTTTGGTTTCTAGTGGTAAAACTGGACACAAATTAAGTAGCTGGCTTTCTGCTGTGAACAAGTTAGAAATATTGCTCTCAACCCTATATGTTGTCTTCATGTTTCATTGCCATTTCATATCATCATTACGCTGAATGATCTTTCATTGTGATATATTCTAAACTAAGAAAACATAATTACAATTTTATTGCAAGATACTTGTGGTATCCCTTTTACAGATGCATTAAACTTATTTTGGATATGTGTGCCAAAAAAATCCAAATTGAGGGTTATTATCATATGAAATTTGCTCATATTCTTGTTTTGACCCTCTGTACCACTGATGTTTCTCATTATTATCAAGCAAGAAATTTTTCAGATAAAAAGAGGACACAAAAGTGAACATTTTTCAAGTGTAACAGAGAAACCAGTACTGAAATACGAAAGATTAAAAAAACAAAGTGAGTATAATCTGATCTGAAGTCTGTGAGTAGCTTAATAAAATAATTATTTAATAAAAATCTCAGGCATTGGAAAAAAACTGGGTAAACTAATAATACATTAAGAAACAGTGGGTAACAGAGTAAAAGGTTTTATCTCCATTTTAATTGTTCTAATATTTGCATGCATACATTAAAAAGCTGGTAATTGAGTTGAGACACTTAGAATTTAAATGACACATTTTTTTTATCAAGGTTTTTCGCAGCCTATGTGCCTCAATAGCTTGATAAAAAACAGGCAGCCCCAGTAAACAGCCCTGGAAGATCATCAAGCCTCAGCCTCTTACAGCTATACACTTTCACCAGCTAAAAATGGATGGATAAATAAGTAAATAAGTAAGTAAGTAAGTAAGTAAATAAATAAATAAATAAATAAAGAACAAAACCACTTTGAAATCTGTTCCATTTTCTTTCAAATCCATATTTGACCTAATACAGTTCAGAAGAAAATGTCTTTCCAGAGGGCATTTAGCAAAGTGCCTTGGTAGTGGAAAAGACCTTTCATGCTCCTTTGTTTTCCATTTTGGACAACAGCTAATGTATTGCTACTGTTTGTGCTAGGTTTTTGTTTATTTCTTGACACTGGGGGAACAGACTGAGTATGCATTCCCCTTATCCTGTTTTTCTGCCATTTGTAAAAGGCCAACTGTTGTAAGTAGCTATTACAGATGTTACTTGAGTTGCACTGGGCATTGTAATGAAAAACATTGAATTACAATGTTTCTGACATTTATGGCAGACCATATTGAACAAAAGCTGCTTTTAAACAACTAATTAAAGTATCTATTTTTTTCCCTGAATTTGTAAAATTACTTTCCTTTAACTTTGGGGGAGGTTTTTTTTGGTTTTTTTTTTTTTTTTTTTTTTTTTACTGAAGTGTTAAACAAAGCTTTAACTAAAATTTATTTTACATTTTAGTTCATGGCTTCTAGCTTTCAAACACAAAATATTCTAACAAGTTTCTAAATTTATTTCTTTGAGACCATTCTAATTTGCTGGTTCTATTTGTTGATGCAAATACACTCCTAAGAAGTTCATGAAGTTACAGATAATGGTCTGAACTTTTCCTGCAGATGGATTAAACACCATTTCTATTTTCTAGCTGTGGCTCACTAAGTCTAGCGTCAACCACCTCAACATTATTTTGGTTCAGATAGCAGCATTAATCAGAGCTGTTAGTCTTTTAACATTCATGCAGCAGATACAGTGTGTCAAACCTATTGCCAGAACTTCCATTGTCACTGGTTTGGTGACGATATTTCTGACAGCTCTTGCCTTTTCCTGGTAAATAAATAACACCAGTAAAAAGCTAATATATTTTACAGCAAATATATATGAATAGGCACCTTAATTTCTGCTAAGACAAAGATTTTATAATCTTAAGAGTAGGGAGATCTGGAATAGGGCTAAAATAGTATAGGATTTACTATGCAAAGACTTTGCTGCAAAAAGTGAACTATTTTAAGTAGTGCTGAGCTGAGTGTAAGGGACAAGCTGTGGGGCATAAATCCATTTAATCTATTGTGACAAAGCAGGAAAAGAACTTCTTAAGCAACAAAAGGCCAGGCCATAGGTTTGGCATTTCAGGATAAGAAGCAAAGGATAACATTTCTCACTTCAGAACTTTGCCCTTTAGATTCATAAGAGCTCCTTGGTTTTTTTTTTTTTTTTTGTTTTTTTTTTTGTTTCACTGACAATAAAGTTCAGTGCAAGCAAGGGGGAGATGTTACCACTTTCCATGTGCTACTATAGTTACACACCTGTATTTATGATTTGAAAACCATCAAAGATTTGTTTCAGCATAACACTTCAAAGCTCAGCTTATACTATTTTAGTCTCTTGATTACTACCTAAATGAATGATTCTGGCCCAATAAAGATCTCTTACATTGCTTAAAAATTAGCAGAGAATTTATCTTCCACCTTTATGCTCAACACTGCATTAGCAACATGTTATTTTTATAAATCAATATGAAGTTGTTTAATGATTCCTTTCTTAATTCCAGTCTGCATACTTCTTCTGTATAATACTTAATCAGTATAGATGATACTATAGGAAAATGTAAAGTTCACATTTTCAAATGCAATACAATGGGATATCTAAACCTCTACCCTCACAGTCTTATATATATGGAAATATCCTTACAGTCTCATAGCTATGGAAAGGCAACTGTGATAGAGATCTAAATTGCTTACAGGTTGTTATGCAGTCTTATGTTTTGTCTTACAACACCACAGAATAAAAAGCAACAACAACAAAATCTTTGCTTAAAGCTGTGTTCTCTTCAGCAGTGTCATTCACACCAAGAAAAATCTTTATGTTTTTGAAAGCACTAGAGCATTCTCTCTCTCACTGTCTAAGGTCTTTGTTGACTCACTTGTTGTATTTTCAGACTTCATGTCTACATTTCTTTGCTTCATGTTTGCCTAGCAGGCATATGCTGACACCCCTACCTCTCTCTCAAGGACCCAGATTGTGTCTGTTGTATTCAAGCAGTTGTGGTGAGCTGTGGGGATAGTTCTGATGGAAATTGCTAGGATAAACAGGACTTATTGTGGATTTTATGCAGTTCCATACACAATTTTTTTTCTTGACAGTTAAACTTCACCATACAAGAGAGCTCCGCATTTCATGGAATTTAGAATTTCAGAAGTGTTTTTTTCATATAGATGAAAGAAAGTTATTCCTATGTATCTAGGGAGCTTTCTGTAATTACAGTGTCAGCTTGATGAAGTCAACAACAATGTATTCATAGATTATTGTTATTTTTGTCATGTTTCTTTGTTCATTGTTACTTAGCATAATTGTAGTACTTGGTAATATTTTGGTCAGGTAAAAGAACTGTGTTAAGAAAAATTATATCTGAAGCCACTGGAAAAATATAAAAATCTCATAATAATTTACATCTGTGATCTATATCCCAGAAAAATATCAGCCAATACTTCACAATCTTGGCATTTTACTTAGTAGTTCTGCTTACTGTTTATGTGGTACTGTTATACTTTTATGAAAAGCATTCCGTAGGTCTGGTGCCTGCAAGCATTACTACTGCTTGCATTATAAAACGTTAGTAGATATTTGTTATGTAATCATCCATCTGTCTTACTGCTTGTCCTGTTTCCAGTGAGAACAGGGTAAATTGTTGCAGTAGCCAGGAGGGGGCAAGGCTAGAATCCAGAGGTTGTTCTGTTCCACCTCATGTCATTTGCATATGAATTGTTCACCTCTCTTCTACACTTTTGTTACTAATATTGTTGCTGTTACTTTTCTTATCTTGTTGCTGTTTCCAGTAAATTGTTCTTATCTCAACCTGTGATCTGTACCTTTTGTGCCTCCAGTTCTCTCCAGCCCACTGCTAGGGGAAGGGGAAGGTGAGTGAAAAGTGCATGGTTTACAGTGGTTTTAGTGGGAAAAATGAATTAGAAAATACCATTCCTAAATCATGACACTGCTCCAGTCCCTGTTAACCATTAATGCCAAAAATGTCAAAATTAGAATTAATTTTGCATCAGAATTTCAGAATTGGTGAAAACTAAAACAAGTTATGTCATTCTAATTACAAATCTATTAATGACTTACATGCAGATTTGTGCATCAGCTGCTGTTTCTCAAGAACAGAAAGATTGTTCTGTGTTTGAGCCATGATTACTAATGTAATGTCCATAGCGATACAGGTGGTTGGGAGTTTCATACAGGCATTTCTGAGATGAAACAAAATAATTTTTAAATAAACATTAGTGAGGTGGGAAAAAAAAAGCTGAGGAATATATTGGGCAGATTGGGCACAGATTTCAGTCACAAGATGTGCTACACAGAAATACACAAGCATTGTTTGATGTGAATGACTAAGAAAACCAGAGCCATCTTTATTTCCTTAAGGAAGAAAACAGCAAACCAATCCAACTCATGTATATGTATATGTGTATGTATATGTGTGCGTGTGTGTATGTAAATATTATTCTATAAAAATTTCCATAGGTATTGTTAGAACCTTCAATTTATGAATTTGGCTAGCAGACAATTATTCAAATAATATAATAATCTCATGTTTTACCATGATGTGCTAGGACTGGATGTGAATCTCATTTTGGAACTTGTAGTTTAGGAATGTTATTGCCAAATTTAGTACTCACTATGAGACTCTCCAAACCATGTAGTGTTCATTCCTCCCATCACCCTCTTCTCCTGTGGTATGCTGGAAAGTAAAATTGGGGGCACAAAAGCTAAAGATCACAGGTTGAGATAAGAACAATTTAATTGAAACAGGAATGGCATAAGAAAATGAACAGGAACACCAACAATACTAATAAAAGAGAGTACAAGAAACAAATGATTTGCATGTGAGTTATCACACCCAGAAATACCCAACTGCTCACTCTGCCATGATACCTAACCTGAAAGAGAACCCTTCACTCGTCCCCTTAAAAAGATGTGTACTGGTATAGAATACCCCCCAGGTCCTAGTCATGTCTCCCCCTGACTACCGCAAAAATTAAATCTATCCTGTCCATAACCAGGAAAAAACTGAATGCAAATATTGCCCCTGGACCCATGATCATAATGTGACTGAACATCATATTATCACTTAGCAACATTTTTTCCCTTCTCTCTTTCTTTTTAAGGGTTCAATATGTGCAGTATACCATACTAAGGAAAGAAATGTGAAAAATCAGAGTGTTATTTAAAATATCCTATATAAAACATGAAAAAAATATTTTAACAAAATTACTTTTTTTTGTATCCTTTTCCCACATCTGTGTGTGTGTGTATGTCCCATGGGTTGGGGATTTTTTGTGTTAAAACTTTGAGTGTTTTTATGGGCGCCATTTTAGTAGAGAGGATATTTTCATTTATTCCTTTTTTTTGTTTTCTGGTTCTGTAGAAAATTTCACCAATAATCTTCTAGACATCATCCTCTCGTCTGATGGAATCTCTTGTTCAGAGGAGGTTTTCTTCTATAATTGATAATACTTTGTTGGTAGTGTTCTGTTTCACTGTATTTCTCCTTTCAAACAAGCTTCCTGTGAAGCCACAAAGTAGTCGTGTTTCTTTTTCACAGAAAGTTAAATCATATATGCTTAATAACAGTACAAATAAATTTATACTATTTACATTTTTACTTTTTTAAAGTGCCTAATGGACTTAATGGTCATTATTTTAAAATTACATCTCTGGATGTGGATGTACCACACTTAATTTAAATTTTCATTGTTTTGCCAACAAATGTCACTTTAATTAGCCCACCTAAATTCAAATCTTTTTATGTTATCTTGCAAGAAAGTGATAGTTGAAAAATATAAAGAAAAGGCAAAGTAATGCAGAAGTGTAGAATGCTAGGTCTGTAGAACATACATAGCTATCTTCAGAAAGGAAAAGAGTTTCAGTTATGGTTATGTTACATTTAAACATAACATTTAAGAACATTTGAGATGACAAACAATCATTTGTGACACCCTATGGAAAATTTAGAGAAATAATGTCCTATGAAAGAAGGAAAATTTGACTGGTTTTGTAGAGGACTAAAATCCTCAAATTACTACTCACAAACATGGCTTGCAACGGTTAGGTATTAGTCTGATTCATACCTTTACTTCATAAAAAATGAATATTAACAATAAACTGTCCAATATTATGCATTTAATTGAAACTTAAATTGATAAATAAACTTAGCAGCATCTCACATATTTTGCTACTGAAAAGCAAAAAATGCATTGTGGTGACCTCACAGCAAACTCAGAAGCAGCAATACATGACTGAATTATTTGATTCCTGATGAGAGCTCACTCTTTGACTTTGCTCATTGTTTGACAAACTGGAAAATAATATCTCTTGTAAATAGAAGTCCTTTTCTCAGTTTTACCTAAGTGCTATGGAAATGAAGGAAGAATCTATACCTTCAGTTTAATTTTTCCAAGTTAGCATTTTTAATTTACCTCACAGAATCACAGAAACACAGAATATGCCAAGTTGAAAGAGACCCACACGGATCACTGAGTCCAACTCCATTCCTGCACACGACCATTCCCAAGAGCCATAGCAAGTGCCTGAGAGTATCATCCAAACCTCTCTTGTATTCTGTCAGTCTTGGTGCTGTGACCACTTCCCTGGGGAGCCTATTCCAGTGCCCAACACATCCTCTGGGTGAAGAACTTTTTCTAATATCCACCCTAAACCTTCGCTGACACAACTTCAGGCAATTTCCTTGGATCCTGTCACTGGTCTCCATACAGTGATCAGTGCCTGCGCATTCTATTTCCCTAACAAGGAAGTTGTAACTGCAATGAGGTCTCCCCTCAGTCTCTTCTCCAGGCTGAACAAACCAAGTGACTTCAGTCACTCCTCATATGGCTTCCCCTCAAGGTACTTCACCATCTTCATTGCCTCCCTTTGGGCACTCTCTAATGGCTTGATATTTTTTCTTATATTGCAGTGCCTAAAACTGCACACAATATTCAAAGTGAGGCCACACCAGAGAAGAGCAGAGCAGGAAAATCCCCTCCCTCAACCGACTGTAGTGTTTTGCCCAATATCTGAAAAGGCAAATAGAACTATCTTTAACTCATTGATTTGCCAATCTCTAATTTAAAAAATATTGTGAACACTTATTTCATTTATTAATCATAGAATCACAAAATCATTAGGGTTGGAAAGATCTCCAAGATCATTGAGTCCAACCTTTGACTGATCACCACCTTGTCAACTAGATTGCATCAACTGCCACATCCAGTCATTTCTTGAACACCTTAAGGGACAATAATCATACCGTCTCCCTTGCCAGTTCATGTCAGTTCTTGACAGCCCTTTCAGTGAAGAAATTCTTCATGATGTCCAACTTGAACCTCCCCTGACACATCTTGAGTCTACGTCCTTGTCCTCTCTCTGTGTACATGGGAGATAAGGATGACTCTTACTTTTGTAAAACCTCCTTTCAGGTAGTCATAAAGAATTCTAAGATTTCCTTGGTGTCCTCCAGACTGAAGAACCAGAGCTCCCTCTGCAGTTTGTCATATGACTTACTTGCTAGACTATTCCCCAGCTTAATTGCCCTTCTCTGGTTAGCAAGATACAGACCGTCAGTGTCCGAGACTACTGTGCTGTACTTGTCAAATGTGCTGAACTCTCGCTCAAACTATAAGCCCATTTTAATACTCCTTAATACTTTCCTACACAAAACTCTCATGCTATCAGAGTATATCTAGAAGGTTTCTCATTTTAAAAATATTTCATTTGTATTTGAATATAGACATGCTAACTGTGAATAAAAATGTACCTTCTGTTTTTCTGTTAATGTCATGTATAATGATAGGAAAAGAGGCAACTTTGTGAGTTCAAATAACGACTCTTCACACTAAAATACATAGCTCGTTAATATGAATCACTGAGTTAAATATAATACAAATACGTGTGTATCTCTGAATCTATTGTATGAACAATTAACAGAATAATGGTGAAAGTTTAAAGGCAGCATCATTATGTAACCTGGTCCAGGGCAAATTTAATCTAAAACTTTTTCAAGACGAGTTATTGACCTGATTCTTCAATACTCCATAGACTTTTCTCTAAAGCTTGGTTTCTATATTACCTTTTGAAGTCGGAGGATAGGTGAGCAGTTTGCAGTACCAACAGCCTAATTAGGAAGAATAAAGTCTCTTGGGACAAGAAAACCTTCTTTATATTCAATCAACCAGTCCAAAAATATACAGGGTGGGGTAATGAGTCTTAAAAATGCCAATTTAGTGAGTTTCTAATCCCAGATACTTCATCAGCTGACAAAATAAAAACCTCAGTAGGTATAGTACTTCAAATCTGGGACAATTTACATGTAATTTCAGGAATCAGCAGGGATACACAGCTGGATAAAAATAAAAAGCTTGCTGTAATTGAAAATTGCCTTGCAGTTTGTTTGTGATTAAAATGAAGTTTGGTTTCTTGAAATCTTGTTTAGCAATTAAATCTGTTTTACTTAGGCAATGAAATATTGTCTGTTGTCCTTAAATGATAAAACCAGTACAGTCATGCTTTAACATTTCATGCTAATTGAACATATGTACGTGCATAAAATTTGCAAAATTCATGTTCAACATTGGCTTTTATTTGAATGTATTCAAGAAATGATCTCACTAGAAGAGTCTGTGGTCATCTGTTTATCTTATAAAGAATCTTGGTGACATCCAGTTGTTTTGCACCAAAGAAAAAAAAATATTGCACCTCTTTACATTTAATACAGCAATTCTGTCCAAAAGCCAGCGTGACAACTTTACCTAAAATGTGACTAAAAGTTTGACTTAAATTTAAAGATAATTGTTAACAGAGTTCTTGTTTATTTTCCTTTTCAATTTTTGCATATGTTTGTTCAGTGCGTTGAATAGATTAAAAAATATGAGAGCTGATTTTCTCACAATAAAACAGCCTTCAAGAGACTTCAAGTCTTTCTTTTTTATTTGTTTGTTTTTTTTTTAAATTATTATTTTATTAGGTTCGAGTTAAAATAATGTTAAGAAACAGTTGCAAATAAAACTTGAGAACTTCAAATTTTTACAGCCTCGTTTACTGTAATGTTTCATCTATTTCTTTTTGTTGTGTTGCTTTTTTATTTTTTTTGTTTTACATTCAGATGTAATGAATCCCTATTCCTCGCTAGGTTTACATAGGAGAGATAAAAATTGAATTAATAAGGTAAAAAAAAAAATCGCAATTATTAAATCAGAAAGAAAAGGTTTGTAGCATTAAAAAAAAAATCCCCCAAAGCCACAGGGTAATTAATAATGTAACTTCTAATTCTTTCTTATGCATTCGCTATCCTAAAATATGCACTTAGACATTCTCATACCACAATGCTCATTTTGCTATTTTTCTTATGTGCATTCTTATGTATATACTTCCATAATTAGAACTTAACGTAATGCTAGAATTTTAATAAGATATTTCTTCAGAAGACAAAAATAATATTGAAATAATATTAATTGTTTAAGTATGTAACTAAATTAGCAGCTATAAAGTTTTTTTGGCCTTTTGTCTCAATCCATTTTAGGGTATATTCAGTTCCAAATAATTGATATGTCATTGTAATATTTCTAATGAATCAAGAAGACCAAGCTATGATCCCTAAGTAGAGTTTCCTGGCAAAGAACAGATGACCTGCAATAGTTAGATTGCTATTGCTACACTGACTGAACTAATGAAAATGTCCTGAGAGAACAAGACAGATTGTTTGTAGCTTAAAGGCAGCAAATCTTCACTCAAAAATGACTTCAAATTAGAAAAAAAATAAAAACAAATCATATATAAAAGGGTATTCAATGCACTTCAAGAGGTCCTGAAAAGTCACTTGACAGATTTGAGTGAAAAACAAGGATGGTATAGGAGACTAAATTAGAAAACAGAAGTCACTTAGTCCATCAAACTGGGATGAGAGAAAATATTTTAGAAATTATCAAAGAATGAAGATATGGAAAAGAGAAAAAAAAAGAAGGAATCTTAAAAAATAAAATACACATCCAATAAGTGATTTGAGAATAGGTGCTGTTATGCCTGAATGATTGTGTTTGCCTCAAATTCAGGGGAAAAACTTTCCAAGACAAAATTAATATAGGAACGTAAGGGGCAGTTCTTTAATAAATATTTTCAGATGCATGCCAGCCAGCACCCCCACTGAAAGCTTTCATATGTACAAAGTATATAGAGACACGCGGTGTATGTAGGTGCAAACAGTATATAGATATAGGCACGTGCTGCAGTACAGGAGTTATATAAATTTATAACACTACCTAATTATCATAACTAAAGATTACATCCATCCCACGATACATCCATACTCAAACCACCTTAGTGCCACTCCCAGAACTTTCTTCAGATCTGCCCCTTGACACACCTCCTTGGAACTGAGTTGGAGATCTCACAACCCTTACTTCATCCATCATATTCTTCATGCCACTTTCTCTTATTGGAACTTCTCTAAGGTCCCTGGGCCTTTTGTCTTGTTTTGACCATAATATGTCTTTGTTCTGGTACATGGGTCCCAAGCAAGATGTTCTAGCAGCTATCTCACCCTTGAGACAGAAACATAAGAATGTAGCACAGAGGTAGAAACTGTTAGCTATTACTTCAAATGTAAGAAATGTATACACCTATATAAAAGTCCACAAATATATACAAATATATATAAATATATAAATTCCTAAGGAATCTTCTGTCTGGCATTATTAATTAAACATGCGTTTTAGCCCATCTGCAGTGCATTTTAGGACTTTCTTAGGCATTCAGCAAATTTTGAGTGCTAGTTTTGAGCTAAAAAGAGTGACACATGGCAGGTTAAAGCTGAAGATTTAAGTTGGTATAAAATGGTAGGAAATGGAAGTTTCTGAAAAACAAGTCCTTTTGTGACAGGCTCAAGAAAATTGCTGTTCTTCATTTGTAAAATGGGGTACTTGACTAAAGGAAGAGATGAACATTTCTCCTTGTAATATTAGTTAACTATCCAGAAATGGAAACTCTAATTTTTCCTGATTCAGTTAATGAGCTTTATTTGTTGTCTGCTCTTATTAGGGAGCTATCACCTCTGTTGCAAGGCAGTCTTCCTGGCTTCGCCTTTGGCTCCACTTTGCATGACACAAGTATCTATTGAGTTAATTTCTAAGCTGCTACTAAGGTAAGCAGAACCTACATTTGAAAAATAACAATTAAATCATACACTTTCCTTTAATTCTTACAAAATGAGTAGGACCATTTTAAAGTCTTTTTCCTAAAAATAATTTCCCAGCTGATTACACTTCTTTTGATATTCCCTTTGAAGTGGAAGTGGATTTAATTTTTCTCTTATAAACAGAAATTCTTCAGTAGACTTCGGAAGAAGATATATTTCTATTTCAGTGAAAAGCAATGTAATCATCTCATCTGGAAAGATTTGCAAAATGGTCCTAAATGGCTCAAGATAAGTATGATTTTGAGGGCTTTTACTAGAAGAGATTTCTAAATTTCAAAAAAGGGATAACAAAGAAGTACCAGCAAAATATGAGAATTTAATGGGAGGCTATACACTCTGTCTTTTCTACAGGATAGATCAACTAGAACTCTTTATCATCATAAAATTCTGTGAGGTGAGAATTACTGTAATCAGCAGTCATTGAATCAGAAGTATATTTTAGAGGCTTTTTTTTAAAAAAAAATTCTTCCTGAAAAAAAAGACATAAATTACAGTAGTAACAAATGTTAAAAATTGTGATTAATAGTTGGTCCTAAGACACTAAATGCTGAACAGACATCCTTTTTATATGTAGGTATTTTGAAAACCATTACATCAAGATAGAAAGTACTAGAATCTTGACATGACATAATTTTCTGTGGAATATTACTCCAAAGGAAATTTAGTAACTGTAGAGGTGTTGGCTGAGAATGAAAATGAGGAAGAAAGAGAGGAAGAACAGAAAGACCCTATCCATAATTCTGTAAAGCAGTACATGATATTGACAGTGTGTTTGGGTTTCAAAATATTCCACAGAAATTCTATTGCTACAAAAGATTATGGAAACAGAATTATTTTGTCATGATGCAATTGTAAAATGTATTTGGTGGTAGTGTCTGCCTTTCTACTAAATTTCTAAAATTAAAGGTCATTCTCTGAAGCACATAGTAAACAACTGGAGTTTTTTTGTTTGCTGGTTTGTTTTGTTGTTTGTTTTTTTTAAAACATGTGTGTACATCAATAAGGGAGATTAGATTACATGCTTGAGCCTATCCAGCTCTGTATGCACTCAAAAATGACAAAAAAATAACAAAACAACTTTGAAAACTTAAATTTCAGTACACAGGCATATTAGAAAGCTTTTTTAAATTTCTTTTTTGGTAAATATCACATTCTCCCTGAAATATATCAGAAGGTAAGTATTAGCTAACAAACGTATTTTTCCTTTAAATCTGAATGAAATTGGTCTTGATTTTACTCTGCCTATTTTTCAGTGAAGAAAAATACAAACATTTTCTCTTTTTTTTTTAACCTATTTTAATTTTTAAAGGTAAAAAAGACATTACTTAGCTACAGTTAGAGTAATTTATAATTATCTAACTTTGCTTTTTTAACATCTTTCAAATTCCAAAATTTGCCAAAAAATGAGATGGTTTCACTTCACCTCAAAAGATATTCAGTGCTTTTGGTAAATGTTAGAAATGTCTTGCTTGAAACACCATTTGTACTGCTGTTAAAGAAAACAGCCCTCTGCATCTCCTTGGAAATATTTATTGTTATTCAGCCTGAAAACTGTGAATAAAAAGTTTTAGAAAGCACAATAGTCATATGAAAGGGAGGAGGGAGACAGAAATGCAAAGATTTCTAGTCTTAACTGTGTTAATTAAAAGTTATTAGCTGTAAGTGCTTCCAGGCAATCAGATCCTTATGTACCCAACACTGTCTGTCTTTTAACTGACAGCACACAGGATGGAAGGGGTTCTGACCTCTGATGTGAAGCTTCACTTCAGCCAGCGAGAAAATTACTAGCAATAAGCGCTTCTATAGAATCAGAGCCTTATGTTCCCCAACACTGTCTGTCTTTAACTGACAACCCACAGGTTGGAAGGGATTCTGACTTCTAATGAGAAGCCACACTTAAGCCAAAAAAGAACTTTTCTCACAACAGCTCCCAAAATAACATTTATTAAGACAAATATGTGACAGTTATTGTGGGTTCTGCTTTGCTGGTGATAATGTTCAGCTGCAAGATTGTATTTAATTGATAATAAAAGATCCCAAAAGAAACTAGCACAAAACACATTCTACAGAGACAAACACACTAAACTCAAGTTACAATACAGCAAGGTATCCCATTTTCCCAACAGACAGAAACTAGCAACAAAGAACTACTAACTAAAAGCACAGCCACCTAAAACACTTATCCAGACACTCTCTCAATAACATAGGACAAAAAAATATCTTGCACACCACTATCTCTGTAACACAAAACAAAAGGAAAGATAAGAGCTGGTTCTTATCCACATACATGTTGACTGTAGTTGCAAAGTAAGAATAGCAAAAAGCAATAACCAATATAAAGTAGAAAGTGTGAATCAAGTTACTGTTATTAGTATTAAGGTAGCAAAACACATTTAGTAAAAGAAATGCTTACAAAGTAAGAATCAAAGCAAGAAAGGAAGAAAGTAAAGTTAGGAAAATTAGAAATCACATGATCTCCTCACCCCTACATTGTTCCGGACAATCTGTAGCACTTACCCTCACAGAGACACTGGCATATTTCCCTCTCCTCCTGGAGTTTAAACTCCAAACACTTTTTATACCTTTTTCTTTTCTTCCATGTGGTTTGTGTGGCTAAGTCAATCTATTGGGAGGGTGATGGTGATGCCCTGAGGTGAGGTGGGCCCTTGAAGAAATTGCAAAAGAAGGCCCTGCTATGTCTTAAAACTCCATCTTTTGTTAATCTTATCAGTTTGAAAGCCCTTTGTCCTCTGCTTGGAGCATCTCTCCAGGGGGGCTGAGGCATTTTCCTCAACCCATCAGGCCTTATCAGGGCCATCACCCTACAACAATGGTTGGAGCAATTCTAAGGTCTGAAAGTAAGGAGTATCTAAAGGAGCAGTGCATTGTTTCTTACACCTTTCTTATTTTTAATATTGATTATATAGGTGCATTCTCAATTCAGTTTTTGTAAGAACTGTGTACCCTAGAGAGAGGTATTCTTTGATTAAAACAGTGGGATGGGAATGAGCAGATCTAAGTACCATTACTGGCCCTTTCTTAGACTTCATTACATTATCATGTTCAAGACAACATAATTATGGTATAAATATGCTTATAATACTTACTTCAAAGGTGACACTCATCTTCTTTCTCTGGATTTACACCTCATCAGCATATGAGCTGTTGCAGAATAGTACCACAATACAAAATCTATACTTTCTGGTGAGCAACAAAATAATTCTTTGAATGATATGGAACTGATTTTTTAAAATGAAAATGTATTTTTTTTACCTGTAAGTTTTCAGATTGTATGAAAACTATAGAACTATGAATCTTCCAAAAACCATCTCCTAGACATATATATATTTTTTTTTTCACTTTTAGAGAGAAAGACAGGAAGCTCAATTAACTTTACCATATTTCAAGAGTTTCATTGCCCAGAACTGCAAACTAATACTTGCTTACCATTGTGACAACTGCCTGGCTAGTTATAATTTTTTTTCCTAATATTCTTAGTAGCTTCATAGGTTGAAATTATTTATATTCATAAATCTGAAAACAGTGGTTATGAAAGACTTAATTTGCTGGACTGACCTGAATTTCAGCCCAATTTAGTTAACAGTAAATCAGATAAGCTTTCTAATGCCACAACAGGCATTAGCAATAATCTACTTTCTCAACATTTGCACTGTGCTTTCAATCCTGATTATGGCCTATTTTGCACCTCTATGATCTGGAAGTCCTCTGATAGCAATCATACCTATGACATTCCAGCTACTACAAAGCCACAAAATTGTAAATTCATGAATTATAAGTAGAGTTCTCTGAAATCTATTTATAAACATTTTTAAATGTTTATTGCAGGTACCAATTGCATTTCTTAATGCCATTGCAGATATTTCGAATATTACTTAAAAATCCTCTAAAGATTTAGTTTAAAACCAATTACAGCAATTTAAAAAAGGGGGGAAATATTATTTAGTTGGGCTTTGTTTGTTTTTTTTTAAACTGAATCAGAATTATTTGGAAATTTTATCCATAGTTCAATCTGGTATAAATTATCACAAGAAGATTGAACGTTAATTAACATTGATTACAAATTGGTTGAAAAAATGTAGGCATACTTAATGTCATGTAGCTATAAGTGTCTCTCTGGGATCTTTTCTTTGCTGTGAAAAGTATCTCAAACTGGAACTTTAGAGAAACCAGACACTGCTATCAGAATGCAAGAAAATTACCAATGGACAGTTCATGTATTTCAAGGGTTCAAATAATGGAAAGTCACTTGTAACACTTGTGATGATTTTGAATATTTAATTGAAATTATTATTTCAGTTCAAGAAAGTGAAATAATTAATGATTTAATTTGAATAATAATAATTATTAATTATTTAGCAAATAATTATTAATTAGAAATACTGATTTTTCAAGGCAATGCATGGATTTACAATGATTTCACTTGTAATTTTTACCACATCCTTACAAAGCAATGCTTTTAAATTATTTCTATGCTTAATTTCTTAGCATTTGGAATAGGTAGCCATTTAAAAAAATGTTATATGTTGTAATATAATATAATATTCCAACTCTCTGTTTATCTTTGAGAAACACTTAGACTGTTTTTGTGAATTTTACATAAGTTTTTGATAATGGAGGCTTAGTAAGTATTTGTAACACTTTAGATGAAGTACTTTAAAAGGTATTTAATTAAAAAATTAAAGAGACATTGCAATTCAGCTGTAATGACTAGCAGCAACTGCGTAATAGAATTTAATGTAATATAATTATTTTTAATAGGTATTAAAAAAAGGAAACAAACACTACTATTTTTTTAATTAAACTTTAATCTGGATTCCAAAATAATTGAATTTTATCAAAACAGATAACTATATTTACCTGTAGCTTCTTCTGTAAGTTCTCTACAATTCATTGCTATTCATAACCATGTGAACCATTATATTGATACATGAAGACTAATGAAGGCTAATGTATTAGAATTTTATAAAGTATTAATAACTTTTGCGTAATCATTGCATAATGAGCACATGAATAAATGAATTTCCTTTGTGAGAAAGGAAAGCAAAAAATATTCACATTATTATTATTAAATACAGGGTATGAAATATAGGGTAAAATGCTAGTGGAGTTAATTTACATTAATGTGTAAATTTACTGTTTTCAATAACAATCGTGAATAAGTCATGATATGAGACTTCGTTTCACACATCTGTGTTTGTATTTACACACATATATTTTGCAAAGAGCAAAGAACTTCTTAGACAAACAGAACCATGCAAAATATTAAGAACACCAGTTTTATCTCTTAACTGCTATGATTGTTCAAAGTACACTTTTTTTACATATACATTGTATATAAATATGTACTTACATTCACATAATTGTAACTGCAGATTAAGAGTTTTTATGCTGAGAATTTTAAAATAAAATGAGAAATTCACATCTCCGTTTTACTTCTCCTTATACAAAAAGTAAACACTGTAGAAAAATAAAAGATAAAATCTCTAAACATGACCTTTAAAAAAATAAAGTTGAAAAACACATACTGTTTCATTTTATGTTTTTATAAGTCAGGGCTACTCCAGAAATTTACAAAATAAAGAACTTAAAATTAATAGAGCCCATTTTTCTGATAGAATTATATATTTGATAGAAAGAACTTTTCCTATTATATATACATAATGACAGTTTTTAGATAAAGGATATGAAGTCTCTTTATTTCTGCGCTAATTAACATTGATCTAATCTCACTTCTAATAGAATAGAATTAAAATAAATTTCATAGAAAGCCACATATGTAATTTTGGTTTCAGTTTCTCTGTATTGTTTTTTTTTTCTTTTTCTTTTATTACGGAACCAGTCTTCAGCCTTTCTGTAGTTATCTGTAGTTATCTGATGTTACACACAGAAACATGACATTGCAGGATGGAATTAGAAGGGACCTCAGGATACTCTACTCCTACCTTTTGCTCAAAGCAGATCCGTTCTGAGATCAGACCAGGTTGCCTAGAGTTTTGTTCAATCAGGTCTCAAAAACTCCCAAGGATGGAAACTGCATCACCTTTCTGAAGCCACCTGGTTCTAGTTCCTGACTATCTTAATGAGGAAAAGTGCTTTTCCCATATACTGGCAAGATGTTGCTTTTTTAAAATTATGGTTGCTATCTCTCATCCTCTTACCACGGGCCAGTGTGATAACTCCATCTTTCAGCAAGGTGTGTCACTGTTATGTTCCCTCAAATTCCATTCTTCTCCAGACTAAACAATCTCCAGTACCACCATAAGCCTGGTAACTCCCTGCTGAACATACTCCAGTTAATCACTATCTTTCCTCAGCAGAAAGTCACAAAACTGGAAGCCTAATGACCACTGAGGGCAGGGGAATAATCATCCCCCTTCACCTCCTGATCATGTTACTAAAGCCCTGGTTGCAACTGGCCTTCTTTGCTTTCAAGGCACACTTTTGGCTCACACCCAACCTGCTATCAACCAACAACCCCCCAGGTCTCCCTCAGATAAGCTGCCACCTAGCTGGTGTGGTCCCAGCCCATGTCATTCCCAGGTGGTCTTTTTTCCCAGGAGCAAGTCTTAGCATTCATTCTTGCTGAATTTCATGAGGTTCCTTGCAGCCCTTTCCTCCATCTTTTCCAGGTCCCTCTGTTTTGCATCTGTAACAGAAAGTATCAACTGTTCTGTGTCATTTGATGCCATCTTCAAATTTGATGAAAGTGAATGTTGTTACCTTCTCAGCTAATGCTATTTGATTAACAGTTATTCAGAGAAAAAAGCTTACTATCAGTAAAAATAGAAGCGATGGGTGTATCTGATTATTGTCATTGTGTGTGCATGTGTGAGGAGAATTTATATTTTGACTGGCCAGGGGAATGTTCTTGTTATTTTTCTTGAAAATACTGCAACAAAGCTGCCTATATACTAATTACTTTGTCTAAAATTCAATATAAGTTTTTATATTTGACAGAAGAATCTACTAAACATTAATCATAAAACTATGTAACAATATGATCTCTGAGGAAAAACTGTCTTTTTGACTTGTGTCAATATTTAGGTTCATGGGTCAAATTTTTAATAATTTATTCCGCAGTGGAGTGGCACAAGTAGCTGTGTTGTTGAGTCTTTATCTCCTTATCTGTCTCTATCTCTATCTCTACCTCTATATTTATCTATATTAGTGAACTAGAGATCAGTGCAATAGGAGCATTTAGAAGACTTGTAGGACAGGCCAGACTTTGCTTTAAAGCAAAGTTTTACTGACTCCATTCATTAACAACACACTTCATGGTAATGTTTAATTTTTATGTATTGTGATTCACTACCTCTACAAATACAAAGGTGTCAGTATTTAAAATATATTCAAAAATAGTAATTTAGCTGTGAGCTACTGTTAACCTATGGTTAATATTGATGTCTGTAGTCCGTGATAATGTTCAGTGTGGAGGTCAAGGTGATCAGACTTGGCAGCTCCTTAGCTAGAGTGACTGGAGCTGAATTGGACTTCTTTCTTCTCTGTTTCATCTTGATATTCTTATGATAGTTTCTGTCCTCTTGACAGGGGGATTTCAGCTGTTGCTGATACCCCTTTTCTTGGTTTCAGTTCACTTGAAGGTGACAAAATAAGATGATATTTTATGCCATGTAAGTATCTAGTTGTTTTATTTAGCGGATAAGTTACTCATTAAATTAAAACTATAGATATTAGGGTAGCACACTTATACATTATTATTTGATCTGAACATATAATTCACATCCTGTAAAAGGGAAAGCAATACAAACTGTAAGAAATGTTTTAAACATTGTGGTATGGCACAGATCATGGGGATTTTCACTGCGGATTCATGTCATTATAGAGCACCTTTTCTTTCTTGTCACATTTGTGCTTGCTAAATTTACAAAAGTTGTATGACATTGACATATTCCTACAGAGATACTGACAAGTATGTATGGCCAAACTTCACGAATGAAGATTTGGGAAGGTCTTTCCCCACATGGGGGTGTTCCCTTCGAGCCTGCGCAGTGGATGTTTTATTTTTTTAGGTGAGGCACAGCGTGCGCAGAACTGGCCCCACTGTTTCAGTCCTGAGGTCCATCTGCCATGGCCGAGCGAGCTTGGACAGTGACAGTGAAGTCCTCAGGACTGTCTACAGCACCCAGTACTGACCGGGGCTGACCCTGCTGAGCATCCAAGATCTGACAGGATCGGATGGCAGGGAGGCATTGAACTGCCCAGTACGGTCTCCACTGAGACTCGAACTCACGACCTTGTGATCAGAGTCTGGAGTGCTCACCATTACACCACGGGACCGTCCCAATACTGACAAGTACAGTTTTTTCAACTACTCAAAACATCTCACATTGCTGCATCTACATGTGAGAGGGTATCATTGATTTAAACTTAAAACTGTGAGGAGGGGTTTATTAATCTGATTTCTGCTATCTTTTTTTTTGCCAGCCTCCCAAGATTTTGAGGCAGACATATATTCCATCAGATTCCACAATAATTCACAAATTTTTCAGTAGGCTTTCCACAGAGCCAAACACAAATTTAAAGTTCTGTAACAAGTATTTGTTTCCCTTTAGTACCATGCTTAGAGATATTTTATATACTCTAAATCTAGAAAAGTGTGCTACAAAGCCAACGATTCTAATCTTTTGTAAGTCTTCAAGGTAAATAAGTCACAGACAGGGGAATTTAAAAATTCAAGCTCTTGGATTTACTACACTTTATTAGTCATCCTGGAATTCATACAAACTAAACCATAGATAACTATGTTGAATGTATATAAAACAGATTTAGAAGTGTCATTAAAAATATACATAGTTAATGGATTCCAATTGTCAAAGTCAGGTTAATATATCTTAAATTTTTTGGAAATTTTGGGTGAATTTTTTTGGGGCATTAGGTATTCTTTAGTTCAAGCTTAGGAGTTTCTCACCAGTGTCAACATTCAAACATAACTTGTCTTCAGGCCTGTACTTCCCTTTACTGTCTCAGCTGAGGGGTTAGACATCACAATGATTCCATGTTTCTATTTAATTATATAAATAGATATATTTTTTATATATGTATATTCTGTGGATATATATGTATTTATGTGGAACATATCCTTAAAACAATCTTTAAGCTGATGAATGGTGTAAAGCTTTATACTCTGCTTTTTCAAGACTGTATACCAGGACATAATTCTCTTCAGGTACTTGTTCTTCCAAACTATATAGATCAAAAAGGGTATAAATAGAAATACAGCAGGAGGCTTTTAAATATATTTTTAAGCATCTCAAAGTACCCTCCCTAGTTTATAGGCACCCTGACTGTCAAAAAATCCCATTGAAATCAGCTTGAGTTGGAGGGCCAGAAAGGTGGAGAAAAACAAAAATTAAGTTCTAGATATTCAAAATTTTACTTCCTTCCCACTGGTATTGGTCTTAATTTAGGACTGCGTAGTCTTGGTAAGATCATTGCTAAACAGGGTATAAAATATTAGAACACTAAGAGAATGCCTTTTCTTCTAAACATTTACCATAATAAATCTGCATCTTTTTTTTTCTGCATTGTCCTAGTTGAGCAGGAGGGACCAGTTGACACTGTGTAAGGGTGATCAAAGCTGTGTATTCTACCCCCTCTATTCATTCCCCAAGGACAATGGGCCATTAGCAGCAGCTGCCCAGGGAGTCATTATCACCTTCACACCCAGCCTGAGGGGGCGGAGCTGCCAATGGGCCATCAACAGTTCAATACCCCCTGGCTCCCAGAGTTAATCACCCATTGTGTGAGTCCCCACCCAGGGGGAGGGACTGGGTGCTCCCTGAGGGTACATAAGTGGTGGGTAAGAAGACTTTGGTAACTTCTTGTTGGATCCAGAGGAGCAGCAGGACCTCGACAGGAGGACATCACCGCTCTCGCCCTGACCACAGCCCTCGCCTGCACCAACAGGTTTTTCATTTCCTTTTGCTCTGGACTTGGGGGAACCACAGGGGTCTCAGCACAAGGGCAAACAAACCCCCTTGGGTTTGGGCCCCAGGACACTGGGTTATACTGCTGGGTTTATGTGAGTTGAAAGCAATTTCCCTTTTGTGTCAGTGTTTTTATTGTAATATTATTATTAAATTTTAGGTCTGACTTATAATCTCTCTCTCGTGGTGCGTTCATTTCCCCTGCTGGTTTGCCTTTAAACCAGCACATGCATTTATTAAAACATTCATGTCTAGTTCATAAAACGAGCCCTATATTTACTGACTTCCCATATGAAATTATCTACAGTGAGAGAGGTCAGTTTTTTTAACATTATCTAATAGTGATTTAAAACAAGCCTTCAGAGCACAAGTGTCTTGTTTATTAGCTTGCTGTTAATAGATGAAGCCAGAAGTCTCTAAGCAACCAAAGATTGGGCACTCATAACTTTCCTCATTAGTGGTTGTAAGGTATTTCCAAATTGAGCTCATGAGGCTTTATCTGTATTAATCTACTATTCCTTCTGTTCAGCTTGAAGTGTATTAAGAAATTCCAATGTGTGTTAATTAACTTCTTGAGTACTGCAATTTCTATGTAACCAAATTAATACAACATATTTACCTGAAGTCTACCTTGCAATTTTTTTAATTTTTTTTTACTTTTCAATGGCTTTTTAAAAATAATAATTTAAACAAGAATATGTTTTAAAAAATAATTTTCCACAGTATTCTTTCATAAGTTGCCTACTTAAAACTAGAACTTAACATCAGATGCAGAAAAAATGCTTTTCAGATTATGTTTATTTTACAGGATCCAAAAGTTTAGTGATGATACTAAATTCTCATAAAAGCAACAGACCCTATGTCTCTATTTTGTGCAGGGGGAAATCATTACAGCATTAGAACCTCCTGAATACAAGGTAATCTATAATGACTGAAATCTCTTTTGAAATAGGCACCAGAAGACCAAAGGAATGCATAGATCAGAATGAAAATAAAATTCCTGACAGATAACTAAAATGTGAACTACAATTCTCATGCAAATATAGAAAACTGTACCTTATAAAAATCTGCACTTAAGCTGAAGCTGTAAATTAGGATTAAACTGTCGTTAATAACAAATTGTAAATAAAAGAATGGTATAACAAGGCCACATAGCTTCTTGCTAATTGCATTTCTTACATAATACTTTTTGAATTTCACAACTTTATTAGAAATATTTTATATTGTAGGAGAATATATGAAGTCTTTATCAATATTTTAAGATTTCCTTGAATCCAGCCCCTCTGGATAATATATATGCAGGTAGAAATGTTGAAGTATTTGGAAGTTTGTGTTACCCAACATAATTGCAGTACTGCTGTCTTAATAGCAATAGTGAAAATGAACAGAAATGTAAATTTTCAACAACTTTTCTAGATAATTTCTTCATGGAAAATTTGAGCCATATTACATTATTTCAATTAAAAGGTACTTCTTAAAATTGTAATTAGAGATCAAGTATTAATTTATCTTATGCTGTGCAAATACAGCATCAAAATTAATTAAAATAACATGCACTAACCAGATATTGAATCACCTTACCAACTTTAGAAAATATCACCAAAGAAATTTGTCTACAAATGGGTATAGCATTAATAGTTACAATGATAAATCATTTGTCATATTCAGAAACTCTTTTATATTACTTGGGAATCTGTGCAATTTTTCAAGTTGAATAAAAATTTGCAACATTGATAAAGTTCTTATGTACCAAAATCATTCCTATTCAACCTTTTCCTCCTGTGATATATTTGCCTAAAGGCAATATTAAATCAAGTGATGCTTTCTCAGACAACCCATATTATTCTCTATTTATATAAATTTTATGATACTAACATCTGTAGTTTCAGATTGCAGTAATCATAGTTTCTATTCTCGTTAGAAATTTCTCACATACTTTAAAAAATATATATTTAAAAAAGCAAGCACAAACCCCCACAACAAACACCAAAAAACCCCCCAGGTGCTGAGCCCATATAAGCACAGATACATTCATAATAAGAAATTATTGTTGAGACTGTTAAAAACTTTGGACTCAAATTCGAATTAGAAGAATAGAGAAATATCTTTCATCTATAGGAAATCACTACTCAAAAAAAAAATCTCTGCACAGAAATAGCCAAGAACTGATGACAACCAAATTATCCTTTCTTCCATTTTTATTTAAATATTTCTATGTATTTTTATATTAAAATCATGTTTTTCTACCCATGACATAACTTTATGAAAGGTATAAGATAGCTAAACAGCTTTCTGTGAAGGCAGTGTCTTTGCTATGGATGTGTTTGTCTACCACCATGATATTCCCTGTCATGCATCTGCTACCTTTCTTCAGCAGTGTACTGAAATAGATAGAACTATCAGAGTGATCTGCTTGCACCCAAAACAGCAAGAAAGGGAATATTTCTGTTACATTTGAGGAAATTATACTTAATCTTGTCATATGCTGTCTGTATTCAAAGACTTTGCAGTTGCCAATGATTATCTGGCTTCTATCCTTCCAGTTTCACATACACTGTAGTTACCATTCACATGTTTCTTGGCACAGATCTGAACATAATTTTTTCCTTACCCAATAGTGAAGTTTTTGTGGCCTTCTCAAAAGAATCATAAAGCGGTGCAAACATGATGTGTTCTATTTTATACTTAGCTATTTTATGCCTCATCAGTTTAGTTATACTGTTACCTTTTCAATAATGATAGATTGAAAGGTATCACCTTCCTGGAAGAAAGATAAAAAGTAGTAGACCTGTAGTCCAATTGAGTTATCCAGAAGAGTCATACTTTCTTTCTTTGTCTTCTTAGTCAGACATGTGCATGATCAATTGCTTTCTCTGGGCATTGTGGTATTTGGACAGATGTATCCAGAACAGGTTTAATTCTTGCTTAAGAACAGGATGAAGCATCTTCAAAGTTCATAAAAATGTTTCATATTGGCTCCCTTTCATACAGGACTTCCCTCTGAGACAAAGTAAAAATGTTCTCTCTTGATGGGGTTTGTGTGTGTGTGTGTATGCACACATGCACTTTTTTTCCCTTTTGCACAGTGGTAAACAAAATTACCTGGTGAAAACACTATTTTTTTTCCTTTTCTTTGTGGTTTAGTGTCATGCAAAGCATATGGTGCTAGGCACTTAATTTATATATGATAACCATAACACCAGTTTCTATTGCAGAAAACCATTGTTGCTTGTATTTTCCTTAATTTTCTTCATTTAATTACAGGCAAGTGAAATTAGTTTATATGAAACAGCAAATTGAAAACAGCAATATTCATAATTATTTTCCTATAGAAATAGAGCTTTAAAATAGAAAAAAGGAATCAAATATATAACTTGTAACTTTTTTTCATACTCTATGCTTTCTGGATCAATTACTCTTCCTTTTCTACCTCAAGTAAGACTTCAGCTTGCCAGTAACTGTAAAACTATAAATTATGTTGTTATAACTTGTTTTAGTGTACAGTCCATTGCACAGTCATAAGTTTCTTTCTCTAGAATTTCTCAGGATGAATCAGTTAATTAAACTTGCTGTATCTCCAGTATTTTTCTGTAAGTTGTGAAATTACTTTTATATTGTTTTATATTGAAATTACTTGTATATTGTTTTGCTATACGTATCCTGGAAAAGCAGAATAAATTAAATAAATGGAAAAATAAGCCTAATAATATAATTCTAATCTCAAATGGAAAATGCATATACATAGATGATACGTTGGAGCAATCATGTTTAGTTTACAATTAAAAAGTTGAAGTAAAAGCCTATAAATAAAGATTGCAATTTAGAAATTCTGAGGTTTTTTCAGACAATTTTCTATTAGTAAATACTACTTGATGATGTTATTCACATGATATATAAAATATAAGCAATGTACAATGTCATAAAAAAGTCTAAACATTCATAGTAACCCTGTTTCTACCCATAAGGAAATATTTCTTGTTATAAAAATCAGATGGTTTCTCTTATGATGTTTTCTCACTTAAGGGACACAGAATTAAGAAGAAAGGTAACAGCCATTTACGACTGCTTTAAACTACAACCATATACTCATTTTTAAAAAAATCTAGCTACTTTTTGAAAACCAGTAATATTTCTAGACTTGCCTTCAGAGACTTGAAAACTGTAAAGATTCAAACCTCACAACTTTATTTGCATGGTACCTAGGAAACTTTCCCAATTATATCTTAAATATATTCCCTTTCAGTTTATGCTCACTTTTCTTTCCACCCCTCAGTTCAAATATTATCTCCCTCTCAGGAGGAATGAATCATTTAGTAAGCACATCCTGGTTACAGTATGTGTGCGTTTCTTTTATCTTCAGATTTCTGGATCTTATAACTATCCTTTGTGTCAAAACTAGTTCAGGTAATGTTTGTCTTCATTTATATGCACTATTGGTGTCATGTGGAATTATCCTTAGTCATGCAGAATGAAATAAAAAACCAAATTATCTCCTCTTGAATTTGAACTTACATCTTAGACTAGAATAGTTGCTGCAAACGTTAAACTCTCATGTCTGATTCCTGCTGCAGTTTATTAGTTACTATTTCTGCATCATCATTCCAATCAGCTAACAAAATTCTTCTTCCTGAAAAGTGAAAAAAAAAATTTTGTTTAGTTTAGTCAAATGGTTTTTGTTAGCCAAATGTCTGTTAAAATTCAAAACTAAGAATATTTCTCATGTCTCTCTAACTTTATTTTAGGGAACCTGTACTTAATCAAGAATAGATTCCACTGTTTGAACTTGGGGAAAGTCATGAACACTGATGGGTGAGGACCTGAAAAGCTCCATCACTGCATCATTAACAGCCTGTATATACAACCTGAATGACACACTCAGAATATGCAAAATATACATGCAGTGGTATTGCAAGCAGCATATATCCGCATATATCCTCCCAAAAGAATAAAATGTTCATACTTCTGTCATGCTGACTCACACTAATTTCTAGAATACAAAGAATTTTGACAACAGCTAGAATGTTTGTCCTCTGATTCTCTATTAGGTGTGGGAAGAACTGAGTTTTAATCACCCTACTAAGTTCAGGCACATCGACTTCTTTAGTCACTATACAGTTTAATGTCCCAAATCATGCAATCTGTACCTAGTTTTCAGTCTACTAAAATGTCTTCTCTCTTAGTTTAATATACATAGGTCTAACACATGACAAGCTTAACTTTTCATATTACATTGTAGATTGTATACCTTACAGACTCCCTATTTTTTTCCTGTTACCAGGTCAATTAAGTCAAGGCTCTTGTTTTCTTGTAACTTTATTTTATGTAGTCATTTTAACTTGAAGCCATTAACCTGTTTCTGCTTAAAATTTACCATTTACCTAGCTGCTTCATTTTGTTCAGACAGTATTTCCTTGTCTTTTCCTAATCTCAAATCTAAACCTTAAACTCTCTACTAAGGATTTGATGAGATGGCTGTAAAAGCTTAAGTTATGGGGTTAATACAGTCTAGAAAGCAGAGATCAGACATGACAATTTTATTTAAGCTATCTGCTCAGATGCACTCATAAAATATGGTTGACTAAATTGGGTGAAAGGAAATGTCTGAGGAGAAAACAATCAAAGATTGAGATGATAACTTACTTTATGCTTTATATACTTATTAAAGTCAGGGGTAATTGTTCTTAGTTTTGTAGGACACTGTAATACTCCAAGATGCATAGTAATTCTTTTGCTACACACTACCAAGTAACTTTTAAAATCAATAAAAACATTGCGTAGTTCTCTTATCTTTATGCTCAAATAATTTCTCAGTGAGTTGTCATAGAATAAACATCTGCTTGAATGTAACCCTTCGGCACAAAATCCCACTTGTTATTCTGCCAGTTGATTCCTGATGTGTGGTTTGAGTCCACATCATATCACTCTTAGGAATCAGTTTGTTGGCATAGCTCAACAGATGCTCAATACTTAAAGCTTGCATTTTTTTATTTATTTTAATTAATAGACCTTCCACAGTGGAATAGAATAATAGAGTTCTCCAAGTTTCAGTCGCTGTGTCATGGATTTCATACTATTATAGTGTTTTATTCTTACAGACCTCTGTCTTCTGGGATTTTTGTATTACCCAATTATTATTTTTAAGAGGAATTACACGGTATCTCCCATTCTAAAAATATCTTTATAGCTGTCTCCTGGGATTTATACTACTGTAGTTGAGTATTTTATTCTAAAATATTTCTCACCTTATGGACTTCTACTTTTCACAACTGATCTTTACTACAGCAATCTCTACATCAGTAAATTTCTTGTAGCCATTCTCTATTCACAGAATCATAGAGTCAAAGAATCAATTAGGTTAGAAAAGACCTCTGAGATCATTGAGTCCAACCTATGACTGAACACCACCTTGTCAGCTAGACCATGGTATAAAGTGCCACATCCAGTCTTTCCTTAAAACACCTCCAGGCACAGCCCATTGCAATACCTAATCATCCTTTCTTTGAAGAATTTCTTCTTAATGTCCAACCTAAATCTCCCCTGAAGCAGCTTAAGACTATGTCTTGTCGTATTGCTAGTTGCCTGGTCAAAGAGGTCAACCCCAACCAGGCTACAACTTCCTTTCATTTAGTTGTGGAGAGTGAAAAGGTCATCCTTGAGCTTCCTCTTCTCCAGACTAAATACCCACTTTCACCAACTTCATTGCCCTTCTCTGAACAGATTCCAGCACCTCAATATGCTTCCTGAATTGAGGGTCCCAGAAATGTACATAGTACTTGAGGTGTGGCCTCACCAGTGCAGGGGAAGAATCACTCCCCCACTGTTGCTGGCCATACTACTTCTGATACAGGCCAGGATGCCACCAGCCTTCGTGGACACCAGGGCACACTCTGCTGGCTTATGTTCAGCTGGCTGTCGACCAATGCCCCCAGGACCTTTTCCACTGGGCCACTTTCCAGCCTGTCTGTCCCCAGCCTGTATTCACTCATAATATTCAAGTCATGCTGTTAAAAATTATTAAATGGAAGAATATTTCCATTAATGTCATAGAAAATCAGTTTATTTCTTTTTTTTCTACCAGTGGCTTGCAACTTTTCTTTAGTTACAAGGAAATATAACAACACTGTGCATGCAAAAAACTATTATTGGGGAAAAAAAAATCTTTATATTTTAGCTCACTGTATAGTGCTAAATATACCTAAACTTCAGTCTATTGAAAATAATAGGCATGTCAACATCCATTCACATCATTAATGTGCACATAGAAATATACACCTAATGCATAAAGTCTTGTTTTCTGCCATTAAAAGGTTTTTAGAAGTCTCACACTGAAACCCACAATGATATTAAAAACTACTTTTGTCCATTCTTATTAGAACCCCTCTTAATTTAGATTCATGGAACCTCATGAAAAAAGTTAACAGATCTTGAAAGGGTGACACACTAGCAAAGCAGTATCAAACTGCTTCACTGTTAGGGAATCAGAACTTTCAAAATATACTGAGTGTGATGGAATTTGAGATATGATTCCAGGCATCTACTTTCCTCATTAGACCAATTAGATTATGTCACTCAAATAATTACAGTCAACAGGCTCTTCAGAGGCAGCATGTGTCACTGGACAACTGAGACTGCAGTGATTTGACTAAAGTTGGATAAATCACTGAAGAACTGTTTTTTATTTATTTCTGTGTGCAAATATTTTATCACTAGTTGTGAACAGGGCTGAAATTTATCTTGCTCCATTTAAAACTTTAGAATATTATGCAGACTACTAAACATCATCTTCTTAGGAACAGTAGTTTAGGATAATACCACATATATAGTCCTGATATCATACTTTTATAGTGATTATTCCTCTATCAGTTACTCCACTGGTAAAAACATATGAACATAAGAATTTTTCAATACTTTGAAAATATGCTTAGATATAGTTTTAGAATTCTGGGTATTACAGTATAGGTATCCTGGGCTTGCATTACCTTATGTAGCCAGCTGGGCTTAGATCACCTCTTGAACCCAACAGTATTTGCAAATACTAAAACATGCAATGTGGTATTTCTGACCGTGTCAAGAACATATCACTTTTGAATCTTTATAAATGACACAATGGTAACTAGTTGTTGCATAGCTCAAAATATATACATAGGTATAATTATAAATAGGAGAATGTTAAATAAGATGAAGGTGCCTACTTTATTAGTACTGATCACTTCTAACAAAAGAAAATATTTCATTATATACATAATTGCTCTTGAAATTAAGTTTGTTCTGATAACATTTGAAATGAAACTGTAGGTGGAAAGCTGTAAGTAGTCATTTTAGGTGATGCATTGAGCTTATTGTGCAGGTTAATGAATGTCTCCCTATTTTGTCCAGTTCTTTGATTTCTCATCATGTAAAAAAAAGGAAGAAAAGTACTTGCAATAACTGCACAGAGTATATTATTTACTTTGTTACCCTGAAAAATCATCAGGAAGACTATGTTTCAGAACCACAATGTCTGATGCCTTATTCAAAACCACTTACTCCAATGGAAATCTTGAAATGCTTACAGATTTTCTGAGTACTATAAGTTTTCATATAAGGGTGAAAGGGACTGTGGGTATGAAGATGTATGCCTGTACATATTCATGTAGGAAAAACATCTTTATATCTTGAGAAATTTTATGCTGAGTTTGTTTCTGGAAAAAGTTCTGATATTTTGTAAGTCACTCTAAATACCATTACTCCTTTGGTGGAAACAACACTACCCAAAGGATGAGCAATATCAAGTATGGGATTGTCAGAGAATCTAACAGACTAACTTACTAGCTCATTCTGCTTCTAGAATCATAAGGTTTTGTAATTCAGGGATATGTTCTAAAATTGGTGAACTGTGGTCTCATGATTTCAGATGCAACATGACTTAAAGGTGCATTACCTGATTTTTAAAAAGTCATTATGCTTAAATTCCAATACCCCATATACCTGAAAATGAATGGTTTTTTTTGTCTCTGAGAACCTCTATTTTTTGTGCTTATTGAGAACCTGAAAATTAAATCAATTAAGTTTTGTTTAATTAATATTTGCTCATTTTCCCTTCCATGTTTTTAATTTCTTGGTCAGTATTTTCTAATGGTGGACACTACTGAAAAGGTATAGCTGGGTTAAAAGTTGCTGGGGTTTTTTTATAGCTTTCCAGAATAAGAATTTTTATGTGCAATGTTAATCTTATATTTTGTTTTGTCAGTTTACAATTTCCATTGTCTGCAGGGGTATACTAAAACAATTTATTATATTGTGCATACATCCTGAAATAATGTTTCTGCATATGGTTGATTTTGTTTTGCAAATCCAAAAGTGCTATTAGAGATTGGCAATGCTTTTAGAAACAGGAAGAAAGTTTGCTAGTGTTTTTATCTCACCTTACATTTAATTCATTCTAACATTGATATTTCAAACAAGATTTTATGCTTAGCTGCATCATTTAAATTGAATAGTAAATCAAATAGATTATTTGTACATTGTAGTTATAAACCTAAATTGTTCAATACCAATCAACAACAAGTGCAAGGTAAATTTTCATTGATTTGTTTTGGTTTTTTGTTTTGTTTTTGTTTTTTGTTGCTAGTCCTTTTGTTTAGGTAGTAATATGTTCCTGTGTAAACTCTACTATGTTGCATTTTAGTTCTTGTTATTCTTTTAATCTAAAAAGAAATTATTATATGTCAAAACAAAACAAAAAAACCCACAACCCCTCTAGAAAGTCAGGAAACAATTTTGACAACTTAGAGCAATGTTATTTATATCCAGCCTTCTGATTAGATTGCATCCATAGATTTCAGGCTTATTGAATGATTCAATTACTTTCACAATGTCAGACTATTTAAATGTAAACAGTTCTGAGTCTGATATTACAGGAAGCTTTAGTAATCACATATTTTAAACTGGTTTTGAGATGGTTTTGAACCCTCAGGTACCCTAAGCAATAGCATTCTATTTATATCTTGGATTGTCACCACAATGAGCTTATTGGATCAGTTGAGGTTTTCTTTGGAAACATAAATTATTTCTATATGTAGGAATTATGAAATTAGGACTTTTATTATTTTTTTTCTTTTCATGAAAGTATTTTCAGACTGTCTTATAGATACTTGCTTAAAATACAGTATAAAAGTTTTTTACTGACCCATTTAAAAAAAAAAATTGAGTTGAATCCTTGGAGGTCTGTTGAGGAGGGACTGGATGGAGTTTTAAACAGATGACACTAAGGTGCCAGTAAAGAACCTTAAAGGGCTTAAAGGTTTTACGTGGCAAGGGCGAGAAACAGATTCTGGGAGAAAAAGTCAACACTAGTGATTGTTATTCTGTAATGTTTAGGAGTTCTTTCTTTTAATTCCAAGCATATATTATTTAACTTTATTCTTTGAGATACACTATTTAATTAAAATATGCTGGACATGAGAAACATACATATGTGGAGTCATTCACAGTGTTTAAAATGTATCAGTGTATTTAAATATGATACTTCCATTTGCTGCTTCCTCTGCCACATAGAAGACATTTTCCAATAATGAATGGCTTGTGAAAAAGATATCCATCATGACTTCAGAAACATTCTTTTTAAGTTCGGTTCAGTCAAAAAGCTGTGACAAACACAACAGCAGTTAAGGATGTATTTGAATATCCTATCCTTTGCTTATAGACCAGTGCTTCAGGTGGGATAAAGCCTTTATGTAACTGCAGTTCTAGTGCAACAGATACACACACGTAAGACTATGTAGATCTCAAATAAACCTCATAAGCTTTCCAGCAATGCCAGTCTCTCAAAGAATTTTCTATAGAGCATGTTCCCTAACAGAAGCTAAGGATAAATATAGTCAATGTATATTGTTATTAAAAAATGTAAGGATAAATCTCAGAGAAAAATGTGGTTAAATATGGAATAATTTGAAGAATTTTTATTTATAAATCCGGATGTTCAAAGTAACAGCATTTTTTCAATGTGACTGGATTGTAACAATTTGGTAACTGCCATGACTAGAAAAATATGTTTTGCAGAATATTTAATGCAGTAGCGTCATGATTATAAAGCTTTTGGTGAACTGTTGATCTACAAACGGTATTATTATAATGTAGTATTGTTTCAAAGAATTTTGAGAGATTTACGATTTTATTTTGGGGTTTTTTTTTGTTGGGAGAGAATTTCTGAAGCAGGGGTGGTAAGCAAGAAGGACAGAGATGGTGCAGGGTTCTTCCTGAATCCCAGTAAGAAAGATCCAACAATAAATGGTTTCATGAAATAGCTTTTTTAATAAGATAGAACAAAAGGAAGAATATAGACAGCTAGTAAAATATGTTTTTTCCAGTGGTGGGAAAACCACTTTTGTGCCACACTAGATACACCTCAAATAGGTTTTCTAATGACATCCTGTACAGAACTGGTGCATGGACAAAGGATCCTTCTTTTTGGTCATGTCAGCTATTAATTAATTTTCTTACAAGGAAAAAATTCTTTCCTCATTTTTAGATAAAGGCAAGGTCACACAGGTGTCACAATCAACAGTTTGAAATGGGAGATGCCTTCAGGCTCTTGTCATGGGAGAGTGGAAGGCTTAGACAAAGTTATTTGAAAGCCTTGCCTTTGAGTCACAAGGTGCAGAATGGACTCCTGTGCTTTCTAAACTCCTTCTCAGAGGAGGACTTAGGTGTGACTGAATCCAGTCTTAGCCTCAAACTGTGTCAATGTTTTAGATTTAAGGAATTAGAGAGACGTTATTAAATCACTTTATCCCACAAGTTTTAATGGTGACAAAATGGATATATTTATATAAAATTAATTATTTATTATGACAAATTAACAAACAGGTGAACAGATGAAAGATCTTAATCAGGATTAATTACTACACAATGTAAAAAGCTAAAAATCTACTAGTAGGGTATTATATAACAAAGTAATATAGTGCACTGTAAAAAATCAATTCTATTAAAGCAGTTGTATTGAAGCTAGCAAAAGAAACAATCATTAAGTAGAGATTGATGTAACTCACTGTCCTAGTTCAGCTGGAGGGACCAGCTAACCCTGTGTGGTGGTGATCAAACCTGTGTATTCCACCCCCTCTATTCATTCCCCAAGGACAATGGGCCATTAGCAGCAGCTGCCCAGGGAGCCATTATCACTTCACACCCAGCCTGAGGGGGGCGGAGCTGCTAATGGGCCATCAACAGCTCAACAACCCCTGGCTCCCAGAGTCAATCACCCATTGTGCGAGTCCCCACCCAGGGGGAGGGACTGAGTGCTCCCTGAGGGTACATAAGTGGTGGGTAAGAAGACCTCAGGACCTTCTCGTCGGATCCAGAGCAGCAGCAGGACCTCGACAGCAGGAGATCACCGCTCTCGCCCAGACCACAGCCCTCGCCTGCACCAACAGGTTTTTCTTTTCCTTTTGCTCTGGACTTGGGGGAGCCACAGGGGTCTCAGCACAAGGGCAAACAAACCCCCTTGGGTTTGTGCCCCAGGACACTGGGTTATACTGCTGGGGTATTGTGAGTTGAAAGCAATTTCCCTTGTGTATCAGTGTTGTTATTGTAATATTATTATTAAATTTTAGCTCTGACTTATAATCTCTCTCGTGGTGAGTTCATTTCCCCTGCTGGTTCACCTTCAAACCAGCACATCTTTTGGCGCCCAACGTGGGGCGCGAGAGAGAAGTCAGAACTACAATTTCATTTTGTGTATTTGGGTACAGAAACTCCCTGACTACCATGTTGCTTGATGTATTCATGTGGATGGTGTATCTGGGCCTGTTCATATTTCGACACATGGGGAACCATGTGCCTGTTTTGATGCTCTCTTTAATACCAGGGAGAAGGATCAAAATTGCTTTATTAATATACTATGTTTATGTTGTCATAACATCAGAAGCAATGAATTTCATTGTGAATGTATATTCAGTCTGGTCTGCCTGTCCTGGTTTGGGTTGTTACCTCTGGGGTCTCATTAAAAATAGCACCCAGACTGTGGGGAAAACAGGCGGAGATGGTTACTTCCACCTTTTCACCTCTGCTACAACAATCATTGAAAATATTGAGCTTCCTTTTGATGTTAGGGACAGCATAATCCTGCTGTTAGTGTTGCTTTGTCTCCTCTGTACTGTATACACCATGTTTAGGGTCAGAACTGGGCTCTCTAAGGAGACTTGCTGGAGGCCTGCCCTGGGAGCGGATGATGTTGAGTGGCACGGGAAGTGGGAAGATATGGGCCAGTATTTGGAGACCTTCTCTCCTCAAATGATCTGGAAATTCACCCCGGAACAACTGCAGGACCCTGCCAAAATGCTAAGCTATGTGAAAGGAAGATGCTCTGGTAGTCCCAGAGATGTGCAGCTCACAGCAACCTGCTGGGCCCTGGCCACTGCCTACCGCACACTGCTTGCTGTGGTACAGCATCATCAGGAGGAGGAGAAAAGGAGCAAACCCACCAGCACCATGTCCACCCAGACCATGACTGAGCCAGAGAGGAAGAGAGATACATCAACTAGCGCCATGTCCACCCAGACCATGACTGAGCCAGAGAGGAAGAGAGATACATCAACTAGCGCCATGTCCACCCAGACCATGACTGAGCCAGAGAGGAAGAGAGATACATCAAATAGCGCCATGTCCACCCAGACCATGACTGAGCCAGAGAGGAAGAGAGATACATCAAATAGCGCCATGTCCACCCAGACCATGACTGAGCCAGAGAGGAAGAGAGATACATCAACCAGCACCATGTCCAAGCAAACCATGGAGGAGCCAGAGAGGAAGAGAGATACATCAACCAGCACCATGTCCACGCAAACCATGGAGGAGCCAGAAGGACAACAGAAACCGATAGCAGTTGCCCCTGTCCAGAAAAGAAAATCAAAGACCAAATCAGTTCGTATAGTGCATGACGAGGAAGAGTCAGGACCTTCATCTCAAGCAGAAGAAATGGAGCCAGAAATAATCACCCGGTCCCTATCCCTGGGAGAGCTGCGTGAGCTCCGGAGAGAGTTCACACGACAGGCAAATGAGTCCATCTTGACCTGGCTACTTCGAATCTGGGATGCTGCAGCCAATGATACAATTCTAGATGGGAGTGAGGCAAGGCAGCTGGGATCCCTGTCTCGAGATGTTGTCATTGATCAGGGCATTGGAAAGAGACAGGAAACTCTCAGCCTCTGGCGGCGACTGTTGTCAAGCGTGAGGGAGAGATATCTTTGTAAGGAGGACCTCCACGTACAGCAAGGACAGTGGAACACGATGGAACAAGGTATCCGGTGCCTAAGGGAATTAGCCGTACTGGAGATAATCTTTTCAGAGGATGAGAGATTCCCTAAAAGTCCAGATGGTGTCCAGTGCACATCCCAGATGTGGTTAAAATTTGCACGACTTGGGCCAGAAATGTATTCTCGCTACCTTGCAACATTGCAGTGGAGAGAGGGAGAAGACAAGGTGGGTGCACTGGTCAGCAAACTCAGGATTTATGAAGACACTGTCACTGCTCCATTACGAGCCCATGTCTCAGCTGTGGAAACAAAACTGGCTGAACTGGAAGAGAAGATTAAGGAAGGACTCTTCCATATCTCTCCAGAACAAACAAGAGTCTCCGCCATCAGAAGCAGGCGTCTCCCAGCTAAGGAGAAAGGGTACACTCCACGCGGCAATCTGTGGTTTTACCTCCATGAGCATGGAGAAGATATGAGGAAGTGGGATGGGAAACCCACCTCTTCCTTAGCAGCTCGGGTACGTGAATTGCAAAGAGGCACAACTAACACAGGGAATTCTTCAAGGTTGAAGGCTGCTCCGGTCTCTCGTGGGCAAGGCTCCAGACAGTATAGGAATGATGATGTTATGCCCGATCCTCTTGAAGGAACCTCCCGGTCATATTCACAGGGAGAGCGCAGTGAATACCATGACCAGAACTAGGGGGGCCCTGCCTCTAGCCAGGTAGAGGAGAGGGACAATCGGGTTTATTGGACTGTGTGGATTCGGTGGCCTGGCTCATCAGACCCACAGAAATACAAAGCTTTAGTGGACACTGGCGCACAATGCACGTTGATGCCATCAGGATACGTCGGGGCAGAATCCATCTCTATTTCTGGGGTAACAGGGGGATCCCAACAGCTGACTGTACTGGAAGCTGAAGTCAGCTTGACTGGCAAGGAATGGCATAGACACCCCATTGTGACTGGTCCAGAAGCCCCATGTATCCTTGGCATAGACTACCTAAGGAATGGATATTTCAAAGACCCAAAGGGACTGCGTTGGGCCTTTGGCATAGCTGCTGTGGAGACAGAGGAAATCAGACAGCTGAGCACCTTGCCTGGCCTCTCAGAGGACCCTTCTGCTGTAGGACTGCTGAAAGTTGAAGAACAATTGGTACCGCTGGCCACAGCCACAGTGCACCGTCGGCAATACCGCACTGACCGAGACTCTGTGACCCCCATACACAAGATGATTCGTGAGCTGGAGAGCCAAGGGGTGGTCAGCAAGACTCACTCACCCTTTAATAGCCCCATATGGCCAGTACGAAAGTCCAGTGGAGAGTGGAGGCTGACGGTGGATTACCGTGGTCTCAATGAGGTCACACCCCCCCTGAGTGCCGCTGTGCCGGACATGCTGGAGCTTCAGTATGAGCTGGAGTCCAAGGCAGCCAAGTGGTATGCCACCATCGACATTGCCAATGCCTTTTTCTCCATTCCGTTGGCAGCAGAGTGCAGGCCGCAGTTTGCTTTCACCTGGAAGGGGGTGCAGTACACCTGGAATCGACTGCCCCAGGGGTGGAAACACAGTCCCACCATTTGCCATGGACTGATCCAGACTGCATTGGAAAAGGGTGAGGCTCCAGAACATCTACAGTACATCGATGACATCATTGTATGGGGGAACACAGCAGGGGAGGTTTATGAGAAAGGAAAGAAGATAATCCAGATTCTCCTAAGAGCTGGTTTTGCCATTAAACGAAGTAAGGTCAAGGGACCTGCTCAGGAAATTCAGTTCCTAGGAGTGAAGTGGCAAGACGGGCGTCGTCAGATTCCAACAGAGGTGATCAACAAAATAGCAGCTATGTCCCCACCGACCAGCAAGAAGGAAACTCAGGCTTTCCTAGGTGCCGTGGGTTTTTGGAGGATGCATATCCCAGAGTACAGTCAGATTGTAAGCCCTCTCTACCTTGTGACACGGAAGAAAAATGATTTCCAGTGGGGCCCTGAACAACAACAAGCCTTTGAGCAGATTAAACAGGAGATTACCCATGCAGTAGCCCTTGGGCCAGTCAGGACAGGACAGGATGTGAAGAATGTGCTCTACACTGCAGCCGGGGAGAATGGCCCATCCTGGAGCCTCTGGCAGAAAGTACCTGGGGAGACTCGAGGACGACCGCTGGGATTCTGGAGCCGGGGATACAAGGGATCTGAGGCCAGCTACACCCCAACTGAGAAAGAGATCCTGGCAGCGTATGAAGGAGTTCGAGCTGCCTCAGAAGTGATTGGCACTGAGGCACAGCTCATCCTGGCACCCCGACTACCAGTGTTGGGCTGGATGTTCAAAGGAAAAGCTCCTTCTACCCATCACGCCACTGATGCCACATGGAGTAAGTGGATCGCTCTGATCACACAGCGAACCCGGATAGGGAATCCTAATCGCCCTGGGATTTTGGAAATCATCACCAACTGGCCGGAAGGTGAGAGTTTCGGATTGTCCTCTGAAGAAGAAGAGGAGCAGGTGACACGAGCTGAGGAGGCCCCACCATATAACCAGCTACCAGAAGAGGAGAAGCGATATGCTCTCTTCACAGATGGCTCCTGCCGCATTGTAGGGACAAGCCGGAAATGGAAAGCAGCTGTATGGAGTCCTACACGTCGAGTTGCAGAAGCGACTGAAGGACAAGGTGGATCAAGTCAGGTCGCAGAGCTGAAAGCTGTTCAGCTGGCTTTGGATATCGCCGAACGAGAGAAGTGGCCAAGACTCTACCTTTACACTGACTCGTGGATGGTGGCCAATGCTCTGTGGGGATGGCTGGAGCGCTGGAGAAAGGCCGGCTGGCAGCGCAAAGGGAAACCCATCTGGGCGGCTGAGATGTGGCAGGACATCGCTGCCCGGGTAGAGAAGCTGAGTGTGAAGGTCCGTCACGTAGATGCTCATGTACCCAAGAGCCGGGCTAATGAGGAGCATCGTAACAACGAGCAGGTGGATCGAGCTGCCAGGATTGAAGTCTCTCAGGTAGATCTGGATTGGCAGCATAAAGGTGAATTGTTTCTAGCCCGATGGGCCCATGATGCTTCTGGTCATCAGGGCAGAGATGCGACATACAGATGGGCTCGTGACCGAGGGGTGGATCTAACTATGGACAGTGTCTCACAGGTTATCCATGACTGTGACACATGTGCTGCCATCAAGCAGGCCAAGCGGGTGAAGCCTCTATGGTATGGTGGACGGTGGTCGAAATACAGGTATGGGGAAGCCTGGCAAGTTGACTACATCACACTTCCCCAAACACGCCAAGGCAAGCGCTACGTGCTGACCATGGTAGAGGCAACCACTGGATGGCTGGAGACATACCCCGTATCTCACGCCACTGCCCGGAATACCATCCTGGGCCTTGAGAAACAAGTCCTGTGGAGACACGGCACACCAGAAAGAATAGAGTCTGACAACGGCACCCACTTCAAGAACAGCCTCATAGACACCTGGGCCAGAGAGCACGGCATTGAGTGGGTGTATCATATCCCCTACCATGCTCCAGCTGCTGGGAAAGTTGAGCGAGGTAATGGACTGCTGAAAACAACCTTGAAGGCGTTGGGTGGGGGAACTTTCAAACACTGGGAGCTGCATTTGGCAAAGGCCACCTGGTTGGTCAACACCCGGGGCTCCATCAATCGAGCTGGCCCTGCCCAATCAGAACTCTTGAATACTGTAGATGGAGATAAAGTCCCTGTGGTCCATATGAGAGGTATGTTAGGAAAGACTGTTTGGGTTAGTCCCACCTCAAACAAAGGCAAACCCACCCGAGGGATTGTCTTTGCTCAAGGACCTGGTTGCACTTGGTGGGTAATGCAAAAAGATGGAGAAACACGTTGTGTACCACAAGGGGACCTAATTTTGAGCGAAAAGAGTTTGTAATGTTTCATTGTATACATGTGTATATATATGTATAGGTAAAAAGGGGGTTAATTTGGGAATGACTAGATGGAGTGGAATAAGGGGTGGATAATGTCCTAGTTCAGCTGGAGGGACCAGCTAACCCTGTGTGGTGGTGATCAAACCTGTGTATTCCACCCCCTCTATTCATTCCCCAAGGACAATGGGCCATTAGCAGCAGCTGCCCAGGGAGCCATTATCACTTCACACCCAGCCTGAGGGGGGCGGAGCTGCTAATGGGCCATCAACAGCTCAACAACCCCTGGCTCCCAGAGTCAATCACCCATTGTGCGAGTCCCCACCCAGGGGGAGGGACTGAGTGCTCCCTGAGGGTACATAAGTGGTGGGTAAGAAGACCTCAGGACCTTCTCGTCGGATCCAGAGCAGCAGCAGGACCTCGACAGCAGGAGATCACCGCTCTCGCCCAGACCACAGCCCTCGCCTGCACCAACAGGTTTTTCTTTTCCTTTTGCTCTGGACTTGGGGGAGCCACAGGGGTCTCAGCACAAGGGCAAACAAACCCCCTTGGGTTTGTGCCCCAGGACACTGGGTTATACTGCTGGGGTATTGTGAGTTGAAAGCAATTTCCCTTGTGTATCAGTGTTGTTATTGTAATATTATTATTAAATTTTAGCTCTGACTTATAATCTCTCTCGTGGTGAGTTCATTTCCCCTGCTGGTTCACCTTCAAACCAGCACACTCACCGTACAAGATAACAGGCAGATCTCTCTCGTCCTCCTAACCACTGAGGAGTAAACATGAAGAGGCTTCCCTGCTTCATGGGAGAAGCTCCACACTTTCAAGGAAGTATGTGAAAGGATCTGTCATACAGAAGTTGCACTGGGCTTTTATAAAATGATGGACTGGTAGTCACATATTTACAAGCCTGCAGAGTAGCTTATCTGTCAATCCTGCTTCAAAAAGCAGGATGTCTAGTCTAAGTCTGGTGAACCAGGATGGTTTTAGCATTATTTAACAGAAAGACAGCACCCTGGCTAGCAGTTGAACTTGCATGATAGTTTGCATGATGACTTGCATAGTATGAATATCAGAGTAGGACTATCCTTCCACAGCTCCTCCCGTCTAACAAGCTCTCTGCGGTTGTCCTGTGGCCAAGGGATCTATGCACCCAAAGGCTGTCTGTACTGAGTGCACAGCACAGCACAGACCTGGGACTAATCACTGTGGTAAAATGCTATACAAATCAGCAGCTCTGTTATACACAATAGTCTCCCAGCAGGATCAATGCATTACACCATTTAATCCACATGCAGGTTATTTTTCTCAAAGGTATTAAAATGTATCAATTGTGTTATTAGCATACAGATTTCTCATAACCCTAAGTATAGCCCTAACAGAGCATCACACCCTGATCAAGATCCTGAAATACAACGTCTTCTGCATGGATTGCAGTGCAGTATCATTGCACTGAAACAGTAAATTAATTTGTGATTTTTGAAAGATTTGATCACTGAATATGCTGGGTTTGGCTGAGGTGGAGATAATTTTCTTCACAGTGGCTATTACAGAGTTATGTTTTGAATTTGATCACTGAGTAGCCTCTCTGAAGAAAGCAATATTCTACATTGTTCTATGATTCTATTAATTCAGTTAAGATGAGGAATGGATGATGACATCAGACAGGAAGTTTACTGGATAAAAGCGTAAAACCAGAAGCATTTACATTTTTTCCAGCCCAGACTACAGCTAAGGATCTACTGTCTTACATAGCTATTTTGATAATGAAGCTAAGTTCTGATAATGAAGTGTAATGTTATTCTAAATTATATTTAACAAAACATGCAGATTCATACTTATGTTACACATATTAACACTCAACTAGCATCTAAGGGTTTCAGAAAAACAAACAAAAAAACATCATCCTTTGGTTATATAAGAATAGAATTAAAAGATACTAGTACTGCTTGTGAAAACCTGACTTTTCAAAGCTCGTACTCAATCTTTTAGACAAACTGCTAAAATAGTAGTGGTCTTCTGTACTAATGGCTTTTGTTCATTCTGTTTATTAAACTCTTCATCATTTTCTTATCTCAATTTCTACCCCAAATCACTCACCTTTCTTCAGTTTAAATAGTGCTGTACTGTTTCAAAATTCTTCTGGCTATCTATATTTCTGAGGCATGTATCTGAGCTGAAATGGCCTCAAGGAGGCAGAACTGCTGCCTTTGATTGACAGGAACAGTTACTTTCAGTAATTTTAATTCAGTATATTTAAAAATGAATAGACTAACAGTGCCAATCAAAGCTCTTTGTAGCCATTCTGTAAAATGAATCAAGCTTTCAGGAAATTTGGCAACATACTTTTACACTGATATACCAATGTACTGATACATGTAAGGTATAGAAAAAGAAAGTAAAACTAGAAAAGTGTCAATAAAACTTTTTTCTTCTTTTTTCTTTTTGTGTCATGAAGTATAGGAAAATGCCCACAGAAATCAGTAATTTCTGGTTATATCAGAAATTGACTGTAATACTTTTATATAGATCTCTTTTTACAGTTCTTTTTTCCCACCTGTAAGAGACTGAAATGTTAATGATTCAAATAACTGGTCACTTTTAAAAGCAGCAAGTGCCTTGCTGAGGTCATGTTTGTACCACCCAGCCAAAAGGGAGAAGGGTTTTTGGGTGGGTAGTGCTGAAACCTCTCATCTATGTAAGAACAGACCAGGTGTGAAGGGGCTGTGCACCCATCACCCGAGGATGACCACAACAAACCAATCTGTTCAGCAACAACCTGTTTTTTGAGCTAGTTAAAGACCAGTAACAAGAAGATCCTGCGATATGGGATAATGCTTTTCATCATGCCAATGTTCTCTCTCCTTAGAAGACTTGTGTAAAATTCCCCACCCTGCCTGGGAGGAGGTATCAAGACATTCACACGCAAGCCTGAAAGTATTCATCCCTCCTGGTGGGGAACAACTAGGTCAATTATGCTGATGTGAGAAACAGTAGTCATGTCTTAGAAGATGTCATAAACTATCAAAGGCCACCAAAGCACTCCCAGACTAATTTCTGGGACCTTCCACCAGAGGACCACACTTGATCCATAGTGTTGCATCAGCTAACGTCTAACTCCTCCACTCAAGGAAGGTATTTGGGTGTTGCCACCTGAACCTGAAAGTACATTATCCTATGGACCTTTTTGGCTTGGGGGGTCACCACACCACTGAGTGATCATCAGTGACTGATCGTCACTTTAGCCAATGGACATCTAAATTGCAATTATCAAATCTCATTGCTGGATCCATGAGTGGTGATATCTTTCTTCTCCACAATCTACTTATTACTGAACAAGTTACATTTCTTTACAAAGGAGTCTATGCAGCAGTGGGGAAAGATGTTGGAAAATTCATTTAACTTTAGCACAGTAGTGTTTGTCCTCTGGTTCAGTGATTAATATGTACTAGCAGATGTCTTGGTTTTGAGAACAAGGACTGTGTCAGAGCAAAGAATGATAAAAGAAGTACATTATGACCTGACTACATATTTGAAATACTCTCAAGGATAAAAGATTCATTAGAATATTGTGAACCATATCCAAATAAGTCCATGGAAATAATTTGCATATATGCATATATTTAGGAAAGTAAATGAATATTTAATAGAAATGTAGTGAATATATATTGGTTTTATGACTATAATCTGGTCTGTTAGGCTGCTGTCTGTGCATTTAAGTTGAGTGATCCGCCATATACCCAGTGCTAAATAATGTCCGCTTTTTAATGTAACAATCGGGTTGGAGATTTCATTTCCTGTTTTTTGCTGACATGCTCTTATCCTTTCTTTCTCTGTCCTTCCTTTCCTTATCCTCCTACTCTTTCTTTCTCTTACTTATATATTTTATTAAATATATCTTTATACTTTTATATTATTATATTTCTATAGAAAATAAACAAAACATCTACATATCTCCTTTCCGTTGCAACCAAATTGTTCTAAAATAAACCTGCCACATAAACACTGGCCTTTCTCTGCCCCAAGAGATATATTAACAAGAACCCCAATCACCTCTCTTCAAGGGCAGATTGTAACATCCTCATCTTGAAAGATTTGTTTGACTGTGTAGTTTTTATTTCTTTTTTCTTACTCAGATTAAATGGGAACTTAACAACAGAGTCTTGTGATTTCTATTATTTTTGTTTGTTGACCATGCATTTTGAGCCTGGAAACTGATATTTAAGTCTAAGAAACCTACAATTTTGACATATATTCAGATTTTTATAATGCAGTTACACTGATAAAGCTTCTTGAGTGATCACACCAATTGATTTGGACAAGGATAACCTTCAAGTAATCTACAGATTTAATTATATCTCTTTGGAAGTTCACCTTTTCTTAGACAGGTTTCAGGTTTTATGACCTCAAAAATCTCTAGGCTGTCTTTGTGACTCAGTTTCCACTGCTGTTTTTCAAAATCTGTAAGTCATATGACAGCTGTATTTTTTTAACTGTTATTTAGCAGGTTATTTTTCTACCAGCTTCCTAACAACTAAATTTATTGGATGTCAATTCTCAAAGAAATATTAAATCACTCATCTGTCCATCTAATTCCTATTCCCTCTCAAAAAAGGCACAATTTCTATTACATTTCTATTAAACCATGTTGACAGTAAGTGGACTTTCTTGATGTCATTTTTGTTACTGTAGGTTTCCATTGATAAGTAGCTTTCAAAAGACTCATGAAAGTAACCAGGACCTTGAGGTAATAATTATTGTTACTGCTTCTATTTGGTTTATAGGGAAAAGCACACTGTCATATGTACCAACTCTTCCCATTAAACCAAGTTGCTCTTCACAGTATTTAGAGAATTTTGTGACTCGGATAATGAAATTATGAAGGAACTTTTTATTTTATGGTATCTTGTATCAAAAAACATAGGAAATAACATTTTTCAGTTCTACAGTTTCAATATCCAAGGAGTCCCAGCAGGAAAAAAAGTAGACTGCTTTGATATTTTTAAATGTAAAACAATTTTCTTTACTTTGTTAAAAAAAAAAGGCAAAAAAGTGCAAGCATATTAAAGCATATTTGTTGCTGTTTATCATTAAAAAAGCAAAAGTTAAACTTTGAGAGTTGAAAGTACTCAGGAATCCAAAAATTAATATATTGATTTCTTAGTGACTGCTTAATAAATTTCCATCCATTTATATTTGTCTACATTTTCAAGGACTTATTTGAAGACTAAGGATCGAGTGCAACTGTTACAGATAAAAAGCTTAAAAAGTTCTCTGAATTCCACTTCAATAATTTTCCTATTTCCATGGTGTTTTTTTTTTCCTTTGGCTTAATGTCTATGGCAATTATACTATTTGGAGAAAATTACTACTACAGACACAAAAACTGAATAACAAGCTTCAGGTGTTAATGCATTTGGCTGTAAGGATTTTCATAACATCATTGTATCTGTCAGATTTGAAAATCCTAACAACAGCAAACTGTAGGAGAACTTTTTTCAAAATGTTTGTTTTAATAGGTTTTCATTTCTACATAACCAACAAAACATAGTGAAGTCCATCCTGAAACAGGGTATACACTATTGCTTAGAAGATAGCTGCTGTTAAAAGGTTTTTATGTCTTTATTATAGAAGAGTGTAAAGCTTGACAGACATGAGTCATGTGCCATGGTTCTTATATAATATGGAATTACATTGTATGCTAATAATAAAACAATATAATATAATACATGTTTTTATTATTATGCCTCAGGCACGTGTGTTATTTTAAGTAATGTACATTATTTAAAAATCATACAGAAATACTAGCTCAATGTCTTGGAAAGGAATCACAGACAGCCCTCAAATTCTACTGTCTGATGTCGGTGAATTTGACATGGTGGAAATTGTTACACAACAATCCAGAAGTAGTTATTACGTCATGAAAAAGATATGGGGGGAGGGAGGTGTGTATGACATTAAGGACTGTGTAATTACACCTCTTGAAAGACCCTGAACCATTTATATTCAGCCCACAGAAAGATAATCCTTTTCTCTTTCTTAACAGGAAAAATGCAGTTCCAGAACTCAATGTTAGAAAATATTATGAGAAAACATATTTAGCAACAAATTTTTAAAGTGATATATGAAAAGATTCTCCAATGCGTGAGTAGACACAGGTGGTCAGACAAACAACCAGAAAACCACGTCTGAAATGCAAAGAGTAAATTTATTTAATTACCTTGCTATCTGTAGGATCCTGAAGCAACACCCATGTGGAGACACACAAGTGGGAACACAAGCACCATTCTGGCTTCATCCATCCTAGTGGGTAGCAGGCCTGCAGTTTGCACCAATTTAGCAAGGACCTGCACATGTACAGTTTATCACCAGGCTGTGATCTCCCTGTGTTTTTATGATCTCCAAGCTTTGATCTCTCTCCCAACAGGGAGCTCAAGCATGTCTGTGAGAGAACCTCCAAGTCTCTCCAAACACCTATGTTATCTCTAGAGAGATTCTACTTCTGAAAACAGACAGATGATAAACAGCAGTCAACATAATATATAGGGTTTCCCACACTGATATTCTTCAGGCCTTGGCATTCCCAGCTGCAAGGTCACTTGAATCTATAATCATCCTGGCCTTTCTCCCACTTTTAACAGTTCCCTCCCAACATCTGAGAATGGCAGAGAAGTGTGATGTTCAATCATAAAAGCAATAACAATAATCTGGATTTCTCACACATCTCGAACACAATACTAGGAGCTGCCCCAGGATGGTTTCATAGGTCTCAAGAAGTTGTAAAAAAGTAGATGGAAAGCATTCTTTGAGTCTGAGGACAAAAATAGAAAAGGATAGCAAAGACCTTGAATGTGCCAAACACTGGGTAAAAAAAACATGCTTCTTCTGGTTTGTTTTTATTTTTGGTTTTTTGGGTTTTTTTTTCACTCTTGTCTAAGAAAGAGGCATTTAGCCATTGTCAGGGGCAGGATACTGCTGTTATATGTGATTTCTGGCACAGACCATTGTTGCTGTTGTTACAGATTCTTATGGCATTTCCAACAAATATTTTTTTACTTTGCCAGTGCTTAAGGTTTTGTTCCCACTGCGACAAACTCAGAATCCCACAGTGCAAGCCATATAAACTCAAAATCCTCTCCCTTTATTGTCCCATTAATCTGGAGTGAATATGGAAGGGAAAAATAATACATATACATTTCATAATCTACTATGTCTTTCTCTCTGAAATCTTATAATATAAACCTTCATTAAAATGCTAAATTAAGATACTAAATGTGGCAGTTACAAATATTTTCAAAAGATGGAGAGTATAAAAAATCATCTTGTATGAAACACATTATTGTCCTGATACTTTTCATTTTACTCAACGCTAATATTCTACTGAGTTCAACAAAAGCAGGATCAAACCTCTCAAGAGCAGTGACATTATGATGTATTACACTAATACATCACCCTATGCAGCTCCTTGATGATGTATTGCACTAGTGCTTTATCAAAGTGTCACTGCCCTGATGAAGGCATAGCACCTTCTAGCAAAGGCCTGTAATGAAAAGTTACGTTGTAGAAGAGGTTATGTTATGTTATATTATATGCTAAGTTATGTTTTATGCTGGTATAAGGAATAATATCAGAAATAGAAAGACTAGGTTCCAGGACTGAGTGGCAGAGGTGGATATGCCCAATGATCAGACAAAATTCACATAGTTAAGTTCCTATAGGACTTTGGTCTGCTAATGTGGTGCTGTTTGAATATTTTTGTCCTTTATTCTTTTTCAGTACCTTGATTTTTGGTTTTGATTAAAAACTAAAGTATCAAAAGCCATGTTGAGTATTTCTCCTCAAAAATGGTGTCTAGGTAAAGGAGAATCTTTATATTTGGCTCAATCTCTTTTCCCAAATCATCATCAAGATACTTGATTGGGAAGACAGAGAGGTAAAACAGGCTTCACAATATAGTTTGATAAAATTTTTAAACCCTCACCTCCTTTCTCAACATAGTAAGGCTGCTTTCAAATTTTCTTATTCATATCATACATAAATTCTAAGAAAATGAAAAATATCACATTAAGATCCACATCAAAGGTAGCAAAGTAGCTCAGCATAGCTCTAAACATATTTCCACTGCAATGGAAGTGCCAAATAAATATCTAAATAATCACATAATGTAAAATAATGCACAGTCTGCTAAAATGAAAATAGCATATCTCATGGAAGATGTATTATAAATATCTAATACTGTCCCTGTTGTTATAATTCAGAATACAAAAGAAGAAAGGATTACTAATAATAAACAGTATTTTCATAGTTTCAGTCTACTTGGAAGGCCATGTAAGACTTGGTTCTGCCATCTTTATGCACACTGATTTCTGCTTTATTTTAGCAGTACAAATCAATTCATTCTGGATTTTTTTACTGTTGTTTGAAAATAATGTTACTAATGCCATAATTCAGAAAGGATACAGTCAAGCCTAAAGATAATTGAAACTAGGTAATACTTTGCCTCAGTTTGGATTAGGTGTTTGTGAGCTCTGTTTGGTTGAGAATTATAAAAATCATCTTTTAGAATAAGGATAGATTTTGTCTGTTTGTTTTTAGGACACCTCAATATATTGCTTTACATATCGTGAATGTGTTTGATGCTCTCTATTCTAACATTTTTTTCTGAGCTGTAATGTTTTATAAAGGAAGTAAGATATAAACTGGATAAATTTTTACTGGACAAGCCATGATAAAGCCTTTTCTAAGAATGCAGCTTAAAGAGCTAGACCCCAGGAGGGTGCCCATCTTTTAGTAATGGCCAGGGAAACAAAAGTATAGAAAGGCATGATCTAGGCTGTATGTTTCTATTTATTGATAAAGATCTTCTTTTAGATTTTCCTGAAAAAATTAGTCAATTTCATTAAAAAGTGTTTGTTCTCCCAAAAATACTACTAAGAGACTTGGATTTGCTTAAATATTTAAACATAACTTAAAAAAAATAGGCTTAGTAAAATCAAATAAGTAATTATTTATTATGTGTAGGTTTCAGTTAACCTACCTTTTCTGCATTTGCAGGATTTTGCTAAGTGATACTTAGCAAAATGATATTTTGCTAATTTGATAATTTTGATATTATCTAATGATATCTGTCAGAGTATACTTTAGATATTATCCTGATTGGTGTATGTTGGTGGACACTGGAGTTGTATGTATGGCCAAACTTCGCGAACAAAGATTTGGAAAGGGCTCTCCCCACGTGGGGGTGTTGTCCTTCGAGCCTCTGCAGTGGATTTTTTAGGTGAGGCACAATGTGCGCAGAACTGGCCCCACCGTTTAAGTCCCAAGGTCCATCTGCCACGGCCGAGCGAGCTTGGACAGTGACAGTGAAGTCCTCAGGACTGTCTACAGCACCTGATACTAACCAGGGCTGACCCTGCTGAGCATCCGAGATCTGACGGGATCGGATGGCAGGGAGGCATTTAATTGCCCGGTACGGTCTCCACTGAGACTCGAACTCACGACCTTGTGATCAGAGTCCAGAGTGCTCACCATTACACAACGGGACCGCCCCACACTGGAGTTAGCCTAATTTTATCAGACTTCATGGAACTATTTATTACCTTTTTTTTGTGTGTGTTTTTTTTAATATCTCTTACATCATACTTATTGCAAAAGAAGCTCATTATTAAGAAGAGATGTGAAAAACCAAGAATCAGACTTGTAACAATATTTAACGTATAAATAAAAAGGAATGCTGTGGTGTTGAAATCATAATTTTAACTGTACATGCCACAGATGTTTATGCAAATATGAAATGCTGAACATTCCCAACTCTGAAATAGTAGAACTTTAGAGAATGAATAGTTTGTTATAATGAAAAACAAGAAATATTATGATTTGCCAAAATGTCAAATTTGTCATCTCTGGGTGCACACATCACACAGTTTCTATGTATGTTTCATTAGCTCAAAAATACATTTATAAATAGATGAAAATGATGAAAACCTTAGTAAGTAGCATTTCTCATTGTTTCTGTCAAGTTCAAATATGTGCTACCACAGTGCACATAAAATTTGTAGCATTTATTATTTTTTACTTGACATTTGTAACAAACAGAACACTGATCTATTTTATAACTATAGGTAACTTTCCCTCCTTTTACCATATATCCATTACATGAGTTTATGTTGGTCATTATTTGTTAGCAATGTTCAGTAACAGCCTGAAAGTCCTTTCTGTATTAACATAGCTGCAAAAGCTAGTCCACTCAGTTTTGTACAAGAACAGGTTAGATTTTAGTGTATGTAAACTGTATTTCATGTGATAATAAAAACTGATCCAAATTTTCAAATTGGTTTCTTATAGTACTGGATAAGAGGAAAAGTGGGTCAACTGTTTTTCTTGTCTTTTCCCCAAACATCTTCTTTTCTCTTTCATTCTCTGCCTGGAAAGAAACTTCTCGTTTCAGCATAATGTTATGTATTCTGTTCTAACATAGGCCTTTCATTGCCACCACACAGAAATTAATGACATTGATTGTAGTATTTCCCAGCCAACTATAAGTGGGAAAAAGGGAGATGAAGACCCTGTTTGAATTGTTGTTTAGTATTAGTCTTTATAATTGTTGATTAGAAATATGCTGTTTTCCTGAAAGTATCAGTAATTCTAAACAAGACCATTTCCTCTTGATTAGATTCAGTGTTTATGGGACTGGGTCCTGGTGTGCTTCCCAAAACAGAAAGATCATGTTATGAAAACCAAAATCCTACATATCAAGAAGCTGTGAAACCAACAGCTTTTCCTATGTTACTTTTCCTATTCCTGTTCTTGTGTTAGCTCTGAAAATGAATTGATAGTTTATGTGACCTCTGTTGGTACTGTGCTTTGCCTTTTCCTGTTACTTTTTTCCTTTTCATTCTTCCTTAATTTAGATACTTGGGGGATATTGAGAGGAATATTTACAACACAAAATATGTCAGTGTCCTTCCATGAAAATACATTTTCCATGATGACATCAGTGAGATTAGAAATTAAATCCTTCTAAAAAGCACTGAGGTACAAGGTCCAAAACCCACTAAAAAATCACAAGGATTTCTCCTGCTAGTCTCTTCACTCAGTCAGGTCAGAAATGAACAATAACTATTCAAAGTGTTCAAGGAACATTGAAAAGTCTTGTAAAAAGAAAAAAAAAATATAATACTGATTTCCCATGATACACTACTTTCACATTAAAATGTCCATGAGGTGAACTTGACTCCTGTGTTAATCTTTGACATTTAAAACAGATCTAGATAGCACTGAGGATTTTTAAAAACTGATTTTCTTTAGAACAGAAGAGTTCTTATAACCTCTTAAGTAAGCTAAAGGTAGTTTAATGCAATTTAGATGTATTCAGATATGTAGCTGCATCTTGATTAAACTTATTGTATGCCTAAGTATAATCATGTGTTGATTATTTTTTGTTCTCTCTCTTTAAAGTTCAGTTGTATCTTTTTTATTAGCTTACACTTCAGACATACTTCACCAGTTAGCACTCTACTTCCCTAGATTTTATTTACAAGTCTATGATTCAGAAGGGAAAAACACAAAGAAATTTCCCTAATGCTATAAAACATCACTATATTACAATGTAGTAATGAAAGGCTATTATGTTTCAGATTGGTCTGTACACTTGAGCTCCCTAAAGAAATGAGTTGCTGAATTGATTGTAATTTGTGTGGAATTGACTGTACATGCATGTTAAGCAATTTTCTACAAAATTATACAAAATTGGAACATCACCATAGCAATATTCTATTGTATGCAATTGTAACCAAATATTATAAGCTTCAATAGAAACTTGTTTGATATGTATCATGTTCTGTAAAATCTAGTCTTACCGAAATGAATTTCTAAAAAGAATTCAAATGTTTATGCAAAACCAATTTTGTAGAATTTGTTAGGAATGCAAAAAAGGTCCAAGGAAGTTCAAGGGAATGTTTAATGAAAACACTTAAAGGTAACGTCTTTAGGGCAGCAGTAGAGAAGCTAAGGTGATATTTTATTTCTCTCTTCCAGGAGCATGGTACTGTTTCTCCAGGTCTCTAAAGAACCTATCAGTGCTTTGTACTGATGCACCCAGCATTTCAGGACCAGCTGCAGAATCTTAGCCACACATTTCAAGTAAGAATTATGAAAAGGTTCATTCAGTACTCAAGATCTAGCATACCAAGGACTTTTTAAAGTTAGTATTTTGCTTCTTGTCATTAAAAGGAAAATCTTATATAGGAGCTCTTCCATTATCCCAAAATAGAAAGTCAACAATACTACAGCTCACTTCAAACCATCTGTTTACACTCAATTCTATCACAAACTTCTCAGTCATTTGCATTTTAACCAAGCTGTAAGCTCTGCCTTTGCCAATGTTAAATAATATCCCATAGTTGTGGTGGTTCTTTTCAGTTGTAGTGCTAGAACAAATTTTCAACAACAGAAGGAATATCTTAAGATAGCTACATGTATATCTGAAATTAAACTAAAATGATGTAGAAAACAAAACTGTGCTGATAGTCTGCATTGTTGTATACAGTTTTTAAAATTTGCGTTATTAACAATATATAAGTATATTAAAAACATACAACACAAAGACAGACATTTTAGTATGTTGCCTAATGGTAGCTGTAGTCTGCACAAAACATGAATTTATAATTTCCCCCCAACTTGTTAGAAAAAGAGCTCCATTACAATTATGAGCTAGATATGACTGAGAACATTAGCATCTAAAAGTAGATTAAAATGTCTTATCTTTTATGGTTTAATTTTAAAGTAGTTTCCCTTTTTCTCATGGGGATATTTTACTTAAAAAGAAAAAGAAAATCAAGCAGTAAAAACCCTCTTATCATAAGATATCATATTCTTTTTCCACGTGTTTTCAAACACATCTCCTCCCTTTTGACTTCAGAATTCAGAATACTGAAGTATGCTGTACTATGTATATAGTATAATTAATGTACCCTTATGCATAATGCAGAATGAAATCAGGACTTAAAAAAATAAACTAACAGAAAGAAAGATAAACAACACAATATGAAAGAAAAGTACTTTGCTGGTCATTTAACAGTAATAGGTGTCTTGAAAATTGATTTTAAAAAGCTGGTCATTGACCAGATTGACCAGACCATTGCTGTAGATCTCTGAAAATTTGGACTGATAATATCAGGGCTTGAAGCTGATAAATACAGGAAGTTGTGCCTGGAAATATTGGTTTTAATAAATAAATTTTAAAATTGACAAAATTTAATGGATTTATAATGTAATCAAATATGTTTTCCTATTCTTGTTCCATCTACCATCTGTTGTCTATGGTAGTTTAAGGATTACATAATTAACTTTAAATATTTGGTTGTAGTAATTTAAAATCCAAATCACTAAGAAATGAGAGAATTCTTTATTCTTTCCATTTTCAAAACACAATCTAAAAAAAGGAGCAAGCCCTTCTCCATAACAAGTTCTGAACTGCTGGCTGAAACAAGTAATTTTTTTTTTTGTAGATAACACACTGGCAGAGACAGCTGCAATGCTGTTTCTTAGAACTGCCTTAGTAGTGTGTGTTTGATCTCACAAGTGCCTCTTTTGGGAAAAGAGCTCACTCTTTTCCTATTAATGATAAATTTTGCCATTCTAAGGATTTTCCTAAAACAGATGTTTCTTACTGTGGTGGTGGTTTAAGGAAAACAATACCGATAACAGATATATCATCTAGAAGAACTTAGCTGGTTTCAGTGCTATTTCACGCTTCAACAACAGTCTAAAGATATGGTTTAAAGACATACACTGTAGGAGAATGTAAACCAGACATGTATGATGATTTTAAAAGATTTTAGCAAAAAGATAAAAAAAAAGAGAAAAGAAAGTATAAAAGACAGCAAATACTCGAAAAATCGTAAGAAGCAAAGAAAAAAATATCATGTATCATACTTTGCTATTGACTCATTTGGAAATCAGTTAAACATTGCCCTGTACATCTAGTCATGAGCACTAAACTCTTGTCAGAAGCAGTCTGATGGTCTACGGAGATAATGTGAAGATTCTCAGCTGCTAGCCTCTGTGGCCTGTGCTAGTGGGCTGCTGCAAAGCCTCAGAACTGGATACCTAAAATTTTTAAAGACTTAGATGTTTAAGTATTAAACAACTTCATCATTTTTTAGCTTCACTTTGGACTTTTGTGGTCAGAACCAAGAAACCTGGCAATTTATTTCTCCATTTACATACAATCATAATTAATATAAGTTGAGCATCAGGTAGAAGGTATTTGGAAGGTCCTAGAGGTTTCATTTTTTCCATGTTAGAGAAAATGGTAGTCTGGGTGAACACAATTTAATTTTGATTCCAGAAGTGATCTGATTGTGATTTATAAAAACTCTAACTCAACTTCTACTTGATTTAAAAACAATTTTTGTCAGGTAGGATTCTGGTTTGAAGCTTTGAAAAACAATTGCCTTCTGCAGGTACTGGTTCTAAAGCCTCACATGTAATTTTTTAATGACAGAAACAAAATCCAGAGTTTTTGTTCTCTAGTTACATATTTTTTTCTCTCATTAAATCTTCTGAACTAGAAATCAGTCTCAAGTTTCAAGGTAAAAAGTTATACCTAGATTCAGTGAAAAGTACAGACATCCATGATTGGTGCATTCCAAAATTCTAATAACATGGGCATGATAGATATCTAGGTAGTGACATCATTTATTAAATCAGCTGCCATGTTGGAAAAAATTAGACAATCTTGCAGATTCACACGCCCTTCCTCAGTACTGAATGAAAAGCTCTCTGAAGGAAAGAAGCAGCTTGAAAAACACTGAATATAGGTTGGTTAGCATTGCACCAAGTAAACTAGTTATCAAATATTCTTCCGTCTTAAAAAATTTATTGACCAAAGACCTTTATCAGAAAGGTAATTTTCCCATATTAATCTATTTCTTACTCTGCACCATCAGCAAGTAGGTTGGGGGCTCACAGTTTGGGAGGGGACACAGCTAGGACATTGACCCCAACTGACCCAGAGGATATCCCGCATCATATAGCACCATGCTCAGCAGTAAAAACTAGGGGAAGAAGGCAAGAGAAGAACCTATTCAGTGTGATGGTATTTGTCTTCCCAAGTGCCTTTTTGCATATAATGAAGACCTGCTTTCCTCGTAATGGTTGAGCATCATCCTGCCAACAGGAAGTGTTGAATGCATTGTGTTGCTTTGCTGCATGCATGCCTTTCCTTTAACTATTAAACTGTCTTTATCTCAACCCCCAGGTTTTCTCACTTTTTCTCTTCTGATTTCCTCCCCTGTTCTGTGGGGAATGCTGTGAGGGAAGTGAGCAAGTGGCTGTATAAGACTGACTTATCTACTGGAGTGAAACCACACAGTACAGTCTTGTTGTTGTTGTTGTTGTTTTTGGTTTAGTTGTTTATTGGTTTTTATTCTAGTTGCTGAGCTAATATAATGCATTTCTTCTATCTAGATAATTTGTTTTGGGAAGGAAATGACAGAAAAATACTAGCTTGTGATCTATGCTAGCACAGTCATGCGTAGTATGTAAGACTATGGACAGGGTTAAATCCATGCCTCAGGTTTTTCATCTGAATGTAGTTTCAAATACAGGTGTGGTACCACTAGTATATATAGATGAAAATGTTAAGATATTGCTATGTTTTCTTGATAATAATTATACTAATAATTTGATAAACCCAATAATAATCTATTACCTTTATTATTATTCTGTGAAAGGCTGGAGTGAATTAAGAAAAAAAATCACTTGAGGAATGTCATAGAAAGTAAAATGTATGATAGATAAAGTAGTTGAAATCGGCAGAAGTGTAAGAAGGATGGGCACTGTTTTTCATTAATAGAAAGGTGTTAAGAGAGTGATGATTAATAGAGGAAAAAAATAGAGAGTTAGAGTAAACATGAGTAGTGAATACAATAACACATTCATTTCCCCTGATTAAGCCTAAAGGCATTAGGCTACTTTCTTTAGTAAGAAAATCAATATTTCCTTACCACATTGTTTGAAAGGTGTCTGTACTCAGGCTGAAGAAGACTTTTATAAGAGACTCAGTAGCAGTGTTAGGTATTATTAAGATTTTGAAAATGTATCTTATTGTAAGACCATGGGCCGAAACAATATCCACCCTCCAGATTATTAGAAGAGCCTTCAGTGCTTCTAGCACCTTAAGAAAAAGCACATAGGAGAAAAGCTGCACACATTTTCTCAGAAGGTGCTTTTAGTAGTAAACTTTAGGAAATAAGGGAACATTCAAACAAAATAAAGCATTCCACAAAGCATTGACTTAGCACATGCTAACCTATACAACTTAGCAAAATCCAACCTATCCAGTCTCAAACTATCCAAAATATTAAGAAAGGAGATCAAAAGAAGAAGAAAAGGAAGAGAAAGAGAGAGAAAAAGAGAATTATAGCTACCACCAGAATCCTGGGAGAGTCCAGCTTCCGTGTGTCCAGGTGGCATGGTTCAAAGAAAGATGGGCAGCACATGCTGCTGTTTTTATTTGCTTTGGGTCCTTTGTAGCCACACCACTCACCCCTAGGCAGGACTTCTGGTGTCCCAGCCAGTCTGGGGCTGGGTTAGGAGCTCCAAGATGTGGTACAGGCAATGCTCCCAGTGTCCAGGGCCTGGGAGCTGCTCCAGGGCTGACCCATTAGACATGCAGGGGCTGGCATGTGGAACAGGGTATTACATTGCCTTCAAGAAGTTTGACCTTCCCCTTTCCCTTTCCCACTCCTCTGCTTTGAGTTGATCTGAGTCAATATAACTATCCAGTGTCTCACACATAGCTCCTGGACAAACTGGAGGAGTGGTTCTATGGTAACTCATGAGGTTCAGCATGGCCAAGTTCAAGGTTCTGTTCCTGGCTCAGGGCAATCTCAGATATGAGTATAGACTGGGAGAGGAACTGCAGGTGTATCTGTGCTTCACTGTGGATCTCAATGGACTGCAGGGAGACAGCCTGCCTCCCTGTGGTCTTCTCCCTGGGCTGCAGGGGAATCTTAGCTTCACTGCCTAGAGCTCTTCCTCCTCTTTCTACACTGACCTCAGTGTCTCCAGGTTGTTTCTCTCACATAATCTCACTCTGCTCTCCAGCTGCTCTTATGCAGCAGCCTTCCTCCCCTTGTTAAATCTGTTATTCCAGATAGACTACTGCTGTTGCTAAAGAGCTCAGACTTGGCCAGCAACAGGACCACCCTGGAGCCAATAGAAATTAGCTCTGTTGGACATGGAGGAAGCTTCAGCTATGTTTTCATAGAAATCACCCCTGTAGCTCTTCCACTACCCAAACTTTGCCATTCAAGCACAATACAATTTGAAATTTAAAAAGAAGCAGAAAGCAGATCTTAACTTTAGGGGTCTTATAAAGATGAAGATTTGAGCATTTTGTCTTAGCACTTCACAGATATTTACCTGATTTACACCTGTCATAAGAGTAGGTAAAGTTATACAATATTGTCATAATAAATGTGATGATTTTTAATGGCAATTGCAGGGGAAAGAAAAATATGAAATCAGATGTTGCACAAATCTATTAATTAATGTTTAAACAGTAGTTCATAAATAAATATTTTTTCTCCTCAAAAGTGTAATATTACAAAAAAAAAATGACATGACCATAGAATTGATGTGCAACCTTGCTACCTGAAACGCTTAATACAGGCAATAGAGAGCATCTGGACCTTGTGATTTTTGAAGTTTGCCATTTTTTAGAGTCATGTGTGGGTCAGTGGTCTGAACACAATCCTTTAAAGTGCACACACAATTAATCAGCTCATTAAATATGGAAAAGTCACTGTGAAAGCTAAAATACAGGTCACCTATTTATAAAAAAAACATTTTGTCCTTAAGTTGCTGATGTAGCAGCTCTTCCTACATTTTGTGTCCACCATTCATGTAAAGAAAGTTTAGTATCAGGGCTTAAAATGCTAGTCACTGTGTGTGTATAGATACATAAAATAGTTGAATTACAAAGACATATTTTATTTACTTTTAAATTACTCTAGTTCAAAGTCTAAACTGATAATTTTGAAGAGAAATCAACATAGCTCAACAGAGTTCAAATCAAATATCATAGTACTTTGGCTTGAACTATCAGTTTGATAAAATATAAGGGCTTATGATACACTCTTCGATACTGTTAGTTAATTAAATTTTGAGGAAACCAACAATGATCACAAAAATAGGGACTTACTACCTTTTTTAAGAAGACTTCACAGTCAGACACAAAAAAAAAGAAAAAAAACCAAACCTTTGTCTTTAATATGGCTTAGGTAAATGGTCAACAGAAATAAGATATAGCAAAGTAAGCCTCTTAAACACCAGTCAAGGTGGGTAAGCCATAACTGATAATCACAGAACAATATTTCTCCATTTTTTTCATTCCATTCACTGAAGTTAAAGCAGAATCAAAATCTGTATTCAAATCCATATAGTATTTCTGATTTTTCAAGCCAAATTACCAGGAAGCCTTAGCATAAAACTTATGTTTATTTATCTTAGAGTGACTTACATGTATTCATATTGACAAGTATTGTCCCTCTGGGCTCTATGTCTTAATCAATGACATGGACAGTGCAACCAAATGCACACTCAGCGAATTTGCAGGTGACATGAAATTAAGCAGTGCAATTGACACAACAGAAGGATGAGATGCCACCCAGACAGACCTGGAGAAACATGAAAAGTGGGCCCATGAGACCCTCACGAAGTTCAGCAAGTGCAAGGTGTTGCACCTTGGTGAGGGTCAATCCCAAACATAAATGCAGACTGGGAGATGAACCCACTGAGAGCAGCCCTGTGGATTAAAAGTTGAACATGAGCTAACAGTGTGTGCTTGCAGGCCAAAAAATCAACAGTATCCTGGGCTGCATCAAGAGAGGAGTGGCCAGCAGGTGAAGGTAGGTGATTCTAATTGTGAAACCCCACCTGGAGTCTCAGGCAAGAGCGAAGAATGGAATCCTGGAGTCTTCAGTACAAGACATGGACCTGTTGGAGTGAATCCAAAGATGACGAGAGGTCTGGTGCACTTATCCTGTGAAGACAGGCAGAGAGACTTGGGGTTCTGCTGCATAGAGAAAAGAAGGCTCTGGGGAGACCTCAGTGCACCCTTTCAGTACTTAAAGGGAGCTTATTAAAAAGAGGGGAGTGACCTTTTACACAGAGTTTTTAGGCACTGGAAAATGTTACTCTAAAAAGTTGTAGGTTTTTCACCATCGGAAGAGTTCAAGACCAGGTTGGTTGGGGTCATGAACAACCTAATAGGTAGCACCCTTGCCTATGGCTGTGGGGCTTGGAAGTAGGTGATCTCTAAGGTCCCTTCCAACCCAAGCCTTTCTATGATATTATGATTTCTATAGGCACACATTTTAAATGCATCTCTGGGAAACTTATGTCTAATCATACTAAGAAGGTATTGTTATAAATATATTTATACTTAGGATATTCAAACAGATTTGCATATGGATATCAGAAGCCAACTCCACGTAACCTTACCAGAGAGAAGATAAATCAATAATGGATAACAATGTTAGTAGAAAACATAATCCAAAGCTGTGAATCATTGTTAATGCTCCAGAAGAATCATGGCAAGTTAAAAGTTTTAAAGTGGGCCTTTATTTGTTTTCTGTTGTTTTAGTGAGAAGGTATGTCTTCTAACCTTATTCAGTGAAAAAGATATGACAGGTTTGCAGGACTGTTAGATGTTTTATCTCAACTTCACATTTTGTGTATCTAAGCAGGCATTTTTGAGAGGAAGTGCTGGTTTTACCACTGTGTTGTCATACTGTGTTGCATCTGCCATCTAATCATTAGAATGTTTTTCAAAAAGACTAAAGATAGTTCATCACATAAGAAAAGAAAATACTAATTTCCATTAGAAGCAGTTGAAGGAAGAGGGGAAAGACATCATTATTGCAAACACTTTAGTGAGGTTTTCTTTTTTTTTTTTCCATTTTCTACCAGCTGTGATATCAATGAATATCTAGTCCTGCAAAATTTCATACACGAGTAGTTCCGATTGCTTTTAAATTAATTACTGTCATGATAAAATTATCAACAAGAGACAGGCTATTTGGGATGGAATCTATACCTGTTGTTTAATTTATGTTTCATACTCTGCCAGGAAATGTAGCCTCCAGCTGGCTGTGTGAAAAGGAGCTTAAACATCTTTTTGACTCTAAAAGTGAGCAGACTATTTTGGGTTTATTTATAATTTCTTAAATATTATAATTATGTTCTAGTTTGTTTCTGTTTCCTTTTTATTTCTAAATGAATTTTACATCTGTGATATTTCAGAATTTACTTCCAAAAGAAGAGATAAATTACATAAAATTGTAAGGAAAAAGACTAATAGCTGAAAAATATTCTTCAGCAACATTATCAAATTGCTAAGTGGGTAAAAGTAGACTTGAGTGTCAAATATTAAAGAAGAGAACAAGTCTTATCCTATCCTGTCTTCACACATATAAAGTCAAATTATCTTACTAACAGAGAAAAAAATTCCACAGGTTTTCCATACAAACTCAGGCTGCCTGCATACCTAAAGCTGCCAGTGGTTTGCTGTTTTGGTTTTTTTTCTTCTGAAGCTTACTTCTGACACTGTCTGTTCAGTTATGAGATAGGAAACAATTTTGAAAACAAGCTTTTGAAGTTTTTCTTTGTTTTTGAAAAGTTCACATAATCTAAATTCCACAGATATATAAAGTGGCGATTTCTAGTGTGCTTGGCTTCAGCAGATGAACGCAGTTTTGCAGCAGATATAGACTCTAAGAGTTTGGCACTCCTGTATTCTTCCTGCTTAAGAAATAACGTCTGAACTTTTCTTTTTTTTTTTTTCCTCTGCAGTAGTCCAAATAACATGCTGTACTTTCATGAATATATAGATGTATTTTTGAGTTGTAAATTCCATTCTTTGCAAATCCCTCAAAATTAAAAATATGTGCAGTCATGCAAATGCTTATGTCTTTGAAAAGGATTTATTTTCTTCCTACTGTTAAATGAAAGAGATGAAATCCACAAAAGTGAGTAACAGACTGATCTGATGTCACTCTTCTCAGCACAATTAGAAGTCAGTTATGATCAGCAGGAGAAAAGTGCTAGTGAATAGGGTTTTTTGACTGAATTGTAAAATGGATTTATGACTGTAAAACTCAGTATTCTGCTGCGGATAAAAAAAATGCCAAACAAACCAATTCAGAGAATATTATTCCTTGTGGTCAAGGACAACCATTACATATATTAGTGGGATCAGTGGGGAAGGAAAAGACTGAATTATTAGTGTCCTGTTTAAAAGTAGAATTGTAATTAAAATTTTGATCCCCTGCTCTCACTGCAGATGAATTTAAATGAAAAAAAAGAAATGTAGTCTGTATTTTTTAAGGTTTCTCTGTCACTTTCAATAATAGTATTTATACTGTCAGTTCATGGTTAATTTAGTCATCCCATAGATTCCACCAATATGCAGATCCGTGACTGCCCAGAAATGGTAGGACTATCTGTACCCTTCAGACCTCTACCAGTAAGTAAACCATGATGTGACATGTGGTAGATGTCACACTGAAATGTAACTATATATATATATATATATATATATATATATATATATATATATATGCACATCATTGGCAATGTGAAGATTTTTCATATGTTTGGAAAGTTACTGTAGGATTAGGGTCAAAGAAAGGTGACTCGACCTGCTCCTCTGCCTGTATATGTGAATGAGACACTTCTGTGTTCCTTTTGATATGACAACTTGAAAAAGAAAGGGATGTTTAAAGAAAAAAAACCCACAAACATAGAAGTTCAAAAGAAATCAAATGCTGTTTATAAAGGTATCTAAATATGGACAGTGGTTACCTATGCTGTGTGTTCAAATTTCTTTTATGAAAATGAATGTTATTATGTTCCATAAATATTATTTTTAAAAGTAGTTCATAAACTTAATGCAATATATGAATTTAAGGAAAACAAAATACATAAGCTGTCAGGCACTATGCGTTTTGAAAGGGTTACTTTTTTTTTCTTCTTTGAGATGTAGCAGCATAGAAATCTCAGAAGATGAGGTCAAACACTTTTCTGTGACACTGATCTTTGTCCTTCATCTTATAATCTTGGTAATCATGCATAACTTTAGTTATGTATATCTTAAGAATTTTCAAATACATAATGATTTGCTTTGCTAACAAAGGAACAACAAGAAACAAGTCAGATGCTGTTTGCCACATCTCCATATAGAAGGGAATTTCTCCAGGGACACCTCCTTGTGGTGGGGGAGAAGCTTGCGTACCCGCATGATGTTGAGAGCTATGCTGGCAGTGGTTTGTGCCTCCGGTAGGGTCTCCCATGCCAGACAGGTCTCAGCTGAAGGGTCAGACAAAGTGTGTCCACGGGCAGGATGGGCTCGCTAGCCATCTGGCAACCATCCTAGGAGAAGGACAACTCGAACCCCAAACCCGGGCAGATGGAGCTCACTTAGACCTGTAAGGCCATCCTTCTAAGAGAAAGATGCTCTAACCAAACCTATGTCCTGAGGTATTCACTGTCACCATCCAAGCTCACTAGGCTGTGGCAGATGAACCTTAGGAGTAAAGGGTGGGGCCAGTTCTGCGCACGCTGTGCCTCACCTAAAAAATCCATTGCGCAGGCTTGAAGGGTTCACCCACATTGCAAAGCCCTGTAGTGACAGGTGAGGGTCGAAAACGGCAGGTGATAGGAAGCAGGTGGAAGCTACAGACCCAACCCTGCATGCAGGCAGTTCAGGATATTGGTCATTTGAGACTGACCTGGGAGATGACAGTCTCTTGAGGCAGCATCCTGAACGATCAAGCAGCCTTTTCTAGGGACAGCACTGATTGCTCCACACAGAGAGGGGTCTGGAAAAGGTGACCTAAACAAACCTCATCTCTACATCCGGTTGGATAACCATGGCCAACCAGCATCTTTCATGCGGTTAAACAAAAACAAAGAGATTTCAAAGGCATACACCTGCCTGCAAAGGTGTGTTCAAACTAACACTCACATGTTGGAACATCAAAACCATGCTTGATACTGGGGATAGGGGACGTCCTGAGCATTGTTTTGCTCTAATTGCCCATGAACTGTTATGACTCAACATTGACATTGCTGCTCTCAGTGAAGTTCATCTTCATGAGGAAGGCAGCCTTAAAGAACATGGTGCCGGCTTCACACTCTACTGGTCAGGCAAACCCAAAACCGAAAGACACCTTTCAGGAGTTGGCTTCATGATTAAAACTCCATTGCCTCCAAACTTGAAAATTTTCTAACAGGTCATTCCGATCGCATTGTGTCCCTTATACCTCCCACTGCACAACAAGCAACATGTTGTTCTTTTTAGTGTATATGCCCCAACTCTCCAAGCTGACCCAGCAGAAAATGACAAATTCTTCACCGACCTGCACTGCCTCACCCAAAATGTTCCTGCAGATGATAAGATCATAATCCTTGGTGACTTCAATGCCAGAGTAGCTAAGAACTCTGAAACCTGAAAAGGAGTCCTGGGCACGCATGACGTTGGAAACTACAATGACAACGGACTCCTCCTGCTAGAGTTTTGTTCAGAACAACATCTCACTATCACCAACAGTATCTTTCAACAGGAAGACAGCCTGCAGACAACCTGAATGCATCCTCGATCCAAGCACTGGCACCTCATCAACTATATCTTAGTACAACAGAGAAATGTCAGTGATGTCCGTCATACTCGAGTGATGCCGAGTGCGGAATGTCAAACAGACCATCGCCTTGTGCGTTGCAAACTTAACCTCCACTTCAAGCCCAAACCTAAGAGAGGCGGCATTCCAAGGAGGAGGCTCCAAGTCAGCAATCTTCAAACAGCCACAGTGAGACACAGCTTCCAGGTAAACCTTCAAACTAGACTTAAAGGTAATCCCATAGATCCCTCTCCTGAAGCACTTTGGCAACATGATAAAAATTGCATCCTTCAGTCCTCTGAAGAGTCCTTAGGGTTCTCCTCCAAGAAAAACAAAGACTGGTTTGATGAAAACAATCAAGAGATCCAGGAATTGTTGAAGAAGAAGAGAACTGCTCACCAAGCACACCTTGCTCAGCCATCTTGCCGTGTAAGAGAAGCCGCCTTTCGTCTTGCATGCAGTAAGCTCCAACAGAAACTTCAAGACATCCAGAACAAATGGTGGCTCAACCTAGCAGAAAAGACACAACTATGCGCAGATTTGGGTGACCAAAGAGGATTCTATGAGGCCCTGAAAGCAGAGTACGGACCCACACACCAGGTTCAAAGCCCCCTACTCAGTGCAGATGGTCAAATGCTTCTAACAGATAAAACCTCCATCCTGAACCGATGGTCTGAGCACTTTCAGACTCTCTTCAGTGCCAACCGTGTAGTCCAAGGCTCAGCAATTCAGCACATTACACAACAACTGGTGAAAAATGAATTGGATGCAGCCCCTACTATGGCAGAGACACTTAAGGCCATACAACAGGTGAAAACTGGCAAGGCAGTTGGGGTTGATGGAATTCTACCCGAAATCTGGAAGCATGGAGGTCAAGCACTCCATGCCAAATTTCACGAGCTTGTTGTGCGTTGCTGGGAACAAGGGGAACTACCACCAGATCTCCGTGATGCAGTCATCATCACCCTGTACAAGAAGAAAGGAGAAAAATCAGACTGCTCAAATTACCAAGGTATTACTTTGCTCTCCTTTGTTGGTAAAATCCTTGCAAGAATACTTCTGAACAAATTAGTACCCACTATTGCAGAAGATCTTCTACCTGAAAGTCAGTGTGGTTTCAGAGCCAATAGGAGCACCACAGACATGGTATTTGTTCTCAGACAACTGCAAGAGAAGTGTAGGGAGCAGAACAAAGGTCTCTATGTAATCTTCGTTGACCTCACCAAAGCTTTTGACACTGTGGGCAGAAAAGGCCTGTGGAAGATCTTGGAACATTTAGGATGACCCCCCAAGTTCTTCTAAATGATCATTCTGCTAGATGAGGATCAACATGCACAAGTCAGATATGGTGATGCACTTTCTGAACCCTTTCCAATAACCAATGGTGTGAAACACGGTTGCGTTCTTGCACCAACTCTGTTCACAATCTTCTTCAGCATGATGCTCCAAAGAGTCACAGCAGACGATGAAGAAAACAGCATCTACATCCAATATCATACCAATCGAAGCCCATTCAACCTAAGGCAACTGAAGGCCCACCAAGACCCTGAATCACCTTGTCCGTGAGCTGCTTTTTGCTGATGATGCCGCCCTCGTTGCTCACACAGAAGCAGCTCTGCAGCGCTTAACATCCTGCTTTGCAGAGGCTGCTGAGCTTTTCGGGCTGGAAGTCAGCTTGAAAAAGACAGAAGTTCTCTACCAACCTCCACCTCAGGAAGTCTTCCATCATCCCCACATCACCATAGACGAATCAGAGCTTAAGTCAGTCCAGCAGTTCACCTATCTGGGAAGTATCATTTCCGCAGACAGTAAGATCGACAAAGAGATAAACAGGCTAGCAAAGGCATACAGAGCCTTTAGAAAACTCCATAAAAGAGTCTGGTCCAATAAACACCTAAAGAAAAATAGAAAGATCAGTGTTTACAGAGCCATTGTACTGTCTTCTCTTTTATATGGGTCTGAATCCTGCGTCATCTATCGCCATCACCTGCGGCTTCTCGAACGCTTCCATCAGCGCTGCCTCCGTTCACTCCTAAACATCCATTGATCTGATTGTGTGACCAATGTGTCCATTCTTGAACAGGCAGGGGTCAGCAGTATCGAGGCCATGCTGATGAGAACGCAGCTGCGCTGGGCAGGGCACGTCTCCAGGGTGGAAGATCACCTCCTCCCGAAGATTGTACTCTATAGTGAACTCGCTGCTGCAAGAGAGGAGCCTCAAAGAAGAGATACAAGGACTCCCTGAAACAACACCTCAGCCTTGGCCGTATTGACTGCCACCAATGGTCCACTCTGGCCTCCAATCGAGATTCATGGAGACACACCATTCACGATGCTGCTGCTTCCTTTGAGAATGCATGCAGAGTCACTATCGAGGAAAAAAGACAACGCAGAAAGAGTTGTTCCTCACCAATATCTCCTAATGAGACTTTTCACTGTGCCTTTTGTGACCGGACCTGCCTATCCTGTATTGGCCTTTTTAGACACCAGAATGTTTGCAGCAAGCGTGGGTAGTGCCCTTCCTAAATCTTTGTTCATGAAGCCTAGCCATGATGATGATATAGAAGGGAACAACAAGGCTCTACTGGATATACTTTACATCTTAATAAGAATTCTCACCTTAGGAACATTTGAAAATCTATGCATTTCAAACTTCATTTAGACTGTGGACATCCCTAAATTTTATACAAAATATTCTTCACTTTATGAAAGAAAAATACTAAGACACTAATAATATTTTGTTTTAAAAAAAGTGAATATATAATTTTAAAAATGAGAAACACCAAATAATTCAGTCTAGGTTCAGTCTGTCTATTAGACATTACACAGAGCAAATAATAGGAATTGTCAAACTATGGAACAACAAAGAACAATTCTTAGTAAGTTTCAATTACACCTACAAGTTGCAGTGTAAAGGTCTTCCCCCATCTTATTTATTATTTTGGGGGGTTGTTTCAGATGTTCAATGCAATAATAATTATAATATTCCTTTCTTTCTTAAAGAAACTTTGAAATATTTCTTGTACCCATCTGGTCCATTACAGACTTTAGAAGACTGGTATCTGAAGTGCACCATTTTTTTCTACATGGCTGCTGTAGAAGTATGTATCTTTCAAAATTATTTGATAACATGACTATATAAAAGAATTGATTTTTCTAAAAAAAAAATTAGAAAAGAAGGAAGAAAAAGGCCCAACTTCAAACCAAATTATTTAGCTTTTCATATGCCATTCAGCAGGACTTATGTGGTTAAATAAAGGTCTAGCTGAAAAGAAAACTGATGTAAACAATGCGGTTAAATTGAAAATAAGGACATTTGAGAACCATGTGTTCATTAAGTATCACTGTTATAAAAATATTATTAAATCTAGTGGCAAAAGGGTGTTCCTTCCTTCCTTGCTTCCTTCCTTCCTGCCTGCCTGCCTGCCTGCCTGCCACCCTGCCTTCCTGCCTGTCTGCATGCCTCCTCACCTGCCTACCTGCCTGCCTGCCTTCTTGTCTGCCTGCCTTCTTGCCTCCCTGTCTCCCTCCCTCCCTTCCTTCATCCCTTCCTTCCCTCCGTCCCTTGGAGGACTGATATTTGCAGTGTTCCATTTTGTTCTACATGATTATTATAGAAGTACAATTCCTCTAGAAACAAAAATGACACACTAGTAAAAAAAAAAAATCTGTCAGAAAGGAAATTTGCATTCACACTTCTTGCATTTCTAGAAACATTTCATCATTTTTTAACCTACCCGTGAGTACCTGAGAGAATCTTTTACAGATCCTAAGGAAAAAGATACGCAGAAATATTTTCAAGATCAGCATCCCAAGATTTCTTCTCTAAAGGAAATATATTTTGAATTGAAAACGTACTGAGAGAAAGACTGATAATTTGCAGTTAAATAAAGAAGCAGTGAGGTTGTCAGAGAGCAGAAGTGTTATTGTCCTACTTATACATGCAAAAATAGCACTGCATTTTTTCATAGGCTGTTGTGTGAAGAGTTGAAAGTTGGAAAGGTCAGAGAAATACTTTTCTAAAAAAACTCCATCTTCTTTCCTAACAGGATAGCAGGCTGTCAGTATGCCATCTTACTTCTAGTATCTATGCTACAGTTTCCCTGTCTTATCTTCCCTTGCGTTTATTAAAGAAGGTAGAAAATCTCAGTGTTTTCAATGCATTTGGCAACTTTCAGAACGTTTTCTCCAAGGACTGGATCACATCAATGTTATTTGTGATTTCACACTCATTTCCTTGTGGACTACTGAACCTTTTTTTGTTCACAAACATGTTTCTTCCACCTCTCAATACCTTCTGTGAAAGGTCTTTTCTCTTTTCTTGAAAATAATGTGATTTCTTGTGACTGCTAAACATCTGCAGAGGCAAATCAGCTGCTGCAATTCTTCCACAAGGAGAAAGCTAAAAATCCCCTAAACCCCAGAAACTGTCTTGCTTGAATGCACCTACTACCTATATTTTGATTCTCTCCCTCCTTGAATTCTTCTTAAAAAAAACTGCCTGAGAACTTATCTTGATTTTGATGTAGTCTGCAAGAAGGGATTTGCTAATTTTTCTTTTACAGTTTTCTCACACTTGTCATTAGTTAATATAGCCCTGCCAGGTCTCGAGTAAATTTCTGCAGTTTTGTTCTGAATAACTTACAAATGTTCTCACATTCAGTTTCTCTCTTTCATTTTCTGTAAAAGAAGTAGAATATTAAACCAAGGTGAGCACTGTGCTATAATTAATATGCAGGTGGCATTCACAGGAAGCTGCCAAGCAGAAATGTATAAGACTTGATACAGTACATTTTTCCCATTAAGTCATATCATTGTAATAACTATCAATTGAGTAGCAGAAATAACGTCCTTTAAAGATACTATCCCTTATTTCCTTTCCTGGGAGTAGAATGTATTATCAAAGCCCAATAGCTTCAGTTCAAGAGAAGATCAAACAGATTTTAAAGCCAGGAAGTGCCACTGTAATAAAAACTAAAAAGATGTAAATGGATTCACTAGTACTGGTATTCTTGCAGCATTAACAACCAGGGAGAGCAAACAATCAGCAGATAGAATGCAGCTACTCTGTGAGTAAAAACCAACTTTGTCTTGGAAGCACTTTTGGCATCTGTTTTCCTCAACTTTAAATGCATGACACATTTTTGCAAGTCAATTACAAAAGATTCTTTGAATTGGCTATGGTAATAAAGTGGTTTGGAAAAAATTTATGCCCAGAATAGATAATTAAAAAATCTAGCATTTTCACTATTAAGGAAACTAATAATCAGAGGAAAGGGGATATGTTTGAAGGGTTTTGTTTATGTATTTGTTTTCTATTCATTTGCAGAGCAGAAGGACGTGAAAGGACATATGACAGTAGTAGTTAGCATCTTTCAACATTTTGTCAGAACCACTCTGGAACCTCAAAAGAATAAATTTGGATAGTCCTGCTCCTAATTGCCTAATCCCATGTTCATTCTTTGAAATTTACTATGTATAAATTAAATTAATATTTTTAATAATTATATATGTCTAATCAGCTACTGTTGTAGGGGAAAGAAAAAATATAACCAAGTACGCATGCAATCATTATAGGGTAGGTATTCAAAGTAGGTTGTATGGATCACTGTCTAAAAGCGCAGGTCCAATTGCTGCACCATTTTCAAACCTACCTTCTCAGAATTATGTACCTGGATTGAGATTATTTAAATATCAAATATTTAAGAAAAAAAAATATTAATCTGAAGGAAAATGTGTTGAACTTATGAAAGTGTTCAGTATTTTTGCATACTTTTTCTCATCTAGATTAATCCAATTTTAATAAACATTTCAGGCAATAAAATATATATTGTTAACATTAGTATAAATATATTTATTAGAGAAAATTATGTCAGGTGTTTTCTTTTTTTTTGAATGCTGCAAGTAGTATGAAATGTCTCCTAAAAATTGGTAATTTTTATCATAATAGAGGTAAGACATGGAGTGCAATTTGTTTTGTTTTGTTTTGTTTTGTTTTGTTTGTTTCTTTGGTTTTTTTTCTTATGAAATACTATGCTCTTGCTGGATCTTACTAGGTTCCAGCATGGTAATAGAAGAATTCTCTAAACCCACATTTTTATATAAATAGAAGTTTATGCAGTTCTATACCTTTGAAGGAAATCTGGGTTACAACTATATTAAAGAATGTCATTATATTCTGATGTCTAAAATATTAGAGTGGAATTATTTCTAAACATATTATGAATTCTATTGAAATACCTCTTAAAGACAGAAATACCAGCTAATTTATTTTTTGTACTCTGAATGCTAGAATCCTAAATTAACGTTTTTATTTGTAGTTAATATCTTTCAATGTAGTATCCAGAGAGAGATTATAAAGGTTGTCAAGAGACAAGAAGGGGATGTTTCATTTGTATAGATTTTGGAATTTGATTATTAATAATTTAATTCATATGAGTATAAACTGTCCACATGTGAAAGATCATAAGCCTGAGGACATATTTTGTGCACATGCCTTTTAAAAACAAGTCAATGACTGCTTCATTATTTTCTACCACTTTGTACAGGATGAAATAAAAAACAAAACCAACCAGCCCTTCTAGTTATGCATTTGATGAAGACCGTGCTTACACACAAGCTGACAGAATGTTGCAAGAATTATACTGAACAGCTTCAGTTTATTTTTACTTTTATTGTCTAGCACCACAGCAGAATTTAGCAGTTTGTTTGAAGGAGCAAGGACCACGCTTCCAGTACAAGATGTTATCACAAAACTGAGCTGTTGGTCTGTACAACAAGGAGTTTGCTTGAGATCAGTGTCTGAATATGGGGGGATTTTGTTTGTTTTTCAGTTTCATTGTTTTATTTTTAAAGAATTGTCTTCAGTCTCTGTTCCTTGAGCATTGAATCACTCACTCTAAGAAGAGAAAAACAGTGGGCAGGAGAGATGGAGAGGGGGGAAAAACACTTAAATATGTCATTCATGGGGGTCCAACTAATTGCTATTAGAAGTTAGTGATGACAGAAAAGACAGGATTATTCTAGGACCTTTTATGTCACTGAGATAAAATTGGTACATAGTTTAACCTGCTAGCATGAATAAGATCACAGGATATTTTGGGCTGGAAGTAACATCATTAGTTCTTTAGTCCAACCTCCTGCTCAAAGACGAATCAGGTATGAGGTTAGATCATGCTATCCAGGGTGAAAATACCCTATGAAAATTCTAGCTTGCATTAGAAAATCTGGAAAAGAAAAGGTATTTAGAAATTACTGATCTAGTTCCTGTGTTTATAATAGAATAGTTTAAAAAGCACTAATGAAAAGGAACTTGCAATATTACAGTAATATTCTGCCATTTGCAAGTTTTTTAAATCCTCTGTTGTTAAAAAGGAAATAATTTATGCACTCATTTAAAAGTTTTTTACAAGTGCATATTTTGGCAGTGATTTTAGTGTCTTCAGTATTTGATTTTGCTGCAACACTATTAGACAATATTATTTCTTTGATCGTTTTTACCCCAGAGGATCTCAGTAGTTTTTTATAGTTAGGCAGCAAGATTCTTTTTGACATGTTGTAATTTTCCACAATAGTGCTTTTGGTTCTATATTTATATATTATCAGATGGATTTGTGTATAATTTAGATCTGTGGGGGGGTTGGGTGTTTTTATGCTTTCAGGATTCAGAGATAAGAGTACAGAAGTGTATTTTCAGGGGGAGTTCCCAGTCTACTTTTAGTAATACCATAAGTGTGATTCCTTTCCATTAATCAGACACATAGATATGCCAAAATACTTAAACCAGTGGACATGTTCTGAGTGCAATGAATCTTGTCATTATAGTGATCATGATTAGGATGATTGCCTTTCTTTAATAAAAAGAATAAATAAAGATTTAGATATGAAAGAATTAAAGATCATGTTAAAGAATGAAACCAAATGTGTAATTAAGGAAAAGTTTTAAAGAAAATAGTTTCTTACACTTAAGAGAACATATTTATTCCACTCAAATCAGTACTTTTAACATAAACAGCAATTATTGAAAAATAAGATTTTTTTATATGGAAGTTTAATAGGAAGCAGATTCTTAATAAGATCAATATTTTAGCAGGTTTATACAGTTTTTCCAGTCTGTTTGCATGAGAAAAATATTCTTTGTTATATATGCATTCAAGGTAGGAATGAACATTAGTTTTCATAAGTGTTGAAAAACAAGAAAGTCTTGTGTGGTTCTAATATACTTCAATAAGAAAATATAGTTCTTAGTGTTTAGTTGCTGTTCAGAATTTTTATTTTCATATTTTAAGTATTTTCCCCTGGTCATCCTGATCTCTTCTTTTTCTGCACTGTAGAGAGTATACAAAGAATACTATTATTAGACATCAAAATTATGATTTTTTTAAAAACTCTGATTTATAAATCATACCAGTTCTATGAAGGGTGGAATTTTGGAAAAAAAAAAAAACCAACCAAAAAACCCCAAACAAATTAGTAAATCTGGGGTTTTGTTTGGTTGCTTTAATTTAGTTTGTTAGCTAAATTATTCAAAAGACATGCTCATTGCATAGTATTTGCAAAGAAATTCTTTATGGCTCCTACTACATTAGAAAAAAAAAGGTGCTGCACCTTGAGAAAATAATCATGGTCAAGTCAAGGCTGCAAACCTGGGTGGGTTATGGTGTTCACTCTAACAATTACATTTCAATCAAGCATTAATGGAGAGAAGCTCTTTCAATCGAATTCAATATGTATTCACCTGGACAGTATGGACAGATACCACAATGAATTGAATAATCACAAAAATATTGTTACTGCATTAGGTTTTAAATCACTCTAGGGCTGAAGGATGTCGTTATGCTCTTTGTTGTCCTACTCCCTTTTCTTAGGTAGAGGAATGACAGGAATGCAGAAGCGGTGTCCTATTTATACTCCCTAACTGTAAAAGCATATGGCCCACTAGAGTTTGACAGACTTTGAGATAAGTCTTTGAGATCTAGCAGACCTTTAAGTACAAAACTTTTTCCACAATCACTTACACAAGAGGCTTGAAGTGTTTGTGCTTGTTATTCTAATAAAAACATTAAGTTAGCGAAGGACAGCCAAATGTTGCTTGGAATATGGATGCAGCAGCAGATTTCTACTCTGCTAAACCAACTTACTTCAGGAGAAACAGAAAAAATCTGGCCCATTTGTCATGCTTCCTTGAGAACAGAACTACAGCAGTTTGATACACAGGATAGCTAAACATCAGAAATCTTACTGACAACATGCTACTATCTATATTTCAAAAGAAAATTCACGCCTGACAGAGCTGTCTTGCTTCAACCCACAACAAGATTTCATACAAATCAGGAAGAGAGACACACAGGGGAAGAGACAAATAAACAAACAAATCTAAGAACTTGTAGGTCAAATTATTTTAATAGGAGAAAGGCACAAAAAAGTTCAACTATCTTTTATTATTTGAAAAGTACCTTCAGAATTGTAGCAAAGCATATTGTATACTTTTTAACAAAATGTATAATTTAGACTTTCATCATGCCTTTTTGATTTTTTTCTTTCATTATACCTTATACTTTTCTTTCAAATGTGTGTGTATATATATATATATTTTTTTTTCATACCCAGCAAACTTATGTAGTGTTGTGCTACACTGGAGAGTAGAAGGATGACAGAATAGAGGAAAGGGATAGATTTTGGATGAAGAAAGGCAAACTAATATTCAGTTTTTCTCTCTGTCACAATAGACTCATTTGACACAGATTTTTGTCCATTTCACAAATAATCTCTTATGTTTCTTTAGTATTACTTATATTCAAAGTCATAAGTTCCCTAAGTCTTCAGAAAAGTAAGTTGGCTCTCTCTCCTTTCTGTAAGACTCCTTTAAGTACTGAAAGGCCACAATGAGGTCTCTCCAAGGCCTTCCTTTCTCAAGGCAGAGCAACTCCAGCTCTGTCAGCTAGGGATGTCACGTGGCACAGAATCACAGGCGTACATTTATTATATTCCCAATTTTTCTCTTTTTTTTTTTTTAATAAAAACAATATTCCACTCTTTGGACCAAGTGTTGTCTCACAAAATACACAGCTTAAAAGCAATCTTGATTAATTCTTATCAGGAATTAAATTGGTAATAAAGTGCTATGTATATAATCTTTCTAACAGTAAATTGAGTCCATGGGCTTTCATCTGGAGGACAGGTGCAGACAAAAGCAGATGAGTGATGAATGACAGTAAAAGACTATAGAATAATGGCACTGCAGATTTAAAATTACTGTCCACAAATAAAGTTGAATAACGTGGGTTTTCTGCTGTGAAAAAGACTGAATCAGAATGGATTGTTATCTCTATGGTATTCCTAATGAAGATAATTAATACTACAAAATCAGAAAAAATGCCCTAATATAAGATTCATCAAAGCATAAGCCATCAACATCTGTGATACTTTGACAAAGAGAAGACCAATTTCTAGCTGGAAAGGTACAGATAGCCATAGGAAGTGGAGAAATTCTAATAAGCAAGACCAGAGCCCAATTTTTTTTTTTACAAGTATGTGTTATGTCTTTGAAACATTGATGTTGAAAAAGCTGTGCTAAAAACAAAAGAAAACCCCAAACAAATCAACAAAAACCCCCAGCAAAAAAAAACAAAAACAAAAACAAAAAACAACACAAAACCAACTCAAATAAAACCAACAATGACACCCCAAACAAAACCACTACCAAACCTCCCCTCCACAAAACAAAAAACCTCATACAGATAAAAAAATGGAGCCCCTGTAAATATACACTTGGGAAAGTAAAAAAAAAAAATAAATATTTACCATAGACTTCAGACAGCACCAGGAAAGGGCTGCTCCTTGTGGGAACATGAGTCAGGAGCTGAGGGCAGCAACAAGACTTGCGGGGGTGGCCCCAGACTCACTGGCAAGCTGTATGACCACACAGAACCAAGCAAAAAGAGCAGCTCATAGCTAGTGCTGGACATCTGGTTTATAAAAGAGTCCACACCACCAGACAAATCCACAGTGATGGGTCAAGTCTGAGATCAAGACATCAGGTGCCAGGTCAGAGAAAGTACGTGGCCAGGCACAGACACAACTGCAGCACAGCTCAACCAAGGGTATGAGGCAAGGGCTTGAGCTTAAATGCAGCTACAGAGTGAAGGTGTAGAACCTCCTGGCATGGCTTCTTGTAACATTTTTTTTGCATGGTTCATTTCACACCAGTGAGATCCAAGGTTGCACAACCAATGAGTCAACAAATGAATTATGGTGCTCAACAACACTTTATGTCACTTTTATTTTGAAAATGTTTGATACAGCATAGGCCAAGACAAGTATTTCACAGCATCTAGCAAGGAGCATTGTCCCAAATTAACTTTGTGTGTGTGTGCAGTTTCAGACCTTAAACAAATTTAGTCCATGTATAGACATTTTGATACATCAAAGATTGACTAAACCAAAAATGTCATATATTAAAATAGATATATGGGGAAATCCTAAATTTATCAGATGGTGGAAATATGCAGCAGTAAATAATACAGGCTATGTGAGATGCTTACTTTATCCAATCAGGAGAATAAGTGAAATGCATTATGTCCAATGTGTTGGGATGCGCTGAATAGAAGACGAATAATCGACAGGCAAGAAAACCTTGCATCAAAATGTTTAGGGCTAAGGTATAATTTGCTAAAATATGCGTATAGACTTAAAACTGTGTATAAATAAAAGTATGATTAGTTTATTTATTTGTTAACATAGATGGGTAAGACCGCTAACCAAATTTTTCATAAGGAGCTCTTTACCTAGTTGTTACAAAATACTTCAGAAGAAAACATAATTTTTTTCACGTTTTGTTCTGCAGAGCTCAGTTCCTAACAAAGCATTTCAATTTCTTGATGCCTTAAGCAATATTTTGCCGGCACATATTAGTGACAGAAAAATGAGATTTTCTCTGCATATGTGCATTGGTTAGAGCAAGTATTGTCTACATGTAATTATAAATGTCTGCTTTTCCAGAGATGAGAAAGGAGAATGTTTAAACAATTAAACATGTGATTTCTAGTCTCTAAAGTAGGATTAAAGATGTTTGAATAATATTCTAATTAGTGATGAAATTAAGTAATGTATGAAAAAAACCCCACCACTCTATTTGCCAGAAGCTCATCTGTTGACATGGGATATTTCACTTTATTTCATGTGGATCATATCAAAACATAAATTGGCAGTGTGCCATTGCAGCAACAAAATTAAACCTTATTCTGAACTGTATCAGCAAGAGTATAGTCAGTAGATCAGAGGATTTATCATCCCCACTCTACAGTTATCAAGTTACATATTAAATGTACCAGGATTTTTTATCTTGTATTATATCAGTTCAAGAAAGAAGTTGAAAGAGTTGACAGGATTTTTGGATTGGCTACTGAGATGACTGGAATGTTGGAGATCATGACATATGAAGAGAGGGTGAAGGAATTTTGCTTGTTAAACCTGCACAATAGAACACTGTGGGAATCTAATGAGAGTGTTCCAGTACTTAAAATCCAGCTGATTGTAGAGCCTGTGTTTATAAATATCTTCCCCATTCCTACTCTTCCATTTCTCAGATGTAGACCTACCGACTAAACATGGTAACTGAGGTTTGCTCCCCTCAATTCATGCTGTCTTTAACTACTGTTTTGCTTTATCCTCACAGCTTCTAAGGATATCTTTCTAGTGCAGTTTTCAATTTCTGAATTCTGATATGTGGATGGCCATTCTCAGTAATGAAAAAAACACTTATATTCAATATTTTTTAGAATGTTTCTGTCAGTTCTGAGTTTGCTTGTTGATATTTTGTATTTAAAAAGTCCAACAATTTTAGTATATAATAAATTCAGAGATATTTCAGAGTGTGTGAACATAATCTAGGGAAAAAACATTCTCTGGAATTCTTCAGAAATAGCAGCAAAAATCTACTTATTTGAGATGTATATCTGCACTAATCAGGAGAATCTGTGAGGGTTCTGAATTACCTCCAGAAAACTGACAGTTAACACTTGTCATTTAGCTAATATAGTATACTGTAATGTAGTATAAAAGATGGACATTCTTACATTTTCTGTTGAATATTTACAGCATCAACCAACATAGATTTTAGACATGCAAATTCAAATGCAAAAAAGAAATTATAAGACAAATAAAACAAAAATTCTGCTGGAATATTTTAAACAGCTTCTGAATTGTTAATTAAAAAATACATTTTGTTTCAATATGATATAGTTAATTTCCCAGGGAGAAACAGTGACTTTTTTTTCAGAAATTAATGTTCAGCCAACATTATGCCTTTTATAACCTTTCCAAAATATGAATATGCTGATTAATTCACAAGACATAGATCTTGAACTACCCTTCTAAACATCAAGAGCTTTCATTGGAGGCCAACCCACTGCAGCTTATCCCAAAGAGACAAGTTTTGACTTTCAGATTTTCATGAGGTTGTTTTTCATTCTACATTTAGGTTTATACTGTATTTAGATTATCCCATCTGCTTTCAATTATTGTGACTGCTTGTGTTTTGGTTTGGTTTTTTTTTTTTTCGTTTTCTCTTGGTGTGGACTCTGCTTTTGATAGGCCTGTCCTTTCAGATGGAGAAGAAATGAATCCCCTGGAATTAAACATTTTCCAAGACACAGCAGGACAAATAAATACAGATTTATTTACAGCACCTTAATATGGGTCACATCTCAGGTGTTCGTGTCTATATAGTAAGCTATAGTGGTATATTGAAGGTTACTAGATAGCTTACTGCGTAAAATAACTTTTAACTAACCTTTCAACATCTGTCTCAGACTCTGTTCAGAACAATAAAATAGTTGTCAATTATTTTAGTAGAAATTAACATCTAGGTAAATCAGCTTCATATTCTGTTGATATTTTTTTCTGCACTGTAGCCATATCAGCAATTTATTTTTTGCCATATACTATCATTAAGAACCTATCAGCTCACTGAAAATAGATACAAAATGAAATACTATTTTTCAAGGAGGGTTAATATTATCTGGAATAAAATGCCAAGAAGGTCACAAATTTAGGAAGTTATCTCTTTAATAATGTAATTTGCTACACTGGGGCCCCATATTGTCTGTTTACTCAAGCAGGTGGATTTGCTGAAGAAGTGCTGATGATGCAATGTGCTGACCCACATACCAGTTCCCAACGGACTGCACCAGCTGGTATAGTTTATGCTTATAGTTTAAACAAAGCCAGTGTTTCTCCTTTTCCATTGTCTCTTGCTGATGGAATAGAGAACAATATAAATAGTGTCAAGTTATCTTATAGGAAAATATCTGTAAGCAAGTCTTTACTTACAGTTATTTATGAGGTTTTTTCCTTTTTTATTATGCTTTTGGTTGGGGATTTTTTGTGAGAATATACAATAAAAATTTAGATCTGGGAAACTCCACTTATATATTTATTAAACTGCTTACATTATCCATATATGTTAAGCACAAACCTTGTGATTATCAATAATTAATAACTGACAGTAATCCTTTAACCTAATTCTACAAAGGAAAATAAATTATTTCTCACTTTTTTATTGTTTTCTGTGTTTTCATTTTCACAGATGCCTAAAATGGTACCAGAGCAGTATTAAGAGATCTAAAGTTTTACCTGATATTTAGAGTTTCTGCACCTTGATAGCTATCTTTTCTGAGGCTTTAGGAAATGTAACAAAAAGGAGTAACAGAGTTAATGAAGTGAAAAGGTTAACTTCTGCCATATTGGAGATACTTTAAATCCTATATTGCAATTGTGATGTTTGTTTAATTAGCGGTAGTATTTTGACTACTCATATCTATGTTACATAGACAGTGAAGAAATATGTCTCTTTAATAAGCCAGGTTGTTTAAACTTCAATTTCTATGGGAGTCAGAATTTTTTCCATGTGAAAATTTTCTCAACATCAAGCAATATCCAAGATCAATATTTCTTCAGAAGAGAGATTGAGCCTAATGCTTTTTCATTTAAAATTAAAATTGCCTCTGAGTTCCTAGTACCAGAGTATTGTGAAGTTATTTTGTTTGTGGTTCAAGCATAGGTTTTTGCTTTACCAAACTACATCTGTTTAACCCTTTAAGTTATACCAGAAATTGATTATGACTGATAATGTGTACACAATATGCCCGTCAATAATTTCTGTATAATTTTATTTTTAAAAAAGGTTCTGGACCCTGTACTCATTTCTAGAGAGTTGTAATCAGTTCATTGACTACTGATAAATGTGGTTAATGAGAACACATATGTGTCCTTGATGGAAACTGGTGCTGATCATGAAAAAATAATAAGAGAAAGCAAATGGTTAATTTGAGTGGACGGTGATGCCCAATGCTCAGCGTATGAGGAGCCATGAACTAATCTTTGATGCTCATAGTCGGGTTATCTGTTGACTAGTTTTCAGGATTATAGTGCAACAGTATTTCTTGATTGTAGTAAAACTGGAATGCTCATTCTGAACAACGCTTTTGAGAGTTGCAGAGTGTCAATGAAATTTCCACTTTTTTTTTTTCTTTACTGAACTCCATATCAACTTTTTAAAAAAACAAAATAAAATAGTTTTTGAATTTTCAAAAGGGCCAAAACAATTGATTTTTATTTTTTTTAATGCACTAGCTTGCTACATTTTAAGATGCATTATAAGAAATATTAGCCTTCAGAAAAAGAATTTTAATATCAAATTCTCAGTGTGGAAGAAATAATTTAAATTTTACTGGATAAAATTTTTCTAGATAAAATGTCTTTATTTGTCATTGTGCATTGATATATTCAAATAAAAATATATACTCTTCTCTTTAATCCTTGAAATGCGTATTTCATTGTGCTTAGGAACCATGACAACACAAAGAGATGCTTCATATTTAAACCAGATACCACAGTAACACAAGAATAAGAGAGCTTGCATAGCTTTAGAGGGAATAGAATGGATTCACTGCAATAGTGTCTTAGAATTTATGAGAAATTATTTGTTTTGGTGTCTGTAATGACAGCAGCATCTATTCTGATGTGGCCAAACTCACTTGTGGTAAAACCTGTACATAAATCAGGCATTGTGAAACATGACGTATTGTCATTTGAAGCCTTTTTATTTGAGCTCCTTGATCAGGTATTTTATTAAGCAAAGACAATAAGTTATTCATTCTTACCTATGCTGATGACACCAAGCTGAATGGAATGGTTGACACACCTGAAGGACAGGATACCATCCAGAGGGATCTCATGCTGTTCAACAAGGTCCAGTGCAAGGTGGGGTAACCCTTGGCAATAATACAGGCTTGGGGATGAATAGGTGGTAGCCCTGCTGAGAAGGATTTACAGTACAGGTATTGGTGGATGAGAAGCTGGACTTCAGTCAACAATGTGCACTTGCAGCACAGAAAGCGTACTACACTTGGGGTACAGAAAAAAAAAGGGGGTGAGAGAGGTGATTCAGCTCCTCTATTCTGCTCTGTTCGGACACTGTGTGGAGAACTATGTCCAGATCTCGGTTCCTTACCACAAGAAGAACATAGACTGTTAGAAAGGAGCCAGAGTGCCATAAAAATTATAAGACTGATGAAGAACCTCTTTTGTGAGGAAAGGCTCAGAGAATTGAGGTTGTTCTGCCTGGAGAAGAGAAAGTTATAGGGAGACACTATCGCAGCTTTTCAACACTTAAAGAAGAGACAAAAGAAAATTGGGAACAAACTTTTTAGTAGAGCTTATAGTGATAGAACAAGAAGAAATCATTTTAAACTAAAAGGGTCAGTTCACACTATGAGGAAAAAAAATATGTTGAGGGTGGTGAAACAAAGGGACAGGTTGCTCTGAGAGATTGTAGATGTCCTACCTGTGGAAACACTCAAGGTCAGATTGGACTGGGTGTTGAGCAACATGATCTAGTTGGAGATTTGTGTGATCATTGCAGGGGGGTTAGACTAGAAGACTTTCAAAAGTCCCTTTCAACCTAGACAATTCTACAATTCTATGGTTCTCTGTTTTTACTTTTGGTCAGTCTAATATCACAGTAGAAAGATGACATGTGAGTTGAAAAAGGAAAAAATAATCTTACTCCATATATATATGTATATATTTTATTATGGAAATGCCATATTTTTATCCTTTTCGTACTTCGAAATGAAATTTCTTCTGGAAATTTCCACATATGTCTTGAAGTTCTATCTTTTTTTTTTTTTCCTTTTTCTTTAGCTTTTTTTCTGGAAAAAAAATCCAGAGAATTTTCCTAGATTTATATGGAAAGTTAATTTACTCTTCCTCTTATTTGTCTTTAATATTAGTGTTTCCAGTTAAAATTATAATGCTCAAAGTTAAAAGAGCATTTTTATATGTCATTACATGCAGAGCATTAATACCTGATACTTAAGAGGTATTTTTTATATTTCTTTTTGAATGTTGTACCATTCTGTCATTCTGTCCTCCTAAGAGGAAAGGCTGTATTTCTCCTCCTGAAGACAAAATTTGAATAAGTGATACTGTGAGTTTGAGATAGAAAAGGAAATTCAATAGTGGTTTTAAAATCCATAGAGCATCTAAAACCCAATCCCCATTACTGCTTTACTATGAGTTAAATATATTTTTATTAAATATGGAAAAATATAGTTTCCCTTGTCCAGCTTTAGATATCTCATTAATCTGCAATATATTTTCTAATTCAGTCAGAGATGCAGTCATGAGTATTCAACTGGAAATGAGGTAATTGGGGTGTCACAGAACTCTTAGGCATATCCATAATTCATTGTTCATGATAAAAGAAAAGGTGAAGGTGCCCTATGAAAGGAAGTTCTTATGGTAAGCCATGTTTTGTAAAAGGTGATAAAATTAATTGTATTTCTGGTTTTTATATCAATGCACCATCTTTCAAAATTAAAAACAAAACTCAAGTTTCAGCAATACAAGGACGCAAGCCTTTCTTGATCTCTGGGAAGGTGATGGATCCAGTTCTGGAAACCATTTCCAGGCACATGAAGAATAATAAAATCATCAGGAGTAGTCAACATGGATCCATAAAGCAGAAGCTATGCTTGACTAATTTGATAAACCTATTGATAATACCAAGCTGAGTGCACATTTTGATCTCTTTGAGAACAGGAAGTCTCTTCAGAGAAATGTGGACAGGCTAGATCAATGGACTGAGGCCAACTGTATGAGGTTCATAAAGGTGAAGTGCTTGATCCTGCCCTTAGTTCACAACAGCCTCACACAGTGCTACAGGCTTGGGGAAGAGTGCTTGGAAACTGTCCACTGGAAAAGGATCTGGGGGTGCTAGTGGACAGCTGGCTGAACATGAGCCAGAGGTGTACCCGGGTAGTCAAGAAGGCCTGTGGCATCCTGGCTTGAATCAACAATAATGTGATCAGTGGGAATAGGGAAATGAATGTCCTCTTGTACTTGGCACTGGTGAGCAGCTCAAATCTTGTGTTCAGTTCTGACTGGTCTTCTCAACCACAAAAACATTGAGGGGCTGGAGCTAGCCCAGAGAAGTGCAACAAAGTTGGTGAAGTGTCTGGAGCACAAGTCTTATAAGGAGTGGCTGAGGGAAGTGATGTCATTTAGCCTGAAGAAAGGGAGGTTCAGAGGAGACCTTATCGCTCTTTATAACTTCCTGAGAGGAGGTGGTAGCAAGGTGAGCATTTGCCTCTTCTCCCAGGTAACACCTCACTGTCAGGCCCTTCTTCATTTTCCATAATGTCTATGTTATGACAAGCACATAAATGCTCACAACTCTCAGTACATAATAATTAGGAATAATGAAGACAAGTCACTTAAAAGAGATTAAAGAAATAGATACACTAAGTGTCATACCATACAATACCATAGTGTAAGTCTGTTCTTAGGTGTAACTTTAGAAGCACTATCTTTCTTCCTAATAAACAAAAGACTCCTTAGCAGGAGTGCTAAGTGGCAGAAGTGAAAATATAACAGCAAGAGCACTAGAGATTGTGGAAGAATTTCAAATAAAATAATTACCTTTACTAGCTCTGCAGAAGTTTCACTAAATGCTGAAGAAGAGAAAATTGCAGGTGCTGACTTTAGAGAGTTGTAAAAAATCTCTGTAGAAAATATCCTAAACTGTACATTTTAAGTTTTTGATTGTTTTTCTCCTATATTGACTCCTGCTGCTGGAAGCCCACCTGGTCTCTGTTACATCTGCTATTCAGCATATTTAAAGTTTGCTAGAACTGCTTCAGGGTTGAATATTTTAGAATAATGTTAATATGGCAGATTTTGACATTCTATTGTTCAAATGGCAACAATCGTTTTTTAAAATTATTTTTTTCCTAGGTTGAAACTCAAACTCCCTTCAGAGCAGAGAATGCTGAACTCTAGACTAAGGGAACTTGAAAAGCAACAGTTTATTTTTATCCCCAGTTGCATCAAGCAGTGGAATAGATGACTTTTCTATTTAAATCAGCAGAGTCACATGAAAGAAAGAGCAACATCTGGCCAAACTCCTACAAAAATGGTATTCATGAAATACTACTGCCCTACAAAGCTGTTACTCTATAGAGATAATGCTTAAATTGTAAGAACTACAGGTCTCAGAGGTGCTCTTATAGAGAGCAACTGAACAATACAAGTCTCAGAGGTGTTGAACATGTCTCAACCGTCTTTATATTTCATTCTCTATTCAAGATCAAAATGCATTTTAGATTGGCTGTAACCTGCATGCTCTCTTAGAGATCTGTCTTCAGACATCTGTGTTTTAATATCTTTGCCATAGAGAAGAATTTGCTTCATAATGGAAAATGTATTAGAGAAAAATCTCTTTAAGATGATTGATTTTTATAAAGAAATATAAATCTTTTAAATTTACCTTAATATTTCAGTCAATAAGTGTTGACTGGGTTTTTCCCCAATAGGAAAATAAAGAGAAATGGAATGTATATGAAATATGGATATTAAAAAATCTTCAGAGGTAATTTGTTTTAATGAAGACATTCTTAAACGTCGATTTTTGTAGTTAGGTCAACAGATGCAACAGATTTCAAGGCATAGTTTTTCATCTTTAGAAACGCTTGGAATGTAGGTAGGAACACTATCTACATTCTTCAAACTTCAGAAATGATGCTTAAAGGGAGAGGAAAGAACTATTGACCCAGTGTGTAACAGAGTAAGTCCCGTTTTGCTATCAAAGCTTTGTAGATGTTTTACAGATCATTAGCAGCAAAGATTTTGTTGGTCAAAGTTATCTATTTATGATTTTTTATTATGTTAACAGTCAACTCTAAAGTTCAAAGCATAGTAATTTTCATTTTAAATACTAGAAACTTTTCCTATAATTGTTTAATAGCAATAATTTAATTTCTCCCTTGCTGTATTTGAAATTATTCTTCAGTTGCATTGAAATGGAATCATATGAAATATAATCACAGAAAATGTTTTCAGCCAAATGTATTTCTTTTCTTCCTAATTTCAAGTAGTTGAATTTAGATCATGCATTTGGCTCAGAATTGTAAGCAACACTTAGGACCAGGTTGTAAGTAGTCAATATTTAAGAGGCTGTGTTTTCCAAGAAGTTTTTAACACCATATGAAAATGTCAGTGTTCATGACATCATTGAATGAGATGTCTTATTTTATTTTTCGTGGTGCAGTAGCACTACAAAAATAATGGGACTTCAAATCAGGGTGTTGCAAGGCATTTTTTCTTGATTAGAAAGTCAGCTAATTTAAGAACAGATGTGCTCCTAAACTGAATTCTTCAATTAAGTGCTTAAAAATACAATTTGGATAAGCAGACCCAGTTCTTGACTTACTCTTAACAGCTGAGAGTAGAGAATTCCTGAGTAATTTTAACCATTAGGGGGCCATATAATAGGAGAATTCATCATAAATTTAAATTTAGAATGTATTCTTGAAAATAAAGAGTTATGATTGTGAATTTCTCTGTATAGATGATTAGTCTTATTTAAACCAACCAAACTATTTAAGCACAAAAGTATTTGCAGAATCCTGAGTTTTTTTGTGATCCTCTATCAGTATACTTCTACACACACAACACGTCAAAATACCTATTTCATGTAACACAATAAAACAGTAAAAATAAAATGTATCAAAAATAAGTCTGTTATCACAATTGCATATTCAAACAATAATTTCTGTATTGTTCTCAGGACTGACCACTGAAGTCAAACAATGAGGTCCTAATATCACTGAGAACAGGAAAGCTGAGAGCTTAAAAGAAAAAAAATGGTCTAGTGTCAGTAATCTTTACTTAAAAGCCTGTTTTATCTAAGGTAGATCAAGCCTTTGTCCTTTTTCTGTAGGTGTAGGATTTGTCAGCTGCAAGAAACCTAGGTGCTATTTTCAAATCTAGAAGTATGAAGACCATGAAGGGTAAATCAGCTTGTCCATAAAACTGAGACATTTCTATCCTCTCGTCTCTCTAAAACAAGGATCTTACCACCTTCTTCATCTTAAGTGTGTTACTCAGTGATGTGCAGCATGAGTCTTGATGGAAATTTGCCCTTACATTTGTGACAGTAGGGTCAGAGAAGTATTAGGTATGAATCTACACTATCAAACTTAAATTTCTAAATTGCTGAAGGCTGTGGAAGTTTCTCTTCTGACTTCTAATAGGTGTGTAGCTAAAAGGCAAAATACCTGAAAAATTCAGGACAAACAGAACTATCCTATCATCCTCCAATTCCACTTAAGAAAATAAGGGATTTGATGGGAGATGATACGTGATATGAGGATTTCTCAGAACTTGGAGATCTAGTTTTTAGTGCAGGTCTAAAGAAAGGAAACTAATAGGCTATACTCCGTATGATTCCTTGCAAAATCTCAGAACTATTCAAGTTTCTGTGAATAACAAGTGTTATTTAGTGTCCCTTTTCACTTGTATCAAATACCATAAAGACATCCCAAGAATACATACTTGAAGATTTTGTGAGGACTTTCTTTGGTCTGCAAACCAATCTGGTGATGAAGGTAGATAGTTCTTTTAAAATCATCTTAATATTAAAATTCTAGCTTATATCTTCTGTATTATCTTTCCTCTCACTCTTTAAGCCAGCTACAAATGATATAAGTAAACTGTATAGGATAATTAGTTTTCATTAGAACTGAGTAAAATATTTAGTAAATATTTAGATAAAACTGTTCTTATTAATTAAATATCTAGATACTGGCTGTAATATTTTGTTCTGTGGCAAAAGATGGTGATCATGAATCTTTTTGCTGGGATGATATTATGATTAACTCCATTTCAGACAAGGTATTTTCTGATTTTTAATCACTGGTTTTGGAAGTGAGCTAATGGGTCCTTTTCCTTTCTATAGAACGTATTTTGTTTAAAATTTCCTTTGCATATACAGAAGTGATATGTCTGATTAAGTATGCATCCAAGAGAAGATAGAAATAAAAAATTCAAAGGACAACCATGGGGAGTTTTGATTGGGCTGAGCACTTCATAAGCATTTCTGTAGGGTACTTTAAGTACTCTTTCAGATTGGAAAAGTTTGTGGCTAGGTTATTATAATGACTTTTTATTCCCCATGAAGCTCTCTCTCTTTTTGTCTTAGTCACTTTTTTCTTATATGACTAATATCATTCAAATGAAAGCCATGAATCTTTCACTCAGTAAGTTACAAAAAGAACAGCATTTCAAGCTTTGAAATATTAACAGACGAAGGCATAAGAAAAAGAATGTGACCACTTTTCTCTCTTCAGTGACCAAATAACCACCTCAAAGTTAGTTATTCTAGTTATCTCAAAGGCTTGTTTCAAAGAAGTCTTTTTGAAGCTTGAGCATTTTGTGACTGAGAACAGAATAGATATGTGAAGCCTAAAGTCAGGATGAGGAAAGATCAGGAAATATCTGTCTGGATAGAAGCCTTGTATCAAAAGAGTGCATAGTTCTTACTGGGTTTCTTATTTCAGAATAATTTTCAGATATGAATATAAAAAATAGATTTAGAAATCTAGATGTATAGCAAATGTTTTGTTTGAGAAGTGCATCTATCTGCCATAGGTCTAATAGAAATAGCAGCCTAATTCAAACAACTTGTAGATTATATTAGGACTTGTCCAGTCTAGGATAATATTTCAAGCACTAGCTCTAACTTTTCTCTATCTTTGTAGTATTTGTACCTACATTTCAGGGATCTAGTAGCAGTTACATTCCATGTCCTTGACACCACTGAATTTCAAGGTATGAGTTTCTTACGCAGGCACTTCAGACAACGAATCTGAGAGAGTCTATGCTGAAGTCACAGAATTGCAGAATCATAGAATTGGTAAGGTTGGAAGGACTGCAGTAAGAAAATGAACCATGTTTATCAATACGTTTGCTTTAATGGACTGAGTAACAGGGATTAATGCAGTTTCTCATTCACATGATAAGAACTACACTTCAATGCCTCATATATAGTCTGTGTCAACTCATACCATATTAATTAGTGGTATACACATTTGGTATAGGTGGGCTAGGGAAGACAGGTCTTCCATCATGCAAAAAGCTTGTTTTAAGTGCAAAGTCAAATAAGGTGTATAGCAGTTTATCTTTAGTAATTCCACCTTTAAGATGTAACCAAACATGTAAATAAAGGGTTCTAAAAATAAGAAAGGATTAGATTTTGGGCTGATGCTGTTCTATCCAAAGAAGAACACTGTTAAGATAAATTATTTAAAGTGGAAAATATTAAAATAAATAAATAAATGAGATGGTGCTCAATATTTTAAACATTTTAATCAAAAACCTACAAAGAAAAAAGAATCATAACACCATTTTGATAGGAAAGGACCTTCAAAAACCATCTAGATCAACCTCCACACCATGGATGGGGACATCAAGTACTGTATTAGGTTCCTCAAAGCCCCGTCCAACCTGATCTTGAACACTTCCAGGAATGTGGCATCCTCAAATTCTTTGGGAAACCACACTCATCATAAAAAGTTTCTTCTTAACTTCCAGTCTAAACTTACCCACTTTCAGTTTAAAACTACTGTTCTTTGTACTGTCACTAGAGGTCTTGGTAAAAAGTCTTTCTCCATCTTTCCTGTAAGTTCTGCAATTGCTTTGTGTTTGTTGTCCCTTCATGAGAACTGAAAGAGTAAACTAGATGGTTAGTCGGGTAGATGAGGGAGATATTACATAGTTCTTAGGTAAAATATCTCATACTTCTTCTAGCTTTCTAGTTCTTCCATTCTTTTGATATGCAAGCAAATTCTTTTTTTTCTTTTTTTTTTTTTTCAGAGTTTAATATAGTAAGGACATTTATACATGACCATAAATTAAATTTCAAAGATGACAACATGAAAAGCTCATAGATCATAGAAAAGGCAAATTGATTGGCCAAAGCTGACCTGGGACTAAACTAGTAAAACAAAATCAGAAGAAGCTATCAGACTTCACAGACAGTGAATAGGAATACTTGGGAGAAGGATATGAAAAAAATAGGGCATTATGGAATGCTGCCTTACCGGGAATTTACAACTAATGCTGGATATAAAAACAGTAAAACAAAGGTCAGTGAACATAGAGAGGATCAGATGTTTATTTAGGTTTGGGAGAAGTGAAATTGTCAGGTAAAACAAAACATGTAATTTAGACTGCTCAGTGCTTCCTCTCAAGCAGTTCTGCTTCGGATCATAGCAGCTTGGGGCAGGAAGATAAATGTGTGTCTGATCTGATCATTGATATGGCTAACTGTATTCTGTGATCAGAAGAGAACTCAGGTGCTTTTCCTGCCACCTCAGAGAGATCATTCAACTGAGACAAAGAAGACAATCTGAGACCCTAACAGAATGCAGACAATTACATCAAACAAAAATATATTTCTATCATGTACAATATAATGCTAATTGCCAAACACTTCTCATTTAACGAATCCATTGGTTCTTTCAATTGCCAATTTAAATGAGTGCCTGTACTATTGTAAGGAATGTACTTTCTCTTCTGTGTTTCTCCTGAATATAAGATTATGAACTGAGTGATACTGGTGAATATGATACCGGTGAATCAGTCAAAACTTTACAGAGCAGTGTTAGTTGTCAATACATTATTTCTGTGTAGAATTCAGTTTGATTTAGCAAAAATGAACCACAGTGTCCCCATTTTTTTTCTTCTGCATTTTTCTAATGTGTATCTATTGAATTACTTAAGAAAGGGACATGATTGGTGTTTCATGTTTGAACTATTGACTGTAGGTACACTGTTTGCCTTTAAAACCCAGATAGAGAGAATAATACAAAAGGAAATGGTTCACGATAATGGCTGTGGTAGGTTGACCCTGGTTGGATGCCAGATGCCCACCAAAGCTGCTCTATCACTCCCCTCCTCAACTGGACAGATGAGAGAAAATATAAATAAGGAAGTATGGGACAAGGTGAGGTTGTTTACCATTTACAGTCACAGGTAAAACAGACTTGACTTGAGAAAGTAATAGAATTTATTACCAATCCAATCAGGGAGTTGTAATGAGAAAATGAAATCAAATCTTAAAAACACCTTCCATCTACACCACATTTCTCCATAGGCTCAACACTACTCCCAATTTCTCAACCTCCTTCACCAGAGCAGCGCAAGGGGACTAGGAATGGCGATTGCATTTAGGTCTCCACACATTGTTTCTACCACTTCTTCCTCCTTAGGGGGAGGACTTCTCACACTCTTCCTCTGCTCCAATGTGAGTTTTCTCTCATGGAAAACAGTTCTTCAGGAAATTCTGCAATAAGAATCTTTCCCATGTCCTACAGGTCTTTGTGAACTGCTCCAGCATGAGTCCCTTCCACAGAATGCAGTCCTTCAGGAGCCAGTTGGTCTGGTTTGGGTCTGATAGGATCACACATTCTACCAGAAAACCTTCTCCAGTGTGGGCTTCTCTCTCCATGGAGCCACAGGTCCTGTCAGAAGCCTCCTCTAACATGGGCTTCCCATGGGGTCACAACCTCCTTTGGGCATCCGCTTGCTCTTGCTGTAGAGGTATAGCTGCCTCTCCATGGTCTTCTCCACAGGCTGCAGGGAAATCTGCTCTGGTGCCTGGAGCACTTCCTCTCTTGTCCTTCTTCACTGACTTTGGTGTCTGCAGAGCTATTGCTTTCACATATTCTCACTCCTCTGTGGTTGCAATTGTGCAGTAGCTTTTTTGCCCTCCTTGTTAAATCTGTTGTTCCAGAGGTGCTACCACCACTGCTGATGGCTTGGCCATGGTCAGTGGCAGATCTGTCCTGGAACTGGGTGGCATTGGCTTTGTCAGACATGGAGGAAGCTTCTGGCATTTTCTCACAGAAGCCACCCCCACTGGCCACACACTATGAAACTTTGTCACTCAAAGCCAGTACGATGGCCCACTCATCATATATTGTGTGAAAGTGAATATTCTTTACTTCAGAGGTGCAGTAGCTATGTATGCAATTTATAGCTTTAAGCACTGGAACAAATATGCATCCTACAATTTTCCAAACACTCTTGTGAGACTAGCACAAAGAAACCTTGACAGAATGATGTAAAGCTTTGAGAAAAATGGAAAGAATAGTTGTAAGTATTCAGTCTGGAGTAGGCATTGTTGAGAGACAAAGATAAATTAGCAAGTATTTTATTTTACCCAAAACATGGTTGTTTAAGATGAACATGCAATCACAAACAGCAGTTATTTACATTTTGTAACATATTTAAAATGAAAAAAAAATTCACGTTTTCCTTGATGGATTAGGGTTTGGCTTTTTTTCCATTTAAATATATATTTTAATAAAAATATATATTATATAGCATAAATATGTAATATATGAAATATATAATGTAAAGATAAACATATATTGTTATACATTTTTATTTGCTTTTAAAAGATATAATGGATTTGCCAATGAAATTCAAAAAGTACATGGAAATATACATTTAAATAGCATCTGTACTTTAATTAAAGTAATTTATAGTTGGATTGCAATATAGATACAACCCCTTAAGGTAAGTAATGTGTGGTTAATAGTGTCCAGGTATATTTAGTGCATAAATGCAGAACAACAAGGATCCCAACCTGAAGTGCGACATGACAATATCAAGTGGGCATCTCTTTTTCAGTGATGACTGCAGCAGTAATGTTCCTTTCAAAACTTAGGTAAAAGCTCCAGAAATTTATTGTTTTCTGGGTGGTTAGTTGTTTGTTTTGCTTTGTTTGTTTTGGTTTTTGGGTTCTTTTCTGTAACTTTCTCATAAATATAATGAATTTTGCATGATTTAGTAATTTTCATGAACACAGTTTTAAGAAGATATTTCTCTACTGCTTATAATGACTGTCACACATAAGACACCATACAGATAAAGGGGATGACAAAAGTAATTTTATCATAGTTTCCAGAAACAGAACTGTACTGGTTTTGGCTGGGGTAGAGTTAATTTTCCTCACAGTGACTACTGTAGGACTGTGTTTTGAATTTGTGCTGAACATGGTGATGATAATAGAGATTTGTTGTTGTTGTTGTTGCTGAGCAGTGCTCAAACAAAGCCAAGGCTTTTTCTGCTTCTCACACTGCTATGCTCATGACAAAGTTGGGGGTGAATGGGAGGTTGGGAGGAGACAAAGACAGGACAGATGACCCAAACTGACTAAAGGGATATTCCATACTATATGACATGTAACTCAATATATAAAGTAGGGGTGGAAAGGAGGAAGGTGGGGATGTTTGGAGTAATGGTGTTTGTTTTCCCAAGTAACTGTTGCACGTGATGGGGCCCTGCTCTCCTGGAGGTGGCTGAACTGCCTGCCCCTGGAACGCAGTGAATTAATTCCTTGTTTTGCTTTTCTTGTGTGTATCGCTATTACTTTCCCTATTTAACTGTCTTTTATCTCAACCCAGGATTTTTCTACCTTTTTACACTTTCAGTTTTCTCCCTGATCCCTCCAGTGGGGAAGTGAGTGAGTGGCTGCAGGGTGTTTGGATACTGGCTGGTATTAAACCATGATAGTCTTTCTTTGCACCCAGTGTGAAACTCAAAGGGTTTGTTGAATATATATGTATTAGTGCCATTTAGAACATGTATGTTTTAGCATGTTTGTAGAACACATATGTTTTAGTTCCATTTAGAACTAGCAATCAGCAGGCTCTTGTGTTTGCCATGGGGCTTGTTTTGTGGCTCTCTAAAAAACAAGGTTAGTACAGGCACAAAAAATGCACTATCAGTGCTATCTGTAGTTTCTCATACTGTATAGTTAAGTAATGTAGTAAAAATGAAAAATCTCTTTAAAAGGGATTAAAGTTATGTGTTAGACTGAAAAACAGATACTTTTCTCTGGTTAGTGATGCTTAAATTCTGAAAACATCAAGGTGTTTTCCTATTTGTCTTCCTCAATAAAAAAAAAATCACTTCACACAACCAATTCAAGGGCGAAGCTATTTATTAATGGCACATAAATCACTGAGAATCAGTGAACTACACATTCCAAATCAATTACAGTAATGGAACAGACAAGCCACAATATCTGAAATGGTAATACAATGTTAATGAATTTCTAAACATTATTCTAAACCCTTCATAAATCCAAGAAATACTCATCAGGATGTGCACATGCACACAGATGCACACACATACACACAAAATTTACAGAACATATGAGCTACAAGCAGATATCCCATTTCATGTGGTCCCCTACCTGTACACACCTGTGTTGGAGATGTGGATTCTCTGGCTTTATCTGTAACTGTGCTGCTCTGTATAAAAAGCTAATGCACATGCTATGTCCAGTTATTTCTTGAATACCTCCAAAGATAGTGACTTGACCTCCCTGGGCAATCTCTTCAGATACTTAAAAGGAGACACCTTTCCGGAATCCTCTTGTTCTTAAAGGAATCCTTGGTTGCCTAAAATCGAGCAAAAAAACTTTCAAGACAATATTAGTACAGGTAGAGAGAAGTTCTTTAATGAAAACTTTCAGGTGCACAAAATATATAGGTGCATACACAGTGCAGGGTTCTTTCAAATTAATAACACTCCTTAATTATCGTATCTAATGGATTTATCTAACCGGAGAATCTTTTGCTCCTGATACCACCCTTATACCACCCTCAGAACTGCTCTGTTGGAGTGCCTCCAAGGCTTCTGGGTCTTCTATCTTGTTTTGCCTCATTATTGCAGTCCAGGTGCATGTGTCCCAAACACCATGCCCTTTCTGCTTTTTTGTCCATTGAAAAGACAGTTAAACAGAAATTCAGGAATGTGGTACAAACTGTCAGAAACTGTTAGAAACTGTTAGATGCTTCTTCAAGTTTGAGAAACTATACACCTATATAAAAATCTACCACAATATAAAATATTAAAATCTACAAATATATAAAAATCATAAGGCATCACCTCTGATTCTGAGAGATCAGCCTACACAAATTGTTTCATGTGAGGTCTTGTTTATTTAAGATATAGTTCCTTAAGCATCAAATATTAAAAAGACATCAAAAATAAAATTATATATATATATTTACAGTGCCCTCTTTTCTACTCTGTTCAGTCAGTGCTCAGGAAGAAAGTTTTTTCATCTGCATCTGTTCTTTATGTAAGAGACAGATTTCTGTCGTGGTTGCAGGCAACATCAAGACTGACTGGCAGGGAATTATACTCCTGGATGTCATTTGCAAATGCTTAACAGAAATTGTGGCTGTTCCACACCACAGCAAAAATGATTTGCCTGAAAGTATCAGCCTGCTCCCTACTTCTTTCCTTGCAGACTTTTCAAGCACACATTTTATCGGAACTTACATAAGACATCTTTGAAACATCTTCTTTTGGAAAAATCTCCATCAAAATATAGCATTTGGTAGTATATTTTTCGGCCATAATTGGAAATCAGAGAGTACATTTATAAGGAGACATGTCAGTGTCCTTTTTCTTTAGGAGGGTTTCTCATTTGAGCTGCTAAAGTGAATATTCACCATGAAATAATATAGTCTTTTAATTTCTGAAAAACTTTAACTGTTTTGATAAGTATTGCAACTCTACAGAACTGATCAATAATTCGACTCATTGATCTGTCCGTCTGCCTATCTCCATCACCCATAAGCTGTTACTTAGTGGCTTGAATACTTCTTTGAATCATGTCGTTAGTCTTCTGTACCACAGAAATATAATTTTTTTAAGGTGTGAAATAGCTACTTGACTAGACCCTGTCCCCTGGTGATACTTAACTAGTGTTTGACTAGTTAATATTTAGTTAATACTTAACTACTTCTAGTATGTCGATAGACTTTTAGTTACCTACTACCTGATTTCTTTCAACTCTCTTTTCCCCCTGACTAGGCCAGTTACTTCTATAAATGTGTGCAATGGCATTCTTTAAAGAGGATTTTAGCACAATAGATTAACTACTATTTGCTGAAATTTTATATGGTTAGATATTTTGAAAAAGGAATTCACTGACTGTTGTGTATACATATGTACATATACATACATATCAGTATACTCAGATAAGACAGTATCAATTCTTGACATTCCAGTTATGTCAATAATCCCATTTATGCAAAGGTCTTCTCCATTGCTAGGGATTCTACTTTTGTTTTAGCTACACTGTCAATTTAAAACCTGTTTCCTCAAAAAGAGAGTTACATAGTCTTTCTCCATGACAGTTGTTTATGTGGCATGTTTGAAAGCTCAGCCCTCAGCTGCACCAGATAAAATGCTTGAACCATCATTCTTAGCAGACATACTTTGAAAAGAAATATATAATTTCTCTGTTGTATGAAAAATTATTGCTTAAATATTCTATTTAAATTAGGAGTAGTAGAACCTAATTAGGGAAAACTAATGCTGTGTAAGAAATAGATCAACTAATGCATGTCATTTTATATAAAACATAGCTTGTTTTCATGTGAACACAAAAAACACATCTGAAATCCTTTGTCACATCACAATGATTTGTAAAATCTAATGTGCAATGTTCAGTCTTTCTGCTGTGTAAGATTTTATAGAAGGATATTGTAGCTACATAATATATAGCTTATTGTAATAAAAGTATTTATTATTCTTCCTTAGGTGAACTCATTGCTAGCTGCTTGTTAGTTCAAGGTACAATGTTTGAAATTATGAAGATTCTGGTAATGTCAAATTTTGGATCAGATGTATTTCTTACAATAGGGTGGAAACCACTTCAACACAAATATTAATTAAATAAATTCTGGCCACTAAACAAACCATTTCATATAAGGTACACCATAATAAAGATAAAACATATTAAGCATATAATGAAAAAAACTATTTCTTTCTTGATTTAAATTATTACATGGAAAAACTTGTTAGACTTAATGCAGAATATTCTTTTCTTGCATGAAAAAAACCCAAACCCAATGTTCATTCCAAATGGAATTCTGTAACTTTGGTAATATTAAAGAAATATCAATACTTACTGATATTAATTAAAGGTTGGGAACTGATGCCAATATCATCTTGTTATGCCAAACCTGCATTAGTTATTTACCCTTCTATCATCCGTTAAAGAAAATTAAAAGCTGAATATAAAATCACTTACAAGGATCATTGAACTTCACAATTATGTTATTTGTTAAAGTACTTGTAGCTCTGAAAAAGAACAAGTACCACATTTAAGAGAGAAATGAGGTGTTGAGCAGGTAGAGTGACTATTTTATCTATTGTCTTCTGTGCCCAGTGCAGATTTTGACCACCTGGCAAAATTTGTAAGTCCAAAGACTACAAGGGAACATCTAAAACTTTACTTACAAACTTTAAACATCATATATTTTGGTTTTATTTTAAACCAAACTAATAAAATTAATTTTAATATATTTTATTCTATTTTGTTTATTTTTAAGCATTTTGGGCTGGAAAATTACTAAAAAATGGAAGGAGTTAAGCAACTGAAGTTATTTATGTGGCTCTATCTTCTCTTTGTTATGATATCTTTCTGTGAGCAATATGAATAATTCGGTCTCTTTAGCAAACTGATGTTTGTCCTTTTTTCCCAAATGGCTTTACTCAGTGACTTTACATAGTATATATTCGTAGGAATAATATAATTGTTTATAGATATTATTTTTTCAAAGAGCAATTTAAATTTTTTAATATAACATATTTTTAATATAAAATACAAAAATGTTACAATGTATGATTTGTCATTTCAGACTAGCTCTTTAATTGGAATCAGCTTTAGAAAGCAATGGTGATTATAACTTCTGTCAGCCATTTGTTGAAACATACACTGGGTTTTGAACTTACATGACAGAGGGTGAGGCAAAAATAAGGTAATGATTGTTAGTGGTTTGAGGGTTAGGAGACATACCATAAAAGCACTAATTCAGCATGTTCATTTTCTTTCACTTTTAGTTCTAGTTTCCATTACATTCTGAGCAATGTACTGTGTAACTAGAGGCCAGTCTACAGATCAGTATTGCTTCTATGCTTCCAGCACTAATAATTTAAAACCTTACATCTTTGATATTGGTACCCTACTAAGTTTCTTCCCTTTCAATTATAATATTGACTTTTCTTTATAGTTTCTTGCAATACTTCGTGTTATGTTATTGGCCCTAGTGTTCATTCCTAAAAGATAAAGTATAATGTAATGTATTTTTCAGCCTTTTTACAGGGGATTGCATGTCTGTGAAAAGTGACATTTTTTCTTTCTTTTCCTCTTGAAAATAACAAAGGCAAAAGATGATCTGCTTTCCTCTCCTAGCTCCCAATTTCACCAAATGTGTTCAAAAGATATATTTCTGTGTATTTGCTAAGAACTCATCTCCACAAGCTAGATATCTTCAAGGTGCATCATAATATCTGAAGCTGGAGGAAAATGACCATGAGTCATGACACACACTTAAGACAAGTCTTTGCAAAGATTGAAACTATGACTATTTCAGAGAAATTTTTCTCTGAAGAAAAAAAACCTTGTTCTTTGTTAACTTTTGAGATAAACTAGTTTGGTGAAATGCTAATGTATGTTTCTTTAGCACTTCCCTCCCTCCATTACTTCCTCAGAAGTAATTACTGAATTACAGAATATGCTGAGTTGGAAAGGACCCACAAGGAACACCAAGTCCAATCCTTAGCCCTGTACAGGACCATTCCAAAGAGCCACACCATGTGCCCAATAGTATCATCCAAACACTTGAATTCTGTCAGGTTTGATACTGTGACCACTTCCCTGGGAAGCCCGTTCCAGTGCCTAAACATTCTCTGGATGAAGAACCTTTTTCTAATATCCAGCCTAAACCTCCCCTGACAAAACTTTAAGCCTTTCCCTTGGGTTCTGTCACTGGTCACCAGAGAGAAGAGATCAGTGCCTGCCCATTCTCTTTCCCTCACAAGGAAGTTGTAACCGCAATGAGGTCTCCCCTCAGTCTCTGCTTCTCCAGGCTGAACAGACCAAGGGCCCTCAGGTGCTCCTCATACAGCTTCCCCTCAAGGCCCTTAACCATCTTCACTGCCCTCCTTTGGACACTGTCTAATGGCTTAATATCTTTCTTATACTGCAGTGCCCCAAACTGCACACAATATTCAAGATGAGGCTGCCCTAGTGCAGAGCAGAGCAGGACAATCCCCTTCCTTAACCGGCTGGTGATGCTGTGCCTGATGTCCCCCAGGACACAGTTGGCCCTCCTGGCTGCCAGGGCAGTGTTGACTTGTATTCAACTTGCCAGTGATCAGGACCTCCAGATCCCTTTATGGGGAACTTCTTTCCATTGAGACCATTCCCCAGTCTGTACTTACATCCTGGATTGCCCTATCCCAGTGTGGAATCCAGCACTTCTCCTTGTTGAACTTCATGTGGTTGGTGATTATACAATCCTCCTAATTTGTCCAGGTGTCTCTGCAGGGTCTCCCTGCCTTTGAACAGCTCCTCCCAGTTTTCTGTCACCTGAAAACTTAGTATCCTTCCAGTCCTGTGTCTGTTTATGAAGATGTTGAAGAGTACAGGGCCTAAGATGGAGTCTGTGGAACCCCACTAGTGACAGGTCACCAGTCTGATGTCACCCCCATCACTATTAACCTGTGAGCCAATTGCTCACCCATTGCATGATGTGTTTATCCAGGTGTGCTGGACATTTTGTTCATAAGTATCCTGTGGGAGACAGTATTGAAAACTTTACTGAAATCCAAAAAGATTACACTAACTGTCGTCCCTTGATCAGCTAGGCAGATTACCTTGTCATAAAAGGAAATCAGGTTTGGTAAGCAGGACTTTCCTCTCATGAAGCTGCGCTGACTGTGACCAATGACTGCATTGTCTTTCAGATGTTTTTCAACACCTCCAAGAATAATCTTCTCAATAACTTTACCAGTCACAAAAGTGAAACTGACAGGCCTGTAATTTCTGTGCCCTTGGAACAACATTTGCCAGCTTCCAGTCAGCTGGGACCTCTCCAGATTCCCAAGACCTCTTGAAAATCATCAAAAGAGGTTTTGAAATGGCATCAGTCAGCTCTTTGAGGATTCTTGGATGAATCCCATCAGGCTCTACAGATTTGTAGAGATTCAGCTGGAGCAGCAGATCCTGCATAACTTCAGGGTTGACCAGGAGTTGATCATTCTGGCAGTCATAGTCCTCCAGCTCAGGGCACTGAGACCCCTTTGATCTGTCATCGATGTCAAAGACAGCAGCAAAGAAAGTGTTAAAAACCTCTGCCTTGTCTCTGTTGCTGTTTGTGAAGTGTACATCCTCATCCTATAACAGGCTAATGGTATTTCTATACTGCCTATTGCTATTAATATATTTGAAAAAAAACTTTTTATTGTCCCCTCACATTTCTGGCCAGCTTCAACTCCAGTTGAGCTTTGGCTGCCTGAATTTTCTCTCTACAGTGGCAAGCAGCATCTGTGAATGCTAGGTCCTCTGCACTTGTGAATCAAAGGTTAATGGATAGCATGTCAAAATGGAAGTAGAGGTGATGTACAAGTAAGCATTTCTGCAAAACTATCGAGGAACAGAAATGAAATAATTAGACTAAAACTATTATTTTATTTTATGTTTTCAGGCACCATCAGGAATTCATTAAGCAGACTTAATTTGAGTTTCAGAGGCACAACCAGAAAGAATCTGGCTGTGATGTTTCTTTTAAATTTTTTTACACCTGCTCTGAGGACATCAAGGGATGCAGATTAATCTGCTCTTGCGTGGAAGCAGATGTTAACTGTATCAAGACATTACATTTTGAAGTGTATTTCAAAAGTAAACATTTTTTCTTTCAACATCATCTTATCTCTTTGTCTTAAGGATTTGGTTGTTGTTTTCCTTCTCCACCATCAACTTTTAAAATATCTTATTCTTTTTTCCTATATGATTTCATTATTGATTTCATTCATGAGCACATATGGACCAGGAAACTTCTGGACTGGCTATGCTGTTACTTTACAATTTGTCTTGCATACAGAAAGGCATGCATAGCAGGGCATTATGCTTTTCTCTGTGGTTCAAAGTGTGTCTCATGACATGACATCTCCACCACTACTGGAAGAACACAGTTTCTTAACTTCAGCCATGGCTGGAGTGGGGACTTCCCTTCCTTCCCTCCTTTTCCAATATTATTTGAAATAAGCTTGTAGAAGCTGTTTTTCTTTCCTTTGAGGGAAAAAAACAAACAACAAAAAACCCCAATAATACTTGGATAAATTATTTTACCTACTTTGTTTTTTGTGTCTGGTATTTCTCTGTTTGAACATTATAAATTTGCTATTTATCACAGTTGTCTCCTTCTGTACAGAGGATGCATATAAGATGTTGCTCAGTCAACCAGTCTATCTTAACTTTTACAGACATGAAGATCACAAAATTATTCACATACTAACCTATCAATAATTGACATAGTATGGCATTGATACTTTAGCATTTATACTATAAATAATCACATTAGCATTTCTGATTTTATATGTGAACCATCAGAACATAACTTTTGGCTGATACCTTTATCAATAATCCAAAATTTCAAAATTTCAAAGAATATTTAAAAATATTTCTGTTCTTGAGTTTATGCTATTTACTCTTTAACACAAATATGTTTTCAAACTGGGGTACACAGTGATTCCCTGTGATCCAAGAGATGGAGGATGCGGTGCAAGGAATTGCAGCCATAAAATGGTAATAGAAGAGGCAAAGAATGACATTGGATGACACTGGGAATATAAATAACTCACTAGCAGACAGTTAAAGATATGAGATCTGGACAAAGTGGCTTTTAAGGGTAACAAAATCAACAAAGAGCAGGTGTGTAGCATATAAAATATACTATACGTAGTAACTTAAAATCTAATGTAGACCTGTAGACTTGTGAAGTGTGAATCAAGGTGTGAAATTATGTTAGAAAATATGCACAAATGGTCCCAAGTGAATAATGGGCTAAGGAAAAGGAAATGCCACCATCAACACTACGCTCATCCAGGTGAAGAATTTGGAATGCTGATACCTTGATGTAACTATATTCTTTCTTCTTGAGCATTACTGGTACTGTGTATCTGGACAATAAGCATAACAACAAAGAAAAGCAATACAGTAGGAAAATTTTGTGTAAAGTTTTAAATTGCATTAATATTTATTTTGCATTGATTGAATATGTTGGACTATGAATGCAAGTATCACTGTATCAGACTAGCTATAGTAAATGGCTTTTATTTAGATCGTTAAGACTGAATTTATACTAGCAAGTTGTTGAATTCCAGTAAAAGGTATGTGTCCCTTTTTCCCAGTCACAAAATGTGAAATGCAACATAGCCAGCAGTCTCTAGGATAGGTGTAACCAACCAGAGCAACTCAGAGACTCTACCCTGTTTCCTGCATCTCAGGAGTCACCGGACAAGGTCAGGAATCATGGCTTTATTATACACTCAAGGCTGAGTAATGAGAACTTGTGAATTTTTTAATCAGGCAAGAGTGTGCCATCTGTCATTTGTCAGGGAATGTGCATTACAGCACATATGAAGTTGGTTCATAGACCATGTGTTCTACCCCATCCTAATTGTTGGGTTGACATGGTCTGGTTCTTGGTCTGGTGCTTGGTTTGTTTCTTGCCATTTACAGTTACTGGGAGTGTTGGGAGAAAGATGAAAGTGTGTAAGCATGGAGACTAGCACCAGATTTTACACATCAGAAGGGTACCTTTTCTGCATCTAACAAGTTCTATAAATGTATCCTTGATTTTTCTGAGATCTGTCTGACAGATTTATCATGATAAATTGGAAAGACTGTGTAAAGATTGCAGTATCAGCTAGTACTCTGCCAAGACAAACATTGTTTACTTCCTGTCTCACTGTTATTGCCTACTACACAGTATGCCTTTTATCACCTATTTAATGAACTGGAGAACTATCTTTCATTTGTGCTTGTTATTCATCTTGCCACAAAGTTTCTCAACGGGTGTGTTAATAGAATTAATGCACAGCAGTAAAAGAGAGTACAATCCAGAAAGAGAATTAGCAATCTAATTGACTTTAGCCAAACAACTACTGAGTGAACATATATGCCACTGAAATGGATGAGCACAACTGTGGCAGCTAAGACACTAATGCACTGCAGTGGACATGAATGTCTGGTCTGAGCACTGAAATTTGTACATTTATGCATCTCAAGAAGCAGGTTATATAATATCTACCATTAAAATCTGAGCTACATTTTTAACATATCTTTTAAATAATTAAATGACATAATTTTATAAACAGCATTCAAATAGTTGTGAAATGCAATTATTCACTTAAGACATATGCTTCTGGTTAGAAGGAAAAATCCATAAAGCGCTCCATAATGCATACACTTGACATGAACCATATGGTTTGCAGTCAACCACAGAAAGCACCATATAAGGTGAAAGTGCAACAAATTACAAAGACAGAATAGCACAGAAGATGAGAACTACTTTTGAGAACTATTTTTGGAAAGCCATTGTATGTGTTTGCTTAATTTGCTGAGAATGTTCTTTATAACTTTCATGCCATGAGCATTGCTTTTCAGTAATAACATTTTACTACCCTTGCAGAAATTAAACAATGAAGAAGTATCTGTCTTCTTGTATCTCTGTGAATAGATGAAAGTCAACATTACTTACGTATCTCTGATCAGCAGAGACACAGTGAAAAAAAAGGGGGAATTACGCACTATTTCCTCAAAACCCACTCTTTCCTTTTTTTTTTTTTTTAAATTTGTTTAACATTTTTGAGTGTGTATTAATGTAATTCAGTATTTGTAATGTCACAAAACTGGAGAAGAACATCAGCTGACAGAAGATTGGAGCCTCACTTTAATACGTTTGGTCAGTCAGATGAAAACCTTCCATTATAAGTATCTTCTAAATCTGATCTGTTACATGAAAGATACTAAAGCTCTTGCATTCTTTGTCTGTGATAGAAAATGCATTATGTGTCTCCATGAATTATACACAAAAGGAGTTAGATACTGTTTGTAAAACAAGCATGCCTGCTGGGTTTAATCACCACAAGCAAAAGTCACTTTAAATCTGCTACTAGCAGCACTTTGGCATCTTTTATTAGTGACTGTATAAAAGCCTTTGATTTTTTAAAATACATTGGAGCTATTTTCTTTATAAGTGGTGCTACAACAATATTCCAACCGACCTTCATCCTTACTAGTGCTTTTATGCTGTGCAGATTCTCTTTTAATAGTTAAAAAAAAATGAACTCAGGCAAAGGGATGATTAGTCACTTACCTTTCTTCTCTGGGGCTACAGTCAAACTGCCTTTGATAAGATGTCTTTAAGTCTACAGTGTAATACTTTTTGATGACCTTGTCTTCCAGGCCAAAACAAACAGGAACCAACACTTTTTTCCCCATGTGAGTACTAACAACTTCATGTCCTCCTATTTGATTAGAAGATGAAAACTTCTGCTGATTCAGAGACAACTGAGTAGAAAATATGGCATTATATCTGTCATCATTTTATGTCATCTCCACATAAGAAGAAAAACTGCATAAAAAGGATATATCAAATATATTTTCCATTTAAATTTTGAATCCACTACAAACTGATTTTAATCATACCTCCAGAAATAAGTAATAATTTCCTTACACTAATTTCAGACATACAAAGGATAAGCAGACATTGAGTGTGGAAGGTATCCTTTCTGTTCATCAATCTGCTAAATGGCTTTATATCATGATTTGAGAATATCTAAGAGTCATGTACCAGGGACACAACACAGTCATGTAAAAATGATCTATTACACAAGTTATGAATAGTGACTGAGTTCAACCTGATATGGGAAAAATACTAAAACTAAGCTGTTACTAAATTTTACTTCATTTAGACTTGCATATTATAATGAGTTATTTTTTTTTCTCACAAGTACATGACCATGTACTTTTCATAGAGTCATAGAATGGTTTGGGTTGGAAGGGACCTTAATGATCACCTAGTGTCAATGCCCCTGTCATGAACAGTGACACCTCCCCCTAAACCAGGTTGTTCAACTCCACATCCAACCTGGCCATGATAGATTTCAATGGACATAATCACTGCATGCTTTTTTGAGTAGATTCTCTCTCAGTATATTAGAGTTAGCTTCCAACTATTGTTTCCGTGCTATAAATATTTTTTGTGCTGAAACTTGGTAAAATGATCTCTTCAAAGATAGTAAGTGAATATTAGTGATTTTAATAGAACTGCAGGAATACATGTAAGTGGTTAATTACCTCATATTAGGGCCTTTACAACTGTTGTATACCAGTCTAATATGTGTCATATAATTTAGATTCAGATAGCATTAATCCCTAAAACTAATCTAGGAAAATTTATACATATTGTACATAGCAGCTACCCTTAATTATAAAGAACTGATCAATTGACTCCTGTTGCCTTATGATGGTTTTCAGTTCTGACAATGTAATCAATAGATGCCAAAAAAATTCTGTTAAAAAAATCAAAACATCTGGCACTTTATGTGTAACTTAATCACCCAAACAGCTGAAATGTACAAACCTTACTTACTCCACTCAGTTATCTGATTGTGGCTGTAAGCCAGGAAAAATACAAACACCTCCAGAACACATAACCAATTATACTGTGTTTTACGAAACTCCACCTAGGTTTGTACTCTTTCCTAGAGTTTTACAAGGCATATAGCAACAATTTTTAGCTGTCCATTATTCTCAGAAACTTGTGTACAGAACACAACTATCCCAGACCTGTGATGTTGTTTTGGTGTTTGGTTTTTTCTTTTCTTTTTTTTTTTTTTTTTAATTCAGCTTACCAACAGAGTAAGATCCATTATTTGACTGTCTAGGAATCCCATTGTGTATCCTCAGTACATACTAACTTCTTTAAGCAAGAATTCTAGCTGACTGGATTTTCCAATATTAACTGCCTGACTTCAGTGGTGCCTCTGGAAGTCTGTTACAGGAGGAGTAAGTGATTCACATACTTGATTCTTATATGCAAAGTTGTATAGTGACCATTTACCAACAAGCTCCCAAGGGAAAATGGGGAGTGGGGAGCTGTGGTCAGTTTCTAAAAGTTCACTCTTTCTGCTCCCCTGTTCCTCATGGAGTCCCTCCCATGGGATACAGTCTTTCACAAACCACTCCAGTCTGTGTCCTTCCCCCAGGCTGTAGTTCTTCAAGAACTGCTCCAGCATGGGTCCTTTCCATGGGACATAATCCTTTACACACAGAGTGAAACAGCATGGATGGCTGCCATGGGACACAGGTCCTGCCAGAAAACCTGCTTCTGCATGGGTTCCTCTCCATTTGCCACAGCTTCCATTAGGGCACATTCACTTGCTCTGGTGTGTGCAGCAATGTGGATATCTGCTCCAGCGCGTCCTCTCCATGAGCTCCAGAGGAATCTCTTCTTCAGCACCTGGAGCACGTCCTCTTCCTTCTTCTTCATGGACTTCACTTGGGTGTCTGCAGGGCTGGTTCCTTCACATTTTTCCTCACTCCTCTCTTCTAGAGTGTTTTTTCCCTTCCTTTAATACATATTCAGTGAGGTACCACCAGTTTGGCTGAGGGGCTCATCTGTGCCCTGCCGCATGTCAGATGGAACTGCCTGGAGATGGCTGTGTCCAGCACAAGGTAGCCCTGTCTTCTCCCCACAGAGGCTGCCTTGCAGCCACCTGCCACTAAAAACTTTACATTTAAACTCAAGACATCCTTATTCTAAGATTTCTACTTATTCTGGGAGAACATATCTGAAAGCAAAAGCAGACAAAAAAGCTGGGGTTTTTAGCACAGAAGCAATTCTCAGGCCTTGATTTTATTTTTTTTTTATTTATAGTGCATTAAAAAGCAATTCAGATCCCTCTCTCTGAATTCATAAAAATTCTGAAAAATTGCAAAAACAAAAGTGGTGCATACACTATATTTCATAGATACAACTACAGAGCAATGATCCTTTATTTACATTTTCATTTGAATTATTTTCCTATTTCTTTGAGCATATAATATTTTGTTTCACTTATCTCAACTTAATGCTAAGAAGTCATGTGTTCAAAGTGTTTCTAGAGAAAAGGAATAAGTTGTTACGTAAAATTAAAAAAAACAACTCCAAATATAAAAGAAACTGTGCTTGCGACAGAAGCTTATTTAAACACACAACTTGCCATGCATTGAGATGGGACTTGGCTATAGGCAAATCAAGCAGAATTGCATGATGAGCAGTGGAAGGAACAAAAAGCAACAAAAGAAATATGCTATAAATCATTTCATAATGGACCAGGTCAAGTTTTACTCACAAAAACACCAGAAGATTCACCTATCAGCTTGTTTCTTAGGATAGAATAACAATATAATTTGCTTAGAAAGAATGTATATACTTGCAGTAATGATGCACACACCTCATAATGTTAAATTCAAGACAATGAATTATGATAAGGACCCTGATAAAATGTTCAGAGAAGCTGGCAACTGCAGCAGAAATGATACCAGGAGTACTGTTGACATATTGTTGGGGGACAACAAATACTGATGTTACAGGAACTCAGAAATGGAACCATTTCTTCCTACCAGAACTATTTCCTAACATTGGCACATAGTATAGCCATACAGAACATGAAGGAACTGTCTTGGATTACCTTATAGAGGATTCCAAAACAAAGCCTTCTTGAAATTATTAGCCTTCTTTGGCTGGCTAATATTTTGTCAATAAAGACAATACCCCCTAAAGAGAGAATGTGGTGAAGAATGAAGTGTGTAATTGTATTTTGTTGATCTTAAAGAAGAAGTGAATATTTTTTCTCCTTTATGAGTCTTGAAAGACAGAATTATTAGTGATACCCTCATAAAACCCATGTATAATGAAGTCCTCTAAAGATACAGCCACTCTTTCATGTATCATTTGACAAGTAAGTGAACTCAATTAGGATCAAAGATGCAACTAGCTGTCAGTAAATTGTTAGCATTTATCAGCCTTTGCTTTATACTCTATTCATTAAAAATCTGGAAGAGATGCTTATTTAATATGCTGTTTAGAATATCCAACACCTTTATGCTTCACTAGACAAATTGCAGTTTGTTTTTGATTTAAAGACTCTTAAAAAAAAAAAAAAGATGCAACCATAGCTAAAAGGTTCCTTTACTTAAGATGGACCTTTTTTTGGAGTGGTAAGATGATCTGGGTTTGATTGTAAGGTGATACAAGTTTGATCTTATAGTAAACACATCTTTCAGCTGAACTTGTTGAATTTCATCTCCTAGACAGTGGATTTGTTTCATTTTTGACACAAATAAGATAAAGTTCATATTTATTGTGTCAATCTATGTTGCTTTATCTACCCTTCACCTACTACCTCATCAAGAAAAAAAAATCATTGAGTCTCAGCTTCCAAGTAGTTTCTATGGTCCTTTTATTTATACTACATTGATTTTATTCTTGAAATGAGGACATCAGAAAGAGCCACAAGCTCCAGTAGCAGTGTCACTTGCATTGAAAAAAAGAGACTCTTTTTGCGTTATGGTTTGCGAAACATACATATTTTAATGCAAGAATATATTTAAAATTCCTTCATGAAGAAAAGAAACATGGTAATAGATCAATTGTATCTGGGGTTAATTGGTATGGGAAGCTTCATCCAATGTGATTATGGAAATACAATTTTAAGACTTCAAGGCATTAAACAATGCCTTCAAAAAAGAGTTTAGGTAATTGGTTTGTCCCGGTATCATCACAATCTTTTGCATTATATCCCCTTTAAACTGAAGGTGTTCACACAAAGTACCACTTGTTCATGGTCTCTTTCTCTTACATTTGTGTATGCATACATATGTGTAGATTTATGTGTGCCTACACATACACACACATAGATATAGACATGCAAACAAGAAAAATTCAATTTCAGATTAAACATAAGACATTCAGGTCCTATGCTTAAGATCAAAATTATCAATCTGTATTTAGGCTACGTTAAATTTTTTAATCATGATAAAGTATCTCCTACTGATAGACTAGAGAGTGAATTAAGAGGAGAAGTATGAAGGAGAAATGATAACATGGTGTCTTGCACATTTGCTATTATGAGATATGAAAAAATAACACCATTGCAAGTAACAGTGTTGGCTTTAGTATACCCTCTATTGATACAACTCATATAATAAAAATAACCCAAAATTCTTCACCTGCCATTTATTGAGGTGGTTGTTGAAGAAATTTCAAGAGTTAAACAGAAGTACTGCATTCTGACTTCCTCTGCCTTCTTTTCAGTTTGCCTTACTGAGTGGGTAGAATTAATGAACAGCATAAGCATGATGACTGAGGGGAGTTTTAAGTAGTTGAGAGAAGTCACACAACACAAGAAATTTTAGAATAAAATAATAAAGAATAAAACCTTGCTTATAATCCCTGTGAGGGTTTTATGTTTTTTTTTGATTTTATTTTTTTTGGGGGGGTGGGGTGGGGGTGCTGATGGGTTTTTTCTTTTTTTTCTTCCCCCCCCACTCCCCTATTTTTTTAGCACAGTAGTTTTTCTATTTTGATACAGTTCTGGCTGTCAAAAAGTGATCTTACTGGGGTCAAAACTCAACAGCATGGTGAACCAGCACTTCAGAGATCAGAGCCACAGTCAGTAGGATTTTGCTACCAGCTATTAGAGATGATAAAACAGAGAGAAGCAAGAGTGAAAGCTGATTTTTCTCATGCTGAAATCAATAAGAGATTTACCACTGACTTCAAAAGAAGCAGCAGGGCAAAATAGACAGCCAAGGAGAGAACACTCAGAGGAGTATCTAGAAAGAAGAGGAACGAAAAGAACAAAGCAAGATATTTAGAGAGTAAGGAAAATGTTTTGAGAAAAAGTAAAAATCTGAAAGGGCAGAAAATAGGGAGAAAAAGTCTTGAATTAGAAAAGCTTTCACAAATTCTGAAAGTACCTCCTTATCACGTTTCAAATGCTATTTTTATTTCAGAAAACCAATTTTTCACATCTGATCTTCACCCTAGAAGTGACAGAGAACAGACAGTTCCTAAAGCTAATTAAACAAATGACTCTATGTGTACATGCGGATGCAGGCATATGTATGAATGATATAAATCTTTGCATACTTGGTCATGATTTTATTACATTTAAATTTCAGAGATGAGCAGAGTGAGTTCATTGTATGTATGTTGAGGTCAGGTTGCAACCACATTTAACACAGAGAGAATTTGTAGAAATTTTGAGAGACCTTGGGCTGTTTCTCCCAGTGCTTTCAGGCTGGAGGAAAATATATTTCAGTTTTAGGCCCTAAACTCCTTATGCCTCAGTGCATACTGAGTGAAAAACCCTATCTTTGTCATTAATGTGTTTATAAAAGGGTCTTGTCTTCAACACCAAAGAGTTAGTTTTGTTTGCTTGCTATTTTATGTTTTCTTTGATGTATTGTCTGACAGTAAAAGCTAATGCACACAGCAACATTCAAAGACTTTTAATTGATTTTAAAGTGTATTTTTTTTTTACAGGAACAAGCTTAACTACATTATTAGCTGTTATGAATTATTATAATACCTCAGGAGAGAAATTTAGATTCAATAAAAATTAAATTTAAAAAAAGTCTTCATGCTTCATAGTTTCCATGAATGGATTTAATGATTTAATTTTTCCATAGTTGTGATCTACATCCAAAATTTTCAAGCCTTGTTGAGTTTTTGTGTTTCTTTCTTTTCTTTTTTTTTTTATTCACTGATTATTTCTTTATAAAGGACAAAAAGGAGAAGAGAGAATTCTAACTAATTTAAGTCCCACAATACAAAAACAAGCAAACAAACCCTGTTCTTTTAGAGTATCATAAACCTGTTTTATTGGTCCTTTCTAATAGTATGACAAAGAAGTATCATGAGAGAAGTTTTTCATCTATACAAATTTTATTGCCAGATTATGTGTTAGCCCTTCAGAAATACCAAACTGTCTTTAAAGTCATAATGAAATATGAAACATTATATAGCTGCTAATAGAAATAAATTCCTGGCTTTTTTTTCATCATAAATAAAGGAGCTACTCTAGTCCATATTTTTGTCTAATCACAACGGGAATAAGTGCAAAACTTTTTCAGGGCAATATTAAGGTAAAGAAAGCCCCTAAGGGTGGAGTTTGTCTCACTTATCCAGGACATAGAGAAATACATAGAACTGGGAGGAACTATGATTGTTCTGTTTCCTGAAGGCACTGTAGGACAGGCCTTTTGTAGCAGGGTAGCTCCTTTCCAATTACTTTCCTACAGACTTATCTTGGGGTAGTCATCTGACACTCACCAGTGCTATGCAAAAAAATTTTGTTCACCTACCTATTCTGTCCACATTGCTGAAACTTTTTTGGGGTCAAGAAGTAGAATGCAGGCAGATCCCTCAGTGAATGATTAAGCAAACAAGTAATCTAGAGCACATATTGCTCATGAAGTCACTGAACTTACTTCATATAACTTATAGAAGTTACTAATATTTTTTCTTCTGTTCAACCCGTAATCCAAATGCTGATAGGCATGAGCTCTAATTATAATTTCTTATGTAGCAGAGTATATCTTTGCAGAAATTAATCTTGTGTTGACATAAAGCTTCACCATCATATGCCTTATGTTTGGATATACTCACGGTGGGGTTTTTTTCTGTTTGTTAGGTGCAATGTTGTCATTATTGTCAACTCTCGATCCCTGCTTGTTTGAATTTTGACTTAATTTATTTCCTCTCTTTGTGAATAACAAATCAGAATGGAAAGGTGTTACTATTTTGGCAATCTTTGATCTGGTAGCTGCAATGACTCAGTAAGACTATCAAAAAGGTTAAAGAAAGGGAAAGCTATGTCCTTAGACCAATAACAAAAGGAAAAATATTGTTAGAGATTGCTTCTTTTTGCTTTTTCTGCAGAAGATAATTTCTTAGTAATTTTGAAGATATAAGTATTTCAAACTTGTTCTCTTAAAATGCTTTTTTTTTTTTTTTTACAATTTGAGCTCAATCCCTGCAAAATTGTTGTTTGGTAACAATTTTCTATGACAGAGGACAGAGTATTTCTTTCAATTTCTGCTCCTGACAGCTACAGGTAAGAATATCAGTAGGTAGAGTGATGAGATCTGCATTCAGAGCACTTCCTGGTAAAGCCAAGTAGGATGTGGGGAGGAAATACAGCACTGCAAGTGTATGGAAAAGGTACTGAACATCAAGTGACTGCTGGTACTGAACAGGTAGATTTTCATGATGGCATTCTTGAAGTATGGACAGAAGATTAAATCAGGAAATCCCGTGAGGGCCATGAAACCTAGCAATGAAAAGCAAGTACAGGAGAAGAGGACTTTAGCTGCTGGTGAGACACAGAGATTCTCTTATTTGAGGATTCTCTGGACAGAACAACCACCACATTTTAACATCTTTAACATGAAAATCCTGCTAAATTAAATGAAAACATGGATAGCTACAAAAGTGAAAAAAGTGCAGCGGTAACTTGGTTTTCTCCCACAACATAACAGGCCTATTTTTGATGTTTGAAACATTGAAGAGGGTTATGTCCTCTTTGGAGGTGATGTGGTAGTAAGGAGTGCAGATATTCAGCCACCTAGAGGCTTAGATCTGTTTTGTTTTTGGGTTTTTTTCAGAACAACTTATCCTAACCTCACAGGAAACTGGAGAAAACCAGTTTTCTTCAGCAGACCGTTATAGACATAGCAGGCAAAGATAGGGGAAGCTGGGCTAAATGGAGGTGAAAGTTTTTCTAATCCTCTCAGTTAAACTACATCTGATGAATGTAAGGATAGAGCATTCAACTTTGTGTTTGCTAAGGTATGAGCTTTAGAAGAAGAGAATTATATTAACAAGAAAGTATCTCTATGAGCAGAGAGAGCATTTTGTCACTGAAGCATCCATAGAGTTCTACCATTGTACAATGGTGTACAATGTAACATCCAGTTCCTTCTGACATAAATTACTTACAACAGTGCAGGTCTCTCTGCAGACTAATGACACTTTAACGTTAAGATATGTATTTACAGATTCATTAGACTGTTTTCAGACTCCATACATGAAAATTAAGTGCTGGCTTGCCCATGTCTATGCTTATCACTGAGACACTGGTAGATGCAGTCAAGCAGATGAAGCAGAACAGTTCATTGGGAGCTGCAGGATGTTAGTTTGCATGCACATGGCTTGAACAATAACTAGATCTGCAACTCATCTGTAAAATGGTATTTTCATATTGGATTGGTAAATGTACATGCAAGGGCTGTTTTCACAAACACACTGTACAAAAACTATAGGGGCAGAATATAAGGCCCAAAGCAAGAAAAAGAATGTGATTCCTGGGAAAGGAAAGGTGGAAACTGCAAACAGAATACAGAACCAAAGAAATAAACATGCAGAGGTGTGACTTAGAGAATGTGGGATTTCCAGACAAAATCCTGTCAGACATAGGGTGGTAGTAGAAGCAAGACATGAGATAAAAATAGGAAAAAAATGAAAAGTGAAAGGAAAAAGAAGGATTCTTTTATACAGCTTCACAGGAGGAAAAGAACAAGAAATTACTGATCTACTGATGTCAATAATACTAGAGCTTCCACTAATATTACTCTGCAATACTGAATGGAACAATATAAAGATATCATTTTTAGCCAAATCAAAGATATAGAAGGAGAGGTATAGAATTCACATTTAGTGCAGGTGGTATAAAAAAAGAATCATTTGATGGTGGCTGGGGGGATGCAATTCCTGTCTAAAGGAGAACCATCAAGAAAATAGCGAAACCAAACAAAACCTGAATAGCAAAGGCAACAGAGCTGTCCAATGTGATGATATCTGTTAACGGAAAAAGTAAAGATTCACGCTAAAGAAATTCAGAAATTAATGATTGATCTATGACTGTGGAAGTGGCAGACAGCAACAGAGAAAATATAAAGTTGGAGAAAAATGAAAACCTTCTGGGCAACGGTGGACAGATTCTGAAAAACAAAACCTATTCAAATCTTAATGGTTCATCTCATAGGCCCTGGACATTTAGAAAATAGAATGTGCAAGGTGAAGAGCTGATGCATATAGAATTATAGAAACATAAAATCATTAAGGCTGGAAAAGTCCTCCAAGATCATCAAGTCCAACCTTTGACCATACACCACCATGTCAACTAGACTCACCAGGCAGGTCACCTGGTCATCAAAGGAGATCAGGTTGGTCAAGAAGGACCTGCTTTTCCTGAACTCATGCTTGCTGGGCCTGATCCTTTGGCTGTCCTGTACATGCTGTGTGATCCCACTCAAGGTAATCTGTTTCATACCCTTCCTGGGTACTGATACCATGCTGACAAACATGTAGTTTTCCATATCCTCCTGACTCTACTTGTAGATGGGTGTCACAGTAACTCACCTCCAGTTTAAATCTCTCTCAATATATGCACTTTTAACAGCTGGTGTGGAACTCATATTAACCCTTAGCAAAGGCATTGTGACAGATGAGGGAGGGGACTCATAGCCTTCTAGCTTACCAGAACTTATTTGTAGCTTTCTTCTCTATTTTATGTTGAACGAAAATATGACTCCTCTTCTAGAAACTGTAAAAAAACTCCCCGTTTTTCATCTGTCATATCAATAATTATATCACAAAATCATCCACAGTTCTCTTTTAAGACTGATCAACAGCAGCAGAGACTGGAGAAAGAACATTATGAAAACAATGCCCTGTAAAACACCTTAATCACCACTACTTCTGAACTGTAGGACAGTGAAATACTTGGACTTGATTGCACTGTAAGACTGGACTGTCCACAACAGGAAGATAGGATAGTGTGTCTACTGATTTTACACAAAGACATTTCAGTGAGGTGACTATCTAGAAAGCAAGCTACAGTTACAAAAGGTTTCTGCTTGAATTTGTGGACTGAATTCTATTAGCCGAAGGGGAAGATGGAAGAAGTAAGCCCAGAAAAAAAATGAACACAGTAACACAGCCCCTGAAATAGGCACAGAGTAAATGAAAAGCCAAATAATGGTAAGAAAGTCTTCCAATAAAGAAAATACCTGCTTTGATTGAAAAACCACTTAACAGGGCACTGAAGGAAGTCACAGTGAACTAGAAATGACTAAGGACATTCTGACCAGTTTATTCAGGGAAAGGTGCTCATTGCAGTGATAGCAATGGTTTTAGTTGTATTTGGATAAATATCCTTTCCCTTCATAGTAGCAGTTTTCCAAATGAAAGAGACAACTGGAACTTGAGTGAATAGATAAAAACCAGTGAATTATTGAATTTCCATTGTTCTTTAAAATGTGTGTGCTTTCAATGAGTCTTTTTCGGTTTGTTTTACAAATAATTCAATAATTCACTGTCTTTAAGAGAAATCACAGTAATTGTCACTTGAAATAAAGAGACATTTACTAAGTTACAAAGAATTTAATAGTGACATGTTGTTAGAATTACTTGGCACATCTGATTACAAGCCTAGTTTCTGGAAAATAATCAGTGTTCTCTTGACAAATACAGTTTGCGTGATAGAGTATTTCCCTGTGGTTTGGAAGCAGGAGCATATATACTTATGAAAATAGAGAACAGCACCAAGAGAAAGCATGAATCCATGTTAGAAGCTGACTACCATCCTGGGAAACTGACTCTGTCTGCTAAATCTTTTCTACATAGTGATAAATAACAAAAATTAAACTGATGTCATACATCAATGCACATGAAGTTATATTTTTCAATCCAATTCAGATATGAGTTCATAGTTGAAACTGAAAGTACACTGAACTAATTGCACAATAGAAAAGGATACTTACCACTAAATCTTCAACTTTAGATTCTTCATGCCCTAAATTAATTTCCAAGATAAATATTCAAACTTATAAATTTGTTAAGTACTGCTTCCCTTTGCAGCCTTTTATAGTACAGGACATGCTATATTAAATGAATAGTAATATTATTATAATTAACTTAAATTTGATAAATATATACTATATATTAAATAGAATTATTTTAATATATATTGCATATTAAACATACTAATATAGTATAGTATATTTAATGTCAAGGAAGTCTGCTCGTTAACAGTTTTCAGTCATTCAAATGATACAGTAATAGATATTGCAGCAGAGTCCATGAAGAGATTGATTCTCCATTCAGGTTTTGATGGATACTGTGCAATATATGAGGTCTAGGATTACATGCATGGTAAAATGATGCTTTAGGTGAAAATCCGCAGATCTGAATTAAAAGGGCGTATTCAATTTGTATCACTGTGTGGGATCTGGGTGGGATGAAATTAACTTTCTTCTTAGCAACATGTATTGTGCTGTACTTTGGATTTATGAATAAAAAAGGGCTGACTACACACCAGTGTTTTAGCTATGAATGAACACTCCCTGCACATTATAAAGGGTTCCTCTTTCTCCTATCTCTGCCTTCTCAACAAGTGTACTGGAGGTGGTCAAGAAGTTGAGAAGGGACAAAGCTGGGACAGCTGTCTAAAAGAAGAGGAAAGAAGGTTATTTATGATTATGGTATTTGTCTTCCTAAGAAATCATCATGTGTGGTAAGGTCCTGATCACAAGTAACAGGGCACCTACCTGCAAGTGGAAAGCAGTGAATAAATACCTCATTTTGCTTTGCTTATGCACACAGGTTTTGATTCACCTACTAAACTTGCTTTATTTTGATCTATATCTACTCACCTTCTTTCTATTTTTTTTCCCATCCTATGGAGAGAAGGGTGACTAAACAGTGTGAATGCTTGGTTGCTGATCAGGTTCCATCTAGGAAAATCATTTGTTCAACACAATAAATGAAAAATGTCTTATGGAAAAAAGTAGCAAGAAAAGGTGTTTGTGGGTTTTGGTTATGTTTTTTTCTTTGCTTGGTTGGTTGATTTCTTGGTTATTATTCCTCTCCAACTCCAGATTTCTGAGTAGTCTTATTTAAATATAAGAAAAAAGAGAAAGATATAGTGAGAGTTTTTTTAGCTTTTATCTACACTTCCTCTTTCAGACTGAATTATTAAATGTTAAGTATCACACATGTTCCAAGGTATTTTTGATTTAACTGTGTTGTTTGAGAGGTTTAATTAATTCTGTCCAGAAGTCTTTTCTTTATGCTCTATATTAGTGAAAAAATGTTTCTACTGCCACAGCAAATAGATATAGACATTGAAATGCAACATTTTATCTTTTAAGTAGAAAATGTACTTGTAAGCTGAATTCACTAAAAATATATATTTTTAATGGCTTCGATACTCAATCTGATAAATATAACCAAAATACTTTCTCTGTTCTACTAAATGAATGCATAATAGAGCAGATAAAAGTCACTCAGGAAAAATTTTGCATAGGCATAAATGATTTACACGATAAAAAAATAATTTCACAGTCATTTTTATAGCTGAAAAGTCATACCCTCTGTGACATTTCAAATGAGATAATGGAGTCATCTCTCTTTCTGATCATGTTATTCAGATTATGAGTGCAATAGGTGATATCCAAAGAGTTTTCAGTTTCAGTTTTGTTCAGATAGGAACTCTTTATATAAAAAGTGGTAATAAGTATTGCAACCATAGGCTTGTAAATATTTTTTCCCCCTGCAGATTATGAATAACTCAAAAGTAGACATTATTAGAGTAATTTCCATGCTTCAGTTTTCCATATGTGACACATCAAAAAAAGGCAGGTAAACCTGAGAAAACTGAAAACAATAAAAACTTGCAAAAATATTTCAGAGATAAAAATTATATTTCAGTTAAATTAGCCATTTCATCAGGGATATTTGAAATTAATCACTCCTTGACATCCATAAGATATGACTTTCAGATATATCTTGCAGACAGATAAGTTATACTACAATAAAAAGGAATGAGGTTGAATCCCAGGGCAAAAACCTGTGAGAAGTTCTATACAGAAGTTTGAAATAAGGATCATAATAGCCCTTCCAAACTCAGAATTTGTGCAACCACTATTTCATTAAAGGCAATGTCAGTAGTTTCTCTTTTGTTTTTCTATACCTTATAAAAATGAAATTCATATAAATAAAAATAATGCAGAGAGATGGGGAAACACTATGGGAATTTGATTTTTGGGTGAGAAGAGACTGCAATGGTGAAGGTATAATATTGGTTGCTGAATGACAATGTGTGTTACATCACTCTAATTAGCCAGATTGCTCCACCAGCACCTCAGGAAGTAAAGTTAAGTTTACTATTTCTTAGCCTCATGAACTCTTCTAAGGCGTCTGAAGACACCTGACATTGTATCCCATGGAGCTGTCTGCAGCTGCAAAGAGCTGAGCTCATTACACAGCCACCCTCAAGGAGCTCAGCTGCTTCAACAGCATTTGGAGGCCCCCAAGATGGTCTACAGCCAAGATTGTTTCATTTTCCTGCCTTGGCAGAGCCAGTCCCCCTGGATACCAACAGTTTAACCAGTCGGTGCCAGAGGGTATTGAAGACAGCACCCAGAGGTGCCCAGTGGCCAGTTCAGTCTGATGTAAGCCCACGGTCCTGTGCTGACAGCTGGCCCCACTCCTCATTGGCTTGTTCTGCCTGCCTCTGTTCTGTCTGCCTGGAGGTGAGCTAACCAGCTGCCTATCACGATGCCTGAACTCCACAGACACAATTACAGTGTGACTTTAAAAAGGCTTTAAGAGGCTTCTACCTCTATCCTTAAATAAATCACTTGACTGCATCTAGTTTAATGGGTTTTCTTGTATTTTATTTCATGGTCCTCTTCATCCTAGGTTACAGCTACTAGAGGAATGGTGAAACAAGGGCAGAAGAGCCTAACTATATTTACATTAAGGCTTTTTATCCACTTCTGTGCAGGGATATACTAACTACAAGAAGAGCTTTACACAGGACTATATTTCCACAGAGTTACACACAGTTCTAAAACCTACACACACCATGCAAAGCATCTAACATCACACAGTTATAGCTAATTATTAAGTAATATATATTTCACAAATCTAAACAGTCCTTATGCAACTTATTTTAACTTTATAAAAGAGTTCTTAAGATGCATTCTTCCATGGGGTTTCTGCAGGCTTCATTTCTTGCTTTTGCACCAGCTCAGGGTCTCTAGACAAATTCCATTCTTACCTTAACAGCTTGCACCTGAAAATTTGTCTTTGATTCACTAGCTTGAAATTTCTGTTTTCCTACAGCTGCCAACCAGAGGGTATTGAAGACTGCACCCAGAGGTGCCCAGTGGCCAGTTCAGTCTGATGTAAGCCCACGGTCCTGTGCTGACAGCTGGCCCCACTCCTCATTGGCTTGTTCTGCCTGCCTCTGTTCTGCTGGTCCTACCTTCCTGCACCCTTCCTGTCTGTGTCTCCTGCTTGACTTGGTTCAGTTTCTGCTTTTCCCTGTTTGCTGATGATTGCCTCACCTTAGGATGCCTGCCTGCTGCTCCCCTGCCCTGACTGCCTGCCGATGCCTCACCTGACAGCCTGCAGACACCATGCTCCTTCTCACTGGTGGTGAACTTTTTTGTGTGCTTTTTATATTAGCTTTCACTTTTCCTCTCTCCCTCTCCCTCTGCTCTCCCCTCTCCTGTCACTTTTGTTAAAGTAAATTATCTATTTGACCTTCAATAATTGGTGTTGTGTGCCTTAATCTAGTTTTAGAGGAATCATTTAATGAAAAAGGTTGTTGATTTGTTTCAAATTGGATTGTGACACACTGCCACTGTACATATGGACAATGAGGATGGACTGTTCCAGATACACCAATCATGAGCTCCTGATGAATCTTGCAACCAGCCGACAGCACACCAGCCCTCCCATCCTGGAAGAGATCTAGGAGGGATAGAACCTACAATCATGAACTAAAATGAACTCAACAGACATCTTGGAGGGGTGGCCATTGACTACAGAAATTATAGCCGTGTTTTTGTCTATTTATATATATGCGTATATCTATATAGTAGGAAGGCATAGGATGTGGCCATGACATAGATAGTATAGAAAAAGGGGTGGATAATGTCCTGGTTCTTACCTAGATCATCTGGAAGGGGCATGGCCAAGACATTATCTTACTGGGTACCACCTTCCACCATTTCCAGGGGTGGGGACAAGGGACTCTCGCTTCTGAGAAGAAGGGTTCTGAATCTGAACGTATAGAAACATTCTCTGATTTCATAAATTAAAAAAAAACAAACAACAAAACACCAACAAAACCCAGACAATATCCACAAACAGTTTTTCCATTTTTTATGAAATAAAGAAAGGGAGAAGAAGGATGAGAACAAGAAAGTAGGGAAGGAAGTAGGAAGGCAAGAAAGGATAATAATGAGGATGTGTTGAAGAACAGAGGAAATGAAAGTTCCAGCACAGTTAAGGACTTCAAAAATATGGAGTACAAATTAATATACTTATCTGTATCTGAATTTTTTTAATGTAAATTGATCTTGGGATAGTTACAAGGCTTTGACACATATATCTGATAATTATCGCACAAAAATATGAAATGCGTGATGACTAATTTTTTAGAATACCCAGAAAAGGTTAATGAAGAATATAAAAAAATAATGAGCAAAAGGTAATATCTGAAGAAAGAATTGGCTAAATTAGCTGAGCTCACTATAAAAAACAGGATCATGACTGGAATATGAAAACAGTTTTACAGAGTCAGCAATGGATTTGAAATTACTACCAATTAACTCTTCACAAATCAGTAAGCAAAAGAAGATTGATACTGATGCTTGTGTAATATGCAAAAAAAATTACTTACAGTCTATATATGAAAGACAATTGAAAAAATATGTCTGAAATGAGGACTTAACTACAGTCTAACATTGGAGCACTTTCCCTTCACACACACTGTTTCCAAAACCAGAAGGGTTAAAAAGGGCAGTTGATGCAAGTCACTGTAAAGCCCACTGTTTGCCAAATAAACGATACAAAAACTGTAGTGATTGGATCATTTAATTAATATTTTGAAGAATGTAGACAATGAGAGTGCCAGCAATATAAGTAATTCAGGCAAACTTTTTGTAGAAACAGCAGTAAATGCTAGACAAAACTGAGAGTCAGCATAACTAAGATTAAAAAAATACTGCTTTTCTAAATTTTCAGTGATTGTTAGTGCACTATCTAAAGTGTTCAAAGAATGAATGTTGAGTGCTGAAAAGAAAGACATGAAAAGAAGATAAGGAGAAAAAATCTCAGATTTTACAGACATTATAGGGACAGAATGTGTCAATTTCCTTAGGAAAAAAGAAACATAGTAAAGACACAGAGTTTTCAGCAGTAGTAGAAGAAATACATTCTTCATGAGTTAAAAAAAAACCAACCAAAAACATTTATCAATTGCCTATACCATAAAGAGAGAAAAAGTAGTAGAGAGTGTGAAAAAATGGAGCATAGCAAAAGCTAGACGTCCTCAGCCGCACATTCTTAAATTGTTCTCTGTCAAAGTAGATGCTAAAGCAGGAACTTGCTAAAGCATATGAAACTGCAGTACTCAAGTCAGGAAGAAATATACTGTGAATGAAGTTGAGATAAAATCTCCAGTTCCTTTCAGCAAGCAAGGGAAAATAGAAAGGGAACACCCTTTCCTCAAATTAAATGAGTAAACCAGAAAATATCACACTCACATGGGGACAGACATCTAAAAACTGTTGCTATGCTTTTTGAATAAGTAGGAATCTGCAGATGTACTAGAAGATTTGGTCCATACCTCAAATAGTCTTTAAAGAAATATTAGTCACAACAACACAGTTGAGTGTATTGGCCTTGCCTTTTCCTGTACTAAACTTTCAGACTCAGTCAGTGCTGGCTTCAAGCCATTGCAATTACATCACTATAGAATTATGTCTGACTGACTGAATGTTTATTGTTTTCACTAAATATTTTGCAACCAGCTAATTTAGTGGGCATAAATCTAAGCAGTTTCAGGGAATTACAGGGTTTGATATATAACCATTATGATCTAGCATATTAGTGGAAAGTAGTTCAAAATGTTTAAAAACTGTTGTTACGTTACATTGCTAAAGGAGAAGAAGCACTTTAAGCTACCCAGTTTGAATTGATTTTTCCTTTACTATGCAGAGACATTTAATATGGAATACTGATTGCATAAATGCAAAGTGAAAGGGCAATCTTGATTCTGAACAATCACAAAGGAAATTTCTGAACATCAACAAGGAAATTGCTGGGACAGAATAAGCTTTGTGAGGGGGATGATGTAGATTTCATGGTGTCTGTATTTTGTACAGGCATGTATGTAAAGAGTGCTAATTTCAGATCTTAAATCTTTTGGTGGTCTTAAAAAATTCAGTTATCTAAAATATTCTTACCTTTCTCACATTAAAATCCTCACAGGCTGATTTAAGTGTTGACTTGAAAAATCACCATATAAAGCTCATGGTCAAGTCAAAGCACATGTCATCTACAATTACAACGTATGATGTAGGAATGTGCTATAAGCTTGGATTACTTAAAAAGTATTATGTGTAGCTTATAATAAATTCAAGAATGTATTTTTATCCAGTAAAACACAGAACTAGAAGGAATGGAGCAATATGTCTTAATGAATAGCAGAAAAATGACAACATGTATGTTGGTGAAAGAAAAATAATGGCAATGTTAGTACTTTCCATCCATCAGATACGGCTATTCTTCTTGAAAGGAATGGAAAGATAAGATACTAAATATCCATATTTCAAGAACTGATAAATAGAAAGACATGAAGACCCTGAAAAACAGGTTATCAGAGACTGAAAACGTATTCTAAAATCTTCACTCATGCTAAATCTTTACTCATGTTTTTATATGTTTTCTTCATCATCTTAAAATACTGGTCAAAGAAGTACTTTTGTATAACTCTTCCAGTACTTTTTCACCTTTTCTCTGAAATGTACTTGCAAAAATGGGATAGAAGTCCCAGAAGTCTCAGAACTATGACGTATAATTTAGATATTAGCATAAACAGTCCTCCAAAGTTCTCTTATGCTTTGTAAATTAATAGCAAAATACATAACTTGCCAAAAGTCACTGTGAAAGCTGGGAGCAGAACATGATTTTCAGACAGTGGAAAGGAATCTTCAGTAATACCAACATAGTTCCTTCTATTACATGGTAGTACTAACAAGTTTGATGAGCTATGTTAATACATAAAAACCCAAGCTGTGATAATATTTACATGTGCAAAACTTCTTACATAATCTATGAAAGTCCATTTAATTAGCCATTAAATTATGATCAGAAGCTTCAAGTAATCAGTTTTGATGTGTTTCTGAGGAAAACTCATCTGATTCTCACCTGATGCTATCAACTTCATTGCACTAACTTCACTGCAGTTAACACTAATAGACACTGGATGGATACTCAGGTCTCAGGTTATGAAAATATTTAGGTACTTCCCTAATTTCAAGTAAATTAATAAGCATTTTGACTTCATCCCTATAGAACTTGGTATTGTTGTCATGATGGATATTAATATCTCCTTGCTCTCAGAAAACATGGGCTATGTCACTAATATTAAGAGTTATTGTAAGTGACTGGTCCAACTTGGTGCTAGTTAGAAAGCATACACACATTCACATACTTGTACCATGGGCACACCATACTTGTGGAATCCCCCTGAATACCAGCACAAGTCATCTCCCCACCTGACACTCATCCTTAGAATCATAGAATCACAGAATCATAGAATCAATTGGGTTGGAAAAGACCTCTGAGATCATCGAGTCCAACCCTTGATCCAACTCCAGTCCATTTACTAGATCATGGCACTCAGCGTCACGTCCAATCTGCGTTTAAAAATCTCTAGGGATGGTGAATCCACCACCTCTCTGGGCAGCCCATTCCAATGCCTGATTACTCTCTCTGTAAAGAATTTTTTTCTGATATCCAACTTAAATTTCCCCTGGCAGAGCTTAAGCCCAAAGAATAAAGTCAGGACTCTGAAGTTTAGGAAAGTAAATTTTCATCTATTCAAGGAGTTAGTCAATAAGAAAGTGCCCTCAGTTACAAGGGAGAAGAACAGAGCTTGCAGATCTTTAAGGACACATTTCATAGAGCAGAAGACATCTCAAACATCAGGCATAAAATATCAGGAAAGGAAGGCAAGATACCAGCGTGACTGAGTCAAGACCTGCCAGTCAAACTAAAGGCCAGGAAGAAAAGCACAGGCAGTGAAAGCAGAAAGTGTATAGGGACACTGCCGAGTTGTGCAGGGATGAGGCCAGGAAGGCCACAAATACGAGAGGAGCTGAACTTGGCAAGGAATGTAAAGAATAATAAAAAGGACTTCTACAGATACGTCAGCCAGAAAAGAAAGGTCAAAGAAAGTGTACCCCTTGCCTCATGAACAAAATTGACAAAATTTGCAACAATGCAAGAGGAGAAGACTGACATATCTTTGCCCTAGTCTTTGATGGCAATTTCTCTTCGCACACCTCATAAGTGAATGGACTGTAAAGCAGGGACTGGGGGAGCACTCTAAGAGAAGATCAGGTTTGTGTCTATCCGAAGAACCTGAACATACAAAAGTCTATGAGACCTGAAGAGGTGCAGTCCAGAGTCCTGAGGGAGTTGGCTGATATGGTTGTCAAGCCACTCTCCTTGATATTTGAGAAGTTATGGCAGTCAGATAAAGCCCCTAGTGACTGGAAAAAGGGAAACTTTACATCCACCTTTAAAATGGGTTGAAAGGAGGACCCTGGGAATGAAAGGCATGTCAGACTCCCCTCCGTGCCTGGGAAGATCATGAAATACATCCACCTGAAGGATATGCTAAGACAGAATGGAGGACAGGTAGGTCATTCAAGACAGTCAGCACAGCTTCACAAATGTCATGTTTAGTCTGACCAACCTAGTGACCTTCTATAATGGAATTACTACAACAGTGGACAAGGGAAAAGATGCAGATGTCTGTTTGGACTTCTGCAGGGCTTTCATGGTGCCCCACAATGTCCTTATCTCTAAATTGAAGAGATATGGATTTGATGAAGTGGACTGTTCAGTGAATGCGGTTTATGGTTGTATGGTCACATCCAGAGGATAGTGGTCTTTAGCCCAGAGTTCAGATGCACATCAGTGACAAATGGTTTCCTCAGAGATCCGTACTGGAACCAGTACTATTTGTTATCTTCATCAATGACATAGTGGGATCAAGCATACTCAGCAAGTTTGTGGATGACACCAACTTCTTTCTCTCTACTCTCATCTGGTGAAATCCCACCAGGAGCACCATGTCCAGGTCTAGAGTCCTCAGTATAGGAAACATCAACCTGTTGGAGCAGACCCGGAGGAGGACCACAAAAATGATATGAGGAATGGAACACCATTCATATAAGGCAAGGCTAAGAGAATTAGGATTGTTCAGCCTGGTGAAGAGAAGGCTTTGGAGTGACGTAATTGCAGCATTTCAATACACAAAGAGTGTTTATAAGAAATACGGGTACAAACGTTTTAGTAGGGATTATAATGATAGGAAAAAGGGAAATAGCTTTAAAATAAAAGAGTAGATTTAGACTAGATAGCCTTTTTTTTGCAATGAGTGTGGTGAGACACTGGAACATGTTAATCAGAGATGGTAGATGCCTCATCCCTGGAAACATTTGTGGTCAGGATGGATGGGACTCTGAACAACCTGATCTAGTTGGAGACGTCCCTTCTGATTGCAGAGAGAGTTGGAATAAAAAATCTTTAAAGGTCCCTTCAACCCAAACTATTCTCTGTCCTATGTTTCTATGAATTATTATCCTAATGCTACTTAGTTTATACTGTGTACTCTAAAACCTTGTGGTCAAGATTTACTGCAGTGCAGTATAATAATTATGAGTAAAAAATGGATACAACCATGAAAAGAATAAACAGAATCCAAAATGAGGTTTCATAACATAGAGGTCAAGAGAGTAAGAAAGAAAATTATTTATGTTACTTCATTAAAAAAAAGTTTGATATAATTCAATTGGAATTTGATATAAAATTCTAGTCACATTTATGAAAGATCTGTTCAAACTGGAATAAGTGCCAAGAAAAACTACTGAGATTATCAGGGAAAAGCAATTTGACAACATGAGAGGAAACTTCAAGTTATTGGCTTATTTAGTTCAGTAAGAGAAAGATTAAGAAGAGATGTTACTGCCAGTCATAAACAAAGTCTTAGGATAAATTCTCTATTCAAACAAAAAAACACAAATAAATCTAAGATAGAAATAAATAACAATAGAGATGTTATACAGCTAAAAATTAGAAGAATACGGATCTTAGATTACTAAAGAACAAACTTTCAGCAAAGTTAATAAGAAAAAAAGTCAATTAGGTTGTAAAAGGGGCTACATGCCAAAAATAGCCATGTGTAACAGAAAACAGGCTTCAAACCTTTTAGTGCACCATTTCATACAGAGGGACAATGACACCTTTTGAACAGCTGGTGATGCTGTGTTTGATGCACCACAGGGTGGGTTTGTCCTCTTGGCTGCCAGGGCATACTGCTGACTCACACTGAACATGCTGCTGACCAGCATCTCAGATCCTGTTCTGCAGGGCTGATTTTCAGCCACTCCTCTCTTAATTTATACTTGTTTCCAGCATTACACAATTACAGATGCAGAATCCAACATTTGGACTTGTTATATTTCATGACATTTAACATTGTCTAATACTTTAAACTATCTAGATCACTCTGTGAGGTCTCTTGTCCCTCTAAAGTCAACAGCACCTCCTAGTTGGAAGACAAATTTACTAGTCTCCCACCATCCTCGAGGTAAGTAATCTTTTCCTAATATCTGTGAGACACTGAAATATTAAGAGTTAATAACTCAAACAGCTATTTGCAAAGCAGAGAGTGTTTTGCTGATGATGTGCAAGGTAAAAGCCTAGCCCCAAGCTGGAAGAAGCCAATAAGCAGCATATCCTGCTAGGTGGCATAATGCTCCCTTACACAACTGGCTCAAATGTGAAAGCTCCCTTCCAGGAAAGGTGTCATGGCATTCATATTCACTCACAGGCCTGAAGGTATTCATCCCTTTGACAGGGCATAACTGACTCCATTATGCTGATGTGAGAGGCAGATGTCAAGTCTTAGAAGGTATCATAAACTATTGAAGGCCCCCAAAGCATCCCCAGACTCATTTCTAAGGCCTTCTACCAGAGGACTGTGTGTGATCCATAATGTTGCAGCAGATCCTCAGTGTTACAACAGTGTAAAACGCCCAGTGGAGGTACCCGGGCATTCCCATGTAAACCTGAACATACCTTATTAACCCATTGAACTTTCTGCTTTGTGGGTTTTCCCTCATCCCTGACAGTTCAAGACTGTGACCATCACTTCAGCCAACAGACAAACTGCAACAATCAGGGCTCATTGCTCGATCCATGGATGGTGTTATCGTTTCTTTCTCTACTCTTTCTTTCAAAGGAGGTCTGTGAGAGATGCAATGTGTATGTGATATGTAGTTATTGTATGCAAAAAAATTGAGAAAGAAGAAGAGAAAGAGAAACTGTATAAACAGACATTAGAATCTACACAGAAAAAGAAAAGGCTATTTTAAAAATGATGAAGAGCATGATATCAGTAACCAAGGAGATAGAAAAGAGTGATAGTGAAGCATTTAGCCTAAGCAAGAGATGAGTAATAAACAAAATGTTTGTAAGAGTGCAAGAGCTCAAGTAACAAAATGGAAAAATTTGAGTTACAGGTTCAGGATGCAAATCTGAATATTACCAAGCATCAGAAATCTGCAAATGAAAAATGGACTGGAAAATAAAAATGAACACAGGTATTGGAAAATACAAGTGGTTCGGTACTATATTCTTATAAAAATGTAGGTCAGTAATATGCATGTGGAGTATGAGAACTTAATTGTAGAGGTAAGCTCTCATCTGATTTGGTTTGCTGAAACCACCATCCAATGATTCCTTTAAAAAGAAAATATTCTGCACAACCATAGAGCCCCTCCACTTAGTTACTAGAAAAATGTTGCTGAGAGTGAGCAGAGAGCCTATGGGGAAATGGAAAAGTCATTGTTAAAACTTTCAATAATTTAATTGGTTATGTGAATTACTTAATTTAGTTCTGAGATTATACATTATAATTGATGCAGGATGAATTTTTAAAAAACTATCAAATATATTTAGAGCAGAAGCCTTAAATGTAAATGTAGTGACAGTCTTAGGATCAAAGGTAATTTTAAGGATTATGTATAATTTTAGTCTTGTATGTACTCAGTTATCAGTATATATCTTAGGATTTTGATGTCAAAGTAACAAAATTAAAACTGTAAGAGGTAAATATGCCATAAACATAAGCACAAATGTTAAAACAGCTAAATGTCTTGAGAACACTCATTTGAAACATTCAATACATCAATATGTGAAACATTTTCCCCTATGGTATGCAATTATAAGCATCCAGTTGAATGTTACTTTTACTGCAGATCCTACTGCAAGGTTTTGACAGAGGTGAATTTTATCAGCTATGTCAACTAGTCATTATTTATGCATGTAATTATTTTTATAGAAAAAGTGATTTTCACAGTTACTACTGAAAATGTTATGGGGTTAATGTCTAGTTCTGATAGAATAGGTAGAAAGCCAGCTGTGATGTAATGGCTTAGTTTACATGAATACATTGAATTTCATCAATAAAATTAAAATCTAGTATGCTCTGAAACCTTTGCAAATACGGTATATTTCAAGATTAATAATATGCCTGCCAAATTCTAAGTCAAAGATTCTTCCCTTAGAAAGGTTGAAGTATTGCATTTTATTTATTAATATGGTTTTAATCAAATGATGTTAACTGTCAGTATGAAAGTATATTTATCCATGAAAGTATATTTACCCATGATAAATACATGCAAAAATTTATCAGATAAAATTAAAGCAAATTGCTTTTGTTTTTTTTGCCAGACATACATATTTAAAGAGGAAATATTTTCTTTGTAATAAAATTAATTTATAAATAAAATAATTTTATTTTTATTGTTTTATAGGGTAATGCATATGCTGGTTTTTATCTGTACTGCTTGGGTGAGGAAAAGAAGTTTGGATTTGATTTGTCAGTTTTCATTAATTTTCTTCAACAGAAATTTTCATGAAAGAGAAGTTTGAAGATTAAATCAAGAACTTTGAAACTAGAAGTATATAAAGAGTTCATGTTTCTCATTAACATCAGGGTTTTTTTCTGTATCTATGCACATATAAGAATAAGAAGCATTATTGCTTTCTATGTCAGTGGGTCTAAGAAATATATTTTGGAAAACAAATAAATGATACTTCCTCTTTCCAGAATATATATTACTCAGTATTCTTAGAAATTCAACAAGCATCTGTGGTTTAATTTTTAGTTGACCTCAATACATTATGGATGACAATGCTAGATAAATATTTTTGTTAAGAAATCAAGAAGAAAATGCCTTGGGATTTAGCCACATGGCTCACAAATCTGTTTATGGGTCATTGATTTTTTTATCTGTTTGTTTTTTAATCTGCCTTTGTTTATATTTATGCATATTTTAAATCCGGAGACAAATACAAATAGAAAATTAAATATACAAGATGCTCTCTTTGTTCCTTCTTACAATTCTCAGATAATGTGCAGATTCTGTTCCATTTTCTATTAGCCACTCAGTCCTTTTCTGTCATGAAAAATTAATGCAGGTGGAATATTAAGGAACGTAGTTTCTTCTTTTTGCTGCCATAATCTTTTAAAGAATATTGGGATAGATGAAATCTCTTATCATAAGACTGCATTGATAAAAGCTGGGTTTTGCTCAACCAAGGTGGTACAGTCAATTACTTACAGTCTTTGCTCACATACTTCCACCTGTCTCATGCCATTACAGAAGTTTATCTGGATTACTAGATAGAAGGAAATCTTGAAGGAAATAATGAACTGTTGCTTTGTCTTTAGATTTTTCTAATCTGTATTATAGTTATATTTTGCCAGTTGTGTTTCTTTTCAGTGAGGTTGGAGTTTTGGAGGGATGTTTTTTGGCTTTTGTTGTTGTTTTTTGTTTTGCTTTGTTTTCTTTTTATTGCATAGCTAACATATTGCAAAGGAGTATTACACTTACTGTATGCATATACTAACTCCTGCATAATTTTTACCTGTACTTTTTATGAACTTCATGGATTTATCCCTACAGCTCTCAGGGCTTAATATTTTATTTTATATCCAGCCCAATGCTTTATACAGTGAGTATAGTAATTAAAATAGGCACAAAAATGTCACAAAGATTTTTGAAGGAGCCAAAGCACCATAAATTCCAATCTGAACTTCAAAACAGTCAAAAAGAAGAATGAACAACATTCTCAGAAAGCCATTTAATCACTGAAAGAACAGTACAAAACTTGCATATCTCAAAAGTTTTCTGAAAATATTTTTCATCTTATTTCCTTTCACTGACATATGTAATAAAGACATAAGTTCTTTTTGGTGTGATGCTAATTTCAAAAGATTCATGGCAGAAATAATGGCAATATAAACATCATAGTCATATAGGACCACAGGAAAATTCAAATTGTGAGAAACCTCAGAAGATTGTCTAAATACAGTGTCCTTCTCACAACAGGGCAATTTCTGAGATCAGATCAGCTTGCTTAGAGATTGATTAAATTGGATTAAGGTCTTGAAAAGCCCCAAGGATGGAGATTTCACAACTCTCTAGGCATCTTGTTCCACTTTCTGATTATTCTCTCAGAGAAAAAGTGGTTCTTTGATATAATCAAATCCTCCACATTTCTATTTATTGTCCCTCATCCACCTGTTTTGCACTACTTGAAGGAGCAACTATTTCCTTCATGACCTGCCTTGCAGCTGCTGGGAGCAAGGGTGTGCATGACCTGCTATTCTCCTTCCAAGCCATTACTTGTCAAAGCTGGACAAGTCCAGGTCCCTCAGCATCTCTCATATGGCAAGTGCTCCTGTCCCTTGCCAGACTGGAGGCCTTCCACTTGACTCGTTCCAGTCTATTGATGTCTTTCTTGAATAGAGGGCCCCAAAACCAGACGTAGTAACGCATATGTGGTAAAATGAGCGCCAGGTAAAGGGGGTCAACCATTCCTCTTGACGTCCCTGGCCATGCTTAGTGCAGGCCTGGTTGCTGCACCCTTGTGAGTAAGGCCAAGCTTACAATCTACCAGCACTCTCAGGTTCTTCCCAGCAGATCTGCTGCCTAGATGATCAGGCTCAGCCTGTCATTGCAGAGGTATCTTCCTTTACATGCTCAGGAATTTACATGTATCCTAATTCAATTTCATAAGGTTCCTAGCAGCCCTTTCCTCCAGCCTGTTCAGGTCCATATGGATAGCAGTCATTGACTCCAATCACATTAACTTGTTACTCAGCTTGGAGTCATCTGCAAACTTGATAATCAAGCACTTCATCACCTCCTCCAGATCATTAAGAAATGTTAAACTGGTCAGGTCTCAGGATAGACCCCTAAGGTACTTCCCTTGCTACTGCTCCATTTTAATCACTACCTTTTGCACCCAATCTTTCAACCAGTTCTGAACGCCATTTGCCATCCTCCACTCTAGATCATAGAACCCTAATTTGGGTACAAGAGGAACCAAGGTGACTTCTAAGACTGTTACGTGAACAGGCTGGGATAAAATGTCTTAAGTCAATGACTAAATTTCAAATGAGGTCTCAGATTTTTTGTTTGGTTAGAGAAGGAAGAATATAAAACTGGTATATTGATGTCATCCAATTATAAAGTATGTATAGTTAGTAGTACTCTAAAATCATATTCTTCTTAAGAATGTTGCATTGATTTCCACAGCATTAAAGGCAAGGTTTGATAAATTCAAAGTTCTGGTTTTGGTACGATTGATCTTTATACAGGCTCTTAAAATAGGAATATTTCTTAGACAAGATTATTCATACCCCCAAGAGCCATCAAGATACTAAACACTCTGGCCTCCATCCAACAAAGCACTTAATCATATAATTTTCTATTCATTTCAGTCTTATAATTTGGATGTTTGAATTTAAGCTTTAGTGCTTGTTTGGACTTAGGTCAAACTGTTCAGCAGCATGCAGAAATGATCCTGCATTAAGCTATTAAGGAGAAAAAAAATCATTTTATGATATTTGGACACAAATTATAAATTTTAGCAAAAAGTGTTTCCTGTACAAGGAGACATGGAACAGTCAGATTAGTAAAGAAAACGCATTACAATTGGTTCCAAGAAAAACATTGTATAACACTCAATTAAGCTCTTGTTACTTGTAAATGTTGTTATTAAAGAAGAAATACTATTACATATATTTTAATTATTTCAGTTTCATTGCTATTAGCATATTAGCTCTTTCTTTCCCTGAGAAGGTTTTTTATCTCACTCTAAAAGACATAGGAATAGATGAGGACGAAAATTCTGTTGCAAATGTGCATAATTAAGTCTAAGTTTGTACAATTTAAAAGAAGAAGAATTTATTTGTATAGTTTCTATTTCTCTGACATATGGATAAGTGGCTACTTAATATAATACTGAAGCACAAGTTTCACCCACTAACATGAAGTATACATAACAAAACTTATACTGATGCAGAACACATGAAGAAAGGAAACCAAAACCATAGTATATGATTGCAGCTATAACTATTTATCAAATTCACTAATTTCTTTGTATTTTTGAAATACAAACACAACAATTGTCCTCACTTAGAATCATACAATAATTAATGTGGGAAAAGACCTCTAAGATAACTAAGTCCAGCCACAAACCATGTACCACCACCTTGTTCACCATTGAAACATGATCTTAAGCGCCATGTCCACAAATTTTCTGAACACTTCCAGGGGTGATGACTCCACCACTTCCATGGACAGCCTGTTCCAATGTTTAACAACCATTTATATGAAGAAATTTTTCCTAATATCTAACATAAACTTCAAGTACTTCAGCACCAAGAGGAGCCACAGGTAAATTCCAATGCCAAGACAAAAAAGTGAACAGACAATAAGCATTAAAAATTTGGCAACAATAAATACATATTTAGCTTTTCTTTTGGGCTTCTTAATGATAGACAAACCTGCTAATAAAGCCTGCAGATGAGGAACAGCTGTTTGTGAGATACCTTCCTGAATGGCTGAGTAAAGTAGGCACAAGACCCTATCTGATGATTTGCTGAGCCCTAAAACGCAGGTGTCAATGAAAGAGAATGTTAATAAAAAGATGGTTCTTCAGCATGACACAGGATATGCAGTATCTCAGCTTTATATGTTAAAACTAAAGAGGATAAAATGTGATCAGACTTCTGTGCCAGCAATACATAGAAAAAATCTGGTCTATTCTGTGTACTGGTGATTAGTACAAAGATCCTGAAGACACCAAGTATGGTGGTTTAATATCAGCTGGAACTTAAACTCCAAATAAGCCATTCTCCTTACCTGTCCTCCCCCTTCCTGTAAGAGAGGGACAAAGGCAGAGACTATGGGTTGAGATAACAATAATCTGAAAGGAAAAACAATGGAATAAGAAATGCACAGTAACAGCAACAATATTAATAAGAAAAGTATACATAAAAAAAATGCTTTACCTCCAAAGAGGTGTTCACCACCTTGACTTAGTTCTGTGTGGCCCTCTGGGACAAAGAAAATATGGCAGCCTTTCCTGCATCCATCACCATGTGGTTTATCCAGACAAAGACAAGATGGCAGGTGCTCTCCACAGCCAACTCTCCCCCTGCCATCCCCAAGTCTGAGACAACAGAAAACAATGATGAACAAATTGCTGAAAGCTAGATTGTCCATGCTGTGCCACTGCTTTAGACACTGGACTTGATTCCATGTGGCTGCTTCTAGCACTGCTGCCGCTACTTTGGACCACTGTCCTGCGCTTCACCTGGCTCCTCTCAGCTCTCTTTGACTCAGCTCAGCGACTTTCAGCTCAGGTCAGACTTGGCTGGACTCAGACTTGCCTGTGAAACTCAGTTTCATATGGCGATTCTCACACTGGTGCCACTTTTCTGCACCACATCTTGGAGCGGCATCTGAGAGGAATAGACATAGCACCAGAGGGCAGGGTCCACAGGGCTGATCCCAAGAACCTTCCTGCTGTAGACAGGGAGGCAAAATAGCTCACTTCCAAGGGTGCTCACAACTTTTCTTCTGGAAACCATGCCCCGCAGCAACAAGGTAGGTGGTATAGCATACCAACTTAGCCATGTTCACATGGTGCTAAATTCTGTCCCCTCTCTTCAACCAGAACACCAGGTAAGCTCCAAGCTTGACATACGATTGATATCAAGTTCTGTGGAGAGGTTAGATATATGACCTTTCCAGTTATTCGGTAATTTTACCAAGTCAGATCGTTCAGAGCTTACTTCAGAGGTTTTTCAGTGCGTGATTGCTCGTCATACCACTGAAAGGGACTTCCCACAGACAGTTTTTGGAACTAAGATACATTCACTAGGAACTGTGACATAGTCACTTCCTATAAAGTAATTACTGGGGAGGACAGCATGATATTAGAGAGTGAAAAGAAAAAGAATGTACCATACCACAAAATTTCATTAAATGACACTAATGTTATTTATCTCTTAAATCAGAAATCATCAAATGCTAGCAGGAAGTGAAAAGTTAAGCTTCTTTCCTCACATATCAGTTTGGAAGGAACAACAGTCTCTGGATAATTGCTTTGGTTTTGTTTTCATAGATGATTTTATGCCAAAGAAAGCTTAAGGATGTGTTCGTCATACACCAGACTATTAAAGACCCAGAAATTGCTCATATAGTTCAAAAAGGGTTTTCCCAGCATTTTGTCATTTAATTAATTTCCTCCAGTCCTAAACAATTTAAATGTTTCAAATTAGTGTTTTCTAGTGGAAATAAATGTTTCCTAGATTGATCGGACCAACATACTCTACTATATTTAAATTCCAGACCTGATTCTCCAAATGCCTATATAGCTTTTATTTGCATGCATCTTCCTGATGTATATGACTTCAAAGGGACTAAACATGAAAGTAAAATTAATCAACTGAAATAATATTTGCAGAATTGGGCCCTTAGAGAACATGTTATTCAGGCTAGAATTGCATAAAACACTAAAGAGACAATATTGTAAATAATAATATTCCTTTATGTGATATGTTTTGAGAAAATGTAAACATGAGTTTCTCTCAGTCTAGAGGATACTCTGAGGTAAAATACATCTGATGAAACTCTGTCTTCCTTGCACAGAATATTCCAACTGTCAATAAGCAACAGTCTTCTTCTCACAGGATAATTTAATTGCATATATGTATAAAGTGGCAGTGTTTCAACAGAAGAGATTAACAGTTCATCTATTTCAACACAACACCTGGATGGATAGAGGACAGCTAAACAATGAGAAATGTAACTGATTTTGTAAATGTAGAAATTCTATCCAGAATTTTCCATAGGTTGGATAAGCACCGTTTAATTTACTGTAAACATCTCTTGGTTTAAGGAATGATGAAATAACTTCTTCTCCCATTTCCCTGTGTGATGAATTGCCACTTTGTTTTCCTTGACTTTATGACAAGTTTTTGTATTGATAACAGAATAATTTGGGTTTTTTAATTTATATTTAAACAAAAGTTTGCTTCAAATTATTATTATTATTGTAAGTTATTTCTGTTTCAGTTTGCCTCTGATAAAGAGGTCTACACCTCTGTCTTATGCAATAAAAAAAGCAGATCATATTTTTTACATTTTTTTCAGAGTTTTAACATACTCTATACTCTACTTTTTCCACTTAGTCTTGATTTAAGTTTGTTGGGTTTTTTGGTTTGGTGTGTTTGGTTTTGGTTTTAATATATATTATTCTTGTATTCTCTGAAAAGGTTGCATGAGCTGGCCATCAGAGGGCACTAACAGAGCATACACCTCCTTATCTCACCCTGAGCAGAATATAACATCACCTGTGTGGCCATCCTACTTTGAGATCCCCTTAAGTGTCTTATGCTTGAAGCTACAAATCAATCTTGTAAGCATTGAGGGTGTGCACAGCTCCCTGAAGGCAGGTTTTCTGAGACACTGTCAATGCCTACTTCAGCAACTTGGATTTACAGTAAATTTAAGCCTAAAGGCATCCAGTGCAGAAGTAAACAGAACAGCATAAACCAATACCACACTATAACAATAACACTAAAATAATTTCCCCTCTTTTCTAGACAGCACTATATGTTAGAAAAATATTCTAGATTATACTCCTTATTTCTAATATGTACTTTTCTCGATATCCTTTTTGCTTATTATGTCTTTCATCTCTTAATCAAATATCCTCAAATGTATTAACTTGAACTTCAGTACACTTAGGTGACACTGGTGATTTTTTTGAGATCTAAAATATCGTAAAATACATCAGAGTTATCCCATAAGATATCCTGCTTATTGGAAGATGTGCTAGATATGTCTTCACGCAGCAATACTTATTTGAATTACAGATGCAGTTTTAACTCCGAGTATTGTAAATCTTTGTTTTATATTTCATAGAGAAGACCCCTTGAAATACAGATGCTTTACAGCAGCAAAACGAATTTAATGAGAAATAGAACTTTCACACATACGCAATACTTTAAAAGAGGGTTGATTTTATTCACATCTATTTTGTTAGTTTCATGGATGACATTTTTGTTAGCATTTTGTATGTAATGAGTACCGTCTTTGCTCCTGTTGCGAAATAATAGAGAATATAATAACATGTGCCTCTTTGAAAGGTAAAAATACACTAAGAAGTTTTGAGTTTAAATAAAAATGTTAAATAAAAACCCTAAGAAACAAACAAATTGACTTCTGAAACAATTGTATAGCTGTTATAAATTGCTTATATTACTCCACTGAAATGAATATCTGTCACTTGTGATCATATTTTTAAAGATTTGTAAAAAAACAGTTTAATTTTGTTTTCTGAGAGCACATATCATGTTAGCAATTGTTAAAAAAACCTGGATGTTTATAACAAACAGACCTAGGAAAACAAATCTCAGAAAATCTAACATTTTATAAAAAATACTGAATTTTTTTTGAAGCTGAAGTATGTTTTTCTGTAAACTGGCTGATCATCCACATGGAAACTCAGTCCATTATGGTACTGTCATAAGAAAAAGATATTTTTCTTGTGATTTTCCCTTTTAAAAGTATGGTAAGGAACACAGTGACTGAATCTCTTAACTTGCCTAAAGCTATGCACAACCTGACAGTTCATTATTTTCAATCATCTTTATTCCTGGTTGCAGTCTTGGTTTTCAATGAGAACACTGCAGTTAAAATTGTTGTTGATATAAAAATACCTAATATGAAAAATTGAATCCATATGTATTTTTAATAAATAATATGGCTTACTGATTTTTCTTTATTTTGTTTTTCTTGGAATGCATTATTAAGATTATTAAAAGTGTATTGCCAATGAAGCATTTACTGTATTGAAAAAGAAATTGGGGCTGAGACTTCTTTTTTAACATTCATGTATATAAAAAGAGAATATTTACTTCCTCCTTGAATTCACAGTATTGCATATGTATGAAGAGGCTATATTGTCTCAAAGGACATTCTTTTGTGAATGAATGAAAAAAAATATGTAAAAAGAATAAAGTACATGACTGATCTCTAGAAGTATTTCCTATCTTCAACCAGGAACAAGATTCTTGTGATAATTACCTGTATGAAGCAAAGACAATATATAACTACTTCATTTGTAAAATCATGAAATCTTACATAGATTTTTAATATGTACAAAATGTTTTGGAAATCTGTGGGAAAACTTTCAGAAGCCTGAAATAAATGTCTTCTATCCCTGAATTGCTCTTTGTGTAAGGATTAAGCATAAAGAATATAGAGGAAAAATTTGGTGCTCTACTTGTGACTTTAATAAAGTCATATTATAAAAAACAGTTTTTTCCATCACATATGAACATGTTTGAGCTCGATTGGAATGAATAATCATCCTTTGAAAGCATCCATCTCTTTATTAGATATGAACCCAGCAGAGATTCATCACAAATAAATTTGTTAGTGTAAAAATTAAGGAGATAATTAAATATGTTTATGCTAGTGGGCGGGTTTTGTCTATGGTATAGTTAATTTTCTTCACAGTAGCCACTGTGGGTCTATTTTGGGTTTGTTGCCTGAAAAGTCTGCAACAAAAAGACTCCAAGCCCATTTTAGTGAGAGATAAGAGATCAGTGGCTTTAATGAGCACCCATGCTCATACAGGAATACATATCGACGCGAGTGCTCAGACTCTGATTTACATGATTTTATAATACTGCCCATCCAATCCCCACTTTACACATGTCTCAGTGCAGCCCTGTCCTGCCCCAGGCCCAACCCCTCAGATTTGAATCCAGGGAAGATTAGGGACCCCTCGTTCCTCATATTCATCTTCCTCAGCACACGTAGGACCCCTGGAGCCTTTCCAATATTCTAACTTCTAGGTCACTGCCACTGTTTATGTCTGGTGTGGCAGGCCTTCTGACATTCTTTAGCCTTCTACCTTGAAGCCAAGACTAAATTGCTAAAAGAATTTAAGGCATTGATATGGGATAGAGGTTACAATCCTTAAACATTGAACTTAAGATTTTAGAAATGCCGCTACACTTAAATCTACACTTTGCTACAGATACAGTACTTCTAAAATCTATAAAAATGTAAAAAAAAAAACAAACAGTTTTGTGCTGAAAACAGAGTTGATAATACAGCGATGTTTTCATTACTGTTGATCAGTGCTTGTGCAATGTCAATGTCTTTTCTGTTTTTTATCCCACCCCACCAATGACTTGGTTGGGGATGCATAAGAAGTAGGAAGGGGACACAGCTGGAACATCTGACCCCAGTTGACCCAAGGGATATTAAATACCATATTGCATCATTCTTAGCATATAAATCTCAAGGAAGAAGGTGGGAGGATGAGGGTTGTTTGGAGTGAGGGAGCTTGTCTGCACCAGTTGCTGTAACATCACAGAGCCCTGTTTTTCTGGGAAAGACTGAACACCTTCCAGCCTTTGAGAAGTAGTGAATGAATTTTGTGTTTTGCTCTGCTTCTGTGCACAACTTTTCCTTTACCTAATAAACTGTCTTTATCTCAGCTCATGAGTTCTCATTTTTACCTCTCTGATTCTCTTCCTCATCCAGCTGTAGAGGAGTAAACAAGTAACTGTGTGGCTTAGTTGCCAGCTGGGGTTAAACCATGGCAGCTGGTTTTCCTCTGTTGCCTCTGTTGAGATTATTCATGTCACCTATTTTAGATACATTCCCAAGTAGACATTATTGTCTTTTCTTATTATACAGTTCTGCACATGGATCCTAGAGAAAAAATGTATTAGTAACTAAGGTAAGGCACATCAGGTGGGATACATGTCATCTAACATCCAATGTTCTATATCTGGTGTAATCTAGTTTTCTATTATTTTCTCCATAGTTAACAGACAAAACTAGTAAAATTCATCCAGTTTTTCATAGGTATCTCTTTTGAGCTTGGACTTATCTTCAACCTGTTACTTATTGCCTACAGACATAACTAAGCAATCAGTTTTAGGTACATAACTGGAGTTATGTGAGATGATTAATAGTCCGGACGATTAAACCATATAAACTAAACAAGTTCTATTAATTTTCATCACTTTTTTCAAAAATTACAGATAAATGCCATTTCTAGGTGCTATTGAATTTAGAGTTTTACATCTTAATGAACAATATTGTTGATAATCCTTCTGCATGTCAACATTTAAAATTGGTATATTCCAATAACAGAACTGGGTATTTATGTATTATTTCACCATTCAAGTATATTTTTTTTTAAAAATTATTACTACTTTTTGACATTAAAACTAGAAAAATTCACTATTTACTTATTAAAATGCAAAAATCCCACTATTTTAGTTTTTCATATTATTATGCATATGTCTGACTGAATGAACTGACATACTTTAATGCACTACATTACAGCCTAATCTGCAAACATCTGGAAACAAACTGTAACACATCATTAAATATAGAGATTAGTTGACGTGTCTTAGAGAAGCTGCCTTAGTGAATCAGTTAATTGCTTAATTTGCTCCAGCTTCTTGTTTCTAGATCTAGCTAGTAGTTCTTGCTGTGCAAAGAAAACATTTTCTTTACTGCTGTAGCAGGTAAACTACAGAGACATAGAGAAAACATATGAGAAACATAGAGCCTGATTTAGGCTCATCTGTCCTGCTATGGAGTTGCAATTAATAGTCTTTTAGCAGGCTAGCCAGTGCTAAAAGTAGATAATGAAAAGTATTCTAGAGTCACAGTTATATCATAAAATGGGTGAACATAAAAACTGAAAAAACCCACGTTTTTATTCATGATTAACACATATCTTTGTAGTTCAGATGATTAAATCCTTTCCCACTAAGAGTAATACATCGAGCTTACAAAGGAAAACTATACATTTTTAATGCAAAATGGACTGTCTTTCCAAATATATTACTTAAAGTGATGGCATATTTATTTCTCAGTATATTCTTTTCCTGTGCTCTCTTTTGGGTACGTTTTTATCCCCTTTTTGAATAATGAATTTCAAGGTAAGTTTACTTTTCTGAGTTGCAAGAGGTAGTTTGAGCTCTCAGCCACTTGATAGAAGACAAAATCCATATGCAATATGTCACTTGTAGTTAGGCCACTGTTTGAATTTTAAATATTCATAATCATTTATCTCATCATACAGTTTAAGGATGGGTTTTTAAACAACATTTAAAAGGGTAAAAAAGAATACTCCAGTTAAAGCAGAAAAAAAAAAGTAAGAAGTCTTGTCTTTTGACATAATAAGGGATAATCTCATCTTCCGATTTAGACATTTTAGCTGTATGGACTAAATAAACTGAGGGAACTATATTTAGAAGCCTAACTTTCGTACACAATCACTCAATTGAGGGATCTGAGTAGAAAATATTGGGAAAGTTCAGTAGGATGGGTATTTCAGAATGTCTAAATATGTAATGTAAATACCTTTCTATATGCTAGCATTTCTCTGTGTAAAATGCCTGAAAGAGAAGGCCTTGTACTGCATTAGATTTTTTGTTGTTTTCTTTTATTTGTTATAAATCTAAACTGAAAAGTGAAAGTAATCTATTTCACTTGTCCTTCATAAGTTACTCAACTTCCCACATTATTCTTTTTTGCATATTACTTTGTCACTGTAACCTCTTATAGTATGTAAATTTTACCTTATCATTAATCGTTTTGTTCACTTTTGCATGAATCTCATTAATCTTTGGTACATCTTTACTGAGATGAAGAAACAGAACTCAAAATAAGGTCATGCAAGTACTTTCTAAAACATTTTATTTTCAACATATATTTGTATTTCTATTTATCTAATTTATTTTATCTTTCCTTAAGAGTCTTCTTTGGAATAGTCTGTTGCTTTATTTGTAAGAAAATTGTTTATTTTTCTGTTTCTTCTGAAGTTGATTGAATAAAGAACCACAAAGCTCTCCTTGAAATAACCTTTACTGTTAGCCAACAAAGTAGTTATTGATGTATGAAATACTCCAACATCTGCAAGCCCATACTGTAGTCAATGCATTATACTGAATAATAATTTTTGTGGTGTGATATCATTCAACACAGCACTATATGGGGCATGTACAACCACATACAGTGCTGTAATTTTAAGTTAGACATCTTTTTCTGAAAGAATTTAGCAGTTAAGAAATTATATAGTCACAAAAAGTAGACAACAAAATGAAAGTGTCAGTTTATATTCTATTCAAACCTCTGAAGTGAAAGCAATAGTAAGTTCTTCATAATTCTACATTTTTTCTGTTACACGAAAATCAAAATCATTTTACTTAATTTTGTATGATATAGAAGTGATATCTTAGAGCAATTATTAAAATACTTGATCATTACAATGCATTAGAGTAAAACTTGTCTCCACACTGACCTTTCTGCCCCATTAATATTTGAGTCAGAGAGTGAGCCACCTTTTCAACTGATGTCCAATTGATTTATTTTTAACACTAAGAGTATTTTTCACCAAGTAGTAGTGCAACAGACATGTAAGGTCTATGGTTATTTTTATTTCACTTATTCCCAGAATCATTTAAGTCATAAAAGACCTTTAATATCATCAAATGGAATCTTTGATCAATCAACACCTTGTCAACTAGACCATAGCACTAAATGCCACATTCAGTTGTTTCTTGAACACCTCTACAGATGGTAAGCCTATTACATGAATAAGTTCTTCCTGTTGTACAGTTTGAACCTTCCTTGGCACTGCTTGAGTCTATGTTCTCTTGTTCTGCTACTATTTGCCTGGGAGAAGAGGCCAATCCCCTGTCGGCTTCAACTTCCTTTCAAGTAGTTGCAGAGAGTGATGAGGTCCCCTTGAGCCTCCTCTTCTCCAGGCTAAACAACACCTGCCTCAGATCTTCCTCATATGATTTACTCTTTAGATCCTTCACTATCTCTGTTACCCTTCTCTGGACATGCTCCAGCACCTCAATGTCGTTCTGTGTTCATGTGGGCATACTGCTGAATCATGTTCCCCCGACCAGTGACTATCACCCCCAGGTGCAGAAAGAGGAAAATTATTATCTTACCAGCCCCCAAAACTTTAGCAATGAGGCAATTAGATTTAAATAATGAAAAGTAATAGCAGCTGTGTTAATGTAAACACATTAACCTCTTTATCAATAACTGAGAGAATATTTGAGAATTAAAACTATATTTCTTAGCACAACAAAATGATTATCCCACCATTTTCCCCCCACTATTTATGTTTGTGCAAGGTAAACTTGCTTTCTTTGAGCTGTGCATACACAATAAAGGGGAAATTTCCACCAGAACTAAGAAGGAATGCAGAGAGGTAGAAAATTAATTTTACAAAACTACTCTGGCCTTTCATATCTCCTTAGATATGCACTTGACCAGTTTCTTTCTCATGTAGTTTGCAGCCTCAACAAGTTTAGATAAGTAGGGTTTGTTTCTTTGTTTGTTTTTCAACAGAGTAATAATTTTTGTCTCTGAATCACATTCTTCAAACTAATCCAGCCTGGTGCAGAGCACACTTAAATATGCTCTGTGCTTTTTGCTCTGAGTTGTATAATTTTATCTTCATTTAGTCTCTGATATTGACTTTTTAATTTCTACAAATTCCTAAAAATGTGAGGTATAATAGAGGCTTATGTCCAATTATAAACATGTTTAGACAACAGAATTTTGTGGGATTTTTCTCTGTTAATGAAAAAAAAACCCAACCTGATAGAGAGATGTTTGTCTCCACATACACTGGAAAACAGAGAAAATGTGGAAAAAGCAGAAAAATTCTGACTCGTTATGTCATGAGCCAGTATTTTGCCAGATCACTAGATGAAGAGAAAGAGGGAAAAATATTAAAATTATGCATGATTTCCAATTATTTAAATTCTCAGGTTGTGGTCTAAATCACAAAGGGGAAATTAATATAATACAATAACAAATGTTGCCCATAACACTGTATCATTTCTCTGTTAATTGAAGAATTCACACTGCAAGATATTTTGGTTTTATACACTGGAAGAGAAAAATACCAAAAACTGGAAACAGATATAAAATAAAGTATTGTTACTACCTGAAATCAGTAAACTAATTGAGAATAGAACCATTAGAATAACTCTCATATACCCACAATTCTGAAATATTTGGAAGGAGATGAGATTTAGGACAGTGTTGGTAAAATATAGGAATACAATTGTGACTCTTAAAAGTATTCTGCTAAATATGTGATGTGCAATCCAAAGAGCAACTAAAATTGCAGTATGTTTCTTGTGTCTTTTTTAGAAACTCCAAAGACTACAAAATAAATATCAGAAAGTTCTCTCCAAAAAAAGCAGTAAAATATTTTAATGGAATATAATTAATGTGAGAGATCAAGCTCCTGCTGCTATTTAGTCAGGATAAAAAATTGTAGGCACTGTTGGTATCTGTGTATAAGGTACTCCCGTAGCATTTTCTAAACCTTCTGCGTTATTGAATGGCTCTTCAAATACATTGAAGGAATGTTAATATAATTATCTCTTCACCCATATTCATCAGTTGTGAATTGTACATGTAGAGACTGAAGGTGGCTTCATAAACCAGGTCTATTAGAATGCTGGTCCATGCTGATATAGTCTAACCAAACTACTACAAAAAGAAGAGGTAGTATGCCCTAATACTTTGCTGCTGCACCTTTAAATACTGAACCAGACATAGTATCTTTGTTTTCAAAATACTCAGCTACTTTTCCTAGGAGCATTTCCTTAATTTTATTACATCAAGATGGAGTACATATGTACATGCTGGCTGCCTCCTCAGTGAAAGTGAAAATAGCAATGCATCACCTCAGGTGTTTTGTTTGTTTGTTTGCTTGTTTGTTTTTTGAGATTTTTTCTTGTATGTTTTTGAAATGAATATTTTTTATTTGCATTTTATAATTGTAATAAATAACAAGGCCAAATGTAAAAATCACACTTCTCTGCCATCTGTTTTCACTAAATGCTCACTTTAGATAGTTGGACATTAACTTGTCCTAGCCCATGCCAGACATACTCCTTTTCTCTCTGGGAGCTATGCAAATGACTGACAGCAGCAACCAGAAGACTGAGTCTATTGGAATACATGAGTCCAACACTGCAATGAAACAGTGGTAGTGACTAACAGCAGAATTGCTGATTTACTATCCGTTTGGTCTTAAAATAGGATGTGGGATCTGTTGTTGTTTGGTGCCTTTTTTTTTTTGTTTTTAACATAATAGTCATACTGCATATGGGGCGGTCCCGTGGTGTAATGGTGAGCACTCTGGACTCTGATCACAAGGTCGTGAGTTCGAGTCTCAGTGGAGACCGTACCAGGCAGTTAAAACCTCCCTGCCATCCCATCCCATCAGATCTTGGATGCTCAGCAGGGTCAGCCCTGGTTAGTATCAGGTGCTGTAGACAGTCCTGAGGACTTCACTGTCACTGTCCAAGCTCGCTCGGCTGTGGCAGATGGACCTCAGGACTGAAACGGTGGGGCCAGTTCTGTGCATGCTGTGCCTCACCTAAAACATCCACTGCGCAGGCTCAAAGGGCACACCCCCACATGGGGAGAGTTCTTCCCAAATCTTCATTCGCAAAGTTTGGACATACATACATACATATACCTACTGCATATATATTGTACTTCATATAGGCAGCCACAGCATTGCTTTTTAACTCATACCCAGTAAACTTTATTATATACATATATACAATATGTAATTATTTATGGGGAATCCTAACTCTTGCCCATGCTGAAGAGGCTTCCAATTGGACTTTCACCTTTTTTTTTTTTTTTGTGATCCAAAGAAAAAGACCTTCAATTAGTCCATCCATAAAACTAAGTATTTAATGGGATATAATATAAATTTAAAATCTTTCAGAGGAAGGAAGAAAATGCATAAGAATGCTCAAATTAAAGTAAAGTATACTTAATTTGCTGCACACCTTCATCTGTAAATCTGAATGTTCAGAATGGCACGAAGCAGCATAAGTTCAAAGACCTCTAAACACTTCCAGACATCTGAAACTCCTTCCTCAAATTTTTAAATATCTTTGCTTCAAACTTTGAAATGTATTCTTTTTAAAATAAACAGATGAAATCAAGAATGTTTTATTTGCCAACATGACCAGTGCTTCCAGAAGCAAGAGCTTTGAATTCTATTCTTACTTCTACTAATAAATTTCTAGTTTATGGTCACTGACAAGCAATGTGACCTTTCTGGGGGTTTTTCTCAAATTTAAGGGAATAAATGGACTAATCTCCATTGTATCTTGCTATTATTTTTATATTAATTGCTTTTTTGGTTTCTTATGAAAAGTTACCCATTTCAAAAAAAAAAAAAAAAGGGAATTGAAGAACATATATAGCCAGAACCAGTTATGTTGAGCCTGAACTTAAAAATATTAAAATCACAGACGGAAAAAAGGCACTAGGCACTAAGCGATCACATTTCCACAGAAGGATTTTATTTTCCTCTTTCCACCATATAAACATTTCAAAATACAATTGTGCTATCACTTGCTTATTCAGCTTGATGGTGCATTTACTGACACATACAAGATCAATGTGATTATTATCACTTAAACAATTTTTAAAAAGAGTCAGTTTAGGAGGGGAATGTGTCAAGAGGATGGAGCCAGCTCTCCTTCGTGGAGCCAAGCAATAGGACAAGAGGCAATGGGCAGAAACAGAAAATTCCACCTGAATATGAGGAAAAAATTTACTTTGTAGGTGACATGCACTGGAATAAGTTGCCCAGAGAGGCTGTGGAATCTCTGTCACTGGAGATAGTCAAGAACTGTCTGGACATGATTCTATGCTCTTGGATGCCCCTGCCTGAACAGGAAGATTGGACAAGATGACTCACTGTGGTCCCATTATACTTACCCATTCTGTGATTCTGTGTTTTGTTTAGTTTTTGTTTAGTTTTGTTTTGTTTTGTTTTGTTTTTTTAAGGTGTAGTAGGTTTCTTAACAAACTGATATGCAGAGTTGCCAAGAAGTTAAAGTTGCAGTTTATAAACTTTTCCATATTTAAATTGCTAAGTAAAGACTGAAGAGAAATCTATATGCAGAAGAATTGTATAAAATTCTGATATATTCCTAAGCTATTTCTACTATAAAAAAATTATGTGCCTATGAACAGCTGAAATACATTTTCTGTCACGGGTGTAGTGCTGGAGGGGAGGCTGGGGGAGAAGTGGGATTTCTTAAGGTGGTTTTTGGGTTTTTGGGTTTTTGGGTTTTTTTTTTTGTTTTTGGTTTTTTTCATTTTGACAGCAAGCATTCCACTAGAGTATCCAACTAGTCAGAAACAATTCATTTTGACAAAAATGTTGATTGAAAGAGATGGTTCTGCTTCCTTATATTATAATTTTTATACTTGATGAGTGAGTTGACCTTAATTGGACTATTCACTGTAGAAATTACATACTTTTATTTATTTATAATTTCTATGTTACATTCTACCTTTTTAATACTGTATTTGTATATGTTCATTTTCAGGAAAATAGCAATTTGAATATTTTATTCATTAGAAATATATGTAAATGTAGAATTTTCCTCAGAATAAATTCTTATTCATCCTGTCTGCTCTGTAGGTATGTGTGCAGAGGCCTGAGTAACAATAAATGAAGAAGAGACCATGCATCAAAATGGCCATTAGGCCTGTGTTTCAATAACAGCAGAGGCTATGATGTCTATGCATTTCCCTAGAAAACTACAATTTTCTTCAAATTTCCCTGACTCAGGTGTAAAACTGCCCTCACCATCTTCCTGGAGGAGGTATCAGGACATTCACACATAAGCCTGAAAGTATTTCATTCATTCTGATAAAGCTCAACTCTCTGAACTACACTAGTGTGAAAAACAGCAGTCATGTTTTACAAGGTGTCATAAACTATCAAAGACCTCCAAAGCACCCCCAGACTCGTTTCTGGGGCCTTGCACTGGAGGACTGCATATGTATTGCATCAGACAGTGTAAAACTTCCTTGGGGGAAGGTACCTGGGCATTCCCCCCAAACCTGAACATACAATAACCTTTTTGTTTTGGAGGTTCTCCCAAACCCGATTAATCAAGACTTTGACCATCACTTCAACTAATGTACATCTAAATTGCAACAATCAAGTATTGTCACTGGATCCGCAGGTGGTGATATCTTCCCTGTCCACTGTCTACCCTTATTCTTTCTTTCCCTTTCTTTCTTTGTCTTATATATTTTCTTAATTGATATTTTTGTGCTTTTACATTGTTATATTTCTACAGATAATAACCAAAATGGCTACATACCTCTTTTCCACTACAACTGAATTGTTCTAAAATAACCCTGCCATATATATATAAACACTGGTCACTCAGTGTCTTTTCACTCTAATCCTCCCCAAGGGATCTATTAACACCCTCTCAGTGATTAATTAGAACATGGATAGATAAAAGGAAAGCACGTAGTGAACCTGTTCCCAAAGTATCATTGTTGTGATTCCCTTTGGTAGACAGCCTTGATTTTATACATCTTGATGTATCTACAAAATTTTATTTTCCAGGGAAAATGGCGATTGTGATTTTTTTCATGATTCAGTGAATGATTTTTAGTAATAGGTTTCTCTTTAGGAAGAGAGATGGCAGTTTCACTGCTAAGACTGGCATCATAACTGAAAATTGTTGTGTCTTTATATTTGTTTGTTAAATTGCCCTTGGAAAGCAAGTACTTTGTTGATAGCACATCTATACATGCCTGCTCTAGAATTCTCTTTAAAGTTCCGCCTACCCACAAAATAAAAAAAACCCTTTGTGCATCTCCTTGTCACATTTAGGAAAGAACAAAAAGCTCTTAATTGGATATTGTGTGGCTTTGTAGTGCTTCTCACTTGAAAATAAATTAATTCTCAGACTGAAAAAAAGTAGAACAAGGATACGCCAGAACGCAAATTTGAACCGTGAAGAGTAAATGGAATAAAATAAAGTAACTGAAAATATCTGAAAGTACAAATATACATATGTTTAAATTTATTTAAAAAAATAAAATTTAATAAAAATATTTTCTTTACTGGCATTAGATCCAGAGATTTTTAAACTCATACATATTATATGATAATGCAAGTTTTATGCTAATGTTTTGTCTGCAATCCAAACAATAACAATCAATATTTTCTGGGTCAATGTGAAATATCTGATGTTTGTGTAAGCATTTGCTCTATCCAGTTTTCTTTCTGAGATATATCATTGGATCTGATTTCTATTAGAGCTCAATTTGCATAATTCACTTCAAATCCCTGATCACAAATATTGCTACAAACTACACAATATGCACTGTGTGATATAAGTTTGTAGTGAAACAAAATTCAGGAAGTATTTTCTTCCATAGTAAGATCACAACTAAAAGTAGTTAATTTCCCAAGGAAAACAAGTCATCAGGGAAATATTTGCATTTTGCAGTTTATGTAAACTACTTTGTACCCCAGAGAAAACACAATGCTCCCCTTCCCTACAAGTCCTCAAAATTCTAAAATTTAACCCTGTAATTTGAGAAAGAATAGATCTTTGCCAGTCATTATTCATAAGTCTATGTGTCATTCAGCATCGTACCCATCAAAATTTATTTCCCAATTTTGCATGAAGTTGAAACTATTTTGCAATCCCATATTTTCAGCCTTAAAAATTGTGTTTATACTGTGGTTTTCATTGTATTATGAAGAGGGGAAATATGAACATCACTTTAAAATATGAAATAATTAACTAGCTTTTTTTTCATTTTCACACACAAATAGCAATGTATTAGTCACACATTTAGGAGTTCAGAAGACTCGCATAAGAAGGAACAGGATTAATGGTGGGAATGTAGTACCTAATTGTCCTTGTTTGACTGAAAAAAAACACTTGAAAAGGAAAGCAATGTAAGTGTAAACTGAAAAAACATATAGTAAGTCATAGTGGCATTTTCTTAAGGTTTAAGTTATTTTCTGTACTTCTTAGGAATAGCTACGGACTTTTTTGTTACTTTGTTTTTCCCTAAGATAGTAGCTCGATATATGTAGTACATAAAAGTTTCTTCCCAAAAGGCATAGCAAGATCATACTTAACTCACACACACACACAAAAGAAAGAATAATAATAATGAAAAAGCAGTTTAATAGATTATGCAATTGATGTTACAGATATTTCTATTTCTATTGAGTAATACATTGACTTGAAATACATTAAAACTTCTGCCACAGTTTATTTAAAACGAAAAAAGTTTTGAAACATACAAAATACCTCTATTATTGTTTTTAAGTTATTGGTAGCTTCATTAATATCTACTATTTCACAAACAGTACTTTAAAGTCAGAAAACAATTTGATATTTACTTCTATTAAAGAACTTGCTATGTATATAGTAATGGTTTTCTCTATCCTAAATTCTCTCTGTTTGGCTTTGTAAACTGAGGCAGGAGAATTTATTCTAGTGGCAATTTTGGAAATATTTCAATTAAAAGTTTTGGTTTCATTGCTTCATAATTGTGACTATAACAATTTAGATTGTATGTCTTTTGAAGATAAACTTTTTTCCAGAGAAGTAAAGAAAAATTCACTGTTTTCACAGTATTAAAAATAGCTATGAAACCCGTTAATTTCAGATGTTCCTCATAGAAGACAGCATGTCTTGCCAGGCACAAGAAAGTCTTCTGTGGTTTTGATGTTAATGAAATAGCATCTGAAGTGGTTTCTGAAATGGAAACAAGTTCAACATAAAAGATAAGGAAAGACTGGTGATAGAAGATTCACAAAAGAAAAGCTAAGGAATAAGTTAAGCAACAGAGAAAAATTACAGATAAGACAAAATATAATCCAATGCCACAGAAATAGATTTTGCCAGTGAGTGTGGTGTGCAGCTGTTCAAAAGCTCTGGTATCCTGATGTCTAAATAAGAAACCCAAAGCATGAGATGGCTTCCTGGGGGTTTCCTTCCCATAGAAAAGGATTCAGAAAGAATGGTTTATACCTATCAATGATCTTGGCGCAAAATCAAGATAAATCTTGTGTGCACTTTGAAATCCCTCTGTGTAACAGTTACCGACAAGCTGATATCTTCAGTCCATTCAACGTGAAAGGATCAGTTTTGACTGAAAAGAAAACAATTTTATAAAAATATTCTGCTAAGCCTGGTCAGAATCTATTTTTTTGCTGTCGATAGATATTCATGGAGGCCTTTCAGAAGTAATGAATGTCATCTCTCATCCATATTTTAGCTTAGGTTTTCAGAGTTATTTTTGCTATGTAAATAAATTACACAGTGTTTACAACTATCGACACAACAAATCCATTCTTTTCACTAGATTGTAATTTGCACGTTGTCTAACAGAGCTGACATGCTTTCTTGGGATCTGAAAGAATCACTTTGAGGTTGATCTAACAGGGAAAACTTGTTCTCAATTCTGTCTACAAAAATATATCAACATCAAAATAGCTGTCATGTTTATTACTCAAATATTTAAGTCAACTGACTATGGCTGAGGCCCTTATTTATACCAATAACTACAAAGTGATACTGTAGTACATCATTAGAAACCAGTGGTACTGTTAAACAATGTAAAGAATCCATTAGCTAGGTATTACAGAGATGTTAAAATAACTAACCAAAGTGAATACTAATAATATGTGGCTATCTAACCAGCTCATTTGGGTTTTTTTATCTTTATATTGGTATAGCACAGAAAATTAAACTGGAACAAGAACTTAATTACTTGTACCTTCACAAAATGATTATTTTTCTACTTTACCTCTCAAGTTTATCTTAAAATCTTTGAGCTTTGACAACTTAGTAGAACAATCTGCACTTGAAGCTATGTGTTGAATGACAAAAAAATCACAGTGGAGAGCAAAATGACATAATAGATTTGGGAGTAGGTTTCCCATGTAGGAAATCCTTGTGCAATAGTACATAATTTTGGTGGTTATAGCTAGAGAGAAATAAAATCACATGACCTAGGTTAGAACACTATTTGTGTCTCGGCCTGATAAGAAGTAAAAAAAAATTAAATTTTCCTCTTCCTTGTTGTATAATTGTTAATTTAAGATTTGGATTTTTTGTCACTTTCCAATTTCTTCTTTCACCAATACTAATGATTGCTTATAATTTCCATTTTTAGTATTGTATAGGCCTACTGAGCTGCAGCATTTTTGTCCTAAAAACAATTAAAAATACAAAGTAAGAAATAGATATTTTTGTATTATGAAAAAGAGGATTTAATGTTTTGCTTCTGTTCTTTAAATTATTTAAAGGACAGTAAATAATAAAGATCATGTCATGAAGTGTTATAGTCATTTCCATATCAGAGAAAAAAATTGTTTATTTGGTATTTTTAAACAGAAACATTATTAATGCCAACAGGTTAAATAAAAATAACTCCAGTGTGACTCTTTATTCCAGGATACTTACTCCAGTCCACCTAAAATTATGAAAACTTGATATGGCTTTCAGTGAAATCCAAGGCAAATGGAGTATGCCCTGGAATGAGTTATGGTGCTTTTTTTTTAAATTTTATTTTGCTATTCATTCCACATTATTATTTTATTTTAAGCATGGTAGAAATTAAAATTAAAAAAATACAGGCAGTGTTAAAAAGTGTATACTTTTGTTTTGTTTTGTTTTGTTTTAATATGAATCTTCTAGTTCATCCAGGACACTTTCCAAAACAACTGCATAGTTTTTTATCTAATCTTTAGAGTTTGACTTCGTTCCTGAGTGACCAAACATGATTAGGTCTATTTTATAAAGTAACAGTAAAAGTCATAATAGAGTTGCTTGCAGAAAGATAGGTCTACAGATATCTAATGTATATTTACACTGGTAATATGACACAATGATTTAGGAATCTAAAACAAATAATCTAATGTTTTTTCTTTTTAATATCAATAGAATTCTTTAAAGCTGCCCTGTAACTGAATGAAATATAAGAAATTACTGGAAAAGTATTTTATTTCAGTTTTTAGTCACAGAATCCTAAGATGGAACACAGTTTTAGAATTTATTATTCAGGTCCTTTCTGAGCCCTCAGAGAAATCTTGTCATGTATTATAAGATGTCATATCTTGTCATACCTATAAGACATAATACTTCAACTGAAGTACTTTTGGTTCTATAACGCTTATGTAAACATTAACTTACTTTAATATGGCTTCTTAGCAGTCAGGGTTTAAAAAAATATCCATTTAGAAATCATTTTCAGTGTATACTGGTAGAGTCCAGAGAAGCTGTGGAATACAATTAAAAACAGAAATTGAGGGCAAAACATGATGTGGCTTTGAAAAATTGCTATTTAAATGGAAATGGTATAATGATATAGTGCTAATTGTCAAAGAATATGCTTGCATTGGCTGAAATACAGTTCTAAACTTAGTAAACTGACTGTGTTAGGGATTAATGAACTGTCATAAAATGACATTTCAGTAATACATTTCAAAGCTACAGATGTTAGAAATTTCAAATAGCTGGGATTGCCTCCTAGCAGCCATGTGTATTGTGCAGTAAACAGCTGCTTTAGAACTGATTTCTTCTAGTTCTTACCAAAGAAATAAAAAAACTCTACACCTTTTCTAATTCTTTTTTTAAACTAATGGAGTATAAATCCTCTTATGTCAATCCCAAGTTTCACTTTGTTCTCTGTAATGATGGATGTTGTTTTGAATGAATGTTTCTTTCCAGTAAAAAGCAAACTAAAATATTGCAAATTGAGAATGGCCATTTTCAAATTCAGAACAACTCAGATGTATTTGCCTGCAGAACAGCTCCTTGTTTTGAAACTTGAACTGCCTTTTGAACAGGAATACTTTCTAGCATGACCCATTTTGTCACTGACATGTCACTTAAGCCTTTTTTAAATGACATTTTTATATGCCCTTTATGCTGCAGTTATTGTGAAGCCTTTTTATTTTATTCAGAGCCTCCATCATTGTTTTTGTTCATTTTTATCACTACTGGCCATCCCTGTCAAAACTTCCTAGGCCTAGCAGTAATCTTAGGAGGACTGGCAGAAGTAAGACTGGAGTCTTATACAACTTTGTTCTTCACTTTAAAGTGTTTGGTCATGTATTTGGTCATGCACTTGATATGCACAATTACCTAAAATTCTTCATGTAAATATAGATGGAATTCACAGTGATGCTGGCATTTTCAAATTTATTGGAAGGAAGGACCCTTTCACAGGAACATACAGAAACAGGTGACAAAAGATGAAAATATTTCATAGAATTTTTATTACGTTGAAGATATTTCTACTGTCATGTAACAGATATAATGTTCAAGCATTGTATACATTGGATAATAATGTGCAGGCCAATAGTTTCCTTTTACATACTTAGAGACTTTTATCTGTCTCTATAGGAGTGTTAGAGCACATAGTAGTGTATCAGGAGTATTGTCATACTTGAAAACTTTCTAGCTTGAAGCAAAAGTTTCAGAGAACACATGAATACTGTATTATTCCAAGAAGCTCAAGTCCATTTCCATAAGATGAGAAGCTGTAATAGTAAACCTTAATAGGAACAAGAACAGATGAAAGCGCAGGATGTTCACAGTTAATGAGTGAAAATGCAAACAAAGTCATGAGCTAAGAACACAAACAAACAAACAAAAAAGGACTTTTTTTCTAGTGATCATAAAAAGATAGAATGGCTTGGGTTGGAAAAGACCTTTAAAATCATCTAGTTCCATCTTCCCTCCCATGGGAAGGGACATTTTCCACTGACCAGATTGCTCAAAGCTCCATCCAACCTGGACTTGGACACTTCCAGTGTTAGTGATTTTACTGCTACTGTCCATATTGCACACAAACACACCCCAAAGCAAGAAAAATGTTCTACTCAGCCATTAAGAATTTGATTAATTTCAAGTATATGTGTAATTTCAGGTTGAATTTTTACCCAAAGGTATGAATAAACTGTCCATTAAAAGGAAATGCCTTTTAAATGCAAAATCAGGTCAATGAAACAAGTCAGAGAATTTTAGTGCACCTAAGTACTTATTCAGGTTTAGATATGAAACATTATATTTACTAGGAAATACCACTAAAAATGGTTAATATTTTGTTAAAATATATTGCAATTTTCCAGTAAAATACTGTGATGTGAAGTAGTTGGATACTGTGTCTAACTTTTAATGAGACAACAGGTCTTTCATCTTCCTGCCAGTGAAAGATACAGACTTGTAAGAAGCATTTTTCATTTATAACTTTTTTTCCTTACCACTGCTCTTAGAATTCTTACCTTCTGTTATCATTATGTTAGAAGAAAGATGTGGGAAAAAAAAAAGTTGAATGTGACACCTCTTCATCTGTTTGGAACTAATAATGCCTTCACAGCAAACAGTTGTTTTAGTACGTGCTGGATTCTGATGTAAAACAACAGTGGATGAAAACATATGGAATAGTTACCTAATATTTGTGCGCATTTCCTGACATAATTGGGTCATTCTCACAAGGCTTGAAGAATAAATTATTTTTGAGGGAAGCTCTCAGATTATTTTTAAATAAAAAAATGTTTGCTCTATAAACTGGGAAATAAAAATAGAATATTTAGTTTCTTTGAATAAAATGGTCACAGTTGAATGATACCTTAGTCTTTTTACTACTGTCATTTTGTTAACTTTCTATGCTTTAGAAATATATTCAGTTCTCAGTAGAAAGCAGTACAATGTCTTCCACAAAACAAAACAAAACAAAACAAAACAAACCAAACCAAACTCCCCTATCCAGTTCCTGAATATGAAATATTGTAGATTAGGGCTGTAAATCTTCACCTAGGCAGGAAGAACCCCATCACCCCCATTGCTGTGCTGCCTCACAGGGTTTCTGTGGCCACTCCACCCAAGTTGCACCTCTAATAATTTAAGTCTGCTAGCTATGCTCCTGCTCACCAGCTCTTCAGAGGTTTCCCCCTCAGCAGATATCTAATAATCCAATGTTCTCTAATCAGCAGTTTAAAAAATATAACTACTCACTCATTGGAGAAGAAAGACTGAAGGTTCCTTCTCAAGACACACTTAATAAAGACCTCTATTCATAAGGTGGACAAAAGTGCACCAACACTGCCATACTATTGGCACATGTAAACATGTGAACTCAGACAAAAGGCTTCTGCACAAGTATATTCAGGTATTCTTAGTACTACCAGGATTCAAGCAGTTGTCTATAACCAGGAGACTTCTAGAGACTGTAATAACTTTTCTTTACATTGAGAAATGTAATAGTCTTCTCTGAAGCCAGGGAGTGAAACAGTAAATTTATTTTCCCAAAAGGGAGGTCACAAATTTCCCAGGAAGCATAGGCTTATGTAAGTATATTCTTAAGAGTGAGAACAGCATTCTAGCAAATGCAAAATTAATCCATACTCCATGTTATGCAGATTAAGTAATTTTTAAGATCTATAGACAAATATCCTAGGTTTCTTATTTACTAAACTTATGAAATATTGAAAACTTTGAAATATCATTATGAAGTTAAAGGAATTTTGTTTACTATTGTTGTTATTTATGGCCAAATACTTGAGCTAGGAAATGTATAAAGACACATAAAGACATATTATGATGTTATCAGTACTGTACGTCTTCATTTTCTGAACTAAGCAAGTAATTTGTCTGTTCTATTGTGTCCATTTTTTTTGGAATTTCATAATCATATTGTTATAAAACAGTGGCAGGTAATGTTCAGGGGTAAAGAAAAAGAATCATCATTCTATTTTTTCCAAATAAATATATGTATATAGATATATATGTCTACATATATACCTGCATATATCAATTAGGGAATTCTAATCTGTACAGGTATTGTTTAAAAGAGTGATAAATAAAGGACGGTTTTAAAGTTCTAAAAATAAGTTCAGTAAATTCATTAATTATTAACATTTTTCATGCTAGTGATTATCTTACATGTTTTTAATTATTGTCACTATGTGATCAAAACTCAATTCTCAATAACCATGTCTTAAATTAACAGACATAGCACTATTATTATAATGCCCTAAACCCACTACAGTGTGGGAGAACAGAAGCAAGGCCTTGGGTCAAAGATAACTCATAAAGACTATCCGTCACTTTGTAGAAAAGTACTACTTTCAAATATTTGAACAAGTTTTGCTCTATTCTACAAAATAATTTCTGGAAACATTTGAAAATAACTCTCCAGTTGCTGATTTTATCTGAGGGAAGAGGAAAATGAAGAGTAATCATAGTATTTTTCAGTGAGATAAAGATCTTTTTATCTCTGCAGGTATGTCAGGAAAACGAAAAAAAAAGCGTTAAATAAACTGTACTACATGAGAGATAGGAATAGTTCAGAAGATACTACTTGTACTTTTGATTGGAATTAGATTCCAGATAAAGTGGTGACTAGGTTGCATAGGTTGCAAAATGTAGAGAAGAAATGATGCTAGCATTTTCACTAAAGCTTCTTTCCTACCCAGGAAAATTCCTGAAAACTTTACAATAGCAGATTATACGTACTTCTAAGAAACGCTTTTGTCAGCTACAGTGCTGGGTAAAGTGCTTGTTTATTTTTTCTACTCTCTTTTTTAACTAATCTTATTTTTCTCCTGATAAATTATTTATCGAATAGGCTTCCAATAATCTATAAATCATATGTTATGACTACCAATGTAATAGGAAATAAAAACATATGCATCTGCCTTACAGACTGAAAGAATGACCTTATGCTTCTCAAACTATTGAAGCATTTACTATAAAGGTATAAATTGCAGAGGTAGCCAACAGGGAAAAATGGAACAATCTTATTATTTTATTATATTTCTCTGTCATTCTTAGGAAAAAAAAATAATAAAGAAACCAAAAAACCCTGAAAGTAATTTGCGCCATATAGTTACTTTCAAAACCATTCGCTAAAATAACTCTCTATGAAATAAAGTTGTTATATGATAACATTTGGTTTCTCTAATTTTATCCACTTAGTCAAGAATTTGGTAACATTCTCAATATAATTAATAAGATTTCTCAAAATTTAACTAACTGGATACCTTGTTCATTCATTTAAATTCCAGACAGAAAGATTTTAAGGTAAGCTTCCGATATTTGCACTTTTGTATGTAAAACAATAATGCAACTTAAAAGGTAATGTGCTTATTATTAAACCAAAAGTATAGGCAAAATTAACATAATGCGATTTGAACTAAAAAATTATCACAAAATTTATATTCTTAATAAACAGATTAGTAAACAGTAGGATATTTATCAACAAGAAAATGACAGTTTAATTTGCATTAAAGTATTTTTTTCTTTTTTTCTATATGGAGTTATTCAGTGTATCTGCTTCCTGTGGAAGTGTTCTAAATTCTAAGATCATATATTGAGGAAGACCCACTTTGTTAGTAAAGTCGATACATATTTTTCTCATATTATTCTCACTTCCTTTAAGTCATAAACCAAAAAACTAATATCAAAGCAGAAAGCTAAAATTTAACAATATGGAAGACTTATACATCCAAATAGCTGAATTCTGTATGTAGGGGTCATACTTTTATAAAGTTAAGAAAAGTAATGTGGAGTGCTAATTTATTATTTTTCAACCGTAAAATTATTTTGCTGCTTTGCCTTGCTAGAACTTTTCCCCTTTTTTGCCCTCTCTCCTGCAAAAACATCAGTTTTGGAAATGGAATGATTGTTTAATGTCAAGGTTAGATATATTTATTTTTCCAAAACCTGTAAACAGGGAAAACTCTTACATAATTCTGATGTTTTTATGTTACCATAGTGGATATTATGTTAATTATTTTATTGGTCCCATTTGAAAATAGATTTATACTTACATAAATCTCAAACTAGGGTTATATTTTTCAAACTGATCTGTCTTATAAAAGTTCTGTTATTCAAGAAAAAAAAAAACACATGCAAAGGTCCATTGACACAGAACATTAGAGTAAAATGTAGATCAATAGACTCAAATATTTGTAGAAAATATTTTATTCAATGAGTTAAGTGAGAAAAAATACTTATTGAAAACATCAGAATTATATGAAAATATTATTTAAGAAACATTAATTTCTACCTTGGTTTATCAATTATGTTCTTAAACAGTAGTTTTTATGGTATATACCTATTACTATAAATTATATACTTATTACTATAAATTATGTAGTTATTACTATAAATTAAACCTTTCACACTGCAGCCTTTCCTACCTTGAAGATTACTAGATGATTACAATAAAAACTTTGTGATACATATAATGCTTACACTTCCCTGGGAAAAGTATCTCAAAACCAAAACCAAATCATTATCATGTCCTCTAACTAGTTCCATATATCTAAAGCATTAATCAATCTAAAGCATTAATTTATATGTAATTGCACTGTTTCTTTAATATTCCAGGGAGATTTTACAGTATATCTTAGCTACTGATCCTTTTGCTCCTTTATTTTGTTTTGTTTGTTTTGTTTTGTTTTGTTTTTATTATTCTCAGCTGCTTGGAAATATTTTTCTATTTTTTTTTATTTTGTGCCAAAGGAGGAATTGTTTATCATACTAGATTGAATTTTAATCAAATGGTTTTGTTTATTTGTTTTTGTTGCTGTTGTTGTTTTTTGGTTGATTGGTGTTATTGTTGTTTGGTTGGTTGTATATTTAGTTTATTTCCAGGCTTTTTATCATATTAATAATGCCTGTGAATAATTGAACAATAAGTTCTGCTTCTATATGCAATAAAGAAAATGTTTCTGACTAGTCTGAATTTTAAAAACCTTAATGTAAAGAAAATATTTAGTGATAAATTATCAACTTCTTAAAAACTTTTTGCCTTTGCCATATATAAAGAAAATTTATTGGAAAGGCCAATGTTGACATTTTAACAAAACATTTTTACAGGCTCTTTTTTAATTTTTTTGCAGGTATGGGAATCAACAATCATCTCACCTTTTAGAAATGTTGATACAGATAAAAAATTATTAGTACAAACTAATTTATCATAATTTAGACTTTTTTTCCTCATTTAATGTTAAAATCAAAGAAAATATACAATCTATTTAAGGTTTTGTTTCAGTTTTTTTCCCTTTTTCTTTCTTTTTCAAGAATTTATAGATTGTTATAGTTACAAAACCAGGGAGTTTTAGTGATGAGTATTCATACCATTATGTCACCTGAGGGGTGCTGCCCCTGCCTCAGCTGGCACAGGAGCAGCAGTAAAATAAAAGGAAGCTGTGCCAGAAACTGAAAGAAGGGGACTCAGGTTTTCACTCACTCTCTTCCCAGGATGTGGATGCTGGAGGCTGCAGGGACACCCTGCGCCACTGCTGCTCTAGCTTTCACCACCCGACTGAGCCCAGATCTAACACCTGTCTTTGTTTGCTGCTCAGGGCCAGCTTGCCACCCCAGAACCCACCATGTCAGACCCATGCTGGACCACAGAAAATAAAAACCCAGCAGGGCCCAACTCCAGCCAAACCAAATGGTCAGAGATGGTGCCAGGAGGGGCAGGGGTGGGGTTCAGCAGGGAAGACCCTCTGGCGCCTTTTTTCTCTTTTATTCCCAGAGATGGGGGTGCCACACATTGGATGGGTTTCTCCCTTTGTGGGTAAACTTGCCCTTGTATTTTTGGGGTTATTGCTGTCTTCTTTTAGTAAATTATTCTTTTAGTAAACTATTCTTATTAGCATCAGGGGGAAGGCCAACAAGGCTGACACCCTTGTGGGAGTCTGTTACAGACTGCCCAACCAGGATGATGAAGGAGATGAATTATTCTACCAGAAGCTGGCAGATGTCTCAAAATCTCCAGCCTTTGTTCTTGTGGGTGACTTTAACCTGCCAGATATCTGCTGGGAGCTTCATACTGCAGAGAAGAGGCAGTCAAGGAGGTTCCTGGAGTGTATAGAGGATAATTTCCTTCATCAACTGGTAAATGAGCCTACCAGGGGGAAGGCCCCACTAGACCTACTGTTTACAAACAGAGAAGGTCTGCTGGGTGATGTAGTGGTTGGAGGCCGCCTGGGGCATAGTGACCATGAAATAATAGGATTTTCAATACTCAGGGATGCAAGGAGAGCCATCATTAAAACCTCTACTTTGGACTTCCAGAGGGCAGATTTTGGCCTCTTCAAAAGACTAATTCAGAGCATACCCTGGGAAACAACACTTAAAGGCAAGTGCGTCCAGGACGGATGGACATGTTTCAAGCAGGAAATTTTGAATGCACAGCAGCAGGCTATACCAGTGTGCTGAAAGGCCAGCCGGAGGGGAAGACGACCGGCTTGGTTAAATAGGGAGATTCTGAAAGAAATTGGGGATAAAAAGAAAGTTTACAGACTGTGGAAAAAAGGGCTGGCTACTTATGAAGAATTTACAAAGACAGCTAGGTCGTGCAGAAAGAAAAGTGGAATTTGAGGTTAATTTGGCCAATTCTGTTAGGGATAACAAAAAGTCCTTCTATAAATACATTAATAGCAAAAGGAGGGGCAAGGAAAACCTCCATTCTCTCTTGGACTTGGAGGGAAATAGTTAACAAAGATGAGGAGAAGGTTGAGGTACTTAACACCTACTTTGCCTCAGTTTTTACCAGTAAGACAAGTGGCCCTCAAGACAACTGGCCTCTGGAGCTGGTAGACAGAGAGAGGGAGCTGAATAGCCCCCCTGTATTTCAGGAGGATATAGTTACTGACTTACTGAGCCAGCTGGATCCTCACAAGTCTATGGGACTAGATGGGATTCATCCCAGGGTGATGAGGGAGCTGGCAGAAGAGCTTGCCAAACCACTCTTCATCATCCTCCAACAGTCCTGGCTCTCTGGGGAGGTCCCAGATGATTGGAAGTTGGCAAACGTCACCCCAATCCACAAAATGAGATGCAAAGTTACCCCTGGCAACTACAGGCCTGTCAGCATGACCTCCGTGCCTGGCAGGGTTATGGAGCAGATCCTTCCCCTGTACTCTGCGTTGGTGAGGACACATCTTGTGTATTGTGTTCAGTTCTGGGCCCCTCAGTTCAGAAAGGATATTGAGGTGCTGGAGCGAGTCCAGAGAAGAGCAACAAAGGCTGGTGAAGGGACTGGAGCATAAGTCTTATGGGGAGAGGCTGAGAGAGCTGGGGTTGTTAAGACTGAAGAAGAGGAGGCTTAGAGGTGACCTCATCACTGTCTAGAACTACCTGAAGGGAAGTTCTGGCCAGGTGGGGGCTGGTCTCTTCTCCCAGGCAGTCAGTAGTAGGACAAGGGGGCACGGGCTCAAGCTCTGACAGGGGGAATTTAAGTTGGATATCAGAAAAAAATTCTTTACAGAGAGAGTAATCAGGCATTGGAATGGGCTGCCCAGAGAGGTGGTGGATTCACCATCCCTGGAGGTTTTTAAACTGAGATTGGATGTGGCACTGAGTGCCATGATCTAGTAAATGGACTGGAGTTGAACCAAGGGTTGGACTTGATGATCTCGGAGATCTTTTCCAACCCAATCGATTCTATGATTCTATGATTCTTTTTCACTTACACCTCCTGACATGTTTTGTGTCTATGAAAGGGCAGGGAGTTTCATTTGAGTTCGCAGTCAAATATATTGTCTTTAAGCCAAGACAAATAATGTAATAGGATATGTGTAATACACAACAGAAAAATTAGCTTTTCTTTCACAGATGTAATTTTTTTCTGCAAATTGTTATTTAGTTACTTCTCTTGATGAAATAGATCAAAACTAGACTTGGTCTTATTTAAATGCTGTTAGTTTTTTGCTCTAAGTAGTTAGCGTAATTCAAGGATAATTTATGCCCATTTGAGATGCTTTTGAGACAGAGTAATCCTTTTATGTGTGTGTGCATATATACCTATTTTTATCAACTTTTTTGTTATTTTCTAGTCTTAGAAATTCCTATGTGCTTTTTACTTTTAGAAATGAGCTCGTATTTGGTAACTTTCATTTCACAACTTTTAGAAGATACATGATTTCAGAAGTATATAAATACAATGTACACAACAAAAAACATGAATAAAGAGAATAATAACCTTGCAAATGTGAGCATTCAGAACATAAAAAATGTCAAAGCTGACATTTCCTTTGTAAATTTGTTTTGTCCTGACATGCCTATTCTCTTTAATTCAGTGAGTAATTGCATAATCACGGAACATTTTTGCACTGAAATCCTGAATGATTCACTAAAGGATTTACAACTCTGGGACATTTTCCTTTAAATCAATTGTTTCCTTCATGAAGTTTTGCTGCATGTTATTTGAACAGCAAAAATGTGAGCTTTGCATATGTGATTTTATTTTACAAGAAATGTTTGGAGTGCAAATAATTTAATTTCCACTATACACATTAAAACTAAGAACAACAATAAATAACTAAATAAAAGCAGATATGGTTCCAAACAATACAAATATAGCCTACCAATTTTAAAAGCAGAACACTGAGATTTCTTTCTGATACATAGAATATGTGCCCAAAGCACATAGAATCATAACATTGTTGGAAAAGACCTTTAAGCTTATCAAGTTCAACTATGAACCCGTCACTACTGTGTTCATCACTAAACCATATCCCCAGATTCCACGTCCATAAGTTTTGGAACATTTCCAGGGATGGTGATTTCAACAGTTCCATGGGCAAACTGTTCCACCACCTCAACACTCTGTCCATGAAGAACTTTTTTCTAACATCCAATCTAAACCTCCTCTGGTACAGTGGGCTTGCTCTACTGGTTATCCTGTATGTGCCACATGATGGCACTCCAGATGATCATCTTCATGACCTTCCCTGGCATTGAGGTTGGGCTGACAGACCTGTAGTTCCTAGGATCTACTTTTCAAAGGCAGAGATCTATAGAAAAAATACAATCACTAGGATTGACAAAAAAAAAAAAGATTTTGACAGCTTAAAATTTATTTTAGCATGCATTCAAAGCTGTATTCCTACAAATGAACACTTGCATAGGACCTAAAGAGATGCCTAATTAACTAAATGTTACATTTCATGTTTTATTTTCAATTTTTTATGTCTTCTAAATGCTATTTAAATTTTTCCAGAAACAGTATTCCAGAATGTAGTCAGGAAGCAACTACAGTCAGAGTATTTAAAACTAAGTATGCTGCCTTCTGTGTTTTTGGATATCATCTACTTGAATACTTTTTTTTGCGGTGATCTTATAGTGGTGCTACCCAGTGCTGTTGACAGTAATGGCAGTCTTTTACATGATATTGTAGAAAATTCAAACTTGTTTCAGTAAGAAATACAATGTTTAGCTTCCAGCTCAAAAATATAATTATTGTTTCAGTGTGTATCAGTGTTTGTTATTAATTATCTTGATAGTAGGTATGATTCATGTCTAGTCAGGTGGAAAAACTTTTAAGACCCACTGCTGAAGTTGAGGGTAACTGAGGTTCTTGTTAATATATGCCTTGGGGTGAATTGAGGCAAAACACTAACACTGTGGATCATAAGCAGTCCACTGGTGGAAGGCTCTGATAGTGAGTTTGGGGGTGCTTTGGTGATGCTTGGTTGGTCACTTTCTTTGACTGGTGATATATGTGTGTAAGCAGTTGTTTCCTTTTCCACAGTTTGCCACAGTGGGAATTTTTGTCTGGGTGCATTAACCAGGATGTACAAAGCAGATTTTGGCTCTGCTGGGCTTGGAATTAGTGCCTTGCTCTTAAAAATGCCTCCCTTCTGAGCTTATCTAAAGTTCACACTGTGGTGTCTTATCCTATGGCAAACTACTTCTATGGCCTTGACAGTGTTTGATACAGGCTACTGTGCTCTTTAAGTCCTTATGGAGATGTATTGACTATGCACACGAATGTGAAAGTTACAGAAGAGTAATGTCTTCTATCCTAGGTATATAACAAACAAGACATCACTTAACACAGAATTATGAAGATATTTAACTTTATTGTTCTATTAGAGAAGATCAGGATAGATGGATTAAAAACCGTCTATAACTCCATTTTTTAATAAAGTGTTCATAGATTTAAGCTGGTGAGAATATATTTGATTATTTTGGAATGGGAACATGCTTCTTTGTGGGTTCAATTTCATCTATGGATTTTTCTAAAAGTTTAATGCTTTCTGGACAGTTCTGATTAGTGTAGGAAGAAATAAATATATATATATATCGAGAGGTTTCTTACGATGACTACACTTCACCTAAATACTTAGAAGTTTTGTTTCTGCTTTGCTGGGTTAAAAAAAAAAACAAACAAAAAGAAACAAACAAACAAACAAACAAACAAAAAAAAACAACGAAAAACCCCACACACATTATAAAACTTCCAAAGCTGTAATGCATGGAAATTATAATCTAACATAACATAAACAGCTTCCTTGTGACACAAAGGGAGAAATACAGAATTGAAACACAAAGTACCCCAGATGTTTTGGAAGTATATTCAAGGAATTAGTCTCTGAAGGTTTGAAGACACTGATAAACTGTGTAAATGAAGTATCTCAGTGGTTGTGTACTTTTATTGCATATATGATGGAAGAGTCTTATGATATATCAAAAGTGTTGAATTTAGAAGGGAAGATAAAAGTAGCCCTAGGCAATGCCTAGAGCTTGTAATATCACAGACACACCAGTAGAGCGACCACCAAGTTTGTAGACCTCAAAACTGTGATAAAAGTTTTCTAAATGGTAAATGGCTGCAATACAACATTATACTGGGTCAGCTGCAGACTGAGAGCCTGAGGCTTGGTTTATATTACAAAGTTTTGCTGCCACAGCTATATCAGTCTTCGCTACAACAGCAAAAACAAATGAAACAGCAGAAACCTTCTGTGACACCTGTAAACTGGAAATCCCTTCACAAGACTAAATTGTGTCCATAGAAGAGAATTTATGTCTGTCTGTAGCAATGCTTATTAATAAGACATGTAAGAAGGTAGATGTGAGTTGTTTAGTGGTAGGAATGTATTGATGGTTATCTCAGTGTAAAAAACTCTAGGTAAAAGAAGTAGAATCCAAACCCTCTAGCCATTAGACTGTGGACTCATACTTCTGCTTATATTTGTTTTATAGTCCTTGCTTACTTAATTTCATACATTAACAAAAACATCAGAGAAAAGCACTCTTTCATGGATTAAAGAAACTTTGACAGAATTCTAATGAACAAAGCACATGTTGAAAGCTGTCTATTGTTTCCCAAGTAAACACTTTAAATTAAATGTTTTTAAATATGAAATAATTTTTCTATTTTAATTTGCAGGAAAAGTGTATATGAATAGCACACATAAGTCCAGCTTTAGGTTTCTGTTTTAAGCAAAGAATAAGCTCTGATCAGCTTTTTAAAGATAAAATTTATGGGACTAATGGACCTCAATCAAGACCTGCGTACTGGACTTGAATAATGAACTAAAATCGAGGAAGTTCTCGATGTTTTCCACTGATTGTTTCAATAAACCTTTCTGATTTGCTTGTTAGGGAATTGCTCTGTATCCTTCCTGAAGCATCTATTTCATTTAATATACTATATGCAGAACTTAGCCTTCTATTTCATGGCTCTGAAATTCATTGCACTGACAGTTCCTGGAAATGCTGAAGTGACCATAGGATTTTACTAAATCTTCATATATAGAATCTTTTGTCCTTTACCTGAAAACATTTGCCCCTATAGTAACACATTTTGTATTTCTAAAACAAATTGTGCTAAACCCATCTCACAGTTACTGATTTGAACTATTATCTAAATTAAAATCTGGAACTTGTATTTCAGAAACCTTGTGAAATTTGGAGATAACTAAAGACAAAACCTACAGTTTTATGATATTTTCTATACACCCTTAGTATGTATGTATGGCCAAACTTTGCGAGCAAAGATTTGGGACGGGCTCTCCCCACGCGGGTGTGCCCTTCCGGCCTGCACAGTGGATTTTTTAGGTGAGGCACAGCGTGTGCAGAACTGGCCCCACACCCTTAGTACATTCTTAGCTTAATTAAACAATTAATTTTTACTACTTTACAGTAATTGAGTGATAAGCTAAGCAGAGTCTGTGATGCTGCAATTACTTCCATCTAGCAAATATTAAACTATACACCTATGGCATCTTGAAGTTTGACAATAACAGAAGTAAGCACCAGACAAGTTAAAAAAGAAAGAAAATCAGATAAAAATTTTAATTTACCTTTATGTCTCACTTTAATTGCTAAGAAGTCAAACTGTCATTTGCTATTATAATATAAGTCATATATAAATGAAGTTGCAGTGACCCTAATCAGAAGATCATTGTACATGAGGACTTAATGATCCACTCAGTGGTGAACTGAATAAGCAGAGGCCTGTGCTTGGCCATCAGACCTGTAACTCTTTACAGCAACATAAGCTCAGCCAGCAAATTCCAATGGAGAAGCCTGTAGCTGTTCAAATTGGGTACCAGTGATATGCCACCTGTGTATCTATCTTTATCTTAAAACAAAGCACCATTTTTTCATGTTAACACTATTTTTCTTAACATTATAAATGTGATAAAAATGTTTTCTACTTAGAAATCCTATCAGAGCTCTAAGTACCAAAACGCTGGTGAACCTCTCTGTGGAGAGAACTTGGGCAGCATGATCAGAGGTAGGGAGCTCTGATCAGAGGTGTCTTGCCACTATATGCTGTTCAGTTCAGAGTTCCCAGAATATGAAGCAACATAGGACTATTTATGCTATTTCTCTTTTTCATTCTAGTGTTAGCTTGCATAAATATTATCAATATCTTTTGCAATCTACAATCTGTCATTTTTCCTTGGATCATAACAGACACTAGCCATAGTGTATTACAATAATCATAGAGAATTAGTTTACCTATAACATACTTCTCTGCAGTCAAAAGAAATGGGAAAATGTGCTAAGTTCATTTTACTTTACAAATAAGTATGTAGCAAAAAAATTATAGCTTTAATATTGCAGTTTACACCTTTAAGTTTTAATTCATGTATCTTTTGTGATTTCAAGCCCATTGATAGAAAACACCATCATCCTTACTTTCTTGATAACTGAAAGTGAATGGGAGAGAAAACTATGGGAAAATCTCCTACTCCTCAAAAATATGTCTTCTGGTCATATTCACTTTCCAAAGAACCAATTTCAGTATCACTTCAGGGCATTTAAAGTTCTATTTTTCTTACTGTCTTCTAGTTTCCAGTCAGAAGATATTTTTCAGTATTTTTTTTTCATTATATAAAAAACATGGAAAAGTTATCTCTGATACAGTTTAGTTTTCAAGCAGCTATTCATGTGAACTTGCTTGTGGGATAAATATTCTTAAATAAAATGTTTTTAAAACTAAAATGTTTTAATCTTCATATGGCAATATTAATAATATCAATTTAAACCTATACTTTGGGGAAAAGCCTTCACAAATAAAGCCTTAACTCAAATAGAAATTAACCAATATTCATTAGTGGTAAAGATGACTATTAATTATGGTCAGCTGCACTTTGAAAGCTGTATCTTGAATACAAAATATCAAAACCAGGGAAGGTTGTGGAGTATAAGTTTAAAACCTGAGATATCCAGAAATTCCTAAAAGGCAAATGAAGCCTGACACCCTTCTTCCCCATTAGTTATCATGGATATTTTCTACTCTATCTATAGTTAGTAGATTGGTAAAAATATAATCTATAACAGAATTTATTATGCTTGCCTAGGAAGCTTAACACCCCCCCCACACACACACACACATTACATTAATGCCTTTCAGTGATCAAACCATCACTACTTCTCTTTGGAAAATGAATGAGAAACTCAGCAAATCTCATGCCCTGTTTGAGGAGAAGCATTATTATTTAATTTTACCTTTCCTATCTGCAACAGTACACAAATACCTATCTGAGGTCCTGAGTATCTGTAATGCAATTATAAAACTTCTTTAAACCTGTACACAATTAAAAGGAAAAGTTAATTGAAGATTTAATGAAAAATCAATAAAAGAATATACCCAGGATATTTCACAGTTTCTAATATTGCTTCCTAACAATTTTCTTAAATATTACTAAGGTACACAAGTGACAATACAAGAGTTGTGCTTCTGTTTTGTAGTGCCAGGCTGGACAGACTGTTTGATTCAGAGCCTTATAACTTATTAGAAGAGTATTCTGATGATTCTACTTATCTTGACCCTTTACTCACTGAGGTATGATAGAGAATATTCAATATAACCCCATCTCTGTCTTCCAAACTAACAAGAGTCTTCACCCTGGAGCACATTCCAAAATATATTCTAGGTTAGGCACAGTGACCATGTCTGCCTTTTACCTGCACATCATATAATTATATTAGTAATTGTCACAGATGACAGTATTATAAATGTTAATACTGTAATATAACATTCTTAGCAAAGAATAGAAGAAAGGAAGAGTAATAAAGAAAAATTAAAAATTGAATATCTTTTATATGCCAATCACACAAGCATTAAGTGAAAAAATAGGATGTAACTCTTAATGCTTTGTAATGTCATATGAGGGTAATGAAATGCTTACTAAGATTTAGACTACCTGCTTTCTAGTCTCATTATTTTTGAAAATGGCATAGGATATATAAGACAGCAACATGGAGAACAGATCTGGTTCACAGAGGTGTCAGAGAGAGACTTTCTGATAGAGAGGATTAAAGTGAAGTTAATACCTACAGGGAAACAGGGAGGAGAAAAATAATACCTAATTAGAAAAACAAACCAAATCAAACCAAAACAAAAAAACCCAAATCAGATATTAGAATTGTAATTTCTGTCTGGATTAAAATAAATAATGAAGATTTTAGACCTTTGTTCAGAGAAAATGAGAAAAGCTACAGCTCAGAACACAACAGTGAAGCATTAAAAATTCTATTGTTTGAGTTTTTTGAGAAAATATTGCCTGAATATACCTTTGGTAGAAGTCATAGCTATGATGCCTGTTCAGAGAATGGAGGAGATCTAGAAAACAGACCCATTTCTTACCTACTTTGTACTGAATTTTGTTGAATTATCTACTAACTTAAGAATGTGGTGGGTAAAGATGCACATTGCGTAACATATATAAATATATAAATGTATATAAACATGTATTTTTGCTTACTGATATTCTTTCAACATGTCCACCTTCAATCTACATGTCCAAAAGCAGTCTAACATAAAAAATATGGATAAAGGAGTAACGATCTAGAGAAAACCTAGAATCACTTTTCTAATTTGTGAGCATCCTCTCTTTCTTTTCTTAATGGCTAATCTAATACATTGGGGTAATCAATCCAGAATATCATGCACATATCAGAACAAATCATACAACCTATTTTGCTCTCAATAACAACACCCATGAGAAGAGTAGACTTTTTTTTTATTAAAGTAGTCTGTAAAATTTATTTAAGTAGAAAAATGAGTATAAATAGAGACACATCATTGATTTAAACTGGTCTATTTGTGAAAACAGCTTGCTCTCAGTTCTAGACCTCAATTTTTATGCTTTTTTTTAAATGAAATTGCATGGAAAGATGTTAAGGATACATTAGGCAAAATATTTATGTTTATAGATAAATATTTAGTATCAATAAATCTTAACATAAAATTAACAGGAAAAAACATGCTAAACCTAAAACTTTCTGATAAAATCAAAGACCTACTGAATAAGGACAAAGGAATAGATACATGATTTATGAATTAAATCACATCATATTTTTGATCATTTTCAATTTAAAAAAAAGGGCAGAACAAGACATTTGAAATATAAGGCATCATAAACCAAGATTCTTTTTGTAAAAAGTTATATTTTATGATGGGTCAATAGCATCATCAGATATTGAATACAGAAGATAATAAACCATTCTGCTGTCTACTGTTGGTTTAAAAAACCCCAAAGATTGAGGTTTTCACCAATGTAAAACTTTTTCAAACAGTGAAGAAATTAGAGAGTAAAATGACTGAAAAAAAGATTATAAAATATAATGCATGATGGACAGGTAAAGAAGATATTGATTTGGGGAAAGAACTGCAAAGAGTTACTGTATAGAAGGTGATCAATCATTTTTCATACCCACTGTACAGGTAGCACACAAGGAAATTATTTAATTTTCAGACCCAGAGAATTCGTGTTAGCAATTTCAACCATAAGGGATGTTTAGTCATCTAAGGAGGCTGGGAAATTCCCTATACGAGATATTTTTTAAAACATGGCAGACAATCATCCACCACTGATTTTTAATATAAAGTACTGAAAGTGTTCTACAAGACACTGCACATCGGAAAAGGTATAACCGCTAATTTCTCTCTCTTTGCTTTCCTGCAGTTGTACTTTGTTCCACATCAAAGGAGGATGGGTATTCATCATTTCTCTATCATTTGGCAGTGGGAGGAATTTCTTGCAAATGTGTTATGAATATGTATTTTTTCCAATGAAAGTTGTCTATCCAATTATTTATTGCATAAAATACATTCTTCCCCCATGAATGTGCTTGAAGATAAAATGATCGTATAGTTTTCATATAGAAAGAGTTTAAAAGTCAGTGCTCATCTATAGAGTCAATGTATATAAAGCATGGAAAACAAGTACAGGTAGTTAAAAAAGAACCACAAAACCTCCAAAAGTCAAGAAAGACAAAGCCTATGTGTCATTTAGGTATCTCCATGTTGAGATTTCAAATGAGATTCATGTCAAATGAAGTTAGAAAATCATAAAAAGTCACAAAAACTCTCTAGCAAGTGTTCTGAAACCGTGACACAGGGGTTCAGAGCCACGGAGCAGTGAAGAGTCCTCAGGATGAGAATGTTATGTGAAGAGACCCCAGGAAAAACTAATTGTTCAAAGAAGTTCAAGCAAGAGCTGTAATAGGGTGTAAGGTTAAATAATAACTGATAGCTGAAAAGATGAAAATATAAGCTAGAGTAACCCTCGATTAATATAATACTAAAAGACTAACACATTTGGTGTAATTTGTATATATACATATGATAACATAATAAACTGGACAAAGATCAGCACATGTGGACTAGGAATTTTGTCCTAGGCATGGAGTATGAGTGACGAATCACATCTGTTATTTTCTTTCCTTGTTGCTTTTTTTGTATAAAATAATGTGCTCATTTCCTAGGAGGTGTGCCAGCTATGTTCATTGCCTGGCACCCTATTCTGAGGAATCATAATAAAATAAAATATCTCAGCTTGGTGAGTTGATCAGCTCTTGTACACCAGGTGAAAGAATCCTGCTTTAGGGGCAACAAGTTGAAAACACATCAAAAATTTGATGCTGATACTGTGGCAGGGCTGATACCTGTCATCCTCTAGCCTCCAGCACCCTTATTTTCATGCCTCACAGCACAGCACCATGGCTGTGGCAGGTCCATGTAAACTTCACCTGCTGCTTCTGGGAAGTAGGAATGAGAAGAGCAGGATACCTTGGACAACAGACAGGGTTCCCAGCCAGTGAGAGGTTTCAGCCCACAGAAGCTTCTGGGCCCTGACAATGTATGACCACCTGCCCTAATCCAGCCAGGTTATAAATGGGGCCCCCACCTGAAACCACTGTGTGTGGTCTTCCTTGGAGGAACAGGTCTGTGAGGGAAAGCACCCAAGGAGACTTCCCTCGACTGAGTGCCCTTCCCTCTGGGTGAATGACTACTTTCTACTGGACATCTGTGAGTGATCCTTCGGGCCTTTGGGTGAAGACAACCCACCTTCTGGGAACCCTCAAGTGAGAGGATCTTTGTGTGTGCGAGTGTGTGCACTTTGAGACATCCTTATCTGTGTGGTGAGAATATCTGCAACTGGTGTACCAACAATATATAACTTGTTAAACATCTTTGGAGTGCCGTCATGGTTTCCCCGTTGTTCATTTCTTTTGACTATTGATTTTTGTTGTGAATTAATTTTGTCTGAGTTTGTTATCTGAACGAAGCTGTTTTTGTATACCTCTGTGACCTTTTAATTGGTGCAGTAAGCAGGGTATTGATGAGTTGTTACACAAGCAATTTGGTGATACTTGTCTCTTGGAAATGAAATGGGCAAGGGGAAAGTGGTTTTAGTCTGAGGTAGTATGGAGACCGAACAACTGTTGTGGAAATAAGTGAGATGGCAAAAGAAAGGAGCTGTTTGTGTCCTCTCGTGTGTATGCCTGATGCAGATGTAGTATCAGCATAAGTATTACAAAGAAAGAGTTAACACAGAGAGCAATTTGAGATAGATTTCTTGAGGGCACAGTTACAGCCGGAAAGCATGAACATATGTTTTTGTACAAAAGGTTGAGCTCCCGTTGTCCCAAGAAGGCCGCCTCATGTTGTGCAAATTCAAAACCTGTTTGCAGACACAGATCCTAGAGATTTGAGACAGGGATATTTGGGGGTATATTGAGGAGAACAATGTAAAGAGGAGTTAGAGGAAAGGAATGCAAGAACTCTTGTTAAGACAGAGAGGCAAGAGAGTTTAGAAGGTAGAAATTTTAGAGCTACTGTCCATACCACAGAATAGATGGAATCTGAATCTGGTGATTTGCAAGTTAAATACTCACATAAACTGGCAAAGATGGAAACCCGCTAATGGGAAATAATGAATTAATCTCTTGTTTTGCTTTCCTTGTACTTTCAGCTTTTATTTTACCTGTTAAGTTGCCTGTATCTCAAATTGTGAGTTTTCTCACTTTTAACACTTTGATTTTCTTCTCCATCTCACCATGCTGTGTGTCAGAGAGCAGCTGAATGGTGCTTATCCCCAGAATACCTCCAAATCAGAAATCACTGTGACTTGCACAGTCTTGTGTCAGTGAAAAGATACCTCTTTTATGATTCTTACACATTCGCATTCAGAAGGATGCTGCATGATCAGTATTACAACTGACAGTAAATTTTATAAGCCTTGTAAACACAGAAGTTTTTTTACATCAACAAGATTTTGCCAGAGATTTTTTCTTACTTCAAATTGCTCTCTAAAAGGAAAAATGTCTGCCCCTTCCAACTTAAAAAAGGTAACAGTCTTGTTATGCTCCAGTAGCATGTCAAAGATTAAATGAATCATTCAAGTTCTTACATTGCTTTAAAGTTCATTTCTTTCTTTTTGACAAAGATATATGAGAAACCAAAAAGCATATTCCGTATGTGTCATCTGTTTCAGCCTTATCTAAACAAGAGGAAACTCTCTTAAAACAGGAAATTTATGATTTCTTCCTGACCTTTAGGAACTCTTTTATTCTGTCTGGTTTTAATAAATTAGATTTAGCTGTAGTCTCAGACACAGTAGAAGAAACCTCCAGGCTCACACAATAATACAAAGATTTTGATAAAAGCTCAATTTATGCAAGAGAATGCCTTAGTAGAGTCCAATGCAGAATCCCAGTCTACATACCTGCAAATTTTAAAACCCGAAGGATAACAGAAAGGAGAATTTTGCCATCATTATATTGAATATAGCAATTCATTGTTTGAATTATTTCAACACTGTATTCTAATTATGTGTATCACTGCCTAAACATAAAGCAGAGATTCACCAAGTCCTTAGACGAGTTAAATAAATCAACAGAGCAGGAAAACATCCTATACCATAATATAATCTAAACTTGAATATTCTTAAAATCAATTTCTTTGTATCATTGCAGAGAAATAAATTAATTTCTCTACTAAGGAATCTGCTATAGTTGTTTTTTTTTCCTTGAAATTGAAAGACTATGATGTTTATCAACATGTTTGTGTGTTTATTCATTACATTGATTTTTACTATGGTATCTCACAATTTGGAATAATTATGAAAGAAGGAACAGAAACAGATTTTTGATTGTTCAGTGCTTGTGGCATCTGTGGAAATATGTCGGCTTGAAATCAACGGTCAACAAGCTTTATTTAAAATTTAAGGAAAAACAGTTGTGAATTATAAACATTGTTTATAATGGAGCTTTGTAGTTTACATAATTATATTCTGTGAAAGAAAGGAGGCAAGCTTGGTCTGACTTCATTTTTCCATTAAAAAAGATTCAACTGTCTTCATCCCATGATACCAGCTGCACTGTGCTTTGTATGAGATCACTGTGCTTAATTTCAATAGCCTGCAGAAAGAGTTTATTTTTTAAGTGCTGTCTTTTGCAGATGTGCCAAGGGAAAGATAATTTTGTGTTCTCTAATCATATGCAGAAAGCTAGTCCTGTTCTGAAGCTTTACTTTGCCTGGTGCTTCCAGAATAGCCCTGTATAGAAATCATAGTTTCAAATTGAAGTACATTTGAAATCAGTCTGTTTCCACTAAGCATTCATCAAAATTATTTAGAATTTGTGCTAAAAATGACTTTTTTCTTTTTTTTTTTTTTTTTTTTTTGCTCATGGATATACTAAATACTATTTGGAAAGAATGTGTGTACAAAGGATTTGCAAATAGAAGATCAGTATTTTAAAAAATGGTATCAAGTGTGATGACAAGAACATATAAAATTTGTTTCAACAAAACTTTTAGAAATCCTTGTACTTTCATAAAGAACTTTAGGCACTGAGCCCAGCTCTACAGTGAATATAACAGATTTTCCCTTTCCAAGGTAAAATCTCATCTTGCTATTTTAACTTGGGCTAAGAACTTATGAAAATAAGTCTATGAATTAGTAAACCTTAAGCCCCATCTGCTTATCATAAGGAATAGTGCATGTATTTCCCTCAACAGCAATACTTAAAAATAAGCCAGTAGTTTTATTTTGTGTTTCCATTAGACCAGGGATAGTCTTTAAAGTAATGTCTCTTGAAAATACCATTCTATACTATGAATTTTAAATGAAAGTTTTGAACTTCTTGACACTGCAGATGCTCAATTAATAATTTTTTTCTCACAAATTTTATTCATTTTTGGACTTAAACATAAACTGAAAACTGAAAATTAGTTTTAGATGAGTTATTCCCCAAACTTCGGGAAATAATTAGAAAAGTATTAATTAACTGAATTGTCCAATTGGCAAAACATTTAAGATAATAAAAATATAAAACAATCGCATTTTATTTGAATAAAACAGTAATCAGTTACAATGTTAAATGTATTAAGATTAAAATAATCTCTGTGATTTTTTTTCTTTTTGCAAATAAATATTTCTGATTGCAACTTTTTTTTAAGGCAAATTAGTTACCATTTTTACTAACAGCAATAAAACTTGCAAGTATATGAACATGTGAATTAAAATAATGTGAAATGATCTGGTTAAGATAAGGAAAATATATTAGACTAAAGGAAGGGACAGCAATGGAAGATTCAGTCCATTTTATTGTATGGATTGGACAGCAAGACAGACATGCATCCAATGGCAAAAAACCCCAAAGAATTCACAACATAAATAGGAATAGCAGTAGTAAATATAACTATTTATAAAATACATTACAATCATAAAATTATTATGTGAAAATACTATATTGGTTTGCACAACATAAACAACAAAGGCAAAGTAAGCCTTCTAAACTTAAAATATATTTAGGCCTTAAAATGAAAGAGCAGAGAAATAATGAGACCATTTTTTAATGTTAATCCTTTCTTAGAAGATTACAAAGTAAAACTAGCAGAGCAGATCCTGCCTATTTCTTAGAGCAAGCCTTTAATCACATTATAATGCAGCTGAATGTAGCTTGGTTGGGTGCTTATTTAATTATAATTAAATGCTTGCAACATATGTGTCAGTGACAATATCCCTATTTCTAGACATCAACACTAGGATATGTGTCTAATGATGATTCTGCACTGAGGAAGTGTCTTGAACATAGTCTTCGATAGGTAATAGCTGAGAAAAGAGACTGCAGAGAAAAAAAGCCAAACCCCCCAGTATTTTATAACCAATGACTGGGAAAAGTGCTAGAGTGACAGACTGACACAGCTATAAACTTTAACAGTACATAGATTTACCATTAAGAAATTTTCTCTAAATTGAAATGTCCTCTGAATCTTAGGTTATTTTTCTAGAGAAAGTGAAGTACAAAAATAATTTATTTCAGTAACACTGAAATAGAGTTAATGCTCCAAGTTTACCTCTGAAACAGTATAGTGCAGTAAAAATATGTAATATTATTTATTAACTGGGAATCCTTTCTCCACATTCCTGGTTTCCTTCTCAAATATGGACTCAGTGAAGCCTGTACCTTTTTCATTCACCCCAGATTAAAAAAACAACAAACAAAAAACCACAAAAAACAAACCCAAAAACCAAACAATCAGTCTTGGAATCTTGTTATTATGTAGTAACCCCATAACAACACATAAGTGACCATGTCGATTATGACACTTGAGAAGATTTGAGTTCGGAGTTCTAATCTAGTTCAGGTAGAGCAAGTATTTCAATCTGAATCCTACAGACATGCCACATTTATTGACAGGTTTCCCACCATCTTCTGGTATAGCTTACTTCAGTTTTATTCAGACAAAAAAAGTTTGAAATAATTCAATCAAAGTTTTAAATGTGAATATTTGAAGTCCTGCTGATTATCCTCCTCCAGGTTCAGCAAACACCTGGAGTTGTTTCTATAAAATCATTTTATTTCCCTGTAAGGACTAAACTGTTACTGTGTTACAAGGAGATCACCGATTTCAATGGGTGTGATAGTGATATAAATAAAATTAGTGAAACAGCAAAGAAATGCCACAAAACCTGTCAGATCAAACCATGTATGTATATATAGACTCTCTCTATATATATATCAACTGTAATCAATATACAGAGCTATTTGAACCAACTGTCTATACACTCTCATCACTTAATGCAACTGAGACATGGCCTATGCCAAATTGTCTAACAGTGTAGACAGCTCTTTTGGAAGAATCTATACAGAATTTACTGCAGATTAGAAGTGTTAAAGGCTTACTCTGAAAGGTTACATCTGGCATTCACTGATCTACAACTGTTAAGTTGTTGATTGCTGGATGTCCATCATTTTTTATGTTTCTGAATAGCCTGGTTGCAGCATCATTCAACCCTACTAGAAATTATATAAATGGGTGATAGTCTGCAGTCTTTACCAGGCTTGGCACCTATGTGAGCTCCCACCAGGCAGAACACTTCTCTAGAGATATTAGCTGGGCAACAAACAGGCACTTTGGTGTCCCTCAGCAAGGATTCTCCAGTTAGTTACTAACATACTATTCTGATGACAGTAATGCAGGTGAGTGATTGGACCAGCTTTGTATGGTTGACCTTTTCTGAGTCTAGTCTGATACTAATTCTCTTTTCATTCTCCAGCCCTGAGGTATTTTTCCTGTTATGTAGTGGCACTTCAGGATGAAGAGACAGATTCCTACTGCTTCAAGCAGAGACAAGTGTTCAGCCTCCTTTGTCTTGTGAGTTGGTTGAGTCTGTTACCTCAGGGTTAGAAGCAGCTTATCTTCCCTTTGCAAAGTCTGAAGACAGGGCTCTCAGCTTCTGACATTCTTGGATTTTACAAATGGACCACTTGGTGGATAAGGAATTGGCTGGATGGTTGTACTCAAATGAGTTGCAATCTATGGTTTGGTACCTGGGTGGAGGTCATTGATGCATAGTGTTCCTCAGAGGTCTGTCCAGAATTAAGTCTTTGTCAGGAGCATGGACAGTGAGATTGAGTACACTCTTAGTAAGTTCATGGATGACACCAAGCTGTGTGGTGTGATTGATACTTAATATGGAAGGGGGGAAGTGATATCATCCAGAGGTACCTTGTCAGGCTAAACAGGTGAGCCCATGCAAACTATATGAAGTTCAGCAATGCCAAGTGTAAGGTCCTGCACCTGGGTTGGGGAAATTCCAAGCACAAATACTGGCTGAGAAATGAGTGGTTTGAGAGCAGCCCTTCAGAGAAGGACTTGTGGGGTACGGTGGCCAAAAAACTGAATATGAGCTGGTAGCATGTGTTTGTAGTTCAGAAAGCCAACTACATCCTTAGCTGCTTCAAAAGAAGCATGGCCAGCAGGTCAAGGGAAGAGATTTTCCCACTCTGCTCCTCTCTCATATTGCCACCTGGAATACTGTGTCTAGCTCTGGGTCCCTAACATACGAATGTGTGCTAGTTTAAAGGTAAAAATGGTGGAAGGAATGAACCCACCTCAAGAGAGATTACAATTAACTACAAAGATTACAATAATTGCAATGATACAGAGAAAAATTTGGTTTGAACCCACAAAAAACAGATGTCTAACCCAGCACCCTGGGGAACAAAGAGAATGGTGCTCATTAGCTCCTGTGCTGAGACTCACGTGGTCCCTCTGAGTACAAAGTAAAAGGAAAGGAAAACCTGTTGGTAAGGATGATGGTTGCAGTCTTGTTGAGAATGGCAGTTGCAGTCCTGTTGAGGCTTTGGTCCTTCTCTGGATCCAATGAGTGGTACCTGAAGTCCCAAAATGCTCAGGTTCAGGTGGGAATGCCCCGTACCTCCCACCAGGGTGGGGCATTTCACAGGGAGTTATTTAACTCTGTGAGTCATGGGATATTTTTGGAATCTTTGATGGCCTAGGTCATTGCAACTGCCCATTGAGCCAGTCCCTAACAGCCCATTAGCAGTTGTGACCACTCAGGCTGGGTGTGAAGGGGCTAGTGCCTCCACAGAGGGAGTGATAACTGAATCACTAGAGTGAAGACAGAAACATTCTTGTGCCTCACAGAGTTCTTTAATACCTATCTTGTAGCCTGAGGTGTCAGGTGTGTCCTGGGCAGCTGCTGCAAATGATCCATTATTAACAGTTCATCAGAAATGACACAGAGGGTGTATTTTGGTTACACCCACACAGTGATAAACTGGTCCTGGCCACTGTAACTAGGACAGGAGGATATGAACCTGTTGAAGCAATTCCAGAGGATGGTTACTAAAATAATTAGAGGACTGAAGTACCTCTCCTGTGAGTACTAGATGAGAGATGGGTTCTGTTCAGCCTAGAGAAGAGAGGGTCTGAGGCAGCAGTATGGTTGATGCTTTCACTTTCCTTTTCTACCCTACCTTTATAGAAGTGCAGTCTCTTGTCCCTTAGTTTGTTATTTATTTGAAGGACAAAGACAAGTAACCAGGGACATAAAGGTATTATACAATGATCTCTTAGTAAAAGAAAAAAACAAACAAGGTACATCTTTAAAACAAAAAATAATAGACTTTTTGATTTATACTTGGATGTTTTTTCAGCTAGATACACTTTTGCACATTTCAGGTGTTGTCCCTTGCTTACATTTTCAGTTTTTATTCTAATGAGTGTTAGATAAATGACTGACCTGTATTTGGGGGGGAGGGGGGGGGGGGGGTTACTTTGGGTAAATTATAGTCTAGAGCACTTTCAAAAGCTCGTCTGAATTCTCACAAGCAGATCTATTATGACAGACTGAAGTCAGTACCTCACATTTGGCTCAGAGGTACAAGTAAGCAAGAAAAGCAAACCAATCTGGCTTCAGACTGACTGTTTTAATCACCAGCTGGCTAAGACTACTAGACTATACATTTCCCAAGGAAAGATTATAGAGTAAAAATCCCTAAACCCCTACCACCTCCAGATTCTCATGAATTAATGCATTAGTTCATAAATAAATTACATACTCAAACCTCTGCCTAAACTAAGTTCAGTCATTTTCTTGCATCCCTATGGGTAGCTGAGTGTTCACTCAGATTTTTTTTAATTACTAGTTGACATCAGAAGGAATAGTGAACCTTCTCTCTTCCCTCCCCCAATATGTACACAACACACATACATTTTTAGTAAAACCAAATGAATGGGTGGATAGCAATGAATGGACTACATTTTCACTATTTCCTGAAATAAAGCTTATTAATTTTTGAGACATAAATTTTACAGGTCACATGCTAATGACAAAACGATAATGATACTTAAGGTGCTACAATTTTTAAATGGTATTTTTCTCCATTTGTCTAACTTTCTAGGGGTTACTAATGCAATATTCTCAACTAGTTTTTATATTTCATGCTCTTTGATAACTAAGGAGAAATTCATCAGTATTCAGGTTTCAGTATTTTGGAAGAGGTAATAAAATAGGCAGCCTATGATAGTTGTAGGCACTGTTTCATTCATTTGATGTTTTAGGAAGGAGTAATAGGACAATTCTTTGTACCTGGTTGCATGGTCAAAGACAGGAAAAGATCTGATGATCTGAACAGCAGTTTTACTGTGTCTTTCAGACTGAGAAGGAAAGTTCAAGTCCTGGGGAGAAGTAGAATTTCATATGTTTTCCCTTTGTTAACATGACTTAGGAAAGTCTACATACTTTGTATCATTTCCAGGCATCAAATTCCTACACATTTACCAGGTAGTCTGAACAAAATTTTAACCAAGGGTTCTCTTTTTCCAAGATAGATCAAGAAATGTTTCTAGTTTTCTTTATAAGTTGAACAAATTAGTATAAAAGCACTTTTAAGAGCTCAATAAAATGTTTGAGATTTTCTAGCCAGTTTCATTGAGAACCACAAATAACTATATCCTATCAGGTGAGGCTGAAAAAAGTAAGTCAGTAGATACTTAAAGAGATGTGAGTGTTCTTCATAAGGAAAAGGAAAAAAACAACATTTAGGAATGAGACCTACAGCAATGAGATATGACATGAAATACATGACAAGAGGATTACTGTGGGCATGTGACATGCTGCTGGGTGTCATAGGTTTTCTGCCAGAGACCACAGAGTGTTATCACTGCAATCAGCCAGGTGGAAGTGCTAGGGTGTCACAATTCCATTCTGTCCTTGTAGAAAAGACCCAGAGTCTTTCTAATTCCTCTCTTTGTAGCTCTCAGTGCTCCTCACTGACATATAAAAGGTCTGCCCCACCACCATTTATGGCAGCAGTAACAGATTACTTGACTAGAGTCTTATCTCTTCTCCAAAAATGTACAAGCCAGCATTTGAAATCCTCCATTGCAAAGGATGAGATTACAACCACCTTGCAGACAAGTTTATATGCTTGCTTCTCTCTCCTCCCAAAAGCAGGAACAATTCTTTGGTAGTATTTTGGATCGTAGTATACCCAGTAATAATTGTACATAGCACAGTACACAAGTGATTGCAGTCAGTGCAGGGTGTTTGCAACTAGATGATCTTTAAGGTTTCTTCCAACCCAAACCATTGTATGATTCTACAATCTAGAAGTTCTAGACAGACTAAGAGCATTTAAGGAAACAGTGGTACATTCAAAGGCTATGAACAGTGAGAAGACAGTTAATAAAATTCTTAACTTCTATTACAAGGATGAATTTAGATGAAGATATGTAGTGAGATTTTGAAGTAATATCTAAAGAGGTCTCAGCAATCCCTATTTTTAAAGAAAAACTTTTTAGACTCCCTACAGTTGTATTAGTGACTAGTATTTTGAAGTCACATGAAATGGTAAATCCATTTGTCTTACAAGAAATTATATAAATATGCTGTTCAATGTGAATTTACCATAAAATGCCTTTTTTTTTCTTTTGTCTCATGCTTGACTTTTTTCTGTCTTGGTTTTCGAATAATTTCAAAACCTGGTGTTTTTAGCATATATTTATATTTTCTGGTGTCTTCTTTATTCTAATTAGAGACAACTATTTTGGGGACAGTTTTATAACATCTTTTTGAAAATGTTCTGCAAACTAGCAAACACTTTGTAAAATATTTCATGCAGGAATTAATAAAACGTGATATATGCCTTAAGAATTAAGGGTGGTGGCTCATATTTTTTTTTTTCCATGAAAAACAACAGTCTGGAGAGTGACCTGCAAACTTAACAACAGTGACCTGAGAAATACTAGCTGGAGGATGATCTTTCTGCTAATGAGTGATCCTTTACTTAACTTCTTTAAATAATAATGTTTAAAGAGTTCTAATAAAGAGATAAACATAATTTTCTTGAAACTTCTTAGTGGTTTCTTGGTTGGTTGGTTGGTTGGGCTTTTTTAATACAAGACAACTGATTATCTAAGTAATCTAAAATGAGAAAATATTTACAATCACTCTAACAAGAAGTTTGCATCATCAGTATCTAAGTGGTACTACAGTGTTTAAACAAGTCAGAAGTGTAGATGCTCAAGTATGTTTTATTCCTTCTGGAAAATAATTTTCTGGTCTTTTGAAATGGAGGAACACCAAGTTTCAAGAACTTTAGTCATTTCACTCACTTTTCAGGACCTGCAGATATATCTCATCAGGTCCCATAAATTTGCATACCTTCAGGTTCCTTAGATTGCCTCAAGCCTGATCTTCTTCTACAGCAAGAGACATAAAGGTGGTTCTTCAGGAGGTTCAGCAGGAGGTTCTCCATTCTCCCAGTCCTCAGTCACCTAGTCCTCGCTTTTGTCTCTGTGTCTGGAATGCTTCTCAGTGAAGACCGAAGCAAAAGTGTCATTGAGCACATCCCAAGTAACTAGGTCTCTGTTTCTTTAAGGAGAGGGCCCACATTTTCACTAGCCTTTTTATCACCAAAGTGCCTACAGAAGCTTTCCCTGTTTCCTTTGACATTCCTAGACAGATTTCATTCTATCAAAGCATTGGCATTCCTAACCTGATACCTGACAACTTGAACAATTTCTATATTCCTCCCAGGCTACCTGTCATTCCTTCCACCCTCTGCAGGCTATTTTCTTCTGCTTGAGTTTGTCCAGGAAGTGCTTGTTCATCCATGCAGACATCTTGGCATTTTTGTCTGACTTGTTCTTTGTTGTAATGCATCGGTTCCAAGCTCACAGGAGGTGATCCTTGAATACTGGTCTGCTTTTTTGGGTCCCTTTTCCCTTTAGCACTCTATCCCACTGTACTCTATGAAATACATCGCTGTAGAAGCCAAAGTTTGATCTCCTGAAGTCCAGGATAACAGGCTTGCTGTGTGCTCTCCTAGCTGCCCTAAAGAACTTGAATTCCACTATTTCATGGTCACTGCAACCAAGGCTAACTTTAAGGATCATTTATTGGACATAAAATGATTTTTACATTTACATGTCAGATGAACTTGAACTGCAGTGACATTCGTTGGAAAAAAATAATACTGGTGAAATAATAGCTGCCATATGATTTTTAGGATTTTATTAAAATTCTAAAGTGACTTTGTAATTAATGGAATTCAAGTTTTATGTACAAATTCACATATTCACTCTGATACTGTGTTAAACAGAGATCCCCATTTGCTATATGTGATCCCTGATAAAGATCCTGAAGATAAAATTTAATGCCTAAGTTTATCCACTCTTTTCAGTTAGTGATAGAGTAGATCAAGCAACATTAGTTAGTAACACCAAAAAAAACCCAAGCTTTTTGAAAGTTGGTCTGTCAGGTCATAACTCAACATATACACATATGCACAACTCTATGCTGTGTAGTATCTCATCAGAGCACAACTAATGCTACAACATAGATAGACTGCCAGATATTAGTTGATTAACTAAAAAGGCTACAAAATTAATTCCAATTCTATGCATTAAAATATTTTAAATTTTTAATACATGAACATTAAAAAGAGTATTAAACACCCTTATATTTTTAGGTATTCTAACTTAAAGGTAGTATCTGTGTCCTGTGATTATAATAATGAGTAAATATATTTTCCCAACATCACTGAAATTTAAGCTTCACATGGGTTTTTCGAGTTACATAGTATGTATGACAATGGACATTGAACAGAAACTGTATTGATTTTCACTATGTTATTCCAGCTTTTCACTATGTTATTGCAACTTTACTGTCATGTGAATGGAATTACAGATTGAGCCACAATTTATGATATTTAAATCTATGTTCATGTCATGGGGATTCTTATACAAAATATTAGTGTATTTCAAATTTTTTACCCATGGGAATTGTTGTTTTAATTTCTTTAATTTTCCAATTAAATAAATTAAATAAAGTTCTTAGTCCCCATGGGAACACGCTTGTTAGTTATAGTACTGTATATTTTTTATTGTCTCTTGGGAGGTAGAAATTTTGAGGAATCTTCATTAATATTCACATAGTCCAGTAACTTCCTGAATCCATATCCTACGAAAAGTCTAGGGAAGGTCAGACAGAGAGGTGAACCAGAGAAAATTAATTTCTCATTGGAGAAAGGGAAAAAGTAACAGTTTCTGCACACTGTCTTCAAAGTCATAGCTAGAAAATACAAAGTTGTACATGGAACAAGTAAGCTCACCAATCATTTTAGAAAGCAACAGTGGTATTCAATAGCCAGGAGAATAGACTTTTTTAGTTTTCTAGAGTAGTTTATTAGATTTTATACAGAAAATGATAATTCATCTGTAGAACAGTTTTTTAGGATTTAAAAATATATAAATATAAATCAGAACTAACACAAAAATAGTGACACATACGACTCATTTACAAGGTCAGCATATAAATAATGGACTATGGTGAGTTGACCTTGTCTGGCTGTCATATGCCCACCCACCTTCTCAACGGGACAAGGAAAGAATATAAGATAAGCTCATGGGTTAAGATAAAGATTGGAGAGATCATTTACCAATTACTGTTACTGGTAAAAGAGAATTGATTTAATTAATTGATTTAATTAATATAATTTATTACCAATTAAAAATAGAGTTGGATGGTGAGGAACAAATACAAAAAAATCAGACACTTCCACCCACCACTCCCTTTTCTCCAGTCTCAAAGTCTTCAAGTTCCACTTCTCTGACTCCCACCCAAAGTGATTCAGGGGTATGGGGAATGAAGGGGCTGTGGTCAGCCCATAACAGTACCTCTCTACCACTCCTTCCTTCATGTTTGCTCTAACATGGGTCATCTCCATGGACTGCAGTCCTTCAGAATAAACTTACTCAAGTGTGAGCACAGGCAGCAATTCTTTCAGGGAATATCTGCCTGTTCTTATCTTCTGGAAGCTACAGCATGAATGTTAACTTCACCATGATCCTTTCCACAATCTACAGAGAAATCTCTGCTCCAGTACCTGGAACATCTCTTTCTCTTCCTTCTTCTCTGCCCTTTGTGTCTGCTGGATTGTTTCTCATTCCTTTTTTTTTTCCTAACTAACTGCCTGTACAATGTTTTGCCGTTTGTTAAACATGTTTTCCCAGAGGCACCACACATTTGAGTCATGGGCTCAGTTGTGTTGTCTGATGGGTTCATTGCAGAGATGGCTGGAATGGGCTGTGTCCTGTAACTTAATAGCAGTGTAAGAAATTTTCATAATAGTAACTAGTAGCTTTGCATAGGAAATAAGAAAAAGAGAGAATTTAGGGACTACTTACGAAAATGCAAGTATCAGTTACAAAAACCTGAAAGTGTACTGTTTTTTGCATGAATGAATTCATATGTAGTGTCTAAGACTCTAATATTCTTTGCCTTTTATTTTTCTTAATTTAAAAAAACCCTCACAAATTAAAAAAAAAAGTCATAATCAAAGGGAAGAGTGTGTTTTATTTGAAAAATAAAATCATATTGTAATCTGTATTGGTTTACTGCATCTACATGATTATTTAAAACTTCTGTCAAGTTTGAGCACTACATGATGTAAACAGGAACCAATCTTCATGAGTAGTTTAATATAATTACATAGTTAATTTGTAAGCCTTAACTTTCACTATACAGAGTTAGATGTCTAGTCCAAGATTGCTTTTGTAGTCAATGGTGTCTCCAAAAGTAAATCATGATGTGCTACTTTAGATGTAAGGGTCAGATGGGAAGGTTTTAGCAGAATGCTACTTCTGACCCCAGAGAATCATAGAGAATGTACTTTAAATAAAGACATCTATGTACCTAACTTACACACAAAACTTGTAAGCAGCTAAATTTGGGTAAAGTTAATAAAGCATTACCTTAGAATAAACAATACATTCACTGCATCTTATGTACTGTGTCACATTCTAACATGAACTGCACATTGTAAGGGTCTTCTGAAACTATTTATTAAATGCCCCAGAAAAAAAAAAAGGATTATATAAGAAAGCCCATTTTATTCTTTAGCAAACATACGAAGATAAAGTTTTATATGTATAGTCCCTTTCTGAGGTGCTATAGTAGATAAAACTCCAATAATGAACAACACATATGGCAAGTATATTCTGCACTACCTGTGCATAGGTAAAAAAGAAAGGTATTTGAATCAACATTTTTAAGACATTAAGTCAATTTTCCAGTCACAATAAAAGTGCCACCTTAAAAAATAAATGGTCATCAAAGCAACAGGAAGTTAACAAACGTAGTTCTGAAATGCAGCTTTGTAATGCATTTCTAGTAATCCATTACTTATTTATTTAATTTGGATTCTTTTCTTCTAATTCTGTTATTTATTACAAATTATAACAAAATATTGAACAATTTTAGCATTAAAAACTTTACTGTGTTTCTGATGTTTTCCAATACAACTCTTTCAGTCATAAATAAGCTGTTAATTGGGTAATACCCTTCATAGGATTAAGAATGCTGAACATTTACATGAAGATCACTTGTGCATTACAAGGATTCAATAAATTTTTTATGTTCACAACTATCTTGCATACATCATTCCTTCTGTCAAAATCAACAGCTGCATTCCCTTAAAGCTAACTATATATTTTATCTTTCTTTTATTTTTTTCTGTCTGAATGAAGAAATTTGGAGAAAGAAAATGAAGATGAAAAAGGCTTGCAATTGTAAAATTACTATTATAAATGAGTGAGAATGCTTTATGCAAAAAATGACATAAACAGGGACAGCACACTTTCTTTTTTCAAAATCCACTATGATTACTGCTTCCATGGGATGTCTAAATTAACATGCATTTTTGTTTCTTTTTATAATTCTTTATAAAATACGCATATGAAGCTATGTTTTGCTCTACTGATTATTCATGACTGTTTCTTTTAGTAATTAACTATTCTATTTTTTATCTGTCTTGTAAATTGCAAGTTCTTTCTTCATGAACAGAAAAACACCCACATAAACTTCAAGATAACTGATAAATGGTTCCAAGAAAAACCTCACAAAGGCACTATTTCTTTGACTATATGTAACACTTTGTCTATGAGGTGTACAAGAATGAGCAAATGTAATAACATGGAAAATAATTTCTTACTTGAGCAAGTGCTTCAAATTATATAAATAAATCACATAGTGATATGTGTGTTTGAGTTTACAGCTAAGTAATGTTCCCTCCATCTTATTGAGGGTTTGAACATCTGTAATTTGGCTAAAAGTGAATGTTGATTGCATTGGAATCATAGAATAGAATCATAGAACCATGGAATCAATTGGGCTGGAAAAGGCCTCCGAAGTCATCGAGTCTAACCCTTGGTCCAACTCCAGTCCATTTACTAGATCATGGCACTCTGCACCACGTCCAATCTGCATTTAAAAATCCATCCCATGAGATTAATGGCTGCATTGTCTAAGCTCTTGTTCATTCGAAGATGCCGTTCAAAAATACTGCTTTTATGTCTGTAAAAACTCAATTGCTTTTAGGTCTTGGTTACTTAAAAAAGCATTTACAAAGTTCTACAAAGATCCTCTCCTTAAATCTCTATTCTCTAATACTATAAAATTACAGGTACAATAAAAAGCTCATTCAAGTGCATTTTAACAAAGATAATAATTTTGAATCTGTAAAGAAATATGTATGTACCTTAGAAAATTTCCTCATCATTAAGCATCTCAAAAATGCTTTTTATAATACATCATTTCAACACAGGATAAATCTACTTTGAGTAGAATTTTGTTTGACCCTATCAAGTGGATAATAATGTCATTTAACATTACTGCATTTATAAATAATTTTCATTATCTATAGTATGTACAGAATTTGTAGGAGTGTGTAAAAAGTCATAATTGCCATATAATAATAGGTTTTATATATTGAACATCCTCTGCTATTGTTGAATTATATTAAAGTAAACAGAAGAAAAATCTTAGTGAAGTCAATGGCATTAGAGACTTTTGTTAGAGAAAAAAAATGTGAGAAACAATTCTTGTAGTGCATTACAAAAGTACTTAGCCTTAAATATAATAACTTTCCTGTGGCAAGAATCTCTCTCAGTCCCATATGCTATGCCATTTGACCACTGAGAAAAGCTTCTTATTTATTATAGCTGAAAGCATTTTTAAATGGAGAGAAAATAAGTTGGTCAGAACTCCTTGGAGGAGGAATACAGCAATATTTTGAGCTTACAGTTCTTTGTGGCAAAGTGCCTATAAGCTACCATGAAAACTCTAAATTACTTATACACAGAAAACTAGAGCCTTTGGCCCTAAACATTACCTAGTTAGAGTTGTTTTACAAGGCAAAAATTTAATTTCTAATTCTTTTTTTTTTTAGTAGATATATATATTCATACTAAAATGTCCTTTCAATTTGTTTAGTGATTGAGTGATGAGTTTTCATGTAAACATCTCTGTAAAAATAATAGATTAGTGACGGCACATCCCCTCAACCATAGGTTGATAACCTTAGGACAGGCAGATGTTTGGGTGTTTTCTAGTGGGACTCATGCTCTCAGTAAATACATATGGTGTTCATTCATGGGCTTTTGGTTTCAACACACTCAGCCATCTGTTAAAACGGCACCTTGCCTGTTAACAAGCTAGCTATATGATTCTAGATAGATATGGAAAACAAGCAAATAGAGGATGAGGTTCAACACCTCAATAAACATCAAGTATGGCTGTTTCCACTGGAAGTCTCTCAATTTCAATTATATGATATCATATTAATCTATAAATCTCTGAAAGTCTCAAAAAATAGTAATCTAATAAAGCAACCATCTTTGTAGTCTTTATATTTTTGAAAAATATCATATCTGTTGTGTTATTTATTGCATTTTGAGCAGCTTTTTAATTTCTGATCTCTTCAGTTAATATCAATAGCTTTCTGGTATAAATTGCTGTCTTCAACAGAACTTGTGCATTAACACCAGCTAGTTACAATATTTAAAATACAATTTGTATTTCAACTTAAGGAAATATTATTAGGCTTTAGATGTCAAAATTCACATTGTTTTCTAGCATTTCCAATTTGAACAAAGAAAGAAAAAAATCAATACTAGCTTATGACTTTACAACTTTTCAACCAGTTGCTGACATGACTGCAATTTCTCTTGTGAGATTCATGTTTTACCATGTTAAAATGCAATCATGACCTACAGGCTTGATCACTGACATTCTTCAAAGTTAAATATGGAAATGCAAACCTAAAATACCTGCAGTGAGTTTAGAATATAGCAGTTTTTGTATTTGGGTACCCTCATAGGGTTCTCTTATTATCTGGAGGTTTTCAAACTCAACTAGACAAGCCCTTTGTGATATGATTTTCCTTGGCAGTTACTAGTAAAAGACATCCAGACATCCCTTTAGGACTATAATTATTTTATGAAGAATAATCATGAGAAGATATTGATGATTGCAAACTTCTCTTCATTAAAGAGATATTAAATGAGAAGTTCAGAGAATGTGTTAAAATGTTAAAGGACCAGAATATTCTTTTAGCTAAGCATTTTGGTTTTGTCCTAACCGTGTGTTTGTTGCAAGATTATTGATAAGCATACAGATGACTAAATCATAGATTATTAAATTTACCAAAATTATTGTACAAAATTATTGTATTAACATATATTTGCACCCTGATTATCCTATTTTATAGTATTTGATATATTTTCCTAGTAATTTTTATCCTTCCCAGACTATGAGAATTTATTTTTTTTTTTTGGTAACGCTTTGCTAAAGAAGACACACTAAAAGGTATCCATGTGATAATTTGTGTTTCTTGGATACATAAAATTCAGGAAACTTTGATGTCTTTCAGATGAAAAAACCTGACAATTTTGTATACTGAATATATTATATATGACTAGAAAATCTGTCACTATAGGACTTCAAATTCTTTTCCCATCCTGCAAACCTTTTGTCTTGCATTACTTTGACAACAGTCAGAAAACAGCTTATTGTAAAGGAGTAGAATTGACACAATGATTTGTTCTACATTTTATAATTTCTGAGTCAGTAATAACCCATAAAAATGCCTTTGAATATATTTATCACTTGTATTTTAACATAAAGGATGCTTTTAAAATATCTATTTTTATTTGTATTTGTTACATATAATATCACATCGACTTTCCAAGCTATATTAAAGAGTTCTTTTCTTCCATATGTCTTAAGAACTCTTATGTTACCCATCCCCCTCTCCCCCACCCCCCACCCCCCACCCCCCTCCTTACATCCGTCCCAATCCTTACATTTTTTCATCACCCCATGATTTTCTTTCCGGACTGAATATGAAATATATTTATCCTAAGAGAATAAATATAAGGTGGCCCTATGTGATGTAGTTATCCTATAACTTCTTATGAGTTTCTTGTTAAATTTTTATTGTAAATATTGTATTATACTAAAAATATTGGATTATACTTTATTATTTCTAGAGTCATAAAATAAGCAACTAGGAATAAGCATATAGCATATTAGCATCACTATTAATTATTGTGTCTTTTTTCTCTGATTTACTTTCTTCTGTATTACACATACAACTTTTTATAACAGAAATCATTCTTTCCCCATATCAGTTTTATATGCAAAATAATGGAATCTTAATCTCCAACTGGACTTCCTAGGCAAGAGTTCAATTAAGATTAACTGCAAGACTAACATCAACTAAGTATTATGATTATGATTATTACTATTGCTTTTTTATTATTAACCTTTGGTATATGTTGAACACAATGAAAAGTGAATTAAATAGAAGTCGCTGAGAAAAACAGGCATTCTGCTGAAGTACCATCAAGAGTCATGTCCTATTATTACTGGTATTAGCTTAATGACAAGCAGCATCAGTAAAACTGGTCCAGAAATAATTTTGGCTTTCTTTTTGTGAAATATTTTAATTCAGACCAAATTATTTCTTATTTTAGGTAAGTGTTTAGAAATGTTCCTATCATTCAAAAGTAACGGACACTATGCAGTGAATGAAAACTGAGAAAAGGCAGATATTTACTTTAAGGTACCTTTTACATGTTTAAATAAACACCTATTTTGCTTGTGAGTCCCTTGGACTAAAGTGAAGTAGGAAGCAGAAAGGTTTTACTGATATGGGGGGGAAATGTCTATTCTAATTAATATATTTAAAATAGATTAAATCAATACAACATTTAAAGGCACAAGATGAATGCAAACTGTTTTCCTTTTCTCAATAAGACAAAATACCATACAGTTTTACATAGAAATCATTAATAAACTGAGACAATAATTGATAATAAAATAAACTCAATCTAATTGCTGTAAAATTAGCATAACATATTTCCATTGGATTATTTTCAGATTACAGCTGGTGTAACCTGACAACTGTAGTGGAAAGCTGAAAGTAAATTATTACTGTAGTTACACTTCTTTTTATTTAGGAAAAAAAGAAATCTGATTATAATTCTACTAATGTCTTCATAATACAAATGAAGGCAGAGAAACATCAACAGAAACTAAACCAAGTTCAACAAATAGAAGCACCCTTGAAAATATGCATGCTTCAATGTCAGAGAAAAAGTCAATATATGAATTAAACATTTACAGAGAACATTCTGGAAAACAAGGGATTTTTACCAAAACTGTATGACAGACCTCTACAGCTAAACAATATAATTTATATAGCATTTGCATATCTCAAATTGAAAAAATATTAATGTAATAACATTTTGGGTTTTATTAATTTTTAATCTATAAAGACAACTCAGGTGATATATATATTTATCCATTACTGGAAAGATTTCTTCTGCTGGTTTGATTCTGCAAATCTGGATTCCTGAGAGCAATAAGAATTATGTATATCTTCTGTCCTCAAGATGCTGATTATTGTTTTTCCACTTTCTTCCTGTCTCATCCCTCTCCTTATTGCTTGCTGGGGATTTTATCCTACTGCTCTAGATATGTCTGGCTAATGTTAGTGAGAGAGTCAAAGTCCATTACTTTGTATTAAATTGAGATAATTGCCCTGTTGTCCTGTACTAAACTGTAATGAGTGCCCTGTCTCTTCCAATACCAGGCACCAAAACTTCAGACTGATAATCTAAGAGAAAGCACATTGTACCTTAGCTTTCCACACAGTCTTTCTGCATTTGACTGTATCCCTGTCTTCTGAGGTTTGATAGAAACTGAAAGAGTAGTTATGTGGCTTCAGACTTTTTACAAAACGGAGTTGTGGCAGGTAAAGTACCTGTTGGACCTGCTGAGGAGAATGAAGAGAAAGAACAGCACAGAGAAAGAAGAAAGAACAAAAGAAAGGACTCAGAAGTTTAGGATAAACAAATTGGGCCAAAAGTGCAATGAATATATGCCTCAACTATAATTTATCTGGTTAAATAATATGGGGAAATTTAATCAGAACTACAAAGCCATTGGACTATATGAATTGTTTGTTTATCTAGAGAGCAAGCTTACCTATCTTCAAAGAACTAACCTAGAGAACTACTTATGGGTATTCTTATCAGTTATGGGAAAGTCAGAGAAAAATAATTATTAATTTGAGAGGACAGAGTTCGGTTCAAGGTTACTGCTTATCTCTATGGCAAGATGAAAAAATTGCTATTTCCCAAAGATTGTGACAGGATTCTCTGCATCTAACAAACCTTGTAACTAAACAGCTACTCAGAGATTCTTTTTTTGGTCCTTTTTTGTATGTTTCTTTGTTTGTTTTTTTTTTAGCGGAAGTTTGGATTTTTTTGTTTTGAGATATACATTGTCCATTAAAAGACCTAAGGTAATTCTAATGGTGTTATCATTAATTCAGTTGGTTAGAACATGGTGTGAATAATACCAAGATAGTGAGTTTGATCCCTATATGGGCTATTCATGTAAAGAGTTGGACTCTGTGATCCTCAAGGGTCCCTTCCAACTCAGGTTTTCTTCTATTAGCATATTTATTCCAAACATGGGCTCATTACCTGGTGCACAGAGCCAATTCACACACTGAGGCAAGGTATTTCTACTTTTTTTTTGTAATTTGCAGAAGGTAGAAAGCTGGGTGGTAACCCACAGAAGGCTGGTTCACCAATCATCTAAACTTTACACTATTTATACATTTTAACAAATAAAGGCATCAGCATTCACTGGCTACAGATTACATAGTTTTTTCATTAATTAGTGCTCAAATCCCTATTCATTAGTTATATCTCTTACTTTCCTGCTAATTAGTTTGCATGTGCAGTTTTTCTCTCCATTTGAATCTGGGGTCCGTTTTGAGAAGGTGGCCAATGCCAAGTCAGTGGTTGCAATCTTCCACCTTTCCCCAGTTACCACTCAGTTCTTCTGACTTCACTCCTGGTGGCTCTTGTCTAGACAGCACATTCATCTTGGAATTCTCTTCCCTTTTCCTTAAAACAAAAGTTTAGCCAAGAATTCAACATTCATAATTCAACTGCTTAATCATAACTGTCCAGCAACAGCTGATTAACAACTGAAAAAAAATTGCAAAGTTTGATACATATCTTGAGAGCTCATGCCTTGAGGGGCTCAGTATCAGTGTGATGTGTAAAAAGCATGATACTACTCATAAGTTACTGTACTTCCTAAAGCTAGAAATCACTCAGAATCAGGCAATAGTTTTTCAGTCTGGAGCTAATGAGGGGACGTGGTAAAAAAAAGTTGTAAGACATGGAACAAATAGTAATTTTGAGCCATAACCTACTAAATTCCAATCCAGTCCACTACAATTAGTACTGAATTGGTCTGCTAGTATACTGGAAAGAAATGTTCTGAGTAGCATTTAAAATTAATTTTCCCCTGATTACAGATTGACTTAAATAAATGGTAGCTATTTCCTTGAATGGTTTCCCTAGGCCTACAACCAAACTGTGAAGGATATTTTAGAAAAATCAGTATTTAGAACACATTCAAATATTGCATATATTTTTCATCACTTTTTCATAAGAATATCTTTTGATTAGGGCTTTTGATATAAATCACTATATCTTTTACTAAGGCACAAATAAAGAATTCATATTTGCAAGAGAAAATTGAGTGAAGAACTGACATTCTGGAGAGAATTATCATAGCTGTATATTTGAGTACATGTCACCAGTAAGAAAACCTAGAAAACATAACATATTTATTATATGCCACCTTAAAAACAATGGCTGTTAAGCTTCTATATTTGTTTTTTCAAGTTTCCAACAAAATCATTGCATCATTTTTTACGCAAGGTACACTCTTCTTCCATGCTCAGTTAGAGCTTAATGTACACATACAGTGAAAACCTATAAAATCCCTTCTATTATAAAATGCAAAATGTTTGTGAAATATCTCTTTTGCTTGTGTTTTAACAATATAACTTATATACAATAAATACAAACCATATCTTTAAATATCACTTAAGAATTTTTTTGTAATTTTTTCCATTTTTTTCAAAATATGAAGAGAAGATTCCCTATTGACTTTTTTTTTTTCCATTTCTGATTTCTTTTTAAAAGCAATACATAAGAAAGGTAATTTTGTGATTGATGAATACACTGGAAGAACTTTTGAACTCTTTGCTCCAGCCTATTTCAGTGGTCAACCTGACTGGAAAGGCTAAGCAAGATGCCTGCCTTAGAACTCCATAAACCTCTTCAAATCACAGAACTAATAAGTGAAAATCTTCTAGTGTGTTTATGAGTTTCACTCTTGAGAAATTTAAATTCTCACCCACTTTCCTTATTTAAAAAAATTTGGGGGAAGGGAGGTGGAGAATCAAATGGAATTTTAAAAGTTGTTTGCATCATAATAACAGTTTCTCAACAGTAATCTCATATTCTCTCATTGCTTTCTAATTACTACTTAGCAAGCTGATTAAGTTCCATTGTGTTCCAAAGTAGCATTAACTTGCTGTATTGCTTATCAATATAACCAGCTGTTCAGTGGTAGATTCAGTGATGACGGCATTTTTAATTGCTTTTTTCGTTTGGCTAAGTAAGTTCAGATGGTCACTAATTAGTTCTGTCATGCTAAGGTAGTTTTGTTATGAACAATGCAATCAGTGTTTCATTGAAAAGGCAACTTTCCCAAGATCTACACTGCTTAATTATCCCTAGGAATCTGTCCTCGGTTTCCTTCTTTGTTGTCACTCACATGAGTAAGGGGATATGAATTAAACTGAACTGCCACTTAAAAGAAAGCTTCTACTGGTGCACATAATGATTTCTCATTTTCCTCTGCTCAAAAGCAACCAATTGAAACAGTTATAAAGGCTTATTCTTTATTAAGGTTTATGCTTTGCTTTAGGGCAACCCAAGTTATTTCAAAATTGTAAAGCATTGAAGCAGTTTATGATATTCATACTTGTGTCTGTGTTTCTCTTACATAAAACATCATGAGACGACTGGTGTTTTCTTAGGTATTTTCATCTTTTCCTATATAAGAAAATAGTCTTCCTGAAATACTAGAAGGAAGGAATAATGGTGCTTTTCTTCAAGATGAATAAAAATAAAGTCAAAAACAATAAATGCTACCAAAAATAATATTATTTTTTCCGTGTTTACTTTTATTAAAATCCATTCATTTTTGCGGGTGCTAAAATTTGGAACACATCTCTGTGTATTATAAGACTGTGATGCTTTGTCTTTGTGAAAGCATACAAACTGTAAAATATGGTATAATCTTATTCTTCTAAATAAGGTTAAATTTTCAGTCTGTTTTAATGCTAATCAGTCTTCAGCTTCTTTGTGGTCCTGGATTTGTAATAGGATGAGTGAAATATGATTTTTCTAAATAATAAACCAGACACTACTTTTATTAGAAAAAAAGACAATGAGTATATAAAATAATAATAGAAATCTTATATTCCTAAAACACAGGTCGTTTGGAGACTTTTTATTAAAAAATAGGGTATAGGAATGTTTCTTAGAGAGTTGGTTTTCTCAAAATGCAATCTCAATCTCTTCCACCTAATTCATGAAGGTACTTAGAGCTGGGCAAGAATTAATATTGACAGAGATATGTTAGGCTATACGCTCTATAAATAAAACAGGGTTAAAATATGAACTCAAACATTGTTCTACAAGTACGTACACTATGTAATTAATTTAATTGGCACTTCCTTTCCCTTTTGCCAACTGGTATGTTCACAGAAAATCCTAAGCACATATCAGGTCATATACATGATGTGTACCATTCCCAATGGGTATGTGCGTGTGGCAGTCTATCTTGGAGTAAAAAACAAATTTGGATATTTTACTATGAAGCAGGTATTCTGCTTGGACTCAAAACCACTGAACATTTCCTGCCAGTAACACAGGCTTTGCCTGAATTCTCTACGAAATCTGTACTAAGGAGCGTAGGGAGGAACATCAGTCACTTACTGTTCAAAGCATGAAGACAAATCATTTTCACCTTTTAGAACACAGTAGGTTTAAAATAAAACACTGTACTATCTTTATAACAAAAAGATTAAGGAATCTGTTCAAAATCATAGCACCAAGGATTAAATTTTCTTCTTTGCCTAAGAATACCAAAAGCCACATCTTCCACAACATAAGCAATCTTATTTTTTTATTATAGCACACAAAAAATCTGGTCATCGGCAAAGAGGAAATGATACCTTTGCAAAGCCAAGAATTTATTTTAACATGAAGGAAATCAACAATCCAAGAAACAAAGATGTATTAGTTAGCATCTAATCATTGAAAAGCATTAAACAAGAAAAAAATATCAAAACCAATAGTATAGTTCACATTTCTATATGCATGGGGGTTTTTTTATCTAATCCTTTTTTCTGGAATTATGCTCACCTTTTCACAACTGCCTGGGGTTCTGATGTGGATAGCTTCAGTACAGTGGGGAGGGAGTGTATAGTGAGGGTGGCAGCAAGAGCCCTTAGTATCCAAAATACCTCACTAAAAGGGGTATGATATTGATGGATATTACTCTGTCACACTGGAAACCGCTTGGAGATTTTGTTTTTTTTAATGTTTGTTAACATGCTTTTTACACTTTGGTATTTGTCTGTTATTTACAAATTTACACTAACTTTGATTTTACCATATACAGCTTGGTTTACATATATTTGACCATTTTATGTTACTTCCTATGTAAAGCATAAAACCTTTTTTTGTCCTGCTCCACATCTCCATTTCTTCAACTGTACATTGGGAAGGGATTTTTTAGCCATGGAGTCCTGGTGTCTACTTGGGCCTCATCTCTTACCATCTCATGCCTGTAGTCTTGCACACTACATTCTCTATCGCCACTTCCCAAGGTCTCTACTGTCATACCAGGGCTGCATCATTACACTTGCATGACTAATGTCATGTACTCTGTCATTACTGTATAGTCAAAACCATCTCGTTCAACTCATAGCAACTACTTGTTGCTACCAATGACATATATATATGTATATATAAATATATAAAGATAGTTTTACCATACTAACATAAGTAAAAGTTAAATGAATCAGTTGTCACCACCTGGTCATTAGGCAAATTGCTGTTACAGATAAACAAAGTGAAAACATGGTCCCAGCCAGGTCACAAGTTCAGACTAATCAAATCTGTCTCCATCCTGAGCCTTTGTCAACTCAGTGCAAAGCCTGGGGCTCCTTATCTGTGACAGAACTGTATTGCTGGGATACAAGGCTATATTTGTGGGATGTAAAAGGCATGGGGTCAGTGGCAGTCCTCTACAATCACGTGAATTTGTATCATTGTATGGAAAGTAACTCAAGATGCACTGTGACAGCAGGAGTAGAATTCTTAGCTGCTTATAGCAAGAAAAATATCTGCAGGGCAATTAAATCTTATATCCTGTCCCAGAATTATTTCTCCAGGTTTTCTTTCTTATAGGATGACTAGTTATACCATCATCTTGAGAGATATGGGATTGAAATCCTTGCCTGTGTTTAGAAGTACCTTGATGTCTCCAGGACTTTTGAAGATAATACCTTCATGCCCTTGGAATTTGCTGTCAGTCATGTGGGAAATTTCAGTATCACAACTTTAAAAGCTGCATCTGTCCTACTTTGAGAAAAAAAACCATGGAAATAAGACACAACTTTCTATATACTTCTCTACAGAAATCCAACACTACAGGCTTATTTGAGGTGCCTAGAAGCATAGCAGTCAGAATAGGAAAGCAATCATTTACACCTTTTAGAACACAATAGGTTTTAAGAAAGACCACCGTTTTGTATTTAGAGAATAAACTATAACTACATAATTGTAATTTCCTTCCAACAGTGATTTGGTCATATGATGCAAGTGGCAGAGGTGGTTAAATTATCATTATATATCCTGGTATGACCCAGGTTTCTGACTACTTATGAAATATTATATCAGCAGGAAACCTATGTTCATTATGTCTGGATATAAACAATTATGTTATTTGCAAAATGTATCAATTTTAATGTGTTTTTTTAAGGAGTTTATATATAACAAAAAAGGTAAAATGTTTTAAAATATTGGGGGTTTATATCAGTCTTGATAATGCTCTGGACAACAATGTTTTGTGATCTATAACTGAATGCAAAGTACACTACAGAAATTCAGAAATGACATCATCCAATGGAGAAATATGCACAGACTCTTGCGAATAAGATAGAGATGGAAATAGTACTGGTTACCCAATATCAAAACCCTCCAAATACATTTAATCAGTTTATATCACCTTCCCTTCTTCTCTGGGGACACTCCCTTGTTGCTGGGGAGAAGCTTGCGTGCCCTCATGAGGTTGAGAGCTATGCTGGCAGTGGTTTGTGCCTCTGGTAGGGTGTCCCATGCCAGACAGGTCTCAGCTGAAGGGTCAAAGTGTGTCCACGGGCAGAATGGGCTTGCTAGCTGTCTGGCAACCATCCTAGGAGAAGGACAACTCTAACTCCAAACCTGGGCAGATGGAGCTCACTTAGCCCTGTAGGGTCACCCATCTAAGACAAGGATACTCTAACCAAACCTACGTCCTGAGGTATTCGCTGTCATCATCCCAGCTTGCGAGGCCCTGGAAGATGAACCTTAGGAGCAAAGGGTGGGGCCAGTTCTGCGCACGCTGTGCCTCACCTAAAAAATCCATTGCGCAGGCTTGAAGGGTTCACCCACACTGCAAAGCCCTGTAGTGACAGGCGAGGGTCGAAACGGCAGGTGATAGGAAGCGTTGGAAGCCGCAGACCCAACCCTGCATGCAGGTTCAGGATATTGGTCATTTGAGACTGACCTGGGAGATGACAGTCTTATGGGGTTGCATCCTGAACGACAAAGCAGCCTTTTCTAAGGACAGCACTGCTTGCTCCACACGAAGAGGGGTCTGGAAAAGGTGGCCTAAACAAAGCTCATCTCTACACCCAGTTGGATAACTGCGGCCAACCAGCATCTTCCATGCGGTTAAACAAAAACAAAGAGATATCAAAGGCATACACCTGCCTCCAAAGGTGTGTTCAAATTAACAGTCTCATGTTGGAACATCAGAACCATGCTTGATACTGGGGATAGTGGATGTCCTGAGCGTCATTCTGCTCTAATTGCCCATGAACTATGACGGCTTAACATTGACATTGCTGCTCTGAGTGAAGTTCGTCTTCATGAGGAAGGCAGCCTTAAAGAACATGGTGCTGGCTACACACTCTACTGGTCAGGCAAATCCAAAACTGAAAGACACCTTTCAGGAGTTGGCTTCATGATCAAAAACTCCATTGCCTCCAAACTTGAAAATTTGCTGACAGGTCATTCCAATCACATTGTGTCCTTATGCCTCCCACTATACAACAATCAACATGTTGTTCTTTTTAGTGTCCCAACTCTCCAAGCTGACCCAGTGGAAAAAGACAAATTCTACACTGACCTGCACCGCCTCACCCAAAATGTTCCTGGAGATGATAAGATCATAATCCTTGGTGACTTCAATGCCAGACTAGGTAAGAACTCTGAAGCCTGGAAAGGAATCCTGGGCAAGCATGGCATTGAAAAGTGCAACAATGGATGCCTCCTGATAGAGTTTTGTGCAGAACAGCAGTTCTCCATCACCAACACTATCTTTCAACAGAAAGACAGCCTGAAGACAACCTGAATGCATCCTTGATCCAAGCACTGGCACCTTATTGACTATGTCTTAGTACAACAGAGAAATGTTGGTGATGTTCATCATACCTGAGTGATGCCTAGGGCAGAATGTCAAACAGATCACTGCCCTGTGCATTGCAAACTTAACCTCCACTTCAAGCCCAAACCTAAGAGAGGCGGCATTCCAAGGAGGAGGCTCCAAGTCAGCAATCTTCAAACAGCCACAGTGAGAGACAGCTTCCAGGTAAACCTTCAAACTAGACTTAAAGGTAATTCCATAGATCCCTCTCCTGAAACACTTTGGCAACTTATTAAAAATAGCATCCTGCAGTCCTCTGAAGAGTCCTTAGGGTTCTCCTTCAAGAAAAACAAAGACTGGTTTGATGAAAACAATCAAGAGATCCAGGAATTGTTGAAGAAGAGAACTGCTCACCAAGCACACCTTGCTCAGCCATCTTGCCATGTAAGAAAAGCCACCTTTCATCTTGCATGCAGTAAGCTCCAACAGAAACTTCGAGACATCCAGAACAAATGGTGGCTCAACCTAGCAGAAAGGACAAAACTATGCGCAGATTTGGGTGACCAAAGAGGATTCTATGAGGCCCTGAAAGCAGTGTACGGACCCACACACCAGGTTCAAAGCCCCCTACTCAGTGCAGATGGTCAAATGCTTCTCATAGATAAAAACTCCGTCCTGAACCGATGGTCTGAACATTTTCAGACTCTCTTCAGTGCCAACCGTGTAGTCCAAGGCTCAGCAATTCAGCACATTACACAACAACTGGTGAAAAATGAATTGGATGCAGTCCCTACTACGGGAGAGACACTTAAGGCCACACAACAGGTGAAAATTGCCAAGGCAGCTGGGGTTGATGGAATTCCACCTGAAATCTGGAAGCATGGAGGTCAAGCACTCCATGCCAAATTCCACGAGCTTGTTGTGAATTGCTGGGACCAAGGTGAACTACCATCGGATCTCCGTGACGCAATCATCATCACCCTGTACAAGAAGAAAGGAGAAAAATCAGACTGCTCAAATTTCCAAGGTATTACTTTGCTCTCCATTGCTGGTAAAAGCCTTGTAAGAATACTTCTGAACAGATTAGTACCCACTATTGCAGAAGAACTTCTACCTCAAAGCCAGTGTGGGTTCAGAGCCAATACGAGCAGCACAGACATGGTATTTGTTCTCAGACAACTGCAAGAGAAGTGTAGGGAACAGAACAAAGATTTTGGAATGTTTAGGATGTCCCCCCAAGTTCCTCAAAATGATCATCCTGCTACATGAGGATCAGCATGGACAAGTCAGATATGGCAATGCACGCTCTGAACCCTTTCCAATAACCAGTGGTGTGAAACAAGGTTGCCTTCTTGCACCAACTCTATTCATAATTTTCTTCAGCATGATGTTCCAAAGAACCACGGCAGACCTCGATGAAGAAAACAGTATCTACATCCGATATCGTACCGATGGAAGCCTATTCAACCTAAGGCGACTGAAGGCCCACACCAAGACCCTGAATCACCTTGTCCGTGAGCTGCTTTTTGCTGATGATGCCGCCCTCGTTGCTCACACAGAAGCAGCTCTGCAGCGCTTAACATCCTGCTTTGCAGAGGCTGTTGAGCTTTTTGGGCTGGAAGTCAGCCTGAAGAAGACAGAAGTTCTCTACCAACCTGCACCTCAGGAAGTCTTCCATCATCCCCACATCACCATAGGCAATTCAGAGCTTAAGTCAGTCCAGCAGTTCACCTATTTGGGAAGTATCATTTCCTCAGACAGTAAGATCGAAAAACAGATAGACAACAGGCTAGCAAAGGCATACAGAGCCTTCAGAAAACTTCATAAAAGAGTCTGGTCCAAGAAACACCTGAAGAAAAATACAAGGATCAGTGTCTCCAGAGCTATTGTACTGTCTACTCTTTTATATGCGTCTGAATCCTGGATCATCTATCACCACCACCTGCAGCTTCTCGAACGCTTCCATCAGCGCTGCCTCTGTTCAATCCTAAACATTCACTGGTCTGATTACATGACCAATGTGTCCGCTGTTGAACAAGCAGGGGTCACCAGTATCCAGACCCTGCTGATGAGAATGCAGCTGCACTGGGCAGGGCACATCTCCAGGATGGAGGATCACCGCCTACCGAAGATTGTGCTCTATAGTGAACTTGCCAGTGGCTGTCGCAAGAGAGGAGCCCTGAAGAAGAGATACAAGGACTCCCTGAAACAACACCTCAGCCTTGGCCATATTGACTGCCAACAATGGTCCACTCTGGCCTCCAATCGGGATTCATGAAGACACACCATTCACAACCCTGCTGCTTCCTTTGAGAACACACGCAGAGTCAGTCTTGAGGAGAAAATGCAACGTGGAAAGAACCGTTCCTCGCCAATATCGCCAAAGGAGATGTTCTGCTGTGCCTTTTGTGACTGGATTTGTCTATCCCATATCAGCCTTTTTAGCCACTAGTACACCTGCAGCAAGTGCCCTTCCCAAATCTTCGTTCGCGTAGCCTAACCATGATGATGATCACCTTCCCTTCCAAAAAGACTTGACATTGCAATAAGCATTGTGACAGTGTAAGAAGGTGGGTTTAAAGTATTTCATTGATTAAATTCTTTTGGACTCTATAAGAAAATATGCTACAGTGATGAACTCCCAGGCTGTAGATGCAAAGACAGCTTAATCATTCTCTGCACTACCTACTGCAGGCTTGACAATACTACTTTGTATTGCATATTATTTTCTGGGTTCTTCAGAGCAAAAACACACTAGAAGCCATGATAAATGATTATCTTTTAAAGTCCTTTCTTGAACTCCAGGTACTGATTGTTCCTATAACTGGATTTTTGCTGTTTTAGGATCTGAGTTGTATTAGTCACCCTAGAGGCTTGTTCCATGTTTACCTTCATTCGCGAAGTCTGGGCATACATACATACCTTTGTAAACAGTGAATCAGCAGATTTTGACTCCTTAAACATATTTTTCATGTATTTGTTATACTTTCACGTTTTATAATTATAGCTTTCTGAACTCAGAGCAAGGTGCTCTGGACAGGCACTGTGTTGTTTTCACATCTTTACATAAAGGAGGCTATGGGGGCAGCCAGAGACCGTCGCAAGATCAGGCATGGTGAGGGAAAACAGGGCCATGGAGATGGCTGGGTCTGGGCTGGGGCTAACCCACAGTGACAGTACTAATTAACAGGAAGCTCAACATGAGCCAGCCGTGTGCCCAGGCGGCCAAGAAGGCCAATGGGATCCTGGCCTGTATCAAAAATAGCGGGGCCAGCAGGACCAGGGCAGTGATCCTTCCCCTGTTCTCTGCGTTGGTGAGGCCACACCTTGAGTACTGTGTTCAGTTCTGGGCCCCTCAGTTCAGAAAGGATATTGAGGTGCTGGAGCGAGTCCAGAGAAGAGCAACAAGGCTGGTGAAGGGACTGGAGCACAAGCCTTATGGGGAGAGGCTGAGGGAGCTGGGGTTGTTTAGCCTGGAGAAGAGGAGGCTCAGAGGTGACCTCATCACTGTCTAGAACTACCTGAAGGGAAGTTCTAGCCAGGTGGGGGCTGGTCTCTTCTTCCAGGCACTCAGCAATAGGACAAGGGGGCACGGGCTTAAGCTCTGCCAGGGGAAATTTAAGTTGGATATCAGAAAAAAATTCTTTCCAGAGAGAGTAATCAGGCATTGGAATGGGCTGCCCAGAGAGGTGGTGGATTCATCATCCCTGGAGATTTTTAAACGCAGATTGGATGTGGTGCTGAGTGCCATGATCTAGTAAATGGACTGGAGTTGGACCAAGGGTTGGACTCGATGATCTTGGAGGTCTTTTCCAACCCAATCGATTCTATGATTCTATGACAGTACCCATGGCCAGTCTGGGCAGGGCTATGGGGAGCGGCCCTGCAGGATGTTTCTGGGGGAGGAACTGGTGGCTGTGGGCAGAGGTACGGGCTGAATTGGGATCCCGAGCCATGGACAGGGTGGGGCAGGCCCTAGCGTGATGGTCAGGGACTGTCAGGGCTGGTGGTTACATCATCTGCCTCACCTGATTCAGACAGAACTGTGCGCATCCCTCTGGTACAAAGGTCTGACCAGGTAGGAGGTCATGGTGCAACAACCATCCTTTCTGTCAGCTGAAACTGGGAGTGGATCTCATGTAACTTCTGAATCTCAGCTGCAAAACAGGGAGAAGAAAGCATTTTAAACATTAGAAACTGCAAGCAAACCTCAAGACTAAAGAGAAAGACAAGGGGGATGTTGGTGACATTAGAAAGCTATTTCTTCCTCCTTCCATGAAGACTGAAGGACCCAGAGGGACTTTGGAATGAGGAGCAAAATGCTAGGAGGAAATGATCTATACCAAAGAGTTTTGTATAGTAGTTTTTAACCATATTATGAAAGGGCTTTTCTTTACTAATTGGATAGTTTGGACAATAGTGTTAGTATTGTAACTTGACTAATTAAAGGTGGGGTTTTTTTCTGTTTTAAATTGACTGCAAGAATTAACAGCAGACCTAAGAATAAATTCTTGACTTGAGAATAAATTCAAGAGGAAAATCCAGAAAAAAGAATCTAAATTTTCATATGAGATGTTATGGCTCCCAGAATCTGTTACAAAAATCTTCCCATGATCTAAACAGCAGTAAATGCTGCAATTCCCATAGACAAAATCAAAATAGCTCTGGTAAACTGAACTTCCAGGAAGACAAGAATTATATAATGCACCCAAATAGAGAAATAGGGAAGGAAGAAGCCTTGCTCTTTTGGGTGTGCCTCTTCACTCTCAGCTAAAACAGTGCAGATCTTAGATCTTCAGGGCTGCAGTGCAGATAATTCCATTATTTGGTCTGGTTTATTATACCTATCCAGCACTTTAAAAATTATGAACAAGTTTTAAATTATAATTCTGGATAGGTAACCCTATTAATCATAATATTTCATAAAAATTACTTGAATCTGAACATCTTTTGCCGCTTACTCAGAATCAATATATAACTGCACCAATAAGATAAAAAACATTAAAAAAAAAATGAGGGACCATTGAGAAAACAATATACAGATGCAAATTCACTGGTGCTTGATATAGTCATGCATGTTAATAACTTATTTTGCAGTAAGAATGAAATCAGCACTTGGACAAATAAACACATAATTGCAACATGACAAATTGCACCATTGTCAGGTTTCCTGTGGCAGTTTGTATGCATGCTTTTCCTGTGGTAACCTCTTTGTAAATAAAAAATTAGTTTGAAATACTATGTTCTTCTGTCATTTAAAGTAAGATGGTTTACATTTATAACTAATTAGCAATACAGTTCCATAGAAAGTTAACACTCAGAAGATGAACACACAGTAACTTCTAATACATAAAATTTTCTATTTTTCATTGTTTATGTATGAGTAAGAAAGAATACAGGCCATACTTGGAAGATAATTTTGTATTTTGACAAGCCAGTACACTACCTCATAGACATTGAAAAAGTAACTGAACATAAAACTACAGATATTTTACTACAACTTAAGAGAAACTACTGTAATAAATGAAAGGTATTACTTACACTAGCCAGTTGGCTTCTGTGACAGTTTCTCCTGTTATTCAATCAAAAGTTGATGAGCAGAGGGTTGAGAATCATAACAAACTGCACCAAGTTCTTTCATTGAAAGCAAAATAAACTCGTGGTTTTAATTTAAGAAATTTTTACACAGAACAAAGCTACTTACATACATATTGATGTGGAAAACCAGGAATTCAACAGTGCAAAACATAGCATCTCTCAGGCAAAAATATGACTTGGTAGTGCATTCTGATGATGTGCAAAGTATTTGTCCTGTGAGGAGCAGGCAGTTGTACTTGATGGTCGTTATGAATCCCTTCCAAATTGAGATAGTCTGTGATTCCATGATATATTTAGGGGATTTTTTTTCTCTAAAAATTCTCCTTGATTTATTGGTAATTAGGAATTTTAAATTCATTAACTTCTAAGTAATTTCTGATTTTTGCAAGAGGTCAAAGTGGATCATCACAGTGATGCTTCCTGGCTCTTTAATTTGTAAATATATAAGAAATAAATATTATTAGGTCTAATATAAAATCATACCTCAAGAGTTTTACTGGTTTTACAAATCATAAAACATAAAAGTCTAGCTATGAAAATAGCTGTTAGCTTCTGAGCCATGAGGAAACTCTAGAATTGTGCTCCTTAAAGCATGGAAATTCTTAGTATTGAATTTGTGCTCTCTGTCCCAGATGAATGCGAAACAGAATTGTTTTAAATGTGTGTCTTTCACACTTTCCAATATTTGGCTGCTTTAATATTACACTAAGAGGACAGAAAAAGAGCCACAGTAGTGCATAATATAGACTTTGTAAGTGAAATTCACTGTAGAGAGTTTTCCAGGCAAATGCGTTGCGTTGAGAGGTAATTTGATCTTGTCTTAAGCTCCAAATTTCATATCCCATGCTTGAAAGACTTGTTCAGATTAGTGAGCAGGGATGATGTGCTATTATGTCCTACATTTAACCTTGGTATGACATCAAATATCAATGATGCTGCTTCTAAATATTTTTTGGTAGTGTACAATATCTGAATAAAAAATTCATGCCCCTCGTACTTTTTCTGACATTTCACTTGGCACTCTTCTTCTGATTGGGCTTCACTGGTATTTTAACACAATCACTTCAAACCAAATTAAGTTGTGGATGAGCATTTGATTATTTTGCAAGGAAAGTGAATTCAAGAGAACATGGGAAATATTTATTATGCATGCTTCAGTTCTAAAAGGCATACACTTTGGAGAAATTGAAACTTACAAACTACAGGCTGTAAACACGCTAGGAACTGTTACTGCATACACTACCAACAAAAATGGACCGTTAAGGTCCAGAAAAGATACAGTTTTATTTAATGCACCAGTTGTCAGCAATAAGTATTGCACAAGGAAATGTGAAATACTTGGTATGAGAAATGGTGGAAATGTAGGAGCTTAACTTGTGGTGTAAAATATTTTATGGCATAGTGAGAGTTAGTAGTAAGTAGTTAAACTTAGGTAGTAGTAGTATAGGAAAAGTATTTTGCAACTTTGTTGGGTCAACCTTGGCTGGCCTTCAGGTGTCAAGTAAGATGATTTCCCAACTCACTTTGTCTGCCGGAGAAATGAAGAAAATAATATGATTGTGGGTCTGGAGAAAGGCTTTAAATAGAGAAAAGCAAAGGCTGCACACAGAAGCAAAGGAAAACAAAAGTATTTATTCTCTACTTTCCATCAACAGGTGATGCCCAGTCACTTCCTGGGGAGTAGGGCCTCAGTATGGTTTGTGGTTACTAGGGAGACAACCTTGATGCTGTGCAGACACTGCTTAACCAGTCAAAGTATTGGTGAGTTATCAGCACCACCTGAGCTACACAGTACTGCTCTATAAGGACTGTTAATGTGTATAAATATAAAACATCCTTTAAAAAAGCAAATTAAAGATATTCTTAAATTTTCAAACATTTTAAACAACTCAATACTATAATCAGTGGGTATCTAGTATTAACAATTTAATATTAACTGTTGCAGAAGATTAGCTTGCCTTGGAAAAGGAACTATTAAAAGTATTTTTAATTTTCATTACTATTTTTAAATTGAAACACTGTGTTTTGCATAGATGTTAAGTCACATCTACAATAAAAACAGATACTACACCACTCTTCAGTGGTGTCATTGCAGTGATTAACTATAATTTTCTTCCAACATTCTTTAATTGTCTATCTATCTGCATCATCATTTATTTTGAGTAGTTCTCTTGGCAGGTAAGCTCAGTCTGAAAATCACTGCTTGTGGAAATAAATCAGCAGTGACAACAAGATATAGACCCCCTCATTACCATGATATTGATTTCAAATGAACATTTGTCTTGTCAGTGTTCTTTTAATTGGAATTAACATCATTACAATCCTGATCAATTACTGTATTGTAATTTCAAATTCTGTTCTCTCCATCTGCCCAATTAATGTAAAAGCATGTTTTGTTTTGTTTTTCTAATCTTAGAAGATAAGTTGGAACAGATGCTTAGTTTCTAGAAATTAATCAATCAGACACAAACATATTCAATATGTGTTATTTCAAATACTAAAATCAGTTTTGTTGTATTGCAACCACATTCTGTCATGGTGTGATATTTAGTAGGAATATTTGAAATAGTTTTTAGATATGTGCAATTCCAAGATTTCTATATTATATAATTAATTATTTATATTCACTTGTATGTTCTGAATGGTCACTGCAAGCACTACACAGGACTTGGGAACACTTAAAAAGGCAATGAAGAAACAGAGTAGGACATGTTCTAGAGAATCTCAGTTGGTGCATTTACCATTTGAGGAATCAGGCACTCAACAGATGCTCAGTTTTGACTTTAAGGATATTTCCATACAAAGAAAAATGTCTACTATTAAAGACCATAAATGTTAATTTATAGTGCTACAGTAGGTTATGACATCCTGATATATTTTCAAGATTATTTTTCTTGTTTTAATGCCTTTCTTTTCATACTATGTATTGATTCATATATTTGATGCATTCGTTTGGATGAGGTTTCTTTCCTTCACAAGATTTTTTTCTGAGGGCCTGAAAAACATACCTTCCCTTTTTAATCTCAAACTATATCCATTACAAAAAGCACAGAGTACGATGGACATGGTAGTGCCTTCCAAGTAAGGCTCCAAGTAACTATGGTGATAGTTTATGAACCACAGAAACAGTCACACTGACTTCAAGTTCAAGAAGAAAAAAAAACCCAACAGTATCCAGCTGAGGAAACAAAGTTGATATATTTCCCAGGATTCCTTAATAATTCACTATGAACTTAGTCAAGGAAAATTTTTTTTGCAGAGTTTTTGGTCATCTTGTACAGAGGGATTTCTTATAGAAAATGGCCATGTGAGCAATCCAGACCGCATGGACTCTGTGAGATTGAAGCAGCTACCAGCAAAGAATAAAAAAAGGCACAGCTGCTGCTAAGTAGCAAAGAAGAAATCCCTCCCCAGGAGTTCACACAGCAACTCCCCAGACTTTGACACAAGAACTCTTGAAAGTTTCTCACAAGACTCTCGAGATGCACCTGGGAACTGTTAGGCTGTTTTATCAAAACATTGGACTTGTGAGATATGGAATATAACCAGTAAGAAATGTTGCTTTATGGTGTGAAAATTATTATAGCCAATTAGCATATAGCTTTGACCCTATATAAACCACTTGCAGTGTATCAATAAATGGCATTCTACCTAAAACCACATTGGTTCATCATGTGATGTCCTTTGATCCTCTGCATTATCTGCATTAATCTTGTGGGATGGATTGTCATTTTTAGAGCCAATAAAGTATTTAGTTGGCAGGTCAAAGTAGTCACTTTCTGTGTTTTCAAAACTGTTACTGGTTCCAGTCAGAATGTTGTTTTCTCTAGTCATTCAGTACATATCAAGACAAGGAATTTTAAGTAGTCTTGTGGACCTAAAATGGTAACCCCATCAATCCTAGGAAAGTTTTTTATATTCACCTCTATAATCTTTTCCCTCCAAAATCCTGGCTTGGCTTTATGTGTTGAAGGGCCATAAAATATTCTAAGACACTGTTAGAACAGTCTGCTAATCTGCAAAATATGTTTAAATTGTGTTTAAAATGAAGTAAATATGTGTACAAAATGCATTCTATAGAGGAGTAAAACATTAAATAGTCAATAATATTGACCCTAAACACTCTCACAATACCTGCATTTCCTGTCCTCCACCAAATTTATCCCAAATCCACTGTGTATATTGTTTTTTTAAAAATTATTAAGACTGGATGAAAAACTGAAGGTTATTGACAAAAAAAAGTATATAAATATGCAATTTTTGCATGTTGTTACATGTTCTCCGTAAGTCACTATTTATTTTACTTTATCTTATAGTTCTTTAATCTCTTTAGATCATGAACTATGCATCACCTTAAACTTTTGCATATCCTAACCCTAATCTGACATTAATAGCATTTGCTTAATTTTATACATGTTTTCCTTTTTTTTCCGAAACCTATAATTTAAGTAAAATTTTATGACAATAAGAATAGAATATATCTGGAAAAAATATTGATATACCAAAAAAATCACTTCCCCTCAAAGTGCACAAAAATACACACCACAAAATATGCATGTGTACAGTAATATATGTGTACCAGAAACATTACTGTTTTTCACCTTATAGAATTATATTTAACCTTATCCAGTTGGAAATGTCAATCAGGAAGTTTTTTAGCAAATGTGAAAATATAGTAATTTTCTATTATGTTTGAGAAGCTGGAGATTTTTAAGATTGTTTCAATTGATTATGAAACTGTTTCAAAATATTTAAATTTCATGAATCCTAAAGATACTGTGTTCAAGAATCTGCAGTCAGGATTATTTACAAAAAAAACAAAAACAAAGACAAAAACCCCCAGGTAAATGCTAATCATTAAATTCAGTATTAATTTAATTACTTTTTTAAAAATCCCCTTCTCCAGTTGATTCTTTTAAAATAAATTTTTGGCATATTTAAAATGTGCTGTTCCTGCTGTGGTTTAAAAGCTAATATATACATAAGCATATCCATAAATGTATATAGTACATAATCATCTAGACTTATTTAACTTTAATAAACATATGTATATCTTTAGATAGAAATCTAAAAATGCAATGAGAACTTAGATGTGTATGAATATCGTCTGAATTTCATGAATTTAAGGAGCCAAATTTTCATCCAAATGACTATATTTTTACTATAGAAACTATTCTGCACTTAAGTGTTTGTTTTGAAAGTTACAATTTTCAATTTTTTTTTTTTTATCTAACCTATTGCTTCACAACTCCATGACTTCTTATACAGGGTTTGCCAAAGTGGCTACTTATTCAGGAATGCTGTAATTATCCACCTCAACAAAAACAATCTGATTGCTTTGGGTTTTTTTATGCATCACACAGTTGGACTGTGTTCATAGAACAGAGGCATAAGGATCAGTGTGAGCTGATTAAAATGTCTTTATTTTTTGAGATATTTCTCTACTTTTTAAGTTTAGAATTTGAAGGGCAAAGTCAATGAAGGAAAAAGCCAAATATTTTAGAATTCACAGAAACACATTTCAAGTTGTACTTTCATATTTGTACCATCCTCTGGAAAAGATTTCATAACCTGTTTTTGTTCCATGAGCATTTTTTCCCTATCAGATAGACATCAGAACATTTGAACTGATGATACAAACCAAGTTTTTTCTTCCCTCTTCTCAATCTGTCATTTGCATTTTAAGTCTACTTCAGATATCCTAGTTTTGGCAATTATACCCTCAGAACTAATGTAACTGACAAAAGTAGTGTACATAATGTGAAAATTCATGTCTCCTTGCATTTGCTTTTGTGAAAGTAAAGGCATTTTTAAAATATGGATCTTGAAGTGAAAATTGGTGATTTCAGACAACTTTCTTAACAGAACAAAAATAACGCATCTGAACCACATTCAACTTCAAGAAGAAAATATTTATTAATACTCTCCTAGAACTTCCCTTAACACGATTAAGGTTGTAGAATGTTGAAGGCTAAATAAGTCTCACTGGAGTTTGGGAATGCACATATAATTTTTTCTGTTGTTTTTTTTTTAATTTTTTAAGTAATGATTCTGTTCAAGAAGAGTATGCAGTGGGATAACAAAAAAGGAAAAAAGTAAACAGCTCCAAAACTCTTAAGTTCTTCCAAAAATCACAGATTAATTAGTATGGAAGCACTTCTGTGTCTTTTGTAAGTTGGTTAGGTTGTTATATATATAATTAAGCATGCTTACCTTTTGTGTATGCAGATATCCAAAACCATCGGTACCAGTTGTCATGGTGAAGCTCACTTTTGCAAGTCACCTACATGGAAATATGTATGGTCTCTAAATGTGTCTTGTTATTACTTGAATGCCAATTCTAAGAGGCTGTTATGGGTTCACCTAAGTGAGCCTAAGTTTGGGGTTCAGACTAAGCCTGAAGCTGTCAGCTGACTTGAGCTGGGCTGAGCTAGCAGCTGACTTCTTCTAGCCAGTAATTTTGTATTCAACACCACATTACAACATCATCTCCAGGGAAGTAGGAACCAGTGTGGGCGTGGTTCAGGCAGTCATTTCTTAGCCTTTCTCGGGGGAGGACACACGATGCTGTCCCAGAGGAGATGGAGAGGGCCTGGCCCACCACTGGCTCTCAGAGAAGTAAAATGTGTTTCTTTAGCCCTTTCCTGTCTGTTCGGGTTTTGTTTCTCTGGGGACTGAGTCTCCTGAAGTAATTTGGGGTCCAATTGTGAATTTGTGTGTTTGCTGAGGGGTGGGGAAATTGCGTTGTGCTATATTCTAGCTTGTGTATGTGTGTAATTTCTTCTAATTCTTTTCTTTTCTGTAAAATACATGTGGTGTTAGTATAAACGTAGTTTGAAGGGGATTTTTCCCCTCTCCTTCTTCTTCCTTTATTTGGTGGGCAGAAAGAGGTTTTTCTCTCTGTACTTGGGGAGGGGTTTGACACTTTGCTAACTCAAAGCAAGACAGAGGCTCAAAAATCGAGTTTGGAGCCTTAAGGTATCCTATATTTGGCATTGCACAGATCCAGGAATATTTTTAATCTTTTACTCAAGTCTGGTTCACTATTATTTTGATCATGTATACACACACTATAACCAAGGAAAGGACATTGAGACTTAAAAACATTGGTTTGGGGCTGCTAAATTATTAACTGTACCAAATAAGCCTAGAGTCTTCTCAAGACAAAATAAATCACCTGGTATGACAAAAATGGGAAAAAAACCAATTATATTTGTTTCTCAGTTTGTTTCTAAAAATATCCAGAAATTTAAAAAGCAACCAAAGGCATTCTCAGAGAAACTTAATCACTCATATCTCCTGATAAGAAATGAAGTGCTTTTTCTGCCTAGAAGTGTTAAGAAGCTCTACTCCCAGTGTAGAGAAAAAGCACTCACAATTTTAATCAGTTTCCACTAAGAAGCAGAAATCTTCTAGGATTTGTATCTGTGGTTTTCATGTTGTTGGAGAGAGTACCAAAAATGAGAGTAGTGGTCATTATTTTATCTCTATTCATGGGACAGCAGCATTTGGTTTTGCCAGCACTTCAATAAGCCATGAGCTCTTTCATTGTCCAAAATATTTTAAATTATAGAATCATTACAGTTGGAAAGAACTCCAAGGTCATCAAGTTCAACTTCTATCCCTGCACCATCCCGTTCCACACTAAACCATGTCCCCAACTGCAACATCCATAACTTTTTTTCAAAATTTCCAAAGATCATGGTTCCATTAATTCCCTCGGCAGCTTGTTCCAGATAATATGTCAAAAAGTGTTTCCCTTAATAGCATAGCATAACACTAATTTAAATATTGTAACTTAGTAAACATCATAAGTAGGAAACAAGATACTAAAATAGTTTCAAATCCACATTAGTTGTTAATGACACTTTGGTTCATTTTTAGACTTCCAAAGCTCTAAAAAAATGTTTTGTAAAATTGCTAAAAAGCTAGTTAAGAAACACTTCAAAAATATACCGGCTCTGAAGATTTTACTGAAGAGAATACTCTGAGTGTACAGATTAATACAATTCTGGTGTGAGGTGCCCTACTCAGTCAAGCAACAGGGAACTAAATTTAGTAAGAAAATAGGACTGGCATTTCCTAATCTTAAATAAGTGAAAAGGTATATGTCAATGCCAATGACTATTGAATCACACCTATTGAATCATGAAGGTGACTTTATCATTTAATATCTGCTAAAATAATTTAGTGTTAAAATTTAGCTATCTTCATAGGATTTTAAGTCAATATATTACTTTCAGTCAAAACAATAAGATTTAGGTGTTGATTTAAGTGAAACTAAACATAGCAATATTTTTTGTATGCAAAATCTCTAATTGTTAATTTAGGTTGACTTTCTCTAAATTATCTCCATTGCTTCTAACAGTTTTGTTTTTAAATTGTGCTGTTCTAATTTAAGAATATGTAACTACATATGCTTGATTACTCATTTTGTTTTTTAACTTCACATAAATTTAAAATAACTGATATGTGAACAAAAGTTAGTGCAAAATTCATCTTTGCAGGTGGATTGTTGTTGTGTTTTTCCCCACACAAATTGCAGGTTTTTTAAAACTTGATAGAAAAAGTTAGACAAATGAAAACTCATGATTTTTCAGTGTTTCTTCAGAGAATTTTTTTTTCTAATTCTGCTTGTCTAGTTTGTGATCTACTCATATTAAGTTTGATTTCTTTTGCTTATCAGAATTTGACATGTTTATATCATTTCAGAGAATGTTATCTTGGTGAAAGTTAAGAAACTGAAATCCTCTTTTCTGTTTAGCAGTTTTTCCTCTGATATCTTGAATATCTTTTCTCCACTTCTCCATAGTCAGCACTGACCGGGATCTAATAAAACAAAGTCTTTAACAGCTCAGAATTGTCCCTGACATTGTCTTGTCAGTTGTATCAGACCTTGAATGGTACAGACTATGAAGATCTTTCAAAAACATTTGACAGACTGGGAGAACATTTATAAAACAAGCAGAAATTTTAAATCACTTTCAGATACATAAAGTAGCATGAAAATTACTTGCCAGATGTTTGGATCACACATTCTACAATATTTTTTTCTAAGGTTAAGGCTCAATGACTTTACAGTATAATGTACAATGACACTGTAGATTCATTGCCATACATTCAAAAACTTAAAGAATATCTCATAGCATGTCTTAGATCAGCATCTTTTTGTATGCTATTTCCACGCTTTTTGAGTAATAAAACTTATTCTTATATTCATGCACAGAATTTCAGTTAAGTTCTGCAAAGAATAAGGATGTGTGTAAATTCAAATGCACTGCTATGAGAAGATTTTTTAAAGTGACACAGAAGAAATATAAATTATATTTTTAGACTTTATGTGTGTGTGCATGTTATTGTTTATGCAAGAGCACAATTAAAATTAAACATTTACCAAAATTTCAATAAAAAATGTTATGTTGAAGACCATGGCAGAAAAGGCAGATTTTCCAGACTTATTGCTAAAATTTCTAATTAGTACCATTAGATTACTCATGTTCTAAGGACATTATATCAGTTTCTGTAAATTAAACACTGAATTCAATGACATGTCAATTTACATTACTGATGTTCATGATATTATTTTACTTTATATAAATGTTGCTTTGGACATGTGTCAGAGAAATCAATTAACAGATTTTATTTTATGGTAGTAATTTCTTTTGCTATTGAAAACAAAGTCTACAGTACAGGACAACAGAAATTCAGTTTCTAACTTAAATTTTCCTTTCTTATAAAAAGAAAATATGTATCTCGGCTTGCTTCACAGTTTTGCAGGAATATATATGAAAAAGGCAAGAGATGCAGTTACCAATAAAAAACCTGAAATAATTTGTTTAAAGAAAAACAAAAGTGGTAGTGTCTAATCATCATCATCATCATCATCATCATCATCATCATCATCATCATCATCATCATCATCATCACAATGAAAGTTGAAAAAGAAAATATTTCTGATCTTTCATTCTAGAAAGCTACATAGACTTTTATGCAGGCAAATTATGTCCTAAGTTAGTTAAAATCATAGTTACAAAGGAGGACATTTTCTTAGAAGTCACAACCAGACTCCCATGGAAAGATATAATGGGAGTTTTGGTTTTGTTGTTTTGTTTTGTTTTGTTTTGTTTTGTTTAAGATTTGCCTGTAGTTGAAACCTAAACCAGCAGATTTTCCTATCCATCATTAAAGACCACCATCATTGCCATCAATTCTATTTAACATGGGAGTTCACCTGATGTAAAATAAATTTTGTTAAATTTTATTGAATATCCCTTTCTATTGCCTACAAAGTAACTTTTCTCTTATATACAGGAGAATATACTATTTTAAAAATAAATAATAAATTATATTAAAAATACAAGTAAAATAATATACTTCATTAGTCATGAAGTAATTTTGCTAATTTAGGGGATTTTATCTAGTCAAAATCAGGATAAAGAATGGTCCATTCCCATAGCTCTATTTCTATAACCTCGGGACAGACAACCATCTGGTACTTCCTGGCTAAACTTGTGCCCTTCACAAACACAGTTTGTGATTATAGATTGTCTCTTAGATTTCTGTACTTGCGTCCATCTGTTCATATGGCATTACGCCTACATGCAAGTCAGTCTTCCCATGAATTCACTGGTGCTGGACATCAGTGAGTTCAGACTGGCCATCTGGATAAAATTTCAGTTGCCATATTTTTCAGCTGCACGTTCAATTCTTCCTCAGTGACATCAGTTTCATGAGAGACTGACGTACTACTGGACATATAATTACAGAGTGATGAAATTACACCTTCAAATAAGTAGATTAATACTCATTAAATTCTTCTAAGGAGTAATAACATCTCTCTAAAGCAAAGTCATCTGGTGGAAAAAAAAAAAAATTTCCTGTGATAATCCACTCAACACCATCACAAATTCTCATTAGCTGCAATCAGGTCTAGGCCAAATGAGAATATTTTGAAAGAATGCTTGTTCCAGGTCTGGCTAGGATGAAGTTATGAAGTTAAGTTTTTTCAGTGCAGTCCTTATAGTGCAGCACTTTTGCATTTGATGCTGCAACAGTGTCAGTAACCACCACTGCTTTTGTTACTGCTGTGCTTGCAGAGCATCAAGACTACTCTTCTCTTTCTTCCCTGCCTCCCTCAAAATGAGTATGCTGGGCAAGAGGTTGAGTGGAGGTACAGCTGGGACAGCTGAACTTAACTTACCAAAGGGATATATAAGAACAAATACCATGCTCAATGATAAAAACAGGGAAAGGAGAGATGTTTGTTGTTATGGTGCTTGTACCTATTATGTCCTGCTTCCTAGGATGTGAGATAACTTCCTGCCGATGAGAAGTAGTGAATTACTTTCTAGGCTTGCTTTCTTGCACATACAGCTTTTGCTTTTCTTATTAAACCATTTTTACCTTAATTCATCAGTGTTTTTACCTTCCTTGTATCTTTTCTTTCCATCCCCAGGGAGAGAGAAGTGAAGATTTTACCATGGTTTTAATTGGTGACTTCTAATATGTGACTCTAAAAGTAATGTTTTATGACAGAGAAACATCTGTATTTATGTGGAGAATGAGTTGTAAGTGGGATATTGATCTTTATTAAAAATAAATATTCAGTGCAAAAAAAAAAACCTGTTTGGAAAATAGATTGTTAGGGTAAGGGTTAATAGATATTAGCTTGCATTAAAATTTATAAGACAGTGAACAAAGTTTTTTCTTGTTCTGAATAAAATGGTATATCCAGGAGAGGTTGAAGCATACCTATTATTACTAAGAGTAGAGCATGTTATAGCAGTAATAAACCTCAACTAAGAACACGCATTAAAAATATCAGTCTATTCAAGTATTCAGAGGACTCCATAAACTTTCAAAGGTGCATATACTTTCAGTGTCTTTATTTTTCTGGCAAAGATGAAAAATACAAAATTATCCAAGTTTACTATATGGAAATTCTGTAGTGTTGTCAAGTTTCAGAGATATGTGATTTTTTTTGGCAGAAAATAGTTTCGTCCACAAGAAATCTGCAAGCATATAAATGACTTTAAAACTTTTCTTGGTGTCCAAAATCATGGGTGAGCAAATAGATTTTCTAGCCACAAAAGGAATAAAACATATGTCCATTAAATGATGGGAAAGGAAGATCAGAAGTAAGTGATAAAATGGTACCAAAAGGGAAAATACACATAAGTGAAGATTGCAAGGCGATTTTGACATGACTGCTTAGGTGTTTAAAGACTCACTTGTATTGTCTGTATCCTAATGCACAGAACTAGGATAGCAAACAACTGTAAGTGCAGGGCTGTGACACTGTTAGAAAAACAAAAAATTGGTAAGACAAAGTATCACAAGCACTGTAAGAGCTGATTAAAGGAGTCAGGATAATGCTAATCTACTGTTTTCCATAGATGATAAAATAGACTGGAGGGTTTACCTGCACAGTCCTAGAATGTAGCAGAGGTAACTGTCATTTATACGTGATCACTGAATTGTCACAGCAGATTTGCAAAGCATGGCAGGAACAGTGATGTGTTTGGTTTGTAAAGTCTGCTGTATAAAACATTAGATTGAATTATTTCATGCTATTTTTCATCTATTTAATTCTTGAGCACATCTTTAATTGTAGCGTGATATCTTTTAGAAAATTACGGTCTCAAATTTCCATATTGATACATGGAGACACACAAACATTGATCTAAAAGAGGACTAATGGAAAAATGCCAATATGACTAAGAATAAAAGGCTATAGTTCTTGAATTCTACTAATAATGACAATTTTACATGAAAAGTTCAATTATTTACAAGCATTAAAAAAATAGATATTAGCATGCATTTTTACATTTCTATGAAATTATTCACCCTTTGCAAAATGATAGAATTTCAGAAGATTACTTTCCCAAAAAAAGAGGAAAATGGTTAAATTTTAAATAATTTCTGCTCTTTATACCAAAGCAAGTTTAATGATTTCAATATATTTATATCTGCATAACACATTAGAGAGAAGTTTCCCCACAATATTTTTTTTAATTATGTAAAAGGATTTAAGGATGATAATGAAAATTCTCGTGTTATCTTTTTTCTCCCTCCCCTTCCAAAATTTCTTTCTGAGTGATGAATTTCATTCATCATTTTGCAGAAGGTAAACTTTGGTTGATAAAAGTCAGTGTTCTAAGCAGAACTCTTAATAAAATAATAATGTCCATAAGTATCCTCACATGAGGTTCTCATACATATCCGTTTTGGTGTAGCATATAGCAAAGGTAAACTTGGAAATATTTTGCTGCTAGATACGTATTTACACATCCCTTTTGTGTGTATCAAATTGTTATGGGTTCACCTAGGTGGGCCTAGATTTGGGCTCTGGAGTTTGGACTAGGCCAAAGCTGTCAGCTGACTTGAGCTGGGCTGAGCTAACAGCTGACCTCTTCTAGCCAGTAACTTTGTATTCCATACCACATTATGACATCATCTCCAGGGAAGTAGGAACCAGTGTAGGAGTGGTTAAGGCAGTCGCTTCTCAGCCCTCCTCTTGGGAGGATGCACGATGCTGTCCCAGGGGGGATGGAGAGGACCAGGCCCACCACTGGCTCACAGGGTACCTCAGGAAAGTAAACAGTGTTGTTCGGGGTCTCTCCTTTCTGCTTGAGTTTGTCTCCCTGGGGAATAAGTATTTTCTTAAGTAATGTGTAGTTAGGACAGTAGAATTTGTGTGTTCGTTATGAAGTTGAGGTGGGGAACTTTTTGTTGCAGACTTGTGTGAGTGTATATTTGTACTCTTTTCTAATTGTCTCTTTCTTTCTGTAAAAAATATATGTAGATTTAGTATAAATGCGGTTTGAAGTGATTTTTTTCTTTCCCCTCTCTTTTCCTCCCTTTCCCTGGTGTTAGGAGGGAGGCTTTTCTCTCTGTGCTTGGGGGGGTTGGCAGTTGCTTATCTCAAACCAAGACACAAATTTTCTGAGACTCAGTGATAATAATACAGAAGTTGTCAGATAATGTTTTTTGCTTTTCTCTAATCCTCTTCTGTTCTCAATGTATTTGAATGGTAAGAAGAAATCTGTGGCTATGGAGAAAACCATTCCTAAATACCATGAAGGTGTCATGCAGTTACTCCAAGTGAAGAAAGAAATTAATATTTCCTAAGTCACGGCCATTTATAGAAAGTGATTTATTCGGGCCAATTTTCTTTCTAATCAGGAGATTTTCAAAGTAAATCAGTTTAGTTTAGAATGATAGGGTAGCTATCAAATCCTCATACAGGTAAAACTGAGAGACATGAATCAAAGTCCAAGTTGTTGCAAAAGGCAAAAGTTTTACCTTAAAAAAGGCCCAGATATGAACAAAGAAGATACTTACAAAAAGTTAGGAGAGCACACAGTTAAATATTGTTCTCTGTTCATCATAATTTCAGTCCATATTTCACTCAAGTGTAGCTTCTTTCAGGGTAAAATCTAGTGCAGTGAAGTAAGTAGAAATTATCTTGGTAGGACAGAAATTAATTTATGATGTGTGGGGCTCAGAGCCCAGGGTTCACGCCTCCCAGGTTCCTTCCCCCTCTCCCATGAGAGCCCTGCTCACAGTCTTTGTATCCCCTGGGGTTCCTTCCCCACCCTGGATGTCCCTGTGTGGTTTCTCCCAGTACCTGAGCCTGTTCCATCCCTGCCTTCGAGCCTAACCCTGCCCACAGATGTGCTGTCCAATCCCCTCCAAACCCCACCCCCATTGGGACCCTTATAACCCAGACCCTGACTGGAAATAAAGGCTTTCAATGTGTTCACCACCCCTGTGTGTGTCTGAATTATCTCGGGAGCCATCCTCTACCCAGTCCTGAGAATGATGTTTGGTTTCCATTAAGTATTTAAACAGTTTCATTGTTTGCCTGAAATAATCTGAATGAATGGAAAAATTGATTTTTTTTTCACAACACTTCAACAAAGTCAGTGGACAGCTTTCTACCAATGTCAATAGACTTTTCAAGCAATATCGATGACCTAATGATCCAGACTGTTTCACACATGAAAGCATATTGCCTGTAATGAAAGTTCTGCATACATTTGAGAATTGAGTATGAAATTCAAAAATTACTTCAGATTTCCAATGTATTAATTTTAATACGTTTTTCTACTCTTAAACATGCAGGTTTCTTTTTGGTCTATTACTCTTTGCAGTAAAAATTAATATAGCAGTGTGATTTTCACAGATATGAGAACTTTGCCTATATACTTACAGTTTATTCACCTAAACTTACAGTGCCTTAGTTATGAATAATTCTATAGAGAAAACAGTGTTTGCCATCCTCTCTTCCAAGTATAAACAATCATATGTTGTATTCATACCTTTAAAAATGTTTTCATATTTATATTAGTTCTACTAATATTTATATTTTTATTGAAATCAATTACTTCAGTAAAAGAGATAAGGTAAGTAAACATGTATAGCACAGATTAAATTAATTACTCTGATTAAAGATTGGCATTTTCTTTTTCAAAGAAAATTAAAATATCAAATTAATATGTGATAAAAAACTATTTGCTCTATTCACAGTATCACAGAGTATGCTGAGTTGGAAGGGACCCACGAATATCAAGTCCAGTCTCCAGCCCAGCACAGGACTATCCACAAGAGTCACACCATGTGCCTGAGAGTATCAGCTAAATGAATCTGTGGTAGTTTTAGTTACGCCTCGATGTAGGCCTTAATTTTAGTAGGCCCTGATAATGTTCCGTAGATTAGGAGAGACAGGTGTCATCTGACTTAACTAACCAAAGAGATATTTCATATTGTTTGATGTCAAAACAAGTATAAAAAGAGAGGAAGGTGGAGCTTCTGTTTCTTTTTGCTCTTCGCTCAGCCCCGGGGAGACGCGCTGCCACCACTTGTTCTTGGGCCTCATTGTCACCACCATGGCTGTTGTATCTAGGGAAGTAGCATCTTACTACTGGGGTTTCTTTCTCCTCTCTTGCTGGGAGTTTTCTCAGGAAGAATCTTTTGAGGTGGTTTTGTGGGTTTGTTTAGTTGGAATCTGTATTATTTGGTTGGGTAACTCAGGAGAGCTGTTATTATTTCTTTTCACATTTGTATATATATGTGTATATATTGTATTATGTTTTTATTTTATCTCTCTTCTGTGTAAATATAAAACCTTGCCATTTTAAGTGTTAGTTCTTCTTGGGGAAAGGAGCTTGCAAGAGGCTTGTATCGTGCCCTCGCCTGCCACCCCACACGGTACCCCGGGTTCGGCACCGAATATCAAGGTGTGTTCTCACAGAGATAGAGCCTTGACTCCAAGGTTAAAAGCAGGAACGTTCAACTTTATTGGGGAACTAGCAGGATAATATAACTTGTTGGGGTGAACATGAGGACAATAACAAGTTCTGATAGAGTAAGGGCCTCTGTCCACGAGGCAGTAGGCTGCTCTGATTGGTGGACAGCTGGTGTGCACGAGGCAGGCAGCAAGGGGCTGGTGCCACTGAGGCTGTGCCTTTCCTGGGCTTTGAGGTTCTTTACCTGCCTCGTGGCTGGCTCAAGGTTGCTGTGACCTTGGCCAGCCTGTCAACTCCTGAATGGTGTGTTGAGCATAGAGGCTTAAGGCCAAACCTCTCCCAACAAGTTCTAGGGTTTTTTTCCTCCCTCCCTTTCCCTTGGTGGGGTGGGGACTCTGACAGGCAATTGGGCAGTTGGTGTTTTGCCAAGCTAAACCAAAACAGCCTGTTAAACTTAGTTAGGCTTGATGCTGTTACGACTTCCCTGGGAGGGCCTGTTCCAGTACACAGCCACCTTCTGAGTAAAGAACCTTTTTCTAATATTCAACCTAAACCTCTCCGGACACAACTTCAGGCCATTCCCTCAGACCTGGCTTGGGTTGAGCTGGCAAAATGCCAACTGCCCAACACAGAGAGGTGGAGCCTCCCTCCCCCCCAAACCGAGAAAAGGGATGAAAGGAAAAAAACCTTCAAACTAGGTTTTAATGCTTAAACTACCTATATATTTATACAGAAAAGAGAAAATTAAAAGAAAAACTACAATATAACACACACTTGCACAAGTTAGAATTAACAAGAAATAACACCTCACTCGCCATCGAAAAGAGATTCTATGACTCTAGATCCATATGCACCCTAAAAGACACCCAGCAAGAAACAGAAAGTATAACAACAAAATGTTTCCACTTCCCTGAATTCAAAGTGCAAGTAGCAGCAGCAGCAGCAGCAGCGCCCAGACAGCAGGGCAGCTGGAGCATGTCCTGACTCTACTTTGGCCATGATGAAACTGAGTGAGCACCTCCCACTCCTGTATTCATATCTCAGGTTTGCATCATCTGGTATGAAATGTTTCCTTGGATACTTAGTCAGGTGATACCTGTCTCTTCTAATCTATGCAGATTCTCTGAGCCTGCTAATTTGAGGCCTAGCTAAAACTACCACAGATCCTGTCCCTGGTCACCACAGAGAAGAGATCAGTTTCTGACCCTTCCCTTCCCCTCATGGGGAGGTTGTAACTGCAATGAGATCTCCCCTCAGTTTCCTCTTTTCCAGGCTGAACAGACCAAGTGACCTCAGTTGCTCCTCATAGAGCTACCTCTCAGGGCCCTTCATCACCTTCATTTCCCTCCTCTGGACACTCTCTAATGGCTTAATATCTTTCTTCTGTTCTGGTGCCCAAAACTGCACACAATGTTCAAGGTGAGGCTGTCCCAGTGCAGACCAGAGTGGGACAATCCCCTCCCTCAGCTGGCTGGCGATGCTTTGCCTGGTGTCTCCCAGCACATGGTTGGCCATTCTGGCTGCCAGGGTACTGCTGACTCATATTCAACTTGCCATTGACCAGAACCCCCAGGTCCCTTTCCATGGTACTGCTTTCTAGCATCTCATTCCCCAGTCTATACATATATTCAACATTGCCCCATCCCAGGTGCAGAATCTGGCACTTTCTGTTGAACTTCATTATTCTTCTGGTGTTTCATGAAAACAAAGAAGAAAAAATATAATAAAACATAAACTGCATTTCATTTTTTTTTAACTTTGATTAATTCTGACATGTTTGGAACGGAAATGGAAAATTTGAGTGAAGAATTTACCTTTAGCCCACAGATTGTTTTTGTGGTCTAATAGTCCAAAGTATTAATATAGAAAAACATTAATAATAATAATGCAGTTAAAATGCTTATATAAAAGCTTCCTTGTATCCCTGTTTTATACATGCATTCAGTGTTTCTCTGGGCACACACCCAAGCATTCCTCAAGAAGAGTAGGGTGTGGACAAGTTTATTAATAGCCTTCAGTGTCCTGGGATCTTTCACAGAAGAAGGAAGGTGTTCATAGTGGTGGTGGAGGAGGAGGGACCCTTTCTACACAATCTTGGGTACAGCTGGGGACATTTGATGAATAAGGTTAACTGTCAGCGGACAGCTGACTCGCACTGTTTGAACTATGATTTAGTTGTTCAAAATGTAACCTGTATTTCCATGAGATTTTTTTCAGCCTATTATTGACTCAAAATCGAGATCAAACATTTTCATCTTCTTGATTTAGAACAATAAAATTCTTGGAGACAATATTCATTCATAAAGGCCTTCATAGAAGAAATGCATAAGTGTTTAAAAGAGACATTAGCTGTGTTTTAAAAGTAATAAATATATGTTTCCTTGGGAATGAGAAGAGGTAGAATGTAAACTGCCCATATTAAAAAAAGTCCATCAAAACTGGAAAATGCTTCATGTTCAGGAGAAGTAAAGCAACAGTTACTGATGGAAATTTCAACCTTATTATCTGCCCAGCAAATATTTTTTTAATATTTTTTTCTTTGTGTCCTTAATTCTTTATGTGTGATACCTTTTTGTATCATACCATTTGGCCGACATAAATACTTCAAGATATAATATTCAAAATTCTTCATTAATTTCTCACTTCATTTTTATGTAAGTTATGCCTCAGATGCTGCAGGTGATTTGCAAGACTCCTTGTGTAAGGTCCTGCCTAAAGTAATTTCAAGAATTGCTTGTCCTTACAGCATAAACAAAAGGAGAAAATAAAAACAAAGCATGAGAAATCAAGTTCATGGTCCAAGGTCACTGAAGAACTTACTCAGGTCAATAGAAGATACTAGATTTCTTGCCCAACTTTATTGCAATATAGTATAAATAATTTTGTTTACAAGAACTGAATTCTCACCCTCTCACAGCATCAATATGAAGAATATTTCAGATGCTCTGCACCCTGACATTTCCATGAAACAATAAGGAAAAAAATCTATAAATCTTTTGAAAGAGTGTCCATAATGCAGTTATGTAGCTGTCAAACTTTTCCCTTTTCCTAGAGAAAGAGCTCCTCTCTTCAAACCTTGGCTGTCAGAGCATTTTAGAATGATGTCAGTATCCTAGCAGAGTAAATGATATCTTTCTCTGATGATTTAAAGCCAGCTAATAATTGTATCAAGAATTCCAAAACATCTTATAGGTAATGTCTTTTTAGGACTCAGTCTTGCAAATCTGAATAGACTGGCCCCAGTACTGTTGCAAGCACAATTAACCGCACTCTAAACCCATATTTTTTAATGTTTTGATTACATTTTCTTATCTTCCAAACCCAAAGTTTTTAGGGGACAACCAGAACCCTTAAAGTTTCTCAGCTTTCATTTTCAATTTTCATTCTGTTTTTTAGACTTGTGTCTAGGAGTTCATCTCCTATTAATAAATCAATTATCTTTGTTAATTCTGAAAGAAGAAAACACATCTTACCCCAGTCATTTCAAAGTTTTAGAAACTGGACTGAGCATGAGAGTAAATGGTGCAGGATCTCTAACACCTACACCTATTAAAATGTCTTTGAATTTCATTTTAATTTTAGATATTCATAAGCATATCCTGTTATTGATCCAAAGACATCAAAACAAACTAGAGGGAAAAAAGTTGGTTTTCTGTCCTAGATCAGCAGGTGGGACCAGTTTATCACTCTGTGGGTGTGACCAAAGCTATTCATTCCAAACCCTCTATTCATTTCCCATGAAATGTTAACAATTGGCCATTTGCAGTAGCTGCCCAGGGCACACCCGACTCCTCAGGCTGTGAGCTGTGAAAGACACCTGTGAGATAAGAGCTGTGATAACTCCCTTCCAGCAAGTCGTTAGCACCTCCACACCTAGCTGGAGGTGTCATGTCTGCTAATTGGCCGTCGATAATTCCAAATACCCCATGACACACAGAGTGAGATTACTCATTGTGTAACTTCCTGCCCTGAGGGAGGTACTGGGCAGTCCCACCTGAACCTAAGGGAATATAATCTTGGGGGTTTAAGAACTTGGGACCATTCATCAGATTCAGAGGAGGACCAGAACCTTGATAGGTGGAGACCACCACTTTCAACCCGATTGCAACCGTCAGCTGCACCAACAGGTTTTTCACTTCCTTTTACTTTGGACTTGGGGGAACCACATAGGGTTCAGCACAGGGGTTAACAAAGCCCTTTGTGTTTGTGCCCCAGGGTGCTGGGTCATATTTCTGGGGTTTGTGGGTTAAAACCAATTTCTCTTTTTGCCATTGCATTTATTGTAATATTGTTATTAAATTGTAACTCTGACTTATAATCTCTTTTGTGTTGGGTTAATTTCTCCTGCTGGTTTACCTTTTAAACCAGCACATCTTCATAGATACTAAGGGCTAGATGTGACTATTAATGACTGAAAATGGTTTGCAGGTCTGGGTTATGAAGGCCTCTACTATTTTATTTATTTATTTATAGTTGTGTGCTGGGGAGAGTGGAAACTCACGGAAAAACTATTAATTTAAATCAATAAAGAAGGAAAAACACATGCTGGAAAACATAGCAAACAAGAAAATTTGGAAACATTGATAAAGTGTCAACACCAATCAGCATCAAAATGTAGTCTTGACAAAGTTACAATGTCCTTATTTTGGTTGATTTAGGTTAACTCTATTTGGGATTAACTTAAAGACATTTTGATTCATTTGACTTAAATTGACTCAAAGCAAACATTGAATGAAGATTTAATCTTATCTCTTTATCTCCATAAATAGCTGCAGTATCATTTGGATAAAATACAAATTTTTCAGAATTGTAATACATTCTCTTCCAGGGATTTTAGAAATATAATTTTAATTCCTACTAGTTTTCCATAATAGTCAAGAACCTCCCATCTAAAGTTCTTTACACTATTATTATAACCTTTGAATTAACTTGCTTTTTAAAAAAAAAATAGAAAACCTGAAAATTTCAAATGAGTTTCTAGAAATCCTTACCAATTTTTCATTGAGCTATTCAGATTTCACTGACCCTTTGATAATGGATATATCTCTCACTGACTTTTTGGTCATTCTTTCCAGAATGAAGATAGTTGTCTGCTAAAATACAAAACCATTTGCCCAGAAGCCACCCCAGTTAAGCATTTGTCCCAGGCCTCAGCTATTTATAGCCAGTAATAGTTAATTTTTTATGGAATTTTTTTTTACCCATATAACATCAATGCAGATGGATATGGAAAAATGTATCACAGCATGCAGGTGTAGCCTTGACTTTATGTATCTTCTAGGAAAAATAGCATGTACACCAAAGTACTTGAAATTGTTTACTTACCTTGAAGGTATAAAGATGAAGGGTTCAGCTAAACCTGGCTAGAGCAGATTCTGTGGGCTCCAGGGATACTAAAGATTTCAAGAGTCTTGCTCACACTGTTAAGCCATCACCCTCCAGGAAAGGCTAAATACTCCACTGATGTGGTATCTGTCTGTTCACTCTGTTCTTTTAAAATTCAGTTTTATCCCTGAAGAGAAAGTCTTCTGCTAATCATTACAGGTCTCCCAGTCTTTTTCAATTCTCCTCAGTTCAGGTAAATAAGAATCTCCCCTTATTTTACATTTTTTGTGAGAGGCTAAAATGAGAATTAAGAGATGGGCATGTCACCCCTACCTCTATTCTTCCAAATATGAAAATTATGACGTGAATTATGATTACACAATACTATATAATTACAGAGAATTATATACTTCTCTTTAACTATTGATTGAAAACAATGATATACAGACAGATTTAAACCCGACAGATAAGAAAATAAGATTGTGTACTGATTTCCTCAAAAAAAAAAATAGATATGATAAATTAGAAGTCAAGTAACCTCAAAACTTTCTGTGCTCATTCGTCAACTATAATTGCTCCAGAAGCAACATACTTCTATGTGTGTTAATTGCAGTTTTTCTGACTGGAGTACTTGAAAGTTCTGTTGGCTGAAAGTCAAATCCTTTTTTTCCTCCCATGTATATTCTGAATCCTATCCAGAAAAACAAATCAAGTGATACAGTAACTCTCAAAATTTTTAAGGCCTTGTCATGTTTGGAAGGTATTTCCTTTAATATTTTCAAGAAAAGTGAAGTCAGAGACAGTAAAATAAAATTCCCAAGTAAATGTTTCAAAGATTAAACAACAACAAAGTAAAATACATAAGCAACTATATAGCTAATGTTAATTGCTACTATAATTATAGTAGCAAAATTGTGATAGAGATCAAATTTTGTGGAAAGAACCCACACACAAAAAAAAAGGAAGTAGAAATTTTCAAAGAGGTATGTCCTCCTGTAGAGGGTCTGGCTGATCTGGAATTTATTTTCCCAGAGTGAACTTTACACTGCTGTGCTCTGCATAGGTAGAGAGAGGAGTATGGATAACAAGCCTATTTTTTGGCTACTGCTGAGCTGTAACATCTTCATTTGGGGGTGAGATCCTGGGAGGGAACATAGGTAGGCCAGCTGACCCACAATGACCAATTCACACACATATGACATCAATCCAGATATAAAAGCTGAGGCAAGGAGCTGGAATGAGGCATCCATTATCTCATAACGGCTGTGTGCTGATGACCATTATGAGTGCTGGAGCTCTGCTTTTCAGAGAAGTGGCCAACCATCGCTGCATATGTGGGTAGTAAACTGCTAGCTTCTGCTTTGTGTGTGTGCACATTGCTTTGTTTTTCCTTTTTGCATAAATATAAACTATCTTGTTGCAACCTGTGGTTTATGCTATTTCTTTTTCCTCCTACCTTGTCCTCTCTCCTGTCCAGTTGGGAAGGAGAGTGATAGAGCGGCTGGATGGGCACCTGGTGTTCAGCCAGGTAAACCCACCACACCTACCTGGTCTATACCAGCTATTCATGAAAGCTTTTACTGATAATATAATGCATATGAGTATTTTGAAACAAATACAGGGAATCATGCAAAGGGAGATCGCAAACCACCAAGAATCTTGTAATCGCTTAAGCATTATCATCCTTGAATACTGTATACTGAAATTCTAAGCCATATTCCCACTGATCTTAAGCCATAGTTAGCTGTTTTGTCCCTTGAAATAAGCTAAGAAAATAGTTCAAAGCATAAGGACAGAAAAGAGAAAAAACATTCAACATTATTTCTATTAAAAACCCCACAATCCCACAAAAAAACAAAAACAAAAACAAAAACAACAAAACAGGAAAAAAAACCACAGAAAAACCCCAAAACAAAACAAAGAAAAACCAACAAAATACCCAACGTAAAAACCAAACAGTTGGCTAATCAGTGAAAAGTCCTACAAATATATTTGCAATATTGGCAATTTTGTTTCTATTTCTCACAGTTATCCTTGAGCATTATGACTATTATTACAGCTATTACAAAAAGTGACATTATAATAATCTCTATTAACATACTGTTCAATTATTCACTTATTTAAAATTTGTGCAGAAAGGTAAACTTGAATATTTAATTCATTAGGATAAGAAAATCAGTTCATAAGTCTCTATTATAAGCACAAAACAGAATTAAAATAAAACTAAAGCAAATAGCAACAATAATGTAACATTTTAGTTAGTGCTTAAGACTCTTCTTCTACTGGAATTTACTCTTCTATAAAATAACAAAACTAGGAAGCCAAAGTTGAAATTTCTCAAATTTCTATCCAAAAACCAGAAAGGCTTTTTGAATCCTCTATATTCAAACAAAAATTTCAGTCAAAAGGGTTAGAATTGGGCTTATTTGTACTAAAGGAGAATAAAAAAAGGAAGCAAAAATTGGAATAAAACCTCATATGGTATATGCAATGATTAATTATAGGTATTTGCCTGCTTGCATAAGTGTTTCTATAGTTTTAAAGAAACAGAAAAATATTTACTTCCTCTCACTAATTGTTGATTGGTATTTACTGTTAAACTAGTTAAAATGCACTTAAGCTGAGCAGTTCATCATGCCTGATATCTGGATTAAAGAAGAGACAACACCCAGAAATTAAAGTGTTTCTAATGACTAATAAGGAAGGAGGGTTCAATATGGCATAATAACAACAAAAAAAAATCAAATCTATATATAAATGTTCTGTTTTCTGAGTTGTCATGCTTTGATGTATTTCAGGGAGACAAGGTGAAGACTATAATCAGCACCTGTTCAGTTTAAGGAATTTATGGATGGGACCCCCTGAAAAACTGCCCTCAGGGCATAAAGGAGTAGAAGAGAGCTGGAAACTCTTAAAAGTACTTTTATCTTAGAGGACAAGTGCTCCTCATTCCTGTATGTAAGAAATCAGGCAAGGAAGACAGGCAATCAGCATGTCAGAAGAAGGGAGATTTAGGTTAGATATCACTAAAAAGTTTTTCATTCACTGAGTGGCTGAGCACTGGAACAGGGTGCCCAAGGAAGTGGTCCCAGCTCCAAGCCTGTCTGAGTTCAAGAAGCATTTGGACAATGCTGTCAGGAACATGGTGTGATTCTTGGGATGCCCTACATAGGGCCAGGAGTTGTATTTGATCATCCTGATGAGTCCCCTCCAACTCAGGATATTCTATGATAATATGATTCTATGAACATTGACATTCTGGTCAAGTTAAAGTGTGGAGGGAAATGCACAGGCAGTGGAACCAGGGACAGATATCCTGGGAAGAATATGACATTTCCCAGACATGTACACATAGAATCAGGAAAGCTAAGGCATAAGTGGAGATTAAATTGACAAGGAATGTGAAGGGGGTTTATTGTGTTGTTTCATGTTGTTTTAATAGACTTATTTTCTCCTCTCTAGAAGTAACAGAGTACTTGATCTATCTGTGATGTATGATTCATCAGTTTATAAATAGGAAAACTGGCTCTATTAATCCGAGCCATTTTGCAAGGCCTATCCCTAATTCATATTTTCTTTTTTCATTTTTTTAAATTCCAAGCATCATGATTTCAAGAAATAAAGCTCAATGTTTGATCACTCTCTCTGTAGAGAACGTCTTCCTAGTATCCAGGCAAAACCTCCACTGGCACAGCTTAAAACTGTGCCCCCTTGGTCTACTGATAGTTTCCTGGGAGGAGAGTCTGGATCCCAACTGGCTACAACCTCCTTTCAGGTAGTTGTAGGAAGTGTTAAGGTCTCCCCTGAGCCTCCTCTTCTAGAGGATAAACAACCCCAGCTCCCTCAGCCACTCATAGGTCTTATGCTCAAGTCCCTTCGCCAGCCTTCTTTCTGTTCTTTGGACATGCTCCAACACGTCAACATCCTTCCTCAACTGAATGTCCCAGAACTGGACACAGTACTCAGGGTGTGGGCTGAGTACAGGGGAAGAATCCCTGGAAGGCACAGATGAGTCATTTAGTGATTTTATGATCCACTCTCCTCAGTATTAATTGCCTTTATTGCAATGTAGGTTTTTTCATTACTCTCTTATGCTGCTTCTGGTTGTGTATGCATGAAATTTTGACCCTGCTAAACTAAGTGTGAGCTTGTTTAAATACAATTTAGTCTTATACAGATTCAACACATGTCCAAGGATAGCAATCTTTTTTTCCTTGTTCTTTTGTGTTACAAAGCAATGGATAACCAAGGAGAAAAGATGAATTAAATGTTATTGGTGTTCAAAGTGAAGCACTCCAAACTAATGGGTAAAAACAGAGGGGCAGATCAAATAGCAACGATTAAAAATATAAAAGATATTTTAAAAAAGTATCACACGCACATAAAAAAGAAACAGCACAGGAGGCTTGGAGAGGCTCAAGTAAGCTGAATATTTTAAAACATCAAAAAGGGAGAAAAGAAAGACAAGAAAGGTTACTTAAAAAAGAATATGTGGTTAAGGGGAAGAAACTCGTCATTTGTACTTCACACTACTCATTCCACATTTTAAGGATTCATGTTTTAGAACAGCTTCATGACCATTTCTGAGGTTCACCACTCGAAACATATGTTTCTCTATTTTCTAGATCTCTTTAACACTGCAGTTCTAGAGAAGACTAATGACCTGAAATGCACATTATTAGCAAAGTTAATAATTTTGCAGGTCCAATTTTTATTAGGAAACTAAATGCTGCTTATTCACCTGCAGTCAGGGGGGAAAATGGATAAAAAGTAGTACCTATGCTTTCACATGAGTATAAATAGAATTCAGACATCATGCATTAACGCATTTCCCCTTGTTACAGCATAATGCTCCCTCAGTTTGACCAGAATGCCATTCTCAGCCTGCCATTTAAAGGGCAGATGCTTTAATAATTACTCTTTGAATGTAAGTTCAGAATGGAAAACAAAGTTCATTATTGAAGTTTGAACTAGATACATAGGCCATTTATAACATCTTTGAAACTAGTTTAGGCAGACATTGTTTCCATCTCTGTTTATTTGAGACTCCAAAGCACTGGTCTCTTTTGATAAGGGTTAATTAAACAAACCATATGGGAAATGTTAGAATTAGAGATCTATTAAAATTGTTAATTGTGTAGAAGTTAATTGTTCAGTTATGACTTTGTTTTGACATCAAGTTTTCAACATTTTAGAGAAGGTGAAATTACTATACTTGTCTTATGGGATATGATATTTATGGCATTCTCCTGTGATTGAAAAGAAATGTGGCAGAAAAAACCCAACTTTCCATTCAGAGTTGGAGTTTGGATTTTTTTTTTAATGTAGACAGAGGAAAAATTTTATGCAACCTGGGAAAATACTTAAAAACACCTAAAATTATTTTAGTGTTTTTTTTTTCCTGTCCTGAGGATATAGAATAGGATGGTTTGACAAAATTCAGAAGGTAAAAATGAACTTCAAATGAATAGCCAGAAGAAATATCCTCAGGGATAAATTTAGAAAAACAACAACAACAAAACTCCTCACATGACTAAACAAAAACAAAACCCAGGAAAACATAGCCACAGAGGAAGAGGCAGTAGAATTTTAAGGGACAGACTGACATTCATAAACACAAATCAGGAAGATACTTCATCCAGTAAATTGGCAAGATGAGATTAGAAAACAATGACAATGTTTCTATCCTAGTTTGAGAAGCCTTGAAAATGAAATCAGGAATTAGCAATTCTGATTCAAGACATGAAAACAGACTTTACAGAAAATACTGAGAACAGCAGTTCCACTTGAACCAGAGGTATGGAAGGCTCAACTGTTTAGCAAGTGATAAGAGGAAAAGTAGTGGAATAATAGCATACATGAAAGAAGTGTCTCGGCATTAATGAAAAAAAGAGGTAACAAGAATAGAACTAAAACTATGTGAAGCATCTAATATGTGGCAGTAAAAACTTAAAATTCCCAAGGTAGAAAGTCTGCTCTGCATCTTCTGTATTGACTATAAATAATAATATCTATAGGAGAAAGAAGCAAAACATAGGGAATATATGAAAATGGAAAACTGTAATCTCCTAGAGAGAGCACCACATAATTCATAAGTAGTTCTGGAAGACAATTTTTAATAGAATTTTCTGTAAAACAACCAGCAGAACAATTGCAAGGCTACTGAATATTTTTATCTCAGCAGTGAGTATCCTATCAAAACACTAATCACATATACTAAAGTTGAAAAAAAAAGTGGTTGTGATAATATTGAAATTCTCATTTTAGCCCAAAATAAATCTATAATTTATTGCTTCTATTAGCAATGTTTCAGAATGGAAAACTCAAATTACTTGAAGAAACAAGCAGTAAGACTGGCAGAAATTAAGACTGATTAGTATGATCCATTTTAGAAAGGGTAGAACAGGGCAACTTAAGGTTCAGAAACTGTTTCCTTTCTAAAATTAAAGGAGACCTGGTTTTGGAGGTTAGGTACATTACATATTAATAATTTTTTTTTTATCTGTCCAATTCTTTAAATTCTTTATTCTGTCTTAATCCTTTCAAAATTCATACCTGCTTCTTTTGACATGTGTGATAGTATTTCAACATAAAGGAAGAAGGACAAAATATTTTTTGTATCCCTAAAATTGTTTTTCTGAAGTTTAGTGATAAATCTTCCTTTATTTTTCATCATGCACAAACATCTGAAAGAACTATAACATTGCCCTACCTTAGGTGAGAGTAAATTGATATAGAGTAAAAATAAAAAAGAAGTCTGTATCGACAAAAAGTGTAATAAAAGCAGATTTCTCTCTTTCTAGCATCCTCCAAATAAAATTTTTGAAACTGAGGGTACTATGACACTAAGGCAAATATCAGTAGTTGGGATTTTTGAAATCTTTTATCTTTAAAAAGTCTCACTGTGTCTTATAGTTCTGGATAGTTTGTAGTCTCTTATACAACATAGATTAGAAACTATTAGCTATTTGTTTTTTATTCCACAAAACTTGGTTTCATAACTCAGATGGCTGCTGATAATCTAATGTTGTACATTCCAAAAAAAATATAATCTGTTGAAAACCACAAGCCATAGTCCTTAAAATAATACACTCTTTATTAAATAAAACTTGCACTTTATTTTGGACAATAATTTATTACTTACATTAAAAATTAATGAATTTAAGTAATCTTCAAATCTGTAAGAAATAATATAAGAAACAATAGCTAGTGTTAATTCATGCGTTACTTTAGGTTATATTGAGGGGGTTTTGGTTTTTTTTTTGGTTTGTGTGATTTTTTTTATTAATTTTTTTTTTGTTTGGTTTAGTTTGTTTTTTTTAAGTTATTTGACAGATAGGCCAGGAAAACATCCTGTCTCAGGTGAAGTAGGAAGAACAAATCCTAGAAAATGTTCACACAATATCAAAATGTATGTAACATTGAAAGGTGAATCTTATGAAAATGCAGCCCAATTTTATTTTAGAACTTAAAAAGAGTGCCAAGCATGCATAAACCATGATTCTTCTGAAGTATTAAATATTAAAAAGTCAAAATCCTTCATTTGACAGTGTCTGACCTTTAAGCTTATCTGCTTTTAAAATACCTCTTACCTATCAACCAAAACTTTAATCACTTTCCCATTTCAAATATTGAAAGAATGATTCCATTTTAAATCAAGCAAAGGTTGTCTTTCTTTGAAATATAGATTACTCACCTGTAGCTTTTAAAAAAGTGAAGACCGGAGAACAAACTCAGGAGAAGCAGCTCTCTCTCCACACTGAGAAAGTACTCAGTCAGCAGTGGAAGGCATTAAACATTCCTAACTCTTGGAGACTAAGGTCCAGCCAAGAAACAAAATGCAGTTCAGTTTTAAAATGTACAAACTTCATTTAGTAGCAAAATAAGGAAATTAAATGTTATGTTCTTCAGTCTCTTTGAGCTACTTCTTAAAGTGCAGTTAGGTTAAAATGGCACTAGAATCATCAAGCGATAAGAATACTGAGACTGAGATTGAGATGGAGTTTTCCAACCTTTGACTGATTACCTACATGCCAAGCAAATGATCAGTTTCTCTTAATGCTTTTGTATACATTTCTTTTACTATCATTTCAATGTTTGGCCTCAAGTACCAGCAAAATTCAAACATTTAAGATATATTCACAATGTGATTTCTAAGACTCTGAAAGACTGAACATTTAATGGAGAAAAACAACTTCTGCTGTCTAGTCTTCTAAAATAAAATGTAGCAGAAGAGCTACCTCTATGATTTACTCACACATGAGGATCTGAGTTTGTAGTTGATCAGATCTCATATATTTGAAAATGAAATTATTTTGAATAACACACAAAATTCTAAAAATCTATTTAGAGTTATATTTGAAAAAAATAATTTGCTTTTGGTTTTATTTTGCATTGTAAAGTATATGCAACACAGTACAAGAAGGTGCCATAAAGGTAACTGACATATCCAGCATGAAAGAAGGTTCTCCACACTGCCCATTTTGCCTACAATGAGTATTCCACTGTGATGGGTAGCAGAGAGTCATTCCCTGCATGTGTTTGATCAACACAATATTATTGGAACACCAGTTTCAGAGTATACTTGACTTTTTAAAGATGGATATTGATACACAAGACAGTGAATTAGTCCATAAATAGGAACACTAAATAAAATTGCTTTACAAAACTCTTACAGATGTCTCTTTTTTTTTGTTGCTTTTTGTTTGTTTGGTTGGTTTTTGTTTTGTTTTGTTTTGTTTTACCACTGTACTGACTTGGAATAACACCTCTTTTCATTTGACTTTTATTTATCATTTGTTTCCAGCTTTCTGGAATGCACAGTAGGGTGTTACAGAAGTCTTTTCTTCTAACAGTACAAGAAAATTAAAAGTTAAAGCAATGCAAAATCACAGAAGTTTGAAAAATTTACTGCTTAACTCACTGTGGAAATAACTATATCATTTTACTTCAATGTTTGAAAAAAATATCCCCTACCAGGAGTTAATAATTTCAAACACTGCATAAATCACTATCTCAATAGAACAAATATGTATTAGGCAGGATTTTTTAAAGATATTACATCTGTAGAACAAATTTAAGTCTCCAGTATTTTTCTTAAGTATTCATTGCTAAAAAGTGTTTGTGGAAGTACATCTAAGACATGACATTTTTTAGTTTTAAAATGTAACCATTTTTCTTACAAAACAACTTCTTTTCACAGAATCACAGAATCAGCTAGGTTGGAAAAGACCTCTGAGATCACTGAGTTGCATCCAAGACCTAACACCACCTTGTCAATTAGACAGCAGTACTAAATGCCACATCCAGTCTTTGCTTAAACACCTCTAGGGACGGTGACTCTGGTACTTCTCTGGGAAGTCAATTCTAATTTCAAATCACCTGTTCTGGGAAGAAATTCCTCTTAATGTCCAACCTAACAGCCTCCCAGCCCTCCACCTTAAAATCACAGCTTAAGCCTCTCTTCTCTCATCCTATCAATAATTGCACAGGAGAAGAGGTTGACACCCACCTGGCTACAATCTCCTTTCAAGTAGTTGTAGAGAGTGATAAGGTCACTCCTAGGCCTTTTCTTCTCCGGGATAAACAATTCAAACTCTGCAGCTGCTCCTTATAGGACTTACACTCCAGACTCTTCACCACCTTCATTGCCCTTCTCTGGACCCACTCCAGCACCTCAGTGTCCTTTCTGAATTGAGGTGCCCAGAACAGGATGCAGTACTTGAGGTGCAACCACACCAGTGAAGATTACAGGGGAAGAAATGCTTCCCTAGTCCTGCTAGCCACAGTATACCTGACACAGGTAAGCATACTGTTGGACTTCTTGGCTGCCTGGGCACGCTGCTGGTTCATATTCAGCTGACAGGCAACCAGCACACCCAGGTCCTTTTCTGCTGGGCTGCTTTACAGCCACTCTCCCTCCAGCCTTTAGCACTGCATGGGGTTATTTTGGCCAAATTATAGGACCCAGCACTTAGCCTTGTTGAACCTCATGCAATTGGTCTTGTCCTATCTGTCTATGATGTCCAGATCCCTCTGATTTTCTGAGAGTTTACAAATTTGATAATTTTTTAATTTTTTTTTTAGATAGAGTAGATCAGGTTCTTGTAATACTGGGACACATAAAAATACACATAAAATGGTAATAAAGTTCTGAAAATCATGAACAATATAAAGCAATATTCCTTTGATTTAACTTTTACAGACAAAATCAGTACCCATAAAAAACCTTCTCAGTTTTCAAGCCAAAATTTAACTGAAAAAAAAATAAATCTGCATTTTCAGAGAAAAGTATATCTTCTCTACTATGATTAATAGTTACCATTGTCCTCTGGTAAGGATGGCTGAAGATCTATCTTCCATATTACTTAGAGTTAACTCATTTCAATGGGAGCATATTGACATTATTTTGTATTGCTATGCAATGTTTATCATATTAAATATCAGTTAAGAATCCATGACCATAAATTAATCTCATCACAATTAAGTGTTAGGAATAATCTAAGCATTGAATATACATATATATATATGTATCCCAAGATAATCTGAATAATCTGAAGTTTTCCAGACTCAGAAAAAATTATTTGATCACCATATTAATACTACAACTTGATCAAGTAGGTTCTGCTTTCAGGGATCAGATGTTGTGCATTTGCACACAAAGTTTTGGAAATAAGGACTGGGTATTGTATCCTATAATGTGAGCACCAATAACTTATAATTTAATCTAGACTAGTCATGAAGACAATTACTTGTATAGGTAACCTTAATTTTGCCATTTTACATTTTCTGAATTTTGAGCTATAAAAGCTTATTGCTTTTCTTTTTGTATATTGTTTTAATGCAATATGTAAATGAGAAAAAATGTAAATATTGGATGCATGCATTATTTTCAGCTTGCAATTTGTTCCAGTTTTCATCATCCAAAATGCATAAGAAATATGAAAATATTTAGTAAATAGAGACATTAACTTAAAAGAAAACAAATCTTTATCACACCATGGAGCTCATGAAGTTCACAGTATGCAGAATTCCTCTGCTAATAGTGATTACATTTTAGGCTACTAATACATATGGTATACAGGAATTTTGGTCTATCACAGCAGGTGAATCAAAAAGTATTTTGTAATTACACTGGTTAAGTTTCTCACTTATGTATTCATCTGTATATTTTTCTTGAACTTTAAAGAATAGAATTTCTTAAAAACAAGACATGTTTTTGTCTTTCTCAGCAACAGATGGAATTTTCCATACTTCTGAAGAGCTTCCTGCAGTTATAGTTCTTAACATATTCTGATTTTTAAAAATCTATGAGCTACTCTAAAAATTGTAATTTTATTATTATCCAGGTAAAGTTATAGCCTGTAGTAGATCTAGATGTCACTCTCATAAAATGCCCTAATAAAAACTCAGCTAATAAATGTCAAAGTAGACCACACAGGGAAAATATAAACTGTGTCTGGCTGACGTCATCAAAAGTGCGACTCAGCCTCTCCTTCAATAGCTACAATTCTGTATACACTGGCTGTAGAGTGTTGACACTAACACCCATCCAGCTTCTCCCTCCCTCCCCTCACTCCTGCAGGCTGAGAAAAGAAAGTATAAGGAAGGCAAGAAGACTGGACTGGGATAAAGACAGTTTAATAGCAAAAGTTGTGAGCTCAAGCACCACAAACCAAGAAAATCCTTCACCACTTCTCATTAGCAGGGAGTTGTGCCACTGTTGCTTGTGATACAAAAGGGGTTTTTGATTTTTGATTTTTTGATTTTCATTTTTATAGATTTTAGAAGTACTTGTAGCTGTAGCAAAGTGGGTTAATATTTCTAGCTTAAGCTTAATGTCTTTCTATCGCTACCCCTGTCCCAGAATGGGGAGCTCAAGTTCTTTTAGTTGTTTAGGCTCTTTTCAAGGTAGAATGCTGATAACTATCAGAAGACCTGCAGAACAAGACATAAACACAGTTAGCAAATATTATATGATTTGTGTATTGAAGAGAACGATGTGTTGTTTAAACAAACACTTAAGGAAATGCCTTTCCTCCTCTTACCTTGGTCCAGCTCACCACATCTTTTCTGTTCCTGGTGTGAATTACCCTCTTTTTTGTCACATCTTATGCTCAGTCCCTCCAAAATGCTTTGGTGAGCAATGAGAGATGGAGAAGGTTGATTTGGGGCTCTAGGGGTTTCCATCTATTGTTTCCCAGTTCTTACTTGTTTTCCTCAACTGCTACTTGCTTCTTACTGCTCCTCTGCTCCGGCATGGGCTGCCCATGGCCATAGTCCTTCATTGAGAAAAAAGCCGTAGATGAGGTCTTCTTGAAACAAAAGGAAAAAGTCTCATGTTCACAGGCTTTGGTCCTCATGGGGCATATCTACTGAAAGGAAAATATAGCAGTGTACAAACCATCTAGGAAATTTATGGACTACTCTGACAACAACTTCCTGAGAGAGGTGATTAAGGAAGAACTGGATATGGATACGAAAGTAGTGGGCAACTTTGGATGCATTGACCATGGAATTCAAGATCTTGAAAGCAGGGAGCAGGACAAAATACAGGTGTTCAGGACTTTCAGCAGGCTTTAATCACTTCAGAGATCTATTTGGAAAATTCCAAGGGGAACTTCTCAGAAGTTGAAGAGGGGGAAATGAGAAGTTCTGGACTTGGGGAGGAATAATGCTAGGGGGAAACTGACTGGAAAGTAACTGTTCTCAGAAGGACACAAGTTAGCTACATACCCTTGCAGAAAAAGTTTATAATGGAAAGTACTGCCAGAACCTCAGGAAAGGTGATACTTTCACTTTATTCAGCACTAGTGAGGCCTTATCTAGAGTACTGTGTCTAGTTCTGGGCTCCAGAGTAAAGGAAAAAATAGACTTCCTGGAACAAGACAAGGCCAGAAAGATGATGATGGGACTGAGTACCTCACATATGAGTAAAAGCTGAGAGATCTGGGATTGTTTAGCCTGGAGGGAGCTCAGGGGGAATCCTGTCAATGCATACAAATGTCTGAAGGGTGGGGTTATAAAGCATATGGAGCCAGACTATTTTCAATATCATAGTAACAGGTCAAGAAGTAATGGAAACTGAAGGAAAGACAGGGTGCTGTGTCTGAACATTAGGGAATGTTTTTTACCATGAGAATGACTGAATGCTGGCACAGGTTTCTAAGGGACATTGTAGAGTCTCCATCCGTGGAGTTTTTGAGTTGTCTGAATGTGGTCCTGCCATGGCTGACCTTGCTTGAGCTGGGACATTAGATCAGATGACATCCATAGTCTCTTAAGGAGTAAACCATCTTATAATTCTGTGAATTAATTCTGTTTAGCATTGTTTGTGAAGTTACATTAATGATTTCAATAAAGGTAAATCAGTACACTGTTTTCAGTACACAAAATATTCCAGTTCTCTTTATTTCTTATTGAAATTATTATGGTAATAAAATATGTTAATGGGAAGTAGTTTCAAATAGGGTTTCAGTTAACAGAAAAGGCAAAAATATCTTGTTCTTTCATCATTTAAAGTCTGACTCACTAAGAATACCAATTTAAATATACGTTATATCAGTTTAGAAAATCTGTGTTTGCAATTGTATAATAAAGTAATATTTTCAAAGCTACAATTTATAAGACTATTTTCGCCAGAAATTATGTCTCATTCTGAAGGAATGACTGTAAACCCTTATTGTCCTGCTTTTCTTCTTTTGTTTTTCTTTTCTTTTCTGTGTTTTTTTTTCTGATACCAAGTTTCTGAACTTGTATTTTTACAGGATGTGGCCTTGAGACTAGAGAAAAAAATGGAATACATTAAGTGACTGTTCATTATATTACCTTTACGAGCAGCTTGCAACAGAGCTTTTAAAGGAAAGAATTACATTAATTCAAATATAAAGAATGGAAGAAAAAAAGAATAATAATACCACATATCAGTAGGTTAGCATAATTTGCAAAATGATACAACATGCGAAGAATGCAAAAACTGATAAAAAGTATTTTCTTCAAGCAGCAAGTATCTCAGCTGTATTCTTCCTTCTTGTTTATATAAAATAGTCTTTATTTTGCTGTGATAGTTGTGATTATAACGTAGTTTCATAGTAGCTGATTAAGATACACTTAATTTTTGATATCATCAAGCAATACTGTGAAACTCATCTTGTAAAGATGCAAAAATATAAATGAGCATCCATGTCAGAAGTACATTGAACTGAATGTAAAAGTACTCTCCCAAGAGGCAAAAGTCCCCAATTCAGCAAAATCATTAAAAACACCCAGATTTAAAGGGAATGAAAAATTCCATTAAATGTAAGAATTTATAATCTATTGCTGATCTTGTGTCTGAGAAACATGCAAGCATTTACAGAATACTGTAACAAAAAAGCAGAGAATTATGACAGAACAATTACTGAAAAAGATGGAAATCTTAACCAAAGAGATGTATTCTCCAACAGATATTTGTGTCAGAGTTGTTTATTTTTCCCCACAGATAATTATAATCTAAAATTAAAATATTAATAAATAGATCTATAGGAATATTTCAGGATACAGGAAAATGTACAGATAATGACAAATACAAAATTAGCATCACAAGAGGGGTAAGTAGCATGTACTGAGCTTATTGATATACTGTTTATATAACATAACCAGTATGTTTTTAAGTATTGGTTTATTTATTTATGTATCACTTTATCTATTTATTAGAAATCTTAAGATAATAACAGGAGTGCACTTCAAATTAACACAAAAAGGAATTATCCTGTGCTTCTTGATCCATTATTTCAAAAAGCAGTCAATCCAGTATTATGTTTGCCACCGCCATTACAGTAGTCTGATTTTTTCCCATTCTTAGTAACAGATGACTACACAGCTAGTCAATAAAAGTTTTAGAATATAGACTTTTAGAATAGTCCTGTTACAAGTGAAATAAGTTTACTCTGCTAACAAATACAGAAGTCTTTATAAACGAACTTGTAGATATTGAAAAAAATTTAGCCTTCCAATCCAAATTTGTCATCTAACATCTGAAAAAAATCCTTAAACTGCTTACAAACCGAGCTACAGAGTCATAGTTTTCTTGGTCTAGAATCAAGATAAATAACAAATGAACATATTTGTAGTGCTGAGGGAAAGTGGGATGCTGTTTTCTTTTATATTTGTTAATAATCCATCTAAGGTCTTTTTGCTTTGAATAACACATCAGCTTGTTGCTGGACCTTCTCTGTTGCCTGTATCTTTTTTCATCCTGTTTCCAAAATAAAAAGTTTCTCAGTTTATTTATTTAAATTACTGGGATTGTAAATATCTATTTCACAAATCATATGCTTTAATATTTATTACAGAACCAGCTAAGGGATTCAGAAAAATGAAATTGGAAGACAATTAACTTCTGTAGCCAAGTTTCTAGAGGACTACAAATTGAAGGGCAGACCAGTCAAAATATTTCAGAGCAAGTCTTTCATCCAGAGGGACCTAAGCATGCCAAAGGATGAGCCACAAGGATTGCAAGTGGATTACAAGCTGGGCATGAGCAAGTGGTGTACCCTGGCACTAAGGAAGGTCAAGAGCAACCCAGACTGTAGAAATAGAAACATGGACAGTAAACCAGGGTGACTTTTAATTCCTCCCTCCTTAGCACTTGTGAGACCACATTTAGATTCCTGTATCCAGTTTTGGGGGCCTCTAATAGCAAAAATATGATAAACATGGGTGAATTTAGTGGAGGCTCACCGAGCTCAGCCAGGACTGGAGAACTTGCCCAGTGAGGAGAGGCAAATGGAGCAGCAGGCTAGATAAAAGATAACAGCAGGATCTATCAGCAGCCCTCCAGCTACGGAGGATGCTAAAAAGACCTTACCAAGAAGACAGAGAGGCCCTATCTATTGGTGCATAAGATGAGAAATAACAGTCACACACTGAAACAAGGAAAACTGAGCAAACTTTTCTCTATGAGAGCAGTCAGGGACTAGAAGAGGCTTCCAGAGAGTCTGTGCAGTCTCCATGCTTGCAGGTTTTTGAGACCTAGACAGATCAAACCCTAAGGAGCTTTATCTGACCTCACAGATGATTGTGTTTTCCCACAAACCTGTGCTATTTCCAGCATTTTCTCTCAGAATGCATTGAAGTAACAGATTCCCCCAGTACTATTTTAGGAAAAAAAGCATTCTCTCAGTGAGCTTAATTCCAATACCATTGCAGAATAAAATGCAGCAACTTGTCATGTTCCTGAGGTCCTAGATTGTATGAGAGATTTTTCTTCTTTTCTTCTTTGATTGGTGGAGTTAAATTAGGGATTAATCTAATGCCATAGAGCCTGAATAAAATTTAAGCATGCAAGTATGCAATTCCAAATTTCCCATTGACTTCAGCAGAATATTCTTTTATTTTTCACATCTAAATTTTCATAAATCAGATAGTCTGAGAAACCTAAATATGACAACAATCCTAACCTCCACAGTATTTGTGTATTTCTCCACAGTTTATGTATGCATAATGTAAGAATTCATTGCAAAAATTCATTATAAAACATTAAGACCTTTTTATTCTTAGTGGTAGAAGTAGTTAAGAAAAGCAATTATTTAAATACTAGATTGTTTGGGTGGGGTTTTTTGTTGCTGTTGTTGTGGAAACAGGTTAATTCCTTTGCCACTAAATTTCTGCAAAATTACAGAACTGTTCTCTCTTCTATTTTTGTACAAATAACACAATAAATATATTCAGAAAATCTTCTAATTTAGGTCTTATTCTGGAGATCTAAAAGTGATTTGAGAAATCTGTGTAAAATTTTACCCACTATTTATAAATCTCCAAGTCTTGCAAAAAATATTTAAGTACTCTTATGACTTTGAGGTTCTTTCAATGATTTTAGGAAATAAAACATATTTTGGATGCCTGTCATGGCAAACCTATTTGTGCCAGTCAATACTTATTTTCACCTTCTAAATATGGTTTGTAACACAATCACAATAAAGCAATCACAATGGTCACAGATCAAACAGCAAGCATAATTTGCTTTCTTTTCAAAGCTTTAGTGTAGTTAATCATTGCAAAAAAATATGATGTCTCTATTTACTTTAGAATTACATCATTATCCAAATGCAAAAATTTCCTTGTTAATATTCTTCTCTCTTTAATAATTCTATTACTCCATCCATTCATAACAGACTTAGCATGAAGTGAAATAATTTTTTGGAAAAATGTTTATTTTCAGAAATTACCTTTGAGAACATGGATTAACTGAACTGTTCAGCAACAGCTCCAGATTTCCATTCATACCTTCAAGGTCTGACCTGTCTTTAAAACAGATAGGGTGATTTAAATTGCAGTAGTGTTTTTAACAAATATAGTCCTGAATATTTAATACAATATTTAAAAGCTTATGCCTCTAAATAAATCTAAATGCTCACAGTATTATTTTCCCCTTGTTTCTAGTGTGTTTTGATTGAGAAATATAGTAACAAACACTTTCCAAAAATATTTGTTATTAATAAGGAAACAACTAAATCCCAGTCACTGGTATCTCAAAAGTTGAAACCAGTTAAGATGATTAAAAAGTGCTAGTTTTCCAATAACATTGTAATCACTGCTGTTTAAAGACAAGACTACTGTGCCACGGGAAAGGACAAGTATTTTAGATGACTCAGGACATCAAGAATGGTTTTTCCTCAAAACTAAAGGGACATATTTTACCAAGTATACATGAATATATAAATACTTTTAACATAAGAATATTGTTGTGAGTTAAAACATGTAATTTTAAAGAATTTCAGATAATCTGCTGCACTTCTGTTCAAGACAAAACCAGTGAGATTTTCTCTGCTCTTTTTCACCCCTTCCCAGTTCATCCAACTGTCTCTATTACCATGCTGTCCTTATTCATTCACAGAAAGATCAAGGAGGGTTTTACAAGATAGGTAGGAAGAACAGTTGGAGCAAACAAGATTATGCAACAATTAACATACATAATGAATAAAAGTCCAAATCAGTTGTGGATGAAGAACGAGAGACTGAGAGAGTTTGGGTTGATTAGCCTCAAGAAAGAAAGGCTCTGAGAAGACCTTATTGTGGCCTTTCAATAATTAAAAGTGGCTTATAAGAAAGATGGGGACAGGCTTTATGGTAGGAATTACAGAGATGGGGTAATGGTTTTAAATTAAAAGATTGTAGATTTAGAGTAGATATAAGGTGGAAAAAAGATCAATAATGAGGGTACTGTAACACTGGAATTGCTATATTTCCTCAGCTCGTATGCAACATAATTGGAAAATTCTGAATAAGGTAAGATAATTTCCAGATTCTTTGTGACATAGTTTTTTGTGGAAAAATGCCAACAAAACAAAAAAGAAAAAAAATATTTTTCTATTATTTGTCTCCTTGTCCTCTCCTTGCCCTTATGTACATTATGCTGTCTAATATTGTCAGTGGGACCCAATGATGTGATTCCAAATATCAGAAAAAAAAATGATATAAAAAGTGTAATTCGCCTTTTATGTTCATCAGTGCAGTGAATGTTCTTATAGTAAGTGATGCATATGCTAGCTATACAGCACCCTCATTCAGATAAATGTTTCATCAATCCCTAGATATAGTGGATTGAATAATTTTTGTTTTACATCATTATGTGCATATATATAAAAAAAATCTTTAACTTTTGATAACAATTCTTCGAAATATTGATACCACAAATACCATGTAATACAAGTACACATCATCACAGTTAACTTAAATCACGTAAAATCTTCCTGTGAATGTACAGTGGAAAGATACCATAAAATAATAAGAACAATAAAAAAAAGATAAATGCAACTCCTCACATCCCCACCCCTCTCCTGGAAAAACAAAGAAAAAAGCTCTTTGACTTTGGTAGTTCTTACCTTGAAAACCTGCAGGGTATGTTCAACTCTTTATTGTTTATGCATCTTTTCCCCAGCACTCTACCAGGTAATTATGACTCCAGAGGACTGATGTTATTTTAGTACTTGTTCTTAAGAAAGTATTCTAAGGATTTATGGATCTTTAAATAGCAGTAGAGCACAGAAAAGATACCTGATTCATAAAGAACTAAAGCATAAACTTAACAAAATGCTTTTGATCTGTTGTAAAGGCATTCAGAAATTAAATCTGGGAATAAGAAAAAAAAACACAACAGAAACATTCTTTCTTACATCAATTTTAGACCATCACTATTGGCTACTACATATATTTTTGTTCATGTGAAGAATGAATTGTAGAAAGCATATACAAATTTTCTGGATTTTAAAAACTTCTGTACTCTATTTCAGTCCATAAACCTTAAATTGATAATAAAAATTGTATTAACAATACTAAAGAATAATGTGCACCAAGGTATAATTTCCCTTAAACAAAGGTATAAAACTCTGAAAGGTTGAAGAACAAGATTTACTTTAATATATTTTGGATTATTAATACACAAAAAGGAGAACATTATACACTATATCTATAGAAGATAATGTCTTTTAAAATAATCTCTACTGATCACATAACATCTGCAACAAACCTTAATCATTAACAAAGAAGGCCTGGAGTTGTCCTTTCATTAATGCAAGACTTGAAAATCACAGTTTTTGAAAAAGTTTTCTTCCAGTTTTTCCCTAGTCATCTTCAAGGAACAAACAACTCTAACAATTCAGAAAACAGAAAAATACTGATAACACACAGAGGCAACAAAGGTTACTGTATGTAGGGGTCAGGTTTTAGGTTACAGGTAACAGGAAGCAGAAGGACAGCCCAGAAACTCAATCTCCCAGGACCAAGCAGAACTAGCGAGGGAGGGGTTGACTGACTGCACATGCCCCCTGAAGAAGCAAGCTGATTTGTGGAAAGTTGCATGGGGTTACTTAAATATGTTACTGCCCCCTTCCTAGGGCTTATAAGCTGGATGTAATGCTCAGTAAATCAGATATTGTGTTAGGAGTTCCCGTGTCTCGCTTTCACACCACAACTGTACTGAATACTATATTAGCTAAATTAAAGAGAAACTGGCAAATCAATTTTAAACCACTAAGCAGCAAATTGATACATTTCATATTGATGATTCATTTCTTTATTTCATATTGAGTCATACTTGTGTGAAACCCCCCTTTTCACTTGCGTGCTTTGGATAATAGTCTAGTTTTTGATTCATACTTGATCCTTTCCTCTGGAGTTACTATGAAGCTACTACTCTTCAGAGTGTATGGCTGGTTCTGGTATACATCAGGGAATGTGATTTTTGCTGCATCTCTTGAAAGAGACAGGCTTTGCAGTGACCTAACTGTGCCTGCAGAAAGACTGGAGCAACCAGAGACACATTTGCAAGGAAGATTCCAGAAGAGATAGTAAGAAGATTTAGTATTACCATTTTGATGGCAGTGTTAATTGGCAGTTTTCTGTATCAACGAGATAGTCTGCAACACCATTAGAGCACTGTCTAGACTATGAGTATATTCTTTTTTCTGTGCATATGGTGTGTTTTCTTTACTGGTAGAATGGTTTTTAATGCAATATCCATGAAATGTAGGGATCCTAAATAATGTGAGAATTCTCAAGCCTAGGAGATAGAATAAATTGATGAAAGAAAGATGCTGTAAAAAAGAACCCCAATATTTTTTATGTGTGGGGCAAGAAATTACAGCACACTACATTGTAAGCAAAGCTCTGTGATTGTTGACAGTAATCACAAGAATCTTTAGTCTATCCAGTGATCTTTAAACAAATTTTGCTCTCTTATCTATGCTTTTTTCAATTCTCATGTATGACAGCACTAAGTAAACTTTCCAATTATTTAAATAAATTTAAATTATGTAAATGTCAGGGCATTTATATCTTTCAACAGCATTTCTGGGATACCAACATAATTCAGGTGAAATTTCTATGAATGGATTATGAAAAAAATTAAGAGAAATTTCTATTGACATGGTTCACTGTGCACTGTAACTAAAAAATAAGTAAAACTGAGTCAATAGTAAAGTAGAAATCAATTTAGTACGAAAATTTTCTGTTCATTTGTTTTGCATTAGGAACTAGTGAATAAGTCATGATATGTTATACAAAAAACACTTCTAGAGAATTAGGCAAGCAAAAGAACATTTTATGAACTTGATCACAATCTAGACTGTCAACTACAAGAGAAAATCACAATGAATCCCTGGAACACAGTCCCATCTATCTATTGCTTTGAGTGCAAAGACACACAGTCCAATAAATTATTTTGTAATTGAAAATTAGTCAGCCAATTGGAGATCAAAGTGCTCAGGGAAAGAAATAACTTTAAATACTTTTTTTCCAGTAGAAATTTGGGTGTCATGTGCAGAATTTTTGAAACTCCAGCACATCTACAGAATGGATGCAATAAAATCAAGTGGCAGAAGAAACTTCCCTCCTCACTGCTGTTAATTAGCAGCTCACTTTTCTTATGTATTGTGTGGTCATGACTAAGTATCTATACCCATCTGAATCCCCCTTTTTTATTTTCTCTTTGGAATTTGCATTTCTTCTTTTCCCTTCTTTTAGTCTAACAACTATAATCAAAGCATTCCTCTACATAGCAATTTGCACATTTGGGGTCATTTTGTATATAAAGACTCATATATGAGTTCATATTTAGGCAGTAATTTTCCATTTTAGAGCTATCTCAACCCATCCCCCAAGAACAAAAATCCCACAAAAAAATCCCCTCCCCTCCCCCCCAAAAATAATCAAAACCCAAAAACACCACACAAAAATAAAAACTAAAACCAAACACCTTTTAAAGAATCTCATTTCACTTGGAGTTTCAACAATGTGTAAGGAACAACATCGTAAAATAATTTTGAAAGGCTGCATAAAAAATTAATTAAAAATATATTTGGAAAGATGATTTTAATAAATCCCAATCTATCATATTTGTCAGGTATGATACCAGATAAAACTATTATTTTTAAAAGAGTGTTGTCTTGTTTGCTAGTTAATGAGTTAGAAATTTGCTACTAGCTTTTATCATCTATACTACTTTTTTGCAGCAAGGTACTGTGTATTTTTCCCTTCAGCAGACTTACCAACGATGTCTGTGACAGAGAATTGCAAAAATTTACCTATGACCTTACTTTTTAGAAAGAGATAGTAAGTGATCAAATGGCAGTTGTTGAGGAGGGAACAGCTTAAAAGGAACACTGAGACAGAATTTTCCTACAGCAGCATGTACTTCAGAATTTCTTCTGTAGGACACTGCACAGAACAGAAAAATTTCTTTTTCCCATTGATCAGAATGCCACACACAACATTTCAAAGGCAGTGGACCTCAATAGTTCAGGAAGCTTGAAGCTGATATTAAGTGGTTGAATCCAGTTCAAGAGTAGGTCCCTTCACTGTTGACCTCGTCACTGAACTATGCAAAACTGAAGTACTTCTACTGCCCAGTGGGAACATTTGTGAGTGTTTTCTACCCCAAAGGAAGAAATGTAAAATGTAATTGACTACAAAAGAAAATTGCAAAATAACTCAGCAAATAGTTTCAGAACATAAATATGATATACAGTTTAAAGGCTGTTTTGGATTTCCCCTCCCCATGTTGTGGTTTTATTTTGTTACTAGTAGAAGAAATAAAAAATTACAGATTTTCTAGGTTGGAAGTCTGCTATTTCTGTAAAAGAACAAATGTAGCACAGCTCTACTATGTCTTAAAAACTGAAATATGAAACAAAATGTATCATTAGCAGATGTTACTCACAGTCTTTATTGATAAAAACAGTCAAACAAAAAACACCACCAACAAGCAACTGCATATAGTAATTTATACCTTAAAATCTGTTTCCTTATCAAGAATCTCTGCCAGTAACTATTATTTTATATTTTTAATGACTGAGGTCTTTAGTGAGAATGTGACAGATTTTTGTCAATACAGCTGGTTTTTTTGTTTGCATAACCATTAGATTTGTAAGGAAAGAAAAAACCTATCAAAGGAACAGATTAAATGTTTATAACAGAAAGTTACTTGTAGACATAGATAATTTCAGAAACTGAGGCAAGTCTGACCAGTGTCATGTAATGCTTTCTTATCAGAGATAAGGTATACAGAGAAGATAGATATGCTATAATGGGTAAAGCAAAACAGACCCCTTAAACAAATCCCAAACACAAAGAAAAGTAAAGGAAAAATAGAAATAAGTATTTGAGTTCTATTCTGAGACATAAACTGACACACTGACACCTGGAATTGCAGATCATGCTCTACTAATCTCAAAGCACTGCTTATATCATATGCATGGTAATTATCATATGCAGAAAAATTACCATTATTTTGTGTATTAATAGTCTACAAAAGTATCAAGCAGCATGACTACTGAAAATGCTAAATGAATACTGATCCCTTTCATGTAGCTTTTACATATCTCAGCACAGGTGACTTGGAAGGACCTGCTTATCAGAAGAAACAGGACACTTTTTTGATGGTAAATTGATTAGTGAAAAACAGAGGTGTTTCACAATACTGATGATTATCAGTATTTCAGAAGATAAAGTATCAGTCAATTTGGGGAACAAAAATAGATTTTCATTTTTTTAAAAATATCCTAAATGTAACAGAGACATAGCAACAATGTTCCAATCCATAACTCTTACAAATATTCTTATTTAGCCTCTCTGTAATTCTTGCTTGAGTTGTCTCTGTCCTAAATAGGAAGCCTTTTTTCTTATCATTTTTAAGCTGCCTGTTATGCCTACAATTTCTCTCCCAGTGTATCTCTCTTATTTAAAAAAAAAAAGAGAGAAAAAAAAAGAATTGCACTTTTTGTTTTGTTTTGTTGGAGTTATTTGGGGTTTTTTGTTTTGGTTTTTTGCTTTGGTTTGGTTTGGGGTTTTTTGTGGGTTTTGTTTGGTTTTTTTTCCAGTGTAAGTGAGTTGCACAAAAATAAGTAATCAGATTTGTTTTCCTGTATCTGTAAGGAAACTCTTTCAGGGTGTTTTTATCATTACTCATATATTTGACTCTTGAATACTGGTTGTCGTTCTTCAAAACCTTTTATTGTTTGTCAGACTTAATGACTGTATGACTGTATTTGAGACCCATGGAAAACAGTAAAGAAAAAATTCCAGCGCTTTTCATTGCTATCTTATTTATATATTCTGTAGGTCCTTACTGGGGGAAAATTAAAAATCTGTAGATAGCTTAAGATGTTGGTGAAGTTCACAAAAGCTTAGTCTTTCCAGAGAATGTATTAGAGAAATTTAAGATGGACTTTAAACCACTGTAGGTTTAAGCCACTGATTTGAGAGATAATGTGAACCTCATATTTCAGTATAGGTTAATTGGGTATTAAAAAATAAAATCTATTTGAAATGAAAATTGTCTACCCAGGGAGATGAAATTGATGAACCAACCTGGTTTTAAGCAGATATAAATTAATATTACACACTCTATCAACAGAAATAACAGTGAGAGGAGAAACTTGAGATCACCTAGTTGTGACCTCCCTGCCATGGGCAGTAATTGCCACCCCCTAGATCAGGTTGATCAAGGCTGTAGAGAATCTGGACTTGAACAGTTCTAGAGTTAGGTCATCCACAGCTTCTCTGGGAGACCTGTTCCAGTGTTTCACCACACTTACAGTAAATAATTTCTTCCTAAAATCTAATCTAAATCTATTGTATTTTAGTTTAAAACCATTCACCCTTCTTCAGTCACTATCTGCCCTCTTTCTATAAGCTCTCTCTCTTTCTTACAAGCCTCTTTTAAGTACTGGAAATCAGCAATTAGATCTCCCTGAACCCTTCTCTTCCACAGGCTGGATAACCCCAGGTCTCTCTGGGGTCGAACTCTTCATCTCTCTGATCATCCTCATGACTTTCCTCTGGACACACTCATAATGGCCTGTGTCTGTCTTCTGCTGAGAGCCCCAGTCCTGGATGCAGCACTCCAGGTGAGGTCACACAAGGGCAGTGTAGAGTGGGAGAATCACTTCCCTTGACCTCCCGACCACTGCTCTCTTGCTGCAACCCAGAATGTGGCTGTTCTGCTGGACCGAGAGTGCACTTTGCTGGCTCTTGTCCAGGTTTTCATTAAGTGCTTAAGTTGTCACTACACACTCAGCACTCCTAAAACACAGTGTAACTCTGGCTATTTAATTATGTTATTTTAGTACATCGTCTCCAATGTTTACAGCTCCTTTGCATATTCCACATACCTCATCACTTGCATTTTTTAATCTGTTGTAACCATGTCTGGGCTTGTATGTTATAGGAAAAACCACACCAGAATGAGTCTAGCAAGACACCAAACCAGGGCAGTGGATGACTCAACCTGAGCTGTCTTCAGCACCCAGCAACTTCGTGCAGTATGCTGCTTCTCCTGTCCTGAGTGACTGCCATAACAGATAAAGCCCAAGTCATGGACTAGATGAACTCAATTCTGATGGACATTAAATGGACATTCATTTGATGGGGGTAGCTGTGCTGGTTTGAAAGTAAACCAGCAGGAGAAACAACCCAAACACAAAAGAGATTATAAGTCAGAGTTACAATTTAATAAAATAAAATATTACAATAAATGCAATGATACAAAGAGAAATTGGTTCTATCCCACAAAACCCAGAAGTATAACCCAGCCCCTTGGGGCACAAACACAATGGTGTTTGTTAGTCCTTGTGCTGAGCCCCACGTGGTTCCCCCTGAGTTCAAAGTAAAAAGAAGTGAGAAACCTGTTCGTGCAGATGGCGGTTGCAGTCCTGTCAAGGTTCTGGCCCTCCTCTGTATCTGATGAATGATTCCCTAAGTCCCAAAACCCCCGGGATTATATTGCCTTAGGTTCAGATGGGACCGCCCAGTGCCTCCCCCAGGGCGGGGAATTACACAATGAGTCTTCTCACTCTATGAGTCATAGGATATTTGGAATCATTGATGGCCCATTAGCAGACATGACACCTCAGGCTGAGTGTGAAGTTGCTAAGGACTTCCTGGAGAGGAGTTATCAACATCTCTTATCTCACAGGTATCTTTCACACCCAGCTCACAGCCTGAGGGGTCGCATGTGCCCTGGGCAGCTGTTGCAAATGGTCCATTGTTAACAGTTCATGGGAAATGAATAGCGGGTGTAGAATACATAAGTTTGGACACACCCACTGAGTGATAAACTGGTCCCATCTGCTAAACTAGAACAGTAGCACATAGACAAAGCAAATGTTATTACATCAAGAATCAGCAAAGAAGATGGTGTTCATGTATTAGACAGTACAGGAGCTGACAATAATACAAATTATATGGAAGAGAGAATGTGGATTGTACTAGATCTGAGTAGGACTGGATTTCTTCTTAGCAACTTGTATAGATCTGTGTTTTGTATATGCTAGTAAAAATGTTGATAATTAATGCTTTTTTCTTTTCCCATTTTACTTCTCCTCCCGTCAAGTGAGTAGCCTGTCTGAACAACAAAAGAGACAGAAGAACATCCAGGAAAAATAGCCAGGACAGTGCTCCTTAATTGACCAAAAGGATATATTGTATGTTATGCTCAGCAGTAAAAGCTTGAATAAGTGAAGGCATTCATGGTTAACTGTTACATGTACAGAAAACCTGGAATTCCAGGTTGTGGCTAACATCTGTCTACTGGTGGAAGTGAGGAATAAATTCTTTCTTTGCTTTGCTTGCACATGTATCTTTTGTTTCACCTTTTAAACTGCTTTTGTGTCAAGCTGTGAACCTTCTTGCCTTCTTTCTAATTTTTCTTCAACCTACAGGAGAGGAGAATGAGTAAGTCATTCTGTGGGTGCTCAACTGCTGGGTGAGGACAATCTATCACAGCATCTTAGTAATAAAAGTAGGGATTGCTTTAAATATAGGAATATGGGATTTCATGAATTACATTTTTTTAGTATAGAGACACCTGAGAAATTCGTTCTTTCTGGCATTTATTCATTGGAAAATCTCATTTAAATATTGCTGAACATTAGTCTTTTCAAGCATTGAATGAACACAGTTAATTCCTCTGGGCACATCTACAGTACTGATGATGTCAAAGTAATCAAATGGAACTCTTCACTACTACCCCTTATACAGTTACAGGACAAGACAGGATAGGAAGTTACTTTAGGCAAATTTTTAACAAGTCAGATTTTGTAATTTTGTCTACTGTTCTCAAGAAAACTGGATGTTTTTTACATTATTACATTCTTTTTCAGAATGATTAGGTTTTCTATTAGAAAATAACAGTTAAAGACACATTTTTTCCCCAGGTTTCTAATAATAGCCTGGGAAAGACAGAACTATACTATCCCAGTAAAGGACAAACCTTGAAAAAGATCTACAATGATCATCCTGAAAAACTGTGCAACTGAGGTAAGGGAAAGGAGACCTTATCATCCTATCCTCAGAATTTTTTTGGTTTTTTTCATGCAGTAATCTAGTAAAGCAGTGTGTCATTTCACTACCATATTACATTATTTCACCACGCTTTGTTCTTGCAGTACAACACTGAAAGAAAAGGTGATTCATTTAGCAGAAGAATAGTCTTCAAGGAAACTTTTATAATTACTATGTTTCAAAACTCATGTATCCTTCTCATCTGACTGCAGCTGATTTTGGAGCAGGAACTGAAAACTTTGTGATCATGATTCTTCCATATGATAAAAAAATATAATGAAGGTTAAAAAACTCAAATTATATCCTGATACACAATGTTTTTTATTTTGTTTATGGGGTGGTTATGTTTGGTTGTTTGATTTTTATGATTTTCAGAGTTTTTTCTAATAGTTAACACATATCAAGTTGCCTAACATAAATCTGTGTTATTTTCTTCTATGAAATCAGCTAGAGTAAATTCTAAAGAACTGGACAACCAAATTCAAAATACAAGAGTAGCTATCCAGGTACTCTTTTTCAAAGTGAGTGTTCATGGGTATAGAGGAAAACTGAACAGTTTCCAGCTCCTCTTCCAGTGCCAAATGCAGTGGTAATGATGGCAATATGCTATAACTGGAAGTAAGCAGCAAGGGTTGGATGTTCTGCATAGGAAGCTGAGCTGAGTACCAAGAGTCACACAAAAACTCAGAGACCTGTCCTTCTGTGCAAGAATTCAGGATAAGGAGCCAGAAAGGCAGGATCAGGGTCAGGTCTGGCAACAGTATTCCTACCCAATGACAGTGAAGTTTGCCATGATCTGTGGGGGGGGGGTTCTAAATTATTCTTAAAAATAAATAAATTTGAATTTCATTTTAATATGTCATTTTAATAATTACAGTTAATAATTAGAGGGTTATATATTATAAATTCTGTAAATTATAATTCAGACACAGAGAAAGCATTCTAGACAGTTTCTTTATGATATAGTATCTAAACTCTGCAATATTTTGGATGGATTACTTACTTAAGTATGCGTATGTGATAGTTGACTCTGCTGGACATCGGGTACTCACCAAAGCTTCTGTATCATTGGCCTCCTCAACTGGACAGGGGGAAAACCCAAGTGTAACAAAAGGCTTATTGATTGAGATAAAGACAGGGAGAGATCATTCACTAACTCCTGTCAAAGGCAAAAAGAGATTCAGCTTGGGAAAAGTAATTGAATTTATTGCAACCAAATCAGAAGTATAATGAGAAATAAAAATTCTTAAAATATGTTCCCTCTCCTCCCGCCTCCTCCTTCTTTCCATAGGTCAACTTCCCTCCTGATTTTTCTGGTTCTTTCCCACAAAGTTACTCAGAGGGACAGGGAGCAGTGGTTATGGTCAGTTCATCACAGACTATCTCTGCTGCTGCTTTCTCATCACACTCTTCCCCTGCTACAGAGTGGGTTTCCTCCCACAGAAGGTAGTCCTCCACAAACTTCTCCAGTGTGAGTCCTTGCCATAGGAAAACATTCTTGACAAATTCCTCCTGTGTGAATCCAATCCACAGGGTGCTGTCCTTCAGGAATACAGCACTTCAGTGTTGCTCTCCTGTAGGGTCACAAGTCCTGTCAGCAAATCTGCTCCAGCATGGACTCCTCTCTTCATGGTGCCACAGGTCCTTGCCAGGAGCCCTGTTCCAGTATAGGCTTCCCACAAGGTCACAGTCTGCCTTGGGCTTCTACATTCTTCAGCATGGGATCCTCCATGGTGTGCAGAGGGACATCTGCTTCACTGTGGACTTGCATGGTTTGGTCTGATCTCCTTGGAGCTTCCCCTCCCCTCCCCTTCCTTCTTCACTGACCTTGTCTGTGGAAGTTATTTCTCTCACATATTCTCACTTCCCTCTTTGGCTGCTGTTGAGCAGCAGTTTAACCCCTTAAATATGTAATCTCAGAGGCACTACCACAATTGCTGATGGGCTCAGCCTTGGCCATCATCCGGTCCATCTTGGAAACAGCTGGCAGTGGCTCTGTCAGACATAGGGCAAGTTTCTGGCAGCTTCTCACAGAAGCCTTCCATGTAGTTTCCCTTCCTACCAAAGTCTTTCCACACAAATCCAGTACAGCATATATCAAAAGAGAAGACAATATTCCAAACATGGAATTTATCCAAGATCACAGAACCACAGACTATTCTGAGTTGGAAGGGACCCACAAGGGAATTGAACCCATGACCTTGCATAATTACAACCAAGATTTTACCAACTGAGCTAATCTCACGGTCTGAGATCTAGCATTTTGGAAACTCTCTTTATAATCTTAGGTTCATGGGGTTTATAGATATTAGGAATCCTCAGAATGACAGTGTTTAATTTATTCATGAAGGATAATCTAACAGCAGTGTTGTAGTAAGAGTGATCAGACGAAATACATCCGTATCCTAAAATGTGAGTATAGAGGCACAATTAGTATCAAAATTCTGGTTTTGCTTTATAAATAACTCTATTTTGTTGGTCCAGTGTTTCTGAGTAATGCCAAGAACCTTTGAAATTAAATGAATTCTGAAATGCTGATACTTAACAATTTATTTAATCTTGCCAAATTAAAATTCTTAGTGATATCTTTCTTAGGAATAGCAGGAAAAAGCATGGGAGTAAGAGGGCAAGTCAAATGACATTGTGTAATTCTGAAGTTTCTTTATTTTCCACAGTATCTTTATTTTCTATTGTTAACATTAACTACAAGTAACATTTTCTTTCTCTCTTTTTTTTTTTCTTAATTGAAGGAATTTATTTCCACTTCACAAGTTAAGAATATATGAAGCTATTACTTCCAACATGGAAGAGCAGCAAATCATGACCCTGAAATTTTCTTAACCTTCACTTTGCAAATATGAAGCTACAATAAAATCTAAACTACAATCTTCCCTGAGTCCATAGGCTTAAGGAGTAGTCTCACTGCAAATAAGATTCAGAATATCATGCTCCATGCGTGCTTCAGGAAATTTTTGTTTTCAGAAAATCCAGACTTTAAGATGGCAATTTTTGAGACTATTTTAAGAAAAAAAATATCTCTGAAAAGTGAAAAAATATTTTGCCCTCTCTTTTTACATACAAAACTTTGAAACTGCTTATTCTTTTTTCTTTTGTATATTTTACTTTCCTTTCCTCCCAACTCCTTGTTATTAATCAATAGATATTTTTAGCAGAATCAAATCTATAAGGAATGTGATCAGTCTTGATAACAGCATCATTTACTGTGCCAGTATATAATAAAAGCAAGCAGACACTGCAGTACTGCTATTCAAAATAACAACTGAATTATAATGTCCTTTTATTTTTGAGGGATTTCAGCAAACCTTTATTAATTATTAAGCTAGTAGCATTTTGTGTAGCACTTTTCAAATGTCATGTTGTTAAACTTTTTTGAACTGATGTAGAATATTGCAAAAACTCCTGAGGAGGTAAGTCTACTGACTAGTCTAAGCTATCAGATTTTCATTTGACATACATATATTATATTGCAATGTAACAAGGGAATTGAATGCTTTAGAATGTTAACTCTGATGATCTATTACTCTCAAAAGAACACCAATTGATGACAAATTAGGAACCTGATGACTGGGAGTAGGAAAATTCTACAAAATTAAGACCAAAATTTTCTGGAAGAGTGAGACCTCTTTACATAGTATTATATCCAAGAGATCCCTACTGATATTTACTGGTTGTCTGTAACTTTTAATATAGTCCTTGTAGAATTTGGTGTAGTTCCTAATTCTCTAAATGTAAATGTTATGATTTTTTTTTAATCCATCTTTTTTCAGGATACTCATTTTAGTGTATCATAATTGCCATAAAAAAAAAAAAAAGTAAAATTGTCTGCTGCATGTTCATAAGATCTTACATATATATATGCTGGAGAGTTTTACCAAAGGAGCAAATGCTGAGATGACAGTTTCTTTCCATTCTTAAAGAAGGAGACTTTTACTAAAACAAAACAAACAAACAAACAAAACCAAAACAAATAAAGGCAGAGAGAGAAGATTAGAGAGCCATATTTGTGTGATACAGAGGCCAAATACTGCAACAATTTGTATGAGTCACTTCTAGCTCACTTACCTGTAGAATCATAGAATGGTTTGGCTTGAATGGGACATTAGAAATCTTCTAGTTTCAAACCTCAGCCATGGGCAGGGATGTCACCCACTAGATCAGGTTCCTCAAAGCCCTATCCAGCTTGGACTTGAACATTTCGAGAGATGGGGCATTCGCAACTTCTCTGGGAAAACTGTTCCATTGTCTCACCTTCCTGACGGTAAAGAACTTGTTCCTAACATCCAATCTAAATTTTATCTCTTATAGTTTAAAAGATTCCCCATTGTCCTCTCACTATCAGCCCATGTAAATGACACGTCCCTCTTACAGGTCCACATCTTTCTCGTGCTGAAGACCCCAGTCCTGGAAGCAATACTCCAGGTGAGGTCTCACAAGGGCAGAGTAGAGGGTGTTATGGGTTTAGCTGATAACCCTAGATTTAGGCTTTAAAGTTCAGACCAGGCCAGAGATGGTCAGCTGACTTGAGCTGAGCTGGGATAGCTAGCAGCTGACTTCTTCTAGCCAACATGAGACAGAGGGGGAGAATCACCTCCCTTGACCTGCTGTCCACTCAACTGTTGATGGATCCTAGGATGCAGTTGGTTTTCTGGGCTGCAAGCACACACTGTTGACTCATGTCTAGCTTTTCAGCTGTGAGAATCCCTAGGTCCTTCTTTACAGACTTGCTCTCAATGAGTTCTTCTCCCAGTCTGCGCTCATATCTGGGATTGCCCTGAACGAGGTGCAGCACCTTGCACTTGGACTTCTTCAACTTCATGACGTTCCCATGGTCCACTTCTCAAGTTTGTTCAGGCCCCTTGGATCGCATCCTTTACTTCTGTTCTGTCAGCTGCACTGTTCAGCTTTGGGTCTTCTGCAAACTTGCTGAAGGTACACTCAATCTTGCTATCTGTATTGTTGGTAATCGTATTGAAGAGCACTGGCCAAAAGACAGAGCCCTGTGGGACACCACTTGTCACTGACCTCCACTCTCCACCTAGATATAGAGCCATTGACTGCAACTGTCTGGCTGCATCCATCCAGTCAAGTCCTTATCCACTGAATAGTCCACCTTTCAAATGCGTGTCTCTCCAATCTGGGGATAAGGATGTCAAATGGAACCATATGAAAGGCCTTACAGAATTCTTGGTAGACAGTATCAGTTGATCTTCTCTTGTCAAACTTTTCAGTCACTCCATCACAGAAGGCAACAAACTGGTCAGTCACAATTTGCCCTGGATAAAGCTGTACTGGCTGTCTCAGATCACCTCCTTGTCTTGTATGTGCTGAAACATTGTTTCCATGGGGACCTACTCCATAATCTTACCTAGCACAGAGATGAGGCCCACTGATTTGTAGTTGCCTGGATCTTCTTTTTCCTCTTTATAAAAACAGGAGTTAAGTTACTCTTTTTCCAGTCCCTGGGGACTTTGTCTCACTGTCACAAGTTTTCAAATATGATGTAGGTTTGTTAGGCCACAACATCAGCCAGTTCCCTCAGGATCCCAGGATGCATCCAAGTCATCAGGCCCCATAGACTTCTGGCTGTTCAGTTTCACTAAAGAGTCTCAAACCTGTTCTTCACTTACAGTGGGAGGGACTACTGGTATATAGTACCTGCAGGTGATGCAAAATTTCAGACACCGGAAAAAAAGAGAAACAGAAGTTTAACTAAACATTAACATTTAAATGACTATCAAATATGGTAATTATGAGTAGTGTTTTCATGTTTTACACTGGAATTCTAAATGAGAAGAGAGTAGCTACAGTGAGTAGCTTCAGTGAAGAGAGATAGTTTGATACCATGTATCCAAGTAATATAACTGTTCTGGATTATATCCAAATGTTAGTAGCAAAATAGAGTTTAGATATTTAGGGCTTAATGATATTACAATAAAGATACAATGTTATATTTATAAAAGAGATGCTACCTAGTTATTTTTTATTGGATTGTAAAATATGATGATATTTCCTATCACTGCCTGAAAATGTTCCATAATTTTAAGCTATTTTACATCATGACTTGATAATGATATATTACAGGGAAAAAAAGATTTATTGTAAGATTTATAAACTCATACAGATAGACAATAACAATTATAAATAACCTTTGTTGCTACAACTGAAAAACATCTGGTAATTCCTTCAAAGAAAAAGAAACATTCATGTGTAAAGGTGTGTGTCTTGGTTTGAGATAAGCAAATGCCAACCCCCCCAAGCACAGAGAGAAAAGCCTCCCTCCTAACACCAGGGAAAGGGAGGAAAAGAGAGGGGAAAGAAAAAAAACACTTCAAACCGCGTTTATACTAAAACTACATATATTTTTCACAGAAAGAAAGAGACAATTAGAAGAGAGTACAAATATACACTCACACAAGTCTGCAACAACAAGTTCCCCGCTTCAACTTCTTAACGAACACACAAATTCTACTGTCCTAACTACACATTACTTAAGAAGAAGCTTATTCCCCAGGGAGACAAACTCAAGCAGAAAGGAGAGACCCAGAACAACACATTTTACTTTCCTGAGATACCCTGTGAGCCAGTGGTGGGCCTGGTCCTCTCCATCCCCCCTGGGACAGCATTGTGAGTCCTCCCAAGAGGAGGGCTGAGAAGCGACTGCCTTAACCACTCCCACACTGGTTCCTACTTCCCTGGAGATGATGTCATAATGTGGTATGGAATACAAAGTTACTGGCTAGAAGAGGTCAGCTGTTAGCTCAGCCCAGCTCAAGTCAGCTGACAGCTTCAGCCTAGTCCAAACCTAAGAGCCCAAATTTAGGCCCACCTAGGTGAACCCATAACATTCTCCACCCCTTATTCCATACCATATTATGTCACTCATATCTTAGGTTCTCATGCTTAAACACTCTTTATTTTTCCAGGGCTGTTTTCCAGCCCTCCATAATGTGGCTAAGAGTCCATTAGGATTGGGTAGATATTTCAGATGCGAACAAAGCAGGTCAACTCAGGTCATCTTATCTGATGTTTCATGTCTTTCACTAGGGTTACCATCCTCTCCTCAGGAGTCTTTAGTTTCCCACTGGGGTTAGAATAGTGTTCACAGTCAGATCCACCCCTTGGCCTCATCCACCTACAGGTGATCTGAGGCATCATAGGCCCATTGAGCCAGGAACAACCCTCCCCCAGCCAGTCCAGGGTGTGATGTTCTTCATTGGATCAGCTCTTGGGCACATCAACACTCACACGATGGGTTTCAAAGATTCAACTCCAACCGCAGTGTCCCACCACATATCAACAGCTTACGCAGGCTTCTCTTCATTCTTTCTCCTTGGTCACACAGAAGTACTACAGTTCACCATGTGACCCATACCCCTTAGCAGCAGTCCTAACAGCTTTGGCAGCCTCAGAAGCAGCCCCGACAGAGGCACAAGCAAGCAGCAGAGGCAGAAGCAGCCCCAGCGGCTCGCAGCCCTGGCTCGCTCACAGCCCTGGCTCGGCTTGCAGCCTCTCACGGCTCGCGGCCTCTCATGGCTCGCAGCCTCTCACGGCTCACAGCCTCTCACGGCTCGTGGCCTCTCACGGCTCGTGGCCTCTCACGGCTCACAGCCTCTCACGGCTCGTGGCCTCTCACGGCTCGTGGCCTCTCACAGCTCACAGCCTCTCATGGCTTGCAGCCTCTCACGGCTCACAGCCTCTCACGGCTCGCAGCCTCCCCTGGCTCGCTCGCAGCCCTGGCAACAGCCCCGCCAGGAACAGCTCTGGCTCCTGCGGGTCGCTCAGCACTGCGGGCGCTGGTTCCGGGCGCCGCATCTGTAGGGTTCTCTGCAGGGGGTTCCGCAGCTCCTCTTTTCCCATTCACTGGGGTCTCACAATGGCAAGCACGCTTCACAGCTGTGGATAACCTTAAGAATAGTGTTCACGGTCAAATCCACCCCTTGACTTTATCCACCTACAGGTGGCCTGAGGCACCATGGGCCCATCAAGCCTGGAACAACTCCTTCCCATGCCAGTCCAGGTGAGATGCTCCTCATCAGCTCAGCTCCTGGGCACATCAGCATTCACATGATGAATCCTCAGGGATTCAACTCAAACAGCCGTGTCTTGCCACACATGAACAGCTTACATGGGCCTCTCTTTTTCTGCAGTGGCTACATTCACAGCAGGCACCAGTTGAGCTGTTTGAACTTACAAAGACAGTGAAACAGTGAAAATGAGCATTCAACAGTAAGGGAGAGTTGTTTACTTTATCCATTCTGGATGTACCTAAACAAGGCAGTTATCAATCTATCTTCCTACAACAATCCTCTTGGGAAGCCTGCCAAAATTCTGGGACATCCGCCAAGGTCCTCCGTCGCTCCCGGGTTTCGGCACCATTAACTGTCTTGGTTTGAGATAAGCAACTGCCAACCCCCACCAAGCACAGAGAGAAAAGCCTCCCTCCTAACACCAGGGAAAGGGAGGAAAAGAGAGGGGAAAGAAAAAAAACACTTCAAACCGCGTTTATACTAAAACTACATATATTTTTCACAGAAAGAAAGAGACAATTAGAAGAGAGTACAAATATACACTCACACAAGTCTGGAACAACAAGTTCCCCGCTTCAACTTCTTAACGAACACACAAATTCTACTATCTTAACTACACATTACTTAAGAAGAAGCTTATTCCCCAGGGAGACAAACTCAAGCAGAAAGGAGAGACCCAGAACAACACATTTTACTTTCCTGAGATACCCTGTGAGCCAGTGGTGGGCCTGGTCCTCTCCATCCCCCCTGGGACAGCATTGTGAGTCCTCCCAAGAGGAGGGCTGAGAAGCGACTGCCTTAACCACTCCCACACTGGTTCCTACTTCCCTGGAGATGATGTCATAATGTGGTATGGAATACAAAGTTACTGGCTAGAAGAGGTCAGCTGTTAGCTCAGCCCAGCTCAAGTCAGCTGACAGCTTCAGCCTAGTCCAAACCTAAGAGCCCAGATTTAGGTCCACCTAGGTGAACCCATAACATTCTGATATATCTGTATTAGCTAATGAAAAATATAAATGTTTCCACACAATTATTTTACTGTGCTCGTGATATCTAATTCAAACATGCTTGAATATTAATAATCATATAAATTATAAATATTTCTTCTTATACAAAGCCTTCAGTTGTAGATGAAATTTTCACTGTTTCTGCTGATTCCAGTCAAACATTTAGAACTTGATCTCAGTACACTTTTAAGTTATGGGAAGAATCCCAACAAGATCAAAAGGATTTGAGATTAGTCTTCTTTTACTGAAACAGAGGTATTCTCCTTAGATATGGTTTTCGAAGACACTGATGCACACAGAATTTTTCTTATGAACTTCCTGAAAAGAAACTTTGGAAAAGTGGATTTTTAATATATAAGGAACAGAACAACATGATATATTCAATTAAAAAAGAAAAATGTGTATTTAAAAAAAAAAACTTTTTTTCCCTCACAATTGAGCTTGGACCTATGAAAAAACAAAAAATATTTTGTTATATTTCAATGTTATAATTGACATCTAAATTACTATGTGGTGGGGATTAAATAGCTACAGACAAATGTGTTTAGTGTTCTTTGTGATGTGACCTTACCACAAATGCATGTATCAGAATAGATGCTGGCATGCATTTACTTTATGAACTGCATTCTGTCCATAAGACTATTTAGAATCCTTTTGTCATTATACAGGCTTTTTCATAGACTCATAGAATCATTAAGATTGGAAAAGACCTCTAAGTTCATCAAGTCCAACTTCAAGCAAATACCACAATATCCACTAAATCATATTGCAAAGTGTCATGTCTGCTTGTTTTTTGAATGCTTCCAGTCATGATGACTCCATCATCTCCTTAGGAAGCCTGTTCCAGTGCTTAACCACTCTTTCAGTAAAGAAATTTTTCCTAACATGCAAAGTGAATCTTTGGTGTGAACTGGGGCCTTTTCTCCTTTTCTTATTGCATGTTTCCAGGAAGAAAAGACCAACCCACACCTCACTACAACCTCCTTTCAGATAACTTTAGAGAGCAATAAGGTCTCCTGACCCTCCTTTTTCCACAGTAAACAATCTCAGCTCCCTCAGCTGCTCCTCAGCAGACTTGTGCTCCAGAACCTTCATCAGCTTTGTTGCCCTTCTCCGGATATGCTCCAGCACCTCAATGTTTCTTATAGTGATTGGCCCAGAAATGAACACAGGTTCTAGGTTCTGCCTCACCTGTGCCAAGTACAGAGGGACAATCACTTCCCTGATCCTGCTGGCCACACTATCTTTGATTCAAGCTAGGATCCCACTGGCCTTCTTGGCCACCAGAGAACATTGCTGGCTCATGTTAGGCTAGCTGTCAACCAACACTCCCAGGTCCTTTTCTCCTGATGTTCAACCTGAATCATCCCTGGTGCAGCTTGGGACTATTTCCTCTAATCCAATTGCTAGTTGTCCAGAACCTGAATTTTATCTGTGCAAAGGCATTACTGAACCTACTGAAAATGTATTTTACTTAATTTTAAATTTTGAAGCTTGAGCAGCAGGAGAGACAAAGTCATGTCTGCTGCTGAATGTAGGATCTGAATTCTTGACCCTCAGTAAACCACTTTCTCAAATAAAAAACAGGAAGAAAACAAGTCTCTTCCTCTGTTCTCCCATGTACTTTGGAGTGTTTTCAATATATAATCAATGCATATGTCAAAGGTAGATAAAAGGTCTTTAATTACTGTGGTTTTCCTCTCTTAAATTGTCAATGATTCCACAATTACTTTGGTTTATTTCCACTAAAGGTAACCTTTATCACTGTATCTGGTGAAGCATAAAAACTCCAGGCATCCATTCATTGCCTCATTTATTCTTCAAATTCAAGATTACTAAATTGACCTTTTGTTTTCATTAAAAATAGACTCTTGAAGTAAACTTTAGAATAAAATTATAACCATTAAATAGCAATTATTTCTAGATTAGGAATTAATATTTTTAAAACCACCAAGAAAATTGATTCTGTACATCTAATCCAAATCAGTAAAATCTGAACATTTATCTCATTTAAAGTAGATGAGGATTTGACTAGACAGGACGCCTTTATTACTGTATCTCTAGAATTGCTAATTATCTATTATATGTTTTGTTTAATATATTCTTCATTTTGATTATTCCCTACAAGCATCCAAGCAAAGATATCTTCATCACTCTTGCTTCTAACCTTACGCAGCATATTTAATTCATTTCTTTTCCATTTCTGCCACAAAATGTTTTGATCAGATAAGCAATTTCATGAATTCTAGTTTCTTAGGAAAATCACAAAACTTTCCAAAGTGTTTCTATCATGAGAATACAATTTTAGGACTCAATAAATAAATTAGGCTTTAGGATTTTTTTTTTTTACATCAAAAAAAATGATGACAGATTATTAAGAAATCTGCACGTAAAGAAATTCCTCAAGGCTATTCTACTTTGAACGGAATTTGCCTTCTAGAGAGCTATCACTTCAGTCTTGCTCTCTTATCATAACCCAAAGCGAAATGGATAAAACCAGGGTGAGGAATCAGACCATGTAAAGCAACTATGATTCAGACATCATTAAGAGTCTGAAAGGGTCATGATTTTATCTAAAATATGACAATAATTATCACCTTTGAGAATATAATTGATTGCAGGTCAGTACAATGTGTTCTAATTCAACTACTTTCGTTTGAGACTTCACTACTGAAAAATATCTTTGAGGAACTATTGCATTGGAGAAATTCAGTAGTAGGATTTCAGGAGGAATAATGCCATGCATGGAGACATTCTGGGTTCTGAACTGCTTGGAAACCAACTTGGCTCAGAAGAACCTGCGGGTCCAGGTGGACATAAGTTGAGTATCAGCCAGTAACATGTGATCACAGCAAAGGCAGCTCAGGCTGCATTAGAAGGAGTGTTGCCAGCAGTTGGAGGCAGGTGATCCTTCCTCTCTACTCAGCACTCCAGGCCATACTTGGAGTTCTGTGTCCTGTTCTGGGCTTCCAAGAGATAAATGGCCATATTGGAGAGCAGTGAGAGGCTTTGAATCTTTTGGTAATACTGTAGGAAGATTTCTAGCCCAGTGTTTGCCCTCTTCATCTTTTTGATCTTTTTGTTTGCCCTGTTATTTTGTGCCATGCTGCATAATTACAGAGTGATGTTTGCTTCTGTACAAGTCAGCAAAAAAGAAATTGCATAGCCCACATTGGCCTCTTTTCTTTGCATTAATTATGTCAGTTTTGTTTTGTTATTTTTCAGAGTGTTTCAAGCATTGCCAACTTGAGGAATTTCATCCTTATAGAAATAATATTTTCTTTAATTTGGGAAGGCATATTAAATTTTTGCTATTACTTCTACATGAGTTAAAAAAGATTAATGCTGTAATATGGATATTTATCGAGAATGTTTTATGCAACATACCATGAAAAAACATGTCCTGAGCTTAGGATAGAGATTTTTCATGAGTCTACATTCAACTTTCCTTATTATTAATAGAACAGTTGAAGACTAGTGGTTCTCAGTTTGTTTACAGATAAATATTGGAATTTTTAGTTACATGGATGTTAGCTGACAGAAATTTATATAGAAAAATAAATCCTGAAATGTATTGTACATACATAGGGCATATGTGATTTCAGTCATACAAATAAATCTGTGATAAATTTCTTTATAGTAGCTTTTATAGGTTTTTGTTGTTTGTTGATTTTACTTATTTGTGTTGAAAATAGTGCTGGTAACACAGTGTTGTATGAAGGTTCTTTATGTACTTCTTTGATCGTACCTCAATACACTTCCTCAATATTTTTAGTTTTTTTTATTGAAAATCATTAAACATACAGATCATCTCTTGTATGCATTTTGGAGCTGCTAAACGATGAGAAAAACTTTGGTGAGAGAAACATCTTTCGACACCAGATAAAAGTGATAGAAACTCCTGATTATACCTGTAAGCTGATCTAGATGCTTAACTATTCTTCGATTTTGCTGCACCAAGAAAGTATATGAGTAGTTGTTCAATAAACCTGCAAAAAGTGCATTTTACTCATTTTTTTCTGACAATCCTGTCTTTTGAAATAGATACAAATGGTACCACTATGGTCGTGCAAGACTTTTCAGTCTTGCAATTTGGTGATTTATATCAAAAGAAATTCAATCCCTTTATTATTCATAGCAAAAGCTGAATGGAAAATTTTATTTCTTGATGTCAGTCTACTCGTTTCATGCTTGAAGTACTCTATACTTTTATCTTTGAAATGAAAGTGCTAGACTTGGAGGAAACCGCACAAGCTGAGTGGTTTTAAACCCATTAGTTAAGATTTGTTTATGTATATACTTTAAAACTGTTAATTATTACCTAATACTGTACAAGAGAAGTTCATCTGGATCTAAATCCGATGTAAATGCTGCTGCAAGGTTCAACTCTTTTCAGCCAGATGGACAGGTTTACACAGTCACTTTTAGCGAACTGCTTGTGCTGAGCTCATTTTGAGGCTGTCTGTTCATTCAAATGAACAGTCTTGTAAGATAATAAGTTTGAACTGAGACTTCATGTTTCCTATCTAAAGCCATTGACCCATGGGTGAACAGAGAACAAACTAGTTCCTCGGTAAGTAGGAAAGGGAGTAGCAAGTGTAATTGTAGCAATGTTTTCCTTACCTTTGTAATTATTAACCTAGCAAGCAACAATCAGTGCCTAAGGGATGCAATGATTTGTGTCAAATTGCCAAGAAAAAGTGAAATTCATTAGAAATAAAAGATAAATTGCTTGGGTTTTACAGAAGTTAATCATTTTAATGATACTGATATTCCACTGTGTATTCTGTAACTGCCAGTATAAAAGAGACAGTGTCTGAGAATCAGTGCTTGCAGTCCAGCACAGATAGAGAATAGATACTGCAGTTACCTGCTTTACTTCATCACCCTTTCTTGGGATTTGAAAGAAATAGTCTAAGGACTTTAGAGGGTTATAGATCAAATGCTGAAAATGCTGGCCGCACTGATCACTTGACCACCAGCCAGCAGTGCAAGCAATGCAAAACCAGCTGACACCAAGGCAAACTCAGACCAACCCTGAGACCCTGCACTGTCAGGTCAGCACAATAAGGGAGATCTCCTTTGTTTTGATTTACATCTAAGTTGTCCATCCATAGCTTCCTTAGTTTGTTTTAGTTTTGATCTCCTTTACCTACAGAATTACATCTCTGGAAGTCATCTGATCCAACATCCAGCCAGTAATAGAATTGTTGCCAACATAAGATCTTGCCACTGTGACTTTGGCTAGCTGAGTATTAAAAACCTGAAAGGATGCAAATTTTACACTTCCCTGTGTTATCCCACTCCAGTACTGGACTATCACCCCAGTAAGAATATATATTTTCTAAGAGGTAACCTGGGATCCCAAACTGTAACCTGTGGCCATTGTCTCTTGCTTAAAACTGTGTTGTGTTTGTAATTCCTCCTCATACAGCTGTAAATAGTGTACTGCTTTCCTCGTCTTCTTCTGATTGATAAGGTCAGCACACTCAATGTCTAGTTTTAAGTGATGGGCTGAAACCTCCTGACCAGTCAGATAAGTAATTTACAATTTTTTATTCTTTTGTTTGTTTGTTTGCCTTTTTTTGCCCTGACAAATGTTTCTCCCATATATACTGTGGTCACTGTTTCAAGCAAATCTTGAACTCTTAACACTTTGAATAATACCTGAATGCTAGTGTTGAGTTGCTCCTTCCCTCAGGAGTTCCCTAGTATCTATCTTGAAGTTATGACACACAGAATTGTAGTCTTTGCATTTACTCCAGTATGATATCTGCCCAGTCTGTCATGTTGCCTACCAGTCTATCAATTTAGAGATCTGAAGTAACTGAAGAAAATAGTATTTCCAAGTCCCTTAATAATTAAAAAGACTCAAGACTATAGGTATTCCTATTCCTGATTTCCCAAAAGAATTTAGCACTCAGGCTTTGAACACTTGCACTTAATTCCCCATTTCAGTGTGGTGAATGAAGCATAACCCCACAATGGGGTTATTAAGAATATTATTATTAAGAGGTCACAAGAATCAAATTATATAAGCTGTAGGAGATTGTACATTTTAAAAAATAAAAGCCAGCTTGCTTCACAATCACCAGTTTCCTGCCTTTCATAACCATTTCATATGTTTACTTCCTTTTAATATGCTACTTTCACTGCAGATAATTTCTGACCAAATTTAAGAAATCCTGCAATTTGAAAAATACATAATTAACTGTAACCCTTTTAATCTTTTAAGACTGAAAAAAAAACCCCTGGATTTTAAAAAATAACATGCCTTGAAAAATGATCCAGCAAAATTGAAATTTTTTTACAAATATATGCCCAAGCTTTATACTAATTGTTTTGATAGAATACAGAATAAAATATTTTCAGATTTTTCCTCTTTGATTTAATGCATCTGGAAAAAAGATGTAAGTCCTTTTAAAATAGCTTTTCTTACCTTGCTGACATAACAGTACAGTTGCCAAAATAAATCATGTATCAAAGTCTTTAACTTCTGAGTATAGCTTTTTTTTCTTTTTGCTCTCTACACAAAAGCTGAAATGCTATACTTTAATGAACTCTGTTTTAAGTAACTGCCCTAAGCAAAATGCAATTTAAATACAAAGAATTAAATGAGTCCTTAATGTGTCACAAATCGATAACATAAAAATGGATCCTGATTTTTGACAAGGGCTGGTACAGATGACCTTTTGCCTCAGGAAGATAGCACTCCAGCCTAAACTATTATAGACAATCCTAGTGTCAGCAGCATGACTATTTTATATGACATACATTTTCTTTCTGAACACTTCAGGCTCAGTTCAGTGATTATGCTGTGCACTGTCTATGTATTTTGCCCCTAGATTACTGCAGAGAAAAAAAATGCAGGAAATATTATACTCAAATAGGCTTGCAGACATTTATTATTACTTTTACCTTCTCATTGTGCTGCAGGTTTTTTGTGTCCTCTTTTATATGAGAATGTTTAGCAGAAAAAGTCCCACAGAAGAAAAAAAAGGAGAAAGCTTTTAACTCTTTCTGATCTAATAATAAAGATAAAACCAGACTAGCCCTGTTTTTGTAATACAGCATTTCCAAATTCCCCATTATGTAAATTGATACTTAATTACTGACGAACGGAATATCAATTCCCCAGTATCTATTGGGCCTTCCTATCCAGACAGTTGATGATAAAACATTTTACTTTCATTTTATTCTAAAAAATCTTGAGTTGCAGAACATTCAGACACCTAATGCAAAGCTGAGAATAAAACTGTATTAATATTTCATGTTTTGTGTAGTATATCAGTGAAACATAGTAATTCTTTTCTTTTTATGATAAAATATAATATGCTTTATTGTCTTATTAAGATGAATAATCAGGATTTTGTTAAATTACAGATGGATTATTTTATATTTTATATTTTTTCTGCACTCTTACTTTCCAAGCTCTTTTACATTGTTCTGATTTAAAAGGTGTGTTACTAGTATGAATACCTCATTAAATTATTTGCTTTTACCAAGATAGCCTTATGTGACTTATTTTTTATTCATGAAAATTTAAGTATCAGTGATTATGCAAGAAATTCGAACATTCTTTTCATGAAAGAAAACATCCTGTTACTCCAATATTATATAATTATCTGCAAGTGAGATTTGTTCCCTAAATATATTCTACATGTAGGGTTACTTGCTTACACATAACCAGATGACAGAGCAGCCTGTTTGTCTCTCCTTTCTCTGCAGAGTTCAGGAGGAAGCAGAGGTGTTAAAGTGTGCAGATTGTTTACTTCACTTATTCAGTTTACTAGGAAGTGTGAGTGGCACACCTTAAAATCATGAGAGACAAATTTGAAGATTGAAGGGAATAGTGGTGGAAAATGCTCCTTCTTAGCAAGAAAATTGCTAATTGGAGGGTGTATTTTTGTGAAGATTTAAGTCACAGACCATACATAGTAGAACATATATATCTTCATCACATAGTCAGGGTTTATGGTAAACTTCATCACATACTTATGGTTCATGGTAAACTTGCAGTTGGACTGAGATTCAAAAAGGAACTTTATAAACTTTAGCTCATATCTTGCTGAGTTAAACTTTACCATCCTTATTTTACTGAGAATGTTTATTTTTTCATGTTACAGTTTCTGTTTGCCACTAATAGGAAAATGACAATAGAAAAAACAGTTCTGGAAAAAAACATATATATTATTTATGGATTTTTAAAATGTTTTTAACTATAGGTTCATATTCTTTTTAAGCAATTCTACATGTTTTACCTCCCAGTCTGAGTAGCCTACAAGTAATATCCTTGATGTTAAAGGGGTAAAATTAACAGAAATCTTTGAGTTTTAAGGAAATCAACAAGAATAAATGTAAAAAGTGGGGCCCAACCACATGAATGTGTCCTGTGGGTTAAAAGGATTCATGATTTAATTACTCTCAAAATATGAGTATTACAGGGATTTGTTTATGTGTCCTAGTCTTATAAAATGTAGACTCTATGTGGTTAAATTTTCCACCTATCTTGTTCTGCCATGTTTATACCCTATGTATGCTATACTTCTATTTATTAAATTAGTTTTTTATCAAGTGAAAAAGAAATATCCTTACATATGAAACAGGATAAATACTTACAGAATGTAGGGAAACTCTAACAACTATTATACACTAAACATCAAAACAAATTAACAGTAAGTCACTGAAAATATATTGAAATGATAGAATGCTCAGCAAAATATATTTCTGAAACTGAGTCATTGACAGAGTTATTTCAGAGGCATTTGGTATATCTTCCATCTCAACATATCTTAATAATAAAATATGATTTATCAAGGCTTCAATTCTTTCTCCTACTTACTGGTTAATATTTAATTTGTCTCTGCCAACCTGGTAAGGTAAAATTTGAACTACAAAAGACAGGGGAGAGTTATAGAGATAACCCACACAGCAAAACAAGGCTCAATTAAGGATTCTTCCAGCAAGAGCATGCTGCAACACAACAATGCACAAACAATCCAAGAGTTTATTTTAAAGCATTGATGATTAATTTCAAGGAGGGAAGGCAGGCAGGCTTGGGAAGGTTAGGTTTGGAAAGGGAGGATGGAGGAAGGCAGAAAGACAGGCAGGTGGGAAGATGGGAAGAAATGAAGGGCGGAGAGGCAGAAGGACAGAAGGGCGGAAGGAAGGAAGGGTGGAAGGAAGAGCAGAAGGAAGGGTGGAAGGAAAGAAGGGCGGAAGGGCGGGTGGAAGGGCGGAAGGAAGGAAGGGCAGGAGGGAAGAAGGAAGGAAGGGCGGAAGGGCGGAAGGGTGGAAGGAAGGGAGGAAGGGTGGAAGGAAGGAAGGAAGGGCGGAAGGAAGGGCGGAAGGAAGGAAGGAAGGAAGGGCGGAAGGAAGGAAGGAAGGGCGGAAGGAAGGAAGGAAGGGTGGAAGGAAGGAAGGGCGGAAGGAAGGAAGGGCGGAAGGAAGGAAGGGCGGAGGGAAGGAAGGAAGGAAGGAAGGAAGGAAGGAAGGAAGGAAGGAAGGAAGGAAGGAAGGAAGGAAGGAAGGAAGGAAGGAAGGAAGGAAGGAAGGAAGGAAGGAAGGAAGGAAGGAAGGAAGGAAGGAAGGAAGGAAGGAAGGAAGGAAGGAAGGAAGGAAGGAAGGAAGGAAGGAAGGAAGGAAGGAAGGAAGGAAGGAAGGAAGGGCGGAAGGAAGGAAGGGCGGAAGGAAGGAAGGAAGGGCGGAAGGAAGGAAGGAAGGGCGGAAGGGCGGAAGGAAGGGCGGAAGGAAGGGCGGAAGGAAGGGCGGAAGGAAGGGCGGAAGGAAGGAAGGAAGGAAGGGCGGAAGGAAGGAAGGGCGGAAGGAAGGAAGGGCGGAAGGAAGGAAGGAAGGAAGGGCGGAAGGAAGGGCGGAAGGAAGGGCGGAAGGAAGGGCGGAAGGAAGGGCGGAAGGAAGGGCGGAAGGAAGGGCGGAAGGAAGGGCGGAAGGAAGGGCGGAAGGAAGGAAGGAAGGAAGGAAGGAAGGAAGGAAGGAAGGAAGGAAGGAAGGAAGGAAGGAAGGGCGGAGAGAGTAATGTAATTCTTTCCTTAGCAGCACAGCTGAGAGGAAGATATATTAGTGTAACCACACATATTAATTGAAGAGAAATTGTCATCACATTATATTAGCAAAACCAATACTGTTCTTTGAGTAATATTCATGATCCTCTTTAAACATCTTGACACTACAACATAATTCTCGTCTTGGATAAACACCCAAAAGACCACATATAATATGAACATTTTATGCTTAATTAAAATATCAAAACCCCAAGAAAATTGTGTTGACACAGGCCAAATACTTTGTGTAACATGTCAATAAGGTCTACCAGTTAATTTATTCCAAAATTATCTTTCTATCATTTCTCTACCAGTTAATTTATTCCAAAAATTTCTTTCTAACATTTTATCTAATGATCGTTTCTCTCATCTTTTTTCATAGCGACAAATCAACTGAAAGTTAGAATGGACATTTTTCCATTTCTACAAAAAATATTTATCCATCAGCTTTTTTTGGTTAGAAAGGTCAGTATGGGCAAATTGTTGTCATATATTTGAATTTGGAACAGGAATATCCCTCAGGAACACCACAACAAGTTATTTGCAAGGTGATCTCTTTTAAATACTTGTTTCCACACTTTAACTTACTCGTTATAAAGAAAATTAAAATAAAATGCTACAAAAAATGCATAAAATATAGTTCGGCATTCCATTTCTAGAGACAATATACAATTCTATGCGAATAATTACCTGAGATACATTCTGATAATGAATATATAGAATTCCACAAAGGTACACACAAAAATCTGTGATGGACCACTCCTTTGAAGTAATAAAGACCTGGAGATGAAAACATAGAGCACAGGTTTGAAGAGAAAGGTCTGAAGATTGTTGTGAATACGTTGGATACAAATCATCAGCATGTCCCTGCAGCTAGAAAGGCCAATCACAAAATGTTATGTTTTAGAAAGAGTGTCTTTATCACTGTTCTTCATTTGTGAAACTGTATACAGCGCACACTGTGTCCAGTTTTGGCCTCCCCAGTATAGGAAAGACAGTAATACACCCTTGAGCAACTTCAGTGAAGGACCATCAGAGTTGTCTTGGAACATGAGAAAAACTGGGTTGATAAAGGATACAAAAGGCATTTAATGCGGTACTGGTTACACATGTGTCTTGGTTTGAGGGGAAAAACCAAAATGTTTACCCACAAGCGGGGCAGGGGGTCTCCTCCACTATAATCACGCCACTCTTTATCAAATTTAAGAAAAGGAATTTTAATACAAGAGGGATAATTGTTCTTAACTGCTATATATATACACATATGTAAACAGGCTAGTGCAAACCACTTCCCCAACACCACAAGAGAAAATAAAAAAACAACAACAAAAAAAACCCAGGAGGTTTTCCTCCGGGAGGAAAGTTATACTTAGTGTCAATGTCACAGCCCAGCTGGCCAGAGTGAGTTTCCAATCCCTTTCCAGTGAGACAGACGAGTGGTGAGCTTTCAGATGGACTCTGTCTCTTCCCCCTGTGTTCCTTGCCAAAGGAGCAGAAAAACACGAGCAGCCAGAAGCAGTCCCGGGGCAGGCAGCAGCAGCAGCGAGCAGCCCAAAAGCAGTCCTGGGGCAGGCAGCAGCAGCAGCGAGCGGCCCAAAAGCAGTCCTGGGGCAGGCAGCAGCAGCAGCGAGCGGCCCAAAAGCAGTCCTGGGGCAGGCAGTGGCAGCGAGCGGCCAAAAGCAGTCCCGGGGCAGGCAGTGGTGAGACTGGAACAGAGGCCGGGATCCCAGATGTAGGCACCAGAAGAAACAGCCGCGGCGAGGAGAAAAAAACCAGCGTCTCAGCCAGAAGCCCTAGCAGTAGCCAGCAGAGCAGCTTCCCTCCTTGGCAGCCACCGCTCCCGCGTTCCGCCGAGCTAAGAATGGAATAATGTCCCCAAAACCAAAAGAGACAAACCTGCCCCCACCCAAGAGATCAACAGTTAACTACTTCTTTTTGTTAACTGCTGGCATGGGCAGTTAGTGGCAGGGGAGAGAATTTACATAACAATCCCAAACTACAACAACATGGAAACATATTTGATGAAGTGGTTGTGAATACACTTAAGCTCCAGTTATGATTCAGGAAGTGAAAGAAGAATAGAACAAGTACATGCCAGGAAAGACAAAAGAAAATAAAAAGATGAAGACTATAAGAAATATATGGCTGCTACTGAGAGATAGAAGAAGACAAAATGACACTAGAATAATTGGTTTCCAATTCAATTTAAAGTAACATCACATATTTTCTTTTTGAAAAAGCTATTAAGAAACACTTGCTTAAAAAAGAAAACATAAACAGACAGGAGAGGAAAAAAAAAGCTTCCTCTCTTTTCACCTATATGGGTAATTTCTTTCTAGAAAAGCAGAGTCAACTACTTCCATTCTTGAAAAACCAGAGACATACAGAAATATTTTCTGTGTATTTTTATAATATTTAAGGACATTCTTCTGATTTAATTTTTTTTAAAATTATTCATGGTCTACAGTGCCTTATATTTTGAGATGTATTTACAGAAGTACTCTACTTTGACAAGGCTATCCTAGATAGAGATTAAATTTTGAGATTGTAACTGTGTGTGGCATAAAACTATATTTGATACCATGAATATCTGTTGATACTTTGATGATACCTTTCTCTAAATGGTCAGAGAGTGAATTTATACATACATTCCTTTAACAGGGTTCAAGATGTTAAAACTAGACATCATATTTGTGTAAAAATATAGTGCATTCTTCGCTGTTGTTAAAAAGACAGTGTATTTACTGAAAAGAGAAATCTGAAAAGTGATGCATCTAAACCCAGAGATCACATACATAAAATAGTCAATATATCAATATAAATAAAGTGAAGAACCTGTTTCAACAAGCATCATTTCTAATATGATAGGAAATTACTTTGGTTTACTTGTTGATACATGGTATCTGTCTCAATATGAAATCTTCCTTATTTGCAGGTTTGAGAAGATGATTCATGTAGCATATGTTCTGATAGTCAGCACATAGGTTTCAATAAGAAATATAACTGATTCAAGTCCAACACATCTAATTCAAGAGGAAGAACATCTCATATGATGAAAAATTTATAAATGTCTTTCAAAAGATGATATATCTATGACCTGTATAAAATTTACTAAACATTGCATTTACTGAACCACAGCATTGTACTACCTGAGTAAAAGCCTTATTAAAATTTTTTCACCTTAAATATTTTGCAAAATTTTTACTAGATTTTAAGGTAAAGCTTACATTAATAAATACTTCAGAAAAACAAGAGAGTGTTAAAAATACTCACATTAAATATATCCAATACCACATGTTTCAGTTTAAGTTTTCAAAAAAACTGTAGGCAGCCTTAGTCTTTCTTCTACATTAAAGTTGAACTTTTTATAAGGTTATTGTCTATTTCATAATTTTTTGAGGTTACAAAATTAAAATTAATTAAGTTTGATCCTGTTCCCTCTGTTGTACTTATCTACATATACAATATTTCTTTTGTCTTTTCTGTCTTTTCCTGTATGTTTCTCAGAAAAGCTTAACTGAGTTTGTGTTGCTTAGTAACAGTAAATAAAACCTAATTTTCATTTCAATTTTAACTGCAGTATTGCACTACATTAAACAGTAGGTTTGTGGGGTTTTTTAGAAAATTCAATTTTCTTTTTCTGTTTGCAATAGCGATAGAAACACATTAGTAATTCTCTTAAATTATACTTCTATAATATTTTAATTTGGAAAGAAATACACAGAGTAACATTATGCAAAAGTGACATCCCACTCTAATTCAAGTAATTACATGTGCTATTTCCTATTCATATAGTGAAGAATATTTCAACTATTGCAATAGAGACAAAAATTGTAAAGTATGGTTTCATGATTATACCATGGCTTGTTTTTTCATGAGCTTTTTAGGAAGAATGTGTAGTCTTATTCATTGAGGTCTCTTCCTCTCACTTCCACTCCCTTTCCACTCCCTTCCCAGACAGTTCACAAGAGATGAATTAGGGCAAATTCCCTTTCCTATCTTCTTCCTATCTCTCCTATCTTTTGTCTATGAATTTTTCTAATCCCTTTCTGCACTTCCAGATGCTATATGCTTTCACAATCTCCTGCAGCAAAGGATTAAAAAAAAAAACCCAAACACTAACAGCCATGTAAAAAAGTGCTGTCTTAAATGTTTTAAACTGATTTTGTATTACTTTAATGACTGTCTTCAGTATTGTGGGACGTGTTCTTAAATCCACTTGTTAATTTCATTAACCGCAATCATATCCTCACTTTACCTGTCTCCTCTTTCAATTGAATAGTCAGTCACAAGCGCCTTAGTATTTCTTTTAAGAGCAGCTATCACATTCACTTTTTCAACTGCCTTTGTGCAATCTTGAATTCTACTATATTTTGTTTCTTTGTTTTTCAGATGCAAAGAACAAAAATTTTTATAGTAATTGAAGATGTGAGACTGCCAAGGTTTTCTACAGAAAAACTTGCTTTTTCTTGTTCTCAATTGCTTTCCCAATGAAGCTCAGTATTTTTCTGCCTTTTTTCCACCCCCAGGGACAGAACTGGAATGATTTTAGACATATGTCAACAATGACACAAAGATTTATTTCCTAATCTGTTTGCACCAGTTCCCAGTTCAGCATTATACATAAGTGGTTTTTATTACTTCTCCTGAGTGTATTGTTGCAATTATCTACCTTGAAGCTCACTTGCCCTTCTTTTCCCTAGTGACTAAATACCAACAAGTTTTGAGAGACTTTCTTATCAATGACATCATGTTTGACCATCCAAAAAGTTTGATTTCATAGAAAATTCAGTGTACATTCCCTTCCACAGATGAAGGGAATTCTTCTCCAACTACTCTACAAACATATTTTTCCACCAGAAAAAATATATAGGCCTAGTTTAGCACCTTACAGAATCAGGTAAAATGTTATATAACAATTTAAAAGGGGGTTTCATAGGAAACCAGATACTAGCATGTTATCAAATGCTCTGGAACCCTAACATTAAATGAATTAAAAATTAACTGAAGAAACTTCATTCCAAATTTGAAAATTCTCAAATATCTGTTGCAGTCTGTTTAAAATCATAGGAAAAAAAATCATACCTATTCTCTTTTAGAAGCAACACACCTTAAATTGTCACATGTCTGAACAGTGTATAATACATGGTTCAACACATTACAGGAAAGATTAAACTTGTAGCTTTCATCTTGATTTTACTTGATATGGATGTAGCAGAATTTTTTTTAATTGATCAAGTTTCTATGACTAATTTCACTAGCTCAGAACTCAGTTAAGTCCTACTCTGGGTCATATAAACTTTTGGGATAAGTACTCCATACTATTCTGAAGGAAAAAAAAAGACAGATAAAAGTGTATATTTCATGTGGAATGAATAGACATTATTTATCTTACTGCATATGTAGTTGTTAAAAGTCTTAAAGACAATCATTATAAAGAAGTAAATTTTTTTTTTTAATTTCACAATATCAATTTGCAACATAAGTGTGTAGGGGAATGAAAACACCTTATGTTCTGTTATTTTACAATAAAATTACTTAGCATTTTGAATTTAAATGAAAAATCTCTTCTACCTTCCTTCCATCATTATACTCTTCAGGTGTTTCCCTTTTTGCATTTCCCTTTCCCCTTTCTGAAGTTACACTGCCCACGCTCACCATAATTTTTCAAAGCTCTTTTTATGTATCCAGTAGGCTTGGATACAATCATCCTAATTTTGTTTTATCATAAAAAATATTATGGTTGTGATGTCTACAAAGAAATTGGAACATTTAGGTTATGATACTGTAGTGCCTCATGGTGAGGTAGATTGTTTGATTGTTACACTGTATTTTGCGGTCTCTCTGAATCCATATTTCTCAGACTGCAGGCTTGTTGAAGAAGCTGTTCTTTAGTAAGGGACCTACTCCAGCAAAGGGCAGTTAAATGCCTCCCTGACATCCGATCCCGTCAGATCTTGGAAGCTAAGCAGGGTCAGCCCCAGATTAGTACTTGGATGGGAGACCTCCTGGGAAATGCCGGGTGCTGTAGGTTCTAGTCCTGAGGACTTCACTGGCACCGTCCAAGCTCGCTCGGCCGTGGCAGATGAACCTCAGGACTTAAACGGTGGGGCCAGTTCTGCGCACACTGAGCCTCACCTAAAATCCACTGCGCAGGCTGGAAGGGCACACCCACGTGGGGACAGCCCTTCCCAAATCTTCGTTCACGAAGTTTGGCCCATACATACTCCAGCAAATGCTGCACCATGGAATGAACCACAGCATTTTACTGATAATGTTAAAATTTTGATCTGAACTGAAGCAAGATCCCAAAAGATATATATGGACACCATGCAAATATTTTTAAAGCAGAAGATGAAGAAGTAATATGGTTATATTCTAGGTAAAAAAGAATTTATCTCCAAACTCTACTGAAATGTCTTCATCCATTCTTATATTATTATTGGAATAATTTGAGGAATTTCAGTCTCACATGCACAGCTTTGGAAAGAGATTTACAGAGCTTGGGTTATTTTTCGAAAATTCAACTCATGTTTAAATCTTCATCAGCAGTTTAGATGTCACAATTCTAGTCAAACTTTTCTCCATATAGTACTCTTAAGTCTCATCTTCTTTCATTATTATTCACTTTCCAAGTCAATGTGCAAATGCCACAAAACTGCTGTGCTGCTTTCCGTGATTTACTTGTATAGGAAAAGTTGAAGCCAAATCTGTACTCATCTTGTGCTGAAAGAGTATTAAAGGATGAATAGTTTAAAATGTAGATTTAATGGTTAATGAAATGAGTATTAAAAAAAATGGTTTTTGGAGGAAATCTTTTGTGACCAGGATAAAAATACAAAATTGTAAGAGCACACAAAAGAAAAACAATTATTCAGAATACATTTAAGCAAGCACTTCATAGTGTCTTCTGGGAAATGTAGGGAGGAAAAAAAACCAATAAACCCCCCCCCAACAGATGAGTTAACAATGAAAATAAAGCTAATATGAAATGGATGCTCTTATAATCTATTGTAAAGGTTCTTATTTGTAAATGAATATCAAATCACTAGCAAGGAGAAAATGAATCACATCCTCCCCAAACCTTCTGTGACAATAGTCTTCAACACTGCCTCTCAGCTGTCTCAAAGAAAAAAAAAGCACTAGAAATAACATATAACATGTCAATTACAACTGTTCCTATATAAGACAAAGCAGTCACTGCATCTGAATGTAACACATAATCAACCTCATTGCAATATGATTTTTTAATCAATTATCATCAAGAAAATCAGATGATTTTAATGGTGATGAAAGCATTACCTGAGGAGACAGAAACCAGGTGAAAACTACTTAAAGAAAATAGAGAATAATTTATTAGCCGAGGGTTCACTCCCTCTTCCACACATATACATACACAGCGCAAACACACTCTTCTGTAGCAAGCAGCTTTTGCTAGAGATCATGGCAAGTAGTGGAAGAATCATTTCCAAACCACTAAATATTTGGTGTTCTTGGAAGTAATCTGTTTTCCTTTTGGAAATTACCAACTTCATCTGAAATGTTTCAAAAATCAGAGAATGGTTCAAGCTGGATGAGCTCTTAAAAATCATCTAGTTGCAACCTTCCAGCCATGCACGGGGACACCTTCCACTACACTTGATTGTTCAAAGCCCCATCCAACCTTATCTTGAATACTTCCAGGAATGGGGCAGCCACAACTTCTCTGAGAAACTTATTTCAGTGTCTCATCACTCTCACAGTAAAAAAACCCCCTTCCTTCTAATACACAATTGAAGCTTAAACTTCTCTCAATTTAAAGCCATCAGCCCTTGTCCTATCACTACATAATCTTGTAAAAAGTCCCCCTTCATCCTTCTTGTAGCTCCTTTTAGGTACTGGAAGTGGAAGGCTCCTCTAAGGTGCCCTCCAAGGTGTCCTCCTTCTCTTCTCCAGGCTGAACGACCCTACCTCTCTCAGACTGTCTTCACGGGACAAGTGTTGTATTCCTCTGATCCTCTTCATGTCCTTCCTCTGGACTTGTCCCAGCAGATCCACATTCTTCCTCTGTTAGGGGTCCCAGAGCTGGATGCAGTACTCTAGGAGGGATCTGACCAGAGCACAGTAGAGAGGCAGGATCACCTCTCTTAACCTGCTGACCATGCTTCTTTTGATGCAGCCCAGGATGCAGTCGGCTTTCTGGGCTGCAAGCACACATTCCAGGGTCATGTTGAGCTTTTCATCAACCAACACTCACAAATCCTTCCCCTCAGAGCTGCTCTCAATTCATTCTCCACTCAGCCTGTATTTGTGCTTGGGATTGCCCCTACCCAGTTGCAAGACCTTATACTTGGCTTCAACAAGTTCTCAACAGCACAAGGGAAGAAAATAATACAGAAAAAAAAATGTGTCAAGATAAAGATTGTCTATGGCCACCACAGGCAAAACAGATTCAACTTGGGAAAAATAATTTTAATTTATTGCCAATTAAAACCAAACTAGAATAGTGTGGCAAATACAAAAACTTCAACACCTTTCCCTCACCAATCCTTCATTCCAGGCTCAACTTCACTTCATTCCTAACTCTTCTGCCTCCTTCCCCTACTTTAAGAAGTGCAGGGCAAAAAAGAGTTAGAGCTTGCAGTCAGTCTATAACAGTGAAAGATAAATATTTCTCTGCTGGTGCACTAAGGCAGGAAATTGGGTGAGGTAGACAACAATGTGCTGTAGCACTCTGACCCCTTAGTCATGGACTACAGTAGATACATATTGGCAAACATATGCTGTGCCTAAGAGTGATTGTAGATTATGAAAGTTTAGATGCTTCATAAGCAGCTATAGAATAATGTGAGTGATATTAGAAAAAAATCAAACCAAACCAAAACAAACAAAAAAGCCCCAAACAATAAAACCAAACCAAACCCAAACACTCCCTACTTTCAGTATCACCAGTTTTTACTGTCAGGAAGTGTCTGTGGAAGAAATAATCTAAATTGTTAAATGAAACAGAGGACTCAAATACTTGGGATGCACCCATTTGCCTCTATGAATTCCCCCACTGCATGCTGAACTGGAGAGCACATTTGTCTGGACTGCTTGAGACTAAATATAGATTCTGCCACAAAATATAAAAGCTAATTTTGATACAGAGAAACAAACACAGAAAACCCACACAAACAAACAAGCAAAGAAAAAATAATCAAAGAGAAAAAAACAAACCAAACCAAACCAGGAAAAAAAACCCAAAACCAAAAAAAGGAAAATAAATGGAAAGAAGACCAGTCAAATATTTTGTGTAAAATAGCCACCAGCAAAACACAGATCCAGCTACTGCTATACTGACTACAAAAGAAATTGTATCTGTGCACGATCTGAGGTCTTAAATCAGATTTCTTAATTATTCTTGTGTCAGCAAGGGCTTACCACCCAAGGAAAAGAAAAACAATGAACTGAAGATATGAGGGTTTTCCTACAATGTTGACTTCATAAAACCAAAGAGAGAAAACAGATGAACATGTAGTCTTTGTTCATGTGGGCTTCTTTTCCTTTTGTGATCGTGTTTGAGCAAAACAATATATTCTTCTGATTCTGAGATTTTGTCCATTCTGTAGCATAATGTCTTCATGAACAAATTTTGGGGTTATAAATCAAGTAACTTGTCTCATGTCCCCCAAATCACTTTTTATACAACCTCTCTACATTAACTGCATTTACATGAGTTGTTTCTGCCAACACTGCTACATTAATGAAAAATGCAGATATTTAAAATCACAATCACGAGAGCTACACTGCGGAGTAAAGCTGGGTGTATTTTCTGATGAATGGGATTACAATTGTTTTGATAGAGTGAGCTAACTGTTTGTTTATGCATATACACAAAAATCTGTCTTGCATTTTTTTCTCATAAATTATGCAGGATTATCCTCTTGAAATGACTCGTCCTGTCTGACATATCCAACCTTTAATCCTTCTCAAATGCATGACATTGACTCAAATTTCATAGGTGTGAAATAAAAAGCTCAATCTTTTTGAATCAGGATTCCAATTTCTTGTATTAGTTAGCAGTGTATCCCTGCTCAAAAAAAAAAAATCCCAAATAACTGGATAAAGCCCAATAAAAATCAAAACCGCAAAAGGAAATAGAATGCATGACACCAAGTGACAGAATCTATACTTATCTAAAAGTACTGTAAATGTCTGGAAATACTCAGTTTTGGACTGCAAAGTCCTCAAATACCATTCAAAATGTTCTGAAGTGATACAAGTAGAATCTGAAGTTTTTCATCATATAGATAAAATGGGTATGTCCTGTTGTAGAAAAAGTAGTTGAATGTCAATCTCTTTTTTTTTCAGTAAAATACAGTTTATATGCCTTTTAGTTCTGATAAAAACAGAAAAAACAATGAATCTTGGGAGATAGGTTAAAAAAGGTAATTTTTTTTCAATCTCCATAAACATCAAGTTGCAGCAAAGAAACAAAAACAATTATCTGGTCCATAATTACATTAGAAATTTGTGGGCAGAAAAGGAAAAACCTATAAGTACTTGTAAAAACACCATGATCATAAATGGACACCCGTCACTAATGATGTTTCAGTGTGTGGCCTGGAAACATGTTGCAAGTGGTACATTTTTCTTTAATGAGTTTCTGGATGAACAATCCGAGTTAAAGGAAAAGAATTGAAACATATCTAGCTGTCTTTTATATGTTCCCTGGAAGGAAAGACTTTGCAGTACTAGTTGCGCAGCATGCAATTTACACGTACCACTTTAACACGTAACAATGCAATTTAGGATAAAATATTTTTAGTGACAGTGCCTTTCCTAAAATATTATTTTAAATCTTTGGCAAAACTATCTGAGAGGAGGAAGAGGTGGAGCCTTCTGATCAAGTATTGCTAGCATTTTTAAATTAATCTAATCTTTTGGTAATTTCTAATGATCTTCTAACTATGACATATAAGCAAAATAAACAGAAGTGTCATGAAAACATTTAATATGGAAAGAGTCTTTGCGTTTGTCTCTTCACAAATGAAGGTATCCTAAAAAATACCTTTGTTGTGAGTCATGTTCATTGAACTATGCTTCCCACATCACAGTTTTGTCTACTATAGTTATAGTCTTTGGAGCTTTTTGGATAATTTTATGCCAAACCCTCCCTTGCTCCTGCTTCTGACTGTCACTGTGATAGCACATGAGTTTTGACCTTTCCACTGATGTCCCCTACAATAGTCCTTACAGATTAACTATTAAAAAGAGTCACAAGCCCTCTAATAATACATTTAAGTGGAAATGAAAGCTAAATCTCCCAAGTTCTTTTTGGTAGATGCAGAAGCTTTAAAGGTCAGTAACAAACTCCTGATTTTGATGTGCAAAACTCCTCTGCATTTTTACTCGCTCAGCAGGGAAGAGCCTATGAAAGGAATTTATTGCATAGAATGCTTTCAGATGTGAAAAGCACTTATGGAACATAAATAACAGCTAGATGACCAAAGTACATGTAGTTTAGTCAGGTCAGAATAGATGAGGATAACTCTGTTTTCAAGGTGTTAATGTTCTTATAGCAGTAGAAGAATGAAATGAGCTCAATTAGAGAACTATACAGAGGTGGATTTTTGACATTTTGTCTCTAAATACCAAGAAGGAATTTTTGAACAAACTGAAGAATTTAAATTTAAATGGTAAGAAAAAAATAGTGATAAAACTCATAGAAATTTTGATGTAACAAATATTTTGAGCTTACATGCAGCAAAACTCTTTTACTAGTTTTAGAATTGCATATTGTTGAAAATAATTTCCACAATATCATCTTCAAAAGCTTACAAATATGTTTTTGCAAATGACCAAACTAGTTGCTCTTTACAATTTCTCTCAATGAATACCTTGCTTTCTTAACAACAATAGTCTTCTTGGTCATGAATACACCAAAGTTCTGTATTCATTCATTTTTCTTTACATTCAATTATTTTAAGGATGGAATGCTCTAAATGGTAATCAGAGGGGATAAATTTTGAGCTGGCAGTGTGCCCATGTGGCAAAGAAACCGAAGGGCATCCTGACTTGTATCAAAGATAGTGGCCAGCACAACTAAGGAAGTGATTGTGCCACTGTACTTGGCACTGGTGAGGCCAGACTTAGAATCATGTTCCATTCTGGGCCCCTCACTTCAAGGAAGACTGCTGGAGAATTTTCAGAGAAGGGCAACAAAGCTGGTAAAGAGTGTAAAGAGCAAATCATATGAGGTGTTGAGATTGCTGGTGTTGTTTAATTTGAAGAAAGGCAGTTTCAGGAGAGATCTTATGACTCTCTATAACTGCCTGAAAGGAGATTGTAGTCAGGTGGGGGTCAGCCTCTTCTCCCAGGCTACTAGAGACAGGACAAGAGGAAATGGCCTCAAGCTGCATGAGACGAGGTTCAGATTGGACATGAGGAAGAATTTCTTCACTGAAATTATTGTCAAGCATTGGAATGGACTGCCCAGGGAAGTGGTGAAGTCACCATCCTTAGAAATGTTCAAGAAATGGCTAGTGTGGCACTCAGTGATATGATTTGCTTGACAAATGTTTTGGTCAAAGGTTAAACTCAATGTTTTTAACGTTTTTTTCCAACCTTAATAAACATATGAAATACCTGCATTACATTTTTGTTCACTGTTGTCCAATGTTAAATTGCTGGTTCAAATAAATGAATACTGTGAATTAACAGAAAAAATATCTGAGACTAGGGAAGTGTGCTGGTTTTGGCTGGTGTAAAGTTATGTTTCTTCACAGTGTCTGGCATGGGACTGTGTTTTGGATTTGTGCTGAACACAGGATTGATAATATTGAGATGGTTTTGATATTGCTGAGCAAAGCTTACACAGAGCCAAGGCCTTTTCTGCTCTTTGTACTGCCATGCTGGTGAGCAAGTTGGGAGTGCATGGTAGATTGGGAGGAGACACAGCTGGGACAGGCAGCCCAAACTGACGAAAGGGATATTACAGATCATATTGCATCATGTTCAATATATAAACTAGGGAGAAAAAGGAGGAAGGGAGGTTTGTTTGGAGTGTTTGACTTCTCAAGTAACTATATTGGTGATGGGACCCTGTTCTTTGCAGATGGCTGAACACCTGCCTGCCAGTGGGAAGCAATAAATTAATTTCGTGTTTTGCTTGCTTGTGCATAGCTTTTGCTCTCCTATTAAAATGTCTTAAACCGAACCCATGAGTTTTTTTAGCATTTACCCTTCTAATTCTCTGTTCAATGCTGTCAGTGGGTGAGTAAATGGCTGTGTGGTACTTGGTTTCTGGCTGGGGTTACACCATGAAAAGTTTTTGTGTGGGACGGGAAGGGAGGTATGATTTTTTATTTGTTTAAAACAGTTACATTTTTGCGGCCTGCCTACTGTCTTAAAGTTCTACTTCAGTCATTTGCATTGGTACTTATATTTTATTTCAACTGGCTCTTCTACTAGAAAGATAACACTGCAGCAGCTAATCTGGGTTTTTATTAGTAAACCTGCCAGATAATCTGAAAATTTCATTTACTTACTTTCAGACAGTTTATTTTTCTCTCAGCTATAGGTAATCTAGATGCTTTCAGAGGTGTTTTTATTTTCCATGCTTTCTCATTTTCTTCTGCTTGAAGTCCAAGGAGTTTCCAAATTGTTTAATTAGTAACATCTTTCATATCATGACCACCCATCAGACTATGGCTGATATCCCATGGCCTTTGTTGAATTAAAGCTCTGTTTGCTAGTATTCGTGTTAGCTCATTATAGGGGCCATCACCACCCAATGGAATTACTGAATAGTTAAAGAATACTCAATTAATGATTAGTATTTTGGGACTACATTTTCATTTATTATTTTAATATTTTAATTCTGAGAGATATTTTCTGTTGGTTGGTTTCTGGACAGCATTCCTGAAGAAGAAATTTGTATGCATTTAAGCCAGATATATTATTATTAAGTGTAGGAAAGACCATGCTTATTTAAATTCTGTCCTTTCAAGTTATCCCAGAGCTCACCCTTTTGATTATGAAATGCTAATGTTTTTGTTTTGCTAGGGCTGTCACAGGGTGATCCAGCATAGTGTAGGCCAGTGATGCCTTGGCTTTCAGCCTGTGCAATCATAAAGCTCGAAATCTGTCTGTCAAGAGAAAGAACAGAAAGGTAACAACTGCTAGTTAAATCAAATGACTTCTACTAAATTGGACAAATTTGGTTAATCTCTGATGCACCTTGGCCCAGGTCCACGTTGGTGAGAATGATTGTGTTCAGTGTTGTGGGTGAATAAAACAGTTGAAGAATACCATAGAAAATGCTGTCTGCAGGGACATCTTTATATAGCTAAAAGGATGTTACTCAGAATTGGTGTACAGATATAGCTGGAAACAACTGCTAAGATTTTTTTATAATAATAAATGTTACAGTCTAAACCTAATAAATTAAAATTAATTTCTGGTTATTTTAGGGTTCAATTTTAGTTTTGCAATATGTCCAGCTTAAATTTATATCTCCAAGATATTTTCACTATCTTTGAAAATAAATTGTCAGAGTAGCAGGAATACCCAATGCAGCAGGTTCTTGAAATCAAAAACAACAGATCAATTGTTTTTAAGTATGGAATTTCAGTAAATGATATTGCCTTTATCTGTACTTGTAATCTTACTAACTTTTATCGGTATTATTATTCTTGTAAATAGCTGGCATATTGCCCATCCTGAAAGGAGGGTTTCCCACTCAGACATGATCTGTTTAACAGAGCAGTCATGCTGCACATCATGTTCCATAGGCAGAGGAATAAAATAAATTTAAGTCCTAGTATGAGGGGAAAGTAGATATTTAAGTTCATCTTGTTTAATAATTTCAGCATATATTTAATTCATACACAGGCTTGATTTTTTTACAGTGTTTTATGTTTCTATATATAGTTTATATATAGATTGTATAATAGTACTTTAAATCAAAACAAACCATAAATCTGACACTTTAAAATCATCACCCTTGATTAATAATCTCATTTTTGCTAGGCCTTAACCCAGCAATGTTCAGTCTTGCCTTTCTGCTTTGAGTACAAAACATCATGACAAGTCTCATTTGTTATGTATGGAAAGACACAAGTCCTCCTTCATGAGATAAATCAGAATGCCAGAAGTCAGAAATACAGTTTTAAAGCTAAAAAGGTAACATTTTCATCTATGCAATGATATGATTATTATGACATGCTTTACAACTCAGCATCAACTAATATGGAAATATGTTGCCTGGTGAATGTTAGAAGACCAAGCTTACTACATATTTAAACCCTCTGTGTTATTCATCCATGGGAATCTGCATGAGATAACATTACAAAATAAAATTTGAAAAAAGAAATGTTATATATTAACAAATTAGGAAAGGATCAGGCATTTTCCACAGCAAAAGAAGACGATTAATTACTAGGTTGAAGAAAGTCTGCTCTCCACATCTAAGGCTTGAGGAGTTAATATTCTTGTTAGAAACGAAAAAAAAAATCAACGGATCCTTTACCATTCCTAAAATCTTACAGCATTTGAACTTTTGCCCTCCTTTCCAATGGTGAAGCTTTTCACATGTATTTGTGATAGCTTTAAACATCTTTTCACAAAGACTGCAGTTGAGCTACCTTCTGAATTATGGGTTTGATAGAAAGGCAGCAGCAACCTAGAATTTTTGGTAAGACCACAATTTTGGTATCCATGTTGGTTAGGATGACCATGTGAGCTCAGTAACTTGATACATTTTGGAAAAAATGATAGTGAGCATTTGGAATAAGTGTGTAGAGGACAGACCACTGGCTGTTTAAATTAGCAGTTTAAAAAATAACGTATGGGGAAGTCAAATATGGCATGAACTAAAAATCTTATAACATGACACGGATAACTGCAGTAGCATCTACAGAAGACAATCCTAGTTTCAGTTTAGAGAGCATGAAGTTGTGTGTTGGCTGTCTACAGCAGTAAGGGCTGCAGGGCAACCTCTGCAAGGAGAGGCTGGGGCTGCCCCATGCCAGGCACAGCTGGTTCCAGTTGGCTCCAATTGGCCCCAAGGGACCTACAAGACACAGCTGAGCCCCTCAACCAAGCTACTGGTGGCTCTGCAAAAATATGTTATTAATAAATCAAATATTTACTAATAAATAAAAAATACATTAAAAAGGAGGTTTTAGGAGTTGCCTTATTAGCAATTCTTGAGCAATCAATCAAGAGTATGTTTTACTTTTAACTTGCTGTTCTGTTTTGTAACTTTGAACATACAACCAGCAAAGACTTTCCTCCTATGACCTCAGAGAACCTGTCTTGTATAAAACTAGGTCTGTGACATCCTGGATTTTTCCTATGAACTGCTTGAGGAAACTGGTTACTTCAGTGAAATTCTTGTCTCTCTAGTTATACTTCCTTCTCCTGTTCCTTTCTCTTGAAGAAATTACATGCAGAAAACTTATGGAACGGTCAGTTCACTTGATAATTTTTAATTGATGTTTTGTTCATAGACTATCGACACTGGGAAAAACTTCAACACTTGTGAAGTTGGGGGGAAAGAAAAAAAAGAGAACGGGCCCTTAAGTGGACATGTACACAGACACTTGGTGTACAAAAGGAACAAAAATGACATGATGACCTTTGGAGAGATTTTTATGATATTTTTAGACCAGCTACAATGCTCCAAACTTTCAAACAAAATAGAAATATTTAAAGAATATAAATAGATAGGAATTTTTCCAATATTAAATACTTCCTCAATTGACAGTGAAGCAGCTAACACATATATCACTGTATTAATTGTAGTCCTATTATTTCCTAAACATTGAAGAATCTGTGCATCTAATAGGTTTTACTGCAAATTATGTGTTTAGATTAAGATTCAACTGTTCGAGTCTAATAAAATGACAATGATTTGTATTTGTGCACCAGTTTTAATCTTTGGGAGCCTTTTTTTAAATTCTTTTTTTTCCCCCTTTGCTTTAAACTATGGAAGTTATTAACACAGAAATAAAATACTTATGTGTAAAGCCAGTACATCCTGCTGCACCAAGAGTATAAAACTGAAATAATGTAAAACTTAATGCTTGCTTCCCATGTACTTTTCTCCAAGGTTCAAGGAGAATGTCTTCTCAAATATCACCCAAAAGACTGGCACAGGGTAAAAAGCAAAGTATCCCTCAAAAAAGAGAACAGTTAAACTACTGCTTCCAAGTGTCACTTTTCAAAATATCTGTTTCTCAAATAACATCTCTCTGACTTTAAAACGCTGATTTTTGTTATAAGTTGTGATAGTGAGTTAAGCTGCTGATGTTTTAGAAAACATGCTATGAGAGGTATAGCTGATACCTGTATTTCTTCTTACTGTGAACTCCAAGAAAATTCATAGACTGTTTTACAGATAATGATTCCTTGGTGATGTCACAAAATGAACACAGCGCAACATAAAACCTTGTAGAAGTACAGCTGAAAGAAAGAAAATAATCAAGGACATTCTTTTAGGCTCTATATACCAAATAAATTCTGTATTTTACACCAAAGTACAGAGGGTAATAAATAAAACTTTCCATCTCTACATAAAGTATTACAGTTGCCACTTAGCCTTGCATAAACCTATAAACCAAACAGAGCAATAAAATCCCCACAAAATTTATATCAATAGTATCCCAGGGATAGCACATGCCATCCAGTACAAAAGTAAAATGAGCCTATATTTAAGGATGTTTACAAGGATATACAATTTATCTTCCAAATACTGCAATTTGCTGATAGTTTAAAAATGTACAGACAAAACATATCTGGTTTTGTCTTTCATTGAAAAGCTTCCTCATTTTGTTTGCTTTGTTCCAAAATTGAGATCTTAAATTTTCCAGATAGCTAGCATTGTTTGAGGCAAATGTAAGTAAAACTTAACTTCAAATTAATACAAAAAATGAATTATCAATATCTATTTCAAGATATCAAAGCAAATCTAACAAGAGCTGTTCCCTTTCTACAGCTCCTGTTTTAATTTCACTGTTTTCCCTTAGTTTCTGTTATCTTTTTTCTTGCTGATAAAGCTCTGATTTGCCATATCTAAACCTATTTTTCTTTTCTATCTGTTTAACTATAAAGTAGTGCTATAAAAAGCAAGGTATTTTTCACATAAGGAAATGTTTCCACCTGACAAAAACTAGTCAGCCTTCTTTTTAAAAATAACTGAAGGCAAATTGATCAAAACAACCTGATATATGCTAACAATTTCTTTGGAGACATCCTCAGGAGGCCATTCTATGCTATGAATTCTAAATGGACAGGAATTTGGTACCTTGGTGCTTCAGGGTACATCAGCACAATGTAGCTGTGGTCCTGGCAACTCTGAGATTACAATAACAAGCCCTACTGAGAGACAGAGTATAATTGTACAGGCTTACTACCAACTTTACATGCAGACAGTTTGCTTTATAAGTCTAGACCCAATTTTCTTCTGCCAGAAAAATAACACATATCATCTTAAATAGAACATCCACAGTCTTCAAAGTTGGCTTTGATTCACCTTCCTTATTGTGCAGCTACAGGCTGCCCACTGTCTCATGTACTGGATGATGTGTTTCCATCAAGAATTGCTTAAGTCTCCCCAAATCTAGTCCAAACAATCCAGATACTTTTCCCACCAATTCAGATTCCCATGCATTTAATGTGTTAAACACCATACTCCTTTCATAGAATAGAATATCGCTTCAAAAGCATTGGGGGCTAAGTATGAAGAGTGCAGAAGGGAGCCTTTTCCATATGATTGAGAGTGAAAACAAAAGGAACGTGGAAGAAACAAAGTATGCTATGGAAATAAGTACAGTAGTTTTAACCACCACAAAATAGATCTACCTTTAAAACTTATCGTTAAAAATTAGTCTTGTTACTTTACTTTGTTCTTAGTATTCTACCCTACTGCAGAGATTTTTAATAGCAAAATTACTCATTACTCATTGCCTGTGTGGCAGTGATGACTTACTGTTTACCTGCATGAATAAATTAAAGGCAGCATAGCTCTATGGTGTCTATTGTCATTCAATCACAAGGAAGTGATTAAAAGATTCAAAATCTTGTGAACTCCATACAAAGATACTTAAAGCAAAGTATCACAATTTTGGTTAAGTAATCATTTAATTATTATTATATCAATATCATTGTACTATACAATAAAGTAATATAATACAGTAACACAAACCTAGTGTAACATGAAAATGCAATAGTACATTATTTTGATTTTTCCCAGTACTAGTTCAAAGTGTACTGCATTAGAGTTCTTGTGCTAATCCCATATGGAAATAGATGTTATATGATTTTTTTGTTTGTTTGTTTAATGCTTTCTCTGTCAATATAATTCTTTATGATGACATAGTCTCAGTGTTACCAGGCTGATCACCTGACTTATTAGCTAAGTTACTAATAGCTTCTAAGTACAGTATTGATGACAGCAAGAAGACAAAAATGTGTATAAATTTAAATGCTTGTTTCTTGTACAAGGAAGCATGGAAGCTCTCTTACATTTTGTGTTGTTGGAACTCACCATCTTTATTGGATTTTTTTCTCCTCTCCCTCACAGCCACCTCTTCATTGTCACTTCGTGAATACTGAAACACAACGCTGAAGGAAGCAAACACAGTTTAGCAAATGTTCCCTAACCATGGAGCCTGTCAAACATTATCACAGTTCTTGCTGGCAGTCAGCCTTCAACTGTTTTAAAGTGTGACACACAATTTTCTGCTCTTCTTTGTAAAATCACATCACTTTTTAAGGTTAAGTCTGTAACAGAATTATAAAAGTAATTTGAATATGATCCAGTAATTTTATTTCGTGTAACTAGATCCCAACTTTTTGCAAGGCCAAAACCTAAGAACAGTGTTCTCTAAAGATGAAATAACTACTATATATATTCACGAGGAAATTTCAGGAGATGCTCTCTCTTTTTAAGAAGTTGCAGTCACAGTTCTTCCTGACAAATAAATTAGGTTTTTCAGTATAAGGTTTAAACTACAGACATTTTCTTTGAAAGAAAAATGAGAGATTTTCAGATCACATTTGATAATATAAGTCAATATCTTTATTTAAATGCAACTCAAAAGATGGTATTATTAAGCATGTTAAGACACAGCACTTAGGTTTTTCAGCTATTATTTTAAAGTTTTCTTAAGGTAATGAGTATTAGCCACATTAAGAAGATTGGTTTATATATGAATATTTCCAAAAATGTAAATTCCTTTAAAACCCACCACTATTAGTTTTAAAACATTTTAAAAAATATATGTCTTGCATTTTATATTACTTTTGTGAATATTCTATCATTAAATTTTATTGTAATAGTCTTAAATATTTTTCTTTTGTCCAGTTTGACAGGCTGAGAATAAATTGTGTTATTCTTTCAGTACTGTAGCTGATTTTTTTTTTTCAAATAATGACATTACTGGTGAGAAATGAAACTGCAGTGGCCATGAAAAATGAAGACAATTTTTCATTACTTGTTTGCTTTTTTTTTTTTTTAAACGGCTTTGTTTCAAACAGGGATATATAATTACAGTCAAATTTGGACTAGCATTTCTTAATTGTAATATTTATTTATTCCTGACTACCTTTAATAGTGAAGTTATTTACTCTGGTTTTAAAACTCATTTAAAATTATAAAAAAGAGAATACATATTAGTAACATTAATGTCTACTCATTTAATAATATTCTTTCCCCATAGTACTTTATGAGCATATAAAAATTGTACCATATATATAGGTATGTGTTTTATTCTTTATGTACAACTATGGTTTTGTCCTTTTTATCCATATTCCCTTAGAAAAAAACACTTGTTGGTAGGTTTGGTTTTTTCCACAGCCATAGTACCAGATATGAATATCAAAGAGGGACTTTTAAGAGCAAGAAAGCAAATTTGATAAGCTAGTGAGTATTCATGCAGGACCTGAGAGGGAATATTTAATCTTGGAACTGCTTATGTTAGAAAAGACCTTCAAGACTGTCAACTCCAACCACTAATCTAACACTGCCAAGTACACCACTAAAGCAGGTCTCTAAGGCCACATCTACAGACCTTTTACATACCTTCAGTATGGCGATTTAACAATTTCCAAGTCTTTTCCAATGCTTCATAACCCTCTGTTGAAGAATTTTTTCCCAATATCTAATCTGATATTGAGAAGCCAATATGTTAGTATGAGTGTTGTTTGAGTTCCAATATGTACCTCTGTAAAGGAACATGCTGGAACACCCCATATTGGTCTGTGCTGCACTCTAGTGGAGAGGATTCCCACCTGTCAGGAGAAGACATGAGGTCTGGAAAGAACCCTGCACTCTGCCCATCTCCCTGATGCAGCACACATAGTCATAATCAGAAATCGTTTCACCCACTTATTAAACCAACCATTAAAATATTTCCCTTACTCCTACCTACACTGGGATTTTAAGCCCTTAAATAGGCAACTAAACAATAGGGTAATACACTGTTCTTGAAATTCTTAATTGCTCAAACAACTGCTTAAAAACTGAAGTAAAAGAATCAGAAAATCAGAATTCTAATTTCATTTTTCAATAAAAATTAAAAAATATAAATTTTCTAATCTGGGTTATATAGAGGAAAATGGAATGATGTTAACATACACCCTAAAATCTGGCTATATAAACTGGTATAAAAATTAGATTCAATGTATTTTTCAATGAATGCTCTTATAGTCACTGCATCAAATGTATAATGTTACCTACTTCTTACTATTGTTAGAAATGGATATTTGAATAAAAGTGTGCATGAAATATCTAATACTTATGCAAATAACATTCTCTTCATCAAAATAAAAATATGGCAGTATGGGCATATTTATTTGTGTTCTTATTTTAAAATGTTAAAATAATCTTGTTGATAAAAAATAAGGGATTTGACATATTTAATAAGTTTATTCTTTGAATATTTTATCAATCTAGCATACTGGTATCTTATCTTAGTATCAAATACTAAATATTATGACAAGGTTCCTGCAAGCTCAGCTCTGTTGCTCTGGACATCTGGCACATATGAGGAACAACATGATTGCCTTAAGCCTTTTTATTTACGCCCATTAAATTTATGGTGAATGGCTGACAGGTAGGCCATTGAAGTCTTGTAAGGACATGCTCAGGGCAAATCCTCAACTGTGGTACCAGTTCCACCAAAAGCAAAACTACAGCTAAAGACCATCTGTTATAACAAGGATTGTGCACCATTGCCTTGAGAGTCTGAAGAAACCTGGAACAACAATGACTGTGCTCTAGTACTGCTCTATATAAAGGCAGGCATAGTGCATTTAAGAAAAAACTACTGTGGCGTTTGTTACTGCTGACATACTGTGACAATCTGACTGAGTTTTCAGGAACCAAGCTACGAAACATGGAATCCTCAGCTATTAAAAGAATAACATACTCATAGAGATGAATGTACTTTTACAAATTTTTTTACAACTATTTTCCCATTCTAAGCAGATTAAATTGCCATCCTCTGTGTTTAAATGCAGCTCTAACCAGTAATCTTGCAAGTCTGACTCCTAGGATTTCAATTGTATTCTATTACTTAAACACCCAAAACGGAGGATGAAAGAAATGGAGTTTAAATAAAAGTTAGAAGCAAAAGTACTAGCCTAAGATCTTCAGCTAGCCAGGATGTACATTTCTTTGTGTCTACACTGGAATTTATGGCAGCTTATATTTTAAAGTGTATTTTCAGATGACAGTATTATTTTTACTGTTGATTTCAGTTATATAAGTTGTCTTTCGAACTGAATATCCATTGACACAACTTTAAAGAATGTGTAAGGTTTTGAATGACTTAAATCTATATTTCATCTAAGGGAAGAGGGGCCAATTTATTTCATTGTATGTCTAATTTCTGCAGCTCTTTTCTACGTTAAATGTTTTTCAGCAAAATCCAGAAGAGTGTGTTAGGATGGCAAGAACAATATTTTCTTTATATTTAGGTTTAAATTTTCAGTCTTTTAGATATCAGTGAGAAATGTGGATGAAATTTCCCCAGACGGAGTCAATTATTAGAAGCATGAATATGGTAATGAATATGGTTCTCTTATTCAGAAGAGGATGTAAGTATATAGTGGAAAACAAATCCCTGGGCATTGACTTTAACATGATGCCATTTTGAGGGAAAAAATATGTGGCTAGTCCTGAAAAGTCTGCATATGTTAATGTAAAATTCCAGCAACCCTAATTTATGTTGAGTGTTTTGCAGTCAGAGGTGTTTCAAAAAATATCTGTCAGTCTTCATTCGTATCTCTTACTGAAAAAATGGTCAAAATTCACATTTGAGATTGAAATTTTGCAGGGAAGTCTGCAGGCTGAGTTCCTGGATTGGATTTTATTAAATTACTAAAACTGATGCTCAGATATTGAATGCAAAGATTTGGTTGAAATGTTTTATTGCAGTCAGACATTAACAGTTTGAAAGGTATGATGCTTACAAACAGCAATTTCCTGAGGCATTTTGGCTGCTGATATATATGTAATTTTAGAAAAAAGCAAAAATGGAATTAAATTACTTGCTCAAGTAATTCAAATGTAGTATTAGATTTAGAAAACTTGATTTTTCCTGTGAAAAGTGACATTTTTCAGCCTATGAATTTGAAAAGGAAGGATGCTTTCTAATTAAAGAAATAAAATCAAAACAAAACCAAAAAACTCACAACAAAACCAAAAACCTGATCCAAAATGTTTTTTTTTTATTCTGAATAAATACCTCTAATAGATATGGAATAGTTATGAATTATACTACTCTGCATACATTCAGAGGCATAAAGGAGAAGAGATTGAATATATTGTATGTATGTTTGTCTAAACTATTTAAGTAACTTGTTATTACTACCTCTTTACCCTCTGAAAAAGAATTGAGGTTTGTCTTACTAATAGGAATGGGTTTATTGTAGCTGAGGACCTAAAGGGGCAACAAGTAGGAGTTTACAGGAAAATATTTGAGTGAAGCACCGTTTCACATCTGTGACCTGCCATGGAACAGTTAACCAAAGAGAAAAATTCTGAGCTATATTTTTATTATTATTTTATATTTCCCCTGTGATTTTTATAGCTCAAAGAAGGAAGCTTAGTGATGCTTACGAAACCACAGCTACTCTGACTATGCCTATTTTTTCCAAGTCTGTGCTAGCCCAGGTATTTTCTACAGCACCTAATTTATTTCAGCTTGTTTGTCACTATTCTCAAATTGTATTGATTCCTCTTTTAGAAAGCAAAGTTTTTAACCTTGCACATCTCATCCCCTGAGTTAAAGCTCAAATGTTTTCTGTAGAAGCAAAATGCTTTAGGAGGCTTCTTCCCCATAGAGAATCAGTCTGCTCCAAGAGCAGCACTCCAGATAAGTAATTTACTTTTATAACCAATATAAATAAAAAGCCCCTCCACCCTACAATATGTCTGCCTTTGCAGCACACTGGTTGGTTTATTTTATTTCTTGCAGAAGGTCTACAAGCTGTTGCAGTTGGCAATCTGTGGGAGGCCCTCAAGTTGTTCATGAGAAATTTACTTGAGTAAAATTATTAGTTTTTCCTCCTCTTCTCAGTAGAAGAGGTTAAGATGCCTCCACAGAGAATTACATATTTTCAAATAAATGTTGGCGGCTTTTAATATTTAAAGGTGGTCATCCCCATAAGAACACAAAAAGGGTTGTGCTTTGAATTCATCCATCTATACATTAAAGCATATTCATCAGAAACCTGTTTCCAGTAAAAATATCATTCTAGTTTTTATCAAAAATAAACAAAAATATGTAGTTCCTTTGATACCAGAATCATTTCATACTGCTGCTTTTTGGTTGGTGTCAAATATACATCCTGATACCATATAGAAGAAGAGAAAGTATTTTTGTTTATTTCCAATTTAAGTTAGTGAGAGAAAAGACAATAGCATAATAAAAATATCAATCACTACAATTATTTTGACAACAAGATGTGGGAAGGAAATAAATTTGGTCAAAGTTTACATTCATTGTACTAAGTTGGCAATGATAAGTATATACATTCTAAAAGATGCATGTGATAATCCTTGACAAACTCATTGAAATGTGTTCTATTTAATGATTTGAAAAAAACAACAGATTAAGAACAGGTTGACAGACTTACCTTTAGGACAGGATTAACAAGGAACCACATCTAAATAGGATGCTTCAAGTGGAGTTCTGAGGTAGTCGGTATTTAAGACATTTCTGGGAAGAAAGTTTTTGATGCAATCTAAATTTATAATATATTAAAAGTCAGACCCTTAAAGACCCTGATATGATTCAATTATTAAAATTATTTGAAAGATACTTCTGCCCAAATTAAGGTGCAAATCAGAGCATATGCTGAAGCCAATAGTATAGATTTTATTTTACACTGAATGAGAGGTTCGAGTAAGAAAAGAGGGGAAGGAGAGAGATGGGTGAGGGGAAGAAAAGAGAGAGCAGCACAGAAACAGTTTAAGTAGAAAAAAAAGATTGCAAGGCCTTCCTGTTAATCCTCTTCTTCTAGTTGCAGACAATCAAGTGGTAAGGAAAAAAAGTCCAAAAGCTTCCATTTCATAGGGTTTATATTATGTGTAGGCTAAGTGAAAATGCCCCTTGTATCTCTCCTAGGTGATGAAATACTGGATCATGGGATATTTCCTGAGTCTTTGAGGACTTCTAAGATGCTGCAGCTGTCTCTTTCAGTCAGTATTTGTATCAATCATGGCCCCTTCTGGTCCATCATCCAAGATGAAAAGGTCAGGCCAGGTGTGAAGGGTTTTAGTGCTCCCTGGAGGGGTTTTCACAGCTGAGTCATCACATAAGGGAGGACTTTGGCATGATCAGGAGGACTATCCCATCTTTTAGGATTTGCCTCCTACCAACCTCTTCCCTTACCTGGAAAACCGGTTTGTAGCTTCAGGTATGCAGGCCCTTCTGTATCTGGGACACCCTCTGTTCATCACTAGAAAAGCAGCTGTCCAATTGTTTGAGCCATCAGCACCATTCACTTATAGCACCTGGGTGGTTACTGCAGGGGGTCAAATGTCAGCAGTTTAATCTCTTACCCTTGTGGATACATTCTTCTTCTTTGACCTGGGATAGCTGGACAACACTACCACCTTCTCTTACCTCAAGGTCCTTTTGCAGTACAAATCATTAGGCATATTCAGGGAAGGGTGAGCTTTGGTAGATGAACAGCTACTTATTTGCAGTATGCTACAGTGGACAAAAGGTTTTTTGTGATCTTAAAAACATTTAAACCATTAAATATTTCAGTCTGATAGACCTATAAAAACTGACTTATCATCTGTAAAAAATGTATAAGAGGGACCAAAAAAGTTTGATAATTAATTAATGCAGAAAAATATACACATTGGATATTAACAGGGTCTTTAAATACCTTTTGCTTCTTAAAAAAAACCCAGAACATGTCAACCGTTGTGTGGAGGGAGAACCCAAACTAATTTCCAGATAAAATGTGTCACAGATTTTAGGTACTGAACAATGAAAATAAAGTTAAATGAAACATTAGTACAGTAACACCTTCATTGTTTCATATAGTCAAAGAAAAAGTGGAAGCTGCACTGTCAAAAAACAGACTTTATTGTACTCGGTACCAGTGATAGCTGGAGAAAGGCAATATTTGGCAATATGAACCTCTTCCTATTGTGTGACCTGGTATGATATTGTAGCTTTAAATTTTTAATGAAAATAATAGGTTGAATTTAGAAGAACAGAGAGAGACACATGATATTTCAAAAATGACAACAAGAAACAAACAACAAATGAAAACCTGAATCTGACAACAGAAAATAAACCAACCCACTAAGAAAGAATGGTAGTACACTTTGACAATTAAGGAGTATGCCGTTCTCCATTCATGCAGAAACATTGCTTTTCAGTTGTTGGTTTTCTTGACTGTTAGACATTCAGATATATCCATAGCAGATAATTACCATTAATGAACATAATTTCCTCTGAATAAAAAGAATGAGAATACATATCTCCATAAATATACAAAATAATTAAAGTATTTTTTCTTCAACATTATACAGTAAAATCCTTTCATTCAAGAAAAAGAGCAAATTCATTAACTCAGTTTACAAATGACATTTAAACAAATAATCTGTTTGGACAAAGAACCTGGTACATAAGAAATCTCTCAAACATCTGTGCAAAATCAATGTTTATCAATGTGTTAGTAAAGAATTTATGTTGCTGGTAGATTTAGCACTCTACGTCCTACTGTAGAAATAGCAGGGTTTTTTTAATTTGCAAGAATTTTTTGGTCAGAAAATCTGTAAAGCCTTTCTGAATTTTTAAATTGCTGAAGCTTTGTTGCTAATATATTAAGACAATGCTAATTTTAATTAAAAGAAAATTACAAAATATATTTTTTCAATCTTTAATTGCTTATTCTAGCAAGTTTGTGTATCAGTTTCATTGACTACAAAACTTTCACCATATATTAGGCCAGATGCAATGTAACACTACTTAGTTCCCTTGAGGCTACTTTCAAGTTAGATGCTGTTGATTCAAACCTTGCCTATACAACTCCAGTCACACATCCATGAAGTTCATGTAGAGAGATCTTAAGGGCAGAATTACACCTGCAGTATCATGACATTTTTCAAACTGAGACAGCTACCAAAAAAAAAAAACAACAAACTTGTATACAACTTTCTGAGAGAACTATATATAAAAAAGTAATGTAAATTACCTATAACTTTCAGCTAACTAAATGTTACAGAAATTTTTCATGTAGATCAGAACAATAGCTGTTTTGCAGTTTGGTTGTCTTCTTCAGTTCAATATTTCAGCATTAATATTGTTTACTTGTTTAGTAACCAGGTCAAAGTGTTCATCAGACTATAGCAACCAACTTTTAGGGGGGGTTGTGGGGTGTTTTTGCTGTTTTTTTTTTGTTTTGTTTTTTTGTTGTTGTTGTTGTTTTTCATTTTTATGAAGTGGGATGCCTAAGGGTCATTCAGAGATGATCACAGTTATGTTAACTGCATTAAATGTCACTTAATATTTGGAATGTTTTTTGATTTTCTCTCTTGATCAACCTGATGGACAACCGAATTCAAAATTTCTCAGATACATATCTGAAAGAACAAATCATTTCTCCTTCCAAAAGTACACTGTGTAATGGTTACCATGTCTAAAGAGTACTTCACAGTCACAGAGGTTTTAGACTGGTTTCAGCAAGGGACCTACATTATTGAGTTGGTATCTATCACTTTTTTAGTAAATTTTTTTCAATCTCTGTCCCCTTCTCCCAAGATCCCTTTCCCTTTTATTTCTACTTATTTCCCCAGACAACTTTCTGTTGCTGATACAGCCATGCATATGCAACCAAGGGACTAAAATATAGATCAATCTAATAAGAAAGTCAATCCCTCATATTATCCACTTTGTCAAGGAGACAAACAGTCCAGAACACAAGCACTTTAACTGAATAGGCTTGTGTTAGAAAGCATCAATCCAGTCAGTCCAGTAAAATGCACTAGGCAGTAGCAGGATTACCTTTGCTTGACAGGGAGGTAGCTAATGTCATTGTGTGGCTGCTTTAGATCATGTTGAATGATTATGCAACTAGGAGATGTGCCTGAGGACTGGAGTATATTGGGTTTGGATGCAAAGTTTTTTAGTGGTTAGGCTACAGGAATGGCCTCTGTGTGAAGGTGCCAGAAGCTTCCTCCTAGTCTAAAACAGCCAATGAGAGACAGCAGGCATAGATTGAGAGGAGGAAGAAGCAACAGAGACAAAGATAAACTGATCACCATTTCCATTCCCCATCCCCCTGTTCCACTCAAAGACAGGAGATAAAGAAGTCAGAAATTGAACCCAGTAAGAAGGGAGGGCTAGAGTGAAGATGTTTTATGATTTCTCTTTACTTCTCATTATCTTAATCAAGAGGTGATAAATTAGATTATTATTCCCCAAGTTGAGCTTGTTTTGCCCATGATGGTAATTGGTGAGTGATCTCTCCCTATCCTTACCTTGATCCAGGAGCCTTGCATTATACTTTCCCCTGTCCAAACGAGGTGTAGTGATAGAGTGGTTTAGTAGGCACCTGGGAACTACATTGGGGAACTATAGACTAGTCAGCCTCACCTCAATCCCTATGAAGGTGCTGTAGCAGCTACTCCTGGAACATAAATCCATGAACATGAAGGAGAAGAAGGCAATAGTTAGTAGCCAGCACAGATAGGAAAAGAGAAAGTTATGCTTGACCAACCTGGTTGGAGAAATGGGCTGACAGGAATCTTATGAATTTCTTATGCAAAGGAAGTGCAAAGTCTTACAGCTGGGGAGGAAAAACACAATGCACCAATATATGCTGGAGACCAATCAGCTAGAAAGCAGCTTTTAAGGAAAGAATCTGGGGATTCTAGTGAACACCAAGCTGAACAGGGACCAGCAGTGTGCCCTTGCTGCAAAGGTGTCAAATGGTATCCTGGGCTACATTAGAAAGATTGTAGTCAGCATGTTGAGAGAGATGATCCTTTGCCTCTACTCATCACTAGTGAGCATCTGGAGTGCTGTGTTCAGTTCTGAGCTGTCCAGAAAAAGAGAGACATGGTCATACTAGAGTCTACCAAAGGGCCACTAAGATGATGAAGGGCTTGAAACATCTATTGTGTTAAGAGAGACTGAGAGAACTGGGACCATTTAGCCTGGATAAGATTCAAGTCCCTGATGGAAGGAAGTAAAGAATACAGATCCAAGCACTTTTCAGTGGTGCCCAGTGACAGGGCAAGAGGTAAAACTGGAACACAGGAGGTTCCACATGAACATTAGGAGACACTCCTTTACCATGAGGGTTACTGAGCACTGGCACATTTCCGGAGATATTGTGGAGTGTACCATGGCCAGTATAAAAGTGCAGGAATTTCATTATATTCAGCACAGCTACTAATTTCTGCTTCTTTGGATTAGCTCTCAGATTTGAAGGGAGGTATTTAATTACAAAATATTAATATATATATAACCTTTCACAGTAATTATAGATGGCTTTTCTACACTTTTGCATAAAACTTATTGGATAGCTTCTTTACCTGAAAATAGGTAATTTACTTTCATTGTTTTCAGCTTATTCTTTACTTTATGTTCTATCTTTCTAGAAGGCACTATCAGTTCTTATCTTGCTGATTTATTAAAGGTTTGCTTTAGAGGCTTGCAGTAAACCTTGACAGAATATTTAATTTAAGCTCACTTGAACCCTGTCATACTTCTGTGGCTTTTGATATTTCGTCATTGTCAATGAATATGTGATATATTTCAGAAAAGTTGCTTTGATGCATTAGAAATTTTAAAAGCTTTTTTGGAAGAAATATTTTCTTTAGATACCTAGAACCACTTAGCTAAATAAAGCATAGTCAAAATGGATGGAAACAGACTTTTCTATGATTTCTAAATTTTAAAAAAATCAACAAAACTCCCAAACTAATACAAAAGAAAAAGAAAAAAAACCCCAAACAGGTAATTTTTAAATAAATCAAACTAAACAGTTAGTAAAATATTTTCTAATTCACATTTTTTATATGCAGTTATTCACTGAATGACACATTTCGTGGCCATTCACCATATTCAGTCTCAGGGAAAAGTTGACAATTCAAGGAAGAGTTAAATCTTTTAGGGGACTGGGAAGCCGTGGATTACCTCTTAGTCTGTTTTTGATCTCTCTCCTAGGCATGTCCCTTGATTATATTTACAAATCTGCTCAATTAATTCCACAGTTATTGGTCAGTGCCAAAGCTGATACATTGTAAAAACTTTGCAACTCCGTTTCTAAAATGATTACAACCTTTGCCTTGGTTTTTTTTTTTTTTTTCCTTCCCTAAATTGTCCTGGTAATTACTTACTATGAGATCTGTAAAAGTTATTTGACCTTTCTTTGACCTATATTGTCTTCTAAGGATATAGACTAGTGTCTCCTATAACAGCTCAACACTTCAAGGTGCTGTTGTGGACTATTCTATCAATGACTCTCAAATTAAGAACTTCATTAGAAATCTTTGATATGATGAGATACAACAGGTACAATAGAGATATTATGGGCAATTATGTCAGTTAACGGTGGTGTTCCACTGAGATTCCACTGGATTAAAAAACAGGAGTGAATCAAATGAAGTCATATATCTAATTAAAAGCAAATAAAATAACTAGAATTCATTTTGAGCTTCACGGGGATGATATGCTTGTCCTGATATCCTACAACTAAATAAAAAAATATCTACAATTTCATCATATGACTTTGTAACATCTGCTCGACAGATAAATGGATTCTGGGACCAGATATGCAAAATCTCTCTGTAAAAGTAGCTGCAGCTAGTCATAAATACAATGGAAAATCTGTGTCACAAATTCTGTATTTATAAACCTGAAGTTTTTCCCTTTGTTTGTATGTTTTCATAGATAATCAGTTCCCCCCCAAACTGAATTCCTTCCTCAGTCAAGAACAAAGCAAGCAGACAAAACCAAACCAACACCTTCTTCACTTATGTAAAAAAAATGCACAGCTTTTGTTTTACACATGAATGAGCATCTTTTCTTGAAGGATGTAAGAACTGGCTCCTTAAAATGATTTAGAATATAAAACTGTCCTCTGTAACTTAACCTAGGAAATACAAGTCAGTACGTAAGCAGCACCATTCTGCTTACTTTTGTCACATGCTTAGTAATCAACATATTCTAACAAAGTGGACACATGTGCAGCCTGTCTTTGAAGTGCTAAATATTTGATCAATTTTTAAGAGATTTTTATTTCTTAAAACACACAGAAATGTCTCTTTCCACACATGTGTACAGGGGCTTGTGTTTATATACACACACTCATCACAACACAGTCAATAATACTTGTCTCAGATATGTGGTGACTTTGACACAAATATGTTTTAATTTTGTGGCAGGGAGGGGGAAAAAGAGGTGAGGAGGAAGGGAAAAGTACTGTAATACACAGAGTTTTTCAACATCTGCAAGTCACATTAAATAATTGATTTTAGAATGTCCCAGCAGCAGCTAGGAATTTTGTTACCTGCTAAGAGTATTTGTAAACTGGTGTGAAGAGTGAGGATATTAAGAATGATGGCTTCAAAAAACCGGTTTGTGAATTGTATAATTTTCCCAAAAATTTCTTCTGTTTCATGAGATCAATGCAATCTGAAATGCAACTTCTTTTTATTCTACATAGAGAATTGTCTGTTCCCAGAAGAGAAGAATTCAGAGTAATTTTTGTAACACTGAAATAGGAACTATTTATTTTTAAAATAATTTCATGTAAAAGTTGAAAACAGAAGCCCATCTCTTCAGAAGGATTCACAAGTGAATAATTTAATCTGTAGTATTGCAGATTTGCAGTTCTTAGATCCTACAGGATATTAAATATTTGATGTATATTATAATTTCTGCAAAATATTTTGATATTGCACCCATTGTTTAGTTAAATGCCTTAAGTACCCTTTTTTCAAAGCTACAACAATTTTTGGTTTTATCAAGTCTATGAGACACCTGACAGACCCTTTAGTTTCTTTAATATCTCCCCTCTCTGTGGAGGTAAAGGAGTTCCAGGACTTGTGGAAAAGAATACTGCTGAAATACATATAAATGAAATCTGGTTAATATTTTATCATTTGTATAATGAAAGACCTACTACAATTCTTAATATTTTCTCTGGGGGAAAAAACCCAAAAGCTGTTAATTATAAAAATTAAACAAAGGAATAACTTGATGACTTAAATGTAATTATATAACTTATGGAGATAATTTAAACAAAAATAACTTAGGTGAGTGAACATTTAGGCTTGTAAAAAGTAGAGACCCAGACATAGTGCAGGACTGGGAACTGTGACTACAATGCTTTTCTGCAGGGACATAAGTATGGAACCCCAGAATGATATCTCCAAGGATCAAATATTTGAGTCCTGTTTTGCTATAAAAAATTTCCTACTGTGAAGTAACAGAAATGATGACTTGAAGGAAAACTTTTGTTCATTAATTCTATGTATTCTGAGAATCTTTAACAGGTGAGATAATATCAAAGACTGACTCAAGATGAGTACAAGTTTCATTCTGCTCGACTTCCCTGACAATTTTGTCAAAATAGACTACGATTCTTTTTTTAGTATTATAAAACTTCCTAGGGTCAATGAAAAATTAATAACATTTTTGCCAGTCTATTCAAAACAATAATTTCTGATTTGTACCTGCCCAATCTTTAATTTTCTTTAATTCTAAAGAACTTACTGAGATGAAAATAAATCAACTTCCAGTGGTTTACAACTTCTGCGTACAATATATTAATCCTAAATGTTAAGTGTACATGCATATCTTTGCACAGGTATATTTATTTGATTTTTAAAAAATCTGTATTATAGCCCAAAATGAATTAATTTCTGAAGTAAATGCAGATTCAATGTAAAGCCTTAATCTATGGTCCTATATACTCTAATATGTTAAGGAGCAAAGCAAAATGCAAAGCTGTTGTATATTTCTCAGCACTCAGAAGACACCAATGAGTCCTTCAGCTTTACCCATTTTTTTTTGTCTAACATGCATCTTAACATCACAAAGCAAGAAGGTTCTTTGGGATTAAACCTTTCAAATAATACACACAGATGTTCAAGTTTCCTCCTACAATAACATCAGGTTGCATATGCTACAAAATACTAATTACAGCCCAGAGGAATAATTCTTTAAAATCTGACCTCATAAATTTTTCTTAAGGGTTCAAAACTAACCATCCTTTGTAGTTTATGATTAACTGCATGCATAAATGAATAATAATAAAATGGTTACATATTTTTGAGGCCTACTAGTTTTGCCATACATGAAGAATAATGCATTATTCATCACTTCTGTTCTGCCAATACAGGGCAGCTCAGGCTAAAAATTTCTACTGCAGTACCTATATTTTACAGGAATAACATGTATTGTTTAGAGTTCAATTCATCTGCAATTAACATAAATACATATTAGAAGAAAGGGGAACAAAAAGATGATGTGACCATTATATCTAAATTTTAAATACTTTTCTGTTTTAAATCCCTGCTTTTGAAAGAAATGCAGATTCACAGCATTTAAGCTAAGCAAACAAACAAACTTTCTAGTGTCAAACATTGTTTTACTGAAAGATTGAAAGATATCAATTTTTGAGTCGAGGAAATTCTGTTAAGAGAATTGTGAAATTTCTGTGAAACTTACAGAATGCAATTATGTAATAAAGAAAAGAGAAAATTGATTTGACTAAATTCACAAAGATCAAAGCTGAATCCACATGAAACCCTCTGGAATCATTACTGGCCAGTTTTGAAAAAGAGGTAGCTTTTCCTATAGTAATCTATGAATCAACAGAAGTTCTTCTCAGTAATAAGAAAAGTTAATTTCTAATTAACTAATATTATAAACCTGCATTTTATAGTTTTGACCAGGTATTAATAATTATTATTTTTAATAATTTATTTTTTTAGATTTTTTTATATTAATTAAGGGATTTTTAAAGGAGCTAAATGAACTTTAAGATGGGCAGGCAAAGTTACAAAGTAACACTTGCTATTTTCTCCATTGGTAATATTAGACAATTTAAAGTGTCTATTCTAACAGTAGAAATAGTGACAGAAAAATGTAATTAAAATATTAAAACAATTTTACATTTCACATTTCATTCTAGAATAAAATTTTGGCAACAAAAACATCCAAGTAGATGCTGCATAGTTGGATTCTATACACTTTGTAAGAACAAAAATTCTCTAGTATACAAGTGCTTATGAAAATAAAATCAGGAAATATAAGCAGAGTGATTGCTTTATTACATTTGCCAAACTTGAGTATGTCAAATGCAAAAGAGTAAAAATGCAGTTATAGAAGTGATGAATCTCTTTATACAGAGATCTCATTTCTAGACACTAATAAATATAAGGCATTTTAATTTTTGTTTTAGTAATGCCAAATGTCATAGAAAAACATTCTCTTTATTTTGCCAGTTCTATTTTGATTACTTATTGTCTGACCTCCAAGTCCCTGAAACTCATACCTGTACAGTCAGATCAAATTGTGACACAATTTTAGAAAAAGAAATGTCACAAAAAATTAAAGAATGCAAAGATAATTTATAAAAACATGTGACATAACAGAAAATAATCTAAACATACGTTCTATACTTTCAAAATCCTGAGAAGATCTTTAAATCTAAACATCCCAGACTTATACATCCCAGATTATAAACCAATTGCTATATTTTAGCTGTAGATTTTGAAACTCATTCTCCCTGCCATCTAGTCTCTTATACTTTGAAATGGTTACTATACACTTTGTAACTTGAACAATTTGATAATTGTTTTCTCTTTTCTTGCCTTCCACTAACTTGAAGTAGCTATCATTCATATATTTCAAAATATAGTTCATTGGTTTTTGCCCTCCAGACAATAAGGATTTTCCATTCTCCACAGAAAACTGTTTTGTCACGAAATTCATTGAATCATTGAATCATTTGAGTTGGAAATGACCATGGGCAGGGACACCTTCCACTAAACCACGTTGCTCAAAGCCCCATCCAGTCTGACCTTGAACACTTTCAGGCATGAGGCATCCACAGCTTCTCTGGACAAATTGTTCCAACGTCTCACCACCCTCATAGTGAATAATTTCCTCCTTATATCTAATCTAAGTCGACCTCTGTCTGCTTGAAGCCATTACTCCTTGTCCCATCACTGCATGCCCTTCGTGAGACCCCCTTTAATACTGGAAGTAAATGTATGACAAAAGTAATATTCATAAAAATGAAGTTAAAGAAAAAAATAGAAAGGATGTGAATGATTAAGATTGATAACTTTTGTGTAGTAAGGTAGTTTATTGAGTACTTAGGTACACAACAATGAGGGAGAAAGAGAGAGAGAGAAAGACTATTAAGAATGCCTGTATTAAGTTTCTGCTTTGTTCAACTAATTAAAAATTCTTCTTTGGGAACTTTTCTCCTAATTCAGGCACACAATTTAGATGTCTAGAATCATGTGGAATAAATATTCATGAATAGATTCATCCTGCATATTTGTATTTTTAGAATAAATGATTTATAAACATTAAAGAAAACAAAATGTATTACACTAATAGAAGTCTCAAAAATGCCCCCACTGTAACTTAGAGATACTACATACCTGCTTATCCTTTTGAAAATGGTAATATATCAGTGGCTTGATATAACATCTATAAAAATGCAGCAAAAAAACCCCCAACCCTCTCTTCGAGAAGGAATTGAAACCACAATAAACAAAGATACTGAAAAACAGCAAGCTATAAAGCAGTGGTGTAGAACAGTGGTAGAGAATGAACGCTTCTTTTTCTTTCTTGGCCTTATGGCAGAAAAAGAATGTGTTTCTTTTAGCACTTGCTAGCAGAGGGAAGTGGGGGTTTTGGCAGCATTTTAAAGGAAGATGGAATGAGCTCTTTGTGTCACTCTTTGTATTTTCAATTGTTCTATTCCATTGTGCAGTTTAATCAGTTTTGACTACTGCTGTGAGTGACTCTGCACATATGAAAATTTTCATGTGGTAAAACTTGAGAGAACTGTCCTTTTTTCTTTCACTGGTGCTTCCTGTACTCCTCACTCATATTATCAGTGAAAATTTCTTTGTCACCTCTTTTTTGTATAATAAATTATTTTTAATATAGTCAAGAAAACCTTTTACAGTGAATGAAGCACTTGGTGTTTCAGATTAAAACATCAAAAAAGGTATGCTGATAAACATATTTCTTTCCTTCACAAAATTATCTTTTGTATTTGACCTAGCAGCAGGACACCAGATTAATTGTTTTCCATAGGGGCTATTAATCAAAATTGTGACAATTTTCCATAATACACTACTACAGTAATTGAATATTGCCATTCACTTTGAATAAAATTTAAGTCACAGAGTAAAGGTAAATGTTGTAGACAGAGAAGAGTGTAAGTCTTTGAAGATGATCCATGCACTAATTGCTAAGCTGTGATGGCATTTTCATTTATTATAGGCAACAATTAATTGTGTGTGGTGATACAGATCACTGGATTTTCTCATTGAACTAGTTACAAAGGTTAAGTGAATCTGAGTTAAAAAAATCAACTTAAATAAATTACACAATAGTATGATTTTAACTCATTGACAAACTGTATATATAATACCCCGGCCTCCTCCACCCCTCCCCTCCCCCAGATTATTAAGTACTCTGTATAATTGGCTCAGTTTTTTAAACAAGAAGTTTGATATATCAGGACACAAACATAAAATAAACAAAACTGATCCTTTGTATCTGATATTCTTAAAGCTTTTGGAAATAAAAAGGATTTCTTTCAGAAGCTAGTGCTCAGAACTAAGTTGCAGCTTAGTCTTAAACTTTCTTTTAGTGTGGTGCTGAACTCAAATGTACTCCCTTGCTATATGCAATAAATTTTCCTGGTTAATACCAGTGATTAAACATAATAGCATATTAAAATCATTCTATGTCCAGCTCCCAAACACCAGATACTTGAGCTAACCCAACACCACTGGTAAACTTTGAAATATTGAGCATTCTGTGATAGGCTCAGCATTCTAATTTTAAGAATGATTAGAGAGAGCTGCTTTTCAGATAATTTAATCTGTTTAATATGAGATAAGTTTTAATGTCAGCATATGCTAATGCTTGAAATTCACAAAGTGCTCTATTTTTAATTACTGAAACAATACCTCAGCCTTGTCCATATGGACTGCCACCAATGGTCCACTCTGGCCTCCAATCGGGATTCATGGAGGCACACCATTCACGTCGCTGCTGCTTCCTTTGAGAATGCACGGAGAGTCAATCTCAAGGAGAAAAGACAATGCAGAGAGAACCGTTCCTTGCCAATATCACCAAAGGAGACATTCTGCTGTGCCTTTTGCAACCGGATTTTGTATCCCGCCTTGACCCTTTTAGCTACCAGCACATTTGCAGCAAGGGTGGGTAAAGGCCTTCCCAAATCTTTGTTTGCAAAGCCAAGCGATGATGATCTGTTTGCAATAGTGAAACAAAATTTTAAAAGCATAACCATTGCTTTTATTTATGAATAGTTGAGTAAATATAACTTTGAGGATATAAAATTACATAAGTGGCCAAAAGTACAGGAATATTACTGTTTTACTTAATGCAAATACATATAGACCTTTTTGTCTTGGTTTGAGATAAGCAACTGCCAACCCCCCCCAAGCACAGAGAGAAAAGCCTCCCTCCTAACACCAGGGAAAGGGAGGAAAAGAGAGGGGAAAGAAAAAAACCACTTCAAATGGCATTTATGCTAAAACTGCATATATGTTTCACAGAAAGAAAGAGTCAATTAGAAGAGAGTACAAATATACACTCACACAAGTCTGCAACAACAAGTTCCCCACCTCAACTTCTTAACGAACACACAAATTCTACTGTCTTAACTACACATTACTTAAGAAAATACTTATTCCCCAGGGAGACAAACTCAAGCAGAAAGGAGACCCAGAACAACACAATTTACTTTCCTGAGATACCCTGTGAGCCAGTGGTGGGCCTGGTCCTCTCCATCCCCCCTGGGACAGCATCGTGTGTCGTCCCAAGAGGAGGGCTGAGAAGCGACTGCCTTAACCACTCCCACACTGGTTCCTACTTCCCTGGAGATGATGTCATAATGTGGTATGGAATACAAAGTTACTGGCTAGAAGAGGTCAGCTGTTAGCTCAGCCCAGCTCAAGTCAGCTGACAGCTTCGACCTAGTCCAAACTTCAGAGCCCAAATCTAGGCCCACCTAGGTGAACCCATAACACTTTTTATGTAAAAAATCTTAACTTCTGAAGCTTCTTAAAACATCTTGAATATATTTTATTCTGAAGGATATAAGTTCATTTTTTAAAACTTTAAGGTGATCATGTACCTTTAAATCTATCAATTTTAAAGAAACACACATCTAGACAATTCAGCAACACAGACAAGCTCAACTGAAAATAAATTGTATGCTGAAGTGAAGATCCATGAAATTTAGATGATAATTAACAATATCAAGGCAAACATGACTAAAGCATTAGAAATAATTCAATATATATTTCAGTTTCAGTCCAGCTTTGCAAATATTTGTATAATCTATTGACTTTGCAAGTTTTCTACTTCCTTCTCATATTTATATAACCAGAATCATGAAGTTAGGATGTTTTTGATTTGGTTTTGAGTCTATCAGTAGAAAACAACATGTTTGGATTTCAATATGTCATGCGTGTCTACATCCTTTATATTTTGTAGTTGACCCTAAGAGTCATAGTAGTCTACTATATTGAACGTGCCTCATGAATCCATAGACCTTGAGCTATTATGCTTTCACTGCCTTGTCATTGAAGCTGATACTCTGCTCTTTACTCACCTTCATTTCAGTCCTAAGGGTTGTTATCTGAAAGCTCCTTGTAAAGCCTGCAGTGTACAACTTTATACCAACTCGTTCCACTAACCAAAGCAAAATTCAAAGAATGTCAGAAGCCACAGCTATGAAAAGACAATCTAAAGAAAATCACAAAACTCAGGACTTTAGTGACAGCTGTTGTGACAAGTTCATTCTCCTTGATGAGGAAGTTCTTTTTTACCTTTTTTTAAAATGCCATTTATACACAGGTAGCTTTGAGTCAGTTATATAAAGTATCTGTCACAAACTTTTGTGTGATGATAATGAAATTAATTCTTATCACCCTTTTATGTAGTACTGTGGTTGACATTGAAACCTAATGTGTTTTCATCAGCTGATTATGGGCTGTTTGCTATCTAGTACTCACTTGTAGAAGATGCCTGGTAGATACTTCAGCCCTGCCTATCCTATCAGTCTTAAATCTTTGAATACCTGCTTATTGAGCAGAGCAAAATATTTCAAAGATTATTCCCATTACAACAAGACTTTCAGAAGGAGGCTGTAACTGCAGTATAAAATTTATGATCACAGAAATGTCAAGTGCTAAGTATGTGAAGAATTGGGTGTACATCTGGCATATCTGTATTCAAAAAAGGAACAATACCCATTTTCTAATTCAATTTTGTATTAATTGTATATGATCATCTGTTACTGTAAACATAACTTGTGATTTGTAGGATGTCAAATTAGTAAATCATAACAAATCCTCAGTTTTTTTCTAATAAGCTATAAACCCTATATATTCTGGACACACCATTTGGAGGAATCTATTTTCGTTGGGGAAGAATTAAATAAGAAATGAATCTAAGAAAAAAAAATGGCTGCAACCTGTGGGCACATAACATTTATTATCAGTTTGCTCCTGCCCCCACAGAAGTAATTTTATTTCATAACCTTGAAAGTATGCTTTGGAGGTTGTCATACAGTGAAGCCACTTTACTGTTACAAAAGAATGCAAGATACTACAGAGACCTTTGCATCTCCAATAAACCAATGCATATACTGTTTGAAAAGGCTGTTGACTTATGTGACTATCCTAATAAAATTTGCCTTTTCTATGTGCAATGATTTTTTAAAAAATTTTTCTTAGATTGGTCCACAGGGTCTACTTTTGTCAGATCAAGTATTTATATAGAAATGCATGGGAAGAGGAGAGTGGGGAGGGTTGGTTTCTGCTTTTACAGAAATGCTGCATATTGGAATAAAATAAAACCATTCCTGCATTTAGCCCCAGTGAAATCAAAGGAAGACATGCAGTTAACTTCAGCATGAATAATATTTCATCTGAAAATCCTTAACAATAGTGGAATCATAGAATAATTCAGGTTGAAAGGGAGCAGAGGTTGGAAGGGGAACTCAGGATACCTTTTGTCCAGTCTCCAGCTTAAAACATGACCAGCTCTGAGATAACACAACATTGTTCAGGACTTGGTCTGTTTGGCTCTCAAACAACCCCCAAGGATGGAGATTGGACAACCTCTTTGAGCACCCTAGTCAACTGCTTGCTTGTTCTCTTGAGGACAATGCTTTATCTTCTAACCAGCTGGACCATTTCTTTGTTTCAATTTATTCAAATTCTTCACAGCCTCTTGCCATCACTGTGAAGGAGCATGGTTCTGTCTGTTTGGTGGCCACTCCATTAGAGGCTGTCAGTCTGCTGTAAGCACCCTTCAAAACTTTCTATTTTCCAGGTTAAACAATCTCAGCTCTCTCAGCCTCTCCTGATAACCCTCTGCTGCATTCACCCAGTCTATCAATATCATTCTTGACTGGGGTGCCCCAAAACTGGGCACAGCACCCTAAATGCAGCCCAAGGAGCTACGAGAAAAGTAGGGCAATCACTCCTCTTAACTGTCTGACTGGTTTGGTTTGGTTGGTTGGTTGGTTGGTTGGTTGGTTGGTTGGTTGGTTGGTTGGTTGGTTTTTTAATAGCCCAGGACCCTCCTGGCCTTTGCTGCCAGAGAACACTTCTGGCTTGTGCCCAGCACCACAAGGTCCTTCTCAACAGAGTTGCTGCCCAGCTACTCAGGCCCCTACTTGTGACACTGCGAGGTAATTTTTGCCTGTCCAGCACCAGGATTTAGTGTCAGTCTGTGCTGCATTTCATGAGGTTACTGGAAGCCCGTTCCTTCAGCCTTTCTAGGTTTCCCTACATGGCAGCCCTGCCATGGGGAGTATTAACTGGTACCCCTTCTTCTCCTTACACTTTGCCCTGCCAATTTAGTATTGTCTGGAAATGATGAGTACACAGTTATCTCTCCCAGGTAATTGATAAAGACAGACTCCTCCAGCATTTTATGACCTCTAGGCAGAATATGACCCATTAACCACTATCCTCTGAGCCAAGTCCTCTAAACTACATTTTAACCATTGAGCATTCCATCCATCCAGACCATAACTTTGTAACTTGGCTACAAAACTATTTGTGATACAAGAATAATAACCTCTTTAAGCCAAGTACTTATCAATGGAAGCTGGCTAGAACTGCAGGAAAGATTAGCACAACATAATAATGCCAGGAAAAGATTGCAAGGAAAATAAAGGGTAATTTTAATCTTCTATCTGAAAATCTGTAATTATATAATCATAACCACCTGAAATCAGATCTAATGCTTCAGAAATATTTCAATAATGAAATTATGATTTACATAGACCGCATTATTACTTATATGTTTTGTAGAGAATGTTCTTGGCAATAAACCATGGATTTAATATGTAACATTTGTTAGACCAAGGGGAATGTTCATTGGTGAGGTAAAGTGAGATAGTCACTTTCCTGTGTTCTAGAGGCTATCTAAACCATACTGGGCTTTACAGTTCAACAGAAGTTACTTAGGAAACTGAACTACTTTTCTGCATGTTATTTGGAGAGAAAAGAATAAAATTGTCACTGTTTGAAAATCAGTGGTTAATATCTCCTCTTTCTCCTGGGATTTTGTATACAACTATTTATTAGATGTTAATTTTGGTTAAAAATTCTTCTTGCTGAATGTTATTACTTTTTTCCTGAATCTGTATTATGCTTACACGGTTATTTTTGAAGGATTTGTGGTTGGGGGCTTTAAAGTGCCATTGCAAACATACAGAAATACAAACAGTTTTGCCATGCAACCAGATGAAACTCAGTGATTTTGATTGATTTTCATTTTGCATTTTTTATTTTTCTCTGAACCAGAAACTCAAAGTGAACTTTCAGGAAATGGTGGGATAGAGGGTGCCAACCCACATGAATCAGTTCTGAAGAAAATACTCACATCTGTGAAACAAAACTGTGAAGTTTCACATGGAGCTGTCTACATTTTGTCAGGGCAATGAAGGATCAAATTTTAGGCTTTTCTGGTGTATCACATTTACTGTCTCTGTATTGTCTTTGTACATTTCCTGTTATCCACTGCAGAAAGTTAGGCAGACCCAAATAAACCTTGATGTAGTTTTGAGAACAGTCATTTATTAAAAGCAAAATAATTAAATCTGATTAAGCTCAATCTGAATCTTTTGGAGAGAACCTGGGTAAAAGGTCTGAAGATTGTTGGAATGTTGCAATTAAGCGTATCATATATATCATGCATTGTGTAAACAAGAACATTGTTATATCTAAGTGTGTGTGGCTCGGCTTCGCGAACGAAGATCTGGGAAGGGTTGTCCCCACGTGGGTGTGCCCTTCCAGCCTGCGCAGTGGATTATAGGTGAGGCTCAGCGTGTGCAGAACTGGCCCCACCGTTTAAGTCCTGAGGTTCATCTGCCACGGCCGAGCGAGCTTGGACAGTGCCAGTGAAGTCCTCAGGACTAGAACCTACAGCACCCAGCATTTCCCAGGAGGTCTCCCATCCAAGTACTAATCCGGGGCTGACCCTGCTGAGCTTCCGAGATCGGATGTCAGGGAGGCATTTAACTGCCTATATCTAAGTAGTTAGGTGTATTTATAGATACTGCAGATAAAGCCAATTACAGTGGTGGGGTGTAGGGAAAGACAGAAAAAAACCCATTCACAGATTGAGTTCAGGTGTAAGAAAGGAAGAATATGAGCTATAAAACATATAGCTTTAGTAACTGAGTGGCAACAGAAATTTTACATGCAAAAAAAATCGTGTCATCTTAAAAAAACCTTTGATTTCAAAAAATAAAAAGGAAAAATCAAAGAAAATTAGTTTTGTTGAACAATAAATGATGTAATAGGAAATAAGCTAATTGCCTACCTTTTTATAATTACAAGATTTTATAGATTGCTGAACAAAGGCTTCAGTAAGTAGTTTCTTATTTTTTGTCGCTTGCTATTTGATTTGATCTATTTAATAAAATTTTAGTTAGAACATCTGTGATTGAAAAATTACAAGATTTATGAGCTGAGAATCAGTTCGTATTCTGTAAGTGAATAAAACATGTAAAGTTTCTTGTTTAGCAGTAAGTTAACTGAGATTGTTTTTATTCCTTGTCCTTAGTAATGTAATAATCTCTTGGTTTTCTGTTTCATTATATTGTTGCCATTTTATTTGTCAAAATACCAGAAAATAGATCCACTTAGAAATTAAAAATAAGTAAAAAAAAACTTTGGTTGTTCCAGTGTTACTGTACTTCTTACATTGCAAGGATGTGATTTCTCACCACAGTTGTTGCACCTCACTGCATACATTTAAAATAAATATTTTTACAATCTATGTCTTTCTTTCTCCTATTTAGACAGCATATTACATAGACACATGTATATATACATATACACATGTATATATATATATATTTACTTAACAAATACTATATGCAAGAAACTTAAACTCACAAGGTACTCTTGGTAATTGTTTCCTAGTTTAGTACACCTGTTTATGGGACCCAGATTTCTTATTTATTGTTCAATTCACTTCTGGTTAGACTTTTTTCTAATTGTTCCAAGCCAATCTAAAAGATGATTTCTCTGTCATAGTCTGGAGCCCTGAAATATTCATCATTTAGCATAGTTCACAGATTTGAGTAAAGCCTTTAACAAAGCCTTATTAAATTATAGTACCAAAGTTTGGACTTGAGAAACAAACAAGATAAAACCAAACAAACACTAAAAAGAGAGTTGTACAAGTTGTCCTCATGTAAAGAGTAATCACATAAATAATTAGTTGTCTAAGTCTGCACTGGAAAGGCAATGTGAAAGACTGTGGTTTAGGTCTTTTTTTCTACCCTTTTTTAATCTGGCTGTGTCTCATTACCATTGGAAGTTAAAGTATTTCAGGAAGACTAGAGGCATATGTCCTGTTTCTTTCTGAAGGAATTATATCCACTGCTGTAATCTTCAAATATTTGTCATAAAAAGAATCCTAGGTTAATTTGTTGAGACAAGCAAGATTGAGATCATCTTCAGGCTTAGTAACTGGATCTTTAGTCTGTAGAATGAGGACAGTAAGATTCTAATCCAAAAATTCTTTTGCATTTTACTTTAAAACAGGATTAAATTAATTGAATAGAGATATTTAAAACTGGAAATGTCATCATTATCTTCTCTCTCAGAGTAATTTTAAAGTAATTTGACAGTTACCTTTGCATTTTTAATGGTTCAACTCATTAAGCTTCCCTGAACACTCATCATATCCAATGTTTTAGAAAACAGAGATGTAGGATTACTTATTTCAGGGGTCTAATGAATATTTGACATAAGTAAAGCATTATGTTTGCTGAAGCGTGTTAATACTTCTGTTCATAAGCAGAATCTTTCATGACTAATGTCTTTTTACATGCGAACATACCTGTGTAAATATGGAATCTCCCAAGGTAAAGGTGACTGATCTCAGGAGCAGGAAACTTGGGAGGTCAGGGTTGTGAAATTAGGTGCCCATGTTTCTTTATCAAATGTGTTCTGTCCTCCTCCTATAAAATCAAACCTCTTTAACAGAGGATAGGGGTTTTTTACACACTTCTATTTTTATCACCTCCCAGATTTAGTATTTGTTTTCAAAAACAGAGACTAAGTGTAATTTTATTTATCTTAATAATAACCTAACTTGAATTTTTGAGGAGCACCAATCTTTTAAACATTTTATCCCATGCTTCAAGTTACACTGTAAGAGAAGCATTAAAGATCCCCTTAGGCTCTATGTCTATTTCTGAAAATGAGGCAATCACCATTTAAAAGTAGTAGTTTCTGCCTTGAGTCTACCAAGGACTGCAATGAGAGAAAATCATTCAAGTTTGAAATCTACAAAGGTCACTAAATAAATTAAATTTAGGTTTTTCCCTTTGAATAAACTAAGAGAGGAGCATTCAGATCACAGCTCCCTCCTAAAGCTAATGCTAATTTAGGTGAATTATCCCTGAGAGATTCAAAGGAAAGTGATTTCACAAACTTTAGAACTAATGGGATGCATTCTTAATGCTGATATAAATGCACCATCTTCCTGGTTCAGCTTTGTCCTTTTGCAATAGAAAGGTCCTTTTATCACCTTTTGGTCTCATAATCCCAAATCATGCTGCACACTAAAACCATTCCATTAATTCTTGCTGTTCTTTAAAAAACCTGAAATTGCTGATTCCTAGTGTCCTTCAAACTCAAGGTTAAAAAAGTAAAAGGGAAGTAGGATGATTTGACATTTTAAATGAGGGGGTTTTTATTGCTATTTTTGATTATTTTTGGCTATGCTATTTATTTTATTTTATTTATTTGACTGACAGAGTGGTATACCTTCCTTCATTTTGTCTACCAGAAACCTAAATTCTAAAAAAAAAATTGTTGACTGTTCAACAAATAAAAAATAAACATTAAATATGGGGAAAAAATCACTGCAAAATAAAAAATCATAAAAGTTATGACACATTGAAATTATACTAAGTGCTCAGTACAAAAAAAAAAAAAGGATTTCATTACTGGATTATAAAGAAAGCAGACTCAGATTCTGTATCAAACCAAGTTAAATTAACACTCTCATTAAACATATGATTGATAGAAACTGCTCTTATCCAACTTTCATGATTTCTCACAAAATTGGTGTATTTGAAATGGAAATACTTCATTATTAATCCCCAAGAAAAGGGGTAAAATATTGTTTAAACTTTGGAATAATTTATTTTTAATAATTGATTTTTTTTAAAAAAGCTCAGTGAATATATATTCATACTTAGGCCGAAACACTGCCGTAAATTTCAGCAAGATTGAAATTTTATTGAGGTATTAAAAATCCTCTCACAATAGAGTTTTATAATGGAAGTACTGTCAGATCCTGAGTTATTGTGGTGCTGTTGGGCACTTAAATGTTGTATTCTGGAAACTAAGTAATGACAAATATACTAGGTAATGGAAGTTTCCATGGAGACAGTGGTGGACGTATCATGTGTACTGAATAGCTGTTAGTGCAATGAAACTTAAATTACAAAGTACACTTAATCATCCTTTATTACATTGAAATCCTATTCACCTGTGACCTCCTAGAACAGAGATAATAGCAAATCCATGATAAAAATGATAAAAATCCCAATTAAATATGGAACTTATGCAAGTTTTGGAGTTTTCCAGACTATTAGCCATTAATTTAATGGTGTTCTGTAACCCAGTTTTAGTGCTACTGGTTTCTGGGAGGGGGTGGAGGTGTGAGGGATACCTGAGGCTTTTCAGCTACATAAAGAAAGATACAGAGCAGCTCACTACAGACCATAGAAGTTCACTACAAAGAGAATAAATGTTTAAAAACCTCAAACTGAGGTGTTTCACTTACTCACCTTTTTCCTATTGTGCCTATAGAGTGTGGTGACAGACTAGGGCAGAGATTCTTCAAACAGTCCAGGGGTGAACACTTGAAATCTTCTCTGTCTTCACACTTTCTCCAGAGAGGCTGTAAAAATGAAGACACTTGGAAGATAATTAAACTAAAACTGTTTTCCTCCATGCATCCAGTTAGTTAGTTAACAGGAAGTATGAAGTTCTCCACACCAGACTGATGTATTGCTGAAACTCAGTCATAACTTTTCATTATTATTTATTTATCCATTTATTTTACTAAGGGAAGTATATAACAACTTGCTTATCACTAAATTTATCCTTAATTTCTTTAAAGAAAGATAGGAGGATCACATTCTTTAAATTAACCATAAAACTGGGAGAATATTCAGAAGAATATATGTATGGCTTGACATCCTACTTACAAAATCTTTATTCAGAAGTGCAGTGCTTGTAGGGTAGGACTTTGATAATACAGCTTGTCTAAAATACTTAAGTTACAAAATGTGAAAAATAGAGTTGCATTATTATTTCTTATTATTAGTTCATTGCTGACTAAATGACACAGAAAAAATAAATACTATAATTGATTTATAATTTCCCTTCCCCTTTTCTTTAATAATATTTGTTTCTCATATAATTGTTTAAAAGTACTCTTCTTCTTTTTTTTCTTTTTTTTTTTAAATCCATTTTTCCTCTTTGCAGTTTGCTGGTTTTCTTTTCGCATATCTCTTCCAAAGTCAGTGAGGATACAATGTGTTCTACTTCCACACCCCATTCCCTCACACATTTCTGAATGGGAATTGAAAAGGCAATGAAAGTATCTAATTTACTGAGTACAGTAAGTTAGAACTGAAATTTCATTTGCAATGAAAGTCTTCCTGAGATGACAAAAAATGTAGAAATGGTAGTTTTGTTGTATTAAATACATCAGTGCATTAAATGAATGAAAGCAGTGCTAGAAAGATCACACAAGCTGTTCAAACACAAACAAAAACATGCAGAGACAAAAAAGAAAAGCTAAATCATGCTTCTTTATTTATTCTCTCTTTGCATAGGTAGTTTACAATGATGTAGTCATAATTCAAGGATAATAATTATTTTAAGTTTAAATATACTGTCTGGAAACCATTTTTTAAAAAATAGTAAAATTAAATTCAAACAGAACAGATGACAGAATGTCGCAATTAAATTAATAAGTTTAAATTATGTTCATTAATCCACAGCCTTGATTTAGCCTAGGATAATCCCAGGTTTTGCACTTAAAGAGGCTTTGGAGATTCATATTAACCTTCTGAAGGGCATTTCACTAGGTCAGTGCTGTGTCAAAAAATGAATATTAATGTAAGTGAAAGCTATGGAATGAAACATTACTCCCATTGATTTCTTGAGAACACCACTTAAAGGAAGACTTATGGGAAAAGATATAGCAAATAGTGCACAGCAGGAGTTGGAGGCCCCCTGGGAGACAGCCTGCTGGGAGCTATGGGGGATGCTTACAGGGATGGCAGGGCAGGACCTTGCCAGCAAGGCCTGGTTCCAGAGCCTTTTCCAGGGAGCAGCTGTGGCCTCCAAAGGCAGGGGTTCAGTCCTGACAACAGCTCAACACTTTGGGCTTCTTCCCTCAATAATCAGGAGGACGGACTGTCCATGGGCATACTGGTGCTGAGCTGGCCCCAGCAGAAGAGCTCTCAAGACTCTTACAATAAAAAATTACAAATTTTACACAGGCAAACTGCCTCATCCTACATCATATAAATGATGCATAGGAAAGTTTGTAATAGGGAGTAGAAAGAGTTTGTTGTCTTCTCTGCAGTTTCATGGATATTAGTAGTTCTTTCATAGAAAAACATCCTACACATCAGAAGTAGGAAAACAAACACTCAGATAACTGGCAAAAGTGAAAGATTAATATGTAATTATTATTCTGGCACTATTCTAACATATGCAACATCTCCTTAGATAAATGTTGCTATTATTATATCACTGGGAGATTTCTGTCCTCAAGAACTTGTTAAAAAAATTAGACTTATGTAGTATTAAAGTTAAGTGAATACTAAAACTCTCAGCAAAACTACTTATAATCCTGGGTTGTGAGTATTCAAAACCTGCTATTTAAAGAGCTATAGAAAACCTTAGTACAGTCTTTGTATCATCATGTCCCTCAGTTATCAGGCACTCATTTGATGAAATACTTGTAAATATCTAGAAACTTGCAGAAAACTATTGTGGAAATTCACAAAGTTTGACAGTAGTATTTAAACTTGAGAGCAGTGTGAAGTTAACACATTCAAAAGTGAAATCCTGAGAATGCATGTATTTTAAGACATGTTACTGGGTCAGATTTCTTACAGAAAAAAGTATATTGAGAGTAGGTAAAACAACTATATATGAGTTATATAAAACAAAGTGCTTTTTTTCTTTTAGAAGCTTGTTAAGCCTTGACAATTTCAAATGGGTTGGGCACCTCTACTTTTTGAGATTCTTCCCTTAACCTCTTCTCCAGTTTCTGCTGTGAAATTTGGTTCTGCTGAAAATAAATATGCATGCTGGGAAACATGAACAGGCTCTATCAGTTCTTTGCTTTCATTCTTCATTACAGTGGAAAATCAATTAAAATTATTGTTATACTCTGCTCTCAATTCCATTTCTTTTCATCTATGAGTGAGGGATTTACTGGGATTTTCTGCCATATCCTTCCTATTGATTTGTATCCCAGAGGAAAACTTTGCATTTTAGTCAGTTAAAATCAAATAAAAATAAAAACACTCATATATTGATTAAAAATCAATAATTAAGAAGTAATTAGTGAACCATATGAGAAGGATATGTATCAGCAAAGATTCACCTGATTTACTGGTTGATTGATTGATTGATTGATTTAAATATGATCCACATGTGTACTACATAGACTCACATTCCTACTTTTAGAGGACATTGTCTGAAAGATTTTTAATTGGAAGGGTCAGATTCTCAGTGATTTTTTAACAAACATTATTTCACTGATTAAAAGCAGTTTATTGTACAGAAAGACACTTCTTTAAGATTTTCTGTTATTAATTTCTCCTTGTAAGTAACAGTTTTCAGTTAATCTTATGCAGATCATCCTTATCTCATGTCAGAATAAGCCTTATGGAAATATCCCCCAATGTAAGTAACTGCTGAATTGTCTTACTTCATAAGTGAATATTATTAGGTCAGGAAGTTTAGTCTTCCATGAATTGATATGCTGATGCTCTCTAAGCTGCAATAGCTGTTGACATTAATACCAGTGACTCCAGTTTTAGCTGCCCCTGGATATAAAATGCACCACTTAGCAACCTGTCCTTCAGTGCTTCATGGAAAGACGGAATATAGATCCATTTAAAATCTCATGAATCTGACAATAAATATTCTAAAGGAATATTTTGCTTTATATTGTTAATTACACAAAAATATTTTATAAGTCCCTTTTTAGACAACTTGTGTGTTTTCAAGTGTGTATAGGCTCTGTTTCTTAAAATAAAATCAGTGGGTTTTTTCCCTATAAACAGCAATTCTCATACAGCATCCGCAAAAGCATTTTGGTGCATCATTAACTTGCATGACGTGATAAGAGTGATGACAGAGATGCACAAATGAACACTCCTAGCTACAAAAAAGTATAGCTACTCTGTCAGATAAAGGTATGACTTCTTTAATAGGTAATTGTTTTCATATGTTAACACAGAAAAAAGCCTTGTTATCTCCTTAAGTTTTTTAATATTTTTTGCAAATGTAGGGGGAAAATATATGTTACCATAATAATTCATAAAGCATCAATGTTTTTATATTATATTAAAAAGATTTTGAAAATGAAGGCCAAAATTTATAATGAGTATATTCAAGATAACTTGTGACATAGTTGAGAAAGTTAGGTTTGAGCAATTTTTTTGCATGCTTGCCAATACATTTTTCATTAATTTTACTTTGAATTTTCTATCACACAAAAAATCCAAGATGGCTGGGGAGATTCCTAGGTTATCACTACTTTTCTAGTGCCTGAACTCTGAGAGATGCCAAATATGGTAGCTTTATATATTTAATAATAAGATATTTTTAGTGCTTGCTACACACCGCTTTATTAGACAGTTTCAGCCTCCAGGGGAAAAAAAAAAACACCTGTGTGCTTGAGTTAGGAAAACAATCACCTTTAAAATTAGGCATATTGGTTGTTTGTTTTAAATTAATATATAATAGATCCTCTTTTTGTTTTATACTTTTATTTTATTCTTTCTTATTATTTTATTGCATATTAGATATTTTCCTCTTTAGCACTTCAGGAGATTGAATTCAAATATATTGTTTGTTTTTCATCTTCAAAGGTAAATGACCTTATTCTATGCGTTCATTTTCTTCCCTCCATTACTTGGGCAAGCCCGTGAGCTGAGATGACAAAGGGCACTTCAGAGTTTTCAGTATGGTTGGAATTTAGGTCACATTTAAAAATTGGCAACAATGCTGCAGAACTGCCTGCATACCTGAGTGACTGTAAGCATAAGAGTTTTGACTGAAAAGTTACTTTTGCATTGAAAGTGGTGTCATTTTTTCAAGTAATTTTATCAGAGTAGGGCACCTTTAGATCTATATTTCATCTAAAGCCAACTAAGATCCACTGGTTTAAATAAAAACGAAGTCATGTCATGCTAAATGCCTCCTGCAATGTATGTACCTCTTTGCTTCCAGAACATCAATGAGAAGGATAGAAACTATTGACTGTGCTAAATCAATAACTATTTACTCAACAGTATGAACTTTGAGTTTCTTTTTGGTCTGAAATGATAGCAGTGCACATCTCTTAAAAAAAAACCCAAAAAACCAAAAAAACCCCAAACCACCAAAAGAGTTAATCACAAATAGACAAGGCTGAAGAAAAAAGTGTTCATCATTCTTGTTGAAGTTGTTCCAGTGTGCATGAAAAAAATTGTAAGATTTCTGTGATAGTTATAAACCTAAGTGTCCATAACTGGCTTTGAGAATTCACAGAGCCAGGCAGAGAATTAATCATTATGAGACTGATCATCTTCATGCCTGAGAGTGTTTTGAACATCATCTACTAGCCTTTCAAAAAAATCACTTACCTATCTTTATGTATTCAAGCCTGACTTTTTGAAGGAAAAAAAAAAAAGATTGTGCTCTCTACAAATAAAAGTTTGGAAGCAGAACTATACAGATTCTGCTTCAAATGTAGTTAAAATGTCACATAATTACTTTCTTCAACTCATATTCTACAATGCAATGTCCTTTGTTTTGTGAAGCTTGTTTTTTTTTTTTTTTTTAAAGGTTTTAATTTCCAGCCTATGTGGGCATTGATTAAAATCATGTTTTGTTCAGCTTTGTCTTTTAACCTTTGTTGACTCTTCCCTTAGATAATATTATGCTTGAACTTTTGTCACCTTGTAGACACTACAGGCATCTTAAGGAAACTTATTCCAAGAGTATAAGTAAGGTATAGTAAGAGTCCATTGTGTATAGATTATTTAGCTCAGTGCTGTGATAGTCACAATATTTTACAGGAGGAAGTTCACCATTCATTTCAGATATGACTGTAGAGCCCTTTGCAGAGCAGTCCTCTGAAACTGTCCTTGGGGAGAAAGAAAATATATTTCCATGGTGTCATTATCTTTACAGTTTGATTATAATGACTACAGCTATAGTTCAATTACTACTGATGCTACTATTACAAGTGTAATATACCACAGCAGTGTGACATTTCCTATGCTATTGTTAAGCCTCTAGAAGCCATCAAGGATTTGCTTAGTTACTGCAGAACATGTCTGAGCAATTAATTTTATGAGACAAGGCACCACTGTGAATAAAACCATCTCCAGCTTTCAAAGTGAGTGCTTTTTACCCAATGTGATAAAGCAAGAATTTAGTTTAAGCCCAAAAAATATCTGGAACATTTTCTTTTCCCACATGCCATATTTTATTGTAATAGACACAAACAAACTACATAAACCAAGAATAAACCAGTGAGTATGTTGGCTATGCCAAGATTTTATGTCTGGGGAGAAGATTTGAGGTAGGAAAAGAAACTGTGTGTGACATCCAGTTTTGTGCATACATCTGCTGAAATCACATGTTCGTAATAGAAGAAATGAGGAAAGGACAAAGAAACAGTGCCATAATCCACCTAGGCACACTTGCAGTTCTCCACATAAGTTCTAGGTACTTTCTTTATACTAACATGATTAAATTAAGATTGCAATAGTACATGAACATTACAGAATTCTAGCCTTATATCTTTTTCTTCTTTCTTGGTAAACAAAATATCTCAGAAATATCAGGTGAAATTAATGTTTACTATTCTTAGCTGTTACTGAGAATAAAGTCGGTTTTCCACATTTTTACGTCTAAGCCATCTCATATTCTGAAATAATTGATCCCAGAGCCAGTTGATCTGGGAATGTGTCGAACATCCAGGAAAGGGCACCAGATACATGACTGGAAATTCAGATTGAGAATGACTCCTAACTAGTGTACCAACCCCTCCACGTTTTGAAATACTGTCTAAAGAGCAGATGACTTTCTTGTATGCATCAGATGGCAGTTTAATTTCCCTTCTCATAAGTTAGAGATCTTTCATTCCATTTATGTTTCTTATGGACCAATAAAAACACACCATCTTTCATAATATGTGGGCTTTTCTTCTTCAAAATGTGCAGATGGTAATCAAACACAAACCCATCTTTTGGAACCTACTTTCTTGGTTGTTCAAATAAGCCTATTTCTTTCATAACAATGTTGATATTTCTGTGCATGATATTCACAAATAGTCCTGAAAACAATGTCTGTATTAAATAATGAAAGGGTTTCTTCTTGATTTTTGCAACATGCTCTTAAAGAAGTGGGTTCACAACTCCTGTGTGGTGAAGTCAAAAGCTCTAGAGAACAGCATTGGGAAGTCTAGCATAAGATTTCTTTTGTACTACTGGTTTTCAGCTAAAACAAAGATGTATCTGCAGTGGTGATTCTAATCAAAGAAATGCAACAACTTGTTTCCTAGTAGTGTATTTAGAAAAAATGTATTTAATTATAACATATTCCAAAGAATATAAGAGGCTAAATAAATATGTTTACTTTTATTTTATTGGTGCATAATAATTATCTAAAGCAAGTATTTAAAATACAATAACATTCGATTTTTTTCTCCCTCATAAGACAAATGAAAAATACACTACACAAACACAAAAATCATTAGCATTAGCACATGAATAATCTAGTCCCATTAATTTTTATTTCTGTGATTTATATCTAAGAGGTGAAAATCTGGGACTATTTTTGCCCATATTCTCCTAACAGACCAATGGTCTAAAACCTTTCCTGCAATAACTACCAGAACTTTGATCACACTCTGCAGAATGGCATAATCATTGTATCTTTATTCCAGAGGTACTCAGTAGCTGTTCAACATTATTATAACTATAGGCATTTGCCAATTATACAGTTATTTTACTAACATTAGTGTATAGATAAAATATTTTAAATGTGTAAATCATAAATCATTTGCAATCATTTTAGAGATTGCTAGTTAAAACCTATAGTCTATAATATGCAGGCATTGAGAATATAGCAGTACATGAATCTGTGCTTCTCTGTTAAATCTCAGATTAATTATTCTGAAACAATCTTTGACAGAAGGATTGAAAATGCCAGCAGGAACAGATTGTTGGCCACAGCCCTGATCTGAGGAATAAAAAGGTGCTTTGGTTTAACTGTCACAATCAGTATCAGCATTACTGTTGTACCTTAAAGAAAGGGAAATTGATCAGATTTCACTATGATGTCAAAAAATAAAGACAAAGCCAAGAGATACATGAAACAATGTAAAGTTTTACGGCTGGAAATATAGCTGGAGAACACTGAATATGCTAAATGGAAAGAAAAAATAACAGAAAACATCAGAAGCCCAAGGTTTACAAATCAATCTGATTTATAGGCTAAGTACTTATGAAAGAAACTAGGAATATAAATATAGATTGATTGTACAGTAATGGATATGAAAGTAAGCGGAGAAGTGAATAACAAGGGACTGCAGAGAGTAAAATAAATATTTGTGTGTAAGAGAAAAAATACAAATTGAAGTACATGGAGATTTTTCTAGGAAGTTTTTCGTAACTGAAATTTCATAGTACTTTCAGGCTAATGGTCTACACTCTAAATTTTATACAAACAACATGACTGATCAACTCATCGTACAAGTTAACAAGGTTATTATTAATTCTTACAAAAATCGCTTTACAGTTCTCAAACTTAATCAATTTTATGAACTTCTCAAGTAGTTAAATCTCCAGCTGTGAGGTCAGTAACTACCTTCATTTTGTTTCTGGTGTTGGTTAGTTGACATAATATGTAGGGAAGAATTTCTTACGGAGAATGGAAATGTGAGCAATCCCACCTGTTTGCATTCTCTGAAGCTGGTGGAGAGATAAGCTGAGGCAAGACACCTGTGGTCAGCTATGGGAAAGAAGTATGCTGATGTAGTTTAATGTAAACATTGTATCCGTGGATCTTTGTGTGTAACCAATGAGAGGTGTTATTCTGTTGTGTGAACATACTCAATTAGCCAACCTGCATAAGGAACAGGGCATGTGAACAATGCTTTGGGTTATAATAGGCGCGTGTGCGAGCTGAATAAATGGCATTCACCCGATCATATTGGTCTGTGTGTGATGTCCTTTGATCCTCCATGACATATTTTTGCTTTACACATAAGTGCATAAAAAGTCAATACTGGTACCTGTTAATCATCAAGAATTTAAATGAAACAAAACTTGTAAAATTCTTTGATGCTCATTAAGATAAACACAGAAACACCAAACTGAAATATTTATTAAACTTTTCCAATGTCTTCTAAGCTGATGCTAAATACTAGAACTGTTTGAACAGCAACCTGAAGGAAAAAAAAATAGCTGTTAGAAGTTTGGTCTAAAAAAACCCAGTGAACTGTGCTTATCAATTCTATTCCTACAGGTTGTCTTTTAAGAAAGAAAAATTGCTAAAATGTTTTTACTGTGTGTGTTTAGAGAGTTTATTCATTTGAGAAAATAAAAAATCAAAAGATTAAGAGTCTTATCCTAATAAAATTGTATTCCTCAACATCCTGTTACTATAATTTTATTTGTAGATGGATGCTAGCTCGATGAGCACTGTTAAGAAAAGATTTTTTTTCCATAATTTTATCATGTGAATTTAATTAGACTTTGACAATTATTTAATGCTTTCTTTTACTGGTGTATTAAAAAGTGTTATCTTTCACTGACCTTTCATACTACAAATTGGTTTTTATTTACTACTGGACATACTTTTTAAAGTTTTAAATTGACAAATCATGAAAAATTGTGTCTGTGTATATAACAGATACATGTAACATTTTGTCTTTTTCAGACCTTTACTTCTCACTGTGAGGGAATTATATTTTGATCAGACATCAGCCACTACCAATAGCAAAATTAAGACATAAAAAACTAAAAATATTTCATCTCCTTTTTCAAATAAAAATAAATTATGGTCTTCCAGAGGAACCTGCTAATCATTTTCTTGCTAGTTACATTTTAAAATGTCTTTCTGATTTATAACTTTGTCATGGTTGATCCTCCTACCACAAATGGGCACAATGGTTATGACAAAAAATGAAAAAAGTCAAGCAGCTGTAATCGGAAGAAAGGTTTGCTTCTGTGTTCCCCATGAGGTCTTTTGTCAGATCTGAGAATTGTGATTACACTGCAGGTTAACAACTCTATGAAGAACACCAAGTTTTATACTAAGACTTCATGATAAATTGAAGCAATGAGGTAATTGCCCCCAACTGGAAAAACAATCCCTTCATGCAATTTCCAGAAAAAAGCCACATTATACCAGCAATTAGTCTGGAAAATGTGTAATTAAATTTGTTTTAGTTTTCTGTTTGAAATTATTCCATGTTTTCACCATGAATAGATAACATTTATATCTTACAAAAGACTCTAAACTTTTTTCCATCCAGCTTTCCTAGAAGTAGGAAAACGCAAAAACAGTTCTAGTGTTCAGGCTTTTAGTAAATGAGAGCTATCACAGTTGCATTGAAATGTTAAATGCATTACAGTGAAAAATGAAATGGTTTCATCAGAGAGCAATCTTTTGTAGCATTCAATTATACTGATTCAGATGGAAGTGTAACAGTGCATCTGAATGTATTTCAATTAAGTAAGAGGTTCAGATAATTCACTGAGGGGCACAGAGATAAAGTTTACTTTCAAATGCATGAATTCATCTACTTGCAGAAGCTGCAAAAGAAACATCATGGGTTTTGGTGGATTTTTTGTTGGTCAGGTGTTTTATTTGAGTAGGGATGTTTCTTTTCTTTGCCTAATAATATGACTGAACTTCTTAGAAATTTTTTTTTTAAATTCTGTAAAAAATGTATTATAAGCTAGAAGTCAATAAAACTGATCTGAAGGAGTGCGGTATATAAAGTATACAATTCTATGCAGAGCATTAAGAATATTATAACATTTCCCTTATGTTACAAAAAGGGAAATTGCAGTAACATTTTAATTTTAAAAGAACCTAAGAAACTACCTGTCAACAGATTTATTACAAAAAGGGAATTTTGTGGGGATTTTTTTTCCCCTTTTCCCCCAAATACATAACATAGATTCACAGAAAACAAAACAAAATAAAACAAACAAAAAAAAAGCCAAACAAAAAAAACCCACAAGTATTTCTTACTAATGGAGCAGAAAATTCTTTAATCCCTTACTTTAGAAATATAAAACATATGAATAGCTATTAGAAAGAGCACCGTGCTATAGAGAAATACCTCATGTCACAACTCAGGAAATTCTGAGTGTCCCATCAGCACAGTCTCTGAAGTAAGATGGAGAGGAGGACATGAGAGGATGTTGTTGAAGGGTAATATAGCATTTTTATCAGTTTACATCAATTATAGATATTAAGTAATAAATGGTACTCTTCCTAAACTACATATTGCCCTGAGTAAATAAAACTTGTAGTACAAATTTTTGTCTTGATTACTATCCTGCAAGCAGTCCATATTCATTTACATCGCTGCTGAATGAAAATTATTCAGAGAGCATATAACTGACCAGACTCTATCAGCAGCAAATGGAGGGTTGTTAGAGTAGTTAGAAATAAACGTAGATAAACATATACTCTCTGGGCAAATTAGCTAGAAATTAGAACTGGGCAAAGGGGATAGGGAAATGTATTATTTTAAATTTCTGTTTGTGTCTTAATGTCAAAATCTACCTTAATTTGCCTTAAATTCATCAAATTTTCTGTTTGTCTGCAACAGTAAATAGTAAACCATATTCTTGTCTTTATTTTGAGCCATGAGATTTTGTATCCTTTTGCTGTTGAGGAGGGGGAGTGAGAGCGGGGGATATCTGGTAGCTGGTCAAGGTCAATCAATCACAGCAACTGATGCACATTAATCAATGGCAGATGGAAAAACATGAAGGTATTAAAAATTAGAAATCTCAAGAAGATGCATATTTGCAGGCTGGGAGTGGATAGAGGGAATGGTGAATTAAAGGCTGAAATAATTTGCATTCTTCAGTTTGTAGAAGAAAAGTTTTTGTAGAGACCTTATAGCAGCCTTTCAGTATGTGAAGACAGCTTGTAGGAAGATGCAGAGAGACTTTTTAATAGGGACTGTGGTGACAGGTCAAGTGAAAGAGGATAAGCTTAGATCATATACAGAAAAAATTATTTTACATTGAGGTGGTATGACACTGCAACAGGTTGCCCAAAGAAGTTTTGGGTGCCCCATTCCTAGAAGTGTTCCAGGCCACATTTGAAGAGGTTTCGAGAAGCCTGGTCTAGAGAAAGATGGTTGTAACTAGACAATTTTAAGGTCCCTTCCAACAAAAAGTATTATATGATTCTATGAATTACTTTTAAAAAGAACAGTTATGTTAACTAAACAAGAGAGACAGAAAAAGCATGAATGTGTATGTATATATATAAAAATATAAACACATGTTCATAATATTTATATACATAAATTTGTGCATTAACAATATGTGTTTTCAAAAACATATGTCCCAGATTTAAAATCTTTCAGACAAATTTAAGTCAGATAAAAACTTCTAAAAGCCAAATTGAAGATTTGTTTTCTCAGAATGTTTGAAAGAGAGTGTCTCAGGAAGCTGTGCAAAAGCTCATGAAACCTCATAGAAAGTAATTTGCTGGTATGGATGGCATTTCTTTCAAGTCTGAACATGCAAAGTATTTTCTTTATTAATAACTTAATCAATTTACATCTTCTGCTTCTAAAAATTAAGAAAACTCCATTGACCTGTTTTAGAGCAGATAAGAGTTCAATACTTTTAATGCTGCACTCCTGCACTCAGATTTTTCAGATCTGAGATGTCCTCAAGCATCCACACATAGTTAGACAGGCTAGCTCTGGAGATTTGTACACACTAAAATTAAACCTCAGAAAATTGCTGGAAGAATGAAAGAGTCAGATTCTCAAAGGTTCATTGGAAATGTTGGCTTTGAAGAGAAATGTTTTTCCCACAACTGCAGACATCAAACATGAAAAACGGAATTTGCTTTTTCACTCACCTTAAAAGTTTTGTCTTCCTATATTTTCCATTGGGAAGATCATAAATGTAGATATGCTTTCTGACATTTTACCATCTGTGATATATGCTTTGTGAACTTTCAGAAGTAAGAAGGAAAAATTCAGGTTTGGGAGCAGACAATATCAGAAAGAAGAAGCAAAAAAGTGATGGGACATAAAAACAATAACAGTGTTGTTATTGTAACATGTAACAAACAGCCTCTAAAAGACTTATTGCAACAGCAGCAAAACACACTAAAAACCCCAAAGGCACTGAGAACTGTCTACTTTGAACATGGTTATACTGCATTTTCAGGGAATAGAAAAGGAAGAACTACTTTTCAAACAGTCTCTTGTAATTTTTTTTTACATTAAATCAACAATATAATATAATCATTATTGAGAATTATCAGAATATTGACTAAAGATCAGCTGTCTTCCCTTTAGATATGGTGCATATATTGTTACTGAACTCAAAACCATGTAATTTGTTTAAAAATTGACGTCATTTATGACTTATAATAAAACAAATAAGAATTAATTAAATATTTTGATACATGTTTAACTACATATTTTCTCGTTTATTACTTTAGTAATGTAATACTTTGCCAAAGTAGAAACTATATCAAAAATAATGAATAACAGGAATCAAAACATAGTTCATTGAAAAATGGTTGTGGCTTAGAGATGGATACATACTTCTTAGGATTGTCTTTACTGTCATTATGTAATGAATATGCCCTGAAGACAAACTGTGTTAATGCATGTACTGAACAGTTCAAAAGTAAACAAACAAACAAACAAAGAGACCAGTACAAAAGAACAGTAAAAGTTCACCTTGTATAAGACAGAATAAAATAACTATTAATTAAAAATTGTGAATATAACAGAAACCAGAGAAGAAGTGCACAAAGACTGGAAAGGTATTAAATAACTTATTGACAGAGAACATATCCTTACACTGAAGAGAAATCTTATTTATCATGTATCCATTCCATAGTCCATGTGGCTAAACATGGGCTTTTAGAATAATTTCATTAAAGGTTGTTAAAGGGTGCCCAGCAGCTCTCCAGCAAAGATGCAATTAGATTGAAGTTTCATTATTCTTCAACGTTTTATGTTTCCCATTAGGCAGTGATCAAAGGAAAAATACTAAAGGAGATCTGTAGGATGCAAGTTTGCTTACAGACTGATTCAGCAGTGCAAGCACTGTTTGGTGCAATCTCAGCATGAATGGAGTCCCCAGAGAGCATGTTGCTATCTGATAGCACTACAGTAAGGGAAAAATCAAACTACTTTTAGAAAGTAAATTGGTTGAGGTTGCATTACACAGGAAAAGATTATAGCTCACATAGTCATTCTTCCTGGAATCCAAAAGCAAGTGTTCTAAAAACCTTTCCGTTTTCAGCTGCATATAAAACCAAACCTAGAAATGTTCAGTTACTCTAGCAGAGCCAATAGAAACAAAATATTTATTCTTATGAGTTATTGTGATATATGCAGTTAAAAGGTCTTCTTTTAGTATGAAACTTACAATATCTACTTTCAGGTTTTTTAAACCTATAATAAATTTCCTTTCATGTCATTTCTTTTTTCCTTCTTAATTCATCATCATCCAAAAGAATTTCATTTATGGAAAACTTACTTAGACATGAATTATTTGTTCCAAGCACAGCAATTACTGAAGTTGTAAGGCACCAGTATAAATGTTCTGCTGTTATGAGTCAGCAAATAACTACTGAATATCTGACTGGGCAAAAGGTATTTCTGAAACAGGGAGACCACAACCACAATTGCCGAGCCCACAGACCCCAGAAACCCACTGACTCGGTAAAAGGAAAACAGCATGGGACTAATTAGTGTTAAAAGTGGGTGAACCATTTAACCAAAGGAAGAAGAACTGTGTAGCAAATTAATTCCTTTGCTTTCTAAAATGTATAAATAGTGAAAAGTTTTGAACGACCTTGGAACCTCCCACCACTGAGAAGCCCAGGGTGAAGAAGGACCAAGAGGATACCACTGGATCCATGGGTAGTGCTGTTCTACTGCCTGATCTCTCTCTAACAGTCTCACTCTTTCTCTCCTCTCTTTTCTATTTCTTTCTATCTACCTCAAATTCATTGTTCAACAAAATCCATTTTATTGACTTCAGCATATGGTTTCATTTGCACCTTAATTTGAGCAGAGGCATCTCTCACTAATTGGATCTTAACATGTTAACATCAGCCATACCCTTTTTGTTCAAGACAATGGTATGCAAATTTCCTCCAGGACTGTGACTTCTCAGCAGCAGCTCATATATACATATATATATGTATATATATATATATTTATATACATACTGAGGAACAGAAATCCAAATTTTAAAATTACAGAAAAGACTTAAAGCTCTTTTCCAGTAGTGTTCTGGAAAAGGAATCCCATAACAATGAATCTGAAAAAATTAATATTAATATTTTCTTCAGAAAGTACTAGACATTTGGAAAAAGAGGGAAGGAGAATATTTTCTTAGACATTTGCATTCTTTACGTACCAAAGGTTTGTGGTACTATACTTTTCACTGGAATGTGACGCAAACTCTGTGCTTAATTCTCTAGGTAATTCCACATAATTCTCTAAGTGTTTTACAAAATTAATTTTGTGGATTTCTATACATTTTGCGTGTTTTGAATATAGCTATTGAAAAATCTGTGCTATAACCCTATGCATTCTTTTTCTGTATCCTTAACCCTGACTTTCTAACACCAATTTCAAGAGGAATGAAGGATAATTAAAGAGAAATGAAAGCTTCCACCAATAGCAAACTTCAGCCAATGTAGACTCCTCAACATCTGCACTATTCACGGAAGGTCACAGGAAACCCATGCTCCACTTATCCTTCCTTGGTAAGAGAGAAATTTAATGTCAAATGGTGAATATAACATACAAATAATATGCAACATCTATTTGCTACCACCTCTTAGCAGAAATGTATAAAATACATGTATCTGAAGAGCAATGTCATTAATAGGATTGAAGAATGAAATGGAAAATTCCACTGAATAAAAAAAGTATTTTATTTCCAAAGTAAAAAACCCTGTATTTTTTTTTAAATCTCAATAAATAGATTACCTTTTAGTTAAGCAAAGTATTCACTTACAAAAGTATTATAAAATATTTTGTGGCATCAGGAATATAGCAATTAATTTGCTGGTTTTGAACATTTTGATAAATAATCCTTCACATGTCATTGTTATTAGCTCATAAGTGCTGTTCATCCTACTTTTAGTTAATAATTAAATAACTTGATTTATAGAATAATTTCTCTATTATAAATATTTGTTTCATTTATTGCTTGACAAGACATCATTTTATATCCTGCCATATCTATATTGATGAAAAAATAGATGTTTTTAAACCTTTTTCATATTTTATGTATGTATATATATATTTTGTGACTGTTGAGCTTCAAGAAGAGACAATTGAGAGGAGCCCTCATCAATGCCTGTAATTATCTGAATGGAAGGTGTCAAGAGGATGGAGCCAGGTTCTTCTCAGTGGTGCCAAACAATAGAACAAGAGGCAATGGGCAGAAACTGATGCACAGGAAGATCCATCTAACCATGATTAAAAACTTCTTTATTGTAAGAGTAACTGTGCACTGAAACAGATTGTCTAGAGAGTGGAGTTGCCCTCAATGGAGGCATTTAGGAATCATCTGGACACAACCCTGTGCGATGTGCTCTAGTATGACCCTGATCTTGGAAAGGAAAAATTATAACTTGCATCTACTTAACAGGAAATTCCACACGTCAATATCTTTTTTCATTACTCAGGAAAGAAAAATGCCAATGTTACAGAATTGATGGAGGAATGGAACAATCTCTATCAAATGCCTACCAGCCCATCTTTCCCCATGTAGCTACCTGTAGAGTTAGACCAATGACAGGCCAAATAATCAATCAGACATAAGCACAACTTTCCATCTTGTGTGAAAACAGACACTTAAGGGACACATGAGAAACTGAGACCTTTACCTTAGTGAGAAAACTGGGTGATTAACAAGGAGTTCAGATGGCTCAGCATCCTAAATAGCAGCACAACTTCAGGAACTCTTTGGACTCACCAGAAAAGCTAGCTAGGCAGGTGGTAACTTGAGGAATTAGCCAGGTTTCATAGCAGCCAAGGAGGACATCTGGGTATTAGGCAAGATGAGAAGCCAAACATTCTACCTCAGTTCTAGCCAGCCCACCAGCCTGGGGTCCAATTGGCAAAAAAGCTCCTGAGTATAGTGGCAGAAAATCAGATTAACTAGCAGCTGCCTGCTTGGGCAGACCATCCGCCTTTCTGATTTTCATTGGTGTTTTTTGACAAAATCTACATGTTCCCAAACAACTATTCAGTTCAATTCAGTCAGGTATTATTCTTGATTAAAACCTTTTGAAAAATAACCTCACTAGCTATAGCTGTATATACCTGTATATAGAGTGAAATATATGGTGAACAATATTGTTATAACTACATGTAATCACATACAAGTACTTACTGAAAACCTCCATGAATTCTTTTGGGCATTTCCAGACACCAAGGCTAGGTGATTTATTCACGTGTCAGAAAATTTCTGGTTTAGATCTATTCTTCCGTAGGAGTTTATCTTTTCAAAGATAGTTGTTATATTCTGTCTGCTTTTAATCTTCCTAACTTCCTCAATGCTAACAGTTTTTCTTCAATATGGTTTATTAATCCTTCTTTACTTCATTTTATTCAGTGAAAATATTACTGACAGATGGATCTACCATATATCCCTCCAGTATCTTAGTATAAGTGTCCACCAACTTTTTATTCTTCATATATTGTTACTTCTTTTCTTGACTCACTGAGATACTTTACATAGTCATTTAACAATTTGTATCTTTGCCAATGAGATTTGAATATTAAAAAATCATTTTAGGATAAAATGAACATTATTTTGTGTTTTGCTATTCTAATTAAGTTTTCAGTTTTAAACACTACAGTCAGGCTTATATTTTCTAGTCAAACAAAAAGAAAATTTTTGGTGTGCAATTATTGAAAAAGTGGGCATTAGCTAGACTTAAAGTAGGTAGGGAAGTCTTTAAATCCTTAAAAAGTATTTAATTTTTCTGGGTTCTTCCAGTTCCTCCTATGTTAGGTTCTCATTCTGTGATTAGTGCTGGGTAGTATTCACATTACTTAGTTGTTACTTAAAATACACAACACAGAAAGTAAACTGTATATACCTAAATATCCCATATGTTTGGATTCAGGATTGTGGCCAAAGATTATTACCATTTTAACTCATTGAGAAGGACACCATCAATATAATATCCATCCAATGGCTTCAGGAAATAAAAAATGTTGCCATACCAATCAGATTCAGTTGACACTTTCTCTACTGTAATTGAGAAATTTGGACCATACCTGAAACCATTGCTTCCAATACAGAAAATTAAAATGAGCAGAGGTCTGGAGCATGTCTCGTACGAAGACAGTCTGATAGAGCTGGTGTTGTTCCACCTGAAGAGAAGGCTCTATGAAGACCTAATTGTGGCCTTCCAGACTTGTGTGCAAATAAAAAAGAGACTTTTAACATGGGCAGGCAAAAGGCAACAGCTTTAAATTATAAGAGGAGACATTTAGATTAGATATAGAAAAATGTTATTTACTCTGGGTCTGTTGAGGCATTGGAACAAGTTGCCCAGAGACATTGTGGAAACCCCATCCCTGGAAGTGTTTGAAGCCAGGCTGGATTATTCTGATCTGGTGGGTGTCATCCCTGCCCATTGCAGACAAAACTAGATGATCTTTAAAGTTCCTTGCAACACAAGCCTATCTATGATTCTATGAAACCTCCACATGGCTGAAACTAATTAAACTTGCATATCAAGGAAAAATGAATACATTTAAATATGTATGTGTGAATATGTCTGTCTTCATTACCTGAAACACCTTATTTAAAATTTAATAATTTTTTAAAGAATTTTCAAGGATGAGTTTATCAGTTTATTTGGAATGCTCGTTTATTGCTCTTTATTGTGGGGTTTTTTATAATCAGAAATATGCAAACATCACTTACTACAACAAAAATATAAATTTTAAAAGTTAGAAAATGTTTTTGAAGCAGAATGTGATAAACTGGTAAGACTATAACGAATAAGATGAGGTAAAGCAGGCAATTATTCATACAACCTCCTGGAATTCAGTACCATTCTACATGTCTGTGTTGTGTTATACTATGCACTCAGAAAAATTCCTTTTACCTATGCAACTGATAATATACTTTTATTATTAACATCCCAAGTAACACAGCTAAATATTCAATAGATATAGGAAATCCTTATGACAGAAGTTTTAACTCTGATTAAAAAAAAAACAAACAAAAAAAGAAAACCCAACTTGTTACTTTTCCTGATTTTTAAAACATTGTTCTTTTTAAAATAATCTCATATTTTTGTATGCTTCTGCTGTCCAGCTCTTCACAAGAGGAAAAAAAAACCATTCAATTTTTTAATGTTGTTTTAATTTTAGACATTCTTATGTCAAGGTGAAACCTCACATGTAACCAGAATAAATTTACCTGCAGTGAACAACAAACAAAACCATTCAAGCAGCTCTTGGGCAAAACTTAGTGCAGCTTTTTTAACTCTTGGAACTACTTCTGATTCTAGTTTATGACAACATTAAAAAATAACTGAAGGCTATATCACTTCCTCTGGCTCCATGAAGAGCAAACCTGCTAGAATTATTGAAATGGGAAGAAAAGAAGGAAACCAGTAAATAGCATGTTCCTGCATTCCTTAGGACTCACTGAGAGCTTCTCTAACAGAGTTTTACCAGGTCATTTCTCTATTGGATTAAGAGACAGATGGAGGAAAAAAGGTAAAGGTAAGAAACAGATGCTCTATACAGCTTGATCCCCTGCTGATCCCACAAATAGAACAGCAGGTGCTTGTGCTACTGCAAACAGCTATAAAGAGCACACAGATCATGTTAGGCTACCTCTGTACCATTTCAGTGAAATGGTAAAACTGGCTTTTTGCTTCCCACAAAACTTAGAAAAATATTGCACAATACATTAAAATATAATAAGTTAATCATATATTTTTGACCAGATAATATTTTGTGACTGAAAAGCATAAATCTTTGAAAATTCTTGGTCATCAATGTTAGTAAGACTAAATAATTTCTTCAGCCTTTTGAACAAATATTCAGTATTTGTTTTTTCTAGAGACTTGGTTTTGATAAATCACTTATTTTTGTATGATTCAATTCCATGAAGCTAAATGGAGACAGCAACTTATTTTTGTTTTATTCAACCCAATGATGACAAACATTATATAAACTTGAACATAAATATTTAAATACTGATGTTTCTTTAATTTTTGTTTTTCTTCCTTAATCTGCAGAGATTGTTATTCCTCCTCTTGTTTTTTTGGTGTTTTGTTGTTTGGGTTTTTTTGTGTGGTTTTTTTTTTTTTGGTTGGTTGGTTTGTTGGTTGGGTAACGGTGGATGGTAAGCCCACCAAATATTGGTGAAGGTCTTCAGCTCTGAGGGGCTTAGTTTCGCAAGTGATAAATCAGCTCTAGTGATATCAGCTCTTTTAGCACATCAGTCTCAGCCCCTCAAAGCCCAGGGAGGCTTCCTTTGGACTGAGAGCCGCAGCCAGAAGAGAAGTCCAGACACAGAAGGCTCGGTGTCAACAGAAGAAGCAACTTTATTGGGAATGCCTCATTTATATAGGGTTAGGCAGGGAAGGTTCTGGAACAGGGGGCAGAGTTGAGCTTCCCATTGGCCAAGGGAATGATTGAAAAATGGACCAATGGGGAGCAAGGGTGGAACTTCATAACAGCCAATAAATGAACAGGGATAACAACCAATCAACAGGCAGAGATAAAGGCCAATGGGGATTCAGAACTTGAACCAATAGGAAAGAGTGGTGGGAAAGGAACCTTAGGGGATTATGGGAAGAAGAAACTGGGACAGGAATGACTAAGGGAAAATACAGTAGGGAAGACATATTTATGATGCTGTTTTACACTGCTGGAGTATCCATATACAGTGTGTCTGTGCCCAAACTACTATAGATCTTGTGCAAAACATTACTATTAGAATTTGCAACCTCCACGTCTTCATCAATCCATCGTTTATAATATCTCTGCCACTTGTTAAACTTGGGGTCTTCTCCCACTGTTGTTTTTTTTAATACTAAATAGAAATTACTATTCCTTCAGAATTGATAACATTTTTCTTTTGAATGAAACCTTCTGAGATTTAATAAAAAAAAGGGTCACATGAGCTGAAATAGTTTAAATAGTGTTTGCTAACCTTTGGAAGTGTTTGACTGAAATAAATTGGATTATACATCTAGCTGACCTAGCAAATTAGAAAGGTTCTGTAAGTGTGCAATGAAACTCAGCCTCGGAGGATCTTACGGTCTTCTTCTCTTATAATTTCATTGCACAGTAGTTTTACAGCAGTGATTAAAGCTGCATATTTGCCAATATGTGTCCAAAACAGAACCTTAATGTTTTATGAGAAAAGGATAGAATATTTGATAAGATAGAGTATTTTTTTGAAATTTTGAGATTTAAGATTTCTATTATCTATGTGAATAGAGAAACATACATTGTTTTTGTTGAAGGGTTACAGAGTAAGCAAGAGATTTGCTGAGTGTTCTCATGCTCAAAGTCTTCTGTGAGAACTTGGCCCCACTGAATATAGTGGACCCAGAATTTCTCTGTATTTGTCATATTGTTCTCTTTTACTCCCTGAGTTTCTCTCATGGGAAGTAATATTAATAGAAATAATGACAATTTACCCAGAAAACTTGCAATAGGAAAGTTTTTCCAGGAACATTTAATTCAGATGGGTTTAAAGAGAGCAATTTAGCATATTCCTTTAAAGTAATGATGTGTATCTTCTCACTCTAACAGACTAGGAATTTGTCACAGGGAAATCTGGGAGTCCAGTAGTTTTAAGAACTGAATCACAACAATTAGCCCTATGAAGTCTAAAATTTAGTTATTAAATGGGATATATATAACATGAGGATATTAAGTTTTAGTTTAAGTTGTCTATCCAACAACACAGGCACTGCACAGAGCACATATCAGTAAGGACATCCGGTCTGGTTGTGACCAACAGTAGGAGTTCAAGGGAACAAGAAACTAACAGTGTCACAGTATCCACATCCATACATACTGTACCACTTGTCAATGATAGCCAGCAAAGTCAATATATACTACTACTCTGATCTAGAATATACAAAATACATATTTCTCTAACTTTCTCTAGGTGTACAAGGACAAAAAATGAATTATTTGGCTTTGCAATTTACAACTTTGCATACACACTTTTAATACTTCTCTCTAGAAGCTTTTGTTTTGTAGGTATATAGGCAATGGAAAACTTCTTTGGGCAAGGGAACTCAATTACAGAATCACAGAATATTCTGAGTTGGAAGGGACCCAAAAGAATCATTAAATCCAATTCAAATGAATGGGCCATATGGGGCGCAAAGCCATGATCTTGATGCTATTGGCGCCATGCTCTAACCAGCTGCATCAAACTGTGTTTGGGAGAAGGTGCGCAAGTGACTGCTGACAAAAACTGAGAATCATTGCATTTGGTCTGGAACAAAGTGTAATAATATATTAAGTGGTACACAGAGCTTGCTTGTCAATCAGTAAGCAAAGAAATTTGATAGAAACAGAACTGGATGAACTGTTGTGTGTATAAACACATAATGCATATAATGTAGAAATATTTTAATTTCTTTTCATGAGTTTATTTATGGTTCAGCTCTCTCTGTATAGGAACCTAGAATATTGATTGAAATGTTACAATAAATTATCTTTGCTGAACCCTTGTACTCTGATACTCTTATATCCGCGAGAGGGTTGAAAACAAACGATCTGTAAGTTCCTTCCAACCCAAACCATTTTATGATTGTATAATACCAGTTTTAGCAGCAATTTAGCCATCTTCCATTCTGAAAATGTAATACCCTGGGAAATCAAGTGCCATTTACACTGTTTGTCATTAGTAACATAAAGCCCTGGCAATTTTTTTTTTCATGCTTATTCTGTTTACCTTGAAATGGGTATTCTCTTTATCATCAATTCTAACACTATTATGGCATTTCCAAAGTTTGGTATGGTAGTAAAAAGCTGAAACAGCAAAACCAAAAAATTAAACTATATTACAGAAATTCATAAGATAATTTTGTGTAATGTTTTGGTTTAAGCATTGATGCCTTTATCCCTCTAGCTACTCATTGCTGTGACAGTTACTGACACATGTCCTGACAGAAGTGGAATTTTCTAGACAGTATGACTGAGCAATTGAGCACTCAGCACTTACTGAACTGAATGTTTCCTCTCCAAAATAAAGCCATGGGGAAAATAGTTATCATTCCTGTCAAGATCCGGCCCAAACAATTTACACAAACCGCACATTATTGGCACATAAATCTGCAATCTCAGATAATATTGTGAAACATTATGTTAAAACCACTGTTAGCCTTTGAAACAATTAATTTTCCCTTATCACAACTTTGTGTTACATTTTTTGTAGTAATAAAGACATCTCATTCAAGTTTCTTTATAACATTTTATAAACACTTTTAAAAGAATCCATACTAGTTAGGACTTTGTGTTCTTCAGAAATGAGGTGGTGAAACCTGCGTAGTTCTGATATCCTGTTTATTAATCAACTTGGGAAAATCAATAAATATCTTGAATTTTGTAAAACCAGATAAAACTCAGCAACTTGTAATTGTGCAACCAATAACAATGGAAAAAGGCTCAGAATCATAGAATAATTTAGGTTGGAAAAATGGTCTAAGATAATTGAGTCCAATCTTTGACCGACCTCTGTCTTGTCAACTAGACCATAGCACTAAGTGCCACATCCAGCCATTTCTTGAACACCTCCAGGAATAGTGACTACATCACCCCCCTGGGCAGCCCATTCCAATGCTTTTCAACCCTTTCTGTGAATAAATTTTTCCTAACGTGCAATCTAAATGTCTCCTGGCACAACTCAAGGCTATTTCCTCTTGTCACTAGCTGCCTGGGAGAAGAGGCTGACCCCTACCTTGGTACAACCTCCTTTCAGGTAACAGTAGAGAGTGATAAGGTCCCCTCTGACCCCCCTTTTCTCCAGGCTAAACAACCACAGCTCTCTCAGCTGCTCCTCATAGGGCTTATGGATCTGAGCAGACGAACCCAGATGATGTACTTCAGAGGCTCAAGCAGGAAAGTAGGGAGTGCCCACAACTTTTATAAAGAAAGTCATATGAACCACAACACAAAGGGGACCAGGACACCAGGCGATAGTACTTCTCATAGATAAATAGCTGTATAAGTTAAGTGAATCAGCTGGCTGTATTAGATGAACAGATGAAATGGTTGGGTAAACAACCTTCTCTTAATTACTAGAAAAGAAAATAAAAAGTGTGAATGTCACTCTGACAAAGCCAGACCAGCATGGGGCAAATGTATACATCACTCAGCCCAATAATGAATATAAAAACTGAGCAACAAACAAAATTAACTTTGATGAGAGCAATGGGCTTCATCTGTATTCAACTCATGTATTCCTTCCTAATGACTGAAGACACCCACTATCATGACGATGAGCATATTTTAGACTGTTGATGGGAATCAGGTTTGTGTAGTCATCCAACTGCATTTGCTTGTTTTGTGATCTATTACATTTCTGTGTGACTCTGATAAATCAAAGTCTTTTGTAATGCCAAATAACTTTGAATAAGCAAATTTAATATTAAGACAGTACACTGTCCTTTTGTGTAATATCTAAACAACTGGTTAAGAGAGTATTGGCCACTGACAAGATGTTAAGAAATTGTTGATCCAGAAATTGCTGAGCTAAATACTGTTGCATGTATTATAGTATGATGCTGTAATTTTGACATAGGAATAATAATTACTTTTTAAAAATAATGAGGCTAGTGCAATGGACTAGACTTATGTTAATGATATTGCAAAGCCCACCCAGAAAGTTTTTTTCTGAAGTTTGGAGTCAGTGATAGTTGTTACAGAAACCTCACAACAGAAAAAAACCCCACCAATCTTTTGTAGCCTCAAGGACCTAGTTCAGTTAGAAGACTTACCTAAGTTATAAAAAAAACAAGCTGTGATTCTCTTGACACCTTAAAGTAGGCAGATACTCCAAAACTTTGAAGAAAATGGAGACTATAGAGACACTATCTGTAGTTTTTGTACATTTTCTCCTAAAGGAAAGGTTAGAAATTTTATTCTGATGAATTCAAGGGAATTGAAATTTAGGCATATGCATCCAAGAACACACTTGAAAATAACAGTGCTCCATTGTTTCATTGATGGAGTGGTATTATCTCAGTCATCATTCAAAACCACATCTAGTTTATAAAGAATGTAGAATCACAGAATCATTTAAGTTATAAAACATACTTAAGGTCATTGACTCTAACTGCAAAAGTAACACTACCAAGCTCACCACTAAACTAGGTCTACAAGTGCCACATCTACACATCTTTTAAATGTCTGGGGATGGTTACTCAACCACTTCCCTGGGCAGTCTGTTCCAATGCTTAACAATCCTTTCAGTGAAAATTTTTATCTAATATCCAATCTAAACCTTCCCTGGTGCAATCTTTTCCTCTCATCACTTTTTACTTGGGAGAAGAGACCAACACCCACTTCACTACAACCTCCTTCCGGGTAGTTTTAGAGAGCCATGAGGTCTCCCTTTAGCCTTCTTTTCTCCAGAGTAAACAACGTGACTTACTCTCTACGTTCTTTACCAGCTTCATTTCCTCTCTCTGGACATGTTCCAGCATCTCAATGTCTTCAGTACTCATCTGTGCTGCATGCATGGGAATCACCACTCCATTAGTCCTGCTGGCCACACTATTTCTGATATAAGCCAGGGTTTCATTGGTCTTCTTTGCCACCTAGGCACACTGCTGGCTCATGTTCAGCCTCTGTTGACCAGCACCTCCAGGTTCTTTTCCACCAGGCTGATTTCTAGTCGTTCTTCCCCAAGCTTGTAGCACTGCATGGGGTTATTGTGACTCATGTGCGTGACCCTGCACATGGCCTTGTTGAACTTCATGCATCTGACCTTTGTCTATCATTACAGCCTGTTCGTATTCTCTTATAGAGTCATCAGTATGAAGTTCCTAGCCACCTTCTGCATTTACTTAAAAATTATTACATTGATGCAGAAAAATGGAAGTCAGTTGAAACTTTTTTTTTAGCATTTAGTAGCTAGATACCAAAGAATATTCTGCTAGAGCCATGTTTTCTGCTAGATTTAATGAACAATCTGATAGGAATGCAAGAGATGCAGAATCATAATGAAGCAAGGATGTGGGAATATATGTCAGTAAACCAATTCAGCACTTTTCAGCTATGCTGAAAGGCTTCCTCAGTGAGGCACTGTGAATGTCAAAGGAAACATGAAATATCTCCAATGCCAACTCGTACGAGTCACATAAGGGTGATTAATTGATTGAAATCCATATGCATTCTTAACCTTTCTTGTCTCTCTGTTAAACTAATTGCTCTTTAACATTTTCTGCTTCACATATCCCTGGTGAATGTATTATGCAGAGAATGTTATACATTTTCCCTTCTTCTCTCTCCAATTCTACTTTTTTTTTCTGGCTATGATAAACTGACTACAGAGTACACCTTCTTTACTCTTAAGCAACATTCTTTAATTCTAATGGGCTGAGCTTCATCTCAGCAATCACTGGTAGTGTAAAAACTAGTCACATATTACCAATTAGTCATTGTGGCTTCCGGCATTCAGTGGTAAATGACATTGAGGTGGTGATACATTCCAACTATTAAAGACATAAGTCTTGCAATTGGATGACTTGACTTCTGAAATCCTTTTTCTACCCTGGTCTTTCTTCCTCTCTCTCTGCTACCTAGAGATGAGTTGGTTTTTTTGCTGTACCTAAAATTTGACATCTAATAATTAATTTTAGGTGAACCGAACTATCTGCCTTGGTTCTTAGACACTAGGGCCATGAATGTAGTTGAAGATACTCTGTCTTTATAAGACTCAAGACAAGTCATATAACTATCAAAAAAAATTCTCTAATCAACATGTATGAAATAATTAACTGGTTGATTTTACTCCATGATATATTATTAATATTTATATGTTCCTCTAAATGAACTCTGTACAGAAAACAAGGTACCTTTCCTGAAGAACTGATGTTTTTTTCCGTGTAGTTGCAATGCGCACTGATCATAAAATAGCATGTGATAGTTAAGATTGAAATCCTGGACTGAATCAGTGGCTATCAGAGAACATTTTAAAATGAAGAAAGAATAGATTTGATGGCATTACATGGAAGGATGTCTCAGGAAATAAGATGAAAGATGATAAATCAGGAATGGGCTAAGGAGCAAATAGCATATTGATAGCATACTTCTGACACTTTATTAAAAAAACAGAATTAAGAGACAAACCTGGACTACTTTTAGAAAATCCTCCTTATTGCATTTCACTCTTGGAATGAGTCACACATTCTGCTTTTGTTTTGTTGGTTTGGTTTTAGTGGTGTGTTGGGTTTTTTCCCTTTTAATCTAATGGTTAATTTTCCGTTTTAGCTTCATTTAGCTTAACATTGACATGTTAAGAAGAATGATCTGCATATTTGCTGTGTAGCACCCCATAGTACAAAAAGCATTGATCCAGGAAGGCTTTTTGATTTTCACATTTTACAGATTTTAGGAATACAGTAGCTGTAGCAAAGGCAGATCTAGTGTGTTAATATTTCTAGCAGCTTAAATTCAATGTCTTTCTATTGTTACTCATGTCCCATATTAATAGCTCAAATTCTTTAGCTGTTTAGTCTCTTTTCAAGGCAGAAGGTTGAAGAATATCAAAAGGAGACATAAACACAGGGCAGAGTGACCCAGAAGTCAGAACACTGGAAGAACTCCAGAAGTCTGAGGAAGAGGAGTCCGATGAAGAGGAGGTCCCACTGACCCTGACTCAAATCCTGAGGGGGTAGAACTGGGGCAGGAAAAGGTTGAACTGAATATGTGTATAGTAATGATTGGACTGATTATATTATAAAAGCCATGGAAATTAGAGTTTGCCCATGCGCACATCGATGTATTCCTGGTTGAGCACAGCTCAGTAAAGTCACTGCCTGTTTATCTGATCTCTGATCTCCTACAAAATTGGCTTCAAGGTTTTTTTTCACAGACTTTTTAGGCAACAGCATAGATTGGTAGATGTCAGGTGGTGCTGATTTCAGATTTTAGCCATTTTATGTGGAAAGTTCCACTTCACCTCTACTATCTCTCCTTCCACTGGAGAAGTACTGATAGAAGTACTGTGCCAAGCTTTTTTCCTGTGCAGAAGGTACAGATATTGCCAAACTTTACAAGCTCTGTTTTCTGTTTCCACCTTACTCCTATCTAGCTTAACTATGGTCTAACAGCTATAGGGAGGGGATCCTGAGAGGAGGGTGGGGTAAACAGCAATTTTTATAGGTATCAGAATAAAATGTTTACGTGTAAAAGGAGCAGACCTCTATTCTGTCTTCCTGTATTTTCCTTTCCCCTTTCATAAATGAAAAATAAAAACACCGAGAAAAGTGATAAATTATTAAATTTTTCCCAAAGTTGTATTAATAGGAATTAAGAACTGTAACACTCTGAGACCTTACTAATTTTTATAACATATGTTTAGAGTAAGACTGATGCAGATAAAATTACTTTTCAAATATCATTATTTTCAAAGAAAAATAGTAGTACGGACAGACTGCTTGCCTTTATGTGGTATCCGCTATTTTTCTCTATAACCACAGTAAAATAGATTAAATATTTAAAGATTTTTTTAAAAAAAGCTTGCAATGTTTATTTTTATGTACTACTGGGTTTTTTAATAGAAATCATAGTAATACTAAAAAATCACAGAAATGCAAAATGATAAATTAAGACCAAATAAAGTATGATAGCATATAATATGAAGTAATCAATGGTATTTTTTTGTGTGGTTCTTGAGTGGTATATTCCATAGTACAGCAGTTTATACAGTTATGACATTAATATGCAGTACCTGATTCACTGAAGAGTTATGAAATACATACATTCTCTCTCACTGCAATCTACTTTTATCAAAAAAAAAGCAAGCAACACATAAATGATTTTAGAAAGACTTGTTACTACTTTATAATTGCTATGATGATATTTAGATTTAAAAAGAACAGTCAATAAATCCAACAAATCAAAATTAATATTACAGGAGGACACATGAAAACCTCTCTACTGTTACACCTTAAATCCATTTCTTTAAGCTTATTTTCATTTATAGTTGTCAGAAATAACTAGTTTGCAACAGAAATGCTCAGAGAATAGATTTCTTAGAATTCTACATTCAATTGTTTTAAATTCTGGTTGACTGTAAGCATGGACAGGAAACATAAGAGTGAATATTTTAATTAGCTTTCATCAGTAATTTTTGTGAAAAAATAATTAAGGCTATCCAAGTTGTAGTGAAATGTTTGAGAACAAATTCTTTTTATGCATTATGATAAAGTTCTGGGTTGTCTCATATTTCTTAGATAAAGTATTTAAAGAGAAAAAAGGTAGTGAGTGTAACCTTAACAGCTTCACTGTGATGAGTCTTTTTACCACTACAGAAGTTTATCCACTAATTACTTAAAAGCTATTCTAATACAAAGGTAAACAAAACCTAATTAAAATTTTCAGTTGCCATTCTAAATATCAAAATGTTCTTACTTCAGAATAAACTGTGCAACCGAGATTTTTCTTAAAGAAATATGGAAACTTTATGACCCACTTCTGTAAATATAACTGCTTTCCATTCACTGGCTGCTGTATGTGAAGAGAAGAGGAGAAGAGAAAAGAAGAGAAAAGAGAAGAGAAGAGAAGAGAAGAGAAGAGAAGAGAAGAGAAGAGAAGAGAAGAGAAGAGAAGAGAAGAGAAGAGAAGAGAAGAGAAGAGAAGAGAAGAGAAGAGAAGAGAAGAGAAGAGAAGAGAAGAGAAGAGAAGAGAAGAGAAGAGAAAAAGAAAAGAAAAAAGAAAAGAAAAGAAAAGAAAAAAGAAAAGAAAAAAGAAAGAAAAAGAAAAGAAAAGAAAAGAAAAGAAAAGAAAAGAAAAGAAAAGAAAAGAAAAGAAAAGAAAAGAAAAGATGAAAAGAAAAGAAAGAAAAGAAGAAAAGAAAGAGAAAATGAAAATGAAATGCAAACAGTAAAAAAAGTCTCGTGTGTAAATCTATTTCAGATTTTTAAGCACAGTACTTATGTATAGCAGGTATTTATAGCATTGCATGAAATTGCTAAGTGTTGAAATTATTTTTATATAACAATGATTATTGTTAATTTTTTCCCTGTAAAAATGTAAAACAAAACAAACAATAAAGATAATTCAATAGTACACACATCACTTGCACATATGAAAAAGTAATTACTAACACAATTCTTCCTAGAACATGACAGAGGGTATGTAACACAGTGTTTCAAGCAACCTTATGTACCTGGTTTAAGTTCACCTCTTTTCAGTAGAGTGATTTTTAAATTACTTTAAAAGTTGGTTTTCTAATGAGTTTTAGTAAGCATATCCTGCTTGTTTTGTCTTTGCATTCCACTTTTATGAAAATTATTCAATTATCTGTGGTATTATGTCAAAATCAGACAAAACCAAACAGTTCCTATACATTTTCTACAAAGTCCACCTTGGCTTAAGACTGTAGACACTGATGACTATCGCAATGTTTACAATACCCAGGATTTTGGTGGAGATAAAATGCCTCTCTAGACTTTTGAGAATATAGAATTAAATGTTAATTTGATTTCAAAGTAGGTTTTTAGCATTTATATTATTGAAAGTACAATTGAAAAATATGGACAGAGTGCCCTGAAAGTGCTTATCAAAAACAAAATTTATAACATCACTGGTAATGTTCTTAACATTGACTTCCAGGCCTACTAGAGTGTAGTGCTGTACTCTCCTCATTCACAGCTGACTTCCCCAAATCAACCTAATTAATTCATATAATTGAGACACACAAGATCCACACTAAAATTTCATTGGCTTCTTCTCATGAGAAAACATTGACTTGCTGAATGATTTCTGAACATCTCTAATTACCTTTAGATAAGTAAATGTTATCTTGTAACAGTTGCACTTAAAATCTTGATACAGGCAAAACAAAATACTCCAAATGTGGACTTAATAATTTATTATTGAACAATATACTTTTTTTAAACAAATCATTTTAATAGATCAAATTTTTGAATTCAGAGGGAAAGCCTTATTCACAGGAAGATGAAGTAGGAAAAAAACCCTCCTCTTCTACCTTGTATATATACCTGGCTTCTAGTGTAATACTCCCTCTTGAGTTCCTATGAGCCTCAGGGCTTACCCTTCAGTCTTTCTCAGGCAGACTAGGAAGGGGAAATTATGACATGGCAACAGCATCCTGGTGTTGAATACCTAATATGCAAACAATAAGTATTGTTCTGGAAATTACGTTCTATGCTTCACTAACATGGCATTTGAAATTAGGAGATAACTTCAAATTGGCGGTGAAAACATACATTTAAAAAAGTGTGGTATAAATTAAATCCTTTGTATTAAAATATAAACTTTTCAGTGGTGACATGAGTTTTTAAATACACACCTATGTCTGCCTTCATGTAAGTAATCAGATAGACAGCAACAGGACTGCATAATGTAGCTCAGGTTTTAGATTGTTGGGTTTGGTTGTTTTTTGTTTCTGTGTTTGCTTTTTTTTATATTTCTAAACAGTGTTTCAGATTCTATTCCTAAATTTTTTTCATTCATATATTGACTTCTTATTGTTAAGGCAAAATTTTTCCTTTTAAGAAACTAATACTTCATTTTATGGCTCATTTTATAGTATGTGGTTAGTATCTACATTTTTCTTCAGCTTTCCATGTACTCCAATTGTATATTGCATACTCCAAGGTTCCTGATTCACTCATGGAATTTTCTCTTTTCACATGTGTACTAATGGAAATCTGCTCTGTTTTTCTTTAGAAGCTTCCACGCCTGAAGTGAACTTAACATTCCCTGGTTATTTTTAAAGCACCTGTGTCTGGATGTCATCCAGTATTCTACAAACAATCAGTAAACAGGAGGAAAGGAGTTTGTTTTGTTTCTTTGTTTTTACTTCAGAAAGATGTTGTGGATACATTATCTTTGTTTAAAATAATTTCTTTATTTGAACAGTAAATGTGGAATGACTCCATAACTTTTTAAAAGTTGAAAGGTCACTTTTCAAGGTTAATTTCATTGCACTGAACATCTGGAGCTCAGCAATATTTCTGATACTCATTTCTGATCAAATGAGGTGCCTGCCTTACTAAGGAGTAAAAATATAATTTTGAGTTCAGTGTATTTAATATCCAATCCTAGCCCTCCTTTTCATTATTACAAGTAGGCTGTATACTATCATTCTTTGAAGAGTTAAATATTAAATATATTATTGCTAAACTATTTAAAAATTGATATTTTTCTTTATAATAGAAAAAATAGAAAATATTTGTTAGAATGGCACTGCTATAAATTCCACCTTCACAGGGTTTTTCAATTAATTAATCCTTATAAGGGACAATCAAAGCATATGATTTGCATATGTAAAATATATTTTCTTTTCTGACTTTGTGGATCTTATTGGTCCATCCATAAGAGTGACATTAGACATCTTCAATAGTAAAGAGAAGGTTAGCAATTACCCTATGCAGTATTTCAGAGTTAAGCTAAAAGATTAGTCTTGCATTCTAACAACATGAAGACGTTTCTGATTATGAAAGGGCAATCAGAAGATCATGAGATCATTTTTTTTTCTGTCAAGGTCACACAAACCAGAAAAGGACTGGATATCCAATAAGTTCTTTTTCACAAATTTTGTTTCAAAGCTTTGCTGTTACTTCTAAAATTGATAGTGAGATACCTTTGGAACTGAAGTTCTGGAACCTGAGTGGACTTAGTATGTGAAAAACTTCAAAGAATGAGTTTGGGGTAGGGAGTTGGAGTATCAAATACAGATCTCTTTAGGGAATGGAATGTTTCAGCCTTCCCACAAGAATTTGAATGATGTGTAAATGTTCAGGGGAAGATTTCAGTTGAAAGTTATACTCAGCAAGGGATAAAAAAGGTAAAGGTACTGAGAATGTGGGGATGGCAATCAGAAGAGCTCTTCCACAATTTTGTCTCATGAATCTGAAAACATTACCTTTGGCATTTTGGCTTTTCCTGTGGGTTGGTAGAGTATTTTATGTTTTGTTTTAGGTTTATTTTTTCTTTTTTTTCTTTTTTTCCCCCCTGTTTTGTTTTGCTTTAAATAAAGGACATTTTTCTTATATTAACATTAACAAACCTAGGTCATCCATCTCTATTATAAGTACTATGAAATTACATTGGTAAAGGGTGGCAGGTAACTGTAAATGAAATTCAAATAACATAAACAATCATAATTAACTGTTCATATGAAACAGTAAAATAGGAATTGTCTATAAAAATTGATTGTAATGGATACATTCTACTTACTATAATAAAGACAGTATATAACCTGTGAGTGTCCAGACTTAAATCTAGGTAGACTAAGAGTAAAGATTCATAAGAATGTTTAATTATAACATAAAATATCTCTGGCAAAGACTGTTAATGACTTATTCAGAAGCTCCTAAATGTGTTGGCTGCTTGTGTGGTTTTCTGTTTTTAATGAAAACATTGCAAAGAATAGCAGTGATTAAGCTCAGTGGTCTTTGTAAGAAACAAAACAGACTATTAAATATATCACACAGGGAAAGCAAAATTACTTGAGAGACGCGTACATCATTACAGAGAAATTACCAAAGGGATTGTCTGAAAATTGCTGGTAAAACAACATTTTGATCATCCCATACTTCACTTTTACACCCTTATGGTCAAGCAGGAGGATCGGACTCAATCATGCAAACCAGAGAGCAATCATTGCTTTCTGAACTAGTTATCAGTATTTACTTTTCCATGCCACTCTTTCATTAAAATGTATCTACTGATTTCTGTGTCACATCTCTGAATTATTAGCATGTACTGCAGATTGCAACCTGAAGGCTAACAAAGATATTTTAATAACATATGGCATTTCATAGAATTACAAGTGGAAATACTAATGAGAGAGATGATAGGCACTGCAGTGACCAATATTTCAGATAAGCTGAAAAAGGTGAATTATTCAGGGTGAAACCCAAAAAATTAGGATGATGCTGGTTATGTTGGTATAATTACATGGCATGATATGATTTGAATGCCACTGCTTAATGGGGGATTACACTAACTGAGCCAAAAGACACTTTAGTGCACTATATTCCTTTCCACAGAAATTATTTTTCATTAAAGGATGCACTGTAGAAAATCATTGCCTTCCTTCTTCTGTTGGAGACAGTGATCTAGAGTTCAGTCTTCCTGATGTCAGTCTGTTGTAATACTTGTACATCTGGGAAGCAGGTACCAATATATCTGACAGGTTCTGAGGAAGCCATAGCTTTTTCTGAACCCAAATTTTGAATAAAGTGTTTTATCTGCAAGTAAGGAAGACTTTATATACAACACTTCTGTATATTAAGTTACAGAGAATTTACTATACTGTTGCTGTGAGATTTAAACAGAAATCTTGAAATCAAGATGTCTGATAAGCAGAAACTAATTTGTTCCATTATGCTGGGGAAGGGAAAATGAGATTCCTGGTACCTAGACAAAACTCATGTAACAAGTATCTAAGTAGTTAAAGATTAAATCCCTCAGATGACTGAAAACTTCAGGTTCATGGTTGTTTGCACAGTCAGCACATCCTGTTGTAAAAAAGATAATTGAGCCTTTTTCTTTTTTTCTGATCATATCTAGGCTACTGGTGTTGTTTATTAGTAGGTATGTTGGAAATAAGGGATAAAGACTGTAACATATAAAAAAATCCAAAACCAACAAACTCCATAACATAAACTGTTTACATCTGTAAACTTTATAGATCACTAGTAATTTTTTATTATCTAATAAAACACTAAGAATTTATCAATAAAAATATTCAGATTAAAATTAGGGATAAGATTTAGAGATAACATATAACTCTCAATAATAAGATATGATGTATGGAACTTTTTCCCAATTATTTAAATATGGATAAAAAAGTTTATTTCGGAGGTTCAAAATCAGACAAGGAGCAAGGAGAAAGACAGTATTCAAGTAAACACACCAAAACTAATAACCCATTCAGTGATGGGGAACAGAACATGAGTCGATAGTTTCTTTTCTTTTAAGTCTTTCATTTATTTATTCTTGATATGCCAAAATAAAATATCAGCAACCTTTTTCTGCCACAAGGTTATTGCTGCTTCTTGCTTTACTAACATCCAGGCCTTGGTACACAATACCTAATTCTACCATCATCTGCCGTCTGCTGCCTTGAGCAACTGACAACATTGCTTTGTTTAAAACTGCTCTGTTCCTGCCTACTGTGGCAGAAATCTGCTGCATAGATCTTTAAGAAAGCTTCCTCTGACTTCTTGACTTTTAATAAAAAAGGACAGTAGAGTTCTGTCTTTGTATCACAGACAATCTGATAAATAATCTTTAATTTTCAAATAAAATAGTTGCTTTCCATATTGCATATGCTGCTACAGAGTAATAAATTTCAGCATAGATATGTCAAGAAACTGTTCCAATGTCAGTTGCTCCAACAGTTAAGGACCCAATATTCCTAAGATTCTTCTTTTTCCCTCTGTGCTCACTGTCAGTTCTCAAGAAATTATAAGAATAAAGTTAAAAACTGAAAAATTGTAAGCTTTGTTGTATAAATGATTTCACTTTCATATCATCAAAGCTTTTCTTCATAACAAGCTTTCTTGTAAACAACATAAAAAAGTGGTGTCCTTGTTCTGGCCAGGATAGGGTTATTTTTTGCGGTATCCAGGAAGTGGTATGGCTGGGACGTGACTAGGCCCTGGTGCTTATTCTATATCACCACACATCATTACTGGGGACAGAGGGAAGGGAATCTCTTCCAAGAAGGAGATTCCTTCTGGTTGAGTAAGTGTGACACATTTCTGAGCTGGAGGGAGCAGTTGGGGTCACATGGCCGTGATCTGGTCAAACTCTGACATGAGCATTTTTGCATGTGGATCACTCTCTCTTTTGTACAATTTTGTTAATAACTTTGCTGTTGTTACTGTTCATTTTCTTAACTCGTTGTTTCCAGTAAATTTTTCTTATCTCAACCAGTGATCTTTACCTCTTGTGCCTTCAATCCTCCTCTCCAGTCCACCACAGCAGAGGAGAGAGAGGAGGAGGTTTAGAGAGTCTCAATGAGAGCACTAAATTGCAAGGTACCATTCCTAAACAAGCGGGTTTTGGTTGGGATTTTTGTTGCTGTTTTTTTGGTAGTTTTTTGTGGGCTTTGTGCTTTTTTAGGGGGATGTGTTCATTTGTGTTATAGGTTTAGCTAAGTAGGCCTAAATTTAGGCTTTTACATTTAGAATAGGCCTGAGGTGTCAGCTGACTTGAGCTGAGCTGAGCTGACAGCTGACTTTTTCTAGCCAATATTATTGTATTCCATACCATATTACAACATCATCTTCAAAGGGTAAGAGCCAGTGTGGGAGTGGCTTAGGTCAGTTGCTTCACAGCTGTGGTCCCAGCAAGATATACTGTGCTGTCCCAGGAGGGACTGGAGGCCTAGGTCCAGCACCAGCTCACCACCGTGTTATCTTAGGGAAGGAAAATGCTTAAGTCTGTCTCTCTGAAGACTGAGTCTCTGAAGTAATTTGTAGTTAGAATAGTAAAATTTGTACTTACTGGGAAGTCGGAACTCATTTCCTGTTATATCTAACTTGTGTAAGTGTGTGTTATATTGTAGTTTTCTCTTAATTTTCTCTTTTCTGTATAAATATATAGTTAGTTTCAGCATAAACCTAGTTTTATGTTTTTTTTTTCCTTTCTCCCTTTTCTCAGCGAGAAGGAAGGAAGGTGACTGTGTACTTGGACAGTTGGCATTTTGCCAGCTCAACCCAACAATTTGTTTTCAATATAGCTACATTGCATATTCTTTAAAATATACTATATAATTGGGATTTTATAGAGGAAAAAAAGATCAGTTTAATAGACTGTCCTCTCTGGTACTTAGCCACAGGGGTCACTCTATGCCCCTCCTCACATTCATAACTTCCTGGTGTTGTCAGATATATCTTGCTTCACCAGTTATTCAAATTACTTACAGATAGTTTGGTACATCTCTAGCATCATAAGAATATCTGTCACATTATGCTGCAAAGAGTCAACACTGACTTTGCTTCTAAAAGTTACAGTTCCCTGGCAAATTTTGTAGCAATTACAGGCTGATCATACCCCAGTAAATCCATGTAAAATTTTACCTGTTTTAATTTAAATCTGTTAAAGAATTGTTAGAAGGAGGATGCATTTAGAGGCTAAGCTATGTGATGTACTGGTGTTCCTAATTAAATGTAAATAAAACAAAAAAAGCAAAACAAAACAACTTCCCCTCAAAAAAAAAAAAAAAGGCTACAAAAACCTATCAAAAACCACAACCCACCCCCCAAAAAAAACCCAACCAACCAACCAACCAACCAAGACAAACTCTGCTTATTATATCTTAAAAAATTGCAAGGGAACCTTATATTATAAAACTCTATCACTCTGACACAATTTGCTATAGACTATTCCACTTATCATGTTCTGTCATCTCAAGGTGCTAGATAACCTCTTCATAGAAGTGATGAAGATTTAATGCACTAGTCCTGTGTGTTGCACCAGTATATGTTTGGGAAAAAAGTGAAGGACAGGTAGCTGAAGAATTCTCAGTCTTAAATATGCTGTCTAAGATATGGAAGCTGCAGTGAGCTTTTATAGTCTGCAGAGGTTGTTAGCATGACAGTAAGCATATGGCAGTTCTCTCAACCTTTAAGAGGGAATGGCTTTTGTTCTAAATAAATAAATGAAAGAAACCCTCACATCAGTGTCTAGCACTATCTTAGCTCATAATTTTAGCTATGTTTTCTTGGTTTATACTGTTTGACAGAGAGAAGAAGGTTCAGGTAATTTTGGACTCATGTTAACTGGTGAAGAAATAATGAAAAAGCTTTCATAACGTATATCAGTCAGAAATATGTTATGCCGGTGTGTAAGATCTGCACACATCTGTAGTTAGTCCACTGTCTGTGTGTATTTCTTAAGTATTAAACCAAGTGATTGGTCGCTAGAGGGCATCAAATCTGTGCCCTAAGAAATCATGAAAGAGAAGCTGCAGATGTTTTAATAGAACAAGGAGAATTTACATCTCTGTATCCAAAATGCTGTTCTGGAGATCATAAAGCAATTCATGTGTATTTTTAAAATCACTTTATGGTAGGTGTTAGCCACCTTATAGAACTGTGCAATATAAAGCCTTTAAGAAAAAAAGTGGGGGAAAAAAAAGTGAAAAAAAAGTCTCCCCAAAATAATATTAAAGGTCTGACTTTTAGACTCTGATGGAAGATCTATGTAGAGCTAGGAAGTGGAAAGGCAAGAAAAAAGAGTATCTTCCATTGCTGTTTACCATCAAGTCAATTACAGAAAAAAAAGCAAACAAAAAACAGGCAGAGAAACACACACTTTGCATATATCTCCTTTGTTCAGTGTCTTCTAAATATAAATTTTTCTTCAAAGCCACTAAACCTGCTTTTACAGTACCCTCTAACTCTGTATGCCCCTTCGTCTCACACACACTTTTGTGTTCATTCTTTACTCACTGTCAGATATCTTCTGCATTTTAGGATGTACTTCTCTTCTGGAACTGGACAACCTTTCATGTACTACTTTTATGTATTTTTGGGGGTCTTAGAGCCTAGAAAAGAACTGGCAGAAAAGGTCATAACATTTTATTGCACATAGGAATAAGGAAAACTCTCAAACATGGAATAATTGTTGGGTTTTATGTAATTATGTTTTTGCAAGGTACAGTCATGTTTAACCCCAGCTGGCAACTAGCACCATCCAAGTGCTGGCTCAGTTTGCCCCAGTGGGAAGAGTGATAATAAGAAAACTCATAGATGGAAATAAAGACAGTTTATTAGGTATAACAAAAGATCACACACAAGCAAAGCAGAACAAGGAATTCATCCATGGGCAGGCAGATCTTCACCCACTCCGGGAAAGCAGAGCTCCATTACATGTAATGCGGACTTGGAGACAAGCACCAGCAGTTCAAACATCCCCCCCCTTCCTTCTTCTTCGCTCTGCTTTATATGCTGAACATGAAGCCATATGGTATGGAATATCTCTTTGGTCAGTTGGGGTCAGCTGTCCCAGCTGTGTCTTCTCCTGACTTCTTTTTCACCTCAAACCTTCTCAGGGGTGGGGAGGCCTGAGTAGCAGAAGAGGCCTTGACTCTGTGCAAGCACCACTCAGCAATAATGAAAACATCCCTGTGTTAATAACTTTTTCCAGTACAAATCCAAAACGTAGCCCCATAAAACCTAGTGTGAAGAGAATTAACTATGTACCATCCCAAACCAGCACAGACAGATATACATCAAGGAAATTAATGTTGCAAATGAATTGGGTAAATTTATGTGCTTTGGTTTCCATGGAATTAATATGTGTCAGATTTTAGTAAACAAAGACTAGCTACCTAACCAATAAAACTGAGTCATTTCAGTGCCCTTAAAAACGTTTGTACTAAAATTTAAGGTAGCATCAATCATATCGATGTGATACTGTATGTCACTGCGCTAGATCCAGAGTCAGATATACAGCGACTTGTTTATAAAATGAGGATAATAATTATGTCTTCTGTTAGTTGTTTACCTGGTAAATTAACACTGCGGCTATCTCCAGAAAAATAACTAGTTTGATTTGCAGTTCCAAGACATATCCATAGATTTTCTGCATCGAGAACAGTTCAAGACTCTCAAAACATACCAGGAAATCATTAACATCAAACCAGAACATAAGAAAATAACAACAAGAACTCACAGGCAACATAAAATCCTTGAGGAGAAAAAAGTCTAAACAGATTGTGTAACCATTTCCTTTTCTGAAATCCTTGGGAAAATACTGTGCATACATAAGACACAGGATATAATTATAGAGAAATCTGAGGTAGTAAAAGGTGACTTTGAAAATTTATAAAGCATAACACACCTCTCAAAATTTCATTTTTGTCTCATATCTCTAATTGTCAATAGAGCACAGGTATTTCAGAAAACCCTAAGGGGGGCTGTTATTCCTTGAAGTGTTAAAAATTGTTATCCAGAAGAGAAGAGAGCTGATAAACACACCATTTTTCCACCATGTTATTGCAATTGCTGTATTTCTTTCTCAGTTACTAGGGCATCTACAAGGGTACTAACCCTATCACTTTTTAAATAAACTTTCATTCCCAGCATTTTGCCTTGTTCTATAAAGTCACAAGCCAACACTTTAAATCAAGCAATACCTTAAGAGTTTATTTTCTTTTTTCTTACGGCTGTTCTAAATGTAGATATGACAGTGTATAGAAATGCCATTTTATGCATTATTTTTATAGCTGTTGTAGTTTTTACCCATCAGCGACATCCTTATCAAATTGACCACATTTGCTGATTACAAAATAACCCATACTCATTCCCTTTTCTTTTTTACATGGAATTCTGTCATTCGCTCAGTTCTAAAGTAGAATTTTGCTAAAAGGATCTCCAAAAGTCTATAAAATAGCAGAAGATTTTTTACAATTTTACACTGAGAAGACTAAATAATAGACATATGGTTAGGAATGAAATCTTTATTTAAAACTTAAAAAGGAAATGGAAATTTATCTTAGAAGGTTCCGTAATAGTCCACTCATTGTATGGATAGTAATAAGACATTATATAACAGAGAAAATGCTGAGAAATATTGCTTTTCTCTACTCTAAAGCAAATCTGCTTGATGGATTTCTTTAACACTTTTATTTCTGAGTTTTCTATTTGAACATATGCCATTTCCCGTCTGAACAGCAAAGTAGCATACAGAATAGAAAAGAAAAGAAATTAAGGGTAAACCAGACATTTAAATGTCAACGTTTAGTTGAGGTATGTGAGTGAAATTTTGTGTGTTTTTCCAGAGAAGATAACTCTTTTAGACTGTTGCATAGAAAAAATTCTTTAATTCTATAAGTACAGTGAGCCCAACAAAAATTGATCATCACATTAAAATTCCATGTGTTTTGTGTTCTCAAATACTTATTTTGTCTTTATGTTATTTTTTCTAGTTTCATTTACAAATAGTAGCATATAAGCTATCTGACTAATATGATGTATCATACTCAAAATTTTAATATGAATAAGACAAGAAACTCACAATGACAAACAGCAAGAATTAATTATTAAATCAGACTTGCTATATCCAGAGATAAAGGTTCTTATGTTTTCTTCTCTAAATACTTAAATTGAGACAGAGAATTACTAGGTTATAGCGCTGTACTCTGAGACCTGTCCTTGAGACTGACAGAAGACACAGCTGAAATTATGGTCACCTCAACCAAACGGTCACTCAGATTTTTGCTGAGTCTATTGAGCTCCAGTGATTATTTTGTAGACACCTGCATCCTTATCCTGGAAATACCCAGGAATTCATTTTCCTAACATCAACATCAATTAAGTTCAAGTTAATAATGGCTTTTTGGCCACTACTTACCTCAGGTGTGGATAGACAAGTTCATACAACACCAAAAACTCTGAACCTCAGTCTGGAGAAAATTCCTAAATATTTTTAACAGAACTTGATTGGTTCCATGTCACTGATTATTAAAATATGTCAGTGAGGATACATGCTTTAATAATTATCAATGAAGGAAACAGTGGGGAAAGCTTGTTGCCTTTAAATAGGTGATGCAAATCTTCATTTATTTATCCATGTGTTGTCTTCTAATGTGATACTGTCATTAGCACCATAAAAATGGTAAAAATTTATATCAGAAAAATAAGTAAACAAATCAGTGCACAGCAGTTACTGAAGTACAGAATTCAGTCATAGAAACAGTTTTTATAGTTCTGAATACAAATTAAACCCTATTGTACAGACGCATCTTGATTCCTTGCTGAGGAGTGAGATTATTAAAAGAAACATGAAAAAGGCATCAGAGTCTGCTCTGAAATGCTCCATTTAAGGTTGGTTTAACTCTGAGGAGTTTGCTCTGTTAGATTCCAAATGCTGCAGGAACATGGAACCATAGAATCATACAATCTTTTGGGTTGGAAGAGACTTTAAAGGCCATCTAGTTCCAATGCCCCTGCCATGGGCAGGGACACCTTTCACTAGACCAGGTTGCTCAGAGTTCTATCCAGCCTGGCCTTGAACAGCTCCAGGAATGAGGACTCCCTAGCTACTCTGGGCAACCTGTTCCAGTGCCTCACCACACTGCCTAACACCTGATCTCACCCTCCTTCCTTTAAGTTTGTATCTATTCCCTCTTGTCCTGTCATTACATGCCCATGTAAAAAGTTCCTTTCTGTCTTTGTGAGCTGTCTCCAAGTACTGGAAGGTTGCAAATAAGGTCACCTGTCTCAGACTTTCCTCTTAGGAGAGGCGATCCATCCCCCTAATCAACTTGGTGGTTCTCCTCTAGACTCACTCCAACAGGCCCGTGTCTTCCTTGTGCTGAAGGTGGCAGAGCTGGATGCAGCACTTCGTGTGGGGTCTCACCAGAGCAGAACAGACGGGCAGAATCACGTCCCTTGACCTGCTGGCCATGCTGCTTTTGATGGCCTCTCTTATACCAGCACTCCCAAATCCTTCTTGACCTTATAAAAATTTCAAACTATTTTGCCTACACTGTAATTATAAAGTTGTACAAATACCTAAAGACATCTTAGGCATTCACACCCAAACCTGTATAGTAACACTTTTTTTACTTTCAAACAGTGTGGCAAGTCAGGGCACTAAAACTTCAGAAAAAGAGTGAATACTGCATTTTGTGAAATATCTGGAAGGAAACAAAAGGCCTCCATTAAAGTCTGAGGTTGCAGATTTGGATGCAAGCTTAAAGAAATGTTTCCAAAGACTTAGGCTAATAAGAAGGACTCTCTTGTGTGGAGTTTAATTTATTATTAAGAACTTTGCTGGAGTTTCCTTCTATCTTCTGGAGGACAGGACAGATAAACTAAAATACTATTTTACTCCACACAGTGCAATACTCTCAGCCATTTTATGAAAAGCAGAAAATGTGGAAGAGTAATCAATGAACATTCATCACTTCAATAAGAACATTGAAGACTATGATTTTAGTTTTTATTTATGAGTAAATTTACAGCTAACATTAAATAATTTCATTTTCAATCTTTTTTCCTAGACTAGAAATTAATAGTTTTCTTTTAAGTAAGTATCAACAACTGATTCACATCAAATACCTGAAAAGTAATGAAAATATGTCATAATTATAATACATAAAATATAAGTACCTCAAAATAAATTATGTATTTTATTCCTTTCCTCTCAAGAAGTAATATTAGTTAAGGTTTAGTTAACTATAGATAAATATTTGTTACAATATTAATAGACACAGATTATATCATGCTTTTGAGGTGATGTTGTAATGGTAACCACATTAATTAAAATTAAAGCTGGTAAGACTTACAGGTCAAGGATCTTCAATCATTGTCATATTTTCTGTTTACAATAAAAGAGCTGTTGACCAGAACTCCTTCACTAAGAGGACTCATCACTAATACCAAACCCTGTCCAGATGAATAACAACAAATACAGTAGTTAGGCAGATAAATGTTCTCTGTTGAAGATATGTTTATCATGACATCAAAAACCATATGCATGACATAGGTCACTGAGTCTGTCAAAAAATAAGCTTGGGATTGAGGTGGATTTTAGAAACCTTTCTTGCAAAAAATTTCTTTCCAGAAGTTCTCTTCTTTTTACTAGAAATCAACATTGTCTGTCCTTTTAATGTTTACCTTTGAGCATTTTTGCAGTGTTTTTTGCTCCATTTCTTGATATATCATATGTTTGTATAACAATCTCTCATAATGTTTGTGTTTTTGGGATTTTTTGTGTAACACATTCACCTACACTTATGAACTCCCACAGCCTTTCATTTAGTTCCTTATATTAGCTATTAAGAACATCAGGTACCTGTGAGATTTAAAGTGCTTCCTTGCATTTGAAATTGTGAGGCAGAGAGATAAAAATTAAAGTGTAAATGTTTTTCCTTAGTCAAAGGTTATGAAAAGGGCACCTCAGGAGCTATAATGGTACTGAATTATTTAGTGAAGATTAATTCTAATACAATCTCACAGGCTATGAACAGGAAAGTGTAAAAAAATGTCAGATAGAAAATAGCTTTTAGCTCCTTCTCCCACTCCCCAAATAAGACTATTTCTAAGAACAAAATAAATAAATTAATTAATATTTGAAATAAACTATCTTGCTTGTTGGTTAGCACATTGGTAAATACAGTTGAGAACAGAAAGACGCACTTTTCAATTTATAGTGCTCTATTGCGATATGAGGCAGGAAATCTCAATATGTAGCTTATACCACCAAAAGATATAAAAACTCACTACAAATAGTAGCATCTAACAATCACATGTGAACATTTGATGGTTAAGCAACATGTAAACGCTTCAGTTAAATTATATTGTCAGTCTCGTAATAAAATTTCATGAAGAATTTATATATTTGTGAATAGAATAACAAATTTGACTAATTTTGATCATTAAATTCTATTTTAATCTTTAAAAATGTACAGTTTTCAAATCTGTGTCTATGATTTACATTGTTTGTGTTCAGGATTAATTATTTTAAATTTTTAGATAAAAATGTTAGGAAAAAACCCAACCAACCAAACCAAAACCAACAGTACTCCTTAATGCTATTCTAATATCTGTATATTATGACAAGTTCTGATTATTCTTCAACCTCCAACCAATTAACATAAAATCTTGGTTGTTCTTTGTCATAAAATAGAGCTTACGGTGTTCCCTAATTTGGACAATCATTTACTTTTTGTTCCATGCTACCTCAGCCCTCAGGCAGACTTTCCCTGCAGTTCTGGGCTTTTAGTCATGATGTTGTAACTCATGAATATACTACACTGCAGAACTTAAACACAGTGATTTATAATAAAACCAGTTACAATAACTAGAAAAGATTGGACAGAATTATTAATTACTCCTGATGTGTAGCAAAAAGTGAAATGATTAAAATCCCAAAATTTTAGAATGTTCTTTTTCAATATGTTGAATCATAAAGAGTCTAAACTGTGCTCCATTAAATCATGCTTTTGTATGAAGAATTACAAAAAGCCAAGGAACTATAGTAGCATATAGATATGTTCATAGCAAAGTATGAGGACTACAGCTTTATTATCTGTATTCAGTCTCATGCTTACATGTGAAGCATTTATCACATTTAAACATATTTTAAACTGTCTGGAAATTTCGAGCTAAGATTAGATTTATCAAGATCAAAGTCAGAGAGATCTCTCTGACTTTAAAATTTCAATTAAGAAAAAACAAAAACAAAAATGCATTTGGCTGTATTTGATTTCAATTTAATTGAAATACAAAAAACCAAAACCAGCAAAGCAAAGAACAACACCTTTCTGTGTAGAAAAATTATGAAACATTTCAAGTCAGTTTCAATTTGCATTTCATCTCACAAGCATACTGCTCTACACCAAGTCCTGGGCTCTTTGTGTCCTTATTTTTCTCTTTTTTTGGGAAAAAAATAGTGCAGTTGATTGGGCAATATATATCATCATAGAAGTTTTTAAAATAGCCACGTATCAGCAGGTATTTTAACTTCAATACTTTAGTCTAAATCCAAAGTATCTTATGGATTGTTGTGACACTGGCAATTCAGGATAAAACAGTTCGGACAAAATGCTTGTCACCTCTACCATTTGTACTATTGATATATTATATATGTCAGTTTTGTGAAGAGGAAAAAATATGATGTGTCCTTTGTCCTTGATAATATGCAATTTTTACAGTGTTGTAAAACTCGTTAAGATATAGTTATGAAGTAAACCCATTCCAATGGAAATTAATGTACTGAAGCATCACCAGTATAAACTCCACAGGAATCAAGCCAAAGGGAAACCAAGAACAACAGAGCAAAACTGGAAGGGACTGTAATCCTTTCAGGATTCTTTAAAGGAAGATATGTCACAGAATACTCACTAGTATCAATAAAAAATTAAAAACATCACTACACATCTTGAAAATTGAGAAGACTGAAAATATGGGTATTGTAATGACGTGAATGACGTCCAAGAGCAAGCTGAACAGACAAAATGAAGACATGCCAATTTCTTTTCTGAGGTTGCTTGCACTAGATTCAATAAGACTTTGTTTCCATGTTAGCTTTTAAAAAGCTGAAATTTTTAAATGATTGTGATTGTAGTTTTCTGTTTAGTATACCGCTAAAAAATAAAATTCTCTATATGGTAGCCATGCCAATATATATATCCCAAACTGACTTCACTGATCACTCCTAAGATTTATCTACAGTTCTCCACTACCTAAATGGTACAGATATAATATACAACATATTCATAGATACATAAATATTGCCATATATTAATATCGACACATTTATACTTAATTTTTTATATATGTAAATATATATATATATATATATATATACAGAGAGAGAGAGAGAGAGAGAGAGAGAGAGAGAGAGAGAGAAAGAGAGAGACAGTACCTCAATGGTACAATAATATTTATGCATTCATGAGTGTATTACTTTATGAAAGTGATTTAGCAGAGGTGGGGTACCCATAAACAGATACAACTCAAAGAGAAAAAAAATATTAAAAATCCTAAGATCAGATCCATAATTAAACTCAGTGTAGCCACACAAATGGATGCTACAACAAAGTGATACTCAAAGCAGAAGGAAAAAAAGAGTTGCGAAGGAAAGGGTAGGAAGAGTTTGATTTGACACTGCTATTCAAAAAATGCATGAAGACCCATAGCAGTGATATGTATATTTACTGCTTTGTGCTTATATTTTTTAACTTTCAGTTTTGTAATAACCCCCTCTATCATTTTCTTGTTTTGTTTTTAATAAAACCTGTATTGTTCTTATTGTTACATTTCACAATTGTCCTAGGTTGAGCTGGCAAAACGCCAACTGTCCAGGACAGAATGAAAAGGATTCCTCCTCCCCCAACCAGCCAAGGGAAAAAGAAGAGGGAGAGAGGGAAAAAAAACTTCTAAAGCAGGTTTGTGCTGAAACTAACTACATGTATTTATAGAGAAAAGAGAAAATTAAGAGGAAACTACAATATAACACATATTTACACAAGTTACATATATATAACAAGGAATAACTTCCCACTCCCCATTTAATACAAAGCAAAGTCTATTACACTAGATCTGTAAGTAGTCTAAGAGACACATAGCAAGAAACAGAAAGAGTAACAACAAAAATGTTTCTACTTCCCTGAATGCAAACAAAATGCAAGCAGAGGCAGCAGGGGCAGAAGCAAGACCTGCTCCAAGACAAAAGCTGGATCACGTCTCGCTTGTACCTCGGCCATGGCAGAACTGACTAAGCCACTCCCACACACTGGATTTCACACCCTTTGAGATGATGTAGTATGGTATGGAATACAATATTATTGGCTGGAAGAAGTCAGCTGTTAGCTAGCCCAGCCCAGCTTAAATCAGCTGACAATCCTAGGCCTAGCTGAACTTGAAAACCTAAATTTAGGCCCACCTGGCTAAACCCATAACAACAATTTATATAACTGGATAAATTTGATAAATTTATCTATCTTTTACTTCCTGTGAACTAATAAATTAAGTAATGTTACTAGCAGTATAACAATAAAAATAAGTAAGACACTTCAATTATTGGAGTATGTTAAGTTCTAGTAAAGAGCAAATTTTGGCTGCTGTTTAAAATCATATTGCCAATGACTATGTTTTAAGGAGAAATCTCTGAACGTTCAACAAGAAGAGAAAAATATTTTATTCCTAGAGCAGATTAATTTAATTCATGAGACAAAGCCCAGACACAACACAAGAAAGTCAATCTAGTCCATAAATAAACATGTATATAATAATTAATTCAAACTTTTCTAGAGATTTCTATGACTTATGCAAACATAAACAAATATATTTTTGCTAAGAACCCACAGTTCTATTAGGAATGTCATCATTTGCTTGTGTTTTGATCTTTAATGTCCTAGTCTTTGAATCCTATAGTCATGCAATAATCTTTGGCCGGCTTTGAAAAGTAGAATCTTGGGTACTTTTCAAAGCAGGTAAATGGACACATATAAAGAATGACGAAATGACTCAGAATATTCAGGTCATTTTTAATCTACATATCCACAGGCTCCTGTTGAATTCCTATTGATCTGTAACTGGCCTTCGGGCCTTTTTTTAGTGTCTGCTCATGTTCTCTTACCTGAGGGTTAAAGCCAAGGGAGAAAATATTTCCTCCACTGTTACATGTAAGAATACACTCACCTTTTAGGTGTTTATCTTACCCCTAATCACATTTCAGTTTTAATTTCTCAAGAAAGTAGACTAGTACTATCTTTAAAGAGTTGCAGCAGTTTTCCCTGGTTTGATGGTACTGATCTATTTCAGGGATTTTATGGTCCATAAACTTACTTTGGATGTGGATATATATATATTTCCATAATAAGGCATGTTTCCTTGGCAGGGAGTGGGAGTGTGCATATAGACAAACAGATAGATATTGCTGATTATGTTCCATAATGAAAATAAATTATTTAGTGTGTAAATGCTAATCTCTTCACATCTGTCATTGACTATCCTGTTATCTGAATGTCTATATCAAGATACTTTGAACTGCTTCCATTCATAAAAGTTTATTGTTTGGAAAGGACAGGTTATATTTTACAAAGAATAAGTTTTAGGTTTGTTTCAACAATCTCTGGCTGGGTGAATAAACTGTAACTTTTAATAATTTTCAGGGGTTTTTTTGTTTGGTTTTTTTTTCCAAATTATTTTACTTTAAATATGTCAAGAAGATTGATTCCTAACTTTTTGTCTTGCTATTCTTCTCAGACTCAAATCCTTACTCAGAACAACCATTCAATTCCTCAGAATAGCTGAAACCAACATAGAGCAAGGCAAGCCCAGGCTGTAACGGAGACCTTGTATTTTCAGTCCATAAAAAGTCTTTGGCCTTTTACTAATAATGGCAAAAATCATATTCACTTGCCTACAGCAGAGACCTTCTTGATTTTCCTAATCATATTCTCTGTTTTGGTCATTTACTAAAAGCAAGCAGATAGTTCTCTGATCCTCCAAAGAAGAAAGAGAGTTATGTCAGAATATATCTGCTTCATTTGGTAACCTATTTATAAACATGTTTATATATTACGTTAAGACCTATGATCCGGGGAGGGGGGGGTGAGGGGGAGGGGACAAAACCAACGAAAAAACCAAAACACCAAAAACCAAACAAATCCAGTTTGATAATCTACTGTTAGAAATGTTGATTTTAAGCAGGAACCAACTCCTCAGCTTATTAACCTAGTTTAAGGTTACTTGCTCCATGGTACCACAAATCCTGGAAATAAAACACGGCCTCATCTTACTCTAATCAGAACCAAACCTTCCTTTGCACATGAGCTCAAAGGCTGATCTTTATAATTCATGCTTGCCATCTGTTTCTACTAAAACAAAATAACCAATTTGCTATTTAAAGACACATTTCTGAGCAGAATAGTTATTAAAATAAGATTGAAAATATGGTCCTTAAAGGCTAAAGCTTTAAAAAATTTAAAAAAAGATGAAAATAAAATATTACAAGTGATTGAAAAAGCAACAAAGACCCTAATGTCATGTTGATTTTATTATATATCCTGATTCTTGTATTTTAGTAATTTTTCTATATGCGCAGAATATTTATAAAATTACATCTTTATTTTCTCATTATATCTCCACTCTAGGCACTTATCCTCATAGACGTCAGTGGATTTCAGTATGGATTATGGAGAATCCCAAGCATTTAATAAAAATAAACAGATCAGTCAACCAGGATAGTGGATGGGCAAATGGATTTCAGCTTTTGTTTCTCACAGAGGTGAAACCTTAAGAAGAGTTGAAATTTCATGCTAAGAGACAGAAACAGGCCAGGAAAAATAATTTCTAAATGTTAGGCAGAGTAAATGACCTGCTAATTGTTGTAAAGATGTAGAGGGTTTTTTGTTTGTTTTACTTTTGCTTTTGTTTGTTCGCTTGTTTGTTTTTAACTTCTTGAGTATTACATGGTAAAAAGTAGCTCCAAGAAAGTTATTTCTTTCATCAGAGCTATTTTTATTTCAAATTCCAATTTTATTTCCATTCCATATGACAAACTATTGTAAGACAGAATTCATCTTAGATCATATTTGTCATGGTGGTTAAAAATTTACTTAATTGTCTATTGTGTCTTTAAGGGGAAAATCCAAAATAACAGCAAGAATGCTAGCAAATAATTATCTTGACCATCAAATATCCTTCTTTTTCCTATCAGATATTGATGTGGAAATCTGTGATTGTATAATGTCAAAAAAATTATGTTGCAACTGGGAAAAACACTCATAGTCTTAGAATATTTATCAGATGCAGAGCATACTTATTTTTATGGCTTTTATTTTTAAATAGAAATCACTGTGAAAAGCCATCATTGAAAAACAGCATGTAGGTGATGAAAAAAACTTAATATTAATCTTCATTGTAGTTGTGTGTTACAATCCTATTTGTTTTTTCTAGATTAAAAGTGAAAACTAACCCCAAAATATTTTTTTCCTCAAATAAAAAATGTATTTTCTCTAGCTCTAACATCAATTTAAGAATTTAGACTCCTTCCACTGTAAACAGTTTCTATGATACTTTTAGAAGGCTAAAATTGGTAAAAGATACATATCAGAAATTATTATATTAGATGTCAGTGCTGTTTCAAAGAATGAAAACTTCAGTAGATGTGCCAATGGTAATCTTCAACTTTGAGCTGGAGGTAGCTGTCTTGCAAAGAACCATGTTAGTGGAAGCACCTTATTTAGCACCTTCTTAACAACCTTAATTGGAGACTGAACAACGTATCAATGTATTACAAATATGATAGCAGTTAAGGTCCATGGACATTAATCTCTAAAACCAAAGTACTTGCTTATAGCAGAAAATAACAGAAAGAAATAAACTTCTATGGATAGAAAAAAGAATTTAAAACTGTATGATTTTTTTTCTTGGGCTAGGTATAGCACAATATAAACTCCCTTACTTGCAGTCCTAATAAACTTTTTAAGCATTGATCCTGTTAGTCTTTTCCATAACTCTGAGCAATGATAACTACAGACCATTTTCTAGTTGCACTAGCAGGTAATCACACAGTTGAGACTTCCTACCTCATCTAAAATCTTCTAGTAGAATTATCTTTTAACATAATAATCTGAAAAAAGAACCATATTTACACATATCAGTTGTGTACCATTCACAGTTTTTTACATAAATTCTCTGTCCTGTCTTATGCAAATTATGACCTTGAACATAGGAAAGTGAAGATTTCTACCCAAAATAACTCTGTTAAAGCTAAGTGAACTCTATTTCAAATGCTTTAATTACCCGTTTCTAGATCAGCTTCTTGTTTGGGTGGAGTTCCTCAGCTGATCTTTCTGAAAGCACCAAGTTCAATATCACTGTCCTCATATACAGAACTCTTCCCTGTTTACTTTCTCTTACACTGAAGTAACTTTTTAAATATTATTTATTTATGTGAATCCTTTTTATGAAAGCAAAACCCCATAAAATAGAATAACTATGTGCTGTTTCTGTTACTATTTTACTGGCAACTGAAATAGTTAATGCATAAATTTGGACAATGCATATTTTTATTGTTATACAAAATATAACAGTCCAAATCATTTCTAATAACAAAATAAGCTCAAGCCAGATGTACAATTCTCAAACACTGTAATTTGAATCCGGATATCAGATAGATACCTATGAAGATGTCCATAATACTCTTAAGTATTTACGATTTGGATTTGCACAAATATGCTGGCCTAGATGTCCAAATTCCTAGAGATACTAGATTCAGCATATGAATTTTTGAGAAGAATGACAATACAGCTATATTTACTGGACTATTTAGACAAAGAGTCAATTTCTGTTATTTTGTAAGAGAGTCTTATTTTACTTATTTTTTTATTCCACTCACAATAAGATAAACATACTTTTTAATATATTTGTTTATTTATCCCTTTAATTGATTTTACAGTCTGAGGCAGAAGAAATGGTTTACTGATGGAGTTTTTCCTGTAAAAACACACAAATAAAATGTGATAATTAGAAGAATAACAGTGGCATAGTCATAGGAAAATTAGGCGTGAACAGCTGATTCTTATCTAGAGAAGTTATAAGGTTATAATTCAACCTACAGTAAAAGGTGTGATTGTCCCCAGGTATGCTTGTCTTTGACAAAATAACATGCAAAGCACTTCTTAGTAGATGACATTTCAAGAATGAAGAAAAAAAAGAGTTTACCAATTTCCTTTTATTTTTGTACTAGATATAGTTTTCACCTCAAATGAGATCATGACATAGTAATCTTTTCAAAATAATACTTTACGAATATTTGTTTAAATTCCCTACAGGAGCAGTCTTTTTTTTTTTTTTTTTTTTTTTTTCCCATTTTCCCCTGTTCTTTACCGTGAGACTGGTAGTATATTCAGCCTTTTCATACAGGAATGATAACAGACAACAGTTATGGACCTCGGCTGTGGACTCAGTTGTTTGCTGAAAAAGAACATTGTTTGATACCTCTATTAAGCAGTCATTTATTGGACAGTTCTATAGTAGGTTGTCTTGGGGCATAGTATTCCAGAAAAGAAAGCATCTACCTGGTGCTTCCAGATTGTTTTGTTTTCATTCTAAGTAATTTCAGATACATCACAGTTGCTGCTGTTAGTAAGCCTTTCGTAACTTCTTCCATGATAAACGTTGTTTTCAGTGATTTGTAACTACTTCCCATTCTGATATTCTTGAATATTTTTTTTCTCAGCTTGATGCTACTTGAAGTTTGATATCTTTTGATGAAGTATTAAGAAAAATAGTCTGCCTTTTAAATTCTTTCTGGAATGTAACTTTAAACATGCTGAAACAGAAATTATTTATAGTTTATATAATACCCTTAAATTATAATAAGGAATTTACCATCACTGAGGAGAGGTCTGTTCTCTATAATGAAATCTGTATTTGTTTTCAGTTATGCATCTTTGAAGTTAGGTAATTAATTTCTTTCTGCTTATTGCCAGTAAAAAAGGGGCATAAGAAAGGTTGTATTGCAAATTTTCTTACTTGAACTCTGTAATACAATTGCTTGAACTACAGTCATGTGTGTCTGAAGATTTGGAACCATCTGTTTCTTTTGTCAGAAAGGTTATCATTATTGTTTACAGTATGTCCTTCTAGAACTTTCTGAAAAAGGTTTTGAGAGCTTTTGGGGCCTTTGGTGGTCTTGTTTCCCCCTTGCAGCCCATGCCTTCTTCTTGACCTCATTCCTGCACCTGCACTGTAGTGTGCCACTCCAGGAATCAGAACAAGGACATCTGTCCAGGGAAAGTGTTGTTTCTACCTCCGTATCTCAAGCCACACCCCATTCTTGCATCATGTTCTTACCAACAGTCCTTGGCTGGTTCCACAACTATCTGGCTGTTGGTGTTTGAGACATACATATTAGCCTCTGTATCTTCTAGGCTTTTACAGAAGGTAAAGAGGAATACTGACACCTTTATCTGTAAGGTACAAGTTTAAAAACAAGCTCTGCTATTGTCTTCTACTTGGATTTGAAAGGGATGCTCCACCTCTATTCCCACATTGCTTGTTTGTTTGTTTCCCCCACTGGTACTGTATTTTTAGATTACCTATGAAGACTCAAATCCTCAAAGATATTAGATATTCAGAAGATGAAGCCTCTCTATTTCTGTTCAAAAAATGGTGTCAAAGACAGAAACATGATCATATCTCATCCACCTTCTTTATGCAATTACTTAGTCCAGAGGGCATAAAAATATATATACTATCTGCAATTTAATTATTCACTAGGTTTTACATTAGATCAAATTTGAAGAACTCTTCATACATTCTTTTAGAACTGTTCCCAGAAAGGAAAACCAAATTTATAGCAAGAAATATAGACAAACAGAATATATGAGGAATTGTGACTTCAGGACAACAGGAGATTCCCCCAAGAAAAAAAGGTTAACTCATAGTCTTCATTTGTTTTCCTAGATATGTGAAATCCAAAAGCAAAATAAATGCAGATACTTGACAAATTATTTAGCTGAAAAGTTAGGCTTTTTTTCTTTGGGGTAGGACAAGCTGAAAACAGATAACTGCATTTCACAAACTTTCAAGTTTTGAAATCTGTACTAGTCTGGAAAAGAACAAAAAATAATATTATAATTGTTTTTATTTCATGTGTGTATACTAATAAAAACTATAATGTAAAGGTGAAATACAGAAAAACAATAATCTCTAGTACTATTTATCTTAGTGACTTCCATCAGAGATGTGACAAGTCGGTGAACTGATCTGAATTTGACAAAGCTGAGGCTTAGATCTCATATCAATCTCTAAATATGCACCCATACTCCATCTTTGAACTCCCTCTTTCTTAATTTTTTTCCACTCTACATGAAATTTTATGTAAGGAGATGAGGGTTTTCTTGGTTTGTTTAGTTTTGCTTTACTTTTCAGAGAACTATTTTTTTTCCCCTGGGAAACCTTTGTTCAATATTTTCTGTCTAATTTTGCATTCTTGTCAATATTATTGTGACTCCTGCTTCCTGGTGATCTTTTACATTTCAAAGTAAGTTGTCATCCTTCCCGTTAAGCGTAAAAAGTACTGGAATCCACTTTAGAAAGAAAGCACTTTCAAATACTCTCTTGGGATTTCTGGAAGCACAAAAGTTACATCTGCTCACTTCACTTTCTACTATATTATCCAGCTCACTATCTTTTTGAAGAGTGCTGGTTTTAAAGCCTATCTAAGTCTACTTCTTGCATATTCATTTTGGAGTTGTCCAGCACATGGCTGTTGAGTTTCCATTTTGTGTTTCCTTTTCTCTAAGCACTGCCCTAGATACTAATGGCCAAATGCTGACCATAGCTGCGGTTCCAGGCACTGCTCAGCTTCACTGAAGAATGCACAGAATACAGTTATGACGGCTTAGCTCTTGCATGGGTAATATAACCCTTTTTTACTCAAAAAGTTAGAAATTCATTTGTGACTACCTATTCCACTCTTTAGGAAGGGTTTTAGTAGAGAGTATTTGAAATTTTTATTTTCTTTTTTTCCTGTGTGGACAATAGATCATGATATTACTGTTGTTCCTGCAAAGAAGAAAATTAGTTCATCCTACCCCAGATTATTTCACAGGGTTTATAAACCAAAAAAATAGGTAATATAAATGTTCTGCTAAACTATAGACTTAGCCTTGCTAGCTAGATTAAGTTCATATTTGTATTCCTTTTGAAGAAATTACTTAGTAACCTATGATCTCTGAAGGCTCAGTTTCAAAAAATCCATTTACTTTAAAACCAAACTGTTTAATATAGCTGAACACTGAGTTGTAGGTATGAATATAGCATTTAACTTCCAGAGGTCCATTTTGAAAATGTAATAGTGAGGCATGTGTTCATGAGCGAAATTTCAGTCAGGCACAAAAAATAAAATAGGAGCTGCTGAGCCTAAGTTCCCTACTTTTTCTCTTTACTTCTTTGTTTTCAGCACCTGCCTTTTTCTTTTTTTTTTTTTTAATGAGTCGTTTGTTTTGAAGAAGTCTTTGAAATCCTTAATTAGTTCATGTGGAATTACATGCTTATCACTAAATATTAAAAGCTGCCCAGTGAAATCCTCTGTTACAACGATAACTTAAAAAGGAGTTTAAAGCAGCCAACCAATTTGTTGAAAACCCAAACATATATTGAAGCTGCACAGAGGTTTATACTGTAAGTAAAATTAAACAAAATAGAAAATTATCTAATTACCAGTATTAATAATACTAACTTTTCAATACTGTCTGTTCAGGAGTGTCAGGCATCCAGTATGGAATTTCTAAATCACTTAATCCTTTGACTTTGTCTCATAAACACTTATGAGATACCTCTATGTAGCCAATATATAAATTCCCTTTAGGTTTATGATCTGCATAATGTTTATATCTGTAATGTCCTCTAATCAAGACAATCACGGGGTCATCATTTTGAATTAATTCACTGATGGAATAACAAGGATAAAAAAGTATAATCACATGTACTCTCAGTTAATATTGTCCTTCAGTGAGACCTGTATTATCCATTAGCATCAACTGAGATTCTCATTCCTTAATATACTTGAACGTCCATTAGTTTGCAAAAGTAGAGGGATCAATGTACTAGAAATAACAACTCTGTGGTATGTTCAAAACACTTGAGATCATGTTTTCATTTTTTAAAAAAGCAGAAAAAGTCAAGGACTTTTGGTTCAAAACATGCCTTAGGCTGGAAAACAAAATAGTTATAAGAGAGAATGTAAAGTCAGGTTTTCCAGCACTTATTGACACTTTTTAAAAAGACATCAGAGAAAGAAAAAAAAATCCTAAGGCAATTTTTTTCTCTTAAACCATGTTTTTCTGCATTCTTGCTAAAATGTGTGCATAATTAAAACAAAAAAGTTAAAATTAGTGCTTTTTATTCAGCATCACAAACAGAAAAGATGAAGAAAAAAGCATACACACAGAATCTTTCATTTGTTAAATTAAATGGTTGTCTACTCAAAAATATTTATATAGTGGTACTATATATGTAAAGAGAGTGAAAAGTATTACAAAACAATGCATATTTCCCTGAAGGAACCAAAATAGTTTCTCTATTGTTTCTGCTCAGAAAGTCCCTGCTAAACTGACAACACAGTCCCAAGCAGTCTCACCAACTTAGACCCAGACACAAAAAAAAAAAAAAAACCAAAAAACAAAAATAAACAACCAAACCCGTAAACAAGCAAAACAAAAATTTATTAAAAAAAACCCCCAAACAATTAACCTTTCAAAATCTTTTTTTTTTTCAGATCTGCTTTAAGGCAAGTTTAGAAGGGGGAACTGATCGACTAAGGAGACATAAAAATCTGATTAGCAGACTGTCCATTCTAGAAAACATTATCCATTATTCTCCAACTAAGTTTCACCTTAATTTATGCCTGTCATGGAAAAACCTTCCTGATGTCAGGCCTGGCTGTGTGGTGGGCTGTGCAGGGGGACCAAGCTGTGCTGCTGTTTAGGATCCCTGCCAAAAAAGTGACATTTCCCAAGAACATAACCAGAATTTTAAAAAGTTGTCTTTGTCCTTCCTAAACAATATGTCTAAAGGGGACCTAAGGAGAAGAAGATGAAGAAGAAGAAGAAGAAAGGAGACTTATCCTGACAGGGTTACATGGATGGTAAGAGGGTAAATAGCAGACCTATTCTGAACAGGGAACAATGTTCTCTTTAACAAAAAACTATGGAAATTAATGCTTTGTCCTTTGTAAATGGCTTAATTTCCTATTGTGAAGTGTAAAGTAATTAGAGTATTTTTGAAGACAAGTATTTAAATATTTAGAAGCATATTAAAATTGAAGAAAAGGGCATGACTGTATTTAGAGTTTGCTCTATCTACAGCATGGAGGCATGGTTCAGTGACTCACTAGGGAGAACAGCAACAAGGACAACAGCATAATAAAAGAGTTAAAACTGACCTGTAATTTACCTTTTGAATATTCATTTCATAATTTAAGTTACTGAATTTGTCTTTTTCTATTTGTCCTAGTTCACTATTAAAGAGGTCTAAAAAAGTATATTTGAAATGAGACAGAAATTAACTGATTCCTTCAAATCAACTTTTAGGGTTTGAAGTGAATGTAACTTGAGCAAATTAGTACCTAAACAAGGACAGGACCTTCACACTCCAGGATACAAGGTAATCTTTGATTAGAGAAAAGCAAAAACATGCCAAAATTGATCCTTGTCTTATCTATGCTCAGTGCAGAATAGCACCATTGTGCTTCAGTCCTGCATGAAACTTAAGGAATAAACCATTTCAATTTATAGAAGTCTAAACTCCATGTCACTGGGAAAAAAAATCCACTCCAGAATGAAGAGATTACTCCTCACCCCAACTTTGAAAGTAAATGAAAGAAAATACTAAAAAGTTTGAGAATAAAAAAGATAGCTGGTCTCAAAACACCGAGTTCTTGAGTTTCTGGGTTCTGGCCATTCAGCTTCAGTTCCCACAGTTTTTAGAGCTTGTTTAGTATTGGTGCTGGAACAATGAGGCATTTTTGAAAGCTGAGACCTGGTTAGCAGAAATTTACATCCTCTAAGAGAGGAGTCTGGAGAGCGTTCAGAGTCCAAGAGCACTACTTAAAGTCTGAAGGCTTTTAGAGACCTTAAAACATGTCACATGAGTCTGGATCATCAGAAGAGCTGGGTTCCTGTCTCCAGAGCATAAAGTTCAGTCTCTGTTTCTCAAGGTTCAGCTTTCATGATTTCTAGACTGTTCTTCAACTCACCCTTTAGGTCATACATGAAATTTAGAATCCCTGTCACAAAGTATAGACTTGAGTCTGAGCTGAAGTCAAGACTTTTGAATTCATAGCTTGAAAATTTGGTCTTGTAGTAGAAAAGAGACTTTCACATTCATCAGGGTCCCATAGTAAAATGTATTTATTTACCACTTGCACATCTTTTTAAATGACATTGAAACAATGTATAACACACTTAGAAACTACTGATCTATATGAAGTCCCCCATCCCTTGCCTGTTCTAGTCAGACAGTGGGCTCAGTTTCCCACATCTTGCTAGATGTGAAGTTCAGATCTGAACTGGAAGGAAATATTGAGCACATGGCCAATTCTCACTTCCCACTGAGCTGGGGTTGCTACACTCTTGCTGAGCTTCAATCACGGGGACATCTGTGCCCACAAGTAACAGTACAGTTGTTCAGGGAATGAATCTGCTCCTTTCTGAAGAACAAACAAGCTCTGCATGGTAAAGAAAGGATCTTTCTGAAACAAAAAAGGAGATCCCAGAAAACAAATGCAAAAAAAAGAACAAAAAATAAAATATTAAAAACCTTTCTGTCTTTTGATAAGAAAAGACCTATTATACCTATTAATGGTATCAAGATGCTGAAATGTTGTAATTATATAATATTTAGAGTGATCTGTTTATTATGTTATTGCATGAACTGCATTACAGAGCATGTAATACAATAAGTTTCTAATATCATTGTTTTGAATGTTGAAAATATGCTATAAAGATATGTTCTATAAGTCAAGTATTATGTAAACTAGAGACTGGTAGGAACAAATAAATATCCTCTAAAAGATTTTGGAAATACTATTTCAAAAAATCGAGATTGCGGCTCTTAACTCTTTAGGATTTTACTGACAGATTATAGTAAGAAGTCCTGTGAGGTTATTCACCTGGACTCTTTCTTAATTCCTCAGAGGAAAAATAATCAAGACCAGTTAAAAAATTACAGTTATGGTTTATGTAACTCCAGAAAATAATGTAGGATAATTATTTCTGTCATTATCAATTTTATCAGTGTGATTTTTGAGGAAATCTTTAACAGACCCCAGGTAATAAAACACCACTGATTATAAAATACCTTTTATGTCAGGCTCTTCTAGATAAGGCCAGCACTAAAATATTTAATGAATCATCTTTTCATGTATAATTTATAATAAAGTAGATTGCAAATTAAAAAAGTAATTGAATAACTTATTCAGTATTAATTGAGAAGGAATGAAAGGTTTTGTAAGTAGAAAATGTGAGAAATTTTTTGTGAGTCCTATAAAACAAAGAAAATAGATTTTAAAGAGATTTTAAAAAGAGAATTTAATCTGCATTTATACATTAATATCAGATTATTGAAATCCTCTATAGATCTTTCTGTTTAATTTATTTCTTTCCTGACCACTCTTTCTGGTATCTGACAGAACAACTTCTGCTACTTTGAAGCTCAACACTATTTTCCTTTCAAATAATGGAGGTATGTGAAAAAACAAAACATATAATTCTTACAAAGTGGTAAACATTGATAAACTCCCTGTCACCATGTCTTTAGGATGATTTGAGACTACAGAAGGGAGCTGTGTATTGAATTCTTTGTTCCTTGTCTTCTTGCTCAAAAGAAAATAGATGAAACAAGATGAAAGTATATGAAAGGACATACATTGAAATTAAGAGGTGAGAACAGAATGTTGATGCTTGCATCTCTAAGAACAATTTAAAATATTCTCTTTCCATAGCATCACTAGGCATGTAGGACAACCTTTTTGGGTGCTCTGGATAGATTTTTCCTGCATGGCTTTAATTAGTTTTTATCATCCCTTCGTTGGTTCAACACTTTCACTGATGATATCAGGGAATCTTAAGTTCATGAATTTTAATAGTTCGAATAAATATGCAATGAAGTGACAGCAGTCTATTCTATTCTGGATCAAAGACTCAGACTAGCCTTCAAGTTCAGGTTTAATTCTTGAGTTCTTTTTCTTTCTGATATGTTCCTCTCTTCACAAAAGAAACAAAACAGGGGTACTTTTTCTTGTTTGCTTGTTTGTTTTGTTTTTTTTTTTTTAATTATTATTTAAGCTAAGGCAATTATTAGAGTTACCTTTAGTTCCCCCTGCATTTTATTATGTTTTTTAAGCTATGGTGAAGCCTTTATTGCACAGATCCCAAAGAAAAGATGAATCATAATTTTTTGTTAATTTTAGTTAGTGTTGTCCAACCACATTGTGAACGCCTCTCTGGACTCGTGCATTTTCAGCATTTGGTCAGGAAAGAAAAGACTTTAACAATGGTATGTGTTCGGATAGGAATTAGAAATGGTCTGTAGTTATGAAATTCCTTTCCATCCCTAGTGCTTGGCTTGACCCTGTGCATGTAACATAGAAACCTGGACTGCTGCAAAATAGTTTGTAAAAGGACCATGCTGACACTTAGAAACTAAATTGTAGATAAATCTTGTAAAAAACTAAGTATTTAAAGTATTGATGCATATTATTAATTGTTCTGCTAAAAAGGAACAAGCTTTCCAAAGGATAAAACCATGTATTTTCTTTTTCATAAAATATAATCTATGCATTTTTGTAAACTGAGGAAAAGTCAAACCATATATTTCATAGAGAAAAAAAAAACTGGCACAGTCCAAGTCTGATATTGCATTTCATCTAGAAGAACAGTTCCAGAAGAAGCAACAGGTTTAACACTTGCATCATCTTAGCCTTATTGCACTTTATACTTCACAAATGGTGGACATAAATCCTATGAGCTTTGCACATTATTTTTCTTGCTTATCCTTGTTTATTCTTGTTTTCTCTCTGCATAAAGTAAAAGGGTAACATAAAGTTAGAACAAGAAAGGAATAAGACAACAATAGAAAATTAAAATAAGACATAAGTAATTGCAAATAGAAAGGACACTATTGAGAGACATGTTGGAAAATGTAGAAGACAGGTTTCACAGCCATAAGGTTCTCTTACAAATATAATAAACCCAAAAATCTTTCAGTGCTTATACAGTCCCACCAAAAATAACACAGTTTCCACCATTTAAAAAATAATACATATTTTCTAGTTCATATATAAAATAACCTCATTAAAATGATAATGTATTCCTTTCTCTCACTCCATGCCTAAAAAAGTCCTGAAACATTTGACCACAGTAGAAAGACTGGGATATATATGTGAATGGAAGTGTAGACAGACATGCTACCTGAGGACAAAACCCATATTCAGAGCGGAAGAAAATAGGCTGCTGCCCCAAAGCTTGGAGGCGGGCATCTCAACATCTGTTGGAATCTTCAGGCAATTCTCTTTTTTTCCTGCTGATTCTGAACTGGGACACAAGTAGATGAAAAACTGTGATGCTGTTCATTTGTTTTTCTGGCAGGCTTTGTTTGCTGCTCCTTCAGCTATCAGCAGGTGACTCAGAGGGGAGTTGGAGGCGGGAAGTTATAGCCAGGTGGGGGCTGGTCTCTTCTCCCAGGCACTCAGCAATAGAACAAGATTTTTCTTTCCATATTCTTTCTAATTCTATTGCCATATATTGTGAAGAGATTACTGGGTTTTTTAAATTTAATTTTTATTTTAATACTAATTAATTTCCTGCATTATTTTTAATCATCAGTTGAGGAATCATGACTTTTCAGGGAATAAAAAAAAAAAATGACTTGGTCTTATGAAGTTTCTAAAACCCAAAGCAGTTTTTCGTGGCTTTCTTCCTTGAATACATTATAATTGTTTGTTTGTTTGTTTTATTTAGGAGCATCATATAATCATACAATGGGTAAAATTGGAAGGGACCACAGAGGGTCATCTGGTCCAACTTCTCTGCTAGAGCACATGACACAATATTGCATCCAGATGGTTCTCGAATATCTCCAGTGAGGGAGAGTCTACAGCATCTCTGAGCAATTTGTTCCAGTGCACGGTCACCTGCAGAATAAGGAAGTTCTTCCTCATATTTAGGTGGAACTACCTGTGCATCAGTTTCTGCCTGTTGCCTCATGTTCCAGTGGTCTGCACCACCGAGAAGAGTCTAGCTCCTTTCTCTTGGAAGCCCACTTTAGATATTTATAAACATCAATGAGGTCCCCTCTCAGTAGTCTCTTGTCGAGTTTACGCAGGCCCAACTCTCTCCGCCTTTTCACATAAGAGAGATACTTCAGTCCCCCAATCATCCTCACTACCATCCACTGGACTTGCTCCAGGAGCTTCATGTCTCTCTTTTACTGAGGAGCCCAGAACTGGACACTATGCTCCAGATGCACCTCATTAGGACTGAGTAGAGGGGCAAGATCTTCCTCAACATGGTGGCAATGCTTTTCCTAATGCATCCTGGGATTACTTTGGCTTTGGTCATGGGGACACACTGCTGGCTCATGGATAGCTTGTAGTCCACCAGGACCCCCAGCTCCTTATCCTCAGAGCTATTTTACTGCAGGTCAGCCCCCTAACCTGTACTTGTGCATGAGCTTATTGTTCCTCAGATGGAGGACTCTGTACTTGCCTTTGTTGAATTCCAGTTGTTTCTTCTCTCCCCATCTCTCCAATCTGTGGAGGTCCTTCTGGAGGGCTGGACAGCCCTCAGGGGTATCAGCCACTCTTCTCAGCTTTGAGTCGTCAACAAACTTGCTAAGGAGGCATCTACCCCTTTATTCAAGTCCTTGATGAACAAGTTAAACAGTACCATGCCCAGTATGGACCCTTGGGGTCACCAATAGTGACAGGACTCCAGCTAGACCTTGTGCCACTGATCATGACCCTCTGGGATCTACCACTCAGCCAGTTCTTAATCCACCTCACTGTCCAGTCACTCAACCCACACTTCTGCATTTGCCTATGTGGATATTGTGAGGGGCAGTGTTGAAAGCATTGAGAAGCCAAGGTAAACCACATCCACTGCTTTCCCCTCATCCATCCAGGTAGTGGTCTCATCATAGAAGTGATCAGGTTGGACAAACATGATTTACCTTTACTGAACCTATGCTGACTACTCCTGATTACCTTCTTGTCTTCCATGGAGCTTGCTTAATAATTTTTCTCTATTTTCATTATGTTTTTTTGTTTTTATTATTGTTGTTATTGTTATTATTATTATTAAAATCCTTCTTTTTCTGAAACGATATAAATAATTCTGTGGTTTTTTCCTAACCCAAGAATATTTTTCTGCTATGCTATATTGTAATATTATTCCATCTAAAAGGAAATGAACAACCTACCATTTTAGCATCTTTGGAGGAAAAACAATTCAAAGAGTATCTAGCAGATTTGAAAGTAATTTTTTTTAAATGATGCCGAAGGAGTTTTTTGATTTTCAATTTCCATATTTTGTAGACTTTAGGAACACAGTAAATGTAACGCTGTAGATTATAGTGAATTAATATTTAGCAGCTTATAGTATAAAGTCCTTCTATGTCTACCCCTACTCCAGAACAGGCAGCTGAGATCTGCCAGCTATTTAGTCTCTTTCTCAAGGTACCAGATTAAAGAATACCAGAGAGAACATAAACATGGAGCAGTGTGACCCGAAGCCCTGGAGAGCGTCCAAAGAACCTTTGTGTGCTGAAGAAGAGGAGGTGGATGAAGACAGAGGGTCCCAATGACCCCAGCCCCAATTCAACAGGGGTGGGAACTGGGAGGGGACGTAGGTGGAACTGGGCACGTGGACAGTAGTGATTGGATAGATTATATTATAAAAGCTATAGAACTTAGAGCTTGCATATGCGTGCGTGCCTATGTATTCCTGGATGAGCGGGGTTGCTCATTAAAAGTGCTTGCCCTTTATCTTATCTCCTACAAAACTTGGCTCGGAGTCTTTTTACAGACTTTTACAGCAACAAAATGTAAAAAATAATCAAACAATATTTAACATTTTTTGAGCTAAAAGTACCAAGCAGAAGGCACAATTTAGCATAATAAAAAAGGTTTAGACCAAGAATAATGGCATGAGTAAGCAAAGGAAAAATTGATGTGAACATTAAATGATGGAAGACTATTTTCCCTTCGTGAGAAACAAATATTTCAAACCGGTAATGATGTTAAATCCTGGGCATACCAATGTACCAACATTTTCACTAATGTTAAACAAAAAATATGCAATACAGAAAGGTAAAATAATCAGAATAATCAGTTGTATTACATAACTATACTTTCTTTGTAAGGAAGATCATCAGAAAAGTATGCAATATATTATTATTAATTATAGCCCTGTTTTCTATGATTCTGTGCCTATTAATATTGATTTATTTTGATATATAGATGTGATATTACCAATATAACTTATAATATATTATTTTAAGATAGATAATATTTTCTGGTTCAGCTTTCTGCATAATGTTCAGGTACTACTGTAACACAGGTACTGAACTGGTTTATTAGTATTTTATTCTTACATTTCCTACTTTAATAGGTTCTGCAGGCAAAATTATGATTAGATTCAATTCAAATTATTTAATTTTGCTTCCATTTTAGCTTACTTTCAGTCAATTTCACTGAAGAAAATAAAATAATATTGTCATCCACAAAATAATTCTCACTTGTTTCTTGCTTTTTAATGTGCTGAACTGTATGAATTCCAACTGTTCTTAAATGTTGTAAAGTTTGTATAATAACCAATAGCTTTGTATCTCTTTTACCTACTAATTTGTTTTGTGAAACTATCACATCATGATTCTCCACTGGTATTCTTTCTATCAGAGTGAATTTGTACTGCTCAGAGTGATTGCTATTATAACCTGCTTGGTCTCCTGAGAGATCCATTGATTCATTTTCTTTTCCCAGACTGTTCTCAGATTGTCAGTATTGTTTCTTAATCTAGTTCATATGGACAGTGAAAGTCTCTGTGGTTTAGCTTTCTCACACAAAGTTATATGCAGTTAACCACATAGGAATCCAAGGAGAATTATCTGCTCAGAGCTATAAATCCTCAAATGTTCAAACGTAACATAATGGAGATGCTGAAATAACCTGTATATATTTTATTGTTTTATAGCCATTGATACTAGAGTTCCTTTTTTAATTTCAATACCTAGATAAGTGCCCCCCGTATCTAAGAAAAAAATTTAAAAATGTATTTTCACCACAAGTCAGAAATTCAAATCACCTATTACATTTGATGGGGAAAATTAAAACCCTATATAATAGAAAGTGCAATATAAGTAGATATTCCATCTCTGGCTGTACGCATTTTAGCAAGTAGCACCAGGAAATAGGTGGGAATCTGTAGAACAAAAGGCTACAAGGATCTGATATCTAAGATGCATATGTTTTGGAGAAGCTTTACTTAAAATTATGTGTTATACCCCCAGTGAAGGTTCTTGAAACCATCCTGCTGGCGGCCGGTCACTAGTGGTGTTTCTCTGGGGTCAGTGTTGGGTCCTGTCCTGTTTAACATCTTTACTGATGATTTAGATGAGGTGATTGAGTTCATTATCAGCAAATTTGCTGATGACACCAAGTTGGGAGGGAATGTCGACCTGCTGGAAGGCAGGAGGGCTCTGCAGAGGGATCTGGATAGACTTGAGAGATGGGCTGATTCCAGTGGGATGAAGTTCAACAAGGCCAAGCGCCGGGTCTTGCACTTTGACCACAACAACCTCCTGCAGTGCTCCAGGCTGGGCACAGAGTGGCTGGAGAGCAGCCAGGCAGAAAGGGACCTTGGGGTACTAATTGACAGGAAGCTCAACATGAGCCAACAGTGTGCCCAGGTGGCCAAGAAGACCAATGGGATCCTGGCCTGTATCAAAAATAGCGGGGCCAGCAGGACCAGGGCAATGATCCTTCCCCTGTACTCTGCGTTTGTGAGGCCACAACCTTGAGTACTGTGTTCAGTTCTGGGCCCCTCAGTTCAGAAAGGATATTGAGGTGCTGGAGCGAGTCCAGAGAAGAGCAACAAGGCTGGTGAAGGGACTGGAGCATAAGTCCTGGGGAGAGGCTGAGGGAGCTGGGGTTGTTTAGCCTGGAGAAGAGGAGGCTCAGAGGTGACCTCATCACTGTCTAGAACTACCTGAAGGGAAGTTCTGGTCATGTGGGGGTTGGTCTCTTCTCCCAGGCACTCAGCAATAGGACAAGGGGGCACGGGCTTAAGCTCTGCCAGGGGAAATTTAAGTTGGATATCAGAAAAACCTTCTTTCCAGAGAGAGTAATCAGGCATTGGAATGGGCTGCCCAGAGAGGTGGTGGACTCACCATCCCTGGAGATTTTTAAACACAGATTGGACGTGACACTGAGTGCCATGATCCAGTAAATGAACTGGAGTTGGACCAAGGGTTGGACTCGATGATCTCAGAGGTCTTTTCCAACCCAATCGATTCTATGATTCTGTTCTATGATTCTAATTCCTTCAGACTATTCTAATCTAAAAGAAATGCAATGTGCTATCTCCCACTTCTAAATTTAAATTCACATGGAAAAAAACCCAAACAAACAACAACAACAAAACACCAAAACAAGGAAACAAATGAAAGGTTTTGTAAGATTTCTTTCACTTATGGTATGTGATATAGATGACCTTGAAGAGTTTAAAGACAAGTATGAAACTGAAAACATAAGATACCAACTTAAAAAAATAAAATCAAATACCTTCCTCTCAAAACTTACACTGAAACTCTATATTATATGTTTGTATCAGATGTAAAGGTGTCTGAAAATACCTAAGCTAGACATCAGAGAACTTGTAAGAAGGTAAGATAAAGTATTTAATATCCTTTTTATGGTTCATTAAATCATGCCTGTATGATAAACATTTGACTTTGGCTGGATATTTGACTGCTATGTGAATGAGAATGTGTGAAACACTATAATTGAGCTTAACCTGGTGTTTATTAAAGCTTTCTGTGTCAGTGTTTTTCATCTTTAGGGTTTTTTCTGAGTTTGACTTCTAGTATGAAGGTTGAAAGAGAAAAAAATGATGGTAACTTTCATTCCCATGAAGTTAAGACATAGCTGACAGTATATATGCTGCGATTATTTTTTCTTTGTTTTTGCTATAAGAACAATCTCAAATGCCCAGATTGTATTATTTTATAATTTTGTAACTGTAAATTTATGCAAATATCTCTACCATATCAGATTTCTCAATTATGTAATAACCCATAATTATGACGTTATTTCTGCTAATAAATCTATGAAAATAAAACAGGTGCCATGAACTATACGCACATGAGAACATAGTAAATATCTATCTGTATTTTGTTTTGAAGAAATAATTGTAAAATATTATGTAATTCTTTTCTTGGCACAGAACTTCATTTAAATTATTCAGTTGCAGCTTATGATTTAGGTAAGAAAATAAAATCTGAAACTACGTCAACACTGGAAGCTGAATATGCTGTGTGATTACCAAATTACAGAGTTCCTTGCTTTAGAATAAGATTAATTTGAGAACTCTGAAACATTTTCCCTGATTTCTTGCCAGAGACTCAAATAAAATAAGGATAAGTAGGATTATTGTGTCTCACCTCAAACATGATCAAGAGTATTGTGACAGTGCTTACCCAGAAACCAGTTTCTGTGAACACAATTGTGTAGCTACTAGAAAGTGAAGATCTAATCATAATAAATTTAGAGGAGATGTAAACAAAAGATCTCAACAAGTTTCTCAGATACTAACATGTAAGTTCAGTGTTCTTCTTGGGGCTGAGTAACATCCAGAAAAGATTTGACAGTAATAGAAAGTGTTGACCAGGGAATTCATGGGAACCTGATTACCCTTGTAGTAACCAATTACTGATTTACTACAATTACCTCATGATGTACCCAAAGACAATGAATTAAAGGACAAAAAAAAAAAAAAAAGACAAGATTTAAATAACAAATCCCGTTTCAGAAACATAATTGATATTTTAATCCAGTAAATAGTGCGGTTGCAGGCTGATGAAATTAAAATAAGTAATTTGATAAGAAAGCAAAAAAGAATAGAATCTCATAATCAAAGTCACATCACAATACATACACAGAGTTGACCTTAGTTTCTTATTGCTTTATACTTTAGCTTGGAAATTTTAACATACTTCAATTCTATTGGGACTCAGGAGAAATAGAAGTCACTTTTTATTTAACAGCTTTTTAGGGGACAGAAATTTTCTTGTTCATTCTTCTACAAACTGACTGACCTCATTCTGGTTAAAACTGAAGACAAAGTCCTATAAAAGCTATCACTCTGAAAAAAAAATTGTATATCAGCCACACTAAATGATTATGGAGAAAAAGACTCTTTGTGGAAGATCATCACTGTTAACAGCAGAGACACAAATATATTTCAAAGATACTAAACCTATGCTGAGACCATCATGTCCCTGAAATTTGATAAATTGCATTATCTAGAGAAATCCTATAATACTTGCTGTAATTATTGTCTAACTTTATAGATATATAATATATAGTTCTTTACATATAAAAGTAACAATAGGAAGTAATGCAGTTTATCAGATTTTGTTGATTTCTGTTCTCAGATATTAAAAAAACCCCAACACAGCATCTCTTAATCGGGTCAATATTTGGTAACACTAGCAATTATCCTACTTTATCCCCTAGAATCAGGCCAGCTAAAACCCATCTGCCCATCTTTGGATTGACATTGTGCTCATCCAGTATAATTATAATTGTAACTTAAGAACAGATTACTCAAATGACAAGCCACATGTCAGACTAGAAGTATGCACCTTTTGCATAGCTTGATGAAAGCTCTGAGCCTTTCTCCCCTTTGGCTAGCTGGAACACCATAATATGTATAATTGCCAAAACTGAAAGTAAAGAGGCTTCTGTGATGCTATTATCAGCTTTTCTCACAGCATTGGAGGATCACATATGCCACTGGTTTTTGCACAATATGTTGCACCATAGTTATGAGACACCCACCAATAATATAATTCTGTAAAAATAAAGTTATTAATGTCACTGTGAAAGTCAAGGCATAAGTAGTTCACATTAAGAATTGCCAATGAAAAATTGCAAGTTTATAGCATATATTTTTCTCCTTAGAAATATCTTAAAATAGGGACTAATTGTGTCATAAAAAATTATGAAATAAATTATCTGATCCTGCAGGAAAAATATCTTGCTGTATTAAATTTTCAGGTTTTATTTAATTTTGAAGTAGATTTGCAGAACAGCTGCTTATCTGTGTAAAATGTTTTATAGTGATTTCATCATATTCCAGTAAATGCAAATATACTTCTCTTTCAAAATCCAGGGCTCAATTGGGCCATCATCAAAATGAATTTTGAGCTGACAGCGAATACATGGTATATGCTTTGTCTCAAACACAGGAGTTTTTTTATTCAATCACCATCAACCATATATCAGGAAATGAAGGTTGAGCTGACTGACTGGACAGCTAAATTTTCAAGTGGAAAAACACATTGAATTTTTGATTGCCTAATCATCCCTTTTATTTGCTTAATTACATATTTAATATCAAAGTTCAACTGTCATGAGTGTCATTCAAGTTTACTTTCTCTTACTTTTGAAAGGAGATCAGTGCCAACACAACTTATGGGAGATGAAGAAAAGTGCTCAGATTTCAAGGAAAAAGAATCAGATATTGTTGGAATGTGCATTTTTTTATGCATTGAACCATACTATGTGCAGGTGTCCAGGCACCAGCAGTGGAACCTGCAGGGACGGCCTCCAGAAGAGAGGCTGGGGCTGCCCAGTGCTGAGCACAGCTGATTCCAGTTGGCTCTATCATGGACCCACCACAGGGCACAGCTGAGCCCTCCAGACAAGCTGGTGTGACTTCTGGGAAGACATGTTTAAAACCCAGAGAACAGGGAGGAGTGGGGAAAACCAGCATGAGAAACAGCCCTGTGGACATGAAGGTCAGAGAATAAGGAAAGGAAGGAGATGCTCCTCGTGCTGGAGCAGATGTTCCCCCAACATTCTGCAGAGAAAACATGCTTGAGCAATATTCCAACACTGGAGGCCATGGAGGACTCCACACCACAACAGATGAATAATTCCTGAAGGGACTGCAGTTATGAGGAAACTCCAAGGTGGAACAAGAGAAAAATGTGAAGAGGAAGGAGCAACAGAGAAGCACTGTTAAGCACTGACCATGAACCCCAATCCCTTTCTACCCTCCACTGCTCAGAGGGAGGAGTTGGGAATGAAAGAGTTAAACTCAGTTTTGGAAGAAGGAATGTGGGGAACCGTTGCTTTAATTTTGTTTGGGTTTCGTTGGTTTCTTTTGTTTTTTTCCTGAAGACAAAATTAAAAATCACATTTTCTTTTAGTTAGCAATACATGAATTTAAATTTTTCCAAGTCAAGTCTGTTTTGCCTATGATAGTAAGTGTCTTTATCTTGAGCCATGAGATTTTTCATTTTATTTTCGCCTTCCATCCCACTGAGGAAGGGGAATGAGAGAGCAGCTACATGGGCACCTAGCAACCTACCAAGATCAGCCCATCAAAGGAACTAAGATTCAATTTGGACTAAAAAATTATAAAATATTGGTTTTTATTTTTAGATAGTGAAAATTAATGTGAGTAGATCATAAAGTCAAAATCCCTAAGATACTGTCTACAAGAATTCCAGAGTATTTTCTTACTTATTAGAGATCAGTACATTTGTTATTATTCTCATATTACAAGCAAAGAATGATAAAAATTCTATAGGCAGTACACTGGAAAAAAATTGTAATGTTTATTAAAATCTTCTTTGTGTTTTTTTGAGGTTTCTAGTGTATGAAGTAACATTTTTTTGTGAGTTTAAGACCAGCATGTCAGAAGTTGCATTGTTATCTGGAAATATATTAAAGTTCTAATTTGTCAATAAAGATTTATGAAAGTTATGAATAAACAACATAGCAAAGACATTCCTATGAAATCAGGCATATATGTAAGCTAAATATTTAAAGGAATGAAGAAGTAGAGATATTTAGCTTTTGGTTTGAGGTTCACCATTTCTAGGCATTGATCAGAATTTATTAAGCAGAGTTTAATGAGTACAAAAATTTGACACCTAAATTCATGACTTTACTCATACTAGGCCCTTGATTCTGAAAAATGCCTGTGTGACTTGCCCTCTCTACACACACCCCCTGTTGGGGTGGTCCTGTGGTGTAAAGGAGAGCACTCTGGACTCTGAATCCCAAGGACCTGAGTTCGAGTCTCGGTGGGGACCATCCTCTGGGCAGTTAAATGCCTCCCTGCCATTCGATCCTGCCAGATCTTGGATGCTCAGCAGGGTCAGCCCTGGTTAGTGGCGGGTGCTGTAGACAGTCCCAAGAACTTCACTGTCACTATCCAAGCTCGCTCAGCTGTGGCAAATGGACCTTAGGACTTAAAGGGTGGGGCCAGTTCTGCACACGCTGAGCCTCACCTAAAAAATCCACTGCGCAGGCTGGAAGGGCACACCCACGTGGGGAGAGCCCTGCCCAAATCTTTCTTTGCGAAGTCTGGCCATACATACATACACCCCTTCCTCCTCCCCCCCACCCTTTCACTCCCATTTTATGCTTTGGAGTAGAAATTTGTTCCTATGTTTGATGCTGACACCCTCAGATCTTGTTTTACATCTAAAAGTAACAAGTGTAATGTTTTTGACTGAAAGCACAAATTAGGTATATATAATTGGAACACTATGTCTTTACCCTATAATTGATTTACATAGACCATAGATATAACCATAGTAGAGATACAATGACTACATAAAACTTTATTGTAAGAAGAAGCCTATATTTCTCTTGGGTTTGTTTGTTTGTTGTTTTGTTTTTTTGTTTGGTTGGTTTAAGCTGGATGCAAGAGAATTGAAATGCAAAACATGGAGCAGGAAGAAGTAGTGTCAGAAGTCCAGTGTAGCTGTATTTGTCTGTTTCTTCTACCATAAGCGAGAAAAGACAGTTTCTTTTGCAAATTGGAGGTTTCTTCTTTCAAAAGCCACACTGCTGTTTTTACATACTTTCTCACCATGCTATGAGTAAGAAATGGGAAAATCTTTGAGGCAGGGAAAACAATCCTCTTACAAAAACAACAACAATAACAAAATCTTGAGTTATTCTCCTAAAATATGACACACACACACCCCCTCCCCGCCCCCCCCCCCCCCTCCCCCCCCCCCCACACACACACCCTTACTGTTGGGGCTTATTTTATGCTGTTTTGCACAAACTGGTTGGGAACTAGGTTAGTGGGCTAGTCTAGGCTTTCATTTTCTTGACAGAAGGGATCACTGGCTTGAGGAAAATTTTTACGTATTTGGGAAACAGGGAAATCACCCAAAAAATCTGAGAGGATAGCTATGTTATAAATTCGAAGGCAAAGTCTTAGAATGAAATTTTTCTTCAGAAAGGACAGAAATTAGAAAGTTTGGAGGGAAGAAGCAGAAATATAGAATGGAGAATGAGGACAGACAAGAACTGGAGACTATTAGAACATTTTTGTGAAAGATTTAAGGGAGTGTATTGTGTTTGTGTGGCCAGGTTTTGGCAGTGCAGGGGCCACAGGAATGGCTTCTGTGAGAAGCTGCTAGAAACACTCCCCCATGTCCAGCAAAGCATGCTCCAGCTACCTCTGGGACAGACCCACTGCTGACCATGGCGAAGCCAATGAGAGAAGGTAGTAGTGCCTCTGTGATAACATATTTAAGAATGAAAAGTAATATTGCACAGATGCAATTATGGCCAGAGAACAGTGGAGTGATAACATGTGAGAGGAGCAACTCTGCAGACACCAAGGTCAGTGAAGAAGGAGGGGAAGGAAGTTCTCCAGGCACTGGAGCAGAGATTCCCCTGCAGCCCTTGGAGAGAATGGTGAAGCAGGCTGCTCCCCTGCAGACCATGGAGGTCGATGCGAATGCAAAGATCTACCTGCAGCCCATGGAGAAAAGCCATGCTGGAGCAGATCAATGCCCAAAAGAAGGCTGTGAACTCATGGGAAGCCCATACTGAAGCAGACTCCTGGCAGGGACTCATAGATGTGTGGAGAGAGGAGCTCACAGTGGAGCAGGTTTGCTGGTAAGAACTTGTGACCATGTAGGGGAAACACGCTGGAGCAGCCTGTGCCTGAAGAACTGTACCCTATGGAAAGGGACCCACGCTGGTCCACTTTATAAAGAACTCTATCCCACGGAAAGGACTTACACTGAAGAAGTTTGTGGAGAGCTGCCTCCTATGAGAAGGATTCCTTGCAGGAGCAGGGGAAGGACTCCTCTTCCTCAGCAGAAGCAGGAACGATGTGTGATGACTTTACCATAACGCCTATTTCCTGTTTCCCTGTATTGCTGATGAGGTAAAGCTTGGGAATGAGGGAGCGGAAGGTGCTCCTAAAATTTTTTTTGCATCTCATTGTTCTGCTCTGATTTTGTTGATAATAAATTCAGTTAATTCCCCCAATTAAAGTCCGTTTTGCCCGCTATGTTATGTGGTGACTCTCTCCTGGTCCTTAATTCATGAACCCTTTTTCTCACCCAGTCAGTTGTGGAGGGGAGTGATAGAGCGGCTTTGGTGGGCATCTGGCTTCCAGAAAGGGTCAACTTGCCACACAGGGAGATTAATAAAATCCATGATGGAGGTAGAAACATGAAAGGAATAGGAACAAAAAAGAAGATGAGTTATATTTGTGAAAGTATTTGTTTTATTAGCATAATGCTATGACCTCAGAGGAACTTTAGTTACAGGTAAAATATCTCAAAGGAGAAATAGGTACACAAGATTCTTTGGGTTAGGGATTTTGTAACTAGAAGAATCTGGGTAATTTACCAAATATCTATCCTATATAATACTACTGATTTCAAATCAGCAAAACAAAATAAAGAATTTGACTCAGTTCTTAAAGATATTGTGTATAAATAAGTGTAAAATGGTATATAGAATGAAATATTTACATGATATTAGATCATGGCAATTTTTTTCCTCATCACTATTCTAGGTTTGTGAGGCTTTTTGTCTTATGGTTATTGATCAAAATAATGACATATTAAAAATAAAATTTGAATGATTATTCTAATAAAATTCTTAAATAAGAACTTCCTGTTAATGTGGCCAGAATATCTAAGTATCCTTTGCTGTAGTTTTTGGTTTGTTTTATAGATTTTTCACTTTGACACCTTTATTTTACAGGCATTAGGCACTGTGCCATTTTGACCAAGTTCTAGCCATTCTTAGACTCCCCCAGTAGTATGTACTTTCTCTGGATAAAATAAATAGGAAAGAGGAGAAAATGTAAAAAAAATAGAATACTAAAGATAATTAGATCTTGCTGCTTCATAATTCTAAACCAATAGAAAAGCAGAAGTAAGCCTTTTAGAAATACATAAACCCTGTAAATATTCTATTTCTCTTGCATTGTGAGAAGCTGAGAACGTTATCACTTCTTCTACATTGAAGAAATGTCATAATAATGTGTTATTGTACAAGTATGACTGTATAACTGTGTATTAATTTTATACAGTTTAAAATTTGTATCTTAGAATTGCATTGATATATTTATTTAAAATATACTAAAATCCCAATTTAATTATAGTCTTTCAGGTTTTTTTAACTAAAATTTTAGAAATTTGAATTTTGGAAGTAAAATGAAATTATGGACTATGAAAACCAGTAGTGTCCCAAATTAGGAAATTGTCTTGCATTTACACTATGATCTTCATGTGTTCTTCTGCGCTTCTTCTCCAAGTGTGCAACTTCGTTTCCTTCAGTTGGGACATCTAGACAAGCACCATAGACAGTGTTTTAGAAAAGATCCTGGCTGCAAGACAAAATGAGTCTCTAGACAGATTTGTGGTCTGGGCAAAAAGCTCCACTGAATACAGAGAATCATTTGTGAAATATAGTTCTTTTCTTGACTTTTATTTGATCCTCCAAGAGGATAAATAAAGCATTTTATTTACCCTGACGATCAGTATTTTCAATCTGTCTTTCTGTAAAGTTATGTCTAAATCTCATAAAAAATTTTAATGTTATCTAACTATACATGTACCTTTGCTTCCTTCCTTTGTGCTTACACGGCTGAAAGTTTTGTGCTCGCACAAGCTGCATTTCTGAGGGAAATGTACCCTGAAGCAAGAAATGTCTGTTTATCCTTATTCTACCTCTCTGACTAAAACAAGAATAGGCTCTTCATTTAGTAGAAGGATAAGTATGAATCCTTTCATTGCTACTTTCTTTACACAGTATGACCAAAGGAAATTCATGAAGGAAAACAAAAGAGGACTTAGGTAAGATGAAAAAATCTTATCAGAGTTATGTGAGTGCATTCTTTCTGCAGGGACAGGAGTTTATTGACAACATTGTGACATGAAATAAAAGAAAAGACACCACAAAACTGCATCACAGTCGACTGATAATCAAGAACAACATAAATAAAAATGTAGTAGCTCAACCTACAATATACTATGCTTTTGTTCTTAAATTTTTATAGCCTAGATGCAGATCTAATTATATTTTGAAGCTACAGAAAATAGTGAACAAAGACAAACTGAATTGTTGTGTGTAGAGTCTGGGCCACCACTCAGGATCCAGACATGTCAACTGGTTCAACTACATCGGAGCAGTGGCACAGGAGCAGGACCTCACTATTGTGAGTCTGAAGTTTCTGAGTGTTGTTGAATGGAAATCGGAGAACAGCAGATGTAGCATACAGACCTTAGAATGAAAACTGCTATCCACAGGTGTGGGAGGATGCACATTGGATGACAAATGGAGGACATGAAGCAACCTGAGAAACTGTTAAGACTGTTACAACTGAAGTTTGCTTCTAGTTCATTTTGTTTATTATTGTATTTTTTAGATATAAAAGTTCTGTGTGCTCCCCCCCAATTTTTCCCTCATAGCCTTTCCCCAGTTTGTCCTTCATGTTGTCTTCTTTTCCCTACACCCTTTTCCTGCCCTTGCCCTGACCCTTGGACTTCCTTCCATTGGTTAGCTTTCCCGCCTTTTCCCAAGATCCTATTTTCTCATTGGCCTTTGGTGACCGTTGTCCCATTGGCTATTTGGTTTCCCTAGTTATACACTCTGCCCATCTTTTACCCAATCCCATCCAAGTTCCAGAACCTACCCCCCAGAACCCTTTATAAACCTGAGTTTCCCTTAATAAAGGTCTTTTGGTGCCTTTGCAGGCGAAGTGTGCTAGAAGTCTTTTATTTTGTTTCTCCCTTGGTCAACGGCTGTCACACAGGTTCTTCCCATCCTATCTAATAACTAAATTTTGCAACATCTTATGCTTGTCATGCATCATAATGATTTTTTGTGTCTGTCAGTAGTTGGAGAAATGAACAATACACCTTTAAATTCCCCCATGACACACGCATTATCAGAAAAACTATTCCTAAAAAAAAAAAAGGAAAATGTATGTTCCAATATAGTGAAGCAATGAGAGACAAAGAACACCTAAACCTGATAGAAACAGCAGTTAAATCATAGAATCATCAAATCATTTAGGTTTGAAAAGACTTTTAAGATCACTGACTACAATCATTAACCCATCACCCTTAAATCATGACCCTAAGTGCCACATCTATAGGTCTTTTAAATACCTCCAGGAATCATGACTCAACCACTTTCCTGGACAGCCTGTTCCAATGCTTGATAAAACATTTGATGCAGAAATTTTTGCTATTATCCAACCTAAGCACAATTTCCCTGGTACAACTTGTTACCATTTCCTCTTGTCCAATCATTAGTTTCTTGGGAAAACAGACCAAAGTCCACCTTAATAAAGCCTCTTGGCATGTCTCAGATGAACCTGATTTTCTCCCTTTCTCACTTCAACTCGAGTTTAAGGCTTTTTTAATGAGGCATGCTAACTCCTGTGCAAAGATTCTTTTCCCTCTTTGAGACAGGTGTACTACATCTGTTGCCAGCAGGTTCAGTGTTATATAAACCAACCCATGATCAAACCCCCAAAATTCTGTAGGTTTTTTCAGCTAATGCTCAGATAAATAGATATAGAAATATCATGGATGAAGAGAATACAATGTAAGAAAATACATTCTCAGTGTAGTAAACAGAAGAAATCTGGTGAGTTTAACAACTGATCTTCTCAAAGAGAATATCAGGTATGTTTAAAATACTAGCAAAATTTTCCAACCTCCTTGCCCTGGCATTCTTCACACTTAAAAATCAAAAAGCTTAAAAAAGTCTTCCTTGTCCTACATTTGCATGGCTCTTTCTTAGAGAAATTAGATTACACACTAGTTTGAAGTAAATTCCTGCAGTTAATACATTTATCTTTAAAGAACCAGATGGTCAATTTAGTATATAAAGAACAGTTTTCAAATTAAAATCTTAAATGAATTTCAGTCACCATTGTTTGTGATTTTAAACCTTATAAATGTTCTTTTAGATATAAAATGAAGTCAATTTAACTTTGCTATATATAATTGAAAACAAACAAAAAATCCCAAAGTCCTAAATTTATATTTTGTTGCATCTCTCATGTGTCTTTCTCTTTTCCCTCTTATAAATTTCTGGAGTGTTTAAACATTGTGCTCTGCAACAAATTTGTGAGCAGCAGTTTTATTGCATTCAGATTGCATCATTACTTGTTTGCTACAAGACTGTATGTCAGTCTTTCTTTTTTTCATTTGATTGATTCTTTCTAAAAGAAGAAAGAATGGAGTAGTGTTTGTCAGCGTCATGTTTTCACCTTTTTTCTTATTAACTTAGTTGAAATGGGTTTACCCCAAGAATGCTTCTCAAAAAACCAGTATATTTTTTTTGAGCAGTTTTCAGTATCTACAAGCAAAGAGATAATCTTAGGCATAATAAAGGGTGAGCACTGAATAAGTAATTTTACAGGATTGAAACACTATGATTTTGAGGAAAATTTTGAACTTCACAGAAGAAAAGTTATTTAATGTATACTTTTAAGATCATAACCTTGGTACATATTCTTTCTTTTTGTTTATTTACCTTCCAAAATTTGACCTTTGTTGTTTTCTTTGGGCTGCATTCCAAAAGACTGACAGAATTGAATTTTCCTTGTTCTGGCAGCCAAATGAATGAGATGTGGAGAGAAAAAAAATAAGAAAAAAAAAAGTGTTCCAAATGGATTTCTTTTTTCTCAAAGAGAAAAACGAAGAGCTCAAAATTATAAGAATAGCAGAAAAAAAGCTAATTTATTTTCTCCTTTAAAAATAAAACAAAATGCATTTTAAATAAATTTCTCTCCTTCTGTCTCTTCTTTAGTCCCTCATAATATCCTGATGCAGAGATCATCCATGTACCTTTCAAATCTCAAGGGAACTTCTCTACCCTGGAATTTTAGTCAATTTGTCACAGCCACAGTCTCTCAGGAAAACCAAAGGAATATGACATTCCTTCTGGAGCTGATGGGTGCATCTGAAAGGTTCCATAATTATCCAGAAGGGCTTGCCCCTTAGAGTGAGGGCTTGGCACTACTTCAGTATTCCTAGGTTAGGGGCTGTGGGGTGATGGGCTCAGAAGCCTTGATGAGTTGAAGGAAATGCCTCAGCCCCCCGGAGGGATGCTGATAAACGGTGTTATCAAAGAATGTGATGTTATTAAATTAGCATAGCCTTTCTTTGCTGCATCCTGTGGCACCCTGCAGGCTCAAGGAGTCTACCCCCCTCAGACATCTGTATCATCCCCAGAAAATTGACTATAGACACACAAAACCACCTGAAGAAAAAAAAGGTATAAAAAGAAGTGCAGTTTAACTGCAACTTGGGGAGAAAACTTCCACCTCTGGGAGGACAATCCACGAGCTACCCTGTCTTCCCCATTCCATCGACATTGCAGGGGTAAGCAACCACATTCTTACTTTATCTTCCTATGCCTTACTAATTATAATTTGTTACAGCTCACTGGGTGTATACGTGTTAATGCAAAGTGGCTATATTTTTCCTGTTGCTTTTCTTTTGTGTTACTGAATGTGTTTACATGTGGTGTTGAACTGTTGTGTTTCTGTTTAGTAATCCTCTGTTAGTTAAGTTTTGTAAAAGTACGCTGTGGTTCATGGTGCCTGAAGATAAATGACACCACAGCTTACAGATGTCACACTCAAAGACAGTTTATTAAAATAACTCCATGGAGAGAAAAAAGACAGGTAAAAGCTAAGCTCTAACTTCCCATTACAGAATATATCCCTTACCCTTTCACACCCATAACTTCATCCTATAGGTTGAATCACAGTGTCTATAAAACTCATCACAGCTTTAATTGGATGCTATTTCTGTGCAGATGTTTATTCTCTCTCGTGAGAAAGCTCACACTCCCTACATACCTTCTCATAGGGCAGCCTGACCCAAATCGCCTTATCTCACTTGTTTTTGCTAACTGTTGGTCCCTTTCACTGAACTAACTCTGCACCTGCCAGCAGGCCTCAGAACTTCATCTGTTATTCTCAAAATCCTTTTTCTCAACTCAAAAATCGTTCTTTATTCCCGCAAAGTTTGTCATGGGAGTGGTATACTGCTGGGGTGGCCTGTAAAATGTGTGTTGTGCCAGTGTCTTTTGAGATATTTTGTACAATCCTGCAGCTAAATGTTGTCACTGACTAAGTAACCCATATAGTCATTGTCACGTACCTGTATTAATAAATGTTATTTCGGGAGCTATTGTGAGGAAAGTTCTTTTCTTGCTATTAAGTGTTGCCTCATAGCAGAGGTTAGAAATCCTTTCAATTTGTGTGCTGGCCATGTTGTCAGGCAGTGTTGGTTTCATAAGGCTCTAATTTTTTTGGAGGCATTTATTTAGCTGATGAGTGGGTTAAGTGAGGCGCTCATAGAGAGTCAAAAATCTTTCCAGCCTGTGTTCTATCCTAGTTTTGATAGGCAGTGCTGGGCTCATAAAGTTTTGATTATCCTGAGGGCGCTTATAGCTATTAACTTGATATTAATACAGTTAAGACTAGAAATCTTTGCATTTCTGTCTCCCTCCTCCCTTTCATGTGACAGGGGAATTTTTAGCAGAACTACCCAGAAATTTTAAGAACTGAGGAAGTCAATTTTTACAAAAAAATTCCCTTATAAAAACAGATATTAAATGTGCACAAATCGTGAATGGTAAAAATGAAGGCAAATGGCATAAATGCCTCACTTCTCAGTAATGTAGTTTCATGGGAAGACTAGAAAAGGGAGTGTATCAGAGATCACTCTGAAACAAGTTTGAAGAAATAAAACAAAAAACGAGAAATACTTTATTAAACTATTGTTGTAAACCAACTGCTTTTATAGACCCCATACATTAATTATTCTCTTGCATGGGAAACAAACTGAAATACTGTTGTGAAAAATACCATTGTTCTTGGATTCACTCTGTCATTTTGAATTTTTTTTTTTTGAGAAAACAGACATTATTTAGCCTTTTTTTCGTGCAATTTTCCTTCCTTGATAATTGTTTTGGTTTGATGGGGGTTTTTTGTTTGTGTTTGTTTGTTTGTTTGTTTGTTGGAGTGAGGCTTTCTAGTCTACTGAAGCTACTATTTATACCCGACATGAATTCCTTGCTCCCTGAATATATCTGTGCATCATATTCCACATGAAGCTTGTTCTTGGAAAGACTCCACGATATAATGACTGTCAAATATAGCTGAAACAAGAGGGTTTAAATTTTAAAAAGTCAACATGAAATTCAGTACTCTTATTTTAGTCTCTCATGTTCCTAAATACCTGCTATTCAAAATTTGTGTGTTTACATCTCCTTATATTCTTATTAAATCAAATATCTGAATAAGCAGTTCAATATAGTAGGAAGGGTATTACATTAGCAAATGTCAGTACTCAGTAAGATTCATTACTTTATGCTGTTCACCATTTGTTCAGTAGCAATGTTTTCTTCTATATTTGTTCTGTGTGCAGACAGTGTAGGCACAGTAAATGATCTGCAAAATATAGATTTTCTTTTGTCTTGATTGGTTGCTAGAGTGGAAGATTCCTTAAAAAGAAACTTCTAATACTGTATTTGTCAAAGTTGTGTAAAAAAATAAAAGAAAAATTTGGAGAGAAAAATAAAACCCTAAGGGACCAGAAAATGGATGAATGAGTACCGAAAATTGTATTTTAAAGCACTACACAAGTTACAGATAAAAATAAAAATAATAAAAAAGAAACCAAAAAAGAAAACTTCAAAAGTTGAAAGCTATAAAATTGAGTGAAAGAAAAAAACACATTATTTTTATTGAGACAAATACAAGATGATGTATAGGTCTTCATAAGGTTTTTAGAAATAGAATCAATCTTGAGGCCTGATCACTGCAGCTCTTTGAACATGTATACAACTAAAGTTTGTTGTGATTCTGGGCAGGCCTAAAGACAGAAAAGTGTGTTTGATTGAAGAACTAGTAAACATAAGTCCAGCAGTACAACTAGAACAAAATGTTTTAAATGTGTACTTTTTCTGTCCCAAAATGAAAATGCAGTCTTCCTATCTGCAAATTCCCTTAGAATGTCTTTAAAAGATTCAGCTAGAGAAATGCACAAACCAAAGTATCTCACAAACAAAAAGCAAACAGAAGTTCTGTTAGAGATTTCAGGTTTATCTAACATCTAAGTGGCTGCTAGTATGCCTGTGATTCTTTACGGGCCTTGTGAACCTGAAAATTCCACCCTGAACTTTCAAGAAGAATTAATAACCACCATCAGTATGCTCCATAATATGGGAAACTAAAGCATAGAGACTTCGATTTTGTATATTAATGTTGCTTTAGGATTACTGCAATTGTGAATTGAATATATACAACCTAGAAGTTAAAGAGAAAGACTCTACAATCTCCTTTAAATTACATGCTGCATGTAGATATAATTTCTATCTTCAAATTGATTTTGGAGGTGAATGGTGTATGGAGGTCATGCACATTATCACTTCTTTCAACTTTAAACATTTTTACAGTGATCCTGTTTAGGGAGAGAAGTAAACTGCTCTGACGATCTGAGTACAGGAACCCAGTCTGAGTTACTGATGGACACACTAATAAAACACAGGTGATGATCTGTTCCTACTTATTCCATGGAGAAGTTTGATTAACAAAACATTCACCTAGATAAGACAGCACTGACCAGCAGCTCTATGGTACTTCATCTGTCTCCAGCATGAAAACTTTTTACACCCACCTCCAGCTGGATTACGGATTCAGGCCAAATGGAATATTGGCCCTCAAAGCAGTAAGACCTTTTGCTTTAGTTCAGAACTCAACAAACAGGGTTTACTCCTGTCACCTTGCACAGGGCAGAAATACACCTGATTATGTGTCACTTGCCTATTTTCATTCTGAGTAGGTAGGAGTTAGGAGGCATTGCCTTACAGGGAGGTGAAAGTCTAGCTTATGTCTGTTCGATGAGCTGCCTCATGTGGAAACCAGACCACGAAGGCAATATATCACTAGACATTAAATGCTAAGTGATATCTTGTCTCTCTATAAAATAAAGAACCATAAATACAAGTAGCATATCTCTGTTTCCTGCAAAGGCTGTAGCTCCCTAGCTAGGGTATTACTCTCAGAGATACGGACTGATATTCCGTCAAACATTCTGTTTGACTGTTATAGCCTTTGTGCAATAGATGTAAGCAAACACCTGCAGATTTTTAAAAGAAATTATGCTACTGACATAGTTTTGTATGTATATGAGTTGGTTTTTTTGTTTGTTTGTTGTTTTCCTTTGCTTTTCCTACTAGCCTTAGAACATTAAATATGCAGTCATCTTCTTGAAAAAAAACATATGGGAAGGAAGGAAAAAATGCATATCTTTTACTAAGTATTTTACCTTTGTTTGGTATTCAGAATAAAGCATTGATCATTATAGCAGGTGTAAAAGAAATCACAGAATCAGAGAATATATTAAGTTGTAAGGGACCAATCAAGATCATTGAGTCCAACTCCTGGCCCTGTACAGGACACCCCAACAATTTCACTATGTGCTTGAGAGTGTTGTCCAAACACTTTTGAGCTCTGTCAGGTTTGAGGCCATGACCATGGCCCTGGGGACCCTGTCCCAGTGTTCAACTAGCTACAATACAATGTTTAGATTAGGCACTATATGGGGAAATCCTAGCACACAACATCAAGAAGAAAAGCACACAGTAAGAAAAATCAACCACAGACAGGTATTCAAGATGGAAACTAGAGTACAAAGACTAAAAGCACGTAAAAACAAGCAGTTTCTTATAACAGTAACACCATGTCAATCTCTACATCAGCATTGCTTCAAGGACTGTCCCAAAATAAGAATTTCAGTTGGAGAATGAGCATAAAGTGTACACTACTTTTAGTACTCAAAAATAACAAATATTCACAGAAAAATCAGTGGGAAGGGGTCACTGGATCATCTAATCCGACCTCCCTGCTCAGGTAGGGTCCCCTGGAGCACCTTACTCAGGATTGTGTCCAGACAGCTTTTAAATATCTTCAGGGTGATAAAGTGTCAAAAGATTTACTGAAGACCAGGGCTGACAACATCCACTTCCTTGCCCTCATCCAGCCATCCAGTTGTCCCATCTTAGAAAGCAATCATGCTGACTACTCCTGATCAACTTCTTGTCATCCAAGTGCTTAGAGATGGCTTCCAGGCTGAGCTGTTCCATCACTTTTCAAGGGATTAAGGTGAGGCTGACATGTTCGTAGTTCCCTAGGTCCCTATTCTTGCCCTGTTTGATGTCTGGGGTGACACTTGCTTTCTTCCAGTCCTCATGCACCTCTCCTGATCATCACAACCTTTCGAAGTTGATTGAGAGGGGTCTAGTAATGATGTCCACAAATTCCCTAAGCCCTCATTGGTGCATCCAATCAGGGCTCATGGACTGGTGGATGTCAAGTCTGAGGAAATTTTTTCTAATCCATTCCCCCTCAATCAAGAGAAAATCTTCCATTTTTTAGGTCTTCTCCCTGGTCTCTTGGGTCAGATGTTCCTGAGGCCTGACTTTGACAATGAAGGCTGGAGCAAAGAAATGTTCAGTATCTCATCCTTCCTTTCAACCTCTGTTTAAAGTGTCTCAGTCTATCAGAGGCAGGCCCACATTTTCCCAAGTATTCCTTTCATTATTGATGTATTTCAAGAAGCCATTCTTTTTATTCTTAGTATCTTGGGCTACATTTAATTCTAAATGGGTCTCGGACTTCCTCATTCTATTTCTGCATACTCTGACAACATCCCTATATTCATTCCAGGTGGCCCATTCCTGCTCATACCCCATCTATATCTCCTGCATATGTGTGAGTCTCAAGAGGAGTTTCTTGTTCATTCATGCAGTTGTCTTGCCCCTTTGGTTCACTTTCTTGCCTGTGGGGATGCATTTTTAAACCTGGAGGAAGTAATCCTTGAATACTGACCAGCTCTCTTGGACCCCTCTTCCCTCTAGGGCATGTTCCTATGGGATTTTTCCAAGAAGGTCCTTGAAGTGGCCAAAATTTGCTCTCCTAAAGTCCAGGGTTATGATCTTATTTGTTGTTCTTACAAGACACTGAACTTCGCAATCTCATGTCACTGTAGCCAAGGCTGACCCCATCTTTCACATTTCCAACCAGACTTTCCTATTGTGATAGTATGAGGTCCAACAGCACACTTTTCCTCATGGACTTCTCCATCACTTGTATCAGAAAGTCTATTGGCTTGGCCAGGTTTTGGTAGCAGTAAGGACTACAGGCACAGCTTCCCTCATGAAGATTCAATGACAGCTGTCTCCAGGATGGATTCACTCTGGACCAAGGCCAAGGCAATCAGAGAAGGTAGTAGCACCTCTCTCATAACATATTTAAGAAGGAAAATAAAAATTATTGCACAGATGTAATTGTGCTCAGAGAAGAGCAGAGTTAGAATATGCGAGAGGAACAACTCTGCAAACATCAAAGTCTGTGAAAGAGGAGGAGGGGGAGGTGCTTCAAGCACAATGGCTATTTTGCCTCTGTCCTCACCACCAAGTTTATCAGTCTCAGTGCCTGAGTTGCAGAAGGAAAAGGCAGGGAGAAGATCAGGTTTGAGACCATATCAACCTGATGCTGCACAAGGCCATGGGACCCGTGGAGATGTAAATGCAGGTCCTAAGGGAACTGCCAGAGAAAGTGGCTATGACACTATCCACCATATTTGAGAAGTGGCAGCCCAGTGAAGTTCCCACTGACTCATAAAGGGGAAAAACAACCCCTGTTTCTGAAAAGGAAAAGAAAAAGGAATAACTGGGTAGCTACAAGCCAGTCAGTGTCATCTTAGATCACTCTTGAGGACTAGTAATGTGTTAAATTATCTCATCCAAGAAACAACGATCAAAAAGGGGAAGATTTATTTTTTCTTTTGATTTTTAATAATGAACACACATAAAAGAAGTCCAAGAAAAGAAAATGAAACTCAAAAATCATTCAAATTTTTAAATTTAAAAAATAATGCTTGACTTTCCCTAATTCTGCTGACTTCCTTTAAGCAGGGATGACAAACACTGTGGTCACAGGTAATAAGCACATCTATCTTCTTTCGGTTTAATGGAAACTGAAAGTGTTTTCAGCAATTGGGAGGAAAATATCTCAGGAATACACAAAGAAAAAAGAAAAAAATGAAGAAGGAATAAATAGAAAGTATGGTTAAAATCACAATAACAACCTAAAAGTGTTTACAAGATGTCATTCATTTATACCACATATCAGGCTTATAAATGTAATTGTAATTAAAACAATAATTTTTAATGCTAGAAAGATTATACCTAAATTCAAGTGCTGCATATCTAAAAGAATAAGTTGGCCTCCATTTGAAAAATGTAGAATAGATTTCAGGTTTGATTGTATATAAATCATTAAAAAATCTCACTCCTGTTTATAAGTATTCACAGGAGAGTTCCATAATTGCTGCCAGGCTTTTCCAAGCCCAAGGAAGAACTGATTTGGCTCAGCATAGCCTGAAGGATGGAAACCACTGCTCTAGGCAAAAAACATGATGGATGTTCATCTATTAGCTCAGTCTATGTGTGTGCATGCATGCATCAGGCTGCGCCGTTTTTAGCTGGGAGAAAAGTAAAACATGAAATTTCCAGATACATTATTTTTAGTTAGTACTTGAGGGTTAGTTTCTAGGTTTAAAATTATTCAAAATAGTTCTCGTTTGTCAAAGAGGGAAAAATTGGGCTAGATACCCATAAATTTACCCTCATCTGAATTCCAGTTTGCAACAGATTTATACTTTTTAATGTAAAGAAATAAATTATTCTAAAGACTTCATAATAAAATTACTAATATTCTTAATTTCTAGTGATTTAGATTTCAATTTGTGAATTAACTTGTCACTATAATTATAAAATTAAGTTATAAAGAAATTTTAGAGTGAACTCCTTTGGTGAAATCTCAGTAAAAGCTACTATTTATAGACAACAAGTCAAAGAAACCAGAAAGTGTATCTGTTATACTTTTGTATGGACTTAGGTGTCCTTGATGCAAATGCTTAGGAAAACTTTCAGTACAAGTTCTGAATTTATGGGAATATTCTCAAGTCAGTGAAACTACTTGGGCACCTAGTTATGTTTTCAAATATTTGTCAAAAGGTAAAGAAAATATGTGAAGGAAAATAGAATGAAAAGAAAGAGAGTTGCTTGTAAGACTGGTGCCTTTTTCCAGAACAAACTGATAGAACTTAAAGAAATGTATAAAAGAAAGTTGGAGATGGAGGCTGTTTTGTGTGTTTGTTTCCTTTTTCACTTTGATATATTTATTTTTTCCCTGTGTATCAGTTAAATTCAGTTGATATGTTAGCTTTGTTCTATCTGCCAGATTAACTTAAATTGAAATAGTGAATCTGTCCCATTTTATGGAAATAGAACATGAATATTGGCTAACTTCAGTGAGAAATACATCTTTTCACAGTAAAAAAGAATCAATATCTGAGCAAAATTTTATAAATAATAACTGTTCAAAATTACTGATAAAAGCCCTTGATTGCTTATACATGTATCAAATATTCTTGTAAAACATCATCTGTTAACAATACTGGTTTTAATTTGGATATATTATTGAGGTTTATTTGCTTACTTTTTCTATAGGGAATATGTTCAAGAGGGAAAAATACGTTATTTCATTTCCAAGGTCTGGATTCTTAAAGGGAAAGTAGATGGCTCTGTCTTAATTCTTACCAACATTACAAGATTATGTATCTTTTTATCTTAATTAGTACTTTTATCTGATAATATGTACAATAATTACATATATTAAACTCTCCTAAGATTACTGTGGCAGTGCTTGGGTCCTGTAAAGTAGAAAGAATGAATTGAGGGGCTTGGGTTTTGTGTGTTTTATTCACCTTATAGAAAAAGAGAAAACTGTTCTAAAATGATTTTATCAGTTTTAAAACTGTTTTATCTGATTGTTTAAATTAAAGGAATAAATTTACACAAAATCTTCTTGATCACAAAACACAGAATTTCTTCAAGTGAAACTATTCTGCTTTCAGAAAAAGAAATTGCAAAAGTTAAACCTTTTTTTCTCCTTTTTACACCCATAAGTAACATCAAATGTTTGCCTATCTATGCCATGAACCTTTTTACTTATTAATACTGTTATTCCTATTTCAGTCTATTTGTATTTTGTATATCTGAGCCACTCAACATAGTAAGACTTCATTAATTTCTTCCTGAAGTCACGTGTACTTAATTTGAACTTTGGTTGAAGACCATACAGTGAGTTTTGTCTGCACTTATAATTAAAAAAGTTTCTATTTCATGATTTAGTGGAGTTTTTTAACTAAAATTTCTGTCATATAATTTTCTTATTGCAAACTGATATTTTGTAGTAAAATTTTTCTTTGTAAGCTTAATTATTCTCCACAGTGTGTTTGGAAATGCAGTCTAGTTTATGTATATGTTTTTCATCCCAGCTATTCAACATTAGCTGTTAAGGGGGTATTGAGATTCTTGCTCTACCACAATTTAGTTACAGAGCTGTAGAATTTAAAGAAGACCCTAGAAATTTTGAGTCTTCCCAGCCTATGCAGCACTTCAGTGAAGATTTTCATTATCTGTTTTGAATGCAGTTGTCAAGATTCCTTTCATTCCAAGAGTTCAAGTAAAGACTTCAATGAAAAGAACCTACAACCCTTGCCTTACACTTATTTCACAGGTTTTCATTCTATTTCACTATGTGATAATATGAGCACTCTATAGATCATAGGATAGTTCAGTTTATCAACGACATCAGGTCGCAAATCCAACTTCTTATGCATGACAGGGTCACATCTCAGGTCATATCAGATTACTCAAATTTTGATCCAGTTGGCTCTTAAAAACACCAAAGATGAAGAATTCGCATCTTTGCACAACCTGCTTCACTGACTGTCCATCAGCAGAAAAAGTTTTCCTCATTTCTGTTTATATCTATTACAATCCTACAATCACAGAGCACTATGAACAGCTCCATTGTCTTGACCTCATCATCACTTTGGAGATTAGAGCCATCTATTCTCCAGTCTGAATCATCCCAGTTCCTTCAGCCTCTCTTCACAGGGAAAGTGCTCCGCTCCTGACCAGACTGCTGACTCTCTGCTGAACTTGCTCCAATTAACCAATGCCTTTGACTGACTGAGGGGACAAAAATTTTACACTGGACTCCACACACAGTCTCACAAGTGCTGAAGAGAAAAGTGTAATGACTCCCCTTTGACTTCTTAGTCATCCTCCTGTTAGCATAACTCAGGAGCCTCTTGATCTTCTGTGCTGCATAGGCACACTGCTGGCTTATGCCTAGCTTGCTGTCTTGTCAGCAACAGCAGGTCTTCCTCAGCAGAGCTGCACTTCCCTGCTAGTTAAGTCACAGCCTCTTTTACTCCATGGGAGCTCTTCCCAAATGCAAGACTTGTCATTTGACTTTGTGAAATTTCATGAGCACACATAATAAAATTTTTCCTGTGATTATTTTGTAGCTTTTGTTGTTTTTCTTGTGGATCTCTTGAAGATAAACCATGGGACAAAGATGCACAGTATTCAAATAGGTAAATAATGCCAGTGTCTCTGAGCTGTGACTGCAGCACTAGATTTAAGTAAAGGAGACCTGCTGACAGGAGAACCTTATATGCATGGTAACATGGCTTTTCTACAGCAATCATAGAACTTCTGGAGCCAGAATAGTAATTTTGCTCTGTACTACATATACTTCCATTTCAGCTTTATGCTGAATCATGACAGAGAAGATTTACTAACACAAGAGGGACATAATGAAATAAAGAAAATGATTCCTAGTTAATAATTAAAGAAATGAAAGCAGAAAAATGAAACTAATTTTAAATATTTTGTGGGATCAGGCAACATCATGACCTTGTGGTCACACTTTCTAAAATTATATGTTAAAAAAATGGAAACTTAATATTCAGATCATAGAGTTTGTCACTAATTTTAAAACCATTTTGGTTTATTAGAAACGTTTTACATCCTTTTCTATTTCCTGTAGTTTGTGTTTTGTGGCAGAACTTGCTATAAATCTAGCTTAGGGCCAGAAAAACCATCATTTTCTACTGTGTAGCAATATCTTCCAATGGTATTCTTGTTTATTCTGAATTACCAACTCAACTAGCTAACTAGAGTCCTTTATTTTCCTTCCATTTTTGTTTTTTGTTTTGTTTTTGGTTTTGTTTGGGTATTTTTTTGTTTCTTGGTTTCATTTGGTTTCTAATAATTGCTCTCTTTTTTTGTTAGGTTTACATAGTTCAATGTTAAGTTTTTTGATGTAGTATTCATCATACTTTTTAACAGAGTTTTCCTGCATATATATGCTATATATAAATATCTATATATGTAATAAAAATGTATAGGTATACATTTATCTCTGTATATAATTACATATACATTTAAGCAGAAAGAATATTAAATAGAAATGTAATAAAGGCCCCTGTAACAGTACATGTGCTATTACCTAAAAATGCTACTTTTACTTCATATTTAAAACTTTATGATTCATCTCAGTATCTCTGGATACCAGTAGTAGCATTCCATAGAACTAGTTTGGCTATTTTTAGTTACGTTTTGATTACAATGGTAATATCCTCTAAAATAATAATAGGGGAATCTCTGACTCAGTGAACTCAGGTTTAACAGATATTTAATAATATCACTATATCAGTTAATTAATGCAGTGATTTTTCCTACTTAAGAAACAACGTGTACAAAACATTGTTATGGGTTTAGCCAAGTAGGCCAAAATTTAGGCTTTAAAGTTCAGACTAGGCCAGGAATTGTCAGCTGACTTGAGCTGGGCTGGGCTAGCTAACAGCTGAATTCTTCTAGCCAGTAATGTTGTATTCCACCTCATGTTACAACATCATCTCAGAAGGGGTAAGAGCCGGTGTGTGGGTGTGGCTTGGTCAGTTCCATCTTGACTGAACTAAGAGGAGAATGTCTTGCAGCTCTCCTGCTATCCTAGGCCCTGCTCCGGCTGCTGCTACTTGCATTTTGTTTGAGTTTCAGGGATGTAGAAACATTTTATTGTTACTCTTTCTGTTTCTTGATAGGTGTCTTTTAGAGTACTTATAGATCTAGAGTAATAGACTTTAGACTTTGTATTAACTGAGAAGTGGGAGGTTATTTCTTGTTATATATATATAACTTGTGTAAGTGTGTGTTATATTGTAGTTTTAATGTTCTCTTCTCTGTATAAATACATATAGTTAGTTTCAGCATAAAACTAGTTTGGAGGGGTTTTTTTCCCTCTCCCTCTTCTTTTTCCCTTAGCTGGTTGGAGGGAGGAGGAACCCTTTCTCTCTGTCTTGGACAGTTGGCGTTTTGCCAGCTCAACCCAAGACAAACATGTCATTATATTAAAATGCATATTTATTTTACTGAAGTTTTACTGAAAGTTTTTGTTTCCAGAACACAGTGAAACTCTATGAAAAAAACCCAACAACAACAAAACAAAACAAAACCAAATTTAAACTTTATCACAGTATATATTAAAGGTGACAAAGCCGACCATATTTTTTTTAGGATAACCACACTGATCTTCTTGCCAATTATTTTGGTCATAACTGCTCTAAATACATTTGTACTGACCACATGAAAAGTAGTATGTATGAATATAGATATGCATTTATCTGACACTCTTTAAACTCTGTGTGTCATCTGTAACAATACACTGCACTTGAATTACCCATCAAACATTCCTTTGCACCTCCATAATACCATATTGCTATTTATACTATGAGGGAGTTTGTCGGTTGCTCAGCATTACTGTTGAAAAAAATGACAATATTTCTTAGCCCATATGACTTTTTAAAATTCCATTTTCTGTTTTAAAATTTTAATATTCTTAAATAATGCTGTCAAATATGGCTCTGATTCACATTGAATGTACTAAACAGGAAGATTCCACGGATTTTGAAATCCTTTGGACCAGATTGCATCTGAAAATCAATCAAAATATGATTTCCAAAAGATAAAGTTTTCTAGTGCAATCTGAGGACGTTACAGAAACATCCTGACAACAAGCCAAAATTCAATTTATTTTCTGTGTTTAATGTTGACTTCCTGTACTTTAGGCAAATAACAGAGGACTAGTACAGATAGCTTGCACTTCTCTTTGTGATATTTTTGACAGCTACCATAAGTTACTGAAAATGCCACCTCAAACACAATGTGATGGTGTATGTTGGCTTTTTCATTTACAGGAGTTATTTTCAAAATGTTCTATAAAATGCGTATTTAAATCTAGATCTACTATTGCCTCAGGTTGCTCCAGCTTTTCATGTGCTCTTTTTTAGGCACAGTAACAGGGATTTAAAGTAATATAAGCAACAATAAAAAACATGGAAAACCACAGAATCACAGAATATTCTGAGTTGGAAGGGACCCACAAGGATTGTCAAGTCCAGCTCTTAAGTGAATAGTCCATAAGGGGATTGAACCCACAACCTTGCTGTTATTATCACCACACTCTAACAAAAATACAAGCATATATACATATGCATATACAAACACACATATGTGAGCACATACATTCACACATCTGAAAATCACCAATGGATTTTTTTATCAGAGCATTTGTTCCCCTACACTTAAAATGGACAATGTGGTATTGCTCATTAAATAAAGTATTTTGAATGAAAGGTAACACAATGGTTGCATTATAACATCAACATTAGTTCTGATAAGTGATTAAAATAAACTTGCATACACATGCAGAAATTGTTTCCAAGTTATTTTATATTTTATACTAGTGCTTCTTGTTCTTGGTCATTGATACTGTTTTATAACTTCTTTCCATAAGCAAAATACAATATTGACATACTGACACCTTAAGAGAAAATGAAATAATTTGTAATAACAAAAGAAAAAATAAACAATGTAAAACTAATAATAATATAATGCAACATAATTTAACATAGCATAATGCGACCTAATGTATATAATGCAATGTAACATAACACAATGTATATATTCTCGGGATTTTGCAGGAACAGGTTTTGCAGGTTTATTTTGAACTAAAGCAGCTCTCCATAAAACAAAGAAATTAAATGTTGATTTCTAGTATGAAAAAGACTTTTATATCAGTGCTTTAAGGAGCAAAAACTGAGAAATGGGCAATGACATGCACTGCTTTTACCTGTTAAAAAAAATGTCACTAATAACTGCCATAATCTCTTCTTGTCTATAGATTTTGGTGAATCTCCTCAGATATGCTTTTAGGATTGTTAATATTGAATTTAAAACTAAACATTTTCTACACTGATACAAATTAGATCTCAGTCTGTTGTAGTCACATAGCTATTGTATTACAGTATCTGGAAGTTAAAGAAGTTTTAGACCAGCTGCAAGAAAGCAGAAAATGCAAGACAGTATTAGTAGGAGTACAGCACACCAATAATAGCTGATTCAACATCAAACCTTCCTGTTAACACATCACACATTAAACATTTTTGACTCTTGGCAAGGTTAGTCAATGTTTAATTAGTGTTGTGTGTAAGCTAGTACTGGGATACCAGTGTCAAATTTTTACTGTTTTAAAGCCACAGTCTAATGGATTACTCTGAACAATTTTATTTTGGGACAAGAAAGCTGATCTGATATTCTGTTCCACATTCAACCTCTTCATTAGCCCTTTTCTTTCTGCTACAGGATAATTTCTGTAGCTTTATCATCATGGATAACCAAAGACCATTGTTTGTCCCTGCCACCTAATACATTATTTCAACCACACACTTCACATAACCATATTTCAACAGTGCACTTCCTGTATTTCAACTTATAGTTCAAGCAACATTTACAAGGCTTCTAAATATTTTAGCATTTTAAATATCACAAATCCGTACCTCCTAATTCTTTCACCAGATGAGGATGTTAATGAATTTTGTGTAACATTTGTTCACTTTAATTAAGAGTAGAAGGTTTTATTGTAATACTGACAATGGGGAATTGTTGCTGACATGTTTTAAACTGAATTTTTCATTCAGTATAAATTTTTAAAAATCATCTGATTACTCATGACTATTTCTTTACCCAGGAATATATCCATTTTTAGTATTTATATATCTGATAAAAAATTGTACTTGCTAATATCATTTTGATGCTTTTATAAATCTCTTTTTGACTTCTGAAGGTACTGGTTTCACCAGCTTTAAACAAAGAATTAAAAAGAAGCCTACACAGAAAAATTGTAAATCTAGGCAACATGCTTTTTATAGGTTTGTGACAAACTCAATTTGACTACAGAAAACTCAATCCTGCTGAAATAAATTAGAGTTTTTATTTTGATCCTAAAGAGAATAAAAAGAATACTTCCAGAAATATGGACCTGTACTTATTATTTTTTTTCCTGAGTTACTCTTACTGCCTCACGTTATTGACTTTTGTTTTCATGTAAATAACTTGCCACAAGAAAAGTGAAAGAAGCAATCGATCACCTCTCCTGTCCTCTTCCTGATCTAAATTCCCTGTGCTTTTGTCACACATGCTCAGTCCCACCTTGATGAGGTGCCAACAGATGGTGAAGGAGGCTGAGGCCATAGCATAGACATTTCCTTCTGCTCCTCCTCACCTCCTACTTGTTTTCCTCTGCTACTCCTTTCCTCCATCTGTTCCTCTGCTCCAATACAGGTCACCCATGAATTTCAGACCCTCAGGGGAGGCACTGTTGTGGTGTAGGTTACCCAAGGGCTGCAGTCCCTCAGGAGAGCCTTGCTCTGTCATGCAGGAATGGCACAAGGTGGCTTCCACCCCTACAGAACACCCTGCAGCCCTTGCTAATGAAACCCTTCCTTTTATATTCAATTAGACGTTGTTGGCTATTTTCAACTGCTTAATAGCTGATGCAACAAAATCATATCATTCTAATAGCAGGAAGTAAAAGGAAAACATAAGCTAGTTCTTTATTTTATTCTGGAACAATGATGCTTTGAAAACATAATTAATCAAACTTCTCATGCAAAACCTATTTGTTGGGTTGAGTTGAAAACTTTACATCATCTGGTTTTCTATATAAAATACTGTAGACAGTTTCTTAACATATATTTTCCATTCACACTATAGGCTACTGAAATCTTAGGAAAATATTTTTATGCCTATTACACGCAATGTGAGAAAAAATGCATAAAGTGTTTAATTGTGTAAACATTTGCTTAACATAAGAGAAGACAAAATTATTTCTATATTCTTTGGGGTCTATAAATACTTGTGTGGGAGCCATATAGAGGTAGGCATGCATTTCGCTTATGGCTGTGAGACTCTTGAAACCACACAAGGAATGTGGTTAAACTAACAGACCACTGACAGACATGTAGCAGTGGATTAAAATCGAGCGGCTAAAACTGCTGTTGCCCTTAGCACTCCTCCATGCCCTCCTGACCAGTGCTGTTTTCCCAGAGGCAAGGATGTCTGACTTATTTGTGAATAAGTGGAACCCCCACAGCCTTCATGCTCTATTTTATATTGAAATTACTCCAGTTTTGTTTAACTTCTTCATGACAGACTGGAAACTGAGGTGATGCTGGAGTTCATTTGTGAGTGTACCAGATATATCTACCTTGGAGGCAACTCTGTTTGTCAGTGGGGGGGAAAGGATGTGCGGGGGTGGTAGAAGTTGCAGCTGATCTATTACTTATTGTCTGTTAAGAGCCCTGAGAGAGGAGGAATATCTTCTTTGACTCTGGTCAGTTATTGCTCTTATTTTACCTGGAATAGATCTTTGTGATTGGATTTTTTTTTTTTTTTGTGAGATATTTAGCATTTTATGATTGCTCAAAACAAAACATAATTGAAATGTAAATTAATTAGGAATTAATAAGGTTTCTGTGCTGGCAGACCTGAATCTAATTCATGATGTTAACAATGAAAAATTACCAAGATAAGACTGAAATATAATTCAATATATTGTTCTGAACAAATAGGGGATTTAGGTAGTAAGGAAAGTTAAAAAATACACATATTAATTTCATGAAATGGCTAGTAAAAGTTATGATCACAGTCTCCCTCAGATGCACTTTGTACTTACAAGAACATTATGCAATTTTAACATTTCACCATATTGAGCTTAGTTTCCCAGGCTGCATACAATATCAGTAAAATATATCATAGAACTTTGATTTATTAAAGCATGAACAGACAGAATAGAATCTCCCTGGTTCTCAAAAGAAAGTAGAGACTGCTTTTCTAAAATGCCGTGTAATTCCTACTCAGAGCCACTCATGAACAGTAAGAGCAATTAATTATCTAAATAGTAATTAGGAAATTAAATGGAGTTGAAAGCTTACAATCCTTTGAGACCTAGGACGTGGAGAATATGGAAAAAAGTCAAAGGCTTATGTCTGATCATATCTTAAGGGGTATGTGGTAAAATAAAACTTCAGAAGAAAGGCTTTTTTCTTTCCCTCAAGATAATTAAGGATGAGTATTTTACTTCTGCTGGGATGAAAAAACCTTATATATTCCATATCACTGTAAGAAAACTTGAGGACAGAAGCCACTTAAAGAGAATTCAGATTTTATAATCATAAGAAAACAACAAAATGATGTTCAAAATGACCTTTGACTCCAGCTCCATAAAAAAACCAGTTATTTATCCTGTGTACTGTACATTGAATCATCTAAGCTTGAATAATATTTATTTGCATAACAAGAAGAAAGGAAGAGTCTTATTTAGAAAGAATCTTAAATAGGACAAAAGACTGTAAGGCAGCCAGAGATTTTCAATAAATGTAACTATGACAATGTCCTAAATTAATATGGAATACATTGTCTGCAATATATGGAAACAGAAATATGATTTTGAAATTTCACCAACCCCAATATACTTTTAATAAGGAAGGCTATTGTATTTGACATTTGTAAAATACTTCAAGAACTATTAATGAAGATTATTGAACTACTTATTAATTAAATAGTGCTTATTCACCAACCAACAATTTCAATATATTTGTTATTTTATAATCCAGATATATATCAATACTTAAAAATCTTTCTAATATGCCTGCTATTGTAGTGTTATAGTTAAATTTGAGTATGTACTGCAACACAATTGCATCATTGAAACAAGTATCTGTGTTCTGTGTCATGCCTTTCGAGAAAGGTCATCTATCTCCATTGCCAAAAGTTTGTGTGCTGAGACAAAAGTGAACACAAAATGTAGTGTAAACCTAATGTTTCTTAATTTATGAAACAGAAATGAGCCTCTTGGTGCATTCAGGACAAGCCAGTGTTCTTGAATGCTCAGTAGGAGTCACTGAAGCTAAGAACAGGAAATGGTTTTTGCACTGCACATTTCAGAATTTTCACTGGATTTCTGATGGCTGATTTTGGATGAAGAAACATAAATGTTTAGGATTAATAAATCCTAATTGGCTGAGGATTAAGAAGCAGTAGCTGAAGTGGCATCAGCTTTTTGGTGTTGCATCCTAGTGACAAAACACATACCTGACCATAGGAGAGGAATGTTTAATTTCTTCTCCACTTCCATATTCCTTGGATCCCAAACATGCAAAATATGGAGCATTTTAAACACTAGTAGACCCATTTTTTTTTTTTTAGTATGAATGTAAAAGTCAGATTTGACAGTGCTGAACACAACTCTAGCAACAAGTCCCTGTACTGGGACTCAGCAAAGTTGTGGCGGTGGGTCCGGAGGTATGTGATAAGAGATGTCTCTATAAGAAGAGGTCAGGACCTGTACCGTGCTGATTCCAATCTATTCCAGCCAGCTCTGTAATGGACCCATCACAGGACACAGCTGATTCTGCCAGTGAAGGTGCTGGGTGGTTGACCCTGAGATTAAGTTATTCACTTAAAAGTTGGACTTAATGATCCTTAGGGTCTCTCCCAACTCAGAATATTCTGTGCTTCTGTGATATTTATGAAAGAGCAAAATTCCATATAAGCAGTCAGTCGTGACACAATAAAAAAGGAAATAAATAAAAATGTGAGAAACAACCCTATAGGCACCAACATCAGCGTATAAGGAAGGGGAGGAGAAGGTACTTCACATGCTAGAGCAGAGATTCCCCTACAACTTTTGGAGACAAGCATGCCAGAGCAGACATTACAGTCCATGGAGGGAAGGCGGTTGTCCTCTCGTCCTGGAAGAAGCCAGGAGTGTGAGGAGAAAGGAGTGGCAGAGAGAAAGTTTTATGGACTGGCCATTTCCCTTCCCTGCTGTGCAGCTCAGTTTGGGAGAGAATGGTGAAACATCAGGAATGAAGGAGTGCAGCTAATTAGTAAGTTCTCCCCTTGACTTGATCTAGATCCTCCTAGATATTCTTTAGCAAGAAATAATAGAACATATACACATGATATATGAACATATTATATATATTTGCCTTTCATTTGAGCTACTTAAATGGTCACTGAGGTAAACAGAAAGGCCTTAATTAATTCCATGAGACCAATTCTACAGCTTAGCAGTTGTCTTCTGAAAGGAGATCAGCTTTGATTGAAAGATGAGGTTTATCTACCCTTAGTATAGAATAAAATGCAGTTCTGAGTTTAAGGTCCATGTTCTAAAAATGCAATTTCAGTAAAAATGATAAATTTCAGAAGATTATCAGAAATGCAGCTGTGAAAACAAGAGTAACAAAGCACTTTGCATTCAAATAATGAACACTGTTATACATGCAAATGGAATGTAGTATTAGCGGAGTTTCTGGTTGGTTTTTTTTTTATTTGTTTTTTTTCTTAATTCACATCTATACAGAAAGGCTTTACGGTTATAGTTTTCACAGCTCCCATGTGTCCTAGTTTGACAAATCTACCATTCTGTTTAACTTCAACTGAGGTATTAGGTGTGTACAAAGTAGTTGTAATTGGCCAGAGTCATTACATTATTCATGGAGAGACTCAAGCACCCTAATGTCTTAAATTGGAAATATTGATTAAACAATGCATTGAACTTTGGTCCAGTATAGTTTTGAAAGGTTACACATTCAGATCAGAAGCTTCAATAAATTTTGCATAATCTAAATTAAAATATCATAAAATATGTACAAAACTATGTAAAAATCCATATTTAGAGAGTGCTTTTAAGTAGTTCTCAATCAAAGAATTATTTCACTAGAGTTATGCAAAGCTTTGCATTTGGAAAAGTGTACAAAGAAGACATGTCTTCATTTTGTACTTAAATGATGAAAGAGAGAGTAAGATTATTAAGGTTGAAGGTCATAACAGTCAAGTGGGGAGAACAAACATGAGGGAAAAGGATTAGAATTTAAAACTATCTTCATAGATACAGGATATATTCTTAAAACTGTTACATTGTGCTAATCAAAATAAATGAATTTAAGACAATATATTTAAGTTGCCAAGTGAATGAGGTTTTCAGCAACCTGGTCTAGTGGAAAGTGTCCCTGCCCATGACAGGGGTTTGGAACTAGGTGATTTTAAAGGTCCCTTTCAACCCAAAGCATTCTATAATTCTAAGAGAGAATAAATAGCAGTCTACATAGAGATTAATTTATTTAGAGAGGTGCTGTGTATAAAAGGAATCTAAATATTTAACAGACTACTTTAGAATAGACTATTGTAGTTGGAAAGGACCTACAATGATGATCTAGTCCACCTGCTTGACCAATTCAGGGCTGATCAAATTAAAACATGTTGTTAAGGGTGTTGTCCAAATACCTTAAACACTATGGGGCTTGGGGCATCAACCACCTCTCTAGGTAACCTGTTCCAGTGTTTGATAACCCTCTTGGCAAAAGAATGCTTCCTACTGCCCAGTCTGAACCTCCCCTGGTGCAGTCTTTGAACCATACCCAGGTCTTCTCAATCCCTGGATCCTAAGAAGAGATCAGCCACTCCTTCTCCCCTTCCCCTCTTCAGGAGGCTGCAGAAAGCAAATGAGGTCACCTGTCAGCCTCCTTTTCTCAAAACCTGACAACCCCAAATTCTTTGCTGCCTCTCATAGCAGATTTTTTTTGTCTTTCCACCAGCTTTGTTGCCCTCCCTTGGACATATTCAAGTACCTAAACTCTCAGGCCCAGAACAGCATATAGTACTCATGATGATGCAGCACCAATGCTGAACACAGGAGGACAATCATCTCTGCTGGCCAGCTGGTGATTCTGTGTTTGATGCATCCTAGGATGGGTTTGCCTTCTGGGCTGCCATGGCACATGACTGGCTCCCACTGAGCTTGCTGCTGACCAGCAGCTCCAGATTCCCTTCTTGACGGGTTGGTCTCCAGGCACTCCTCTTCCAATTTGTGTTTCTGTCTAGTCTCACTCTGTCCTAGCTGCAGAATCCAGCATTTGGTCTTATTAAAATTCATCCCGTTAATTATTGCCCACTGCTCCATTCCGTCTAGAACTCTCTACAAGGTCTCTTGTCCCTCAAGAGAGACAACAGCACATGCCGGTTTGGTATCATCATCAAACTTGCTAATGCTGCAATCACCTCTTGCATCCAGCTCACTGATGAGTGTATTGAGCAGAAATGGCCCTAGAACTGAGCCCTGAGGAATGTTGTTGATGATCCATCAGTAGACAGATGTAGTCCCATTGACTGTAAACCTTTGAGCTCTGTCCTTCAAATCTGCCCAGCACACCATGAACCTGGTAAGAGCATAGCTGGATTACTTGTCCAGACGGATGCTGTGAGTGATAGTATCAAAAGTCTTACTAAAATACAGAAAAAACTATATCCACATTAAAGACAGATACAATAGTTCAAGATTAATTAAAAAAAAAACAACAAACAATAAGCGTCATTTAAAGAAGTGAGGTAGGGAGACCAGCAATGATACCATGAGGTATTTCCTAGGTTACTGGCTCTTTGAGTATCACTTATAGACATTGTATCAAAGAAGAAGTAGCAAACAAAATGTTTCTTGTTGGTTTGGTTTTTGTTTGGTTTGGTTTTTTTTCCCCACTCTTAATTTTCAGTGCGCACAACTGGAAAAAATATTAAACTTTTATTTGGTTTCAGAAGATGTGGTGTATGCTCTGCTGTAAGCAGAATACAATATCACAAAATAACAAATCCCACAATTAAACCATTAAATTGTAAAATCCCGAGAGACAAGGAGGGAATGTTGTGCCAAATTTTATCTCAATGCATTTAAAAAGTGATAGAACATTTAAGCTCAAATTCAGAATTAGAACCTCACTTACCTAATTGCCCTCTCTCTAGAGTTTTTGATTGACCAAGCGTGTGTGAAGGCTCAAACTTGAAATATAAGTTAAATGAATCTAGGTTTCAGGTTTTCTATTGCTTTCTAACTTCATTTTTGTATCAGAAAAAACCCAAATAAAAACCAAAAAATCAAACTCAAATGCCCCAAACCAGTTTCTTTGTCTCAATACCAACAAGCTATGTGGACTAGAATTTTTCCAAAAGGAAAATTTTCATAATCTAGCTTTGATCTAACTTCCAGTCAAAATCTCTTCATTATCCTATAGGCAGGGTCCCAGGTTAGCTTAGATATGTCATAAGCTCATCATCCTCAGAAAAGCCAGGAGAAACTGTGCTTTCCTTCCTGTTATCCATTTTAGGATATTGCTAGCATCTGTTTCTTTGGAAAAGTATATGGATTTTGATAGCATTTAATTCTATTTTCAGGTTATAAATGTGCTGGCATGTCTGTCATCATTCAGTGAGCAGTGACGGTTGGCAACAATAAATGGATGAGAGACAGTACAAAATAATTGTAATACAAAAGACTGAAGATGAATTCATGGCACCTAAAGTTCCAAATTAAATGGTTCAAAATGAGGTATTAACATGAAATGCTGCCTCTGCTAATTTCTCAGGACAAGCTGCAACAGCAGCTGTTTCTACTGACAAGTGGAAATGATATCACTTCTTTGTGGGAGAACTGCCTGTTGTACAGACATGATGGTGTTTAGTAGGAAAGATGGTACTGAGTCTTCTAGGTCCAAAACTAAGTCCTAAAATATTTAAATTGTTAGTCTGAATGTCAGAAAGCCGCTTAGTGAAGACAGGAACAAATGGGAGTGGAGTGAAGGCTGAGGGGAGGGGGTGGGTGGGAAGTGGAATGTACTCAAGCACAACTGAGAACTTTTTTTTTTTTTTCAGTATGAAGAGGATATAATTCCTGGTTTGCCTGAGAATAAGCCCCAGAATTGTTCCTCTGGAAGGAACAAGGAAAGAGAAAATTAAGATTTTCAGTGAAAGTTAAAATAATTTTCTCATTTAGAAACAAGTAGCTGACTTTACACTCAAAATCTTGTTATGTACAAAAGGGAATATGTTGTGTATATGGAGTGAAGAATTTATTGTTTCATTAAACTCTTAAATACTAATCAAAATGCAGCAGTTTTTTAGTTACAACAATTCTAATACTCATAGCCCTAATTCATATAGAAATGCCACATAAGTAAAATTGTTATACATTACATCACCACTAACATCCTTTTGTCTCTGGTGTTATGCTCACCTTCCCAAAATTTCTCTTCATGTTCATCAAGCAGATTGTAAATGTACTGGTGTATGACAAGTCAAAGCCATTCAAATTTCTTTGATAAAAAGTGTTATTATTTCTTGGAGTATTTTTTTTCTTAAGCTAGTTACTCAGGCTTTCCTTATTTTTTTTTTGATCATAAGAGTGGGCTTACATGCTGCTCAAGGCTGAACTTATGATACTGACCAGTGACTGATGTCAGTGACTTGTGTTTATAGTTTGATATCTGTTTCTGGTACTTGTACTCTTCCACAGAACATTTTGTTATAAAGTCACACCTACACTCTACTACACTCCACACTCTACTGCAGCACTTTGTATTCTGATGTCATAGACAATTCAATCCAGAGAGAACAACTGTTTTCCCTACAAGCTAAAACTAAATTAAACTATCTTTTGCAGATAGCTGACAGTTAAAACTAGTTAAAATCAGGTCAGGCCAAGAAAAGCCAAAAGAAGTCCTAAGACCTGTGCTGTCAGGTCAATATAAAGCCTTTGAGTTTGATGGGGCTATGCTGGCAATTGTAATAACAGACACTGCAAGAAATCTTGGTATACTGTAGAATATGGGAGAAAATTATGTTTGCCAGTCTTCAAGTGTGAGGTGTTTAGAACTGGCCTGTGTTCATAAGTAGGAGAAGTAAGTGTCCAATGCAAAACATTTTAATAACAGCTTTAGGCTGATAGGATCAAAATAATTCATGAATGTCACCTGAATCCAAAATCATGCTCAAAATGGGGTCAGATATGAAGCCAGACAAGGGTGCTCAGAGCTTTATTCAGTTAGGAAAAGATAGAAGGTATCCAAAATATTTAAGTTGAATTACCCTCTAAAAGTGTCTGCCTTTTGTGATTATGCGAGAAACTTGGGTAGTTAACTGAGTGCGTAATTTTTTCACAGCTTAAGATGAGTACTAACTCTTGCAGACAGGTTTTTGACTTCTAATTTAACATTTTTCTTTGTCTTCCGAAAAACAATCTGTTTAACCAGTGTTTCCCCATTCTCACCTATACCACAAAAATGCAGATCCTCTTGGCATATGGATCTAATGTGCTCTATATACACCAAATCCATCATTCAATTGGTGCGTAATTGCCTTATTCATTCAAATAGCTTAGTAAACCCATAGTAGGGTGTTATAGTTTGAGCTGGCAAAATGCCATTTGCCTAGTACACCAGTCAAAGGATCCCCTCCCAGGGAAAAGGAGTGAGGGAAAAAAAACAGAAATGAAACTTTGAAATGGTGAAGTTTTTATATATAAACAGAAAAGAAGAAAATTTAAAGCAGAATATGATACAACACATATTGAAAAGAAATAACACCTCCACTGAGTCACCCAGTTAATAACCCAGACTCCAACCACCCAAACCCCAGAAAACCTCCCAAAAAACTCTTCCTGAGAAACCTCCCAGCAAGAGAGAGAGAAATTAACAAGAAAATGTTCACCTCCATAGATAAACAACAATGTGGATGGCCTAATCTCAGCAGTCAGTGCAACACATCCTCTCAGGTCAGGAGCAGGGACCGAAAGAGACAGAAACTCCTCCTCTCTGTCTTATTATACCCCTTGACACTTCTTGCTGATGTCAGATGATATGAAATACCTCTTTGGTTGCTTAAGTCAGGTGATGTTTGTCCCTTCTAATCTATGTCACATCCTTTGAAGACTGCTAAAAACTGAGGCCTAAATGGGACCTATACTGAAAGTAAAGCCAAAATTCCACATGGGGTCACTTCTAATTTTTTATCAGAATACAATTATCACCTCCATCTTTGGGCATCACCATCTAATCTCAAACTTCATTTTTCTTTATTTTTCCTGTATCTATTTTCCTATTTTGCATTAAATCTAACACCCATTTTAAAAAGTTAGTGTTATGTGGAACATGGAAAAAAATTCAAAAGTGTGTTGAATTTCTCCTAAATGAACCTTTCCAGATGTCTTGAAGAAATAGCACCAAGCCATTCTGGCATGCATCAGATTTTCTTCCATGGGGAGAATTACATACCTCAGGTTCTTAAATGGCAAAAAATTCACAGAGTAGAAGCTCCATACATTTTTGTAGTCTTGCCTAATTCATGTTTTTTCCTTTACCACATAGCTCCAAAAGAAGGGAAAAACTTTTATTTTTAAAATGGAAGTTGAAATGGTAAGAGCAATAGTAAGAGTATTAGCACACATTAGTTTGCTTATGCAAACTAAATCTCAGCTGTGAGAAGTACAAACCCCAGATTTTTCCAAATACTTTCATAGAAGAGTAGTCCACTCATCTTAATAGACTGAAAAGTACTCAGTGCTATCAACAGCATAGTTATTGAAAAAATATTATAGAAAATTGAAGACTCAGTTTAACTGTTGTTCCAAAAGACACAGAATAACATTTAATGATTCTCATGTTTCTGGTGAAATATTACTTGCCTATTGATTATTGCTGGACATGCACATTTCTTCATGGAGGAGTTCATGGTTCAATAGTCTATGAGACAAATAGGAAAATGGATTTAAACAATAATGCTTTGTTTATTTCTAGAGTATTTGTTTTCTGGTTAATCAAAGTGATCCTTTTAGTTTTCTCGAATAAGTTGATTGAGACAATGAGGAACACACAGTAACTAAATACAGATTATTCCCTGGATGAATCTTATGGTCTACTTAACAGGAAAGGTTGACCCTCAGCAGTAGCTAAGCACTCAACCTGCCTTTCACTCACTCACTCACTCACTCACTCACTCACTCACTCACTCACTCACTCACTCACACTCATCCCACCCTGTCAATGGGAAGACAAATAAAAAGATTATGAACAAACTCATGCATCAAGGTAATGCTAGTTTAATCAGAAAAAAACAAAAGCTGCAAGCACAAGCAAAATAAGGAATTAATTTACTGCTTCCCATTGGCAGATAGATGCTTAGCCATTTCAAGAAAAGCAGGACCTCCGAACATGTAATAATTGGGAAAACAAACACCATAACAAACACATGAATGCTCCACCTCCTTTCTTCATTCCACTGACTTTTACCGTTTAGCATGATGTGATATGATATGGACTACCCCTTTGTTCAACTCAGGTCAGCTGTGCTGGCTGTGCTGTCCCAGTCTCTTGCTGACGCCCAGTCAACTCGCTTTGGGGGGACAATGTGGGTGAAGAGAGACACAGAGGAAGTCTTGATGGTGTGCAAACACTGTTCAGCAGTAGCCAAAACTCTGATGTGTTATCAGCATTCTTTCAAACCCAAAAGCAAAACATCGAATTGCATGTTGACCCTGGCTGGATGCCAGTCACTCACCTAAACTGCTCTGTCACTGCCCTCCACAAATGGACAGGGGAGAGAAACTATAACAAAGGCTCATGAGTTAAGTACATATTCTCACTCTGCTTTTCACTGGCCACAATTACATCTGTGCAACAACTTGTTTTTTCTCCTTCCTAAATATGCTATCACAGAGGCATTACCACCATTTCTGATTGGCCCAACCTTGTCCAGTGGCAGGACAAGAGCTGACTGACATTGGCTCTGTCAGACATGAAGGAAACTTCTGGCAGCCTCTGACAGAAGCCACCTTTGTAGCCGGCCCACTACCAAAATCTGGTCACACAAACCCAACATACATGGCATCATGCAGGCTGCCAATGAAGAGTTAATTTCATAACTTCATACCAGCCAAACCTAGAACAATATGATTACAGAGGCAAATCAATAGGAGATTGGAATACTAAACTATAGGCATCACCTATAGCAGGTGAGAAATTTAACTTTCAGACCATTGTCTCTTTCACATCTGCACTCAGATGACTTATTTTCTACTCAAATTATGTGTTCTATGTTAAGAACACCAGAAATTCCTTTTTTTTTTTTGTATATACATGAAAACCTATGTCTTTATCGAACAAGTATTTCTTAGGGCTGTGCTGTTTGCATCCTTAAGCACATATGAATTCTGAGACCCGAAGGAAAAAATCCCATAATACAGTTACAAGATTGTTCAAAATAGCAACTCAGATTTCTGTTTTGGTTCCAGGATGTTATTGACTTGCACATTACAAAGCCACAAGATTTCTTACAATGGTCTTTCTGCCATTTGCAATCATGCACACCCTGCTTAAATAGAAACAGGGAATAGAAACAGTATATTAACTATTATTATTAATTTAAAATAATAGAGATATATTGATATATGATGACAGCTCTCTGAACATTTAAACATCTGAAATGCCTATTGCGCTGTTAAAAACACTTCCAAATTATAAACTGAATCTGGATAACATTGAACTTCATCTCGTATCAGGGCATATAAAAAGTGTAATATTTATGCATTATATTTTATTTACATCTGGAATTTACATGTAATCAAATCTATACAACTTCTTTTACATAAAAAGATATATCTATCAATTCAGATAATTCTCATACTAAAAGTTGCAAACTACAAATGTTTTATGCTGGGACTATGTAGTTGCTTGAGATCAGTGATCAGCTTTGGTTCATTTCTCAATATGGCTGCCAAGAAGTATTTCTAGTCTTCAAATATAAAAATTGTTTGGGGACATAACTTCTATTTAAATTGGAATGACAAGTTTGATGCTTTGTTTTATCTGGACTCAATTCTTATAGCATACATAAGATGCTCAGCATCTTACAGAATTGAAACATTTTCATCACTGGGTTTCTTGACTCACTAATATTGTCAAGATGATGTCATTAAGATCTTGCAGATAAAATTATTTGAAAACAAAGTATACAGACCAAATAATTATTTTGTTTAACTTCTAGTAAAGCTTCAAAACAAAAGTTCGGATTAAATTTTGATTCAAAAGACTAATACTGTTTTGGATGTGAATTAGGGCATCAGACCTCAGAATAATAATTAAAGTTTAATTCAAGATAATTTTTTTAGGAAGCTATGGTTTAAACTATTTGATAGTTCAATTTTATTTTGACTTCTTGCCAGACAGAATTTTTAATAACCTTTAAACATTTAAAAGTTGTTCACTGAGATATATATGAAATATAGGAAGGATAATAATATGATTTTCTTTGTATTAATTTAGATTTACGTGAAACTCAAGCAAAGCGAGGAACACAGAGCAGTGTATTTCTTCTTGTAGTGAATTCACAGCCCCACCCTTGGACAACAATTTATCCTGACCGCAAATAGGACAGTTTTCACATATCTCCTTTTCTCAGCAGGATTACTTATTGAGAGTTCTAATATTCTCTGTTCTGTTAGTGACAATTTAATCTCAAACAGCCTTTGTAGTAAAGTAAAAATCCCACCACTATCAACATAGCCAAAAGCTGAAAAACCTGCCATCTATGCTGAGAACACCCTCTCCCAGAAAATTATTATTTAACTATTGAATGAAGATCCTCTTTATCTCCAGAAGTAGAGATTCTTTAGCCAGATTTTTAACAACTTTACTAATAACACCTTTAAAAAGCGTTGCACTTTCAGCCTATATTTGCAATTAGCAGTCTCTCAGGCAGCCTTGAGAAAACAAGACATTTTCAGAATGCCTTTGTCCTGGGGAAAAAAAAATAAAAAGTCTGGAATGACCTAATTAAACCACATCTCAATAGCTCAGAGGCAGGATTCTTGCCAGAAAAATGGGAAGTCCTAACAGAGTGTGTCAGCGTGCTTTCCCCCACCACCATGCACTCCTTCTCTGCTTAATCAATAGCCACCAGTGGTTGTTGTGATGGCCGCATCTGACTTAAACTGGACTCTGGCAAGACAGATAACAACACAATAGCTAGGGGCCATAAATCTTACTTAACAACTGAGAGCTTGTTGAGCATGCGTCAAATGAAATATGGCTGGTATGCAAATAATGAGTCATTATTCCATCATCTTACTCCATAAACAGTAGATAGCCCAGGGCCCACTGAGCTCTCCTGCATGGCAGCAGGCTGCATGCCAGTATCTCCTGTCTCCTCTTGAGTAGGGGCATCTCTCAAGGTTAATCCTTCAGGCTGAGAGAATACAAATCACATTGAATACTCATGACTGAATTGGGAACAAGCATGCTGAAACTCTGAAATCTTAGATAAGTGATGTAAAGTACTGATTGTACTGGATCCATCTGGACTTAAACTCCCTCAGAAAGGAGTTTAAAATGCAAGGAAATGATTTCTGAACCTCATGAGTCAATACAAGTGTTCCCCTGCAGCTTTGTCTGACCCAGTCATCTATGCAGTAAATAAGTGTATGTTGCCATCAGATCTTGTTAAACCAGTGTTGCACTTAATATCCACTTTTCTTAAATCTCCATTTTTTGTAATTAAACATATCATCCAAAGAGTGATGGTGAGTTCAGTTAAATTCAGACAGACACCAATCACATGTAGCGTTCCCCAGGGCTCAGTACTGAGGCTAGTTCTGTTGAATATCTTTATCAGCAATCTGGACAAAGGGGTTGATTGAACCCTCAGCAAGTCCACAGAGGACACCAAGTTGTGCAGGAGTGTTGATGTGCTTGAGTGTAGCAGAACTCTACGGAGAGATCTGAACAAGTTGGATCAATGGGCTGAGGCTAATTGTATAAGATTCTACAATGCTAAGTGCTGAGTTCTGCCCTCAGATCACAACAACCCCATATAATGTTACAGACTTGAGGCAGAGTGGTTGCAAAGATGACAGTGTGCTGGGTGGCAGCTATTGAACATAGGTAGCAATGTGCCCAGGTGGCCAAGAAGGCCAACGGCATTCTGAATTTTATAAGAAATAGTGTGACCAGTCACACTATGGAACTGGTCATCCCCCTATACTAGGCACTGGTGAGACCACACCTAGAATCCTATGCTCAGTTTTGGGCCCCCCATTACAAGAAAGGCAATGAGTGTGTCCAAAGCAGGGTAACAAAGCTGATGAAGGGTCTGGAGCACAAGTCTTATGGGGAGCAGCTGAAGGAACAGAAGTTGTTTAGCCTGCAGAAAAGGAGGCTTGAGAGACCTCATAGCTCTTAAAAATTACCTAAAAGAAGGTTTACTCAGGTAGGGGTCAGTCTCTTCTCACAAATAAAAAAGACAAGAGGAAATGGCCTCAAATTGCACCAGGAGAACTTTAGATTGGATATTAGGAAAAGTTTCTTCAGAACAAGCATTGTCAAGCATTGGAACATGCTGTTCCAGGAAGTAGTGGAATCATCGTCCCTCGAAGTGTTCAGAAAACATATGGATGTGGTACCTGGAGACATGATTTAGTGGTGGACCGGGCAGTGTCAGGTGTGTGGTTAAACTCGATGATCTTAGAAATCTCTTTCAACCTAAATGATTATATGATTCTGTGATTTCCATAGAAAATACAAACAAATTTCAATTAATTAAAGTAGTAAGAGCAGGAATAATTTTAACTGAAGATAAAATTCAACTAGTGATATTTCCTTCTTCAGTTAGATTATAAGTATTACTGAAAAAAGTAGGGTATAAATGTAATGCACTAGGATGTGTACCATGGATTTGACAACAAATTGATTGTCATACTAATGTGAAATACATTAGTAGCTGCATGTATGCATGGCTAGGCTAGGCGTCACAAACAAAGATTTGGGAATATGGGTGTGTCCTTTGGACCTGCACAGTGGATATTTTAGGTCAGGCATAGCACATGTAAAACTGGCCCCACCCTTTAACTCCTAAGGTTCATCTGCCACAGCCAAGCAAGCTTGGACAGTGAAGTTCTCAAGACTAGAACCTACAGCTGGTATGCCCAGGAGGTCTCCCATCCAAGTACTAACCAGGCCTAACCCTGCTTATCTTCCGAGATCTGATGGGATTGGCTATCAGGGTGGCATTTAACTGCCTTGTAGTAGCTGCATGCAGTGCAAAGAAAATACAAAACGGAAGAAAAGAATTTCACTGATCTTGAACATCATTAATAAAGAAATCTTACAAATTCATTGTGAAATTCATAATGGAATTCTTCTGGAAATATGATACTGAAATGCTAGTAAAAATTTTCATTAGTGTTATAGAATTTTCATCAGAGGAATAACATGATTTATTTATGATAAACTGCAACTATGTCAGGAAATTTTTATCAAGGAATAAATGACACCTCTAAAACTAATATTGTTGCCAACAAGTACAAAGGTAAATCAAAAGTAAATGGAAAAAATGCATAGTAAGGGATTATAAACTGGAAAACAATCACAGTGAGATGGATTCAAGAACATAATGGATAACCAGCATGAACTTATATACTAAAGTATCAAAATGTATTAGATCTATAAAATCAGTTAGCAATTATATGTTCCAATGTAGCAATTATAGTTAAATTATATTAGAAAGACTAACTAAGATAATTGGCATCATCTAAGTCCAGCGAGGAAATTTCAGAAAAGGCAAAAAATTGAGCAACCAAAATGCATTTAAATTTTATAGAACACTGACAATTCTGGACATTGAGATTGATAAGCATCTTAGTTTGCCAGAAAGGACTGAGAAATAAATTATTTATTGCACTGTACTAAGTACTTTTACTGGCACTCACAGGGCAAGTGCTCAAGCCTTTCCCAGACAGGAGGAACTCTGCTGAGCAGTTTTTCTATGTCTAAGCATGTGGAAGGTTGATCAGGATTAACCAGCAGGTGTTCACCAAAGGGAAGTCATGCTTAACAAACCTGATCGCTCTCTACAATGGGACAACTCGCTAGATAGATGAGGGAAGAGCAGTGGATCTTGTTTACCTTGACTTCAACAAGGCTTTTGCCACTTGTCTCCTATGATATCCTCATAGGCAAACTCAGGAAGTGAGAAATGAATAAGTAGATGGTGAGGTGGATTGAGAACTGGCTGAATGGCAGGTCTCACAGGAATGTAATCAGTGGCACTGGGTCTAGTTGGAGGCCTGCAACTAGTGGTGTCATCTAAGGGTCAATACTGGGCCTAGTACTGCTTAACTTACTTCTCAATGACTTGGATGAAGGGACAGATGCCTCATCAGCAAGTTCACTGATGACAGGAAGCTGAGAAGAGCAGCTGATACCCCAGAGGTCTGTGCAGCCCTTCAGAGGGACCTTCATAGGGTGGAGAGATGGGCAGAGAGGAACTTTATGGAATTCAGCAAAGGCAAATACAGGATCCTCCATCTGAGGAAGAATAAACCCATGCACCAGTCTGGGGCCTGACCTGCTGAAAAGCATATCTGCAGTGTTGGACCCGGGGACCTGGTGGACAACAAGATGTCTATGAGCCAGGACTATGTCCTCATGGTGAATAAGGCCTATGCTATCCTGGGGTGCATTAGGAAGAGCATTGCCAGCAGGTTGAGGGAGGTGATCCTGCCCCTCTGCTCAGCCCTGGTGAGGTGCACCTCAAGTGGTGTGTCCAGTTCTGAGCTCTTCAGTACAAGAGAGACATGGAGCTCATGGTGTGAATCTAGTGAGGGGCAGAAAATATGATTAAGGGATTAGAACATCTCTCTTAACAAGAAATTCTGAGGAGGCTACACTTGTTTAGACTCAATACGAGAAGGCTGAGGGGATCGTATCACTGTATAGAGGTATTTGAACAGAGGGTGCCAAGAGGATGGAGCCAGGCACTTCTTGGTAGTGCCAAACAATAGGAAAAGAGGTAATGGGCAGAAACTGATAAATAGGAAGAGCCACCTAAACATGAGGAACAACCTCTTTACTGTGAGGGTGACAGCATTGGCACAGGTTTCCAAGAGACCTTATGGAGTCTTGTTCTCTGAAGATATTCAAAAGCTCTCTGTACACAATACTGAGTAATGTGCTCTAGTGGGCCCCGCTTCAGCAGAGAGGTTGGACTAGGAGACCTCCAGTTATCCCTTCTAACCTTACTCATTTAGTGATTCTGTGTTTCTGTGATTCTCTATTATATTGTAAGGTCCAGAACTAGATGCAGAAGTCTAGTTCTGTGATCTCAAAAATTTTGAGGAGAGGGAAATAGTCACTCCACTCAGACTCTTGGCTGTGTCCTATTAGACCTTTTACCAGCACATGCTGCTATGTTATGCCCAAATTTCCACATACCAAAGAGAATAAGGAGAAAAAAATATATGAATTAAACTTAGAATTTTTTTTACATTTTTATTTAAAATTAAACAAACAAGACCTACACACAAAAATCAAACAAACCAAAGCAACTTATGCCAACAAAGTTCAAGCTTTATGATATTTTGGGGAAAGACAAAGTTTCAAAATCCTCAATAATTACCCAGGGCCATCTGTCTTAGTTGTTGAAGACACAGTAAGTTGGCAGTTCTCAGCATGAATTCTCATTGAGATGATTGTTATGCTTGATTGACTGTTTTGATTCACCAGTTTAAGAGAGACATTGAACAATTGGAGAGGGTCCAGAAAAGGGCTGCCAATATTATTAGGTGGTTGAATGACTTGGCACATGAAGAGAGGTTGAAGAAATTGTTTTTTTCAGCCTAGAGCAGAGAAGGCTAGAAGGGAACTCCTAATTACAGTCTCTGAGTAGCTAAAAGGGAGTTAGAGAGAACTTACAGAGGTAGTGTTCTCACTAGGCAGCAAGGTGACAGGACAATAGGTGACGGCCACAAGCTGCTTCAGGGGAAATTCTGCCTAAATACAAGAGAAAAAAATTCCTCATCACCTGAAGAATCAGACATTGAATAAGTTTTCACAAAAAAAGAATTTTTTTCACTGGAGACATTCAAGATTCAGCTTGATAGGGCCCTGGATAAACTTGACTCTACTTTTACAAGAGGTTTGGAATCAGAGGATGTGCAGAATTTTCTTGTATTTTATACTTCTCACGACTCTATGACTGTTTTGATGATGAGAGTTTTATGGCGTCAATGTGTAAATAGAAAACAATACTGTGAAAGATTTTGTAGATTAATGGAGTGTTTCAAAAAGAGTTTTTCGCTTGCTGCTTGAAAAATTAAAAATTTGTCTCCACATAACATTTGATGCCAAAATACTGGGAGTATAAATCACAGCAAAAGTCATTTGAACAATGTAGTGATAATGTTTGTTATTTACTAAGCTAGTCTAGAAGGAAATAAGAAGTCTTTGTGAAGTTCTAGTTTAATTTCCCATGCCCTAGCAGTGAGGACAATAGTAGCCTTGCGTTAGCAGGTAGAGAGGCCGTGTATCTGGGATGATTTTCTAGGGAAGGGGGCATTAACAAGGCAATTGGAAAAGCGACAAAAGTCCTTAGCCTCCGGAGACAACTCCCATCTAGCAGGAAGGAAAGGTATTCTTCAAGGAAGATGTTATATGTCAACCAGGTAAGGAAACCACGATGAAGAAGGTCATTCAGTACCTGAGGGAATTAACTGAAATACAAGTGCAGGGAGGCCTAGAGGACTGACTGTATCACACTCCAAAAAATTCACCAAGGAAAGCACTAGGAGCTTGCAATGGTGGAAGCAACCACTGGACACTTGGAAAGATATTCTGTGACCCATGCCACTGCCTGGGCCTTGAAAAGCAATTCTTATGGAAACATGGTGCTCCAGAAAGAATTCGGTCAGACAATGGAACTAATTCCAAAACAATTTCATAAATACTTGGGCCAAAGATCTCGGCATTGAGTGGGTGTATCACATACCCTGTAATACATCAACCTCTGGAAAAACTGACCAATATTAAAGACCACTGTTAAAGACTATGCTGAAAGTAATGAGTTGTAGGACATTTAAACTTTTGGATATAGATTTATCCAAAGCCACCAAAGGATCGGCCAATCAGCTGACCCTGTCCAATCAAAACTTTTGTCATTACACACAGTATGGAGACAAAAAAAATTTACTACTTCTACAGCTTTGATGGACACTAAAAGTCTTGCATTTAAGAGCTATACCATAAATATCTATTAATTTGAAGACCAATTTTCAAAGGAGACAATTGAAATGTGCTATAGCCAAGCCCAGAAATGTTGTGGTCCCTATTCTCCTGTTTGGCAACAGAAGAGTTCCAGCTATTTTTGTGAACAGAAGAGTTCCAGCTATTTTTGTGAAGGAAGGCTGGTTCCAAAATGCAGCAATGCATTCTCAATATATGGCTTGGAGAATGTCATGTCAGAAATGGGCTGATGAAAATACACCAGCCACTGAGAATGCTTTAACAACTGATGTTTTTAATGTGGTTTGAATGTACTGAATGTAAAAACTGCATAGTCACTGTCTTCTTCCCATAACCCCCCGCCAGGCGAGGGGGCTGGGGAAAGGACAGTGACCTCATGCTACGTGAAACCCTCTCCCATTGAATGTAAATCCCCTTACTCCTATTGGCACAAATTCAGACTCCCCCCCTTGTCCCTTATTGGTGAGTTTGTATCCCTCCAAAGTCCATATAAACCTGTACCCCTGATTTAATTTCCTCTTTGTTCCTGCCTTCGCTGGTGGTCCCTGTGTGTCCTTTCTGGGGGGCTCTCAGAGACCACGTGGTCGGGGTGAGCATAGAGCACACATTTCTCCTAGGTTAATGGACTAATAATCCAGGACCAGGAGATTCCATATCGTTGCAGATTCCTTCAGCACACAGCATAACAACGCTACAAGAAACCAACCCTCATACCAACAAACAGAAAAAGTTGCACCTTCTTGATCCAGAAATGTCGATCATTAGAGTCTCTGTTGAATTGTTTCCTTCTGCAGCAGGTTACCCTGAAGAGAACAACCTGGAAAAGGACTACTTTCGAAAAAGTGAAAGCTTTGGACCAACAACTTGGGTATTTATGTATTGTTTAATTTCATGGGGTGGATATCTTGCCTTGTTTTTCACTCTCCTGGGAATAGTTAATTAATGTAAATGTTTACAGACCAAAGGAGGAAATTGAAATTACTCTTAGAAGTTAAATCGTCTTGGCAGGAAACAACAGCAAGTTGAAATTCGTTAGACATGATTTTTGCTATCTAAAAATTAGTTTCTCAACCTAAAATTATGCAGTTTTCTCTACAGTCAGTGTAAAGTCTGGAAGATTCACTCTGTGTACTTAGACATTTTATCTTAGCTTCAGATTAAGAGTATAGCTTTATGTCTATTTACAATAGAGGAAATCAGACTGGACAATAACTTTTAAAAAGCTTTCATGAGATACCAAGAAACACATACTACAAGACCTATGAAGCCCATCTTTACAATAACAAAACCGAAAATTTTGTTTTAAAGATTTGTATACAGACGCAGTTTTGCACTAAAAAAATCTGTTTCATCTGACAACTTTAAATTTCAGCAAATTTCTAAAACCACTTTCATTGTTAAAAAAAAAAGACACCAGAAACAAACAAAGAAACAAACAAAACCAAACCCAAAAGACTGTAGATTAAAATCACCAGGAAAAAAAATATTTGCAAGAATTTTCATCTAATTACAATGAAATTGTTTATTATTGAACTTTCCCCACATGAATGTTAGAAAACAATTTTCCTACTGATGAGTTGATGCTGTAAAACACAATGTTCAGCAGTGACAGTGTGAGACTGCAGAGCATTTATTGCATTCATTATATGGATGAAAAAGGAATGTAAATGGAGAACAGCTTGTTTGGGTTTTGGTTTGTTGTTTTTTTTTTATTCCCAATTCCATATTATATTGCAGGTGGAATCTGAGTCTTTAAGAACATTTTGAAGTGGACATAGTTGTTCAACTATTTGCATACTAAAAGATAGACACCTTGATAGTCATGGACCATTTCTTTTATAAGTGAACTAGCAGGCAGTATATATCATTACTATGTCATTCTTTCTAACTGTCTCTGGAACAAAAGAACAACACAGCAAAGCTACAAAGAGAAATTGGAGCCTGAGGAGGTATTCCTAGTGTGGAAATATCACCATAAATTTTAGTTTCAGTTTTCAATTTAGTATTTAATATCTTTCAGAGTGTGTTCAAAAATCAATATTTCTCAAAGGCAACTTTTGAAAGCAATTTTGGACATTGTTGGTCTTGAGAGTCCAGTTTTAGTTGACTTGCAGGAAACCTGGATTTCAGTGACCTGGTGAAAACCTTTTTTCCATTAGTCCTCAGCTTTAAAAACTAAACTCAGAATCATATTTTAAAAACATTTATATATAGTTAAACATCTGGTTTGATTTTTTGAGGATTCAAATGGCTAGATATTTCTAAAAAGCTGTACTGGTTCTCTCTGCATCATTAAATACTTGTTTATATAAAATGTTCCTCTAGGACTAGCAGCATATTTCAAAAATAGCACATATATTTATAATGTAATTGCTTTCTCTTTATCTGCCCATGCTGAATACCCAAAACAATGGCATTTAAGTCTCTACTTTACAATCTAGCTGTTGAAGGATTTGATTTGGTCTGATCAGTTTTTCGGCATGTGGTTATTTCAGCAACGTTTCATGCTTGTCTGTATACTTTCTCTACAAACAATTTTGTTAATTAGTACATGGTCAAGGAGAGTACCTTCCATTTTGTGTTACAATTTGTCTCCTACTTGTAATAGTCAATGTTAAGAGCTGTAGACTTGTCATAGATACAGTAGCTAGGCCTCCCGTGAAAGCACTGAATACATATAACCAATTACAGCAATGTCCATAACTGCACTGAACTCAAAGGCCTATTAAACCTAGGAGGAGTGTTTAAAATAAATGACCAATAGAGAGAAGCTTCAAGAAGAAGGCATTTTAAGTCAATATAAGAGATTTGCAAATAGATTTGAGTAACTTCAACTTGAGGCTAACATAATTAATACCTAACTTAAATTGCAATTTGGCTCTGTATATGTTTAGTTCATTCAGTGTGTCCATATTCAGGCTGTTAATAAGTTTTGTTAACGGTTCCATAGCTAAATCCTTTAAAAAAGATGCATTTCTTAACTGAACCATTTTAAACTGGTGAACAAAATAACGTAGACAAATATCAGGGACCATAAACTTGATAAAAACCAAAGAGATCATAAATAATTAAAAATGTACTTTTTATGCTATCACTCTCAAAATTCATACTTTCATCTTAAGAAACTCCTAAGGTCATCAGTTTTGTATCATGTACAAAGGACTGTTTCTTAAACTGTGCAAGAATAAAACATTTTCTTTTTATAATACTACAATAATAAAAAGCTGGATGAGTACTATAGAAGTTTTAAAGTTTCATGACTGTATTGACTTGAATGAAGTCATGCTGATTTATGCTAACTGACAGTCTGTTCCTTATGTTTAGTAAGTGTTAAACCCAATAATACTATGTTCTCACCAATAAACCAACGGACATACTTGATAATCTTTAGATTTTCACCCTACATTTTTTACAGGGAAGTTTCAGTCTCATGTAGTACAGAAATAACCTTGCAATAGATTAGTATAATGCTTTAGAAACCTAGGAACACTTTTTCTTTTCTATTTTTGGGGGAAAAATAAAAAGAAAAAAAGTACTGAAATTATGTGTGTGTATATATATATGTATATATATATATATATATATATATGAATGCTTTCGTTTATGAATTTAGGAGAGTTTGACACCAGAAGGATGAAAAAATAATTCCTATGGGTTGAGCCTAGCCAGCAGTCACAGAATCACAAAATCACAGTGTGAGTAAGGTTGGAAGGAACCACACTGGGTGATCTGATTCAACCTCCCTATTCCAGCAGGGTCATCCTAGAACACAGAATTGCATTCAGTGAGGGAAGCTTCACAGCTTCTCTGGAAAACCTATGCCAATGCTCAGTCATTCACCCAGTAAAATTCTTCCTCATATTCAGGTGGAACCCACTCTAGGAGCTCCATGTCTCTCCAGCACTGAGGAGCTCACAAGTGGACACAGTACTTCAGATGTGGCCTCACTGTCTGAGGTGCAGGATCACCTCCTTCAACCTGCTGGTAGTGCTCTGCCTAATGCACCCCTAGACACCTTTGTCCTTCTAAGTCACAAGGACACACTGCTGGCTCCTGAACAGCTTATTGTCCACCAGAAACCCCAGGTCACTCTCTGCAGAGCTGCTTTTAAGCAGGTCAGCCCCCAGCCTGTACTTGGGCATGGGGTTATTCTTTCCCCAGTACAGGACCCTGAATTTGCCTTTGTTGAATTTTAGACAGTTCTCTGCAGATCTCTGTGTATATTGACATCCTTCTGAAGGGCTGCACAGCCATTGTTCTCTAGCAAGGTCAAAGGATACACTTTCCTAAGTGAGTTAGATAACAGTAGCTGAAAATAGAACTGATGATTATGACATAATGGAGATGTTAAATATGGCAAGAGTTCCTTAGAGAACAGTCATGTGCTACATATTATCTACTATTTTGTTGACTATCCTGGGAGGAATAAAAACTATGGTTATGTAAGAAACTATAACATATGCAAGTGAATAAGGTAAAACACCAGTATTTGATTTCCTTTCTCTAAAATACAATTTTTATCAAGAGAACCCAGAGTACACTATGTCCTGTGTTATGTGGCATTGGATTCAAAATACTGATTTTGTTTGAGAGAAATATTGAATTAAAAATATTTACTATGTTTGAATTATTGAGTATGCATATGTTACCTACATCAGTAGGTAAAACAGAAGAGAAGTAAAATCTTCCTTGAAATATTCCAGTTCCTACAAAGCTAATAAGTTTTTTTTTAAAAAAAAACAAACCAAAACAAGACAAAAACCCCAACAGAAACAACAAAATCGAACATTTAAACATACATCATGACAATGAGATGGGATATTTTAAAGGTTTACATCTACACAGGGATAAAATGAATTGCATAGTAGTCGCTGTGCATGCACAGTCTGATAGTTTTCATTTTTAGTCAGAAAATTTACAAAACAAAACTTTAATGGAAAACTTCATTTATGAGTTTAAATACAATATATGTGTTATATTAAACCATGGTGTGCTGGTTGGTGCTGGGGTAAAGTAAATTGTCTTCACAGTAGCTATTATGGGGCTGTTTTTTAGATTTGTGCTGAAAACATTGTTGATAATAAAGAGATGGTTTCATTATTGCTAAGCAGTGCTAACACCTATTCTGTTTCTCATACCACCCCAACAGCGAAAGGGTTGGGGGTGCATGAGAAGATGCAAGGAGACACAACGAGGACAGCTGGCCCCAGCTGAACAAAGGGATATTCCATAACATGGTATCACACTCAGCATATAAAACTGGTAGGAAAAGAAGGAAAAGGATGAGATTAAGAGTGATGGATTTTGTCTTTGCAAATAACCATTAGTTGTGATGTACACCTGCCTGCCCATGGGAAGTGGTCAACAGTTCCTTGATTTGTTTTGCTTGTGTGCACAGCTCTTGCTTTACCTATTAAAATGTCTTTATCATAATCCATGGGTTAATTTATTACCCTTCTTTTAAGGCCATGTCATTCATGTTTATAGCTTTTCTCTCTAAACACAGTATGAGTTCCATTTTCTCATTGGAATTCTTCCCTATAAGAATTTTATTTGGAAGAATCAACAGAAATTTACAATTAGAAAGCAAGTTGCTGTTCTCAGTTTTCCATAAGATCTCATGATTCTTTGGTGCTTATGAAGAAACTAGCAAAACAGTTACTATGCTGTGGAGGAAACTTCTAAAATTTACAGTCTTACAAAAGATCTTTCATTTTAATTGAGCTGAATTAAACACTTAGACCTGCTGCCCTTGGCATAGTAGCTGTTAGAAAGTTTAGTTTAAATCTTGAATGTATAACAAAAGACAAATTTTCCTTCTTCCTACATTTTACCACTTAGAGTCAGTAGAAATGACATTGACTACATTTTTATTTCAAATAAGTGTTTAATCATGATTTAATAGGGCCAAGAGTTCAGCCCCCTTCACATGATAGCTGTAGATTGCAAGATAGCCACAGATTTTATTGGCTTGTGAACAGAATCAACTGGAAAAAATGTAAGCATAAAAAAGCTAAGTAGCACAGTTCAGAACCTTTACCTGTTTTTCTCCATGCAGTATTTAAGAATATTTAGACCTAAAGTACTTAAACGGGTAAGAAAAATTTTCAGTTGAGAAGGTCATGCTACTCTTTCATTTGACTGATTAACATTTTTTAAAAAATGCTTCTTTTATTCCATCCTTTAGAGACCCCTATAGAGAGGAGACCCACTCTATAGTGAAAGCTTCTGACTAGGTCAATCTTCACTTTTCAAAACCAGTATCAACGGATGTCTCAGTTACAGTGTATAAATGCATTTCCCAGGGAAAATTTTATTACAGGGCAGCACATTTTAACAGAGGAAGGTTTAATAGAATTAAAGAATTTTTTTGAAAAGGGATTATTCAAATTAGCAAAGTGTATAGTGTTTTGGTTTCCAACTCAGGAGACAATGTCCTTCAGGAACTCAACTGAAACTTTGGGGCTCGGAATAAAAATAACCACTTTCACTACCATGTAATATGCAGCAGGTTTATACAGTTTAGTAGCTAATACTTTCATACCCCCTGGTCAAATCTTTTGCAAAGTCTGTATTTGGGTTATATGGCAAGGTTTAGGTGGTGCAGGGAGGCCAGGGGCTGCCCCTATGCCAGACACAACAGGTGCATCTGACTCCACAATAGATTGCTTCATAACACAGCAGCGCCCATCATGCAGACTGGTGATTCCTCTGTGAAAATGTAGTTAACAAAACAACAACAAAGCCCCCATATATATATGTATCAGTAGTCAAAGGAACAGGGGAAAAAATAAACAAAACAGAATGAGCGAGAGACAGCTGAGGGAACACCAAGGTCAGAGAAGCAGAAAGGGGATGTACTCCAGGGGATGGAGCAGGTATTTGCCATAAACTATAAGGGGTCCATTCTGAAGCACATTTTTTCTGACAGACTTCAGCTGATGGCAGACCCACACTGGAGTAGGAGAAGAGCATGGGGAGGAAGGAGCATCAGACAAAAACTGTTAAGTATTGACCTGCAGCCTTTTATCTCCCAGATGAAGTGAAAGAATCAAGCTGGCCATGGGCAAGTTGGAAGTGAAGGTGTTAAATAAGGCCTGGGAAAAGATGGAGACAGAAAGATACTAAATTATTTTTTCCACCAGAATCTATACTAAGTGGCAAAAAAATAACTTTCCCAAAATTTTTTTTGTTTGACCTCTGACAGAAACTATTAAGTGTCCTGTCTGTCTCCACCTAACTCATGAGCTTCCTCATCCTATCTTCTCCCCTTCCTCTACTGAGGAGAGAGAACAAAAGAGCAGTTTGGTAGACATCTGTCCCTTAGCCAAGGCTAACACACTGCAAATGTGCAGAACTTGATACAGGCCTGAAAAATAAGTGCAACATAAAATATGGTGTTTGCATTTGTTTAAGAGAGGAGCAGTTTTGAAAGCAACCAAATCATTTTAGTGTAACTTTGAAAAGTGTTGGCAGGTTTTTACTTTTTTTCCCCCTTAATTTAAAATAGAAAATTTAATTATTCTATACATAGTTTTCTGTGAAATAAGGAATTTCTGGATGAAGTGCACTACAGAATTTGAAAGAAGATTAAATAAATTCAGATAAGTTAATGTCAGGTGTAATAACCATAACACTGCTTAGCCTTCATTATTATTAGTGAATAAATTAAACTATGAAGTTAACTAAGTTTTTCCATTGCACTGAAGATCATTCAAAGTTTCAGACAAGATCTTTGCAATCAGTACAGACTAAAACTGTTAACAAATGTTTAAGACTGAAGTAAGAATAGATATTCTTAAATCATAATAAATACTTATCAACTGAGGAAAAGTGAGGGGAAAAAGGGGAAAGGGGAAAGAAAAAAGGAAGAAAGAAAAGTAAAACCCAACTCACACACTTTGTCAATAAAAATCCATGAAGATCTAGCAAACGTAGAGAAACCCCCTAACAATAAATAAATCAATCTGGAGAATATATAGGAAGAGTATTAGTATGCTTGTCTTGTTCTGATTTTCATCATAACCTTCACTCTTATGCTTGTTATGTTGTTAATTTTTTTACTTTCACATTTTTTACGGTTAAACCTTATGAGGTTAAACCTCAGGATTTAAAACAGGTTAGTTTGCTTTTTTTTTTTTGTTTTAAATTACTGTGTTCTAGGAAGCATTTTCTGGTCACCAGATCTTATGTGTTCATCTATTATTAGATGAGCTTTCATTAGTAGTAGTAATTTTCCTTCTGTGGGTATTTCTACATCATTATCAAGTTGTATTATAACTTTCTCCTGCAAAACAGAAATAGGCTGAGCTCACTTAGTTATGCTAATCAGGAATAATTATAAATTTATTTAAAATCAATAAATCAAATTAATTTTTGTTAAAGAGATTTAATGTATTCTATTTTTTATGAAAGCTATACATCTGAAACACACACAAAAAGAATATAATCTCATGCCTGGGGAAAAAAAAAAAAGATACTGCCTTGTAATCACATCAACAAAATGAAGAAGATTTGTCAGCAATATTCCTATTTTAAATTGTTCATTATGTTGGAAAAGCTATGTGAAAAACCTAAAAGACTCAGAAAGGTCTCTTTTGCTAAATTTTAATCATGTGGCAAGTGATGATAGGTGTGGTCTACAATCTCAGAACTATAGGTTTCGTGTCATTTGCTGCTCTAAAAAAAAAAAAAAAAGCTTATCAGCAAATGTTTATCTTCTCAAGTTATTTTATTTTTTCAAATTTCTTTCTTGAATAGAGAAAATAGAGTTTTTTTTCTGGTATCTTACTGTGATTATACTGCTTCTGCAGTACAATGCCAATTAAAGATGTGTTCTTTCTTAAGTCTTTTCTTTCCAAGATACTGTATGGAACTGACAAACAGAATTCAGGCTTTGCATTTTTACTTTTACTTGCTTGTTGCTGTTCTCTATCTAATTTCTTTTATTTCTATTTATTCTTCATAGAAATAAAAAAAAGGAAAACAGCAAGTGTGAATCTTTATATGAATATTTCTGAGAAATAAAATACTTGAGTGAAGTTATTGGTTTTTTTTCTATAAAAAATATTAGGGCTGAAGTCACTTCTAGACAAAGAAGTACAGTGTCAGTCCCCATCTTGCAGATATTTTTGGCTGAAATTATTTATTATAAGTTTTCAGAGATGCAGAATGCAATCTGTAACTTCTGTCTATATTTAATTAAACCCCTCATAATTATACCTGATCTAAATTATGGCAAGCTTCTGAAAAATTAAAATTATATTAAAAGAAATTAATTTTAATCTAACATTACAGGGGCCGGGGAGGGGGGAAGCCCTACAAAACCCCCCAACCTTACCAAAACCAAAACTCGCCACCCAAGTCAATTTATCTACACCGCTTATATAAAAATGCCAGTTAATTCTGTCTCATATAGAAAGTCATATAACAAGCCACAGTAGGGCAGCTCCATACAGATTCCTGCTCTGTATATATGGATGACACCATCTACATTCCTTGTTTTATCTTGATATTAAGACATTTACCTACATGTAACATCCCCTTACCTGACAGTAGAAATGAAGTTGCTTATTTCTAAGAAAATCCTTCAGGAGCCCAAAAGATCACAATGCCAAATAACCTCACAACAGGACTGTCCAGACATGTTTAAGACACAAATTCCCCCTTCCCTTTTCTCACAGAAAACTACCCTAAGAGGCAACATGAAGGTTAATTAATCTCCACTTATGGTATGTGCTTTAACAGCTGCTTGATTGAACAAAGGTAGAAATACTATGGTTATTTTCTAAAATTGCATTCTGCAGCAGATTGAATGTGATTCCTCAAATATACATATTTATTTCTATCCCGCCATCCCTTTCTCCCTCATAACTTCTTTCTTCTCTGAAGATAGTCAGAAACAGTAATTCATAGTTAATCACATTTTTTTTAACCTATATCAGAGAATCAACAAGAAATACATGAGAAATTGCAGAAAGGCAAATAGGTGCTTTATCCCTCATGTCTTAGGCTCTTTTTGACCTAGAATCCTAATGAAGGGCAAAAATTACTTTCATTTTTGTTTCAAGGGTTCTAAGGAATTTAGAACTCTTTAAAGTGGACCAATAGAACAATTTGGGTAAGTAAGAGAGAAACTTCAGTGATACTTCTCCCTATTTGAAATAGGTTTCTTGGAATATTTCTTTCTGCCAGCTAATGAAAAATAGAAAGGGACTAATAATGCAACCATCTAAGGCAGATAAGCTAGAGGAGCCAAAAAGAAATTTCATAATAGAGTGGGAAAAAATCTTTCATGTATTAACAATTGAAAGTTTGATATCATATTGTAATTATTAAATATAAACAATCTGTATTTAATATTGTTATATCCTGGAAAGATTATAAGGGTTGCTTATTAAGTGAGTGGAAGTCTGCACTTAATTTTGTCCTTCTGACATATAAAAAGAGAATCTATGTCAAGTGCAATACAAAAAGAAGTTCAAAAGCAAACATTAAGATTATATGTGATATTATAATGCTTAGTATTTATACAAACAATTTAAGCTTAAAATCTGAGTTAGGGTTAATGGACCTCAGGTGCAACACATTCAGTTTTAGTTATATTTGTATATTTTAATTAAAATACTGAGCAATTTTTTTTCCTTTCAGCTAAATAAAAGAGCTATTCCTGAAATTGATTATATTTTTCCCAACCCAACTCTTTTCACCGGTACGTCAAGACAATTTTGGAGTAGAAATATCATTAAATTGAAAACGTTACTATGTTATTTTGAAAAAAACACCACTGTTTATTTACAGTCTTGAGTTGGGGATAGAAAAACCCCAAACCAAGGAAAACAAACAAAAGCCACACAACCAAAAACAACAACAACAACAAAATCAATAGAACATTCACTTACTTGATAAGCATTTTCCTTTGTTATGTTATGGCTATTTTGAGCTTTGAAATGAAACTTTTCTTTGGAACCAAACATACTGAAGGTACAGAATTATGAAGACCAACTTTCTATGCTTTTTGTCTTATTTTAACTTAGCTCATTGTTTATTCTAGCACTTTAAATCTTTTTATCCTAGGGACTTGGATAAAAAACAACATTGAGTTTTCTTCTGGCTTTCAAAACTCTAATTTTGGGTTTCAATGAAAGAAATAGAAGTGACTGATAGAAATTATGTGAATGAGTTGCAGTAAGTAGTCTGACATCTAATTCTTCACATTTAAAGTTTTTTTTCAGAAAAAAAGTCTTTATCTTCTGTTTTGCAGCAGATTTCTCTTTCAGATGAAACATGTATAAAGCAATACAATACAAAAGGCCATTTTGCACAGTTCTCAAATATAATTTGTTACAGTAACAGTTTGATGGCAAGTTGAGAATTCCTTAGAGAGCTTCAAAGTAAGTTCATTTACTGCCTTTGATTGCATTTCCCTAGAGTTTCAATGTAGAACAGATTAGGGGAACAGTTTGGAAGAAATCCATAGGCACTTAAAATAGGTAATTATTACCCAGTGTTTCTATTCGTATTCCTAGATAAATTCAAGGACATCACAGAATGACTAAAACCACTTAAAACCCTCAGATTTTTTTTTTTTTTTTGTGATGTAGTCAAGGTAAAATCTTTAAGCTATCAACAAGTGCTTTATTAGTTTTTCTTTTTAAAGCAACTTTTTATTTTCATTCCTCGTTTCAGATCCCTTCAATGATTTTTAAATGTTAAGTGAATTAAATGACAAATATTTCATGGATTTTTCACACTGTTGTAATATGGATCAGCTGACATTATAAGCCGCTAGGAATATCCATGGCATGTGGACTTCAGGTCATACACCTTTCCCTCAGAGCCAGAAAAATGAACTTCTTGGAATGGCTACAGAGAATTTATATCCTTGGGGATTGTGACTGTGCAGTCAAATTCTCTCAAAGGTGCAGTTCATTTCCTTCCAGGACTGTACTACGCAAGCACTGCTGCAAAGCAGCCAAACTGAGTCCCAGATTTCTATCTCCTTAACTTAAAAGGAGAAGCCATTAAAACACAATCATTTCCTTTTGCAATAATGTTTCAAATGCATATTAAAAGAAAATTGTACTCGCCCCAAGCCCCACTTCAATCTCATTTTAATTGATGGTTATTGTTTGTATTAGAGAAATGTAAACAGATAATGAAGTTACAGCCAAGAATGTCCCTTATGGAGATATGTTAAGACATAAAACGGGACTTCATTTAATCATTAAGGTCTTTTAATTTGTCAGGAAAACTAATAAATATTGTTCTCAGAGCTGAATTAAATCCATCTCAAATAAAATTGAACAAGGATTTGGTATGTGGTAAAAATGTGCACTGCAGAAGTATTTCAAGCACTGGGCCAGAAGAGACTCAATAAAGGAATAAGAAGATTTTTGAGTTTATCTTTGTGGTTTGAAGCAAGAAATTGATGTAGATTTCTAGCTGTAAATCTCTTGTGCAAGAAACACCACCATGTAGCCAAGAGAAGGGGACTATCAGTGCAAACAATGGATGGGATTTGGACTGAAGAATAGCAGAAGTGCAATGAAGTACAATCATAGGAAAAAAATCTCAATTCAGAACTCATAACTAATATTTGAGTCTTTTGGTCCTTGTTTGGATTAAAGGCACAAGCTTACACTCACTCAGGGCTATACATTCCACTTCACTTTCTCACACCTGCAGGGCTCATACCTGTGATCGCCAAAACCCTTGAATATTTATTTTCTCAGCCATTTATAATTGGGTCAGCACACCCTGACTAAAAGCATTTCACTGGTTTTTCATCAGTCTAATATTGAGTGCACATTCTGGATTGTTAAAATGAAGCAAAAAGAAAAAAGCAACATTCATAAATAACAAGGTAACATTAGGCTTTCAATCTTCACAAATACTTAAGTATATTGTGATCACTTGTTTTTATTAGAGATGGGAAATGTCATGAAAGAAATTTATTGGAGACAGAATTAGTCTGACTTGTCCTGACCAGTTTTTGCAAAACAATAAAACAGACTGTTTAATTAATTTTTTTCTATAAAAATACATTTTAATCTCTCACTGAGAAATGGAAAAGCAGTTATAAATACACTTTAAGCACTCATTTCCTACCTCTCTCTTCATATCCTTCTCTCAAGAATTTTTGATGGATGTATATCAAAGTGGCATTTTAAAAGAACCCTTTTGTTCTTCAAATGATATTAAGTTCCAAGTGGCTGACACAACAAAATTAAAAATGGAAGTAGTAACTAAAGAATTTGCAATGACATGACCCTGTTCTTATACATCTGCTTAGTAGGATACAGCTTTAAAGAAGTTAGATACGAGTTGTTTACATAAACAAACCTAATTGATACTTTGAATATTTTTATTTGAAATCTTATCACTTAAAATTACAGGTTATTATAATTATATTAAAGTACAACACCACTGTACAAAATCCTAGTGCAAAGAAACAATGAACTCACAATCATTTTCCTTCATGTAATTTTAGAGTCAAGATATTCAGATATTCACAAACTTCAACAAAAAGAAAGGCAGAAGACTGTTCTTCTCCTTAAAGAACTTCCTTAATGCAGATGCCCTTTGTTACTTTTGGTATCCTATCTGTTTACTGACACCAAAGGGTTTTGAAACTCAGCAATAGGTAAGTGGGATGAAAGTTGTGGAAGGACATGTTTTAGAATGATTAGGAAATATAAACAATTAGAATTTTTAAATAGAATATTTAAAGATATCTTTTTGTCAAGGAGGAAACATTTTTGCATTCCTTATTTAAGAGAAAATTGCTAAGTCCCTTATCTTTAGTTTCAAGACTGTTCTTTCCATTTTTTACACATTCTAGTGATTACATATCACTATTTGAAATCCTAACAGATAAAAATATATTATCAATAATAATATGGTTGAAATGTTAATAACGATATTAGTAATTGTTCTGTAAAATTTCAAAGAGATATCTTGCAGTTTTGACTCACATTTTTCTTTCTGTAAGAACAGCAGTTGCTGCACTAGCACTGCTGGATACAATACTGCATTGGGTGTCACATGGGAAGGCATTGACCATGTCAGGCTGCAGAGGTGACTTCTATGGGGCTGCCCCATGCCAGAGACAAGTGGCCCCTGCAGTCCATGGTGTAGCACCTGGATATTACCTGAAGGGGGATTGTAGCCCACAGAGATTCCATGTTGGAACAGACTTTTTTCCTGAAGGCCATCAGCTGAAGGGAAGAACCTGTCCTATAGCAGTTATCCATACTGCAGCCCATGCTGGAGCATTTGGGTATTTCCCAAAGGAACTTCAAACGTGTATTACCCAGACAGGGGAAACGTGTGAGTAGAAAGGAGTGTGGAGCACAATTGTTATTGATTGCAAACCTCCACACCTTCATTTCCCTCCATCCCTGTGCTATTCTTGGCAGAGTGTGTGCTTAGGGAGGAGTCAAAAAGATAGGAATAAAAGAGTAAGGTTAAATGTTTGTCAAATTGTGGTGGGGTTTTAGGGTGTTTTTTTCTTTTTTTTTTTTTTTACCACCCTGCTTCTTTTTTAATTTTCAATACATTATTTTTTCATAGAATTACAGAAGGATCAAGGTTGGAAGGGACCTCTGGAGATTATTTGGTCGATTGTCACCTGCTCAAACAGGCCAACTACAAAAGTGGTTTGGGTGGTGCTTTTAAAGATTATCTAGTCCAACACCTGTGCAATAGGTGACGATCAATCCACTATACAGGGTTATTTCACTGTACTCTCCCACCCATGTGTTGGTATTCATTATGCATTTTCTTCAGTTATAAATTTTTGTGAAACTGAAAAGCTCTCGTTTTAATGGACATCATCATGTAATCATTTAGGTTGGAAAAAACCTCTAAGATCATCAAGGCCTACTGTTAACCACCATCTATGTAATCAAGATCTTAATCCAAGACTAGGAATCCTATAAGTTGGGGTTCACTCCTAGTATCTTTGCACTTGAGGGTCTGTGCAATCCCAGCTTGCTGTACACCTTTCTACATTGCACTTAACTGACATTCATCTTTACCTTGATTTCCTAGACTAGAGACAGACAACATCACTGTGTGGATCTCTCACAACACTGACAAGAGAAAAGGCCAGGAAGCAAACCTACTAGTAAAACACAGATTGTGAGTATATGTTTAACAGACTCTCAAACAAATAAGTAAGTTTGAGCTTAGTTTTGCTTGTTACTGGACCTGGAGCAAGGAAGAGTAAAACTGATATTAAATTCTCCAGTTAATTTGCACTAGCAAAATTGCGCCAACGTAAATCAAGCTGCAGAAACACAGCAGGCAAAGCATTAATTGAAAATTGTAATATATACACATTTTTCTAGACAGTTGATTCAAATTGTTCATGAAACCATATTTCTATTTCAAATGACATCATAAATGAGAAAATGCCTGACTATACTCATTTTTACTTCTTTGTGAAAAAAGTCCATACTTTTAGAACTGACCAATTATTAAGATCATCTTAATTCAATGAGGTCAACTGTATCTTTTTTGTAGGTATTTACATTTATACTACCTTTAATACTAAAATCAAGCATTGAAAAATTATTTAAATTTAAACTGAAAATAATTTTATACAAAGAGGGGAAGCCATATGACAAGCAGCGTGGTTTGCTCAGCCTAGAGAAGAGGAACTGAGGGGAGACCTCATTGCAGTCTACAACTTCCTCATGAGGGGAAGTGGAGAGGCAGGTACTGATCTCTTCTCTCTGGTGACCAATGATAGGACCGGAGAGAAGAGCATGAAGCTGTGCTAGTGGAGGTTTAGGTTAGATATTATGAAAACGTTCCTCATCCAGAAGTTGGTTGCGGAACAGGCTCCCCAGGGAAGTGGTCACCAAGTCTGCCAGAGTTTAAGAAGCATTTGAACAATACCATGAGGCACATATAACCTTACTTAGACAGGCTGGTTGAGGCCTGCCATCTATGGTTTCCCTGATAACAGGGGACTGATGTCTTAAATGAAGCATTTTCATGCCAGATAAGGAAAAAGACTGTTAAGAAGCAAATCCTGCAGACATGCAGTAATGATTTTTATCATGCCAATCTCTTCCCTTCAGATAAGGCACCATACATCTCACAGCCTAAAGCTGCTGTACCCTGGAGGTATCGGGGTGTTCCCTTGTAAGTCTGAAACTTATATAACCTGTCAAATTCTTGGCTGTGTGGGCCCCCATCCCCAATGGATTAAGACTGCAACTATTGCTCCAAACACAGACATTAAAATTGCAAAGATCCAGCCTTCTCAGTAGAACCACAAGTGGTAATATTATTCCTTTTCAATATGTACTCTTGTACTTTCCTTGTCTCTTTCTTTTCCTTATATATTTTCTTCATTATATTTTTATAGAAAACAACAAAACCAGCTACATATCACCTTTCTGCTGCAAGCAAATTGTTTCAAAATAAACTTGCCTTGTATATACACTGGTCATTCAGTGTCATTTCATCCTAATTCACCCCGAGGGATCTATTAAAAATAACTTTACTTACCCTGCCTCAGAGACAGGTCATAGCAACATGATGTGGCTATTGAGATTGTCCTAAGCAGAGCCAGGAGCCTATCCCAGTGATCCTTGTGAGTCCTTTCCAATTCAGGACATTCTAAGAATCCATTTAATGGTGTATTTGTATCATTTAATAACAAAATATAAACTTGACTTCAGCCTGGGATATATTTTTTCTAGTGATTTAACAGCTCATTAACTAAGTGAGAAAATCTAATTTAATTTTAATATTTTTAATCTCTTTCTTGATTGAAATGCAATAGTCATACAGGAAAAATAAAAAACAATTCAGGTCCTTGTTTGTACTTGAGAAGGGTAGAATGGGCTCACACATTCAAATATGCCTTACTTCTTTTTCTTACTTTACTAAAACATCACCAAAGCCAGTGTTGCCAGAAGTCTGACATCTCATTTTGTCATCATTTCTACTTTGAAATAACTAACATATTTACATTATTGATGTGTAATGAGTAAATCCTTCAAGTCTCTTACTCTGGTATTTATAAAGACTTTTCTGGTGGTTATTATGATTTTGTAAAGTGAAAAGATAAAATGGTATTATTTCTATTTCTGTCAGTGTCATTATGCTGACTTTCCAAAATATACAGAAAATTAAACTTATACATTTATCCTTGTGATTCATCAGATTCAAGCTTTCCATTTCATAATGCATGGCAATCACATGTGTAAATGTAATCAAGAAAGTTGTAATTGTCAGGAGGGGTAGTTGCTAATTACTAACAGACAAATGCCTAGGATAAAAGAAAGAACTGGCCTGTTTCCTATATGGAAAAATGAAGTTAAAGCTTAGCTTCCATAACGTTCATCACTGCTTCTTCATTATTCTTATCTATGTTATTTTTTTTTATTGGGGAAAAATTTGGTCTAGGAGCCACTCTTAAAAGAAACCTCAAACACAATCCTATTAAAAACTTACTTGTTATGAATGAACTTCAATACTAACTTCATGACTTCTTAAATTATAAGTTTGGGGGGGGGGTTGGTTTTGGTTTTGGTTTTTTAATTATGGATTGTCTATCACACAATATCATAATATTTGTCATTATCTTGTTACACTTTCAACTAAATCAAGGTCCTATTCTGTGATAATTAGAATTATAACCACACATTCTAGTTACTACAGGTTGTCTACAATAGAATTCAATGTCTTGACTCCGCATTCGGGTAGTCATAAAATTAATGTATAGAGTGAGCTATTAAAAATAAAATGCAAACAGCAACATAATCCATGTGCACTTGCCTGCATCTAGCCCTAAGAATATCAGTATTTAAGTCACATTTTCCCCACACCTTACATGGAGCTGTGAGGAAATACCTACACTTTCCAAAAATCAAAATATTTTTCTCTTAGTAGTTCTCTACATAGTTTCTCTAAAAGTAAGATGTTATAGCATATAGGAAGTTACTTCTACTTATATGCACCTACATCTAATGACAAGTTTTACAGGTTTGGGCAAAGCTTTGGCTAAAATATGAAGTACTTTGGAAATAAGCAAGAAGAGTTTTTGATTGCAGGTTCATTCTGTTCAGGAAAAGTACCCATTCTATTTTCTACTCATCCTATTACTCTACCCATTCTATGGAAAATTTTTTATAATATTTATCTGATCACACTATACTCAAATTATTCTGTCCAGAAAATAATCTCTAAGAGCATCTTAGGTTTTAGAATGCTGAGTCCTCCTATAGTTTTTTATTCATTAATATAATAGGTGATTTCTTAGGCATTGGATATATAGGTACTGATGCCTCAGAGGGTTATAAAGCTGCTAAAGACTTGTCAGTTTTTAAACACAGTATTGAAGACTAAAACAACTTAAGTTACTTATATTGCCAATAATATATGACTTTTTTTTATGTTCTTAGGATCTTTCAGTAGTAATGGTATTAGTAACAGTGCACACTCTATCTAGTCTTGCAAAATGTAGCAGTCATACCTTATATTAGTATCCATAAGACCCCAGCCACAGAACTACAAGCTCATCCAGCAGTTTTACTTCTAAAAATATACAAGGTTACAAAAATTCACCCACCAAATATTTTGAAGACCCCTCAGTTCGTTAATACCCTGAGGTAGCATGAAGAGAATACAATGCACACATTTTCTCATGAGATAGTTTTACTGATAATTTTAGAAAATAAGGGGGAAAATAAGAGATCTTGGCAAAAGTTTAAAAGGGGTAACATACAACTAAAATAAAGCATCCACAAAGTACTAACCCAGCATATGTCAACCTACACAACCTAGCAAAATCCAACCCACTTGGTTTTAAGTTACCCAAAACATTAAGAAAGTAGTAGAGAAGAAGATGAGAGGAAGACAAGGAAAATAGCTACCAACAAAAAGGCCTGTTTAAGTCCAGCTTTCATGAAGCAGGAGGTAGGTCTGGAAAGAAACGGAGACCATGTGCTGCTTTTTTTATGCGCTCTGGCCCCTCCCAGGTAGGACTTCTGGCAGACTGGCCTCTCTGTCACTGCAGTATAGCCAGTCAGCGGGTGGGACAGGGGTTCTAGGGGGGTGGTGTCTCCCATGCTGCATTGGGCTGACAGGGCTCTGGGGTCACCTGGTGAGCCTCATGGGGCTGCCATGTGGGTTTCATGAGCCCTTCACAATACACACATTTGAGTTGCTTCCAAACCAATAATATAATAGTCCAGTGTCTAACAATATCTTACAGTATTTCCAGGTGTGGGAAGGTACCTGGGGGTGAAAATTAGAGGAAACTGAGAAGTTATATTTTCATCCTAACAAAAGTTCTAATGGTGCAGGAATTATAGGGTAAAATGCAGCTGCTACTCCCTGGATGGAATGCAGTTGGCAGTTCCAAGATGATTCCCCACAGAACAGCAAGCACCCACTAAGAGGGATGGAACAGAGAGTGTTGCAGAGTGGAGGCACCATGGCCAGGCTCTGTGATGATCCTTGGATGGAGAAGTAGATGTTACTTTGTGAATGATAAACAGCATCGGACCTGTCATTCACAGGAGACAGGAGAAGATGTCATGCTGCTGATACAATAACTGTGGGGAAATCTCGCTCCTCAGATGAACTTGGTTTATTAAAGTCTAATTGCTGTATTAATAAGCACCTCCATCCCAAAGTTACCAGCCTTCAAGGTGCAACCATCTCCCACTGTGCGTGTCCTCTATATTGTTTTTTGGACTGTATCTTTAACAACAATGCAAGAGATTTTTACACCAATCAGTAACAAAGACATTTATGACTAAAATCACTCCAGCTCCACTTAAACACAAAGAAATAGTATAAAAGTAAGTTAAGAATTTGGAAAAAGTGAGGGAAGATGCATTATAACTGCTGGGATCAGTTGACTGGCTGAACCTGTCTTCTCTCCCCACAGGGGTGCCTGTTGGGTAAGAACTGTACTCCACCCATGCGGAATACTTTTATTGAGATTAGAGCTTGTCTCTATTGCTTTAAAAACATGACACCAGGTTTATTCAGGTAATGATTCTAAAGTTGAAGTTCTGAACTGCATTTAAGCAATATCTTTGTTATCATTATGTTGACTCAGATGCACTCCTTGACATATCTGATCATTTCATTCTCCCACAACTGCACAAGAAGACTCTTCCAATGTACAATTATGTGAGAAGAGGCCAGTTATACCACCTTTAAAAAGTTGCTTTAGAGAACTGGTAAATTTAGTCCTTATCTTTATTCATGTGGAGGTTAATGAGAATCTGGCATCAATTTAAGAATTAATACCTAATCAAGCAAGACACCTGAGGCTGAGTAACTAGCAGATGTTTCTTGAATTGGAAACTTAATGGCTCACCAATCAATAGAGTGCCATAAGAGTATTTCTTCTGCAATTCCAGTCAGAGCAGATGTGTTTAAACAGAAACATAAGTGTAGAATAATTAACTTATTCAGTGTGACTTGCAACAGTTATCAGTTCAAAGGACAGAGAATATAAAAGTAAGGAAGTTTTAATGGATACATACATCCTAGTCATTATTATCAAATTAAATGTTTTCTCTCCTGATGAAAATACCCCTAAATACATAAAAAGAATTTAACCATTTCCTAAGTATAGTGTATTTATATAATTTTCTCACTGAAAAAAACTACTAATTACCCTGCATTTTACTTCATAAATGGAAGGCCTTGGGCTAGAAGGGATCTTGTCCCAACTGTCCTTCCATGGGCAGGGAGACCTTCCAGTAGACTAAAGAGACTGTAACTCACATTGTAAGATCTGCCTCTTGAATATAGTCAAAAAGGATTTTAAGGCTGGGGGGCAGGAGGCTGAATAACAATACTGGAGTTCAAAATAAATACTTGTTTTCAGGAATTCTCAAGTAATGCTTGTTAAAACAGAAATTCTAAGTAATTGAAGAAATCTAATGTATGAATAAAAGTTTCCATCCTAAATTACCACTCTACTCCATCTCCTTTCTTAGTTTTATTCCAATACTTTGTCCATAATATCATGTTCATTATCTTTGTTTACATTGTTAGGACAAAAATATGAATATACTGTATGGTACTTATTAGCCAACTGGGGAAAGCCTGCAACAATGATCCATGCTAGAATATGATGTGGCCTCAATTTAAAATAGTATACTCTTTTATACACAATATTATATTAAAGTACATGTATTTCTACATGTATCAATTAAGAAAAAAAATAGGGTGAAATCCTAGAATAGGAAATTACAGTAAATGAAATGTTATGAAGCACAGAAAATTGATAATACACTTAGGAAAAAATTGTGGCTAAGGATTGGAAGTTTTAAAAATAAACATTAATTAAACCAGAAATAGGACACTACATAGGTTTGTGGTTAAATTGAGATGATAAGTACGATATTGTACAAATGCAAATCATATTTTTCTGTTTTGGAGGAAAAGAGTTTTCTGACATGAGAATAATCATGTAACTACCATTCAAAGAACTGGAAAGGATATTTAACAAGCTTTACTAAAACAGAAAAAGAAAATCAGTGTATTTCAAAATTCAGAACATAAATGGGAAAAACTAAAGTAGAATTTTATATATGTAAAGAGTGACAAATTATGGGAAGTTTACAAGCAACCAAATATATTCTAGGTAATGAAATGTCGGTAACCTCCATAGAAAAGACAATAGAAATGTTAGAATATAGTATGTGATTCAGGTGTTTGTGGTTATTGTTTTTTGGTTTGGTTTGTGTTTGTTTGGTTTTTTTATTTCATTGTTGACAAAGCAGAAGAAGTCAGATAATAAAAAAATGAGATTTTCAAGATTTTGATGAGAATTTCCAGGTATAGTTAAAACAAAAAAAAAGAGGCATTTCAGGAGCCAGTAATTACTAGTAGATTCAGAGATTAAAAGTACTCCAGAATTTCACTATTTTTCTTACTATTCTTGAAGTGAAGAAAAAAACAAACAACAACCAGAACCCCCCCCCAAATCTGATTAGATCCATAGAACACAAATACATGTCAGAACTATGAGGTATTCTAAGAAATCAACAATTCAAAAGAAGAATCTAGGGTTTGCAGAAGACAAGATATTTTTTGAACTCCTACCTTCTTTTTTTTGAAACTATGTAAAAATGAAATTTTATTATTCGTCTTATTGCTGGGATTCTTTTATGAAAATTAGTAACACATGGGATATAGAAAATAAGAGGGAGTCTCCTGTACATCCAATATTACAACTGGGGTAGCCTTACATTGTGTATTGTGTACAGTTATGGGCCCCACAGTATAAGAAGGATGTTAACATCCTTGAATACACCCAGAAGAGGGCAATAAAGCTGGAGAAAGGGCTGGAAAAAATGTCCTGTGGGGAGTGGCTGACAATCATTAATTTCAAGGTATTGGGTTGACTAGCTGATGGGACAGGAGTACAGGCAGTGTTCACTCCAGTACTTACAGTAGCAGGGATGAATGAGGAGGGGAATAGGAAAACCCACCTTATTGATAGTTGTCTAAAGAATTGGTGCCACCAGTGGAATTTTGCTTTTTTTGACCATGGGGCAAATTACATGATACCTAGTCTCCTCAAATCAGATGAACTTCATCTATCTAGGAAAGGCAAAAGAACTGTAGCCCATAACTTGACATGGCTGATCAGGAGGGCTTTAAACTAGGTTTGAAGAGGGAAGGGATTGAAACCATCTCTCCAGAGATGAGCCTAAGGGTGGAAAGTCCAAGTCAAGAGTGAAATCGGCAGCCCAGCCAAAGTGCAAGTACACTAATGGATGCAGAATGGGAAACAAACAAGAGGAGATAGAAGCCATCATGCAGCGGGAAAACTATGACTCTGGGCAGCAACCTTTGAAAACAAAGGGGTCCAGGAGGGATGGACATGCTTCAAGAAAGAGGTCTTGAATGGGCAGGAACAGGCTGTACCAGTGTGCTGAAAGGCAAGCCAATGAGAAAGACAACTGACCTGGCTAAACAGGGAGATTTTGAAGAAAATTAGGGTTAAATAGAGAGCTTACTTACTGTGGAAAAAGGGACTGGCTACTCATGAAGAATTTAGGAATGTAATTAGGTCATGTAGAAAGAAAATTGGATAGACAAAGGCAAAATTTTAACTCAATCTTGCCACTTCTGTTAAGAATCAAAAAATCCTGCTACAAATACATCAATAGCAAGAGGAGAGGAAAGGAAAACCTCCATTCTTTATTGGATATTTGTGGGGGAACATAATTGTCAAGGATGAGGAAAAGGCTGAGGTACTTAACACGTACTTTTCCTCAGTTTTCCACAATAAGACAGGTTGTCCTGAGGATAACTAGCTTCTGGAGCTTGTAGACAGGGATAAGAAACTGGATAGCCCCCTTGTAATCCAGGAGGAAACAGTGACCTGTTAAGCCACTTAGATCCTCACAAGTCTATGGGACCAGACGGGATCCACCTAAAGGTGATGAGGGAGCTGGCAGAAGAGCTTGCCAAGCTGCTCTCCACATTTACCAACAGTACTGGTTCACTGGAAAGGACCCAGATGATTAGAAGTTGGCCAATATCACGTCAATCCACAAAAAGGATTGGCAAATACAGGCCTGTCAGCCTGACCTCAGTGGCTGGCAAGGTTATGGAGCAGATCATCCTGGACAACTACAGGTCTGTCAGCCTGACCTCAGTGCCTGGTAAGGTTATGGAGCAGATCATCCTTAGTGCAATCACACAGCACCTATAGGATGGACAAGGGATCAGAATCAGCCCGCATGTGTTTAGAAGGTGCAGTTCCTGTCTGCCCAACCTGATCTCTTTTTAGGATCAGGTAACCCTCCTGGTGGATGAGAGGAAGGCTATGGATGTAGTCTATCTGGACTTCAGCAAAGACTTTGACACTGTCTCCTATAACATGCTCCTGGAAAAGCTGGTAGCCCATGGCTTGGAGAGGTGCACTCTCTGCTGGGTAGAGAAATGGCTGATGGCTAAGCCCAGAGAGTACTGGTGAACAGGGTTGCATCCATCTGGTGGCCGGTCACTAGTGGTAATCCTCAGGGGTCAGTGTTGGGCACAGTTTTGCTTAACATTTTTATTGTTGATTTAGTTGAGGGTATTGAGTCCACCATTTGCAAATTTGCAGATGACACTACGTTGGGAGGGAGTGTCAATAAGCTGGAAGGCAGGAGGGCTTGGCAGAGGGATCTGGACAGACTGGAGAGTTGGGCTGATTGCAGTGGAATGAGGTTTAACAAAGCCAAGGCTGGGCCCTGCACTTTGGCCACAACAACCCCATGCAGCACTACAAGCTTGGCACAGAGTAGCTGGAGAGTGGCCAGGCAGAAAAGAACCTGGGAGTCTGGATTGACAGGAAACTGAACATGAGCCAGCAGTGTACCCAGGTGGCCAAGAAGGCCAATGCCATCCTGGACTGTATCAGGAATAGTGTTGCCAACAGGTCCAGGGAAGTGATTCTTCCCCTGTACTCAGCACTGGTGAGGCCACACCTTGAGTTCTGTGTCCAGTTCTGGGGCCCTCAGTTCAGGAAGGAAGTCGAGGTGCTGGAGCAAGTCCAGAAAAGAGCAACAAGGCAGGTGAAGGGACTTGAGCACAAACCCTATGGGGAGAGGGTGAGGGAGCTGAGATTGTTTAGCCTGGAAAAGAGGAGGCTCAGGGAAGACCTCATCACTCTCTACAACTACCTGAAAGGAGGTTGTAGTGAGGTGGGGGTTGGTCTCTTCTCCCAGGCAACTAGCAGTATGACAAGAGGGCATTGTCTTAAGCTCTGCCAGGGGAGGTTTAGGTTGTATAATTTGAAGAAATTCTTTGCAGAGAGGGTGATCAGGCATGGGAATGGGCTGCCCCCATCCCCGGAGGTTTTTAAGATCAGACTGGATGTGGCACTGAGTAACTACAGTGGTAGTGGATCAAGGGTTCACTTGATGATCTGGAGGTCTCTTCTAACCCGGCTGATTCTATGATTCTATGATCATTCAGCTTCCTTTCAACCCAAATTGTACTATGATTTTTTGAAATATTTTTGTCCATGTAGTCTGATACTTGTTCTTTACCTTAACTGACCTTATGTCCTACTAGTGCTAAAGGAAGAAAAATAGAAGAAAAATTAAGGGAATGTCAAGAAATAGCTGATACAAAACATCATTCCTTCCCTAAAAAAATGATATTAAATTTAGGAAAGCAGACATAATTACATAATGAGAGTAAAGATGAATTAAAATGTAATAAAATCTGAATTGATTTTCATGGAGCAAGAACTTTAACCTAATTTGGTTTGAACTGTTTAGATTATTTCATCTGTCACCTGAAAATTTTCTTCATATATGCATACTTGAGGTCAGCAAAGTCTACCCATTAGTTTAATTACAAAAAAAAGGTGAATTTCTTGGCAAAGTAAATGATTATGTTTAAAAGGAGCACCAAATTGCTAGAGTTAGTAAAGGGTTTGTGTTAAAGTTAATGACACTTCTTAAATTAGAAGCCAAAAAGTTTGAACCAAAATTCTGCAGAATGGATAGTGGTTCATCACTGAGTTGTATAAACCATGTTTAATGCATTTGGCAAGCAGATAAAGTTGAATTAAATGTCATCCTGACGCCTGATCTCATTGGAAGCTAAGCAGGGTCAGGCCTGGTTAGTACTTGGATGGGAGACGTCCTGGGAATACTGGGTGCTGTATGTTCTAGTCTTGAGGACTTCACTGTCACCATCCAAGCTTGCTCGGCCATGGCAGATGAAACTTAGGAGTTAAAGGGCGGGGCCAGTTTCACACACACTGTGCCTCACCTAAAAAGTCCACTGCACAGGCTTGAAGGATACACCCACGTGGGTAGCGCCCTTCCCAAATCTTCGTTCGCAAAGCCTAGCCATGATGATGAAAGTTGAAGTCACCAAAAAAAAAGAAATCAGAATATTTTTGTTTGGGGAAACTGGTCTTACTTGTTTGGGACAAAAATAAAAAAAAAAAAAAAACAACAAAAAACCAACCAACAACATTCTCCTCTATTAAAATATTTTTAGTTATTTCTAGTTTTCATAATATGAGTACACAGAATTTCAAAGAGAAAAGAAGTGAGAAACACAGAGACACATTTATGTTTCAAATCTCATTAATACGACCCAAAATGTTCCTCCTCAGTTTTGATCTAAAATGCAATTTACTTTAATCAAAATTCATTATTGTTTTTATTTAAATCATGAACAAAACTTCCCATTTGCGCAGGTAATTTGCTTACATTAATGCTTTAGTTTTTTGGGGTTTTTTTAATAAACAAATCCTGATTTCTCAATTCTTTGTTAAGCATTAAACAAACCAGTGCCCTAAGTTAATCTTCCATAATTCTATTTGATGCTAAACTAATGATTTAATATTGCTTGGTAAAGGTACCTAGCATTTAGATGCTGGTACTTTTTAGCAATATGATGGTAACTTTAATAAATCTTTAGACTCCATTGGGCACCTTTGAATATTGAAAAGTCCTCCCCTTCAAAAATTTAATAATATTTTTTTATTATTTAGACACATATGAAGAGCAATTTAAGGATGAAGGCAAAAAATATAGGAAGGGAGTGATCATATAAAGATACATTAAAAAGTCAGCATCTCCTCCTTCATGGTGTCTGATTTAGAGACTTTTTAGGATTTAGAAGAATTATGTCATGAAGGAATATAACATAGAGAATATCCACCAGAGCCTTTCAATTTTTGATGGTTCTGTTACATAAAACACAACCGATAAAAGAGGAAGTGACCAGAGGGACAAAAATATGCTGAGAAAATATTGTTGAGGCCTTGTTTCTGAAACATCCTTTCATAATGCAGGACTTTGAACAATGAGAGGAAGAAATTGAACTGTTTAAATACACTGAATAAATTCTAAGCACCCGTGAAGAGTAAAGAAAATAAAGAGAAAAATCATGCCATATTTCTCACCATTTCAACCCCATGGTATGATAATTCTTCTCTCTACTATATATATGTTCCATAGCTGTACTTTGAGTACTTTGAGATGTTGTAACTGCTGTACTGAAATAGAGAAGTGTTCCTTGCAACAAATATTCTGTAAAGTAAAAAACATTCTGCTACAATGTCCTATACCTTGGACAAAACTGAGAATAAATCATTGAGACTAATGCAGAATGAAATTTTACTAAATCTAATGGATAAATGTAATTTCACATAAATACATTTCTTTTTAAAATCGTGAGAATACTGAAATCTAATTGTTCATATCTTTGCTTCATTTAAATAAGTTCAAAAAGTCCCATTTCTGCTTTTGTTGTGGTGTAATTTGCTTAGACTATTACATTAATGTATTTCTACATTAATCTCATATCAGTGAAACAACAAAATAAAACAAAATTTTCAAGCATTTTCCTGTGATTTCCCAAGGAACTATTAGAATGTGCTTAATCATTATTTCATTTTAGAAACTTCAGGTATGAAAAAAAGAAAAGAAATAAAGTAGTATTTTCTTCCAACTTGGAGTTGAAAAAGTCAAATTTATTACTACCCCACTGCAGAAAAGTACTGAAAACTATGGATTTTTTGGGATGAATTTTTGTATTTTTAAACTATCTCACTAATGACATAAATTTGAAGATTCAAGACAGTTGAAGCATTGCTATTAGGTTGTTTTCAACTCTTTTCATAATTTTTATAACATCATCCTGCCAACATTAATATATTTGGTCTAATATACCCATAATACATTGCAGCTGTGAGATAAGCTTTAGTGGGATAACTAGTACTTCTTATTCAACAGAAAAATATAGTTCTGGTTTGTAGGTATGGAGGTAAATGTTTCAGTAAAAACAAACAAAACCACAAACAAATAACAACAGCAAACAACACCAAAAAACCATAATGTAAGATTAAATTTTCCTTTCATACTCTTTGCCTTATAAAAAGTTCTCTGTATTTCATGTAGAGGATCCTAAATCTCTTGTAAGATTGGTTCCTAAATAAGAAAAAAACAGCCAAAAAAAAAGCCCCATTCAAAACCCTTTTAAACTTGTGTGTGTTAAACCATTAATGCTTAGAATGTGATGTGATGTCAGAGTTCATTCACTAAGTTCTTTTTTGTTACCAAACAGCATAATGCTGAGTGAGCAGAAAACTTACAAATGAAATACAATTATATTTATCAGCAAAAAACGGAACTGTGGCAATTACGTAACACCAACCCTGCAAATAAAAAGCATTGCTTCCTTAAGATACCTGAAAAAATGCTTAATGAAGATAAAAAAAAATCCAGTTTCATTTCTCTAGTGAGCATGATGTTCTCTGATATTTACATTTTAAATGGCTATGTTTGTACTTAATAGTAATTGTCATCTGAAGTCTACACACGAAATGCTTATGGAATACCTTTAAAAGTTGTTTAATATGAGCTAAAATATAGATCTCAACACCACACATGTTCAATATCCCTCTGAATAGAAACAATTTTTACCTTATTACAAATATTCACAGTGATTCAACTGAGGAAAATTTTATAAGAAAATTAATATCTTTCTCATCTCTGTATAATACTTTTTCCTCATTTCAACAACTGAATGCAATTCAAAATGCAAATTACTCTTCTTTATTTCTTTAGACTTTTGCCAAATTAAAAGTCAGATGGTTTTGAAACTAAAGTTATAAAGACAGTGTAAACAATTATTAGTGCTTTGCATGCTCTTAGATGGTTTTCTTATTATGAAAGAACAAAAAGTTACACTGTCTTCCTGCCTTATCTATTATATATTTTGTTTCTATTTGATTTATTATCGCTCAAATCTATGATAAAAATAAATAAATTAATCTATCAAAACTATGCTATTTTAGAGAGCTTCCCTCTGAGAAATTTAATATTTTTCTTAAAAATTCATCTTCTTTTATTAAGTTTATTCATTGACTCTAATACATGGCATGGCTTGTTCTTCATGTCTTTACATTTAGTGTCCTTGTTTACATATATGGCAGACACAGAACTTTGGGTTGTATAGAAATGAAAATAAACGTATATTCGCTGTGCTAGAATCTTGGACTAAGGTGATCACCAAAACCCCCAAAAAATTTCACTTTATGTTTCAATGCTTTGTTTATATTGCTTGAAAATAACGTGGTATTAAAATACTTAGTAAATACTGCAAGTATGTTTTGCTTGAAGATTTTTGGAATCATATTCATCACATCCACAATCTTACCTTGAAATATGCAGAAAAACTATAAAAGTGCCTCTGAGAGAAGATAATATTCATCTATTTTGATTATGGAAATATGTGTGCCCTGTGGTGCTTTTTTTCATAACCCTTCAGAGTAGTCATTTTCTACTTTCTGTTCTCTGTGGAATGACATTAGTGCTTCATTCCAGAACCACTACGGAATATCCTTTCTTCCTCCTTTTTAGAGAAAGCAGCAAGTAAGTGCAATATGATAATCATAATAAGAATTGTCAAGAATATTACAATGATTTATGCCTGTGAAGAACAATTTAGCCTTCTTTCCACAAAGATCTCATAATGATTGCTTCTTGTTGAAGAAACATTCTACTAACTATCATTGCTCACTTTGCAAATCCTATTGACCCCAATGTAATACTTCATATCTTAAAAAGCTTTTGAGGCTCTGCATCCTTGACATTCATTGTTCTCCCTTGACCTGGATTAACATGACACCTAGAAGCACTTCCTTCGTGCATGCTGAATGCATAATGACATACATCTTTTAATAATTTATTCCAGTGCAACACTCACTTTTACAATATGCGTTCACAAAACGTGTCAGGCAGTATAATTTAATCATCAGTAATACTTAGTAGAACATATTGAAATTATTAAGAAAAATTATGCTTATTCAGCTTCTGTCTTCTATCAAGTGTGACAACAGTGTCATAAGGGAATGCAAATGACTTAATTAAAAAAGTTTTACATAAATTATTTTTATGAATAGCTTTTAATTTCAGCAATAAGAGAACAGGTTGGTATATCCTTAGAATATTGATTGTGAAATCAAACCATAGTGTTTCTGCCATATAAGAATGTTTAGGCATTTCTAATAGATGTGAGACTGAGACAATATTTCTGCTAAGGGATATTAAAAGGCCTCTGATTCCTGCAGATTCCGGGGCCCAGGTGTTCCTCTGTTCTGACTGCTGGAGCTCAGCCTGGTGCCCTGGAGGCCTAGGAATCTTTTTCCCAGGCTGATGCATGCAGCTGCTGCTTTCCCATTTGGAGGTAGTGAGTCTGCATATACCCCCAGAGACATAGTCCTGCACACACAGGGAACACTGACATGGCTGGCTGCAATGACAACACTGGGCAGGGCACTGCCTTTATTAATCCCCAAATATGGCACCAGCAGGACTCACACAAAACACAAATATGGATAATCAAGTCCCTAAAGTCTATCTAGACCTCAGCAAGGCCTTTGACACTGTCTCCCATAATATACTCCTGGAAAAGCTGGTAGCCCATGGCCTGGACAAGTGTACCCTCTCCTGGATTAGGAGCTGACTAGAGGGTTGGGCCCAGAGAGTGCTGGTGAACGGAGCTGCATCCAGCTGGCGGCCAGTCACCAGTGGTGTTCCCCAGGGGTCTGTGTTGGGTCCAGTCCTGTTTAACATTTTTATTGATGATTTAGATGAGGGCATTGAGTCCATCATCAGCAAATTTGCTGATGACACCAAGTTCAGAGGGAGTGTCGACCTGCTGGAAAGCAGGAGGGCTCTGCAGAGGGATCTGGATAGACTTGAGAGATAGGCTGATTCCAATGGGATGAAGTTCAACAAGGCCGAGTGCCGGGTCCTGCACTTTGGCCACAACAACCCCATGCAGTGCTACAGGCTGGGCACAGAGTGGCTGGAGAGCAGCCATGCAGAAAGGGACCTGGGTGTACCAATTGGCAGGAAGCTCAACATGAGCCAACAGTGTGCCCAGGTGGCCAAGAAGGCCAATGGGATCCTGTCCTGTATCAAAAATAGCGTGACCAGCAGGACCAGGGAAGTGATCCTTCCCCTGTACTCTGTGTTGGTGAGGCCACACCTTGAGTACTGTGTTCAGTTCTGGGCCCTCAGTTCAGAAAGGATATTGAGGTACTGAAGCGGGTCCAGAGAAGAGCTACAAGGCTGGTGAAAGTACTTGAGCACAAGTCCTATGGGGAGAGGCTGAGGGAGCTGGGGTTGTTTAGCCTGGAGAAGAGGAGGTTCAGAGGTGACCTCATCACTGTCTAGAACTACCTGAAGGGAAGTTCTAGCCAGGTGGGGGTTGGTCTCTTCTCCCAGGCAGTCAGCAATAGGACAAGGGGGCACGGGCTTAAGCTCTGCCAGGGGAAATTTAAGCTGGAGATCAGGAAAAATTTCTTTCCAGAGAGAGCAATCAGGCATTGGAATGGGCTGCTCAGAGAGTTGGTGGATTCACCATCCCTGGAGATTTTTAAACTGAGATTGGACATGGCACTGAGTGCCATGATCTAGTAAATGGGCTGGAGTTGGACCAAGGGTTGGACTCGATGATCTCGGAGGTCTTTTCCAACCCAATCGGTTCTATGATTCTATGATTCTAAAACATAAATTATACCTTTTCTCCTCTCCAGCTGATGAGTACTAAAGTTCACTAGTGGAAATACACACATACATACTCATTCTCTAGGTTCACAAGCATATTCACATGCCCATGTTTCCCTCAAATACTATCACAGTTCCTCCGTCCAATACTTCTGCCTGGATCCTGAGCCCTCTTACTCCTTCCATAGTGTCCTATTCACTGGCTGGTTTAGCCTGATGTTCACTAGCAAACACATACTCACACACTCATTTCAAAGGCACTCCACACTTGTGCATCCTTCCAGATAGCACTATGACCCACCTCCCTGTCTAACGCCTCTTCCTGGACCTAGGTCCTCCTATACCATCTGGTACAACTTGAATTTTGACAGCAAATTAGATGCATCCCCACCTCCCACACGTCCCAGGTTAGGGAAAACTGCACCTTTCTCTCCCTTCACCTGCTGACACCCAGGCACACAGGCTCTGTGAGTTGCTGTCCCAGTCCAGTTGCTGGCTCCATGGACACAGACCCGGTCAGCCCCAGTGTCACTCCAGTTGCAAGCTCTGAATTCACCAACAGTCTCTCCAGTTGCTTAGCACTTACATATGGGACAAATAGTGAGATTAAAATTTAGTACACAGTTGTAATGACACGTGTCTATAGGTATGTCTGCAAAACAAGGGCTTGCATTTACACTCAGTTACTGAATTTGATAAACAGCAGTATATAAAAATATTGAAGAGATTTCCTTCAAAACTAAAGGAATAACAAGAAAACAATTTTATCAAGCAATGAAATTCCAGCTGCACAATGATAAACATGGTTATATTTTATAAATCTTATGTACTTTGTTATTTTCAGAGGCCAGAATATTCTCACATTAGCAATGGCGATAAAATTTTCTTTGTGTCTTTGAACTGAATGCAATAAAAATCTTTAATATTTCCTAATTTCTAATATAATTTTACATTATAACCCCGTAATGTGTCTCCTGGTTATATACTTTTGTCCTTTCTTTAATGCATGTTTCTCAAAGCAGGCTGACTTATGGCAAACACAAAAAAAGAGGCTAAATGGAAATATGTAAGTTCTCATTGAAAGTTCTCTCAGCTCAATGTATCAATATATAGTATGGTGGGGTTGCCTTTTTGTTGAGCTGTGGGTTGGTACTTTATTTTCAGATTTTGAACCTTCTGTCAAGAATCAGGATATAAGGTTAATATTTTATATTTTGTTGAATCCTTCTTTTTTTGGTGTAGAGAGGGCTTCTATTTAAAAAAATAGCAAGATTACATTGACTGATGAATGCAAATTAAACAAATAAAATAACCTCCATAAAATAATGTTTCACCATATCAGTTATACAGTAAGGATACTGTGCACATGGAAAAGCTAAAAAAGATGTCTGACAAATCATCTGGTAACTTGAATGTATGTTCATCAGAACATATTCACATAATATAATACTTTTTGAATACTCTACAAATGAGAGATACAGTCCAGCTAAGTAAACTGAAAAGAAAAATCCACCATTGTCTTCCAGTTCTAAATTTATAAAACACTATTATATTGCTTTTCTGAAAGAAGCCTTCAACTTAAATGTTCAGCTTGCTACTTTACTTTTACTTTAGATGTGAATCATAATGTCAATTTGGTCATTCCTATAACATGTAAAAATGAGAAATATTTCACTAGATGATTCAAGAAAAAACTGGATGATCATTGTGATTCCATTACATTTTTTAGTTAAAAATTCTATTGTGTTGTTTAGGAAAAATAACACCATTTTACAGATGAAGAGCTGAGACATAAGTCATGAACCTCTTTACAATATCCCTCTGATATTGTGATTCCAAGCTGAAAAAAAAGGAAGAAAAAAAAGAAAAAGAAGAAGAAAAAAAAGAAAAAAAATTAGAGAGAGAAAGATGCTAAACTGGAGCATTGGACACAGCTATCTTAAGTCATCTAAAAGTTCAGTTAGTCATAAATGTTTTTCTCTTTCTTACCCTCTATATATGCCAGAAGTTTAAAAATTGCTAAGTTAAAAATTACAAAATAAGTACAAAGGAATTACATGATATGAAATAAGTCATTCAGACAGTGAGGTGAATGCAAATGAGACAAGTGTTTCTCTATGTGTTATTAATTAGCAACGTCAATGAAGACAAACTCAAATTATGATTATGGGATCTTTTTCTAATCAGATACAAAGGGACAAAATTATGAAACCTGCAATTTGTTTAGAGGAAAAAAGGTGTTGGTAAGAAAGAAGAAATGATAAGTACTAGAAAATCTGCTCTTCAAAACCAGAAAACTTTTCTCTTTAGTTACTTCTGAAGAATTCTATAAAAACAACTTGAATGTAGGAATATGTTTATTGACAAAGGGAGGAGAAAAATGCTTGTCTAAGATCCTGCAAAGCAGGACTTCAAAACTCAGAATAGCAAACCTGGGAACCCAGATGTTTGGCATTTGTAGTACACCATTTTAAAGTTTATCACTCATAGCCATTACTTATATGCTATGGAATACGTGATACTTTAAAAACAGTATGAAATTCTGCTTGTCATAAAATCTCAATCACTCTATGCATGAGCAGCTTTTTGTTCTTCTTACTATGGAAGAAAGCCTTAACATTAAGAAAGTGTCTTGGACTATTCAGATCTAGTGTCATCCGGTATACCTTGAGAGATGGTTCGACGTTACTTGTGGAGTAGCTAGGAGGGACATCATGAGTCTCAGGTATGTCATTTGTAGCTTTACTGTGTAAATTGACTGTGCTCTTTGAGAACCAAGGATCACTGTTTCCCTCAGACAAAGAAGTTTAGTATAGTCTTAAATTTTTAATTCTTGGGTTGCAAGGACATCAGCCTAGTTCTGTGAATCTTATTGTCTCTGACATACATTTGTAACAACATTCTTACACTCATATGCCTGAAAATGCCATAATTGAGTTTTAGTTCCTCACTGTTAATTTACAGCATCTGATCACGCTATGTTTACCTTGTGAGAGTTTAGTATATACCTTTTTAGAGAGAGAGGTGCAGGTAAATTAGACTTGGCAGGCCACATGCTTTTAACCTTTTTTCTGATAGTAAACCATTAAGACTTAATAAAGGTACTTGACTATAAAATTCCCCCAATATATTAGAAGTTAACACAGCATTTATTTCTCTTGAAGAAAATATTGTTTGAATTCAGCAAATTATCCTTTTCTGCAAAACTGGTTGCAAATGGAAAATATTCTTCAAGAATTCTTCAATGTTAGATTACATTAAAAAACAATTTCAGCTACCAAATTTGTATTCTCAGAAGAAAACCTAAAAGGTCATGTTGATTCTTCCTTGCATCTAAAAGGAACAGCTCTAGAAAAGGTTAGTGTAATTTAGCTTTTCTGAGTTTTATTGTTGTTGTTTTTACCGCTGCTGAAAAAAAAAAAAAAACAACAAAAAAACCTTCCAGCCTAATATTCAGACAAAAGAAAAATCTCCTACAATATTGAACGCATAGGTAATTTTAACTGATAACCTTGTTAAACTGACCGCATAGAAATATGTTACTTATCACAGTGTAGACTTGAATTAAAACTGTTTGGGTTTTTGTTTTCTTTTTATATTGGTTAACAATGTACTGTAATTTAGATTGGGAAATTATTTGAGAAGTAATTAATTGCAGTGTAATATCAGTACAGTTGAGGATGGATTTTTGATTTACAATAGCCAAACATGGCCAGGCAACCCCACTGAAAGCCTGCAAGGAGAAGAGAATGAATAAACATAATGAACAGAACAATAATAGTTCCTTTGATTTAATAATGAATACATTTTTATATCTGTGTATGTATGTGTGGATATATATCTCTGTGTGTGTACAGATATATAGAGATAAATGTCTGTATTCATGCATTCATATAACATACATGCATGTGTGCATGTACACATATATTCTTGAGGTTTGTCCTGGATAACAAATTTACATTTTAAACAAATTAGAGTCACAAAAACGACAGAAGAATTACTCAGTCATTCTGTGATTCACTGGAAGTGAGAAAAGGGAACAATAGTCATTTAGTTGCTAACTTTGTGGCCAGCATAGATAGATGCTGTTATCTCTTTAGCAACAGAAAGAGAGGCTGGAACTGTCTTGTGTGTGTGAAACATTAAGAAAAAAGATTTAAAAAATGTCAGTCAGGTAAAAAACTTTTTCATCTCCCCTTTCCAAAATCACCAAAGTCAGAAATGGAACTGGAAATACTGGTGAACAGCTGTTGCAGTGAGGGATGTGTTGAAGAAGCTGTCAGACAGCTAAAGGAAAGTGAACAAAGTAAACTGCTTCCTCTTTACTGTACTCCCAAAGGCACTATAGTCAGAATATGCAAGCAGAAAAAAAAGATTAAAAATTAAAAAGAGCTACTGTAAGATCATAACTATTTTAGTTACATATGATTTTCATCCAAAGGAGTCTTTGACCTTTGATATACCTCTGGTTTAGAACAGAAAATCTCTCTCAAGTGGCTCAAATGCTGCCTCTTCTGGTTCAGTTCATTAATTTTGACCTACCATAAGTGGGGTTTTTTTCAGTATTCTCTTTGGTCAAGTCAAAAAATATGAATAGAATAGAGGCCAAAAGGAAATGATGAAGGGTTAGAGAGAAAGCAGTGAAGAACCAGTGAAAGTGATGTAAATCTTCACTGACATTGCTTGCTGAAAGAGAAATCAGGATTCTTAATCCCTCATTTTCCTTTCCCTCTCCCCCTAAGAAACAGTTTCTTTGTAACAGAAGAAAAATCTTCATTGACTCTTTTACATGTTATCAGATACATTACACTTGAATAACATAAACATTACAAAGTGTGTATGTTTTAATTGCATAAGCTGGTGAACCTTGCAGGTGTAAAAATGAATTCCATCCCTTTCTCTGCAACTGTGCATTTTGAAGGATGCTATGTAAATAAGAACATTGAGCTATATTCAAAAATGTTGTCTTGAAGGACGCTACAGTAAAGCAAAAATATTTTATGTTCTGTGGCCTTTCAAAATGGGAATCGCTAAGCAAAGACCAATTCTCCATGTGCATTGAAAAATTTCATGAAGATCCAGGGGGAAAAAAAAGCCTCAGGCTCTCAGCCGAAAAGTATTCCACCATTTGAATAGTTCAGCTAATACAAAAGAAATATGTGCAGATAGTTGCAACATTGATCAAGAAATTATTTCAATTCATCAAAGTTCAAGACCAGTGAGAACCACCAAATCATGCTGCTAGACCTGCATGTCACAAGTCATTGCCTTCCTCCTAGTTATTTCCAGAGTCAGACCAATATCTTAATTTTCATGTCTTCATAGTTTTTTCCTAAAGTAAATCTCCATGTTTATTTTTATCATTTTTCCTCACTAGATAAAACTAATGCCTCTAGTAGTAGACATATGCTCCTTTGAAATGTACTTTTCACTATATTCTCCTTTGTATAACTTGTCACATTTCATTACTCATCTAAAACCAAAATAAAGGGAACTGACTCAAAAATTTAAAGATATTTTGACTATACATTAAATAAACATGATTTCTGTCTATGTGGCAGTCCTCATGACATTTCTGTCCTGATGTTTACATTTCAGAAAGTTCTGAATCAATCCACATCATCTGTTGAAAGGTAGAGCCTACCCAAAACTACTTCCCAAACAAAGTCCAGGTCTAACTAGATCAAGCAAGTATGAGCTGAAAAACAGAGTAACAATAAACTATAATGGTTAGTAAGTTGACACTTTTTCCGTAAATTTATGATTGGAGACTGTTGTGACAGACATCCTGGCAACCACAGTGTCAACTTCAAATTTGTGATAGATATGAAGAGAGCCAAAGATAAAGATTTTTAAGGACTTAGAGTAGCAATAAAATATAGGAAGGGCCAAGGATACATACAACCAAAAAGCGAAGCTCTGGATCATGCACTTGGGCAACAACAACCCAACAAGTCACTACAGGCTTGGGGAAGATTGGCTTGAAAGCTGCCTGTCAGAAAAGGACCTGCATGTCCTTGTTGACAGACAACTGAACACAAGCCAGCAGTGTGTACAGGTGACCAAGAAGGTCAATGGCATCCTGGACTGTATCAGAAATGGTGTGGCCAGCAGGACTAGGTTAGTGATCAGTCTACCTGTACTCAACACTGGTGAGGCTACACCTCAAGTACTTTGTTCAGTTTTGGTCTCTTCAGTACAAGAATGACACTGAGGTGCTGGAGTGAGTTGAGAGAAGGGCAATGAAGCTGGTGAAGAGTCTTGAAACAAGTCTGTGGGGAACTGCTGAAGGAACTGGAGTTGTTTAGCCTTAAGAAAAGAATGCTTGAGGGAGACCTCTCTACAACTACTTCAATGGAAGTTGGGATGAAATGGGGGCCAACCTTTTCTTCCAGACAACTCATCATAGGACAAGGGCAAATGGCTTCAAGTTGCACCAGGGAAGGTTCAGGTTGAATATTAGGCAAATTGTCTTCACTGAAACCGTGCTTAAGCACTGAAACATGCTCCCCAGGGAAGTGAAGGAGTCATTGTTCCTGGAAGTGTTCAATAAATAAGTTGACATGACACTTCATGATATGGTTTAGTGAGCATGGTGGCATTCATTTGCCAGTCTAAAAGATTCCATGGTAGGGATATATTTACCTTTTACTATTTTCCTTTAATTGTATTTCTCAAAATTATTAAAGCAAGCACCTCCACAAACCATATAAGCATCTATATTGTTCTCAAAATGTTTAAATTTTTACTTCTAGAATATTCCAGCACTGAACTAGAGCCTGAAATGTGAAAACTGGAAAAAAGTAAGACATTTACTTTTTTGTAGGAGAACCAGTTTTTGCACACAGTTTGCAATAAATATATTATTGGAGCAACATTAAAGGAAAGCAATACTTCTTCCTCTGTCAGTGGGTGAAGTTAAGTGTACATATAGTTTAGAGACATTATTCAACTATAACAACTTGGGCAATGCAGAACATAAAGCTTCCCATAGAGACTACTAATAGACAAATTTGATCGCTTATTTATTTGCCGGTTCTAGATACCAAAATATATTATATGCTACCTTTTCTTCACTGCTATCTTACTCTCTAAGTGATTTTTCTGCCGAGTATGCGGAAAAGTCTCTTTCTTCTGTTGCCTTAGTCTTAACTGTAAATTCAGTCAAGGGTTCATGGACTTCTAGGTAAAAATCATAAATGATTTATTAAATATGCTTTTTTAGTGCCTACGAATTTTATATATTGCTTTCTGGTTCTTAGAAACCTCTCTACAAACATTTTTTTTTCCTCATTTTAACTTCACAGTGCCTACTGATTGATGTTCAGCTTCCTGCTTCTTTATTCTTGTATTAAAATTAACTGAATAGACAAAAGAGAAATATAATTTTGTGATACCTATTTTAAAAGAGCAATCTATATCTGCCAGAAATGTGACAGAAGCTTAGCTTAAGCAGACATGAAAGTAATCCTGAGAAAAGTATGACAAAGACGCTGAGATCTTGAAAGTCAGTAGAGCAGATTAAGCATAAATAGATAAATAAATAAACTCACAAAAATAGTAATTTAATTCAAAGAAAGTATCATTTTGTCTTTTTCATTCTTATCTATGTCAGAATATTACAGTATTGATTTTCAAACTAGTTGTTTTGGTTTTTTTTCCTCCTAGGACAAATTTTTAGTAAGTGTAAGCAATATAGAAGGTGTATGGCTTCTCCTTGGTTTAAGTTACTGATTAGTCATAGCAGCCTCCTCACTATCACCATTTAATTCCTCAATTGTTCTAAAGCTGTTTTTCTGATTTTATGGTATGAATTAAGCAAGAAAATTATAATACTTTTACTATAGCATTTTCACATGAGGAATTTGGTTTGTGTCTACTTTTACTGATAATATAAAAATATCCATGCAGAGTAAAAGGTATTGAAATTTCAAATATATTGTCTGTTCTAGAGCCAACTAGAGCATAGATCACTGAAATATTCATATAGCTGTTCCATAACACATAAACAATTTAGCTTTGAGATTATTATTTATAATTCAGTGATGTGAGGGACAATCAATGTTATACTCATCTCATACAGAGACTTCATTGAAACAACATTATAAACTACAGATATTTTATGTACCATGTATATCGAAGTGCACTTCAGATTAAACTATTCCCAAGTTTGCCGCATTATAATTGCAATTATCTTGGGAGCTATTTAATCAAAATAGCTCTGCTCAAGCATGTCACATGAGGAAGCATTAAAAAAATCTTCAGAGGTTCAGCAAGACTAAACAGTAGGGATTTATTTATCCTTACAGAGAAAGGAAAGAGAATTTGGAATTTCTTTCCAGTACATTTTTTGTTCAAATTGGGGCAGTATATTATAGAATAAATTTGTTTTCCCTTTTCAAAAAAGAGTTATTAGAGAATGATAAAATACCCTTTTCCATAATTTCTAATCAATTTCTCATTTTTAATGAACACATTTCTGTAAGAGCTATTAAGACAGCTTCAGTACGGAACACTAGTACTTGTAAGAAAGCAGTAGTCCTCTGATGGTTGAAAGTTCTCACTTGTGACTATCCAGAATTAAATTTGTCCTTGATTTCCCTCTAATCTAATGAAATCAGGAAAAGGTACCCATGTGAGAAAAATCTTTATACTCTTTATTGCTTATGATACCTGCTGCTCCACACTCATACATTTGAAGGCAAGGTAGACTAATCTTTACCCCTCAATCAGTCTCAACATAATAAATCTTTTCAGTAAAAGAAAAAAAAAAAAAGGCAGAAAAAAATAATTATCATATTTTGAAACAAGTTTCAAAAACTGTCTCTTCAAAGTTCTATCCAGACATTCTGGGAATATTTGATTAATATATACTGAGTTAATATTTTATTTTGTATTTAATTCTTTGTATGTCAGGTAAGATCAATTTGTGTCTTTGATTAAGTCCTTTGTTTTGTTTTGAAAATCGCTGGACAGGTCTTTCACTGACTTTTTTCATCATTATAGTGATAAACTAGAAACTGAAAGGGAAGAAAACTATAAAGAATCATTTGTATTGAATAAAATAAAGATCCTCAAATAGCATGAGTCTTAAAAAACAAACAACCAGAAAAATGTTCTTGTTGCTAAATTTATCAAAAGGCCTTTCAACCATGAATATAAAATAAACATTGTTTACATTAAATAATAATTAATATTTTTTTTAATATTTGTGGACAAACCTTCAGTGACCCAAAGAGTTTTCCAAGACAAAAGAGATCTAAGTGAAGCGTACTTTATAAACAAAACCATTACTTTTAAATTACTTTATTTACATTGGACTGGAAACAGTAATTGAACATCTTGGCTACTTTCTTCTTGCAAAAAATAATGTGAATCTGAAGGTATTTCTCTTTCTTATAAATCCTACTGTCTCTCATGCTTTCCTCCTGCAGTCTGCATTCCATGATGATGCATAAGCTAAAGCTCACCTAAAGTACTGTATATTGATATCTGAAAAAGAACTGAAGGATGCATGTGCTTTGCTTTTTCCTGACACTTTGTGTAGGCAAGTTTTTGCTGTTGTATACAAAAAAAAACGGAGGAGGTTGTTTAAAAAATTAAGCACTCAGTAGGAAAGTCTTGATGCTAGGGACTTGAATCAACACAGCCACAAACAGATTGGAAACATATCTTCGCCACTCCAAATCAGTGCTACATACTTCTCTGAGCTGCCATAATTCTTTCCCATGAGATTACATTGAAAAACAAAAGTCTTAATTCATAGGATCATAGAATCATAGAATATTTTGGGCTGAAATGAACCTTAAAGATTACATGGTTCCAAACTCCCACCATGGGTAGGGACAGCTTCCACTAGACCAGGTCCAATCCAATCAAAGCCCTATCCTACCTGGCCTTAAACACTTCTAGGGATTGGGCATATACTACTTCCCTGGGCAACTGGGTCCAGTATCTCACCACCCTCACAGTAATTTTTTTTCTTAATATCTGATTTCTAATCCAAACTCTTTTAGTTTGAAGCTCTTTCCCTTTGTCCTATCACTACATGCTCTTGTTAATAGTTCCTCTCCAGCTTTCTTGTAGGTCCCCTTTAGGTACTGAAAGGCTGCAATTTTGTTTCTCCCAGATCCTTATCTTCTCCAGACTGAAGAATGAACTCTCTCAGCCTGTATTCAAAGATCATATTCTGATCTTTGTGGTCCTCCTGTGGGCTCATCCAGCAGGTTCATGTCCTTATGTTGGGTGTCTCAGAGGTGAATGCAGTACTCCAGATTGGCTCTCATGAGAGCAGGACAGAGAGGGAAAATCGCCTCCCTCAGTCTGCTGGACACAATTGTTTTGACACAGATCAGGACATGGTTGACCTTCTGGGCTGCAAGTGCACATTGATGGGTCTCACCAAGCTTTTGTTCATCTCTTTGTGGCATTTAATTATTACATTGTTAGACAGCACAACCTTCCTGCAGACATTCTGAACTGTAAGAAAAAAGCAGGTGTAATGAAAGATTTAAATATGTTTTTGCCCCTCACTCAATGTATTTAAGTAAAGTAGATTTTAAGGGCTACCATAACTGTTCGGTCTTTTGAGCACTCCTGCTAAATGATGATTATAAATGCAGGTTGTATAGTACACTAATCTGTCTATAATATAACATCTTTGATTAAAAAACGCACCTATATTTTGTGTTTCATACAGAGATTAATTTTAAGTCACTAATAGAAATGCAGATAAACACTTGATGGTTTCACTGCAGTTTGTAATTAATGACCTACCTTGTGCCAATCCTGTGGATTCTGAAATCTGTTTTCTTCTTAATATTAAAATTGTCTCTTAAAAATTATACCCGTTTTTTTCAGTTGAATGTACTTTGTTCATTTAGGATAACTCTTCTAAAAATTTAAAGCAGCTGAAATCACTGCTTCTTCACAAATAAGCTAGTCTTCTATGTGATTATCTCTGCAAAAGTCATATGAAAGGAAACAGTATTAATACTTGAGTCTTAGATACTTAGAGAAGGGAAGACTGTATTAATGTAAAATGCTTGCTTTCAGGATATCAGCCTTTTTTACACAGAGTAGGAATTTTACTGCTGACATCAGGTTTGATTTTGATCCTTCACAGGAAGTTGCTTACAGTTCTTTTCCTCTGTTCAATTTTGGTGCTTTATTTGAAATAAAACTGCAACACTTCAATAATTTTACTTGTGTCTGGTGTCATTACGAATGTAATCCATTGGTACTCAGTAGTTACAGCTGTTAGAGTAATTTTGGTTCTCTCTACTATATCTTTAAGCATTTTCCACATTTAAGGATAAACACACTCTATGAGAATATAAGCAAGATAAAATCAGCAGTGACTGTATGTTACATGCACTTGATAGTTTATTATGTTTGGTTTTTGTATGTTGCCTGCAATATTCTACGGATGTCGCAGGTTTGGCCTAGATGTTACCAACCCTGGACTGGCCCCCCCTCCCCTCCCAGAACACTTCCAGCAAAGGAAAGAAAAAAAAAAAAACTGAAAAGAAATGAACTCAAAAGAAACTGAACTGAGTAAAAAGAATAAATTATATTTTCTAACATTCACAGCCAGACTGTATACACAGTACATAGGATCCCATCCCCAGGGGAAAGGGAAAGGGAAAAAAGGGGACTGATTAACCAGAAAATTGGGAAGAAACAAACCCAAACTAAAAAACCCAAATGAAACAGACAAACACAAGTAAAAACCTCAAGGAAGGGGAACAAGCATGAAACAATCTCACCCAGGACAGGAGAACCACCAACAACCGGAGGGATAAGACTCTAACACCTCCCAACAGCGCCCCGGCCAAGAGAGAGAAAGAGAGCCAAAACCACTCCTCCCCTGCTAGGTGGAAGACACGTGTGGAATACTTGTAACTTCCTTAGATACAATGGTTACTGAGGAAGCCATGGGTCAAACCATTACAACGGACCAGAAAATTACCACGGAGATAGAAAGGAGTATAATGATATACTTTTTTTTTCTTCTTCAAGGTCAGGTAATCATAGAATGATTTGTATTTTAAGGGAGCTTAAAGATCATATAGTTCCAACCCCCTTCCATGGGCAGGGACACCTTCCACTGGATGATGGTTGCTCAAAGCCCCACCTAACCTGGCCTTGTACACTTCCAGGAATGGGGTACCTGTAACTTCTCTGTTTCAGTGCCTTAGCACCCTCACAGTAAAAAATATTTTCCTAATATCTCATCTAAATCTACGTTATTCAGCCTGAGCCATTATACCTTGTCCAATCACTACAGGTAAAACATCCTTCACCAGCCTTCTTGTCCCCTTTAGGTCTTTCTCTCCACTGCATAGATTAACTCTCCTGACTTGGTAATTTACAATATTATGAAATAATAATACCAAAAGGTTAGAAGCACTTCAAACTTGATTTTTGAGTAGGTCTATTTATCTAAAAGGAACAGTATTTTACACTTTTTAGATAAACTTTACATCTTGTAAATTGACATTTATTCCAAGAAACTTATTCACCTATATTTTGGTGCCAAAACAGTTTTTTTTCTTTCTGTATAGGTAAATTTTACTTCAATAAACCCTCAAATATAGCTTTGCCTTCAGCTTTTAGATGATAGCTCAGTTTTTCTTTCTGAACTGCCGAATGTTTGCATCTCCCCAGTAACAAAAAAAACAAAACAAAAAAAACCCCACCAAAATTCAGTAAAATCAAAAAAGACAATCTGTACTTACTCAGAGACCAGATGTTTCATAAAATGGAGAGCCACCTTGCAGGCTGATCTCCACCCACTGATTCATTTGTTGCTAAGAATTGCTAAGAATTGCACCTTAGATCTGTAGACAACCATGGATTTCATAGATAATACGTATCTTTAATTCATGCTAATTAAGGAAGCATTTAAACATAATTTCATGCAGTAATAGTGGAAACAGTGTGTTCTCTAAGTATATGTGGAGTGTAATAATGTTTATTTCAGTAAGATTACCTGATGAGGACCTTGTTGATGCTATGAAAAATTACGGCAGTGCAGACCTAACAGTAAAACAGCAATGGAGACAAAGACAAGAAACCAATAAAGCCAATGACAGTAACTGATGAGCTGTCAAGAAATTGCAGGCATCACTTGATAAAAGGCCAACCTGGACTTGAGCAAGTGACAGGGATGTAGACCTTAAAGTCACAGATATGGGGTGGTACAGGCTATCTTGGAGCTATATAAAGTGATGGTGCAATGCGCAGTGGAAGGAGATTTGGGAGGAGCAGTAGAGGCATAGACGGAAGAGGGTATAAAAGGAGCTGATCATGGGTAGAATGAAGCTAGGCACGCTGCTGGACTGAGCCCTGTGCCTGATCTCAATCTGTCCGGCCTTCTCATCCTTAACTATCTACCTGTGCAATCTCAAACTCTGTCCCACTTTTGTGTGGAGGTGTGCTGCAGAGACTAAGTGCTAGCTACCGGGAGGAACAGTATGAACAAGTTTGGGGCCAGTAGCTGAAGTCAGGTCAGGGGTGTGGGAGTCCCTGGCCTATGGTGTCAGCTCCTGGAGCAAGCGTGGTCTCATCATCGGCTATTAGAGCGACTGTGGAGTTCCAAATACCAGTTAGTGGGAAATACCAGGGTGAGTGAGGTAAGCGAAGGCCAGTACTCAGGGAATCCATCTGGTTGGAGTGGGACCTGAACCACAGCCTGTGTGTCTGGTGCCAGCTCATGTGGAAGGCAAGTATCTGTCTTCCCCAAACTGAATGTGTGTGGGATGTGCTTGTATATTTACTAGCAAACCTCAAGCAGGACCAGTGAGGACGCAGGAGATCCTGGGCCTAGTATCAGACAAGGAGAGATTCAGACTGGTATTTGGGATGTTCAGGGTGCATGTGAGGCAAATGTATGAGTACAGGCATATTTGCTAGTGGAGCACTAAGCTCTAAAAGACAGTGAGTGGGGCAGGTAAGACAGCACAGGATCTAGTCAGGGGTGTTGGACTGACAGAGGGTTTAAGCTGGAAGTCAAGGGATCTTTTATTATGCAAGTGTGCGTGAAAATAGAAAGTGTCAAGTGTGTGTTGTTGATAGTGAGCTTCAATGTCTACCAGCTGAAGAGAATACAGGCACTTGTTTCTTTGTGATAATGGTTTATGTCAGTATGTAGGTGCTGTTGAAGGCAGTACCTTGTCTGTGGCAGCCTGTGTAGCTGGTCATGCCAGTATCGGATGTGTTTGTGTGTCTGTGTCTGTGTGTGTGTCTCTGGGATATGTGCTCAACTTTGCTACTGGCTAAACATGCAATCAGAAAAGCAGTATCCATTTCCACCAGCCTGGGCTGCAGACCATAGGTATCCTGGATGGGTTCAGCAGCCAAACAGAAAGAATTTCTGGACTCAGAACTCCTGAGACAGTTGACACTTACAATATCTGTTAACAGAAGACATCACCCAAGACGTGAAGCACAAACAAGCCTGAATGAATCATGGAATCAAAGAATCATAGAATCTACTGTGTTGGAAGAGACCTCTGAGATCATCAAGTCCAACCCTTGATCCAACACCACTGTGATTACAAGATCAAAGCACTAAGTGCCACATCTAGTCTCATTTTAAAAACCTCCAGGAATGGTGAGTCCACCACTTCTCCAGGCAGGCCATTCCAATGTCTACTTACTCTCCGTGTAAAGAATTTCTATCTAATGTCCAACCTAAACCTCCTCTGGCAGAGCTTAAGCCCCTGCCCTCTTATTATACTGCTGATTGCCTGGGTAAAGGTGAGCTAAGTATCCCATCAGGTTTACTTGAACGCTGCTTGCAAATGCAGACATTAAGTACTGTCTCATGGTATGTGAATAAAACTGTAAAGTAAATATCATAAAAATAATTTCTAGAAAAAAAAACCACAAATGCAAGGAAATAAATCTATTTCAAACCTTTATGAACCTTAACCCCCTCCCTGCCTCAAAATGCTACTGAAGTAGATGTTTTTTGTGGTACAGTATTCTTTTTGAGAAAACTATAGTAAAAAAGTTCCTTCAAGTTCATAATAGAACTTCTTGACAGAACAAGACCAATAAGATGTACCCTGGAATATCTATATTGTTACAGTCCTATATGTAGCCATACTGATCTGGAAAGAGGAAGAACTTTGATTTGTGTGTCTGAAAACTATACTTTATTCATGATTGTAACCTATTTTGTTATTCATACCATGATTTCACTTTCTCAGTTTTCTAAAGCCTAAAATGCTCTCCCTCAACACCCCCCCCCTTTTATATTGCACTGAAAAATATTAATAAAATATAAATTGATAGCTAATGGCCAGATACCTATTTGAAATAGAAAACTCTGAAATTGTGAAAAAAGAATTTCCTATTTTTTTTGCTCATCCTAGTTTAAAGGAAACAGATATATCAAGATGTTATTTAAAATCTAAACATCTGAACCATAGAATTTATTTCTGTTTCTCTTAGTGGAAGCCACTATTAGCTACCTGCTCAGATTAAAGGGCTAAATTAATAAAAAAATTGCATTAATTTATACTAAAGTTGTATATTCTATAAGAGAAATCAAGAGTGCATGATTGCTTTCCTTCATTTTTTAGGGCTGGAAACCTGTGGAATATAAAAAAAGATTATGTGCAATTGGCACAGCTTCTGTAGCACACAATCAAGACTACAAAAATTTTCTATCTACTGTTAGCAATCAATGATCCTTTTTTCTCCAAATTGCTGCACCTCATCACTAATAAAAATGTTAGTCCTTTTCTAAACTTTATGTGAAAGAAAATGAAGGGTGTCAAGTACATGTTTAAAACAAAACATACGAATAAGATTTGTCTGTATTTGGTTCTAAAATACATGAAATACAGGAATCTGTTACTTTTTCAGAAAAAGTATCAGAAAAAAATCCCTCAACTGAAAAACTAAAAATGCAAGTGAATAAGCAAGATCAGCAAACCTAATAAGAGTGTATTTAGAATGTTAATTTAAAACAGTGCAGTTTGCAAGCATCATTTGCAAATAGCAGTATTAAAATTCCAGTCAAAGGTTTCAGTGCCAATTATTCTAACGAGAAATGGAAGTGACAGAACTGGAAACCCTCTAGTGACAATATACTTAAATGAAGGAAAAAATGTTGGAATTTAACCTGATCTCATGACAGTGTATCTTAGCTATATTTTGTGGGATTTGATTTCCTTTGTGCTCTCCTCAAAACTGCATCTTCAGTTGCATATGTATTTTTCATTCATCTGTACTTTTATGCATTAAAACTGACCTATATCCATTCACATTACTCCAGTGCCTCCTTGATCTATAATCTTAATAGCCTAGATATGTGCTCACAGTAGTACTGAATATGCTATACTTGTTTTGCAGACAGTCTAGTACTGAACATGATGTGTTCGTGCTAGCAAAACTCTCTGCTTGATTTCTTTCAGTGTGACATGTTTCCAGGGCATGGAACCATTTTGCACAGTCCAATTACACTCTAACTAAAAATTTCTTCAGGTTCTGTAGATAATGGATTACAACAGAGCGCCTTAGGTATATTATCCATTTCCATAAGACACAAGACTTGCAGGCATAAACGGGCTTGATTGCTAAAGCATAGTCTTTCTATGAGTATTCTGTTAAAACTATATTAAAATTTGCAGCAATTGTAGCCCACACAAAATGCACACGGACTTAATCAAACTGTTTTCCTATCAGTCAAAATGAAGGTGGAATTCACATAATAAGAGGTTCTTAGAAGCAGCTAGGTTTTGGCTAGTAAGACACATTTGTAATTATATCAGTAAAGATTAAAAAGTATTCAGAAAACAATTTCTGTGGGACAGAAGTCTCATTCATTTGTAAGGCAAAAGTGCATAATTTTCTACAGAATTAATTTATTAAATAAAATGTCACTGTACAAAACATATTGAGGCAAGTTCACATGCACAAAGATTTTTTGGGGAGGGTCCACAGAGTATGACATAGACTAGCTTTAATGAAAAAAAGGTATTCCCAGAGAAAAAAAGAAAAACCAATGAAATTAGAAAAAAGACAAGGGATGTGGGAAAAGAAAATCCTAAATCCTCTTCCCAGAAACTAGCAAGGAAAAGAAGTGACAGACGTCCAAAGGCTGTCCACTCCAGAACAGAAGCGATTTCCCTTCAATCTTCTCACTTCCCATAGCAATTAAAAACTTTACACAAAGACCTGCTCAATCTCCTTATGGGCTATACCTTCTTATGGTACTGTTCTTGGTGGCTAGAGAACACCCTTCTCAGAAGCAGCTGCTTACTTGATAGCAGCCTACTGGATGTGTGTACATACACATTATTAGGTCCTCTAAGGTAATTAAGCATTTTTGGGATAGAAACAGGGGGATAAAGGAAGGGTTATCTGATGCCTGTGACAGTCACTTCCCAGTAGAGCCCACAATAGCAACATTAAGGGTTTGCAGATGCAAGGCCATGAGAGCAAGGGAAAAATACTGCCAGAGTGGATGTAGAAAATACGGTCCCACAGCTTGTGCATAAAGTGAAAGTCAGGCCACTGAAGTATAAGTAAAGGAAGATCTAATGACACTTAATGGCAGCGTGCAACAGTCTTTCACAGAATGCTCCTCTATTTTTTAATTTGATGGTCTAATGCAGTCTTCACAGAAACAAATATTGTATCAGATATAGTATTCTTGCAGCATTTAAAATTTCATTATGATGTTTTAATAAAATACTTTACACAATACTGTTCTTTTATATAAAGACTGATATCAACCTAGTGCCTTAGCTTATGTGAAAGATCATTTCCTTTGACAAGTCTGAGGTCAACATTAGGGTAAAATATTGAATTATTAATATCTTCTTGAGTTTCTATCTAGTTTGGGAATTTTAGATATTTCATATGAGAACTTTATCATGATATATCTATCAGAGCTTAAAAAATGATTTAATATTTCACAATCTTTTAATATTATTATTATTGTAATTCTCAACTTGCTTTCTGTTTTGTTGTAGTCTTCCTCAAACAATTATATATAAATTTTATATAACAAAACAGATCATATATATATTCTACACATGCTGAAAAATAAACTAAATACATTGAAAATTAAAATTTTCCTTTTCTAAATGCTGATAGAAAATTCTAAAAAAAATTCTTCTCAGGTTTTGAAAAACGAATAATTTTGAGATGTGAACAGATTTGCCCTGAAAATGTAGTAGGAACTGCCTAGCCTGTGTCAGGTCTTATAAAATTCTAATTTTAATGGCTACTGATAAAATTGTCCTATTATTACAACTAAATAAAGACAGTTAATTTTGGACTGAGTATTCTTGTCTAGTTCCCCGTCCATTTGCTTTCACTCATTGAATATGTAGCATAAGTTGCTTGCACAAGTTACAATGTAACAAACTTTAAGCAACATTTAGGAGGTCTAAACCTGAACTTGGCAATAACCTTTTTGCCATTCATCTGCACAAATGAATGCCTTTTACCAGTAGTGATGAATTTGCTTCACACCTCTCCTGAAGATCTTATTCATTTAAGGAAAAATCTTATATATTGGCAAATCTAGAAAAAGGCTTAGAAGTATTATACCTCATCCAGCTTAAAGCTTGTTTGCATGCCATGTTGCACCTATTTTATAAAAACATTTTACTTTTGATTGGCTTGCATCATACAAAAATCTCAGTTAATGTAGACACTGTGGTATACATAAGAAGTTCTGCTAATGCTAGTGCAGCTATTCAAGAGCCATTATAGAAACTGCATTCCTTTCTAGAGTGAAATACTTTTGTGAAGGTTAGGTAGAGAATAAATTTTGCGTGGTGGTGTTTAAAGCAAGATCAGTAAGACTTACCTGATTTTGAAACAAATCTCCAATGATCATTAGTTTTGAGTCTGCGAGGCTTTCCCTCACAACACTGAAGACATCGTTCTGTAAAGAATAGACAATATATCTGTTCCTTTTACTTAACAAAATAATTAACATCATCCTTACCAATATTATTTATGGAATTGCTAAAAAAAGTTCTCACTCCAAAGAGAAATATCTGTAGATGCCATACTAATTAAATTGTTGTTAGTGATTTTATCAGAATGTGCTCAATCAGTAAATGACAGCTATAAAATTCTGACGCTGGTAAGAAAGACAGATGTTATTAATCTTCGTTATTTTTTTCCCTTTATATTGATTGATTGCCTTTATCTGATATGTAATAAAGTTGATTTTATATGCAGGAAACGTATGTTGTGTTAAGAATATCTCTGTACTCATCTGACTCAATAAATGAAAATTACTATGCTGGTAAAATACTAAATATATACAAGGCACAAAATAGCAATAGATGAGAACTCTTAGTCCCCTGTAAACCAAATGATCACCAGCCAAAATTTTAAAGTGTATAGGTACAGCATTGTGAAACTTGTATCCAAAATCTAATGACATCAGGTTTTAAATGACCATTGTGTTTTAATGTACCATGTTTTATCTTCCCCTTTATGACGCAATTGCTGGAAAGCCCCAAAACTTCACAGTTAAATTTTCTGTCACTTAAAATCATTTTGAAAGCTATTTAAGGCTATGCGGTGACAGCCTTTTTCCATATTCCTTCCACAGCTTTCATTCACAAATAGTTTTTCTACAGCTGAAAATGGTTCACTGACAGTTTTGTACATATCCTTGAATAAGACTGATGTTTTACAATAGATATTTATCTATTTTTGTGAAGAATGATTTGGCACTCTACACTGTATTTGTTTTTCAGAAACTAAAATTTGCTTACATCTGTGGACTTCCTAACCAATGGATATATGCTTCTCTGTATTTATGTTTACTATATAGTTAGAAAATAGTCCTTGATATGACTATTAATCATTTAAAAGGAACTAGGTCAATAACACTTGCTTGGTTTCAGCTAATTTATCCATAGTTGTAATTTGTTATTTTATACACACACATACACAGACACAGTCTCTCAGGATCTTTTTACCCTATTTTCAACCAAGTAGCTAAAATTATGTTAGATGTTTTTGCTAGTTGAATAATACTTACAGTTGAATATGTCATATAATATTGCAGCCACAATAAACTTCTCTTAAATATGAACCTAATTTAAGAGCTCAGCATAAAATGCTCATTGTTGCAGTTTTCCATCATTGATGAATAAGTAAATTATAGCAACACATCATAATTTATAACAACTTCTGTGATTCCCAGATCATCTTGGTTTGTCCTTAACTCTTCATGAAAATTCTATTCAAATCTGCAACTGTAAGGAATAGATGAAATTAATTAAAAAAAAAAACAACCAAAAATGAACCCAAAACTTATTTGAACTGTAAAATTTACAAGAGATTAAGAATTACATGATGCAATAAACTGGATATCTAAGAAGAATCATTCTTTCAGACCATGTGCAAATTATCAGTACAAGATAAATTGTAAGTTTGAAGAGGTTTGGCTTTATTAGTTATTGATAAGTACTTTTGTAAACAACTGACATATTGCTACAGTTAGAAAAGCTTTCTGAAGTAAGAGAGAGTCAATCGTATTGGCAGGGTAGTTTCAATTTCAATGTGTTGTTTATGGCACAGCATTTCTAAATCTGATAGCATGCATTCAGTTTAGTATGCCTGGTTTTCACTCCTGCTTTTCAAACATCTTTGTTATGTTACATAAGTGAGTAAAGGAGGTCCTTTGGGCATGGAGAAAAACTGCAGGCTTTTGGAAATAAACATACTGTGAATGAATGTGTGGTACACAAGGTCTATACTACAAATTTCAACTATATACTCTAGGAAAAAAACACATTCAGATATATCTGTGGCTGATTTAGTTGCAACAGAAAAACTTGATGACTAAATGCAGCTGCATCAAGAAAGTAATGATATTTGGTGACAACTGTTCAATTTGGGGAGAAAATAAAGATGCACCAGAAGTTCTTTTGATGGCAGGTACAGCATTCGCTTGAAGACCTCTGTGACATAACTTTGCCCAAATAACGACACCAGCAGACTCTTCTAATGTAAGCATCTTTGAAGCAAACTGAATAATTGCCTTTGAGCATGGACATAGAATCTCTACTCACATGAAAACGAAAAAAAAAAAAACAAAAACAACCAATAAAAGGAAACCCAAAACACACAAAACACACAGCAAAATCCTAAAAAATTAAGATGCTCATTACCAGGCCATGAACATGGTTGTGTTGTTAATATTACTGTCAAATGGAAACCACAAGATATGCTAATCATTCCATAAGCAGTATACTCAACAGAAAATTATGAAAACAACCACAGAAAAATTTCATGTCACTGACAAGGAAACAGAATTAAATATATTTTTACCTCCAGAAAGAATGCTTAAGGGTAGATGGCAACAGCAGAAAAGTAACCTTCTCCAGTGTCTCCTCAGGGATACCACTGTCTTGGATAACAAGAAACATAGTCTTCAACTACATTTTTGGAAGTGTGAATGTGCAATATGTTATTCTAAAAATCTTGTTTACAAGCAAAGATGTCCATATAAGCATCCTTATATGTAAATTAAATTTTTACTGTTATTATAATTGAAGTCTTGCCAGTCTAATCCTGAAATCATTAATAATACACATTTAATTATTACAGGAAGAGAAAGAATATGTGCATGTAGAAAGAATTTTCAGTGCTATTGGGAGTACTAGTGTAGTAGTTAAAATAATTTTACAAGCAATTCTTTTCTACCCACTTTCCCCTGATGTTTATGTTCTCCTGCTTCTCTGGCTGCTAAGGTTTGGGTCTTCATTCTGGTGTTATGATGATTATTCTGCACCTGAAGACCTGGAGTATATAGTGCATGTTGATGGCTTCTTCCTCACTCTTCAGTCTACCTGGGGTCATTTCTATGTTTAATAATATGCTTTTGTACTGTTTCTTATTCAATTTTGTTCTGCAACTCCAACCTATATTCAAATTTTTTATACATAGTGACTTTCACAATTTGTAGATAGTATTTCTTTGTTTTCTGTTGCCTCTAAAAGCAGATCTGCATTTCTTTAATCAGTCATGTGTGAAAGTTGTTTAAGACTGTGGAATTTCCAGTGATGGGACCATTCATTCCTTATCCCTTATCACCTCAGGACTGCAGTCCTTTATAACACATCCTGCATCACCACTTCTCAAGCCCTCTGCTGCCATATCAGACCTGTTTTTCCTGCTTTGTGTCAGTGTATTAGAGCTGTTAAACCATATAAAGACAACAACAACAAAAAAATCACTGGAGACTCATGTTTGATTAGAAAGATTGCTGCTACAGTTAAAGTAAGTAAAATAAAGGTACAGACAGGTAAAAAAAATCAGACGGAGCAAGCTTTAGCAGTTTCTTTCCAGAGAACTTGTAAATTGAGTACAAATCTAATGATGTGCTGCTAGTAATGGTGAGACTGTATTACAGAGCTACTCAGTGACAAGTACTGGTCTGTGAGCTCAAGAAAGCGAAAGACAAACAAACAATAAGCAAAATACACCTGAAATGCATAACAAATTTCGTAAAGCAAAGGCAAATCTATAAATTCCTGCATTAGTGTGCAAACAGTTGAGTAAAATGGAAAGGCATCACAACAATTATTGCAAATACATCATTCCACATTAGGGGTCTGGACTCAGAAAATGCTAATTTGTGTGAGAACATTTAACATGGATTGAGTAGGAAAATGGGACTTTCAGTGATTATTAAACACCAACTATGTAGAGTTAATATGTGTTAATTGGGCAGTTATGAAGAGTCAATATAGATGGGAAACACAGGTTATCATGCAGTTTGCATTTCCTACAATAGAGTCATGTTGTTTTTGGTAAAATGTTGCCTTTTTCTGACTCCATAAGGAACTAAATGGCAGAAAAAGTCTAATCCTAGAAGACTATGTCTATCTGAGACTTTAAAAGAAATATACTTGAAAACTTCCTCTGCTTATACAGTAAGTCACCCTGAAATTTTCCGCATCTCTCCTGTTTTCTACCTCCTTTCTCAAAATACTACCTAAGTCAAACATTCAAAATGTGACTTGGAAAACTACACACTACTTAAAGTGTCAATGACATTTGCAGTATTAGTATACATTTTCTTTCAAAGATAATTAAAAGTACTGGAGTTCATTTATGCCTATCAGATTGCTGATCTACCCATACATAACTTTGTTGAATGTGTTCTGAAATTCTACTGAAAATGCTGTTCTGCTATTTTCTGCTGAACAAAAGAAGCATGAAGTAATGTCAGCAAAACAACTTGTTACTATTTTACAAGTTTGTGACATATCCATATATCCCTTAACTTCAAAATACAATATGGTGTCAGGAATTGTTTTTTTAATATATTTATGTAGAGGAGGTTTGGTCTCAGCCCCTGCATTGCCCGACCCACATCAGGAGCTGACAGGCTGGCAAGGTCAGGGTGACCTTGAAGCAGCCTGAAGAAGGAGTAAACAACTTCAGACCCCAGATAAACATAGACCCCTTGACACCAAGGGAGCCGTGGCTGCTGCGTGAACAAACATACCTCAGCCAATGGGAGCAGACCACTGCCTCATGAACAAAGGCCCCCAAGACTATGAGAACTTGTTGCGGTCCTCGTGTTCCCCTTGAAACCCTATATAACCTGTTCACCCCCGAATAAAGGGGAATACATTCCTGCTTTTAACCTTAGCACATGGCTCTTATCTCTGTGAGAAACACACATACGACTAGAAGCCCATACCCAGGGTACCGTATCAGGGTGGGCTGGCAAGGACACGAGAAATCCTCTTGCAACGCAGCACCTTTTCCCCAACATATTTATCTTACTTCAGTAGTCTTGATTACAGTCTTAAATATTATTATGATTTTCAGTTATATCCAATTCAAACTATTTCTGACTCTCATGAAACAAAATAAATAAAAGTTCTGTAAAATATTATTATCCCATTTTCGACATAAAGGTTTCACAATTTAGCGCACACACAGATCTGGTACAGTTTGCTTTGTCCATATGTTTAAATACCCTGATAGCTATTTACAAAATAATAGATTAGGACTGAGGAGGAGATGCTCAGGTCTTTGTAAAAATGTGGCAACCAGAATCAGAAAAACAGCTGATTTGAAAGAACGATCTGGATCATTATATTCAAGGTTAATGCAGCTGCCCTCTGCCCTCTTTCTGTATAAATGGTTGTAATTCTGATTTCATTCCTTGCTTTGCCAACATGAAGATATGAATTAGTCAGGAGACTTTGTAAAAATCTGCTCTTGCCCAGAGTTGCCGATCTCTGACTTTCTGCAGTTCAGCGGCTATTTAATTTTAATTGCTCCCCAAGCTTAGGCCAATTCCGGATGGCAAAAGCAGGGCAATAATCATTCACTGCTCCTTTGAAGTTTGAAAAGCCTGCATTCAGATTGCCTGAGGCTCTCATTCTTACATTTATGTGAATATGTAAGCCGCTGAACACTTCTGTTGAACATCTACAACACTAAGTTAACAGGAAATGTCTTGTGAAGTGCAGCTGGATTTTTTTTTCCTGTGGATTTTGTGTTAAAGATCTTAATAAAAATTACTGAAAAAATGTAACAAAAATTTATGAAAATCCATGCTAATGATTTTGGATAGGTGTAGATTTCAGATTATATTGCATAATCCATTCATTAATCCTCTTTGGGAGAATTATTACAACTGTGTACAGCCCCCAGTGCATACTAAAAGTAAATCACAACTACAGTTTCTCAACATGCAAAAATTTCTCTCAAAGCAAAAGCAGTAAATGTTGCCCTGTTGATAGTTTTTCAAAAAGATGGGAGAAATAACTTTTATCCTGTCTCTTCATCCCTCTTTCTCTCCTCGCCAATACCAAAATTTAGGTTTCATGAAGAAAATTACTTCAAGCTCTGAGAAAATCGAAAGAGTGAGTCACTACAGGAGATAAGCTGAAGCTGATGGTGGTGCAGAGAATACCATATTTCCTTGTAGGTGCTTATTTATAGGGAATTCTTTTCAACAGAAAAAAAGAAGTATACAACAATACGAAAAGATACATCTTCTTGAAAGAAGAAAGCAATACATTAAAATAGATTTTTCTGTATGCATTCACACAAAATTAAAAGTGGAGGAAACAGTAAAGCTGAAGTTGTGGCAATACTAATCTAAATTTTCAGTGAAATCAATAAAATTATGTACATTAAAGAAAAAATCCATTATCAAATGAAATGTGTGGTATTTTTACACCCAATTGTATGCTATTTATGCTGAGCTGACCAGACAAAAGGACAAATAAAAGAAATGAGGTGGGGGGAGGGAACAGAAAACAATTTGTAAACATTTGTTCACCTTAAAGATTGTTCCTGTATTTATCAAAGCTATTGCAGAATCTTAAGAAAAAATATAATAGCAAAAGAACAACCATGAACAACCAGAGAATACAAGCACTGGGTTCCAAGAAACCATCTTCTAATACAACATGCTTACTTTGTTCTATTTTCACATTTCTACAGTGAAAAACCTTTCACAAAATTTCTGTTCAGATTTTTCCCTGCACTGTGACTGAAAGTCTTCTCATCATCAGAAGTGCCTTGTGTTTGGGAGGGTGCTCATCTGCTCTTTTGAATTTTGTCACTCTAGCTGTTTTCCCAGCATGACATTCTTCAAACGAGGCCTTTTAAAATGATAGCTGTAGCTGCAAATTGCCTCTTAACATTAGATAAATACAAGCTATGTCTTACTCTGGGTTTCTTTTGCTTACTCCTGAAAACCAACATTTCTCTGATACTCTTCAAAATAATGTCAAGTACATTTAGGGGTTTTCACGAGCAGAGTAGGAAAATGTTATGTTAAATAATGCATTTGATTATACTCTCATCTTTAGCATTATTCTTGTATTAAAATTATAATACTTAGCAACAACAGAAGACTTTTTTTAAATACCCTCATTTCAGTATTGTTACCTATGTTTTAGTAATCACAAGATCAAAACCTGAGTATTTTGCTGATTTGAGTCAGTTTCCAATCTTAAAATAATTCAGCTATTTCTTTAAAAACCCTTCAATATTGTCTAACCTAAAAATTCAGTAGCAACATAAATCTACAGTTTTAGAAAACTTAAAATTACAGCAATCCTTTCTTCCTGTCTCTGAGTTAGGAGGCACTCAAATTCTTTTTCTAAAAGCTATCCAGCATTTGAAGTGCTAATTCTACAGAAGTCTTTAACTATTTAGGCTTTAGTTTAAGCAGACAGTCATAAAACTCATAAAATAACCTGAAATATTCACAATGAAGTGCAAATTTAAGTTAGGTAATATGAAACTCAGATTATGAATATTTTCAAAATAAATGAATTTATCTTTGAAATTACAATACAGTTACTGTATTTTTGGATGTCTGCAGGTATAAGAAATAAAACCATAAAACCATACCAAAATCTACAAAACTCCTGTATTTTTCAAGAAAATCTTTGCTCATGATTATCTGAGAGACACAAGTTCAGCACTTGCATATAACATTTTTAGAAGTCACATAAATAAGTGATCCAGCATAAAAATAGGGATTAATTAGATAGTGTTTTATATGAGGAGGTTTTTCTGATTTTGGATTTGGGATTGGGTTTTATTTTCTCATTTAAATAAAACCCTACTTATTATATATTTTTCCTCAAGTTAGCTTAGAACTATTTCCGAGTTTTAGGAAATGCCAAAGAGTTTCTCAAGATTTATTCTTCTGCTACTGAAGAAACTTTTTGGAGTTATAACTTTGGGTTATTGTTTCAGTGGAAATAGAATCATGTCTGCACTTTCATAAGAAAAGAATACTCAGTATTTAGAATTCTGTGTTAGAACTGTGACAGTTTTTTTAGGAAATGGCATATTTTAGTCATATGACACTTTCTAGTGACATATTTTTAATTTTCTTCAAATTTTCCCTCTGACTTTATTTGTGGAGTTTAGAACTGTTCAAGAAAAGGAGAGCTCGTTTTCCTTCTTTCCCTACATTCCTTTTTTATTTAAAAAAAATAAAAGAAAAATACTTGTGAGTATATTACATTAAATTATGTGTTTAATTGTTTGCCACCTGCTGGGGCTTCAGTTCAAATTATGCTGAGACTTGGTCATTAGTCCATGCAGTTATTTCACGCATGAGAATTATCATTTTTAATTTGGCAGAAGTGAACTAGTACCCCAGCATGTGTCCACAAAATCCACCTCAAAAGAGCAGTAAAATGAGTCAAGTAAGTTGATTAAGACAATAAAGCTATCAGGATAGCTTTGGGGCTAACAAAAATGCTTACTCAATCCCATTTAGTGTTTATAATTGTTTGCGTTTTTTTCATTATTTTTTCTAATGTCACTAATGTGGACTACTAATTCAAGTAGTAAATTAAAATGTCCATAAAGTGAATATGCATCCTATAAATTTACAAAATCACTCATTAGAATTCTAATTATGGATATATTTCACTGGAGAATGTAATATATGGAACTGCATTTATTGAGGTAAAGTCAACATTTTATCTTTGTAGAAAGCCTTCCCAAGTCTTCCAGGAATGAAAGTCTAATTAAGTTACCTACAAAATACAGACAACTTTGTATCAGATACTTCATTTTTCACTGCTATGCCCCATGGAATATTAAAACCTAGAAATATTCTGTTTAAAGTATAAAATAATGGTTCACTGGAAATTGATTTTTTTTTCTTTTTATAATCTGCAACCACTTGAAAGTGAAATGGAGACTTAAAGGATTAAAATTTCTTGTGTAACTGCTAAGATCTTATTCTTTCCACTATAACCACTATGGATTATATTAAAGATCTATTAGGTTTTCGTCACCAATCCTCAGTTTTTCATGTACGTGATAAAACTAATATGAGAGTAGTTTAAAGTTATTTGACAGATTTTTATGTACTGGTAAAGATAACAAATAGTAAGTCTTTTTGGAAACCATTATGCAAATAGAATCTCAAGAAGCTGCAGTAGAAGAAATTCTAAAACTCAAATAGGCAAACAATTAAATACTTTGCAAAAATAAAATATTTTTCCTTTAGCATCTAACTCTACTATTTCAAAGTGTACAGATTTCTTTCCCATATTCTCATTGAAGATGAGGCACAAATACTGATAGTTCTGTTTATAATGACATGACCTATTTGTCTCCTAAACTCTTTCTTTCCTTCAATGGACATGTTTACTGACCTCTTATTGAGTGTTTCTTCCATTTCTCTATGTATTCTTTTAAGTCAGATGCCAAAAGCCAGACATGGTAGCCACTGAGGCCTTATAAATACAATTACTGAAAAACTCTTACACAGAACTGCTATTATTAAATCACAAATGTGAGTCTCCTTTTTACTTCAGCAGCATTATACTCAGCTGGTGTGTTTGGTTGGCCTTGGCTGGCTGCCTCATGGCCATGAAACTGCTGTATTGCTCCTCCACTATCAACATTATACAGGGGACAACATACAACAACAAGCTTACAGGTAGAGATAGGGACAGTGAGATCACTCATCAAGTACCATCACAGGCTAAACAGACTTGACTTGGGAAATTAATGTAATTTATCATGAATTAAACAAAGAAGGATAAAGAAAAATAAGAAAAATAGCTTTCCCACTCCTTCCGTTCCTTCCCCAGACTTAAGTTCACTGCCAACTCTTTTACCTTTCCGTACCCCACCAGACCTGAGCATCACAAGGAAAGGGGAATGGAAGTAATAGTTCAGTTCCTGCCACTCTTTCCTCCTCACATGTGTTCTCTGTTCCAGATTCCCATGGAAAACAGTGCTCCACAGGATCCTGCAATGTAGGTCCTTCCAGTGGGCTGCAGTTCTTCAGGAACTGCTCCAGTGTGTGTCCTTAACACAGGTTGCATTCTGTCAGGAACAGACTGCTCTAGCATATGTCTCCTATGGCATCACACATTCTGTCAGAAAATCTACTCCCTTACGGCTTCCTTTCTCCAAAGGGTCACAGATCCCCACAGGAGCCAGCTCTACAATGAGTTTTCCACAGTGTCACAGCTTCATTCAGGGCACATCCACCTACTCTGGCTGGGGGTTCTCCACAGCCTGCAGAGTGAATATCTGCTCTACCATTGATCTCCATTGACTGCATGGGGGAAACTTGCTTCACCATGGTTGTCTTCACAGGCTGCATCATCCATGGCTGACTTAGCTTTGATGAGTGGCAGGAGTGACGTGGTCATTGAGGAGGAATCCTCTCCTCTGGTTTTGGTAAACAGTTTGGTTTTCCCTCAAACTAAGACATGAGGGTATTTTAAAGTGTTGGGAAACAACAGAGAAACTTCAAATGAAAAATTTGCAGATAAATTATTCAGTATACACTGATTATTTTTAATTATAATTTTTCATTTACATTTCCTGGGAAGAAATATGTAATATGTGAAGAAAACCATATATCAGCTCTGTTACATGTAATTTCTGTTGATAACTGTGTAACTTTTCTTGAGATTTAGTGCTAGCAATTACTTTCTCAGAGACTTTTTGTGTGACCTTAACTGTCTTTTTCTGTCCCAGTTCTTAACAGAAAAAAAGAATTACAATATTATTTTTAACAGTTATGTCTGTTGTGTAGGAGTACAGTCTCTGAGGAGATAACAAACTTTAACTAGATAAATGTCTAGAAACTGACTTTACCTTTAAAATGAGGGGGGAAATAAAGCAAACTGTTAATTTTTCCTAAACTCATCATGCAATGTGTTCTGCTAGTTTCTCCTCTAGTGACCTCTTTTATTGGCCTACTCTAAAAGACTCCTTCTTTCTCTTTGGCTAATTCAAAGGTTTTATGCATAAACTCTTTACTTGGACCACAGAGTCAGGCACATCTGTTTTTGTTCTTGTTAAATAAAATGTAATTTAGCAATCTATTAAAAAAACCAAACCAAAACAAAAACAAAGAACCACAAAACCCCCAAAAGATGCACAACCCCCCCAAATACCTGCCATATTTCTTTTACTGCAAGTTAGCCAAATCATGTTTGAAGCTCATTGTGACTGACTGAAGCAAAATGCTTGCATTCTTAGAGTTATCTATAAGGTCTATTGAATCTACCACTCTTCAAAATATTTCAAATTTTACTTTTATTTAAATTTTCTATCATTTCTCATTCCCTGTGTCTCTAAATAAGCAAGCAGAGCATGCCTGAAAATAACTTCAAAGCATATGCAAGATGCAATCTAGAGTAATGCACACCATGTAGATGGTTAATTATTGCAATAATAAAAATGGGTATGGTTCCTAGGGTTTTTTCCTTTTAAATTTAGTGAAGATGTAGGAAACTGTATATTGTTAGCAATCTGTATTATAGTAAGTATGGTGTTTCTCAGGTCTCTATCTTGGAACTGGTGCTCTTTAATATATTTGCCAATAACACGGAAATGAGGTCTAGCACACCCTTGGTGAGTTTGCAGATGACAGAAGCTGAGCAGTGCAGTTGACACAGCAGACTGAAGGGATGTTATCCAGAGGGACTTGGACAAACTTGAGATGTTCATGATGTTCAACAAGTGCAAGTACAAGGTGCTGCACTGGGGTCAGGGCAATCCCAGACATGAGTACAGACTGGGACAAGAACTCACTGAGAGAAGCTCTGCAGAGAAGGACTTGGGATTCTGGTAAAATGAAAAACTGGACATGATCAAACAGTGTGTGTTTGCAGCCCAGAAATCCAATAACATCCTGGGCTGCATTAAGAGAGGAGTTTCCAGAAGGTTGAGGGAGGCGATTCTGGGCTTGTACTCTGTACTTCTGAGACCCCATCCTGCATTCAGCTCTGGAGTCCTCAACAGAAGACTGTTGTGGAACTGTTATAAATGGTCCAGAGGAGGGTACTAAGCTAATGAGAAATCTCGAGCACCTCTCACATGAAGACAGGCTGAGAGAGTTAGGATTGTTCAGACAGTAGAAGAGAAGGCTCTGGGGAGACCTCAGAGCAGCCTTCCAGTACTTATAGGGGCCTCATAAAAAAGAGGGAGAACAACTCTTTGCACAGGCAAATAGTGATAGGACAAAGGGTAATGGCTTTACACTGAAAGAGGATAGGTTTAAATTAGATAGTAAGAAAACCTTTACTGTGAGAGTAGTGAAGCACTGGAGCAGGTTGCCAAGAGAAGTTGTGGATCCCACATTCCTAGAAATGTTCAAGTGGATCCTCTCTCTGGCAGTGATGCCTGCACAGTATGTCCAGCTGTTCTAAAGTAAGTATGTCCATTAAAAGTGTAAAAGCATTGTGTTGTTGTGACCCAAGTGCAGGATTGAGCATTTTGCCTTATTGAACTTCATGTAGTTGTCCACAGCCTACTGATCCAGCCTGTCCAGATCTCTCTGTACAGTTTTCCTACCCTCAAACAGATCAACTCTCTTACCCAGCTTGGTGTCATCTGTGAACTTGCTGAACATTGTTAAAGGAAGGCATAGTTAAAGGTCGGAACTGAACATATAAATTCACTAAAGGTATAATGAGACAGACACTTTGCTTTGTAGTAATAGACTTAAGTCAGAAATTGGATGAAATATGACTAGTTTTGTTTTGAAGTCATGGCACTTAACAAAATAGCTCCTGGAAGAAACTCTGGATCAGGTGAATTTGCAAGTCTTTTCTCCTTAAGACTGCTGATTATCAGGATATCCTCTTGGTGTACTGATCCTTTCTATTTCAGACCTTAGAGTGGACTCTGAATGTAAGTTATTGACCATATAATTCTTTAAATAACTTGGATAGTGAGTTAGATATGTCTAGAGTATCCCAGGACTCTAGTTTTAGGAAAAAAAGCATGAAAAGATATTCTGATTTTAGTGACTGACTTTAAAATCAATGTTTTTACCAAATACTGGCAAAGTAAATTCCTTCTAAAGTCTGAAGTTGGTGACACAGTTTCAAAGGCATATAAAGGCAGACAAAGGTACATAAGTACACTGAAATTATACCAGTGTTGGATATATCTACCTAGCACTTAATTAATTGCAAAGTTTTCTCTAACAAACTGTCAGACATTTCACAACTACCAATCTAAACATGCAACCCCACATCTTCCCTTCACTTTCTCAGAATAGAAATTAGCATTTTAAATCCACATTCAGTCCTGTTCCTTGGAAACTATTCATATGCAAAACTCTCCTCAGCTTTTAACCCCATTGGGAAAGCCCTGGTCTCCTTTTCACTGGACCACAGAGCACTCCCTCCAAGTTTAAATTATGACAACAAAGGTCTACAACTATATTATTATAGGATGAAGGCCTGCTGACTGTAAAACAACTAAAATATAGCATTCAAAAATAAATATAATAAAGTGTATTCCTGGTGTCTCCTGTTGATTAAACAGGATTCATATTTCAGTTACAGGTTAAATAATTCTGCGATTAAAACTGAAACTACAGATACATTGGAATTAGTAGAAAAGTGCATAGTGTATAGGAAACCAGTTACAAAAATGTAAAACAAAAATGTCACCAGAATTTTTTGGACTTGGATTGCTGCAAGCTCTTTGTTTCTAACAGAGTGAGCAATATGTGCCATGAATGATTCTGTCACAATAAAGGAAGTCAATTACTAACCCAAATTATTCTTGTGACTAGTTCATCCCTAGAATGCCTACCATAACAGGAGTATGAATTGAAGGTATGTATTGTACAGAGGTTAGTTGTACACAGTGCAGAAACAGATGCTGCAATCCATTGTAATCAGGAAGTTACACAGTCAGTCAAAAGTTATGAACTACCAACTGTGCCTCTGTAAGTAAAAGGAGAGACTTATTCAGATAAAGAAACCAGTATGGGATCATAAAGCAAGTTCTTGGAGTCTGTTGAAGCCAACTTTTGGATGCAGCAGTTGAAGACAGATCTAAGCCTTTTTAGGCTTTGTTTCCTATCAATAAGAGCACAATGACTAAGTACATGAAATTAAAAGCTAAATTGAGTAAGAAAAATCACAGTGAATGGCAAAGTTTATTTTCAATAGAGAAAAAATATGGAAGATAGGATAGCAAAATTTGTAGATCCAAATCAGCAGACCCTCACAGGAAACATACAATGGAAAGTTTCATAAAATAACATTGCAGGTAATAGCCACAGAATAGTGGAAGAAAGATATAGGTATTGCAGAAATACCCACTCGGAAAAAACAGGACCTCAAAAATGAACTGAAAGGAAATAGGTAAAAAACACACAAAATGAAAGAAACAGACAACTTACTAAATTACTAATTTAGATGTAAGATAAAAAAGTAAGCTTACAGTAACAAAATAAAAATATACAATATAAGAATAAACCAAAAAGAAATAAAGATAGTTAAAAGAAATAATATTAATTTTAATAATAATGATGATAATAATAGTAAAAATAAGAAGGTTATAGGAACAAAAATACATAAATATTTTACATTCTTATTCCTTCCTCACTCTGGCTTGTTAAAGTGTATGTTCCACATTCTGGCCACAATTTGTACTCTCTGTCTTTAGCTTTCAGGTAGATTGAGAATAATAGTAACTGCATGTTATTTAGGAAGCACAAATATAGAAGGCATATGACTAGGCAAGCAGGAGACATCATGACTACACTTCTAATTCAGAAGTCTTGACTCTAAGTACTTGAAATTATATGGAATAAAATGGAGACATATTGCCAGTTTCAAAAGGAAACTTTTTTCATGTATCCTCAACTCCAGAACTTCAGCAAATAATAAAAAATCTGTAACTGCTTAGGAAAGAATAAGTTGATAAAGAAATATGACAAGACTTAATGAATATATCACATAATTGCAATTTTTATTACTATTTTTGTGGGATTGCTGAGCACATTTCATGTTGCATTCTTATAAATAAAGTTTAGAAATACAGTCTAAATAGCTCTTTTTCATTGACTAATAGGAACATCATGGTAAAATTGACAAAAAGCAAGAGTATTACTAACCAGAATTAACTTGCTTTCTGAAATTTTGTAACTGCAGTAAAAAACACATGAAAAATCATCTGAACATTGCAAGCATGGGAATTTTGCAATCAATCACAAACTGAAAGTAAATAATGTCATAATGTGGTAAAAGCTCAAGCTCATAATCATAGTAGCTGACAAACAGGAGTTTGTCATGTAAAATATTTGGAGTAATCCACATGGTATAGTTGAGATTGATAACTTGGAGTTCAGTTCTGAGCATCATACTTGAAGTATCTGAACCAGACTGTGTGAACCAGGCAGGTCACAAAGAAAAGTAAAAAGAAAGAATGAGGTCTGGAAAACATAACCTGCTAGAAAAAGTTAAAGGTTTCTGTTGAATTAGACAAATGAAGAATGAGAACAGATAGGATAATGTACATCAAACTTATAAAATAAATCATATCGCAGCAGTAATGGAAGGCTAAAGTAAACAACACACAAAATCTTTCAGTCTGTAAAAATAATTAAACTGTTAAAAAAAATTACCTTTTAATCTGCCTAAAACAAAGTTAGACAAAAACCTGCAAAACAAAATTAAATATAAATGACACTGTTATATAAATGACAAAACACTGAACAATTTCTAGGGCTCTTGTTCCTCTGTTTCCTGTAGGTGCTGTAAATGCATGATATGAGACTCTAGGAAAAGAAATAGAAGATTAGCTCACAAAATGTTGTCTCAGGTTTTGTAATTCTTTTAGTAACAATACAAATTCAAACAACCTTGTTGAACAAAGTCATTGATCTCTTTTTAATTCTCCCCTTCTCCCTCAAAAGAAACAAGACAATCCTAACAATCCTTAATAAATTAATTACTGGAAGTGAACAGTCAAAAGGAAGTGATTTTTGTCAGGCATAGCATTCAGTACTTTTCCTCAAAGTGTGCAGTACAGATTGCGTTGGTGTGTTTGTTGCTGTTTAGCTGACTGCACAAGACTGACAAGCAATTTCTTTGAAACATTTTAAGCTTTCTTTGTCAGCAAAAAAATCAAGCTTTCAATGTCTGTTCTGAAGCACTGATAATGTGCTTAGGAAACTTCATGACTGACCAAGTTTGATGACATTACAAGACAAGCCTTCATCAGTTATATAGGGACCATATTTCAACCAAAAGAAAACCTGGAGGGTAAGAGGGTGAGCTTTGCTCCAAAAGTGATGAGTTGAACAACCTTCCACTTAAAATTTTGTAAGAAGATGTTTTTTGATTAATTTCAACCACAATTTAATAAAAATTAAGAAAAAGAAAAAAAAGAAAAAGAAGTTCTAACTCACAAAGAGTTTAGCCTCATTTTAATCTCAGCCTCTGAGTGTCATGGAACTTAGAGGAAAAAAGTGGATTTATCTACCACTGAACACAAGTAACTGCATATTGGCCCCTTTGGAGATGACTATAGATAAAGGGACCTTAAAAATAATTTTCCTGGGAAAACTGTAAACAATTAACAACTAGTGACAATCTTTAATTAAAAGCAAATGATACATTTAGCTGAAAGTCAGCATAAGCCTCAAGACTAGGGAAGTGAAAACATGAAATGCATAATAAGTATATATTCCCTCTATTTTTTCTAATTTAGAAATAGTTTTTCCCTAAACACACTTTGAAATGAAGACATATAAATAAAAGTTCATCAAAGTATTGATAGAAAGGTATTCTATTAAGATATAAGACTCTTCTTGAAAGAGAATTGATGTAATTTGGCATTAAAAACATAATTAATAAATTGTTTTATAAATGGGGTCCTTAGTTTCTAAATGTAGCATCTGTGTATATGTTCTATTCATTTTATTGATTAATTGCTTGAGGGCTTTACTTCTTGTTATTGATTATATTAATTTTGAAATGATGCCAACAAAGAGAAATCATTTAAAATGCAATAGCTAAAAAGAAAATGTCATATAACAGTGGAGTGTCAAACATTAAGTAGTGCTTTAGAAGAAAAAAATAGGAAGAAAACAGTATGGAAGAAAAAATAGCAATATATTTTCATAAGGTATCACAAACATATATAACAATGTTACACTGTTTCTTGTAATTAATAATATTTATCTATACTTGCGTGTGTTTATAAATATCTCCATATATTTAAAATATTTGCTTTCCTATGATTTTTCTCCAAATAAACAAATGTTGTTGTATTTGTGTGAGTGCACTTGTGTAGGGGTGGGGTGCATGAAAGCCCATGTAACTACCACTATGTTGATCAATGTGCATTTTGTGTATAATGTCATCCAGAAACATACCTGACTACTTACTTGATATTTATTGTCTCCCTAGAAATAAGGCATGTGCAGAATATAAAACTGAAATCCCTAGCTGAGTTTACAGTACAGATTCAACACACATTCAACTAAAAACTGAAAAGGGAAAGTAAATGGATTCACACTATTATACAGAAAGAAGCTTAAACCAGAAAGTAAATATATAAGAGAGGGATTATCTGAAATGTTATTGTCTTCCTAGACACAGTTAGCTATCTGGAAACTCTATTAATTATCCCTTTGAGACTAAAATTTTGATCTTCAAGTGATTCCTTTACTTCAGTAGCCATTTTAAATGGGAAGCAGTTAGGATGTTAGTCTGGTTTTTTTTGTTTATAGATTTTCATCAAGAAATTTTTGTTATATTACTTATGGAGCCCAAGAAAGAAAAGCTGAGAAAGGGGTAGGGAAATGCATTCCCTGCTTTTCGAATAACCAGCTCTAAAATTTTGAAATCGAATAATCTGATCTCATATCTGATGTTATTAAACTTGTAGGGTGTAAGTGTCACAAGGGTAAGAAGAGGACAGGAAATTAAATCATGACATAAGTGCTAGTCAGTAAGAGAAAAAGGCAACTTGATCTAGGAACAGAGAGAAGGTCTTGATTAGCACTCCATCCTCCAGTAGTGTAGTTTATAAAAATATGTTGCCTACTCAGAAAAAAAAAAAAAAAGAAAAACAATCTCTGAATTACGTGCATTTCTTTGTGATAAAAAGTCTGTTTTTCTTTCCTGAAGATAGTTTGTTTGCAGCATGATTCCAGACTGCTGGAATGGAGACAATGGAGTTGACTCCACTTTATTGTATGCCTAGGACGCTGCCTTAATTTAATCCAGTAGTTGCGCAAGATATGATTCATCCATATTTTGACTAAATAAGGAACCTCAAGGTTGCCACTGTGATATGTTTAGACATCATGCACCTAATATCAATCGTTATAGTATTATTTTCTCTTTATTGCTTTTGTTTTAAGATGCCAATATGTTATTTCATTCTGACAGCTACTGTTCTTGCTTACACCACACACAATGTACTGATACCCACATTCCATTTCAATTCTAGCAGTATTTTCATCTGAAATAAGGTTCTAAATGTCTTAACATTAGAAAAGAACTGTGACCAAATTCCTAAAATTTTACCTTATAGGTAGGTCTCAATATAAAATGTACATCTGATTCATTATTTCTTGAAGACACTTAACATTTTATACTGATTGTGATCATCATTGAGGCAGTACAGAGCAATATAACCATGCCAGACTCTGCTTTTGTTTTGTGTTGTTTGGGTTTTTTTGTTTTGGTTTGGTTTTTTGTTGGTTTGGTTTTGTTTTTTGTTTTGTTTTGTTTGTTTTGTTTTGTTTTGTCTGCACCTCTGTTAATTCAGAAGTTGTTTGTATATGGCACTATAATATGATGAGAAGATAACTGTCACTGGAAACCCAACTCATACTCACCTGGAAAAATCATAAGGATATCAGCTTCCACAGAAGATTAAAAGCTCTGGCACAAGCTAAGAGATATGTAACTGTACACTAATATATCTTAGAGGAGACACATGCATTTTACAGGGTTATAGAATGAAATATTTATAACCTGGAGTGTAAAAGATAGCAAGCAGTTACTTGAATAGAGGTCTTAAAGCAAAACATTTGTGTGTTGTACTTTTAAGGCAGTAATCATTCCTGATAAAATTCAAATTAAAATTGAAGCAGAAACACTTTTTTTTAATAATTATTTTGCCAAATACCTATGTGTTTCTAGGAGTTTCTGACTGTCTGGGAAGTTTCCAAAAGTACATTTTCATGTAGTTTATTGAAATCAATTCCTTCCTTAGATATACACTAGAATAAGTAGAATTTGGAGTTGAATGAATAGCTCTATTTTCCTAAATCACACTGTGAAAGTTCATTCCTGGTTCACAACCTGCTCTGTCTTACACAAGGTCTTGATTCAGGGTCTTGGAACATTGATCTTTCTGCTATTGACCTCGTCCTCATTTAACACTGCAAAGGTAAGAAAACAAAGCCAAACTCCCAAACTGAACACCAAGCTCAAAAATAATTCAAGTAATCGTGATATGAAACAGAAAAATTTTTAAAAGTTGATTTGTTTTTATAAGATAATATTCCTACCATCAATGAATTTCAGATATTTTTTCACATAGACATAGAGCACTGGCATCTGGAAAGACCATTGAATCCCAACCACCATCCATTCACATTTTGTCCAAATTTCCTATGTCAAGATTATACCAAGAAACACAGATTGTCTATTCTTTTCAGTGAGAGCAAAATTGAATTCATAACATTATAACAATAAGCAGAATTAGAGAGAGATAAATAGTACACACTCAGAATGCACAAGTATTCAAGTAGGATTTCTACAATTGTGTATGATTTTTTACAAATGTTATTTATATTCATAACAAAAATGTTATTTATATTCATAACAAATATCTTCATAAAAATAAAAATTATTCTGTCCATGTGAATATTATGTGTTCTTTACTTTGCTCGTGTTTGTTACTGAACCTGTACACATTTGATGGCATTTCCTTATTATCATTGAATATTGCTTTTGATTTAATATTACTCTAGATTTTCTGATGTTGTGGGGGGTTTATTTTGTTTGGTTCAGTTTGGTTTTTTTAGGATTAGCACAGTTTTTGTCCCTTGGAAAATTATAGTAAATCTCAAAGTCATTTAGCTTGTTAAGCATTTCAGAACTGATTTATTAATTTGATGCTGGCATTCATAGATCAGGCTGTGAGCCCTGTATGTGACCACATTAGAGAAAATTTATTTCCATGAGCAGTGCCATTGATTACTGCTCAGAACAATGGATAAGAGGATGACAGTCTGACCTTAGATGATCTTAATACTTTTAAAATTAAAAATCAGTTTATAAAGATTAAAAGTTTATATAATCAGAACCACCTTGTGGGAGGTGCGTGTGTCTATATGGAAGAGGAAGGGATGGGTCAAACCTCACAGAGGTGGGGTGGCATCGTGTCCCTCATGGCAGGGCCTGGAGTCCACAATGGGGAAGCCCTACAGCAGCTGTCAGTCACAAACAGTGCAGGAAAACTATAACACTCCACAGGTCCTGGAGCCCCTGACGCAGCTCAGTTTAGCAGAGACAGTGAGAATACGGCCCTCACCCTGGCCTGGAACCCCAGAGTGCCTGGGGGGTCAGAGGTCCCACCTGGGGGATCTGGCTGTAGAGACTAGCACAACTAAAACCAGAGGCATAGGGGTGCCACGTGTCATGACTGCCACCTTGACATGTGGGAGCTGGTCTTCCACAAAGTGTCAGACCATCTCTCTCTTTTTCTCCTTCTCTCTCTTCTTGCTCCTTCAGTTTCTTGTTCTTTACTCCTTTCTTAATATTTTGGGTCGCTTGTAGCAGGAGGAATTGGATTTGACTTAAGTGTTGTGGAGAGAATGGATCTTGGCTTGGATGCTGTTGATGAATACGTGCTAAGTTGGCATTGTGGTGGAACATTTTGTCTACCTTGTGTAGTGCCCCTTTTGAACATTTGCCAAGTTTGCTTATTTTCTCCCCTCGATTAAAAAAGAAATTTCTTGGGAACAAGTCTATGGCTTGTTCTCTTGACTTTTTCTTAAGGTATTAAAGAACCTTATATATAAAAATATTAAGTAAAAGTCTTAGCAGAGCCTCTGAGCCTGCACCTCTGGGGCCGGAGTGTTACATAGGCAAACGGAAACTTTTTTCTGTGTTATTTAGTCATTGATAAAGATAAAATCTTATTGCTTTGTACACTCTTCAGAAAAAGGACTGACATAAGTTTTAGATATTTTTTAGACCTATAGAGATATGTCCTGTCTAGATGAAATTTAGATTCCACTGTGTCATGGACAGCAATGAAGATGACAACAACTGTAATATTAACAAGTGAAAGGTTCAAAAGCAGGCTTTGGACAAGATTGCTCAGTTCCATTGCAACATGAAATCAAAATCATTGTTTGAACAATCTATATTTATTCTCTATGCCTCCATTATTTTTAATTTAGTAACAGAAAAAATTAGCTTTTACTCCTGCAGTGTCTGAGGGCTGTCAGTAGCAGTGTGTTATAGAACCAAAATATTGCCAAAGTATTTTTGAATATTGATAAATATTTATGTATGAAGTAGGTAGTAGAAAACTCCTGTGTGCTGCAAATAAAATTACAGATTTTGAAAAGTGGCAGCGTATTGTAAAATAATCCATTTCCAGTGGAATCTGTGAGCTTCAATGTTGGGGTTTTTTCTACTTAAAAGAAAGCACTGGATTAGTTGTTAATAGGTTTGAGACACTGTGTAGTTAACTAGTAATTGTGAAAAACTATGCAAGTGAAGAAATACAGATTTATGCAGAGTAAGTTGTAGGTGTGTTAAGGCAGCAGCATTAGACTAGTTAATGGAAATTGGACAGTATGAATGAACAAAAAAACCCAAACCAAACAAACCCCAAAACAACTGAAATCAAGCTAGTTTGGTGCAATTTTCTATGCATAAGAGCAGTAGTATAAGAAGATTAAAAATTTAATAAAATTTGCGTAAATCAGAGAAATACAATGTTGCCTGAAAATCTGTAGAGAAAAAAGCCTTCAGGCCAATTTTAGTGAGAGGTAAGAGACCAGTGGCTTTAATGAGCACCCAGACTCATCCAGGAATACATGTTGGCACACGTGCTGAACACTGATTTTCCATGTTTTTTATTATATTGTCCACTTAATCCCCATTTTACACATCTCTTGGTCCAGCCCCATCCTGCCCCCAGCACACCCCATCAGAAATTGAGTCTGGGGGAGATTGGGACCCTCTGTTCAACATCTTCATCTTCCTCAGCACACGTAGGGTACTTGGAGGTTTTCCAGTGTTCTTAGCCCCCGAGGTTGTTGGCCTATGTTTGTGCCTCATGCTGCAGACCTTCTGGTATTATTCAGTTTTCTACCTTGAAAAGAAGACTAAATAGCTTAATGGAATTTGAGGCATTGATATGGGGCAGGGGTTGGCATGTATGAACATTGAACTTAATACTAACATATTAAAGTCTGCATTTTCACTGCAATTACAATGACTTCTAAAATCTATACAAGTTAGAAAATCAGAAAAAAATCAAAAACCCTCTAAGGCATCAACAATTAAAATTAAAGGAAAAAAAAAGCTCTGAAAAGAAAAAGGTGTGCTCTAACTTTCAGATTGCCAGAGTTCCCTAAATTCTCACAAGGAAATAAACGTAACTGCCTCAATTCTCCCTGGTGAAGCCAGTCATACGTTCCTCCTTTGTGGACCTGGTAGTTACCTTAATGGCTCCTGGGAAATACTGAAACCAAATTGTAATTCTGAGTAACTAGAGGAAGCAAAAAGCTAAAATATTTCATCCCACTCCATTTCCCTTGTTTTCCTATTGCACAGATACTGGGTCTTTAAAAAGAGGGATTCTTGGAATAGGGTAGCATGTGCTTGGGAAATAAAGTATCTCAAAAAGGACAGTTGGCTGTTCTTTATAAGTATGAGGAAGGTGCACTGCATGGGTCCTTGCACTGGAAACTTAAGTTGGATCAGATAAAACTGTTCCCAGCCTTTATTTTGTTGAATCCAGCTGGTGTATAACTATTCTTGCATACACAGGATCAATCTCTATGGCTTATCTGAAACACACAAAAAACACCACCCAACTATGTAAATTATATAAAAGATTGTCCTGCATGACTATATATGCATTTGCAGGAACAATTTCTACTCTTTACTAGCACCCTATCCACACATGTTGTGATCAATGATGCAGCAAGATACATGTGAGAAGTTGCTGAAGGGACCAGATTCTCCCTACCAGAGTGATAAACACACTGAAACCAAAAAATCTGTGCAGGCACAGCAGGAGATACCTGGAAGGAGTCTTCAAGGCAGTCTAAAATGCCCACTCAAAGAGCTCCTTTATCAATGAGTCAAATGCTTAACTGAGAAGGAGAGGAGGGGAGATGTCCAAAACAAAATTTTCAAGGCAAAAGCTATATGTCATATTTCAGCTATTTAGTGTAAAAATTACACATGTGTCTCTGTTTGTTGAATTCATAGCTTTGAATCTCTTCTGAAGTTGGAAGCAGAATTTTTCTTATATGAACTTGAAAGAAGTTATTTTCTTGTGGGTTTTTCTTTTGGTTTGTTGGGAGGGTTTTTGTTACAAAAGACAGTAGGAGTAGAAAGTATTGCAATCTGAAGAGTAAGCATTAACATCAGAATACTATATGGAAACTAATATCTAAGATTTAGGTTCAGTTATTGGAGCTTGTTCTTCACTAAGTATGACTACCAGGCATGAAGTCTGCATGGCAGTGGCCAGTCTCCACGTGTACATGGCAGTGTGCAGGGCTGCTAGTTCATATCTCAAGATAGATATAACCTGTTCTACTGTGCAGTTTTGCCCTTTATTCCTCAGCTGAGAAACATGTAATATTGCTATAAGGGTTTTTTTAATTCTAGAACTATCTAATTCAGAAGAAATCTAAACGAATTCTGGTTCTAGAGATATCTTGCTAAGAGCTAGCTACAGTAGCTGTGGTTTGTGAATCACTGCATTATGTATACATTGCTGATGAAAAGCATTTGCAAACTAAGTAATTGGCCTGCGCTTCAGTTCCCTATCTGTAATTGGAAGATAGCAGCATTCCTTTTGTCTTTCTCATTTAGACAGAAGTTCCAAGGCTCAGAGACTCTTTTATTATTGTGTTTGTTCAGTGGTTAAATCAATATTATAATTCCATTTCAACAAATAGTTGCTAAATATGCATGGAAATACGTAACCAGCTAAAAAGACAAATAAAATTTTTATTTACAATTGAAATTACAGGCAAGTTACAGAAGGCAACCTGTGTGATACAAATTTATCCCTGGTGGATCATTCTTAATCTTTAAATTGCAATATGGGAAGAAATCCAATTTTTCATAGCAAATATTTCACTTTAGCTAGACTGTTAGGGGAAAATATGCCCCAAGTGTTTTGGGGGTAGATATTTACAACTAGCCAATAAAGCTTATGCTGAGTTCATCAGAGTCACTCCTCTCCACACCTCAGGCTAAACTCCAAATGTGGTTTCTGAGAAAAGCAGATAGCTCTCTTGCATTTCTTCAATAATTTGCAGACAAAGATGACATATATTTCTGAACTCTGAAAAATATCAACTTTAGGGTTTCATGAATTAGAAGCTTTGTTTTAATGACAGAATTCAGATTTCTCATCTTGCCTTGAACTATCACTTTTTTTTTTTTAATGGTCTTTTCTTTGTATTTTAACTTCCTAACTTGTAAAAAAATTGTAAGATTTTATTGGTGTGCTGACCATGCATCCTCGACACTGTATTTTCTGCTCAAGGGGAAAAATGTTCACTTGCAAAACTGAAACTTGATTTCACGCTTCTTGGAGAAATTCCACATACTTCAATTTATAGTGAACACATATAAAAGTTTGAAGTGTGAGACATAGTGCTCTAGGTGTAAGGAAGACAGAAGGATCCAAATATCTTCCTGCCTTAAAAGCATGTATTCTTCCACAATTAGAAGAAATCACTTTACAGAATATGAATTTTTACAGTGAATAATATGAGACTATAACAAATGAACTAGACTAAGGATCACCAAATTACAATATACTATTATGACTACATTGTTGTTTAAACTATTTTTACCAGTTCTGTGAAAGAAAATACTGGGGCTTGTCAGAAACATTATAAATACTATTGATTAATCAATCAGTTTGAATTTTAGAGCCAGAAATATCCAGTAGTTACTCTCAAAGCCTGTATATCTTGTATTTTTCTTGTATATTTAAATAATACGTGCTTCTTATTCCAATTTTTATTCATATATCATGTCCATGACAAAAGTATCTGATGTCCTCTCTTAATGCACAGGGGACTCTGATGGAAGTGTTTCAGTACTTAACAAGATGTCTTCCTTTAATGGACTTCAGTTCACAAATGAAAACACACTTGCATTGTACCCACTGTGATTAAACTATGTTATCACAGACACAATGTTGAAGGCGAAAGTTAGGGCAGGAAAAAGTGTTTTCTTCAACAAACAAACCAAACATTTAGGAGCCTAGACAAAAAGCCATTTAAAAGTCTAAACTGTACACCTGATATGTCAATAAGTTTATCTCATTTAAAAAAAATACTGACAAGAATTCATGTTTATTCATACACATATTATATATGCATGATTTATGTCTCCTTTCCCTCTGGATATCAGACCAAAACAAGAATTCTTATGCAATTTGCAAGCAATTCAAGTGAAGGAATGAACTAGATCCCAAAAATATACATGCTAGGCTGCACAAGGGAAAGCTTACCTGCAGGACAGAGACAATAATTATTCCACTCTACTTGACACTTTTTCAACTTAATTTGGAACATGGTGTTCCAATGCCTTTTTCTGTACAAGAGCATCATTGATGAACTGGAGGGAATACAGCAGAAGGTCATCACAGTGGCCATAAAGCTCAAGCACAACATGTACATGAAAAGTCAGAAAATTTGGGTTCATTCAGCCTACAACTATAACAGAAAGCAGTCCCAATACAAATAAGCTAATGATAACTAATAGTCCTGAACTTGAATAAAAGTGTACTGAAACAGTGTAGCAGTAATTTATAAGGATTCCGTAACACCATGATGTCATAATCAGAAACAGTTTTACTTAATTATGTAAGCAATATGATCACCAAGGAAGCTAACATGGATGGGTGTAACTGCATGTAGGAGGTGGAAGGAAGAAGTTGCCAGAGAACAAGAAAAAGGAAATATAAGTTTGTTAAAAGGCAGTACAGCTCCTCAAGTGTACAAGGAGACTAGCAAGACAACAGAAAACAAGAAAAGCAGTATCAAAAGCAAGGGATGGAGGCAAATGCATAAAAACATCAGGTGTAAACAAATTAAAACTGTGAAGAAATAAAACAAGTCCAAATGTCTCTCTGATTAGGATCTCTCAAGTTGGATAATACACACCTTGGCCAACAGAGCTACCAAGAAATGCAGGCACCTTAACCCACAAAGCTGCATTCGCTTCACAGTATGTTGAATTCACAGCCAGTTTAAAAGTGTTAAAGACCAAGATTTTTGCATTTGTAGTGAAGGTGGTTAATACTGTAAAAGAAATTACTACCAGCAATAAGCGCATGCTTAATAAGTGTAATCAGTAAAGTTTTAAAATTTAAAACTGACTTGACTGATCAGTCTTATAAACACTCTGTCATAGCAATCTCTAGGTCTCTGATGTGTGAGTGTATAAATATATATTAAAAACCCCCACTGTGAATACATATATATATATGTGAGTGTGTGTGTCTATGTATATATATCTTTTTAATTGCAACAACAAAAAGGGAAAGACCCTCCTTACAGTGACTGATTCATGGGTCTTGGTTTCAGACTAGAATTGGACTACTTAAAAAACAGTCTTGTTATTACAAATAAGACAGCATGTTAACACAATTCTTTTTTCTCAAAATAGGCTACTTCAGCTGGTTTTGCTTTTTAATTTATCTACAGTTACTTGTCATTTTGATTCTTTCCATGACCTTCTGCTCTGGTTGTAGTAAAAGCTAGTTAAGATCAACATTCAATACTTGAGAGCATATACTCCTATTGGTGTATACATATGAAAAGAATAAATTATTGATAATATTAATATAATAATAACTGACACCGTTTAACCTTTAGCTAAGGAAACCATATCACTTTGCAAAATATATGTGTGTTACAGATTTTTGACAGAAGAATAAACTCATCTGTCACTGAAAGTCAGATACATCTTAGTTGAAAAGTAACAGCCTTTTAAAATATACTGTGACCTTACAGGACATTTAAAGAGTGAAAATAAAAGATAAATCCAGTTCAAATTATGTTGCTTTTGTGTGAGTCAAATAATTGAAATATGACTAAGAAAAAATGTGCAGTTTTTCTTACTTCTCAAATCTTATGGAGTTACAATGAACTGTCAGGAGTGAAAGAGGATGTGCAACAGAAAAGTGCCATTCACTAAAATTACAGAGGTAACTCATACTGGTACAGACTGAACTATCCTCGAGATGCATACAGTATCTAATTCAAAATATAAAACATATAGTTATGGAAAAAGTAATGCAGAAAAATCATGAGTGACTTTTGAAATTCTGAAGAAGAAGAAAGGATGTAAAATAATTTGTATGTGACTGTTGTAATTTAAGAAAAAAATCTATAAAGTTTTTCTGACTTCTGAAGTCTTGATATGAAATTCAAAACTATTTTCTTCATTATGATCCTTCTTCTAAGCTCAATTTTTCTCTCTGTTGTCTCTGGAAATTGAAAGTTGACAATGTTTATAATTGATTAGTGCTTGAATCCTATCCACAGAGTTGCTTGGGCACATAGGCTTTCCTCATGTAGGAATGACGTAAGTTCATTTCATTTATAACTCCTGAAACATAAATTACTTAGCACTTCAAAGGCTCTTTGAAACATTTATTTCTCATAATGAGACTATAGAGTGACCTACACACTTGTACAACACATATCACAGGGGAATCTAGACAAAATGGACTTTGGAATATAGAACAGGTTCTGATGAGTCAGACTGAAACTGGCATTATATGGTTTTATCAGCAGTCTATATGCTTTTCATATAATAAGATCAGAAACAGATAAACTCATTATCTGTGATAATGAGTTTCTCTATTACCACTAGTGACCAGCAGCTGTTCACTAGTGGTGTCCCCCAGGGGTCAGTGTTGGGTCCAGTCCTGTTTAACATCTTTATTGATGATTCAGAGGAGGGGATTGAGTCCATCATCAGCAAATTTGCGATGACACCAAGTTGGGAGGGGGTGTCGACCTGCTGGAAGGCAGGAGGGCTCTGCAGAGGGATCTGGATAGACTTGAGAGATGGGCTGATTCCAATGGGATGAAGTTCAAGAAGGCCAAGTGCTGGGTCCTGCACTTTGGCCACAACAACCCCCTGCAGCACTCCAGGCTGGGCACAGAGTGGCTGGAGAGCAGCCACGCAGAAAGGGACCTTGGAGTACTAATTGACAGGAAGCTCAACATGAGCCAACAGTGTGCCCAGGTGGCCAAGAAGGCCAATGGGATCCTGTCCTGTATCAAAAATAGCGTGGCCAGCAGGATGAGGGAAGTGATCCTTCCCCTGTACTCTGCGTTGGTGAGGCCACACCTTGAGTACTGTGTTCAGTTCTGGGGCCCTCAGTTCAGGAAAGGTATTGAGATGTTGGAGTGGGGTCCAGAAAAGAGCAACAAGACTGGTGAAGGGACTGAAGCCTAAGTCCTATGGGGAGAGGCTGAGGGAGCTGGGGTTGTTTAGCCTGGAGAAGAGGAGGCTTAGAGGTGACCTCATCACTGTCTAGAACTACCTGAAGGGAAGTTCTAGCCAGGTGGGGGTTGGTCTCTTCTCCCAGGCACTCAGCAATAGGACAAGGAGGCACGGGCTTAAACTGTGTCAGGGGAAATTTAAGTTGGATATCAGAAAAAAAAATCTTTCCAGAGAGAGTAATTAGACATTGGAATGGGCTGCCCAGAGTGGTGGTGGATTCACCATCCCTGGAGATTGGACGTGGCACTGAGTGCCATGATCTAGTAAATGGACTGGAGCTGGACCAAGGGTTGGACTTTATGATCTTGGAGGTCTTTTCCAACCCAATTGATTCTATAATTCTATGTTTATTTTCATGATTCTTGGATTATATGTGCCTTTTACATGCTTTCATTTAAATGAATTATAGATCATGGAATTATGTAATGAGCCTTAATAGTAATCATAACATTTTAATACAGTGGAACAAGTAGATATTTAAAATAGCTTTGTCCCTGTTAGTCAGAGTATGAACCTCTAAAACATTCTCATCAATTTAAAGATGCTAAAATGTACTAAAAATGAGCACACTGTTTTTTCAGGAAGATAATGAGAGATATTGATTTCATAGTACATAGAACTGAATGAAGTTCTGATACGAACGAAACACAATAGAATTTCTAAGGGGGGGAGGGGAGGGGGAAAGTAATCAGGCTACACCTGGCATTTGAAATTAATTTCGACATCTCATAAGTATTTACTTTATGTCTCTAGCATAGGGCATTAGTTGTTGTTCATCTACTATATCAATAGCTATTACCTTTTAAAAAAAATATTCTAGTGTGGAGAAAATTGAATGGGATAAGCAAAGATGTCTAACACTCAAAATAAAAAGAAGAAAAAGGCTGAGTGTAAAAATTAAAAGATTACCTATGTGGAAAATTACATGCTTAAAATAAACTATTTGGAAAATGCATGACCTCCAAAAATAATCAGGAAACTACTTTATTGACTAGTACAAGAAGCATTTAATTTTAATCTGATCCATTTGATTTTTTAAAGTTTTTTGTGAAAGGGAAATTCTAATGAACCTGAGATTTAACTACTGCTATGCCTGCATTGCATTATCAAATGAGATGCAATGAAAGGCCAAGCTTATAAATACAGAGCTAATGAAACCAAAGTGTACTTTCAAGACCATGTACTCTGATCTTTTGAGCTAAATATAATCTACAGTTTTACTCAAGTTAAATATTACAGTAGTATGTTGTGAGTTTGAATTTCAAGTCAGGTTAAGAACAAAGATTTCAATGACCTCTAACTTTTGCTTATTTGAATAAACACTAAAAGCACAGACGTCTAAATAACATTTTGACATTTTCTCAAAATGCTATTCTAAGCCCTCTAGATAAAAATGCCACACCCAATTACTCTCACTTCTATTTATGAGCAGAAATGAAAGACACATTAAATATAAAGAACAAAAAAGAATGTTAGTATTCTATATTGCCTTTGCATGGCAAGGTTCTGGTAGCAGGGAGAGGAGGGGCTCTGAAGTGATGGCCTCTGAGAAAGGAAAGCAGGAGCTGCCATTATGTGGGACAGAGCCATTTCAATATGGTTCCAAGAAGGACCTGTTACTGGCCAAAATCAAGCCTATCAGAGATGCTGTGGTGCCTCTATGACAACATATATAAGAAAGGCTAAAAACCACTGCATGGCAGCTGCGAGAGTGAGAGTATGTGAGAGAAACAACTCTGTAGACACCAGTCAGTGCAGAAGGAGGGGAGGGAAGTGCATCAAGCTCTGGGGCAGAGATTCCTTTTCAGATCACAGTGAAGACCATGGTGAGGCAGGCTGTTCCCTTGCAGCCCATGAAGGTTCATAGCAGAGCAGATATCCACCTTCAGCCTGTGGAGAATGCCACACCAGGGCAGATGAATGTGTCCTGAAGGAAGATGCAGCTGGTGGAGAGGAGGCCCTTGGAAGGGACCCATACTGGAGCAATTCTTGAAGTACTGCAGTTCATGAAGTATTGTATGCCAAGGGCAGCTAAATGCCACCCTGACACCCAATCCCATCAGATGTCCGAAGCTAAGCAGGGTCAGCCCCAGTTAGTACTTGGATGGGAGACCTCTTGGAAGTACTGAGTGCTGTAGGTTCTTATGCCAAGGACTTCACTGTCACTGTCCAAGCTTGCTCAGCCATGGCGGATGAACCTTAGGAGTTAAAGGGTGGGGCCAGTTTCACCCACGCTCTGCCTCACCTAAAAAATCCACTGCACAGGCTCAAAGAACACACCCACATGGGTAGAGCCCTTCCCAAATCTTCCTTTGCAAAGCCTAACCGTCATCACCGTATCCTACTAGAGGGACCCCATGTGTGAGCAGAGGTACAGAGTGAGGAGTGAGGGGCAACAGAGATCAATTGTTTCATAACATGACCACAACCACATTCCTCCATCTTATTCTGCCCACAGATAGAATGCTTGGGAACAAAAGAAGTAAAGTTGAACCTGAGAAGATGGTTTGGGGGTTTTTTTCCGCTTTTTGCTATTTTAATCTCTTTTCAGTTGGAAATTGATCTTCTGTAAATTAAATCTGTTTTGGCTATGATGATAATTGATGAGCTATTTCCTTGTACCGTTAAAACTGTTATGCACAAAAAATTCCTAGTACCTACCCCGTTTGCTGGTGTTATGCTCATACTTCCATTGCACTTTTGACTCTAAAGGTCCATGTTATTATTCTGGTGGTGATTGCAGGGTACAGCAATGTGCAACACTCCAAAGGAGGAATACATTATTTTCCTTCTTTACTCTAGGATCTACTTGGGTTTATTTTAATATATTTGCTTTTACACCTCTGGGCTTTTTCATTGGTCTGCAAATTATATCTGATGTTACCATGTACATGCTTTCTATGTGTGTTAAATACCATGTATGTCTTTGTTTGTAACCCCTAAAAAGGCTTCAGTCCACCTCCAGATCTGTATTTCTTTACCTGACTATTTTAGAGTTGTTCATAGCAGTGGGGTCTCTTTATCCATGACACAGCATAGCACTCACCTAAACATAGCTGAAGAAAAGTTAAAAATTAAAGAGAATTTTTAACAGGTGACAATACTTGTATTGCAGTCAATGCACTTTACTTCATTCTACCTAATTTTGCGGTCACACATTGGCAACAGCTAACAAGATCAGGATAAGACATAACATGAGGAAACATGCCAGAATGTATCTCAACCTGACTCATCAAATATACCAAGAAGCCAGCTATGTCTACACTGATATCCACTAAAAAATTGCAACATGTGTTCCAGGTTTAGCAAAATAGACAATTGCAGGTGAAGAAAAAAGATCCTAATTGCTAGGTACCTCACCAACAAGGGGATATCATATGGCATTAGCACATCACAAATTACTTTTGGTGTGTAGAAGGAATAGTGATAAAAAGAAACCAAAAAAAAGCATAGCCCCCTAAAGACATGCTAAGGATTTTTTTTCTCTGTCTTTTTTGATTATGTCTCCCAGGGATAGGAAATTCATATTCAGTAAAATAGTTAAGAAAAAGAAAACCTCTACAAACAGTATAGTTCTTAAAGTCAAGCTTCTTATCCTTTTCTACTAAGAAAAATCCATCTAATAAACTGTTTGAGTTTAACAAGACTGTTTATAGTTAATCCTAAATGCACTAATAGGAAACCTAAGGGTTACAATCAGTGTTAGTTTTGCTCCCTTTGGATGTTACTCATAATTACAGTTTGCTCCTTAATTATTATTCTTCATGTATTCAATTTATGATTAAGACCAAAAGCTTGCCCTGGAGGCTGAAAGTGCTGAGGTGGACACTGGTGAATCAGCAGAGAGGAACTCCTTCAACAATGTACATCTACTCAGAAGCCCGCAAAAGCTAGCTTTTTACCCTAATTATAACATGCAGAGCTCAAGACAAGGGAATACTACTCCAGCAGGAGAACAACCTCTGATAACTCCCTAGGGAAAGGATATTAAAGACAGACATCTGTAACTCTCAAACAAACACTTTTGTAGTTTCATTGAAGCAAAATATGTTGTATTGGTAATTAGAACAGTTTTATCTCTCTATTGCCTGTATTGTGCAGTCACATGGTACTCAATTTTTGCACCTTCTGTTCTGCTGTTCTACTTTACCCTACTTAGGAATATTATAAAATATTGCATATCTAAATGCCCACTATTCAGAACTTCTATGAAAATAATTTTAAAATGAAAATTTGTTGGAAATGTGCTCAGGGAACAAAATAAGTGTTTTATTAACCTTGTCTGTAATTTTGATGCAGAATACAAAGAAACTATGTATGACAGTGTCTCTAGCATAAAGCGGTATATTTCTGCTACAGAAACGTTGTTTCTGCACAGCATTGCCTTTGATTTAAAGAACTACAGGACTGATCACACTAGTTGTTTTGTATTTTTTCTTTAAACAATTCCTAATGATCTTCTGGGTGGGAATATGGACAAAAAGCTCTAGAGTTCTAGTGTTATAAAGCATCTAGTAAATACAAAATGCAGGGTAGTACAGGGCCATACAGATGAGCAGTTAAAATATTAGCCAGGTCTTGAAACCAGCCTAGTCTAGAGAAAATTGCATACCCTTGCTCATTGTAAAATAAATAATTTTTAAATGTATGAACTCTTATTTCCTGCTGAAAGATACTGAAAAAGACTTGGTCCATTTGGAATTTACCCAGAGGTACTCACAGCAACAGTCACAAGCAAGATTTACAGGGCTTGTCTGCATATCTTGACATCACGTCTTGTATAAAATATCAGTACAACATTTAAGGCACAATTCTGAATGCTCTAATGTCTCACCCTCCCTGTTGCATTCTCTCACCACTAACCTAATCATTATTCCTATATAGCTCAGTCCATTTTCTAAAAACGGAGGTATCTCCTTCTTATCCTCAGGAGATAGAAGAGTAGTAGGAATAATTTAACTAGGTTACACAGATAAAAATTCTAAAAAAAAAGATTTTTTTTTCCACTTAGACACTCCTGGGACAGAATTTGGAAGGTACTTGTAATACTGGATGTCCTCCTGCGCACATATTGATTCAGGAGTTTTTATCTTTTTCATACAATTATAACATAAATGTAAAATATTATCTATATATTTCCCTATGAATTCATAAGAGGTCATGGTACTTCACTTTAGATTTAAAACATTGGTTAAGGTATCATAAGTAAAATTTTGAAGCCACTGATAGGAATGAGTTTTCTGATTCATATCAAGAGGCCCTTTTTGACACTAATGGGATGTCTATAAACAGCACGTATTATATATACAAATTAAGTTTTGTTCCAAATCAAAGAGTTGAGATGAAATGTGCAACATATAGATAAAACTGATGATTGATAACAGAAGGATGGATGGATGGATGGATGGATGGATGGATGGATGGATGGATGGATGGATGGATGGATGGATGGATGGATGATAGATAGATGATAGATAGATGGATGGATAGATGATAGATAGATAGATAGATAGATAGATAGATAGATAGATAGATAGATAGATAGATAGATAGATAGATACATTGCTCCAAGACATTCCATGCAGCAATCTACAGCAGAGCTTCTTTATGTTTCACACAGATTTCCAAATATTGATTTTTCTGAACACTTAAGGAGAGCAATGACAGTATGAAATTATTTGTGACAATATTTCCAGGACATAGGAAAGTCTGAGTCCAAAGTTACCACATGCTGTGAAGCCATTCAAGTCTGCCGGCTTAACTGTTTACGTTGATATTAGTTGTTAGTCATCTCTTCATTGATTAGAGTCATCTCTGTTTAAGTCTTCAAAGAGATCAAATCAAACACTTGTTGGTAGAACTGGATATGTAACAATATATCTTGAGTGACAAATAAAAGAATTATGCTTTTAAATATAGTTAAACATTGCATATATAAAGTAGAATCAAAAATATTTTTTCTTTTTTTTCTGTACATTTTCTTCATCTTTAAGATTTATTTGTGAATTCAGTAGCTTATTACTTCCTCAAGCACCCTTTCCAAATAAATTGTCTGTCACTGCTGAAACTGAACACTCAAAGTGCTGCCATTGAGCCACAAGACCAATTTTCATAGAGAGCTATTTATGTATTTTAAAGCAGGATTTTCATGTCAGACAGACCTTGGTGTATTTGTGATTTGTATGGTTTTAACTGGAAGTTAAAAAACCAAAACAGAATGAAACAAAACAAAACAAAAACAAACCCCAAAAACATAGCTAGTAGCAGATATTTCTCACTGTTGATACCAGATTCTTGTCATCCAGTATTCATTCGAGGGGAAATTTGTTTTCTTTAGTCTACATGCAGCTGATAGTTAAAGGAATCCATAGGAAATTGCTCTCAAGGCAGGAATAGTTCTCAGGGGAAATGGTCATGAAATGTAGCTTTTCATAAAGTGCTATGAAATTTAAGCTCAGCTGTGGGTCCCTTTTGCCGGTTTGTCAATATTGAATTCAAACAGTAAATTAATTGCTTCTCTGGCTAATTACCAAATAATTGTTACAGTATTAAGTTCTTTTTGTTTTCTTTATGTTATTATCTTAAAGGAAAAGTAGGCCTCAAAATTATTTTTTCTCATACTAAATTTTTCTACAGATACTGAAAGGTAACATACAATGAAACACGTCTTTGTAACAGATGAAACAGAAGTACCAAAAATTCTGTGTCTCCATTATGTGACATTGGGCGGGACAGTTCCCACCAATCCTCCAGAGGCAGGAAGCACAGAGACAGAGATGTCTGTTCACTCCTGCAGACGAGTGCTGAAACCAGGTTTATTGCAAAATCACGTGGCTTATATAGGGTCCCGAGGGGAAGGTGCCCGAACCGGAACTGGATTGGCTAAGGGCTTGGGCAAAAGGCAGTTGCTTAGGTGCTGACTAGCCAGTAGGAAAACCAGATGGACCAAACACAACAGAAAACCAGGAACTCGGGATAGATGGGTGCGATAACCAATAGGGTTAGGATAGGGGCAGAAGCCGGCAGGAGTAGTGGCCATGCTTCCACAGACTGCACCTGCGACACGAGGCAGGGGGCCCTGGCTTGGACAAGCAGGGGGCAAGCCCTGGCTCCCCACCCTGGACTGGGTGGGGAGCATACCCAGGCAAGTTCTGGCTGCTGCTGCTGTGGCGGTGGGGGGAAGGGAGGAGAAGGGGGGGGGGCCCGGGAAAGACACAGGAGGACAGGGGAAGGGGGTGAAAATACAGGGAGAGAGGATACAGAAAGCTTTCTGAACTAAAACCCCATATGGTAAAACACATAGCTTTTAAACTCCAGCAACAAGTCTCTCATGCATGTGGCTGGTCTGGACCGTGTTGCTTCCCAGTGCTGTCCTCCTCCAAGGTCCATTTCAGCGTTTTCCCACAATCCAGTATTATTACTCAATCCTGTTTTGGAGGGACAAATTCCATAAGATTAGAAAACAGAGACTTTTCTTGCAAGCATTTAGTCTTTGGACCAGTTGGATGTTGTTCTATATGAACTTGTGCTGGCTTGTAAGGCGTATTATAAGACTCATTAGGACATTGAAGGATTTTCTTTGTGGACCAAAAATTAGCTCTAAGAACAGTATATGGATCATATGTGTCTATAAAACACTTATAATTTAGTATAATATTTTAAGTATGAAATTGAATTGAAATAGTAATGCTAAATGGTGAATATAGTAAAAATTCTGAAAAGTGAGTAAGTGCTGCAAAATAAGGAACACTTTTTCATATCTTCATTATTCTCTCTGATATTATAAATTATTTTCAGAAATGGGAAGAACTTGTCTTATATTTTTTGATATTAAGAAAGTGGATATTTTCTCTCAAAAGCAGAGACACTTAAAAATGTCAGGCAATATATAGTGTCTGCTATACTATGCTAAATGATCAGAATGAAGAAAGAAATTTATAAGTATTGTTTTAATGTATGCTTTTGGTTTGGTTTAGGTTTTTTTTGGTTTGTTTTTTGTTGTTGTTGTTTGTTTTTTTTTAATTAGGTTACCAGTATTAGAGCTTTCTTCTTAGACTTGTAGGATTCATAGTATGGAAAAACAGCCTAAAAGCAAACACAACTGGGGAAAGTTAAAGGTAAAAAAGTGTTCACAACAAGAGGTCCCTCTGCTTAGAATATTTCATTGCATCCAGGTGTTTCAACTATAAAGTCTTATTTAAATTAGTGTTTCCACTTCATCTTTTCTATACAGAATAAATCTTTTTGGTGTTTGAAGAAAAGGAGGTATAGTTGTGCTGAAGGGAATGTAGGCATTTGTATTTTCAGCCAGAATAAAACCATATTGTGTGGTCATGTATATTCTGAAATAGAACAAGAAAAGACCAGAAGAGGTATGAAAGACTTCACCTTTTTTTTTCCTTTTTAATTATTTCAAGGATTTGCATTATGTTTATTCACTAACCAAAATTTTTTATTTCTCCTCATTATAACTTTATTTTTGAAAGCATTTGTTATATTGTAAAGTTTATTACAAAGAAGGTGAAGTTTCTCATGGTTTTTTTTTTTCCTAATGACTGAGCTTCACCTAAGTCTCTTCTACCTATAAATAAAAATAAAATTCAAATACAGGAATTAGCATACAGCATAATCACATATAGCAGGATAACAAAAAAACCCCAAAACATGCTATAAATTTCCTGTCTTTGCAACATAAGCAATTAAGTATTCATTTCATTTTTTTTTGAAAAGTAGTTAATAGACTATATGTCTGTTCTTTTAATTTTTTAATACACTTGAAAATATTTGAAAATGAGCATATTTGAAAACAAAAATGGAAAATTAAAAGGCAAAATTAACGTCAGAAAAATCTAATGAAAAAATGCAGAGGATAATAGAATCTTAGCAGGGTTATGTTGGCAACACGGAGAAGTGGATGAGCTGTAATAGTATTTCAATAATTGTCATATTAAGGTGCTGCACACCATTTTTAACATGTAAGATTTCCATTTGTAAATTGTACATGTCCTTTTTAATACATAGATACTCTGAAATTCGTTGGTTACTGGAAATTCTTATAGTACAAAGAACATATTAACCTTAGGAACTCTTTCTAAACATACACTACTAAAAATTTTAAGGACTTGACATCCTCTTTTCTTCTGTATTGCAGCCTTTTGGGAGGGATTATGAAGTGCTAAAGTATATCTTAATGGCGAGGAATCAGTTTATTGGCTCCTGTAGTACAGCTTCTTCCAATTTCAAAAGAAGGTATATATGGCTGCAGTTATAATGGTCATATGAAACCTGTTTTTTCTAATGCTACATGGCACATCTGAAAACCACAGGATTGTGTTTGGGAAGGGAAAAACAATTTTATAGTAAAACGAGGCTAATGACAATGGCAGGTAGAGAGAGTTGGAGTTGTTTATCCTGGAGAAAAGATGACTCTGGGGAGACCTTGGAGAAGTCTTCCAGTATCCAAAGAGGGCCTAAAGGAAAAAAGAGAGGGATTATTTATCAGGCCGATACTAGTAGGACAAGGGGTAATGGTTTTAACTTGAAAGAAGGTACGTTCAGATGATATATTAGGAAGAAATGCTTCACTTCTGAAGCAGGTTGCCCAGAGAAGCCGTGGATGCCCCATCCCTGGAAGTGTTCAAGGCCAGGCTGGATAGGACTTTGAGCCACCTGATATAATGGAAAGTTGTCTGTACGCATGGCAGGAAGGTCGGAGCTAGATAATCTTCCAGGTCTCTTACAATACAAACCATTCTATGATTCTGATTTCTCCTGCCTGAAAATTGAATGAAAATACAAGGCAGAGGAATTTTCGTATTTTAAAGATTTTTATTATCTCATTTCCTTGTTTTCACTAGTTTGAAATAAAGTAATTGTTTCAAGAAATATGTTATTTACTTTTTAAAATGACATCTGAATTTTATTTTTTCCCTTCAGGTAAAAATCTACATGTGACAGATTTGAAGATATTTTTATTCCTTTGAAGCCATCTATACATGCATATAATTCCAATAAATAACTAAAAAAATTAAATTTGGATTATATTTCATCCAGCAACAACAAAACTAAATCAAAATAGACAGAAAAACCAAACCAGGCAAAAATGAAAAACAGTGAAGCCTCTTAAAATTTTCTTCTGGAGAGGTATTGTATTATGTTACGCACAACAAAAAAGAATTCAGTTTTAATATAATAGATTATATATTGAAAATTGCTAGACATATAATAGAATGAAAATAATAGTCAATACTACTTCATGTTTCCGTGTTTTACTGATTTTTCTAATTTTGCATGAGTGAAGACTTTTCTGAAAACAAGGAGGTTAAGCTTTTGTGTAGATTGTGAAGATTGTGTATATTGTGATGCTAAGTAATATAGAATACTTAGTTCTGTCAAAAAAATAATTCTATTTGCTTGTAGGACTTAGGAAGTTAGATCTTGTAGTTTGACTTCCTGGGTTATGATCTATTTATTACAAAAATAATAGACCATATTACGTAAGCACATGAAAATAATTTTTAAAAATGAAGTAAAAATAAAATTTGAGAATTTATTTAATTTTACAGATAATGCAAAGAGATAGTAATAATTTTTTATAGAATTATAGAAGACATTTTGTTTGACAAAGACAGAATTGTTTGGGGAAAATTATTACAGTTATGAGAGAAGACTGTCAGATACTAAAATACAATATCGTGATTAAAATGTATGCTATAAAATTCCTTCCTTCAATTACATAAACTTTTAGATTTTTCCAAACAGATTTTGTAAATTGCTAAAACTGGTGAATACATTTTTAATTCAGGCTGAAAATTATGTACTTTCAGCTCCTTTAGAAGATGCCACAGGCACTTTGCTGGAATGGAAGGAGAGTAAATTGGGATGGAATGCAACTGCTGAGCTGCTGGATGTGGCCAGAATGTTGTCTTGGAAACAAAAGGAGTGGAGGAAATTTTATATCAGGTAACTGGTTAGCTAATTATACTTACTTCTAGTATAAATACTTAAGAATCTTTCCTTTAACAAAAAGCATTTATGACTGTGGGTGTTAGGTGTATGTAATCCAAACTGGAAAGTTTGGAAAAAGATAAACTTTAATCTCAAGACGGAGTGCTTGTGTTCATTATGTAATACGAGATCTGTTTCATCTGACTATGAACTTTGATCGAAAGCAGCAGAGAAACTGTTTTGTATTTTATGGAGGGAATAAAGGTAAAACCCAAATTACCCTATTGTTAATGGTCAAAACAGGTAACTGCAGAAGCTATTCCATACCCTGACACAGAAATAGAAGATAAGAACATTCTTTGATGATCTCAGGAATTATGAATATATTCTGACAGAGGAAGAAGGTGGCATCCTAGGAATTCAATACCTATTGGAATCTACTGTTCCTCAGAAAATGCAACAGTGGTTGAAGATTAGGGGTTTTATACAGTGAAAAAAAATATATCAGGTGTTAAAGGATCTGATCAAATACATAGGATTTGTCAAGATAAAATTAAAACAAATTCATTTAATTATTCTACAGAATCAGAGCAGAACCCTAAAAGATAAAATCATTCTATATACCTGCCTCTTTTTTTTTTTAAATTAATACAGTTAAAACAATTGGATGCCATAAAACAAGAAGATACTGTGAAGCTTTAGCTAAATATTAAATTTGCATTTAATATTTCTAATCTCATTGTGATTCTTTTCAGCTTGTGATCCTTCTCAGCCTCTCATATTATTACCTTGCCTCTTCCCAGAAATTCATAAGTGAAAGCTAATTTTGGGTTTGTTCACATCCCAAGGTAAGTGTCATGATTAACAACGCACTGATTGCTCTGTAAGAACTGTTTGACTATACTCTTCTATTTTATCTTACTCTAAAATGAGAGAAATATCATCAAAGATTACTTTTTTCTTTTTTCTTTTTTTTTTAACTGCCTGAATACAATGAATCAAAGTAATGTAGTTCATGATTATCAAGCTGGTTAAACATTTGTCAAATTAATAAGTGATGTCATTCAAACCATCATGTTTATATTTAAATTAAAAGTTAGCAAAATCCATAAGTTTCATGAAAAATGCATGAAAAATGTTCATTAAGAATTATTTGTGTTTTAGGAAAAAAATTAAATGTGTGGAGTATCTATCTTTTTGGGTTTTTTTCCCCCCTTGCCTTTTCTTATTAGCTTGCATATATAACCATAATTGCACCAGGATTTGTTATCATTGCTTTCATTTTAATCAACTAAGAAACTCCTATACATAATTTTTCTAGACTTGCCAGATACTAGATGATTTCAGAATTTTGCAAAGAGAAGAAACTATACCCTTGTGTGGCAGTGACTGATGGACCCACCAAGTGGGAGGACAATGGCGAATCATTTATTAACGGTTACCTGTGCCTTTTTAAACCCCTTGGAGGGGTCAGTTACATTTTCACATATCCCACGCAGCCCTCCCACCAAGCACTTCAAATCTGTCTGGGGAGCATGCATGGTTGGTCACTTTCCCCGGAGCAGTCCTGCTCCCTTCTGGGAAATGTAGTCTTCTTGAGATCCTTCAGTCTCAGGCCATGGTGCAGCCACCCAGTTAATTCCTTTACTTTAAACCATCCCCCACACCCCTTTGAAGTTCGAGTTTTTGATTTTTGTTTGTTGTTTGTTGGTGGTTTTTAATTCTATGTATCTGTTACTTCAAAGAACAAAAATAAATTAGCTCTTGTTAAAAGTTTTAATGATGAATATCCCAGTGATATGGCAATTTGATGATCAAACCCCATTTGTTATTACTATTATTTGATTATATAGGATTTTTTCATGAAGTGACAAGTCATCTTCAAGTTCATAAGTGTTATTTATTTATTTTACAGGTTTATATAGAATACAGAAATTGACACTGGCTGCTTGGGAAAATAAACTGTGGAATAAAGCAGAGTTTTAATTTAAAATCTTTGTGATTCTTTAAAAAGACCTAAGTGCTATTTAAATAATATGAGAGAAGTGGGTAAATTTACAATACATAAAAAAAAATCTTTGAAAGTAGCTGACAGAAATCAGACTTCTAAAAAGAACTTTCCTTCATTCTTTTGGGAAAATTTTAAGAACACTTAATGGAAATCTTAATAAGTTTTCACAGGAGCTTGATTCCAAGATTAAGATTCCCTGGATGGATGAAACCCATAAAAATGATCTGCCAAAGGAAATGTAAACTTCAAGATTATTTTTTCAGACATGTAATAACTGTATTTTTGTTAAGCTATTGTTATACTTACATATAAAAAAAATCATAAAAATATGTAGTTTAACTATAAAAAACCTACCTTATTTTGCCTTTTCCAAGGGAACCAGTAATGATTTCAACAGATGAGTTTGCAGAGACAACACAGCAAATTTAATCTTGATTGTATTATCTTTTAGTCATAACTTAATTTTGTTTTCATTGTTTTGTATAATAGTCTGATCTAAATTCTGAAGAATTCCTATATACTGACAGGCATATAATTACTAATGGTTCCTGAGACTTAAAAGAATTTGTTTGTTAGCATTCTAGTTTTGGACGGTTTTTTTAAGTTCTGGAGAATTTTGTTGTTGTTGTTTTTAAATGAATTAAGTGATTAAAACAACTAAATTGTTCTCCAAATGGTACATAAGGAAACTGAAAAAAACAGTTTTCTGTCCCAAGGCAAGCTTCTAAAGGCTATTATGCTCATTGAGTATACAAGCTGTGAAACAATTATAACAGAAGTATTCTTGTTTTTGTACGAACATTGAATAATTTTTTTTGTTTACTGAAAAGTTCTTAATTTTAACATTTCAAACCAAAATATAGTCAAGATCTGTTATTCAATACCAGGATAATATATTTTGAAATTTTTATATTTCAAGTACTATTATGTTGTTAAAATACCAATAAACTGAAAATCTACATTTTTTTTACTTCTATTGCCAACGTATGAAAATTATATGACAATTGTGTTTTAGCTGTAACAAGTATATCTTGAATGAATGCAGTGGGTGCTGCAAATTTACACACACATTTAAGAGTTTCAATACATTTCTAACTTTCTAAGATCTAAGTAATTTCATCCCGTAGCAGATTTTTAAGCTCAATCATGCATTTCTGAAAAGGGCTTGATTAAGAAAAGAGTGAACATTGACATAATAGTTGTACTGTGTGGTACTGTAATAACATACTTCTTTTACAGAAAAGTTCATTTTCAAAAGTAATTTGACCTTGCCACACTGTTACGTAGGATGATATTGTATAGAGTGATGTTAATTCACTGCACTAGGAGGAAGTCTGATGCTGAAAGGCCCTAATCAGTAGTAAAAAAAAAAAAATAAAAAAAGAAAAACAAAACCCCGAAACTAAATGTTGCTGTTTGTGATTAGGGTAAAGTGTAGGGAGAAAGAAAAAAACCACTGCTAGGCAGTTTTAAAGACTACCATATGCCTTTAATCATTTTAGTTTTAACAGAGGTCTTCAAAATTTTTAAGTGTTATTGGAATTGAAAGATTAAACATCATGTTCAGAAGTGGATCTTGGAATGGGAAGAAAATGTCTACAGGAAAAGAACAGCTCTGAAGTTAAGAACAGTGTCTACCTTGAGTAGCTGTTGCTTAGTATAGTTAGCTATAAAATAATTTGTCAGTATATCAAGAATTATTTTGTTAATCCTGTAAGCAGACACACATGTTCAAGGATATGTTTTATGGTTCAAATCTGGTTTTATATAAGCCATAAAAACTTGGTAGAAAATAACTTTTTCATTAACAGAAACAGGAATTATCAGCAGAGGTATGTCTGAGTTTGAAATCAGGCTACATTACAGTATCATTACTACTATAATTATAAAGATCTTTATTAAGACATGTCTCAGTTGTCTTAGTGCTTAGAATCATATCATATAGTGGATGGAAGAAACCTTAAAGAGCATCTAGTTTCAATCTGCCTGCTGTGGACAGAGAAACCTTTCAATAGACTGGGTTTCCAAAGGCTCATTCTAGTATGACCTTTAATTTTTCCAAGGATGGTGCTTCCACAGCTTCACTGGGCAAACTGGATCATAACAGTTGGGGAACATGAAACGAGAGCCAAACTAGAATTAGTGAATTTTCCTGGACATAAGGTATTTACTTTCTGTCCAGATTCCACTAGAATTAAGCTTTCTTGATTCTGAAAGTACTGATAATTTTTTGCAATTAGCTTTCGCATGTTAATGGTATATGGAATGAAATTTAGGCAAATAATAAGAAATTATTAACAATGTTTGATAGAAAAATTAGAACAGCTGCAGAAAACAAGATATTTTGTCAACTATATCCTTTGAAAAAAGTAACTGTTTTATTCAGTTCAAGTCTACAAAAAATAGAAATAAGATACAGAAAAGTAAATCCTTGTTTCTTAAACTGTGCTTTATCTAAAATGTAAGCTCATTTATCTTTCTGATATATCACTTCTTTGAAAAAAATATTTATTCATCTTAAAAGTTTGGTTTGCAGAAGAGGTGACAAGTAGCTGTGAAAATTTTCTCCCTGTTTTCTCCTAGACTCTGTAGAGCAGGTAAAAAGTAAAAAAAAAAAAAAATCAAAAACAAACAAACAAAAAAAAATCTTGCTCAGTGATAAGTATTGGCATGTGATCATGTAAAACCTGGACATTTTTAGTGTGTAGTTCTGTCTGTTCTTCATATCAAACCTAACTGGTGTAAATGTCAAGTCTTGTGTTTGCAAATATAAAACACACTGATGTAACACTTCATGTAATCTTGTTTCAATTTCTACTTAAAAAAAAGTATTCTTCAAATGCCAGTAATGACAGCCATGTACTTACATTCTTACTACTACTTATATGAAATAAAATAAAAAGCATGTTGGAAAGAGCCAATTTACTTGGAAGGGTTTACTCAAGTTATGTCACTTTGTCAGTATTTTGAAATGTCAACTGTCATACAAACAAGCCTGAAGCAGTATTTTAGCACTTATTTATTAGATGAGCAGTACAAGAGACACATTGGTTATTGAAAAACTAGACATTGCTGCATGCCTACAGACATGATAGAGTTATGTAATTCAACATGTCATATGTGACTGAGGTAAGTCACCCTAACTCCCACTACAACATCCAATGTTTTTAAATACTTACTTCAAGTGCACACTTGAATACAATCCCAATTAACAGAGACTTTATTGCCCATGAACATTTGCAACAGGATCTAAATATGGAAAACAAATGCATGTTTTGATGCCTTAAAAGACTGTAAAAAAGACTCCAAGCCAAATTTTTAGTAGGAGATAAGATAAAGGGTAATTGCTTTAATGAGCACCTTGGCTTATGCAGGAATACATAGACACACGTGCCTGCAAGCTTTGATTTCCATGGCTTTTATAGTATAATCCATCCAATCACCACTTTACACATTTCCAGTTCCACCTCTGTCCCACCCCAGTGCCACCCCCCTCAGGAATTGTGACTGGGGGTTATGAGACCCCCTTTTTCATCCGCCTCCTCTTCAGCATACAAAGGGCTCTTGGTCGCTTTCCAGTGTTCTGGGTCACTCTGCTCCGTGCTTATGTCTTCTGTTACCCTTCAATCTTGTACCTTGAACAACAGACTAAACAGCTCAAAGCCAGTACTATGCCAATAGCAGATGCCAGCACAGACCCAGGGTCAGTACCTACAGCTGAGACCTTGCCCAGACCGACAATGGGGGGGCCATGGGCGACCCTTTCCTTTCTATCCCTGTTGCTAACAATCCCTACCTGCCTCGGCGAGCAAGCAGAGAATTTAAACACCTTGTCCTGGAATACAGGACTTCCCAGCAAGCAGGCAGGCAGCCTGATCATCTCGACTGCCTTGCCCAAGTGTGCAAAATTTCTAATTGCAAGAAAAGGGGGGCGAGTTCCTCTACGTCCAAGAGCGTTTCCAGCATTTTCCCTCTACCCCTGCCACCGAGACCGAAAAGTGGGGAGCAAAAGAGTGATAGTGTCACTGTGTTACAAGCTGCCTGAACAGACTCAGTTCATTCCAACTTAGATGAATGTTAAAGCATTAATTTAAGTTTAAGGAATCTCTGTCTTAAGTTTAAAGATTCTGTCTGTGTTTGCAATATTCTCATTTCCATTTTAGAGAAGCCTCAACACCTGATACACCGAGACAGATTGGCAAAACAAACCCAAAACCCTTTCTGTGGTAGTCTCTGTGTTCTGAGTTTGCTCTAAGCTGCTCCAGCTTGTAGCGTGTCTGTCTCAGCATAGCTCTGAGGCTCCTGAGAACTAAGACCAGTGTCATACTGGTGCAAAAGCAATCAATAGTTGCCACCTATGTATTTTTGCCTTTAATGTGAGCTAACCATCTGCTAGTAGAATATGATTATTTGCAGACAACCAAAAAGTTTGTCACCACCAGACCTGAAGGACATGCCTCTCAAGAATCCAATCTGGGAGTAAAGTTGATGAAAATATCATTTTGCAAGCATTGTGTAGAACAACTGTATCTCCTCTTTGATTGCTATTACATGTAAGAAAAATTTCCCTAAACCTGGTTTGAAAATTCTACACAGGGGCTTGTGTGATTGTAACATCAAATTTGTTTATTTTGAGTTTGTCTCTAACGTCTTATCATCTAGTGTCTGTTACAGTGTGTGAAGCACCGAGTCTCGCAGAAGAAAAGCAAAACAAGTCCTTGTGTGTCCTGTGTTACAAGACAGCAAGCAGCTAGTGACAACAGTGCAGCTGAAGGATTAAAAGACTGATTTAGTAGACTCTCTCATGAACATTGAGTTACATCTAAGCCTGCAATCTTTGAAATGAACTGGTAACATCATAGCTGAACAGCTTGTTTAAGTCATTTAAGTGATGCTTGTACCCTATTTTAGCCTAATTAAGTGAATTTCAGTCTTGTCCTGAAAACTTTTTCATGCTCTTATGTCTCTTGGATTCCTTTCAGCAAATTGATCTTTTAGAGACCCATATTATGGCTCACAATATGTGAAGATGCCATTGTTATTTAACATGCTAACACAAACATATACAATTTAGCAGTGAAAATGCTTTTATACACGGAGGCAAGAAGCTCCTGCAGAACTACTCTGTGAGGTGGAGAAGACTGACTGTGGTCAGGGCAGGCTGTGGCAGGATGGTCTGACCTCGATTGGACCTGAAATACACTGAGAGAATGCAAGCACTCTGTGAAGAGCAATTAGTAGTGCCAAGATGATGTTTGGTGTTGCAGAAACTCCAGACACAGCTTGGTAGTGGAAAGCTCCTGATGGGCCCATGCATTCATGGCTAGCAGTCAACCCCTTCATGTTATAAAAGCTGAATCTGCTTTTTGTATTGTCAAAATGCGAGAATTCTGAAATTCGAGATTCCTTTGAAAATTGCCTGAGATTTGCAAAATTGCACACTCCTAAAACTCAAATTAGAGATACGAGAGACATAAGACACTTTACATACCCAAGCCTTTCCTATAGCTAAGGCAGAGAAACAACAGTTTCATTGATTCCTCATATACACATAAGAAAATGTGCTTTGCAAAATTATTAAATGGTCTAGATTTCCTTTTACTTTGCAGAAACTTCAAAAGCCCATGAAAATGGACATTCCTGTTCCAGATTGAGAACTGTTGAAAGACAGGACACTGAAATCTGCATGCTGACTAGAGAGAGTCATCTTAAGTACTGTCAACTAACTACACCACAGGAAAAGACAGAACTGTACCTCTGTGATACAGACTCCAGAACCACTATGAAGATCAACAACCTGATGTCATCCTAAGCAACAAAACAGACTGCTTTCTTTGAAACAGACTGCTTTCTTTGCATAGCAGGTTTCCTGGACTTACTGCAGGACAGAAGTCCTCTACCCCTCAAACAAGTGCAATCAACAGAGACTATTACTTTCTTAAATTACTTTTTGTATGTATTGTTTGCATTGCTACTAACCATGAATTAAGTTTGAAACCAAAATTTGTAATTGGATTTGGCTTTAGCCAAAGCACCAAAAAAATTGCTAAATTTGCATTATGAATTTAGCTAAAATTTAAAATCAAAACTTGCATGTGACCCTAGTCACATATCTAAAATCCTTCAAAAACTGACTGCTGTATTTGTATTCAAATACCAGCAATTGATGGAAAGCAATTGGCCGTAATTGACATTTTGATGAGTGAAACAAACTTTGGAAAGTCCTATGGAATTCCAGAGACCTGGAGATCCCATCTCTAAAAGTGAGTCAATTGGAAAAATACTGTCATTGAAATTATCCAAAATCAGCCGTCAGATGCTATTGCAGCTTCAGAAAAGTCCAGAGTTTGTCTCATGTAGTACTACAAATCAAGTAACTCTTGGAAAGTTTCCACAAACCTACTTCATGGTTACTGAACATAAACCAGCTGTTTAGTTATGTTTATCATTAGTGTTTTGCATAATAGCTAGCTGTAAGATTTAATACTGTAGTTTTTTATCTTTTAGTGTAATGCTAAGCTTAAGTAGTAGAACCCAGACAAAATTTTTGAGTTTTGTCTGTTTCTAAAGGGGGGACTTGATGCCGAAAGGGTTTTTGTTCTGATTTTCACATTTTGTAGATTTTAGGAACACAGTAGTTGTAGATTTTTAGAGGGTTAATATTTCTAACAGTTTAAGTTTAATGCCTTTCTATCACTACCCCTATCCCAGAACAGGGAGCTCAAATTCCTTTAGTTAATTAATCTTGTTTTAGACTCCTTTCCAAGGTAAAGAGCTGAAGGATATCAGAAGGCCTACAGAATGAAACATAAACACAGGTCAGAGTGACCCAAAAGCCAGAAGTGGATGAATTCCAAGAGAACTTTGTGTGCCCGAGGAAGAAGAACTGATGAAGACAGAGGGTCTTGACGACCCCAGACCCAATTCTGGGGGTTGGACCAGGGGTGGAACCAGGGCTGGACTGAGAAATGTGTAAAGCAATGATTGGAGAGATCTTATTATAAAAGCCATGGAAACAAGAACTGGGACACATGCATGTCATCTTGTATTCCTGTGGGTTGTAGGCCCTGTGTTATTAAAGGACCTTTACTTTTTATCTTACCCTACACTAACGTGGCTCGAAGTCCTGTTTTTGGGGGGAAGGGTCATTCACAGCATCAGAATCTTAGCTGCCAATTCTGGAGCAGGGGTAGAGATAGAAAGACATTAAACTTAGGCTGCTAAAATATTAACCCACTAAAATCTACTTTTCTACATCTACTTGTGTTCCTAAAATCTACAAAATATGAAAATTTAAAAAAAAAATCCTTCCTGCATCAGTTTATTATGAGAAATTACCAAACTAATCAAGTATGAACTGAGAAACATATGTTTTAGGGTTGTATTTCACATGTGAGACTGTTAATGCACTCTGAATCTCACATCAAGCACATCTATCAGACTACTACTGAAAAACTATAGGAAAATAATTAAAACTCCAAATTTTTTCCTTACATATGACTTCAGTAGCAATGAAAAACGCAGAGTTTAGAACTGAAATACTCTGTCTTATACAGGTTGTTTGAATATGAAAAATTTCTTTATGGAAATTATACCATCTCAGCTCTGGAGATTTACCATAAAGGTCAGAAAGTACTGCTGAGGTTAAGCAGGGAAATGTGATTGCTGGGCTCAGAAGGAGAACACAAAGTACATGAAGGGTATGCAATTTTTTCATTGTACATGACATCACCATACCAAGTGGTTGGCTTTGCATTTTGGAATTTAAAGATTGTACAGCATTGAAGAAAGGACACTTAAACAAGTCAGAGCATAGAAAACAAGGTTCACACTGGGAGACTCAACAAACTCAGTGTAGTCAGTATGGAAGGGAACTTTGAAAGAGTACTTGATCATTTGATTCAGAGATATAAAAATGTGTTCAAATTCCACCTTGAACATAATTATATTCCTTAACCATAAAGATAATTAAGCACTAAAAGAGGATACCAGTAAAAAAACCATAGCCTTGGGATCCTAAAAACTAAATTATTTTGCCTGTCTCATACTTTAATTCAGCCTCTGAAGGAAAAGTAAATATGATTATATGCAGTGGGTTTTTTTACGTAAATCCATTATTAGGCTTCAACATATTTTAAATGAAATGGATAAGTGAAAAAAAAATAGTCCCCAAGATCTTGAATATATTTTCTCATTATTGTCTGTCTGTCTAAGATACAAGATGTTGACGATAATAATAACAATAATCACAATCAAAATCATATAAAAATTATACTTGAATAATTGTTGGTAAGGAAAATAGAAGACAAAACTAGAAGTCCTTTCAGATTTCAAACCTCACTACTCCTACACATAGAATTTTGTGTAATTCATAATTAATAACATCACTACCACTCAGTCTCTCTAGTAATCATAAAATCATAGAAAGTTTTTTGTTGGAAGAGACCATAAAGATCATTTAGTTCCAACCTCACTGCCATGGGCAGGGACAATGACTTGTTTTAAAGTAGCAGAAAGAAATGTAAAATAGTATATAGATAATATAAATAACTTTGAAGACAGTCAAGTTTCAGTTAATTGTGGTAGTGAAGGGCTATATAGTTAAATATGACACTAGGAAAACCTGGTAGCAGCAGATAGTGGTAAGTTTCTCATATACTTTTCTTTATTCCAGTTTTGCTCAGAAATTAAAATTAAAAACTGAATCTTAAAAAAAAAGAAAAAAAGAAAAAAGAAATCTGTCATTTTCTGAGCTTACCCTTTTACCTGACATTAATATTCCAGTCTAACATAAGGGATGTCAAATTGCATTGTGATTTGGATTTCCTTCAGTGCATTTTAGGGTATCAATGAAAATTCACAGTGAGCAGCATTTACAGAATTCAAGTCTAACTTCCATGAAAGGTTTTGGCATTGGTAATAAGACATGAAAATACTTAATAATAAAAATTAATGCCAGAGACCCTGCTTTGTTTCTTAAGTAATCTTTCCTGGCTCTGTTCATACTAGCTTCAGCTAAATCAGGTCCTAAACTATTGCAGCTTAAATAACTGGCAATTCCTTTCCTTTTCTATAATGATAATGAAGGTTTCATGCACCATTCTGCAAGCAATACAATAATGGAAAATGCAATAGCCAAATCTGTCATCTTGACTGAAGAGAAGGAATTTCTTCTTCTGTCAGTGAGTCATGCTTAAACTTGGTCATGAACAGATCCACTGACACTAATTCACTGCTGTATTCATTCTAGGTTTATCAGCAAAGAGTTGTCTCCCTAAATCAATGGTGCATTTGAAAAAGTTGTCTTGGGTTGAGCAAGTACGTAAGATCTAGATTTAATCAAGGGCTTTGAAAATTAATTATATATAGCTATGCAAATTAAAAGCAATTACATGAATGAACAGACAAACAGATCCTGATGTCTTCATGTAAGCTGGTGTTTCTTTACATGTATATCCTGTAATCAGCATAAACGTAAGTTATTCATTAAGATTTTCAGATAAGTAATTAGAGTATTTCTATAATATATATCAACACAGGAGCCAATGCACTGTCAGCTGGACATGAGGTATTGTTGTAGAAGACATATCTGGTGGCATTTTATCATTTAGGTAAATCATAACCCTAACGTTCACATTGTTGAAATGATGACAGTGACACACTGCAAGACAGTATTAGTCTGTTCAAATTTTCTGCTATCTATGAGTATGAATGGAGCTCTCAAGTAAGACCAGCAAAGAAAATAGAAGCTATGACTGAGCCAACTATGGAACAGAAAGCAGTCTAGCTATATCAACAAAGTGAGGCAGGACTTGTAATCTCAGGCATGACATCACACTACACTACTTGAATAGCAGCAATCTGTCTCTGTCATGAACTGTTTATAGGAGTTGAAATACTCTGAAAAGTAGAGGTCAGACTATAGTCTATGCAATGAAAAGGAGTGATTTGAAATAAATGGTGTGAGGTTTCAGGTAAAAGAGGCATGAGAACTCAGTATCCTTTATTTGTGAATGGGAGTATGGGCCGTGATATTACTGGATACATGAGAACTCTCACAGTAATTAATTCTTTCCCTTTGGTGCCCTAAAAAAGTTATTTGTCTGAAAATACTAGAAACAGGCTACAATTTACAAGTAATCCTAAAACTATTAGCAGTACTAACTGCTAAAATATTTGCCAGCTCTCTTAGCTTTCTCATCAACAATGCCATAAGAAATTTAATGACAAAACTAGTGATACAAAATTATGTGTAACTCAGACTGCTCCATGCACTTCATGCTCATTGGAGGACAGCCATATTTCCAGAAAACAAAAATAGCCTAGGTCTTTATATACATGTGTTAAAACTCCATCCAGCTTTACCAGGTGTTACACTTTAATTTCAGGCTTCAAGAGGTTTCACTCACACGAACCCTTGTAAAGCCATTTGTTCTTTGATAGCTTGAATTCATGTCCAGAGAATAACAACACATTTTTCTCTAAGAGATATCTTTTAATTTGGTGAGAAAATAGGCATTTTGGTAAAAAGAGTTTTACAGAAGAAACACGTATTTTCACAAAAGCATTACAACAGATTACTGAGACTGGCAAACATTGCTATAGTAAGGAACGAAATACAAACTCCATGCAACTTGTGTGAGGTACCCACATCTTAAGAAAATAAGAAGAGGAAGAAAATAAAGGAAGAGAGATTAAGAAAGAATAGAGAAAAAAAGACAAGAAAAAAAAAGTTGCCATTTAAAAGGTCACACGCTGATGAGTCAGGAGAACATGCCAGGGCAAGATGGAGACCTGGTGTGGGTCTGTTCATGGACTTTGGTTACTGTGGCCACCCCTTCCAGGCAACACCTTTGGTTCACTGACCATTCACTGCCCTCAGCCACAGTGAAGGTGCCACAGCAAATCAGAGGCTCCAGGGGCTGGTGTGGGAGGGTTACTAAGTGGACCTTATGGATTGACAGGCCGCCCCATATCTGCTCGGGGCCATGTGGCTGCAGACCTTGGTGGCCGTATTGGCTGACCATGTGGACACTGTGCTGGAAGGATGGTCTCCCCTCTTAACACTCCCCTCCTCTCCCCCCCGCCCACAACAAAATGGTGGATTCGACCCATCAGTCAGTGAGATATGTCTGGTCTGTGACAACATGTTACAAGTAAAAACTTGCAAAATTAGTGTAAATTTTGATATAGCAAAACAGTATCAAGAACACAGGAAATTTTACTTTGGTCTAATTCTGCTTTGGTAAGTTGAATGTGATAACCAACAGCAATCAGAGTACATTCAGTGTGCCTCTGGAAAGCATCTTTCCTAAAAGTTTCATTCAAAAGAAACCCGGTAAGAGTAATTTGAAGTCATAATGTGAATCAAAGTAGAAACAAGCAGAAAAGTCACTTCAAAAGCACACTTCTCAATAAAACTGAACTACTGAACTAAAGCACAGGCACCTGGCTATCTTGAGGAGGTTTTGTCTGGCCCTGGTTCCCTTCACCAGGTCTAACTCTGAGCCTTACTGACTGGATGATGTCCTGACCCAGTTTCAGACATGCCCCAGCTTCATCCCCATCCCTAGGGAGATGCCCAGTGATATCCAAGGCTGCCCCAGGCCTGCCCTGCTCCCTGACTTTAATGGCAGCATGGGCCCTAGTGGTGAGGCCCTGCCCTGACTGCCCTGGGGAATTGTTCGTCACTCCCCATACCTGGTCCTCAGGTAGTCATTTGCCCCTATTTTGCCCTGACACTGGGAATGATATGCCATTGCTCCCCTACAGTTTCTGCCCTTTTACAAAAACCTTTCGATGACTCGTGCAAAAAGAGTAAGCATAGAGAGCTGTCCTAGCTCAGCAGGTGGGACCAGTTATCACTGCATGTGGGTGATCAAAACTGTGTATCCTACCCCCTCTATTCATTCCCCAAGGACAATGGACCATTAGCAGCAGCTGCCCAGGGAGTCATCACCTTCACACCCAGCCTGAGGGGGCATGGCTGCTAATGGGCCATCAACGGTTCAACAATACCCCATGACTCCCAGAGTTAATCACCCATTGTGTGAGTCCCTGCCTTGGGGGAGGGACTGAGTGCTCCCTGAGGGTACATAAGTGGTAGGTAAGACCTCAGGAAGCACTTGTTGGATCTAGAGGAGCAGCAGGACCTCAACAGGAGGAGATCACCACTCTTGACCAGACTACGACCGCCACTCTTGACTAGACTACAGCCATCACCTGCACCAACAGGTTTCTCACTTCTTTTTGTTTGGACTTGGGGGGGAACCATGCGGGTCTCAGCACAAGGGCTAACAAACCCCTTTGGGTTTTTGCCCCAGGACACTGGGTTATACTGCTGGGTTTTGTGAGTTGAAAGCAATTTCTCTTTGTGTCAGTGTATTTATTGTAATATTATTATTAAATTTTAGCCTCTGACTTATAATCTTTCTCATGGTGAGTTCATTTCCCCTGCTGGTTCACCTTTAAACCAGTACAAGACCTTTTCTGTAATTTTGGTTAAAAAGGATGTCAGATTCTCTACTATAATATGAGGATTTGGACATGTCTAAAAGACAAGTGTAAACTCAACCATAGGCTTCCTCGGTGATAAAGCCTCTCTAATCTTGCAGCTATTACTACTTGTATTACGCGTCAGAAAGATGGCTCAATAACCTCTGGGATAGGAGAACTTTCTTCTAACATGTCCATGAAGACAGTACCATGCAGCAGATGAATTATGAATATCCCAAGCTCTTACCAAGGAAAATAGTGAAAAGGTCACGTTAAAGTACAGTTTTAAAACCCATTACATTTTGTTAAACTTTTTTGTTTCTGAATCCACTTGCTTTTTTTTTACCTCTTTACAATTTAAAAGTTTATCCCAACTGAAAATCCACAGATTTTCACTGAACTAGAAATTGGATCACTGCTGTTTCTATGTCTCATGACTCTCTTCATGGCAGTCTGGGCTGTCAGTGTAGTTGTATCATGACACTACTATCTGAACTCATGCATGACCTCACAACAAAAGAAAATGTTTTAACATGCTGGAACACCTATTTTTATTTTTTAATGAACTCAAAAAATCATGAAAGTAAAATTATCTTTCTGTAAAGGAAATACTGCTATTATAAAACAGTAATTGATTGGATTCAGAGATTAAGGAGAGATATGCCTTTACTACAAAACAATATGTCACACTATCTGAAATGCCTTGCCTGAAGAAATGGAATTTTAAAAGAACTTAGAAAAAAAGTTATTTATTAAAACCAAAGTTTAAAATTCGCACCACATTGCTACACATATACCATAAGCAAAATTAACACACATTTGGTAATTTTTGGTGAGAGATTATCTGTTTACTAATAAGCATTGCAAATCTACAGGCTTGCTTTTTCTTTAATTGATACTACATAATCAGGAGGTGACTTCTACGTTTCACCTAACATTGAACCAAAATCCAGGGCAAAGAATAAAGCAAGACAAACCTGTTGAATAGTTGATAGTATCCATAAGTTACCTGTGACAAGAGCCTTCATAGGTGAATAAACCCACTTGCAAGCTATTTTCCTTCTGATTCTATTCTTTATGCATTAAACAAAATGTTATGTCTTGCCTAGTAAGGAGAAGAGAAAAGAAATTTTAACCTATAAAGGGCATCTTTCCCTTGCTAAGTAACCTAGTTTGAAGCAATTCTCTTCTCTTTACTTCACAGGCTTTAGTCTGGAAACAAAGTGAATAAGAGAAACAGTGTGTAAAGGAAAATAGAGAATCTCTTGGAAGTTTAAGCCTCTTCTACATGCAAATAAGGTTTATTTTGCTTTTGAAGCTTTGAATTACCATGGCTATTCTGTCTACAATATGTATATAATATGCTGGAATGTCTATAGGTCATACCAAACAGCACAGCAGTATACTCAGCAGGACTGTTTTATTTCATATATCATTTACAGTTTGCTGCTGTGATTCTAAAATTGTCCATAACTTTCTCATAATGTTAGGACAAAAAGTTGTTGCCAGTTTTTAATCCAAGGCAAGTTTGTCAGGTGTGTTTTAACTTCCCCTGGGATTAGTTCAGTTGGTTAAAGCTTGCTGCTAGTAATGCCAAAAAAATCTCCTATATGCGCCATTCATTTAAAAATTGGACTCGATGATCCTTGTATGTCCCTTCCAACTCTAAATGTTCTGTGACTTTGAACTTCCTTGTGTTTTTTTTTCACTGTTGAGAGGATAAATTTTAGAAGTTTGCTTATCTAATAAGAAAAAGCAACAGAGATACAAATCTGGGATCTAGGAATACTTTAATATTTAAATGTTACCAGTTTTCAGAGAAGCTGTCAGTGTGCATTTGCATAAAAAATGGTGATACATTTGTGAGTTAACTGTGGGTACAGTTTACAATTAACAACTGGATTTGAGAATATGAGACTGAAACTACATGTAAGTATTAGCCTAATCTGTACATCATTCTTAGCATTTACTAGTATTCCGTTACTGAAAAAAAAGATCACTGTCTTTTTTTGCTGGGTAAGTGGGAGTATGGAAGAGAAGACTGAGGGTGGTATTTTAGATCTACAGACACTTAGATTTATTTATTATTTAGATATATTGAAATCCTGAAAAAATAAATTAGCTGGCAACAACAGAAAAAAAAAAACAACACATAAAACAACAATAACATAAACCCAAAACAGGCTATTGCCACAGGAAAAAAAAAGTTAAATTTGCTATTCTGAGTTAAACATCATGTATTTTTTAGATGAACATTTGCTGAGTGTAATTACTCATTGATCTTCAAGGACAACTTCCTCAGGGCACAAGAATGGTCTGTTCTTGTCAGGCAAGTTTTGAAAAAGGTCAGCATAGATGAACACTGGGCTCCTGACAAAGCTCAGCCACAAAAAGGAGGTACACAGGTGGCAGAAATGGAGGCAGCCTATATGGGAGGAATGCAAAGGCATAGCCGTTTCTACATGAATGGCAAAACTCAGTATTGCAAAAAGGAAAGCCAAAACTTAGTTTGAGCTGAGACTAGGAAGAGAGGTGAAGGGTAGTAAAAAAGCTTTATTTACATAAGTAAATGCTCAGTGGGGCAAGAGATCTAGTGATAAGGGTCATGGAAAAGGCTGTGTACTTTATGCCTTTTTTTTGCTCCTCAAATGGCAATCAGTTTATAAAATGCATTAAGATAGGAGGCAGCACACTTGTATGTAAACTAACAACCATTCAGGCATGATCAAAGTGTTTACATGAGACAAGCTTCATTTTGTTTTGTTCTCTAGTTGTTAAAGGCTTAAGAATTCTATCTGTGGATCAAAGTTCAATTTCAGTTTCCCAGAAAATTTCAAATAATTTCAGGGTTGTGTTTAATTATTAAATCAACCTCTATCTTAGAAGTAAGCAAAAACATTTTCAGCAAATCTGGATCTCAAAACTACATCTTCCTGTAGCTCTAATCCTAGGACACTTTGCAAAACTCTTTGTATTCCTAGAAACTTTTAAAGTCATAGACCTCATGTATACTTAAAGGAGAGCTACGCTAAAAAAAGTGTGTGGGTTTAAAGGTAAACTGGCAGGAGAAATGAACTCAACACAAAAGATTATAAGTCAGAGTTACAATTTAATAACAATATTACTATAAATGCAATAGCACAAAGAGAAATTGGTTTTAACCCACAAAACCCAGAAGTATGACCCAGCACCCTGGGGCACAAACACAAAGGGCTTTGTTAATCCCACATGGTTTCCCCAAGTCCAAAGTAAAAGGAAGTGAAAAACCTGTTGGTGCAGCTGACGGTTGCAGTCTGGTGAGGAGTGGTGGTCACAGTCTGGTTGAAAGTGGTGGTCTCCTCCTATCGAGGTTCTGGTCCTCCTGTGGATCAGACGAGTGGTTTTTCTGAGGTCTTCAAACCCCAAGATTATGTACCCTCTGGCCCGGGTGGGAGCACCCAGTACCTCCCCCAGGGCAGGGAGTTCCACAATGGATGATCTGACTCTGTGAGTCAGGGGGTATTTTGGAATTGTTGATGGCCCATTAGCAGACATGCCCCCTCGGGCTGGGTGTGAAGGTGCTAACGACTCCCTGGAGAGGAGTTATCACAGCTCCTATCTCACAGGCTTCTTTTCTAGCCATCTAACAGCCTGAGGAGTTGGGTGTGCCCTGGGCAGCTGCTGCAAACGGTCCATTGTTAACAGTTCATGGGAAATGAATACAGGGTGTAGAATACATAGCTTTGGTCAGCCCCACACAGTGATAAACTGGTCCCACCTGCTGAACTAGGACATATACCTTTACATATATTTCAGAATTGAGTTCAACATTTCATTCTGAAATGTGCCCAGTGAACTTTCCAGAAAATAATTGGGCAGCCACTACTATATGTTTGAACTCAATATGAGAGTACTTTTTGCTATATTGCAATTACAAAATCATAGAATCATTGCATAATTGGGTTTGAAAGGAATCTTAAAGATCAACTAATTTCAACCATGATACCCGGGCCAGGGACACCTTCTACTAGACTAGGTTGATCAGGGCCCCATCCAAATTGGGCCTTGAACACTTGCAGCGATGGGGCATCTACTTATCTGGACCACCTGTTCCAGTTCCTCACCATCCTTAGAGTAAAGAACTCCTTCCTAACGTCTGATCTAAACTTGACCTCATTCAGTTTAAAATCATTGCCCCTTGTCCTATCACTATTTGCTCTTATAACCAGTCACTCTCCCTCATTTTATAAAGTTACTTTGAGGTACTGGAAGGCCACAATGAGACCTCCTTGAAACAATGAGGTGTCCCTGAAGCCTTCTCTTCTGCGTGCTGATGATTCCTGATCTCTCAGCTCCAAACCTCTGATCATTTTTGTGTCCCTCCTCTGGACCTGCTCTAATAGATCCAACTCTTTCTGGTGTTGAAGACCAGGATGCAGCACTCCAGGTGAGGTCTCATAGTGGCAGAGTATAGGGCAAGACTCCCCTCCCTCAAAATTTCTTTCTGATTTTATCCAAAGAGTTTTGACAAAATTAGCAAAATCGGTCCTGTTGACAGAAATATAAAATATAGGGCTTCTAGTTCTGATCTGAAAAATGGAAAAATGCACTATTTTATTATTGCTTATATTTCAATAAATTTTGTCTCATTATTTACATATCTTTACAGCAACACAATGAACAGTAGTAACAGCACCATCACATCATGCCTACTATTGTGTGCATGGGAACAGATGAAAGAAAAAGCTACCTTACATAGGAAAGATTATTGTTAACTCAGGATATGCCACTTTGCCATTGTGTTGAAATGGTAGCTCTCTGATGTAAAGCAGCCTGGAGCAAAATTCAGCACTGATGTTACTTATTAGATAAGCAATAACAAAGAGTTCATGGGATTCTGAAGAGTAATCCTTGCTGTGTGCCTAAGGGCACTGTAGAATTATGAAATTCAGCATGGCATATGTGACAGGAGTGGGTGACTTCTTTTAATTATGTCTGCTTTTGGATCAAGGCATCACATAGAAACCTTAGTGACAGAAACTGGAGCATGAAACCTACAGTCCCACAACAGACAAAGAATTCAAAGAAATCAGTGAATGATCCCTCAATGATCTACTGTAGGTCAGCATTGCAAAATAACCAAACAACACGTTTTATCTGCTGGTGTTAATGTGTCATTTCAATGACTTATAACATCACTGTAAAATATCCTTCTTTTGGAAACCACCAAATGTAATTTTCCACTTGGACAATGTAGTCAAAGCAGGACCTTCTGACACCTGTATGTTTTAAAGATATTCCAGTTAAAATGTTACTTACTTATTTAATTATATTTGCTAATATCAACTTTCCTTTAATTCAAGTATTAGCATAATAAAATGTCTCAATTAGTAACACTATTTAGTAATATTTTCATGGAATAACCAAAAACAATGCATAAGTGTTTTAGATGAGCATGAGGGTAATGTAACCATTGAAGGCACATATCTGTTGTACATAGGAAACAATGAAGGGTTAAAAAAGTTCCAGACAGAGGCAAGATAAGCACAAGGTACCACAAACAGGTAGGATATCCTGCATAATGCATACCAAAAAGCTATGCTGGAATCAGAAAAGACATGTTTTTCAGGGTAGGGCTGTGGAAGTGAAAGATTAGGCATCACAATTAAATTAAAAAAAGTGGGTGAAGGAAGAAGACAAGCCCATCCTGATTTTGATTTCTCTTATTAAAGAGCAGTCAAGCCTGGGCACTTGGATCTTGGCTGCAGTCACTGCTAACTAATTTTCTTCAGCTTCATGTCATTGTATGCTCACATGTAATCGATAATACGGTTGCTAAAAAGTAACAGTTTTGTGTAAGTAGCAACATCAATTAATAATGTGTAGAAATTAACCATTAGCTTCAGCTGTGAGGTTATTGAGTGAATCTGATAAGTTTACTTCAGCAAACACCCCAGGAAGTGCCCTTCATTCTTTAATTTTTTAGCAATCAGTAAGATACTTAGAAAGGTAGAGAACTATTCTCAGAATCCTCAGTACAGTTCATGAGAATAGATACTGATATTGTTTACACTGAAATTTATCTTAGTAAGATTCACTATGTTCTTCTGTGTATTTTTCAAAAGCTTTTCAAATATAAATCTCACAAAGCCTTCCCCTCTGCCTCCAACTCCCCCTCCCCCCCAAATCTTAAAACATATTAAGGAACTTAATTTAACCCTGTAGATTTGATCAAATGAAAATATTTCCACCCTAAAGTTAGAGAAGAAAATGGAAGAGCAAAGAGTTTTCATGATTTCTCTAATGCTGTGAGGTGGCACGCCACAGATCAAAATCCATGTGTTTCCCTCTCCTAAGCTGAAAATCCCTCTTTAGCTTTTTAAAGAAATAAACCAGAAAAACTGCACATCTAGTGCTTTCTGGACAAGTTAATTTTTAGTAGCTTCATTATATAATCATAGCTGGCAAAAAGAAAGTGTTCTTTGCTTATTGTAGTGAAAATCGGAAGTATTTCCAGCAATTTTAATTGTCTTCTCAGTATGCAAAGTTACTTTTATGTGTGAAGGCTATAATACCAAACTGAGGAATTGTTCACAACATAGATAACAATTATGTTATGACAATCATGTGATGATAGTTTTGAAGACTCCATTTTCTTGTACCTTTTATGGTCTGGTTGATGACAACAAAATACATTATGTGTAAAACATAAGGTATATAGAGTTTGGATAGTAGATAAGCAAATAAGCCAAAAAAGAAATAAAAAAAGAACTATATGGAAAAATCCATTCTGAATATGTAATGCAACAAAAAATTGTAAATTGTAGGTGGATTGCACCTGAATAGAACAAACTGCTATTGCTAATGTGAGGCACTTACATAAAAGTTCACTTATGTGAGTGTCTTGGGTTGAGCTGACAAAATGCCAACTGCCCAAGACAGAGTGAAAAGGGAAGAAGGGGGAGAGGGGAAAAAACCCTCTAAACCGGGTTTATGCTGAAACTAACTACATGTATTTATACAGAAAAGAGAAAATGAAGAGAAAACTACAGTATAACACACACACAAGTTATGTATAGCAAGAAACAATTTTCCACTTCCCAGTAAACACAAATTCTACCATTTTAAATACAAATCATTCTAGAGAAGTCAACTCCCCAGAGACAGACTTAAGCAGAGAGAAAAGCTAAGAACAAACATTTTACTTCCCTAAGATAACATGATGGTAAGCCAGTGCTCTGGGCTTGGGCCTCCCCATCCCTCCTGGGACGGCAGAGTGTCTTGCTGGGACCACAGCTGGGAAGCAACTGACTAAGACACACCCACTAAGTTTTTACCCCTTTTGAGATGATGCAATATGGTATGGAATACAATATTATTGGCTGGAAGAAGTCAGCTGTTAGCTAGCTCAGCCCAGCTCAAATCTGCTGACAATTCCAGGCCTAGTCTGAACTTTAAAACCTAAATTTTTGGCCTACTTGGCCAAACCCATAACAATGAGAGTGTGGGAAAAATGACTCTTACAAAGGTGACAGCCCTTGACTGGAGAAATAATGATACAGTCTGCACCTAATGGAATGAAGGTACAAAAGTGAGTCTTTATTGAGGAACTACAGGAATACTTACAGGGTTTTGAGGGGAAGGTTCTGGAACTTGGATGTGATTGGGCGAGGGTAGGGATGGAGTGAGTAACTGGCAACTCGTCAAACAATGGGAAAACTAGCCAATAGGAACTCAGGGATTAGGGCAGAGGCAGAAACAGGTGGAAGGGGTGGGCACACTGCCAGTGGCTGCATTGGCAATTCAAGACAGAGGTGACCCATAAAAGGGGATCCCCTGGCAGGTCCCAAACAGTGCCGCATGGTAGCGCAAGGCAGGAGCAATCCCCCGGGTGGCACAGCCACAGCCTGGAAAGGTAGCCCCTGCACCTCAAGTGGCACAGTGATTAACCAGGGACAAAGGCACAGGGGAATACATGTGAGGGGACAACAATAGAACCTTTTGAACTAAAATCTGTACAATGAAAATGCATAATTTTAAACAACAGAAGTCTCTCATATATGTACCTGGTCTGGTCCATGCTGCTCTTTAGCGCTGTCCTCCTCGGAGGTCAATTTTCTGAAATGCTCTTTCCATTCCTCAAAAGCACTTGGACACTTAAATGAATGACTTTTCCACAGTGTAGTAAGTATGAAAGGTTGATGTTAAAACAGATAGGGGAAGGAATTTTGCACTGTAACAGATTTATATATGAGTAATTTCTATGCTAGTTCACATCTGGCATGATGTAAAACCTATGTTTCTACTGGGAAAGTCATAATAGATTTAGTCCTTTACATACTTTGATTATTAGTATACATTTTAAATAAAAATATTTATGTGTTTGAGCTATTTTTTTTAATGAAAAAAATGTATTGATAAAAAGTCCTTCATTCTCTCTGCTATATGAACTTCCTTGTAGAAAAGATTATTTTTATTTTTTAATAAAATAAAGCAAATTACTTTTTGGTTCACGTTGTTCTTTTGTTATCAATAGATCCCAGTTAGCATAATTATTTGAAGTTAGACTTTAAAAAAATCCCCAGTAAATAAAGCAAAAATTTAAAATGCCTGAATATTTTCTTTATTACATGGTGTTTCAGAGTTCTGCCTGTGTCATTAAGCTGATGTACATCAAGAAGTCGTAAGACAGAATGCCTATATTCCAAAGAAAGACAGAATTTCTGAAACTGGACTTGTGTCTCTTTATACTTAAGAAGATTAAAAAAATTAGACATCCACTCTTTGAAACCACAGTTAATGAATTACTTAATCTCCCTTTCAGCTGAGCTGCTGCACTATGCTCCCTTAGTTTCTTCCAGAGATTTAATCATATGCTAAAATTTATAGTCACTGTAAGGAGAGTCAGTGCAAACCTGCTGTGGTTAATATAAAGGCTCATCCTTTGTTCTGAAACTGGGAAAGATAAAGACAAATCTTGTTTATGTTATTGGAAAAGAGGAAATAATGGGACTTTCTATTATACTGATTGAAAACTTGGCGCTTTTTTTCCTTTTATTTTGTCTTTTGGAAAAGAGAACTGTTAAAATTCCACTCCTTTTATATTCTAGGCATGTAAAACATGGTAGCTATGGAAAAGTGAAATTAAAAATGACAGGGTTATAGTTTCTAGGTAGAAACTATTCACAGAACTTTTCTCAAATTTAGAAGGTTTTCTGTTGTATACGTGTAAGGGTGTGCATGTCTGTGTGCACTTACATAGTCTTTTTCTATGTAGAACTACATGTTATATGACTAAATGTCTTGCAGAAATTTGAGTGTCTGTAAGATACTAATATTAACAATTTACAGATATTTCTGACTTACTAACACCTTGAATTGGACTGCACACTCCCACAAAATCATCAATTCTGTTACTTTCTTGCTCATTTTTTACCAAATTTTGTGACAAGCTTTGTACAGGCCCACAGATAGAGAGCATCTTCTTCCAATATATATTTCTAATGGACTAAGAAGCAAGGTTAGAAAATTTTTGAGATTTATGATTCTACATTGCTCTTATATTAGATTATTTGTGTGTGTGATGTGTGGGCTCGAGGTTGAGGACTTGAGGGGAAAAGAAAGCAATAACACCAACAAAACCATAAAAAAGCCTCCAAACAAACAAAAACCCCGAACCAAAATAGCTGTTATTTTTCAGGGACAAATCAGTTCTTCTTGGTATATTTTGCACTTGCAGAAATGATTACAAATAAAATAACTGGGCATGCTTGAGAGGTCTTAGAGGAAACTACATGTTTTGTCTCATGAGAAAGCTGTAACTCTTTTGATTCCAAATAAAAAAAAAATATTTGCAAGTAAAGGGAAAAATGATAATTGTTCATTGAAAATACATCATATCCAAGGAAACTGCTTTTGCTACCAGAGTACCACAGAATAGAATGATTTGGGTTAGTAGGGACTCTCAACTAGTTCCAACCCCTCTGCTGCCATGCTCAGGGACATCTTCCACTAGACCGGGTTGCTCAAAGCCAACCTGGACTTGAACACTACCAGGGAGGAGGCATCCACAACTCCTCTGAGCAATAGCATTGAACTGTTAAATGCTAGAATTGACTAAGGAGATGATAGCCAGACACCAGTTTCTATATGGAATACTGACTAATGGAAAATCTTAGTGCAACTGGATTTAACAAGAACTGTGCCTAGAGAATGTGAACATCATAATAGTCTTTTAACCTTTGCATTTCTTCTAATATTTTATGGGCTTTGATTAAATTAGACATAAAGAAGCAATAAAATAAATTCCAGGAACCCCACCATTTATCAAGCTAGCATTCAAGATGAACCTTAAAGATCATCTATTCTGTGCATTTTGAGAATTGCATTTTTAAACAGGATTCATGTAATTCTGTGCTACTGTCTAGTCTCAGGTGAGCAGTACGTGTCTCAGCATACATAGCAAGAGGAACAATGAAATGGTAGCAGAAGGGTGATATAAATTGATTCTTTTTCAGGTCAAGGCAATTTTCTGAATACCCAAAAGTTGATAGTGTCTGTTTCCAAGTACTCGTGTCAAGAAGACAGCAGTCAGCTCATTTATCTTTGTCCAAGACACTAAGTATTATTGAATTTTTTTATAATCACACAATTGGTCATAGGGAGAAATTGCCACCTTTTTAGGCATCTCAGACCTTTTCTGGACTTGCTCCAAGATGTAGAACAATCCATACAATCCAGTTCCTAACTAACTTCCAGTGAAATGAAAGGAAAGAGTATATTTGAAAACATGTACAGGTAGTTGAAAATCATAAAACTCATCTCTTATATGTTCTTAGAAGCACCAACTACTCCATAGAGCTAAGGGATGACTATATTCCTGAGAACACTCAGGTGCATAAACAATCCCAGAGATCCAAACTGTGAAAACTTTATCATGTTGCAGTATTAAACAGAAAAGTACTATGTTATTACTGTGTATCTACGAGTATCTAAACAAGAAATCTATTCTGGATGTCCAAGAAGAACAGTGAAGAAGGTACAAGGGACAGTTAAGGCACAAACATATTTTTACACTTATCTCATTCTGCCCTACTTTTGATTTTCCAGGAGAAGCTGTTTAAATTTAAGCAGTTGTTTTCAGTTTACTTTTATTGTTCATACTTCCTGGAAAATCCAGAATTTTCCTACTGAGGATTTCTGCTTTAAATGTCCTCTGCATCTTGAGACCCGTTCCTATTTTGGGAAATAATCTGCATTAAAATGTTTGTTTTCTTCCCTTTGCCAGAGAATCTTCCTCTATTTGGATCTAGGGTTTTAATGTCTCTTCACACTTAACAATCAAATAGAAAATAAACACAATATATTTTGTCACGCTGAGAAAATTCAAGGGTTCTAAATTTTGCAAACCAATGTGATTTTGTCACCTTAAAGGACTTATATTTCCATCTTTGTTGGAATGGAACAATTTTATTCTACTGTAGTATCAAAACACCTTTTCAGGCTGAGACTGTGAAGAAATACATGGGGCAGAGTTTCCTGTGACCTAAGCAGGCTTCTGATGCCTCTTTACAGGTCTCAATCTGAGAATTCCTCCAGTCATTGACAAAAGGATTGGGTTAAAGTTAGAAGTATTTTGATATTTGCTCATTTAAAGTTGACATGCAACATAATTTTGTCTTCACACTTTTAGTTACTTTTTTTGAGAACAGGTGCTCCTTAATTCTATGTAATAAATTATAAAGTTAAGTGGTATAGATAATTTGACATAATTTATTGTGAAATATTAAAACATAGTCAATACTATGACAGAAATAAAAAGCCTTCCTAAAGTGGATCATTGTGTCTTTTATGATTGCTGATTATATTTTCCCCACACAGGTAAACCTACACCTTCTAAGCATTTATTGCTCTATATTTCTTCTGAGGACATCTAAAAATAGAGAATTCAGATAGTAGATATGTTCTGATTATAGAAAGAAACAAAGAGAATGCAGAATTTCCAATAGCAACTTTTAAAAACTGTATTATTGTTGAGATCCTACAGCATTTAAAATGACACTCACAAATAGATGGATACAAGAAGTTTTTTCTTAGAATTGTTACAATAACATATTTCCTTGTGTACTTATACATACAAGGAAAAATATTTAAAACTTTTTGTTTATTTTCTTTCCATTCTTATCAGTTTTGGGGTTTTTTTTAAATTTTTTTTGATAAAGTGATTGTTAGTTTTCTAACAATGAAAGGTTACTTGTTATCCTGAGGTTTGATTTTGGAATATGTGCCTTTGAATATTCCAGTGGGGGATATAATTTGAAGTATGTAATCAAAGCTTTGATGCAGTCATGGGAAACATAAAATACTGCTCTAAAAAGGAATTTGTTGGCATTTAAGTTTGCCTGTGTAGCTCAGCAGCAGGAAATGCAAACCTTTCATCAACTGTTTCTGTCAGGGAGGTTAATAGCAATGTTTGGTTAATGATTCAAGGAGAAAAAATGATCCAGTATGAACACACCGATTTTATTTATTATATACTTTTGCTTTATAGCATGTATATTTATTGATGGGACCACATAATTAAGTAATACTTTGTAGCATTATTATTATTACTATTACTACTACTACTACTATTATTAGTTTTACTGATATGAACAATGGTCATCTCATATCTGTTTTAAAAAGTAGTGTTCCAGAAAATATAGAGATGCTTGTAAAATCTATTTAAGTGTGAAAAAAACCCAAACCAATGAATATATAACTCACAATTATGGGATTTCAAGACCAAAATCTTCTCTAAGTTATACTTTAAATACTCTAGGTATATTCTAGAATAATTGAAAGGTACAAAGGACTCTTTTCAGCCTCCACATTGTAAAACCTGGATCCTGAAAAGTTCATGTAATTGTTTTAGAGAAAATCAACAAGCAAAAAAAAAAGTTACACATTGTTTCTGAAAGAAGAAATATAGAAACCTCAAATTCTCACAAGAGATTCAGCATCTTTGTTATTTATAACAATTTGCTGTTAAGTATTAGTTATTCAATAAGTACAATGCTACAAAAAATACAGTATACAGTTATATTTTGGTTTTCTGCCTGTATTATAGAGTTAATCCTTTTCAGAATGGTACATTCAGTTCAGCAGTCTGTTTAATTTTGATTTTTCTATTAGTTCTAGCCATTGGGGAAAGACATGTATGCATAGGTAAAACATACATGTGTACAAATATGTGTTGCTGGTTGGTTTATTTAGTTGAGTGAGAACAGTATATCAAATCCAAATGAGAGAATGCCATGAGTTTATATTGTGTAACATAGAATTTATATTATAAATTGGCTTGTTTTATTTAAATGAGAGAATAGAATTATTCATTTTCTGAATCCTGTATCATGGGTCTCATCAACACTGTTCAGAGAAAACTGCCTTCTGGTTTGTCATCTTTAATTTTTGAGAGCCTACATGCTCAATCCAGCTTTGAGAAAGGAGATTAGGTCTTTTCTTTCTTCTGCTAGCAAAACGCATCAAGAGAATAGAGTTCAATTTGGCAGACATTCAAAAGTTTCAGGCTTTAAAAATGCTTGGATTAATAGGGCAACAGTCAACATGTTTTACAGTCCAATGAGAAAACAAATGCAGAAATGGATAATCAGGATGGAGCAGAAGGAAAAACATGATGCTGATTGGAAGCATATGCAATAATTGCATAGAAATAAGATTGGAATAAATTCTGCACTTTTGGACACCCTCAAAAGAGACTTGGTGAATATTTTAAATCACTTCATGCCTCAAAATTGCAAGACTAAACCACTGGTGCCTCCATGCCTCAAAGCCAGTACTGTCTGAGACATTTTTAATTCTACCTGAGTCTGATTGTCTCTTGGCTAACACAGTGAATTTGAATAAAAAATCACTAAGGCTAAATATATTCTCCTCAAAAAGAAAGCAAATTCTTCATCTGAATATCTTTAAACTCAAATCCCATGCAGATTACTAGACAAAAAGAATTTTAGAAAATAATATAAATAAGCTATCTAATGAAGATTGCAAATAGGATTTCCAATGGAAATATGTTGGAGGATAACACATTCAATACATGTGCTGAGAGTTAAATTTCTCTGTATAAAGTGGATATTGAGACTGCATTAACTGTTTTCCAGTCCCTTTTTGAGCTGAGAAACTCAGAAGGAACTGGTGGTTCTCACAGGTAGCATTTCACTGTAATTTTCTAAGAAATAGAATTATATTGAACCTATGATGCCGAGAAGCAAGAATGAAAATTGGAAGAGGTTTGAAGTGTAGTATTTCTTTGAAATTATCCAAACATTCTAGAAAAACATTATAGTATTAATTATAGAGAAAACCCACTATCTCTTTGATAAGAGAATTACTTACCAGCTTGGTACCAAGATGAAATTTTCAAGTGAGTTGATATTTGCCTTTGAATAAATCACTGCAATTTTATTATCAGTGTCACCAGGACATTACTCTTACTAATTAATTATCTGCAAAGTACTCTGAAGATATATAATAAAGGTTAATCATACCATTCTTTGTTTACATTATTTTTATTTATTATACAATATAGAAATTTTCATTTATAAGAAGTGGGGGTTTTTTGTTTATTTCTGTAAGTAATATTGTGAAATAATATTTTCTTAGAACTTATACACATTTATTTTAATCAATCATAGATTAACAATGACAGAAACCATGTTAATCCTATGAAGTGAGACTATTTTTGCTCCTGTTGTTAGTTAGAAATACCTATGTAGTTAAGAAAGTCTGTCTAGGGCATTTCCTGAGGATTAATGAACTAACCGCCATTTGGAAAAACTAGCGTGAGAATGAGGCAAAGCTACTCATTAATTCCTTAGGAATTATGTTGTATTGGATTTTTTTTTAATTTTTCCACAAAGTAAACTCTTACAACTTTGCCTGGGAGAAGCTTCTTTTTCCCACTGTGCCAGAAGCATATTAAGTTTGAATGGGTGGCACTCCTATATTGGGTATTCATGCAATATTTATAGCAAGCACAGCAGTATGAGAATGTTTTACTTTAATTCTTAACATTCTGTCAGGAATTATAATACTAATCTATTAACTTCCTCGTCCTTTTCTGACAAACCATTTATAGCACATTAAATAATATCAAGATAGAAGACATTTGTCAAATCTGCTGAGCAATGTAATAGACTTAAATAGAGTGGGGTTTTGGACAAAACCACAGAGATCATGTGAGAATGATTAACAATTACATTGGTTATTTTTAAAAAATTAGAGGCCAGTTTCTGAAACTTAGTTTAAAATAATTGTGTCAGCACATTTCCTGTATAGCAGCAGAGTATCACTCAGCTATTCAGAAGTGCAGTAACACAGGAAATGGTATTCAGCAGAAGTTAAGAAAAAAAATGTTCATAATTACATCTCTATTTGTAACTTGCAAAATTCTCCAGTTTTAAAAAAAGATTAAAAAACACATTGAATGAGATCAAGTTTATTTGCCTTTTAAATAAAACTAAAGAGCAAGCAGAAAGCAATGATACTTTTATTAATATATATCAACAGAAATTAGTTAGGCAGATTTGTTTTCTTATAACCTAGATTTATGAATATGACATTTTTATAGTTCAAAGTTTTTATTAACGAATTTAAGTGGTTACTTTGCAGCACTATGAAAATGAGCAAAAGTCATTCTGGTAGATCTGGTCTTTCAGTTGAAAAAGTGTTCATATTTCAGTATTCATTCAATCTACCTAAACTGATGTTTTATTGTCTTGCCATAAATGATGTGCAATTCCAGTCAAGTTGTACTGGTTTAGGCTCTGATGAGAAAATAAGAAATTCTAGAGAAAATTAAGCTAAAAGTGCTCTCAAGCAGATCAGATTCTACCTGATAAAACAAATTTTCACCCAGATACTTCTTTATAATATTATGTTTCAGAACTTTGCTTAGAAGATGTTTTTGGGGAAAGGTCAAAACCAGTCATGTATTATATATTGAAAAGTCTTTTGGTAATATATTAGGACTCAAAGACAGAGAGAGATAACCACAGTATGATCCTCATGATTTTGGGAATATATTAAAAGAACAAAAAAAAAGAGTAAAGTAGAAACATAGAAGATTTAGGCTGGAAAAGACCTTGAGGTCATTGAGTCCAGTTGTAAATGTAACACTGACAAGTCCAACACTAAACTCAGTCTCTAAGTGCCACATTTACAAGTTTTTTTAAATACCTCCAAGGGCTGGTGTCTCAACCACTTCCTTGGGCAACCTGTTCCAATGCTTGGTAACCCTTTCAGTGAAGAATTTTTTCTTTTTAAAATCCAGTCTAAACCTCTCCTGGCACAACTTGAGGCCATCTCCTGCTCTAGGACTTGTTACTTAATGAGACTGGCACCCAACTCACTGGAATCTCCTTTCACACAGTTGTAAAGATCAATTACCTTCATGTTTATTAAAAAAGCTTTCCCTTTATTTCACTTCATCATTCTATAATTATTATTCTACGGGACCTTATACCAACATTTACAGGAATTTTGCCAAATTTTCATCCTAAATACTTTGAATTATGACTGAAGTCTTCAATGTGGTCTAACCAGTAATAATGCTGACACCTAAAAATCAGAAAAAGCATTTTTTAGGAATTACTAAAGAAAACCTCCACAGACCAGCAAAGTACTGTGTGATTTGAAGATCAGGTCATCTGTATCTGACCAGGTGGTGGACCCATGTCTCTAATGCAATATATAAGTGCCCTCACTTCTAAAAACCTGCCAAGAGCCTTATAAGAAAAATTCTCTACTGGTGATAACTTTTAATTATGTTTCAACTGATTACAAGGGAGATGTAATTGTGCAATGATCATGTTTAGTAATTCTAGCTTCTGGCCCTTTTCTTCTCCATCCCAGATATTTTCTGCTGTCCTCAGAGAATCCATCTGGCCATAATCTTAAGAAACCTTAGAAACAGTGTGGAAGAGAGGAACTTTTGTAACCTTGTGAGAGAAATAGAAATCTAAATTCATAAAGTCCTATTTATTTGCTTATTTATAAGGTAAGATCTAATAGAATGATAGAATGACCTTTTTTTTACTAGAGCAAGGAGACGGAGTCATTAGCAAATGTTCTGTTTACTTACTGGAATATTTTAATAAGATCCTTAGGTTAATGAGCCATCCAAAAATGTAATTCAAACCACTGTCAAAAAGCAAACTAATCACTAGTAACATTTTGCTTGCAACTGGAAAAAATCTATAGAATTTAAAAGGAATGGAATCCATAGCAGTCTTCAGAAATTGAAAGGTGGGATTGTAAATATGTAGGAATTGCTCTAAATCCCATTGCAAAATATCAGTAACTCTCTGGAAATCTTATATTATGTATGTTAGACACGTCAATTGACTGACATAAGCTAATGAGGATCAATCACCAGCTGATAATGTATTTTCCAATACCATTGTATTGGAACCGGTTAAATACTCAGAAGATGAGAGGAGAAAATGGGCATTTGCTACTTCTTCCACAAATTAAATTAAATAAGTCCTACATTTACCATTCATTTACTTGATAAACCTCTGCTCACCTATTCTCCTAGATAAGAAAGAAAAGGTACAGCAGTTTGCTTATTTTTGTCATGGTAATTTAAGTCAGCATGCCCATTTGACCATTGACTAATATTACTGAGCATATGATCAATTTAATTAGGTACTCTCTACATAGAAAAACTGGATAAACTGGTAACCCATCAGCAGACAAATATAATTGTACCAGTCAAATCACATGTTTGATGCTCTTGCTTCAGCTGAAAAGTTTACTTTTGGTTTAATGTCAAACTGTTTCTACAGCTCACTTCAGAAACGGGAATTTTTACTTGGGGCATTAAAAAAGCCTCAGATTATATTTTAAGGAAAAAAAATAATAATTCCCAAGTATTTCTCATCTTTTGAGGAAAATATTCTTCAGTGAATGACAATTTCAGTGACATTAATTACACGTAGCAATGGGTCTATAAAGGTGAGGAGGGAAATGGTTAAGTAAGGACAAGAAAGGTATTGAATCCACAAAGGTACAGTAATCAGAGTTTAATTATAAAATATTGGAATTAATAAGGTTTTTCATGTTACTTGACGCCAGTCCAAGTCACTGGGCTTCAATAAGAATAGGGAATGTATATAATAATTACTAAAAGAATAGGAGTAAGATACTGGATGGTAACAATTCTTGTGTAGTCCTAAACCACTTAGATTATTTTGTGTCTATAAATAGAACAACTACTAAAGAAATAGTATAAAGTAAAGGAGTGGTTCTTTATTTACATCATATTGAGTTAGAGAGTAGGGAGAAAATTGAGACATGTTACAAGAAAGGATATAACTGAAATACAATCATAGTAATTAAAAACTTCAATGTTAAGGAACTATTTATATTACATAACGCTTTCCATTCTTCAATCCTATTTGTATAATCTTTTTTCTTTGCTTATTACAAATTAAGAAGACTGTGATGAATTTTATTGATGGTTTTTTGATGGTATTGACAGTATTTTTAACTTCTGGTACTGTTCTGGAACTTCCTCATATCACCATGTAACTGCCTTTACCTGAATGAGTGAGTGGCATTTAACCTGAGTGTGGTTTGTCAGCAATATGAGACCGCAAATTGTTAGAGACAGACTTTCAAAACAGTCCACAATAAGTTATGTAGTGTTTGTATCTGATGAGTGCTGAGTGCAGTCTGGCTCTGAGCCTTTTTTTTTCTTCTGCTGTTATCATTGTTGTTAGCCTAGACCATGCAAGAAAGATACTGCAACAACTATCATTGATCTCCTGTAAAACATATTCAGTTTCCTGAACAGAGTAAACTTGGTCAAAAGGCATTTCCTGCAGAATCTGTCAATGTGTTTGCTTAGAATATGTATACATCTTTTCTATTATTACACAGTTGTGTGAGAAGGAGATTGGAGATGGCAAAAGGTACATGGGTCTATAAGAAATGTTCACATTTTTTGCTTTTCTATTATTTCTTACCTTTCCCTTCAGAGAGATCTAACACCATAAGGATTATCATCTGGGGACTCAAAACATCTTAATTTAGTTCAGTGATCATAAGGTAATTGAAAGTTTTACCATTGGCTAATTAAGGCTACAAATTTTGTAAAGGCATTGCCATGTGCTGCTTTTATTTGTTTTTTGGCAAAAACTCATATTCTGCAGAAAATTAATTTTTCACTCTGCTTTAATAATTTCAGTGAAAACCATTATTACAGTTTTTTGCATTTTCCTTAAATAGCAGTGTCTTTCAATCTTCTTTTTCTTTTGATAAAGATCCAGGTATTTCTGCAAAAATGACGTAATAATAGCGTGTTCCACATCGACTTTAATCCTGGTGGTATCCCAACCTTATATTACCGTTGATGTCACTCTATTAGACAGCTGCATTAAAAATAAAATGTCTTTGATTTGTACAGTGTATTTTAGCAGCTGTAAAGCAAATTATAACATCTTAAGGAAAAATAATCAAGAAAAAAGAAATTTTCCAATAAAAATAGCTGTTGAGCTAAACAAAGTTTCATGTGGGTTTTTTTGATTCTTACGTGCATAGTGAATCATCCAGAAAATTACACTCAAATTCACTGTCAAAATTGTGTTTGCTGTTTTATGGGTACCTGCAATAAATTATTTTGATACAATATGAATGTAAAAAGTAGTAAATGAAATTTCATTCAGTTGGAATGGAATGACAATGTAAAAAAGGAAAAGGAAGAGGCATAAAGGGAATAAATAATAAAAAGTATACACTCAAAGTACCTTTCCCAGCCTATACCAACCAGGCTAATGGCACAGCATCTGTTATGTGTGAGCACAGTATCAGAGATCATAGGCTTAAATGCAAAGAGAGAAATATTAAATTTATCTGTATTTGTTATACCAAATACAAAGAAAGATATATACTCTTATTTAGAAGGGAGGCTTTATGTTGGCGGACAATGAAAAAAAAATGCCTGGAGAATGTCAATATCATCTTATTTACATCTCCCTAATATGCTTGACTTTATGCTTACACTTTCATCAAAATTATAATATCTGCATAATACAAAAACTAACACTGTAGATATATTTTTGGTTTTCTTTTTAATTTTTTGAGACAGTATTTAGATAGCTGTCTGTGTACATCCGAGTTGTAACGTAAATCTAGTTTGAAGAACAAGCTACTCAGGACATACATGGCCCCTAGGAGCTTTGGAAACTAGGAATCTAAGAGGGCCACCTAATGGATTTGGAAGTTGAGAATTCTGTTAAATAGAACTGAGATCTTTTTTTGGACTTCCAATGAGTTTCAGATGCCTACATCCTCATGAAGTGGATGATAGCTAGTTTAAATTTTCTAGTATGCCCTGAACATTTGATAGCATGTACCCTGCTGGCTCACTAAGATTGTAAACAACAGACTTTAATTCAAAGTGATTTTGACCAACAGATTTCCTACCACCATTTTGTGACTTTTAGAGATTTGTTTCAAAAAGTTGTACTGATAAAGCTTTTCATTTCAGTATTGCTTTAAGGTATTTCTGGTTGAAACTGGCCTGGTTGAGTTCTAATTCACATCAATAACATTTCTTTTAATTGTTTTCATAAGCCTATGTGGGGGTCACCATTGCTGGAGTACAAGCATTCTGTATTTCTCAGAATAGTACTTCAACATCCTTCCAGTTTCCTAAATCCAATACACATGATTTTGGAATGTAAACAAAGCTGCACTGCGGTGCTACTTGTCTATCAATCCGATAATAGTGATCAACAAAAGGGGGAGTGGGGTGGAAGAGGGTGAGAGAGGTGGCAAACCTCTTTTCACACTCTGCATTTCCCACAGCACATGAATTTGGCAATGCATACGTACACAGAGTGATGTTCATAGCTGTGAGATCTAGGACAGACTAATCAATCCAAGAATTGATCAGGCCTTTGCAGGATTTTGTGCTAGAAACAAAAGTAGGTATCCACCGTGGAAGAATAAAAAGTCACCTGGAATATTTTACCTAAAGACCTTAGAAAAAATCCCAACACTATACTAGATAAGGCAAATAAAGAGAAAGTTCACACTGCACTCAATGGCAAATCTGACAGTGAAACAGAGAGAATGATGTTTGGATGAAAAGGTAGGTGGAACATGAGGCTGCTCTGCAGGCTTTAGTAAATGCAGAGACTTCATGCTGATTCAGATCTTTCCAGGAGATGTCAGTTTTTAGTTCACTCAGTAACTAGACAAGGGTGTTATGTTAGTTTCTGATTTTGGTTTGGCAAAGACTTCAAAATAACTTTGGTTTGATTCATGAAAAAATACCATTATTTAAGAAGATTTACAGTTGATGCACATGTTATTGCAAATCAATTTTCCTTTCAACGGCATTCCTTCTAACTTCTCACCTGGGAGAGAGAGGATGCAAAAAGACACGAAGGACTAGATTAATCTGTGCAAACGTCAGAACTGTTTAAAAGTTCCCTAAGCTGAACTTTTTTAACTTCTTTATATAACATCTCACTAATACATTTTTCTTTTGGTAAAAGAGAATTTCTGATATAGGAAAAGCTGGTGCTTTGATTAATCCAAACATGTCCCACCTTAAAACAATTAACTGTTTTTCCTGAACACTTTCAGAGATTTCAAGAACAGAAACACATCAAACACATAAAATAATTTATTTTCTTTTAATTTTTATTTAGTTTAGCTGTAAGCTGCTAAATTCTGTACCATAGGGTGAATTAGGAAAATATAAGAACATTCTCTTAAAGGAAAACTCAATCAATATTTTACATTAGCCTTCTAGAAATGTTACTATTTGTTCATAACAACGATTTTTCCACAGCAAGTGTCTTCAGCTGGAAGGTACTAGTATTGTAGCACTGATCAGCATCTCTTATTACTAGACTGTAGTATATTCACCATGGCAATGTTAGTATGCTAATATTCACTGTTTTTTTAACAGAACATTTAATCTTTTATGGCATACTTTATGAATTTAATTGTTTTCATTATTACAGGTATGCTATTTTATAGAATTTCAGCATTTAAAAATTGCAAATATGACTTTTAACTGTAGTGTATACTTTAATATTCAGTCATTCCTTTTAAATGACTGATATTTCAATCTTAATCTAAAGAATTAAAGGGATACTACTATATGTTGTCCAGATTTTACTTAAAAGATATTTGTTTTCAAAACCTTAAAAAAAAAAAAGAAAAGAAATTACGATGTTCACTGCAGCATGAAGAGGAGTATTCTCAAGTGTATTAAAATAGTTTGCCATTCTGGATATTATTTTTACCAACTTGAGAATTAGACTAATTATTCCCAAGAATATGTAAAGTTGTTATACTTGCCACTACTTCCTTATACTTTTCATAATCTAAATCTCAGAAATCTGAGTAAGTTTTGCTTGTTTCATAGGAAGAAGGCCAGATATGTATTGATTTGAAAGATACCATTCTTACTGTCATTGAAACAAAGCGATTCTGAAGAAGTTTGTAATGTCCTGATTAGAAAGCATCAAACGGTAGAATCTGCAGTTCTCAAGGTATATGTGCTGCAGTTCATTATGAAAACCCTACACGTATGATAATCGAGTAGAATTAGATTGCCTAGACATCAGCAAATGTGTCATTTGAAAGCATCTCTGATGAAAAGACCAAATGGAAGAGTTTTCAGCATAAAAGTGTAAAAAATAAAATAGGAAGAATAAAAATTAAAAAAAAAAAGTTAACCAGCTGCTGGGAAGGATTTCAAATGCATTATTAAATTCAGCTTTGAAATACAAGATCTCCTGTTGGTTGAATTAACAGTATCTCAAAAAAACCCCAACAACAACAACAAAATATGTTCTTATTTCATAATTGTTAATATATCTGGCCAAAGGTACACACTTTCATCAGGAAACATAATTGACCTAATAATCTTAATATTTGAAATAACACAATTATAGCAGTAAAAATATGATTGACATGTTACCAAATTCATTCAAAAAGTATTTTAAGTAGGTGAACAGATATTTTGCACTGTTCATATTTGCCTCCTGTAAAATTGTAATAGTAGTGGCAAACCCAATATTTATATTGCAAGTATTTATATTGTTCCCTCTCTCTCTCTCTCTCTCTTTATATATATATATATATACATATATATATATAATTTGTCCTATGTCAGACAGAACACTCAGATTAATACTGAAGCTAAATTCTGTTAATTAATCTCACTATTTTTTTTTTGCTTTTTTAAGTATTCACAGAATTCTTACACAGTCTGATGAGGCTGACAGTCACAGTGTTCTCTTTTCCCATTGAGACTCCAAAATGTGAACATGTCTTTCAGCTTACAACACATGTGAGACTTCTTTTCTTTACAAGGCTCCAAAAGTTCACCCATTGAACTCTTGTAGAGCCTTTGGTTCTTTAATACCTTGAGACAGTGTAAAGAGAAACTGATGCACATGTTCATGTTTTCTCAGGAGATATTTTACTGATAAAATATGGGGCAAAATAAGTATCTTGGCAAAAGTTTAAAAGGGGTAACATACAACCAAGGTAGAGCCTTCCACAAAGTACTGTCCCAGCACACACCAACCCATACAACTTAGCAAAAAATCAACCCACCGGTTTTAAGTTATCCAAAATATTAAGTAAAGAAAGAAAGAGATTAAGGGAAGAAAAAGAAAGAAAGAAAGAAAGAAAGAAAGAAAGAAAGAAAGAAAGAAAGAAAGAAAGAAAGAAAGAAAGAAAGAAAGAAAGAAAGAAAGAAAGAAAGAAAGAAAGAAAGAAAGAAAGAAAGAAAGAAAGAAAGAAAGAAAGAAAGAAAGAAAGAAAGAAAGAAATTTCCCCTCACTACTCTTTTTTGACCATAAATTTTGCAAAAGGCTATCTGTGCAAAATCAACATCAAATTGGTTTGATCCAAGTACTAATTTATTTTTATTACTGAGAACCATTCCTGATTAAATGAAGATCCTAATTCAGCTTACAGTGTACCACTGCTGTTAACACAGGCTCTATTTTATTCAAAGACTATAATGTCCCCCTTTAATGGGTGAAAATAAAATCAGCCAAAAACTCTATTAGAAAAGCGAAAATGCTCATTCTAGTAGTTTTTAAAGAAAACCAACCAACCAAACATAGAATCATTAAATAAGGAACAGAGTTTTGTTAGTGTGACCACCAAACACAGTCAAGTAAGTGTCAAAATAATAATTACCTTAGGCATAACATGGCTTTGTTAGTGATATGTACAGCTCACCTATTTCGGTATTTTAGTCCAACAAAATAACTATGCTAAAAGCTAACCAACTATGTTTTGTTTATAAGGTCAGACTGATTAACAAAGAAGGGATCAGATGTAGACTTTGATTCTGTCCCAGCCACATTGTTTGAAGGTATGTCTGTAGCCCTCATTTGCATATTTGAGTTGCCACATTAGACAAATACAGATGAGAAAAATTACTTATGTCTTGAAATGATGATCAGTAGATATACTTCAAAGAAATACACTTGATTCCTTGTTGTCTAGAACATTAGTTGATTTCCATCTTCTAAACTGGCTTGTGAGTTTGTTTTACCTGAATTTGAATTCATACACTCCAGCTGATCATAATTTTATCTCTACTTTCATTAAAATGTATTGTATAAATTTAAAATATTTTTATTTGCATTCTTTTAATTACATTAGAACTGCTAAGTAATAACTATAGACCAAGTCTTGTTCTTTAAAATGATTGCAGTTTATTTTACCTCAGGAGTGAATGGTATTTTTAAAACTGTATATAACCTATAAAAAAAGAAATTTAGGGAAACCTGTGAAACATGTTACTCTTTTCAAGTATCATAGATAATTGGTCATAATTTTGAAAAAGGAGAGAAAATACAACTTCAGAAATTAAAAGCAACATAGGAGATAAAGAGCAGGAATTAAAAAAAAATAAATTTTCTAAATCAGTGTCTGAAAAAAAAGAAATATGCAGAACCCCACTAAGCAATTTCACTCACTGTACTAAACCCTGCAGAGGGATGGATTTTTTGGAACACAACAGAAAATTAATTTGTTCTTGGATTTAGTTCAGAGAGAATCATGAGAGCAATTTACTTCTGATGCAGTTCCAGTAAAAAAGCTATTATGCTAATTGCTATGAAGTTCATCAGTTTAAATATGTAACTTTTATTCCTGAGTCATCATTTAGGTAAAAATATTCACTCACAATGACAAAAAATGCCCTAAATAAAGGCAACAATTATTTGAAGATCTACCTTCCAGCTGCCCTCTCGTATTATCCAAGTAAAGGATTTGCAATAAAGTTCACAAAATCCAGCATCTCTTAAAATAAGAGTGGGTTCCGGATTTCAGTACTTTCCTGCAAGCAGTCAATTAAGCTTTGTCCAATTTCATTAATATAACTGGGACTATTAGTCTTCTTCACAGTTATGTCCACCTTCTCTCTTTAAATTTTTTTCTGATATTTCTTATTAATCGGGTGGTGAATGATTGATATATTATTATTTTAAATCTTGAGAAAACTCTTTCATTGCCAAAATCATAACCTGAAGGCAACATTGGGAGTGATGGAATCTTACTTTAAATCTGCCTGTGATAGAAATACAGTCTTCAGCCAACCCCTCTCATATAGCTGAAGGCTGATAAAAATGCCACAAGAATCTATAACAAAATCATTATAGAATTTTTAGTTGATTGCTATCAAATACAGAGGACAATCCATGATGCTGTGCAGCGCAGGTAATACAAAGTGAGTCATTAGATAACTCTATACAGAGTATAGGACATTCTCTGAGTAGGTGCCAGTCCAGGAGGAGATGGAGTAACTAATGACTTTTAGAAAATTCTTTCTGGAAGCCATCCAACATTATTTTCTTGGGATATTTCCAGCAGTTTGATTCTTGCTTTCTAATGACTTTACTAAATGACCATGGCAGCAACAATGAAGCTTTTAAGACTTGAACTATTCATTGACCTTGGAATAACATGCAATTAAAAAAAAAAATCTCTCTAGAGCTTTGTATTAGGAACTTGTTCATCGTGACCAGGTGGATTAAGATAACTGCAAGGTGTTAAAGTCTTAAAGCATGCAATTGTCTTCTATGCCTATAATCTATATAGGGGCTTTTTTAAATGCAAAAAGTAAGAAGGAAAATCATAAACAAACAAAAAAATCCCTAGTGTTATCATTTCTTGGTAAATTTCCTTTAACCTCAAGAAGTTCGAGAAAACCAAGTGCAAGGGCTCGCATGCAGTTTGAGACAAGCCCCAGTATCAGACTGGGGGATGAACAACTGAGATCAGCCCTGTTGAGGACTTGGGCATACTTGTGGATGAAAAGTTGGGCATGAGACAGCAGTATGCATTTTCTCTTCAGAAAGTCAAGGAAGTGATGTCCTAGTGCTGGAAGACACAGAGAAGGTGGAATTACTGAATGCTTTCTTTGCCTCAGTCTTACTGCTGAGGCCAGTCCTCAGGAATCCCAGACCTTGGGGGTAAGAGAGGAAAGATAAAGAAAGGAAGATTTCCCCTTGATTGTAAAGGGTTTGGTTAGAAACTGGCTAGGCAGACTTAACACTCATAAATCCGTGGGTCTCGGTGAGATGCATCCATGGGTCTGAGGGAGCTGGCAGATGTTGCTAAGCCATTCTTTCATCTTTGAAAAAACATGGAGAACATGATGAGAGATTCCTGATGACTAAAGGAATACCAATGTTACTCCCATTTTCAAAAAGGGAAATAAGGATGACCCAGGAAACTACTGGCCAGTAGGCCTCATCTTCATCTCTGGAAAGGTGATGTAGCAGATCATTCTGAAGGTCAGTACCCAACATATAAAAGAAAAGAAGGTAATTGGGAGTAGTCTGCATGGATTTACTGAGGGGAAATCATGCTTGACCAATCTGATAGCCTTCTATGGTAGCATGGCAGGATGAGTCAATGAGGGGAGAGCAGTAAATGTTGTCTACCCTGACTTCAGAAAGAGTTTTGTCACTGTCTGCCATAACATCCTCATAGGTAAGTTCAGGAAATGTGGGTTAGATGAATGGATGGTGAGGTGGATCAAGAACTGGCTGAATGGCAGAGCTCAGAGGTTCTTGCAGAGCAGAATTCAGCTGGAGGCCTGTAGTCTATGCTGTTCCCCAGAGATCAGTACTGTGTCCAGTCTTATTCAACTTGTTTATCAACAAGCTGGATGAAGGATAGAATACACCCTAAGCAAGTTTGCTGATCATATGAAACTGGGTGGAATGGCTGAAGCACTTGAAGAGTATGCTGCTGTTCAGTGGACCTTGAGAGGTTGGAGAGTTGGGTGGAGATAACATAATGAAGTTCAACAAAGACAATTGTAGAATAATGCACCTAGGGAGGAATAATCTCATGCACCAGTACAGGTTATGGGATGACCTACTAGAGACAGCTCTGAAGAGTAGAACATATGTTTTGGTGGATGACAATTTCATCACGAGCTGGTAGCATGCCCTTGCAACAAGGAGGGGCAATGCACCAGGAAGAGTGTGGCCAGCAGGTCAAGGGAGGTGATCTTTCCCCTTTACTTGGCCCTAGTGAGGACACATCTAGGGTACTGTGTTCAGTTCTGGTCTCAACAGTGCAAGAAAGACAAGGAACTATAGGAGAAGGTTCAGTGGAAGGGCCACAAAAATGATTAGGGGTCTGGAGCATCTCTCTTATGAGGAGAGACTACATGAGTTTGGCCTGTTTAGTCTAGGGAAGAGGAAATTCAAGGGGGAATCTACTCAATACATACAAGTATCTCAAAGATGGGTGTCAAAGGGTGGTGCCATACTCTTTTCAGTTAAGTACAGTAACAGCAAAAGGAGAACAGACCATAAACTAAAACACCTCAACATAAGGAACTACAGAACTTCTTTATGCTGAAGGTGGCAGAGCACTGGAAAAGGCTGGTGAGGGAGGTCATGGAGTCTCCTTCTCTGCAGACATCCAAAACTCACCTGGACATGTTTATATCTAACCTGCTGTAGGTGACCCTGCTTTGACAGGGGGATTGGACTAGATATCTCCAGAGGTCCCTTCCAACCCTAACCATTTTGTGATTCTGTGATTATCCTCCTCTATTCTGCTCTGGTGATATTCCACCTGGAATACTACTTCCAGATCTGAATTCGTCAATACAGGAAAGGCATGGACCTGCTCAAGCAGGCTCAGAGGAAGGCCATACAAATTATCAGAGGGATGGAACACCTGTGCTATGAATATAGGTTGAGAGAGTTTGGGTTGTTCTGGCTGGAGACGACGAAGCTCCAAGAAGACCTTATTGTGTCTTTCAGTAATTAAAGGACACTTACTAGAAAGATAGAGACTTATGACAAAGGCCTGTAGTGACAGTACAAAGGGCAATTGTTTTAAACTGGAAAAGGATATGTTTAGATTAACTATAAGGAAGAAATTCTTTACACTGATTTTGGTGAGACAGTGGAACAGGTTGCCCAGAGAAGTTGTGGATTACCCACCCCTAGAAGTGTTCCAGGCCAAATTGGATGGGGCTTTGAGCAGACTGATCTAGCAGAAGGTGTACCTTCCATGGCAGTAGGTGTGGACTAGATGATTCTTAAAAGCTCCTTTTTAACCCAAACCAATCTAAGATTCTATGAAAATGGAAATGACTTAATATTTGTCTTGAGTAACATACAACCGCACGTTGTTTTAATTTTAAATGTTAACATAATTGATAGTCCTTCACAGAATTTGATTATAGAATTCTGAAATATGTGACCAATTCAAGAGAGAAAACCAATGAGATAATGCATGTTCAAAAATATACCTTTAATTGTATGTGAATGTGTCCAAAAAAGAATAACAAAGCTGGTGCTGGCTCTAGAGCACAAGACATATCAGGAGCAGCTGAGGGACCTGGGTGTGTTTAGTCTGGAGAAAAGAAGACTAAGAGGAGACCTTATCACTCTCTAAAACTACCTGAAAGGAGATTGGAGCAAGGAGAATGTTGCTCTATTTTTCCAAGTGACAAGTCATAGGATGAGAGTAAATGGCCAACGGAGTTTGGAATAGAATAGAATAGAATAGAATAGAATAGAATAGAATAGAATAGAATAGAATAGAATAGAATAGAAATGTGCAGGATGAAACTCCCAACTTTGTTGAAAGGTTCCTAAAAATATACCCAGAGGACTTGGGCTGTCAGGGCTGTGAGGTAGCTCAGTGCCAGCATGTCCAAGGGCAGCCCTCTCCTGCTGGTGGCCGTGAGAGGCCTCATTTTCACTCTGTAGGGATGTTGATGCTAGGGCAAACTCCATCTCCATGGGTGTTACTTTTGGCCAAGGTACTGATGCTGTGGCTCTGACTCAGAGTAACGCAGTACAGTTTCTTTAACATGTGGCTAACCATTTTGTCAAAAAAGCTCTGTTTGTCTTGGTTCTGTACTGTAGCTAGTATGACTACATTTAACATTCTAATATTTCTCATCTTTCTTTTCTCTCAGTGAGCAGTTATGCTCGTAGTTTCATATTTATTTCACAGATTTCACAGAATATTCTGAGTTAGAACCCACAGGGAAGATCGAGTCCAATTTTTAAGTGAATGGCCCATATGTAACAAAATACTTCAGAAACAGAAATATTTGTTAGAAGTAACTATGTGTTTCTGAATTTTTGTGTATTTAATATTTATAAAGATTTTTCAATGATGTAACTGATTCTTTTTCAGAGAAAACTGTGTAGGATCTTCCATTCCAATAACAGTTCATCATAGCAGGAAGCCAGGTGGGACAATAAAACTTTTATATATTGCAAAATTCATTCCAAAGTATGACAGATTGTGATTATTTTGAACACTTCCATTTCTTCTATGAAACATATTTGAGACAGTTGAAGTGATCAAGTGCTGTTATGAACAATAGGATTGTCTAAATATTACTGAACATTAATAGCATAGAGTCCATGAATTATGTATAAATTACTCTTTATGTCGATATAACCTTTTTTGCAGCTATTCAGCTGCTGTAACTTTATCGCATACAGTAAAATATCCAAGGTACAGTAAAGAGAAGAGGATACCTATGATAATTCCTGTCAGTTTTGATACTTGCTTTTAGAACTTTTAATTTTGGATTTGTTCTCTACATGGCCATCAGTGACATCCATCAAATAAAATATTAAATCTGTAGTTTTGGTTTTGGTTTTGGTTTTGGTTTTTTCTTAAATGTCATGTAGCTTTGCATACATAAGGGAATAAACACAGATTCATACAGAAATAACAAAACTGCCAAACTCTGATAGGTTAAGATTTGTTACTGGAAGTTATCTATAACAGGACAAGTTTTGCTTTACCAGAAGCATAAAGGAAGTTTCATGCTGCACAAAGCAATGAATTAGGTACAGTTTTGAATGAAATTGCATTACCAAATGCTACAGTCATTAAATAATCAACAATAGCTCAAACATGCCTTGAAAGATACAATCTCTTTTACTGAGAAAGAGAATGTTATTAGGACACCTCACTTCAAGAGGTTCCCTGGAAGTTAGATCTTCTACTAGTCACTATTAGAAAAGAAACAACATCTGTGATAGTTCAATGTTGTTCAGTTGCACTGCAATGTCAGCACTGGAACTGTGCCCAGGTCTCAGTAGCTGTTTCTCTAAAATGTACCATAAATTGCACCTTAGTTTAAAGTATGTACTTTCAGTGTTATTGAAGTGTTATTATGCTCAAATTTATTGAGGGGTTTTCATAAAGGGGAAAAAGTATCGGAATGCAAAGACAGGGACAAATTCCATTTCACTTTCTATACTTTGCAATTTTATTGATGTCTTTGCATTGAAAGAGAAGTCAGGGCAATATTTGTCAGTGTGTCCTTATATGTGAAGAGAAAACCTTATATTTCAAACAATCACAGAACTCATTTTAGAAATTATACTCCTTCATCTGTTTGTTTTCTCATTTGACCTATTTAGGCAGATAAAGAGTTCCCTGCTTATTCCCTTATCTAGTATCTTTAAAATTACTTCAGAATGTTTTACCACAGAAACCAATAGACTGTAATAATATATTTAAAACAACAACTTAACACTTCCAAGGATAATTCTGTATCAGATGAGATTGATAGAAATAATTCTGACATAATATTGACAAAGTCACATAAGTTTGGCTGTTTTTTGCAAAAAGTACTATTTCTTCCACTTTAGATCATGCCAATAAGATCCTATGTCATCATGTCATTAGCATTCTGTTGGGGTTTTTTGTTGTTTTTTTTTTCTATATCCACATTATATTACTTTATTTTTGTAAAAATCCCAATATTTATATGTGAAATGTAAAAGATCATCCATTACTTGGTGGCACAGTCTATCATATGCTTCACGCAATTCTTTTACAGAAAAAAGCACCTACAAAAGCAAATTAATTGTTTTCCCATGAACCCTCTTTTAATAGAGAAATCTAGTAGAACACCATAAAAATCTTTGCAAATAAAAATAATAATTGGCTGATGTAGAAATTATCTTATTTGTCATAGCTTCTACATGATGCATGGGATTTCATCGTCACGGCTAGGCTTTGTGAACAAAGAGTTTGGAAGGGCTCTACGCACAGGAGTGTGTCCTTTGAGCCTGGCAGTGGATTTTTTAGGTGAGGCACAGCGTGGGTGGAACTGGCCCCACCCTTTGCTTCTAAGGGTCATCTGCCATGGCTGAGCAAGCTTGGACAGGGACAGTGAAGTCCTCAGGAATAGAACCTACAGCCAACGGTATTCCCAGGAGGTCTCCCATCCAAGTACTAACCAGGGCTGACCCTGCTCAGCTTCCGAGATCAGATGAGATCGGGCTTCAGGGTGGCATGGCCATAGTAGTTTTCATGAGAATGAATGGATGAAGAAAGGTGTATGAAAGTTTGTAAAACTATAGCATTCTCATCTTTCCTGTGATAGATGTGAACTTTTAATAGTGATTTATTGACAATTTTGATTTGGTTATTGAGAAGCATTAAAGTATAAAGGCGAGAATTGGTAGAAAAGACAAATGGAAATTACATTATTGCAAGATTGCAAGATCTACTGCAACTACTTGGGAATATTTTCTAGGCAAGTTTACATCAAATAATTCAACTTAAAACACATTTTCTTCAGCTACTAAAGTGTCTTGATAAAGGAGGGCAAAAACAGTAACCAGTCTCTGGATGGATGAATAGTTTTCTTATGAGAAAAAAAATGCAGTTATTAAAGAGCTAGTTTGACTATTGCACACATAATAACCTAAAATGTTCAGGCCTGTTTAGATTGCCATCAGTAGACAATCTGTAAGATCTTTAACGTTCTCCTACAGAATTAAAACATCACTGGATAACCTGCCTTTCAAAGAACCAGAAAGAAAAATTCAACACTCTCTGCAATATCAACATCCCAAATCCACCCAGATGATTACAGAACTATTTTCAGGCATCTTTGTCTCTGTTATACTTGTTTTTTTCATCCAAATCACACTATGACAGTTCCTACCATACTACAGTGCTGAATAATAATAGGAGATTCCTGCAATATTTGAGAGAGGATTTTAAATTTCCATCTCCCAGCTATATCCTATGGCTACTATTATGCTGTTAAAGGGTAGGACAGAACTCCTTACATAATTTTTGTGTATGTGCATTTACACAGTCCTATTAATATAAAAATATCTGTGATATATCCTCACCTGTGCTTTATAATTAGAGTAGGATTATGTTTATTTTTAACTAAATTAGCTCTTCCATTTCTTGTAAGGGTTTGCACTTAGGTATCTAAATTTTACTAATGTTATTTATGATTTCTAAAATTTTACTAACAAAAGATTTCTAAAACAACTTAATCAATATTGTTTGAAGTGCTGTGGGGGCAGGATGAACAATGGGCTTGTTGGTAGAAAACTTGTTTTCAATTGCTGTTTGTGATTCACACTTTTTCAGTGAAGAAACAAAATAGTTTAATATACTATTGTCCCTCTGTAAAAAAGAATAGTCTGATTTTATAATTTGTATATTACTTAGATCTATAATATTTGCATTTATTTATATATGTTTCTGGTGGTTTGGGAAATCACTAACTTGGTTCAAAGAACAAAATTAGATATACTTTGATCCTTACAAAAAAGAAGTGTGAGAATAAGTAAATCTGTGCCGATTCACATGTAGATAATTCCAAAAATCTTATAAGAAGACTCAAAATAAAATCAATAATCTTAGATACTGATATAATTTGATTACTTTTGAAAATTTTGCACATAGTAAAACTGTGCAAAATGAAAATGAAAATGGAATAAAAATGCTGTGTAAAATACCTGCAATAGTGATTTTTAAAGCTGCCAGAAATTAAATTTCCTTGAAATGCTATAATTTTAAATGTTGGTGTTGACATTCAAAAATAAGATAATTATCAATTGGAGTTGTATTGTCTGTCACTCAAAAAAGTACTCTAGATATTCTACAGCTCCATCATAATTTTTTTTAATAAAACATTTCCATGTACTTCTTAAAAACAATAATTAAAGAAACAAAAGCTTCCTCTAAATATTTCAAATAGATGTTTAAAAGAAGTACTGCAATGTTTACTGAGACTTATTATCATTTAGTAATTTTTTGGATCTCTCACAGAGCATATAGTGTTAAAAAAACCCAAAAAGAACAGTGTCCTGGGCTGAGCTGGCAAAACGCCAACTGTCTAAGAGAGAGTGAAAAGGGTTCCTCCTCCCCCCAACCAGCTAAGGGAAAAAGAAAAGGGAGAGAGGAAAAAAAAACTTCCGAAGCCAGGTCTAAGCTGAAACTAACTACATGTATTTATGCAGAGAAGAGAAAATTAAGAGGATGCTACAATATAACACACACTTACACAAGTTACATATAACAAGAAATAACTTCCCACTTTCCAGTAAACACAAATTTTACCATTTTAACTACAAATCATTTTAGAGAAGTTGGTTCTTCAGAGACAGACTTAAGCAGAGAGAAAAGCTAAGAACAAACATTTTACTTCTTTCAGATAACATGATGTTAAGCCGCTGCTCTGGGCTTGGGCCTCTCCATCCCTCCTGGGACAGCAGAGTGTCTTGCTGGCACCACAGCTGGGAAGCAACTGAACTAAGCCACTCCCACACACTGGATTTTACACCCTTTAAAATGATGTAGTATAGTATGGAATACAATATTATTGGCTGAAAGAAGTCAGCTGTTAGCTAGCTCAGTCTAGCTTAAATCAGCTGACAATCCTAGGCCTAGCTGAACTTTAAAACCTAAGTTTAGGCCCACTTGCCTAAACCCATAACAAACAGTTAAGAAAAATCAGACAAAACCCAAAAAACCACGCACAGACTGTGGAATAGCAGTTGTTTCATAAATGAGAACTTAACCTAAAATACATGGGCTAGGGTTGGGTTACAATGCCATAAAAGATGTGCCTTATAATTATTTTTCTACCCAATGAACATGCAGAAACATTATTAAAGGCAGTCCTATATTATGTTAATCTGATCATAATTCAGTAATTTTATGCACCAAGTAAATTCTAAGTGTGAAATTCTTGCTGTGTATGTATGGCCAGGCTTCACAAACAAAGATTTGGGAAGGGCTCTCCCCAAGTAGGTGTGCCCTTCCAGCCTGCACAGTGGATTTTTTAGGAGAGGCACAGCGTGTGCAGAACCGGTCCCATCGTTTAAGTCCTAAGAGTCCATTTGCCACGGCCTAGTGAGCTTGGACAGTGACAGTGAAGTCCGCAGGACTGTCTACAGCACCCAGTACTAACCGGGGCTGACTCTCCTTAGCATGCGAGATCTGATAGGATGGGATGGCAGGGAGGCATTTAAATGCCAGGGGACAGTCCCCACTGAGACTTGAACTCAGGATCTTGGAATTCAGAGCCCAGAGTGCTATCCATTTGTTGCTGTAAACATATGTATTAATAGCCTACCTATGATTTTGAATAAAACAGAAAATTTGATTGTCAATTATCTATCTATCTATCTATCTATCTATCTATCTATCTATCTATCTATCTATCTATCTATCATCTATCACCTATTCTACTGTTTTGTTTTGGTGTTTTGTTTGTTTGTTGTTTTTTTGTTTTGTTTCATAACACCCTTAAAAAAACAGCCGCATCTGACAGCCTGTCCTTGTAGGAGGTCATTGAAAAGACTTTTGCAATCAGTGCCTTTTTTCCATAATTAAAGAGCAAATGTTGGATATTTCTTAAAATGTTGTGCAAGAAATATATGAAATAAAAAATAAGTTCCTTGTTACATTTATTTAAAAATATTAATTATATTACTCATGTTCAGTACCTTATAAATTTCTCTAGTTTTTACATTCAATCTTTTGAACCTGATGGCATGTATATATATATTTTCACCATATATAAACCCAGATTTCAGAACATATGGAGAAACCTTCTCTGACTAACTCTTAATAATGTTATTCCTTAACAAATTGCCTCACCTAACTACAATCCATATATATTTATCTAATATTATAAATATAGATTTATATATGTACTGGTTTATAAAGAGGCTCACATATTTATGGTATGTTAGAAAAAGAAGCTCTAATATTATTATTGTTTAATTAGTTGACAAAAGAGAAATTAGTTTTTCTCAGATTCCCTTGAAAAACCAACACATACAATTAATTTCAGAAGAATTAAGAGGATTCATTATATTTACAGTTAGAAGAGTTTCTAGTACTGTTTGTATACTAATGAAAAAACTGAAAAATGGCCGTGTAACAACTGTAAAAAAAAAAGGATAAGTGGTCTCTGAAACAATGAATACCATGTGCAGTAGATTCACTATAGATTTAATGAGGAGTTTAATAGATATGGCAAATAAGAAATGTGGTAAAATATAAAATACTAACTTTGTGGTGTTCCTTTTTAAAAGGCGTGGTGTTTGTATACTATTTAAATAAAAATTACACATAAAGAATTACTGAACCTTTCTATAAAGGTAAGAAATAAAAAAATACTTTGTTTTGAATATATGAAAGTTAATTTCAATATAAAATTCTTCATGCCTCTGTCTAAAACTGTCCAGTCAATTATACTTTTCTGCTTGAAATTATTAATTTTTTTTAGTCTGTACTGATTATAAAGGTTCATGGTCATTATGGACCAGGGCTGGAGATGCCAGTGTGAAAAATGGTAGTGCTTTTCCTTGTCACTTTCCTAAGAGGAAAAAATAATCTTGTAGTTTATTATTATCTATCCTGCTTGATTTTGACCTTCAACAGCAGCAGGAATGCATGAGTTTTCTAAAGACCAGTTATCCCTATTTAAAATAACTAATTTGAAGGATTCAGAACATTAGAAAAAAAAATTAGTACTCATCATTAAAGACTAGGTATGGCCATCTACTACTTACAATAACTCCTAGGACATCTTGAGTTTTAATTGTTTAATATCACTTCCTTAAAAGTCTATTATTCATTCTGTAATGTTCTGTGGACATGTAGACAGTGCTGGCAAAAATGAGTTTTGAATAACTTAAGGAAAAACTGCCTTTGAGCTAAAAGGGGAGAGTTTTGGCTGCCTGCAACATCAGAAAACATTACAGTTCATATCCATTATGCATTTCAGCATTATTAATACCCTAGTTCTTTTCAGGCAGTGTGGCACTAGGATACAATTTCATTTGCAGCATAGGTTTATTTAGAAGAATATAGGTCTATTTGCTGCAGGTGGTGTGGTAAGTTGGACATGCTCCAACTAATGAAAAGTATGAGACCCTTTTTCATGTCTGAAATGCCTAAACAGAATATTAGATCACAAGTTACTGTTAATAAACTAGCAGGATTATTAAGCAATTAGGGAGCTCATGAGAAAAGATGGAGAATTATTACTTTTTCATGAATTTAAAAATCTTCAATTTTATAGCTGGAATGGTGCCATCAGAGTGGATATTTTGAAGCTATCAATCTTCTTCTTTCTTCCTCAATTTATTATCAAAGTCTAATTAAAATAAAAAAGTGATACTGAGTACCATGCAAATCTTCAGTTAGTGTAATAGCCTTTTATTCAGTGGAAAAGATGGGATGCTAGATTCAGACTTGGTGATTGACAGACATTCACTGGGGATCATGCAGGCTTATACTGGATCAAAGGAGATAAGAATAAAACTGTGCAGAAGATATTTCCCATCTCCATGGCAGATATGACTTGCCAAAATAAAGATGAGCAGTAGAGGAAATCCAAAACAGTTAGTGCACTGAAAGATATCTGAATGTGCAAAGAGAGTTTGACAGTTGTACGTGAGACCAGGAAAGAAACACTTACAATTTGACACTAAAATCTATAGGATAATTATTATTATTGAAAAGGTAAGATCTATTAACTGCATTAAAAATTGTAGAAGGAAATAATTTAGGTAGGCTTTTGGAATTTAGTGGCCTGTAATGCAAAATACAAAAAATCAAAGTCTTGACTTCTTTGAATGTCAAAGAGAACAATAAAAAAATAGATATATGAAAACATGTTTTAACAAAGCATTTTCCAGACAAAACAGTACAGCCCCACCTACTGTTACAGTTCCATGTCTCTATCAATCTGTATTCTTTTTTCCTAGCCAAAAATTCAACATTTCCAACATTGCATTGTCACAGAACTTGTATTTCTGGGGCATTTCTGATTTTCTGATTGGGAATTCATTCAAGGTGGGCGATGGTGCCATTTGACTAAACTCAAATGTTCTTACTGGAAGCATAGATTAGAGTCTTATTTTTGGTAAAGAAGCTGTCGGCCTTTCCTTCACTATGATAAGTATCATAGGAAGAAATCGCTTGCTGACATCCAGTGTTGTGACCATGGAATAAATCCAAATCAGACTGGTTACAAAGATGATGCAACTCATGTTGAATGGTCCTGTATGTGAGCAAGAAAACTGTCATCAGATCTAAAATTGGATCTGAATTGATGCTCTGGGAAAGCATCTTTCAAGGTTTAAAGATTAGTGTGGTTATTGAGCAGAATTGAACTTGGAACAGGGAGAGATCCTGGAATCCACCACCTGGTATTATAAGTACAATTGTATTTGTACCTGAAAAATATTAAGAATCTTGTTAAAGGGTTCACTTAATCATCAGGAGAATTTAAATCAGATCCAAAATCTGTCCTCAAGATTATAATCTATTGCAGTAGATGTTATAGCTGGCAACGTTAACAATGCAAGGAAGAGAATGAATTATAGGAAATGAGAGAGTTACTAATTATCCACAAAATTATTATACTGAATAATGAGGTTTTTTCACTTAATTGGGTGGGAAATAAAATACTTTAGACAGCACAACAGATAACTTTCTGGAATACTGGCAAGTATCCAAGCTTACTGTAGACTGCACTTTCTGGGAACAGATGTTTTGGGAAAGATTTCATCCTGTGAGAATGAGTGCAAGCCTGAGCAATGCTGAAAAGTGAATTGTCATTGAAAATATAACCTACTAAAGCTGAGAAATAGAAAGGTAGATCAAAGCTTTCCAATTAGCAAGAACACCAACTCTTACATCTTCTGTTTGGGAATAGTGATGAGCCACCAGCAAAAATTTTTGTAGTAGTAAAGGAAGAAAAAAATATTGGACCATGCCCCCAGATTGACTTGCATGACCAAGGAATTAATATTAATATGTACTATATCAAATATTGCTAGATTCTCAACTTGACAAAGTCACAGATCTTTGTGTAAGGTCTTTCCACTAATTTCTTACTAATTTTGTATCAGTTATTCTTTTAGATTTACAGGTTGGGCTGTTGTCTCAAGCACCTTACTGATCAGCAAAGTCAATCATCTTGTGTGACCCTATAAAGAGTGGTCCTAAGTGAGGCCCTTTGAGCTCTCTTCGACTGCAGGAAGCTATGCCAGCACCTGCCTCTGAGTTGCACACCTCTCCAAGCTCACAAACGGTCAAGCTTGAGATATTCAAACACCATAACTGATGACAAAGTTTAGGCTGAAACGACCCCCACACACACATCTAGTTCCACATTTTTCTAGGTGCAGCCCTTGTCTGGTGAAAAATGCAAAGGGATCAGTATTTCACTGAGTCCAAGGGGAATTTTTGACAGGTACCTTTACACATAGATATTTTACCCCTGTGTGTATGTGTGAATTGATTATGGTATGAATGCTATTACCTCAAAACTATAGTCAATTAATTGTTATAACTTTAGTAACCTCTATTGAATAGCTTTGTACATGTTAAAGTGTTCAATGATTAAGTGCTGCTCAGCCCTTTCTTACCCTTATATTTGCATCCATATACTTTTTACTTTTACCCTCTTTTACATCCCTGGCTTCTGTGTATATCATTCCAAATTGCTTCTAGTTTGTTTTTGCTTTCTCTTTTAACCTGTGCAGTAAATAATAGAGTGAACCTTGCCACTGAACTCTGTAAAGCCGCATTTTAACAAATTCATATTAACTCTGCTTTTGATCTTTGACAGTGTTTCTTCAAGCAGCCAAACCACTCATTCACAACAGAGGTATATAATGGTTATTCTGTTATATTTTTAATTCACATGGTTATTACATATCAAATAGGAATGCGTATGTAAGAGAGTTGTAATTCTAGAATTGACAATGGCAACAGTTTACTGCAGCAGATCTGCAGGTTTCTTTCTTGAGAAGCAACAGTAAACAGTTTTTCTAGTAGGGATCCTGGCTTGTTATTCAGGTTTGGATTTCTTGGGTTTTTTTTTTTTTTTTACAAGGACCATTATTATACTTTATTTAACAATGTGAGTTGCAGACAAACACCAAGTTCCCACTGTGCACCTTGACCAGCATGAGATTTCTGTCTTATTGATAAATCCTTTTCACTTATCTCATTTTCCATGTTGTGTATAAGGTTTATCAGGTACACATAAAGCAAATGCTGACTAGTATTTCCTTATGCTGCTTTACATATCTATCTGGGCCTATTGATGGTTATTTAAAAGGCATGAGTAAATTGTGTTTTCTACAATTTGAGATAATCATATTTAACTACTCTAATGACCTTAGAGGAAAATAGTGTTATTATTTAAAATTACTGTTATATTGGGCATATTTCAGGCTGGGATTTATTTATGGAAATATCAACCTAGGTGTTTAATATTGACATAAAATCGTGAGTATACTCATTAAAGATTTCAGGACAAAGGCATATAGAAAGATCAGTCACTGGATGCCAAAACCTTAATTACAGAAAGAATAGGGTGTTCTTAGAGACATGTGCAGGGAAAGAATGTAAATCATCCATTGTCTAGCATGATAATACAATAAGGAGTTAAAAGCATTCATGTGCACAACGTATTTTGTACAATTGTCCTCCACATACCATGTCAGATAGGGAAAATGATAACAAACACCAGCAATTCACTTACACCTGTACAAAACCCAACACAAGTGGCCAGATCTCTCATGGCAGATCATAACAAAAGTGATGATTCTTGCTTTTAGCTGCGATAGAGTTAATTGTATTTATAGCAGCTGGTATAGTGGTGTCATTTGGAATTGTGACCAAAACAGTGTTGTTAACAAACCAATGTTTTGGCTCTTTGTCTTGGTTTGAGGGGAAAAAAACCAAAATGTTTACCCACAAGCAGGGAAGGGGGCCTTCTCCACAATAATCACGCCACTCTTTATCAAATTTAAGAAAAAAAAGGAATTTTAATAGAAGAAGGATAACTGTTCTTAACTGCTATATATAAACAAACTAGTGCAAACCGCTTCCCCAACACCACAAGAGAAAGAAAAAAAAACCAAACAACAACAAAACCCAGCACGTTTTCCTCCAGGAGGAAAGTTATACTTAAGAGGTGTCAAATGTCACAGTCCAGCTGGCTGCGGAGTGAGTTCCCAGTAGTTCCCAGTCCCTCTCCAGCGAGACAGACGAGTGTTTAGCTCTCAGATGAACTCTGTGTCTCTTGTCCCAGATGAAGGAAAAAGAAAGCTGAAAGTGGGGAACCACCACATGTCCTGCAAAAGCAGCTGCAAACCTCTCTCTCTCCTGGGTCACTGCCCCAGCCGGGGCGGGCAGGCTGTGACGGTGCAGGCGGTGGTCAGCGCAGGCGGTGGTCAGGCTGGAACAGAGGCCGGGATCCCAGATGCAGGAACCGGGAGAAACAGCCACGGCGAGGAGAAAAAAAAGCAGCAGCTCAGCCAGAAGCCCCAGCAGTGCCAGCAGAGTCACTTCTCTCCTCGGCAGCCACCGCTCCTGCCTTCCACTGAGCTAAGAAAAAAAAGATGTCCCCAAAAAACAAAAGAGACAAACCTGCCCCCATCCAAGTGATCAGTAGTTAACTACTTCTTTTGTTAACTCCTGGCATGGGCAGTTAGTGGCAGGGGAGAGAATTTACATAATAATCCCAAACTACAACACTCTTCCTGAACAGTGTGTGCACAATGTCAAGTCCCTCTCTCTTTCTCACACTGCCCATCGAGTGGATAGGCTGGAATGTACATGATGATAGGAGGGGACACAACCAGCAGAGCTAACCCTAACTGACCAAAGAGGTATTCCATATTATACAAAGTCATGATATGCAACAAAATCTGGGGAAAAGGAAGAGGAAGGGGAAGGAGGAATCCTGAACAAAGACTTTTGGAGTGATGGCACCTGTCTTCCCAAGTAACTGTTATGCATGATGGAGGCCTGCTTTTCTGCAAATGGCTAAACAGCTGCCTATTGATAGGATGCAATGAACAAATTCTTGTTTTGTTTTGCCTATGCATACAGCTTTTACTTTGTGTATTAAATTGTCTTTTTCTTGACCCATGAGTTTTCAGATATTTGCCCTTCAAATACTCTTCCCCATCCCACTGAGAGGGAATGAGTGAGCAGCTACATTGGGGTAAACTTCACACTGAGGTTAAAACACAGTAGAAGTAAAGGAAGACCTACAGTAGATTAATGTATTTGTGAATAGCTCTTGAATTCAGAACTTTGTTTTGTTGGGGTTTTTTTGTTGTTTGGTTTGGTTTTTGTGGTGTTTTTTTGTTTTTTTTTCCCAGCAATCCCATAAAAAGAACCTATTTGGGAAAGCAAGTAACCATGAGAGAGTCAAGACACATTCATTTTCAGGATATTAATCTCCTAGAGAACGTCCAAAGGATGGCAATGAAGATGGTGAAGGGGAAGCCATATGAGGAGCAGCTGAGGGCACTTAGTCAGTTCAGACAGGAGAAGAGGGGACTGAGGGGAGACCACACTGTAGTTACAACTTCCTTGGGAGATGAAGAGAGGGAGCAGGCACTGATCTCTTCTCTGCAGTGACCAGTGATAGGACACAAGGGAATGGCCTGAAGTTTTGTCAGGGAATGTTTAGGTTGGATACTAGAAAAAGGCTCTTCACCCAGAGGGTGGTTGAGTGCTAGAACAGGCTCCCCAGGGAAGTGGCCACAGCACCAAGACTGACAGAGGTCAAGAAGCATTTGGATGACACGCTCAGGCACATGGTGCCACTCTCAGGGATGGTCCCCTGGAGGGCCAGGAGTTGGACTCGATGATCCTTGTGGGTCCCTTCCAACTTGGCAGTATCATATGTGATACTAGCAATTTTTTACACTTTACTGTCATTTTCATTTCTGAGAAAAAAAAAACAAAAGCGGTGCATGAATTATTCTGGATTTTTAATAATAGTTACTGTAATTTCTCAAAATTTGTATCCAGCTCATCCTGAATATCTTCTTCTGTTTGCCACATTATTTTATGCTCACTTTCAAATAAAATATTCTGCTATTTTCCTTGAAAAGTTTTTGTTTCTTAATTGAATATGAGATACCAGCGAACATGTAAATTCTATTTCATATGCTTTCACATGAGGAATGTGATATTTTGCAAGGAAAATATTAACAGTTTGGACACAGCAGACTAAAATCTGACATTTATTTTCTGTCTCATACATGCTACTGTAGCCCAGCTACACTGTCTTTATAGATTAATAATGAGATCTAGTTTAAAAATCAGTGCAACTCAGTCATGCTTTACTTCCTCCCTGGAGGACCAATTGCTTATCTCATCAAAAGAATGATAATACCCTCTGTCTGTCAGTTGATATGATCTTTATCCGGACCCAAACTACATCAGCAGACTGAGCTGAGCTTCCAGCCTTGCTGGTGGTAAGGGATTCAAAATTCATGTTTATCATATGCAGAAGATAGATGCTTCAGCTTGCTTCAGGCACTGCATTAGCGCTAAAGTCCATTAATTCTAATTATGTTTTTCATATAGAGAATATTAAAATGTTTAAATTAATAAAGGAGAAGAACCATCCCCTTGGCACAGTTTCTGCATATTAATACAGTTTTCTGTGCAGGAGGTGATCTATGTATGCAAGGAACATTCCTTAGGCCACTGGAGACTGAGCACATAAAGCTACTTAGGGGACATGTGCCAACCACAACCATTTCACAGCATCTCTGTTCATTAGTCCATGGAGGGTTTTTATAGGTTTTTGCCTGCGAATGAGATCATTAGCTTCTTGAATGAAGGTAGAATGGAAGTTGTTGTCCAGCTCATATGTGCATGTCATATACATGGATGTGTATATGAAGAGTGCATAAAACAAATTCTATCTTTCCTTATTCTCTTCTATATAATGCAATTAGTCATTACAATGGTAGTTCAGTTCTTGCCTGAAAAGAGAGAAGGGACCAGGATGATTATAGCAAATTCCTTAACTGAACATTTTCAGTAGAGAATCTTTTACAATTTTTTCCTGAACTTTTGATTTTCTCTTGGTTTCCATCTGGTTATTTTTGTTTAAATGATGAAAATATATAATCTTGTTTGAAATAACAAAATCAGCTTTGCAATAATTTCCCCCTTGTTGTCTGTTACTGAGCCTATTTATTTAACTTCCATTTCAATCCTTTACTCCCAGTTGTTGTTTTTTTTTTTAATTTAATGAAGTAGTACAAATATGCTAATAGTCCAACCTTATTTCATTATAATGGTATCAAAAAGTCACTTCCCTGTTATACCCTGCCAACAATATCAAGGAAGAACTAAGAGTGGTCCAAATAACTAACACGGAAACCTACAATCCAGTATTCTTAACAATAAAAACACCTGACAGATATCAACAAAATTAAACAGAATTTTTTAACTCTATTCTAAAATATTAAGAACATCAATAATGTAGTACTAATATTAATATTAATAATAATGGTGAGAAATAGACTAGGATTTTTTTTAAAAGTCTGGTGAGGAAGTCCTAAAAACACCTATTAAATCATTATTAATATATCCAGCTCCTCTTAAAGCTAAGGAACTGATATATTTGATATCAGACTTGGACTTTGTATGAAAGCAGTGATCTGTAATTACCAAAATTTAACTGTAGGCCACTATAGTAAAAAAGAACCTGCATGGATCATTTATTCTGGAAATTTTAAACATCACTCATATCCCTTCAGAAATTATTTGGATTTTTTTTTAAATCTGTTATGGGCATGTTCACATAGTTTCCTGAAAGGGAAACAAAATCTTGTTCTACCTTGTTCTTGCTGGATGGAAAACTACGTAGGTCTCCTCAGCATGTTATCATACATGATTTAGTAATCCCCAATGAGAGACAGGTACATTAGCTTTCATTGTGTATTGTGATAACACAGCAGTTACTCCGTTCTGCTGGGAGCTCAGGTCAAGCTGGAGTGTGGGTAGAGGGAACTAATATCTACATTCAAAGGCCTTTTTAGATCTGTCTAAATGTTTTGAATGTCATGTGCTATACAAGTTGAGAGTCCATGTTATCATTCCTACTTTCTTTACCAGCTGGTTTAACTTTTTAAGCCCTTTTGTATGATATGACTTTCTTCTTGTGTAAAATGAAAAATACAGGTTAATTAGTCTGCAAACTCCACATATTCTTTGCCAGCCAGGGCTCCTCAGAGGATATATGTCCGTACATGACCTTATTCACCTAGCTGCTCTTCATGAAGATCAATAATGATATACAATATTCAATAAAAATGTTGTGTGAATTTGTTGGGTTTGGTTTGGATATTTTTTTTTAATTTTGTTGTGTTGTTTGTTTGGGTTTTTTCCCTGCACAAAAAGTACTGGAGCTTTCTGTTTCTCCATCATCAAGAGCTTGGAAAATTTACAGTTGCCTCTGGTGTTGTTTGTCACATAGATGGCTTGTCTGGTTTGTGTGAAAGATTGAATAGTACTTGATGCAGAAAATTATCTATGAAAAATATCCAAGTGATTTACCTTTTTTTGGACTTTATTGTAATTTATTGTACTGTATCTGCCATCACTTGATCCTTAGAGGATATAGCTTCAGTCTTTTGTTAAACAGATTCTTATTTTCTTATCTTTCAAAAATAGTCTCTTTTTCAAAATTATTTTACCTCCTTTACCTCAGTTTGGTGCCTCTCTTACTCTCGTAATGTCTCACCAGCTTCCCTATCACTGCTGTACTTTTTTATGTCAGCTTCTAGGCAGTTCTGGACAAATGGAGGGAGGAACTAACTGTCCATTCAATGAGTGAGTGCTGGTGCCCTTCAGAGAATAAATATGGAAAAAACAAAAGTAGAAATACTATTGGGTATTAGAGCCTGTGTGTTGATAGTATGTTTAATTATAATATGAAATGAGTGCATTTCTTGTTTTAGTTTTATATTTAGGAATATAATACACAAGACACGCAATATATTTCTAATGACTTGGGTTTTTTCCAAGAATTGGCAAATATTACTCTATCGTAACACTGTAGCCCTAGAGAAAAAGTATTAGAAGGTGACACCATAACATACCAAAACCTGACTACAAATTCTAATGAAATTTAACATCATTACAGTAAGAGTGGCATGCATCATGGTATAAGTATTATGTGCCTTATATCAAAACAAATGCTGCATTCTAACTAAAGCAGACCTTTCACAGTGTTTTAGGTTAAATTCCCAAGGTGTAAACCCAAATGCATGTGTCAGGGTGCACATCTCCTATTTTCTTTCTGTAGTCAGTGGAAATGCACATTTAAATCCTTCCTCTTGGTTCCATTTGTTCCTAGCCAAAAGAACAAGATATTTTCAGTTTGTTTCATTCAAAGGTACCCTAGAGGAGAATGTTATGGCAGATGTACAGTTCATTTGCATATTCAGCTAGAAATTTGGCACAGAATTTTAGGAACTGCTATGCATACTATCAAAAAATGCCAACATTAGAGAAGCTAAAGATGGGGCAAATCAAGTGAAAACAACATGACACGATGTAATTCAACAGGATAATTCTACTAACAGAGTAATCTATGATTCAGCATTATGCAAAATAATCCAAGTCTTTCTTATTTCTTTTTTGTCCCCATATTTTAGATATCAGAATACCTAAAGGTCAACCAATGCAATTAAAGATTTCTATATTTTTATTTAAAAAAAAATTGGGGGATATTAAGGAAATGCAGAAAGATCTAGCTTCTTTTTTAGATGAAAAATAATAATAGTTAATAAGATGTCTGTCTCTTTAGTAACAGAAGCTCAAAAATGAGGCTTCCAGCTGTTAAGTAGCTTGCAGAAGCATTATACTGTATCGTTTCCTTTATATAAGCCGTTACCTTATTTTAGTTTCTTTAAATGCAGTTATACAATATCAACCTACAATGGAAAAAACGTAAATTTTGACTAATGCAGGAACTTGAACATTGCCTGCATTCTGACACTTATTCTACCCATAAATCATCAAAGCTATTAAGAAGCAGGAAGTGGGTAGTGGAGAGGAAATATATATTCCAGACGTTTTTCACAGTTTATCACAGGACCTTGCTATATAGGGAGTTGAAACCAATTAAGTGGTGGATAAATAATACAAGAGGCAAACCAATATTGATTCACCAGAGAACTGAAAAAGATCATTAAACCTTTCTCCTTTTCTTCCATGTCTTACAAAATAACCATTTATTGAAGAAAAAAAGGGACATGCTATGCGACCACACACAACGGAATAGGATTTAGATATACTGAATGAGTTTTTTCTCTGTTCCAAAGGGGGTTTTGTTTCTAAAAATGGGTACACCTTTTACACAATTACTTTCAATTAAAATGGAAAAAATGGCTTTTGGAATCACACAGGCTTATGAATTAATAGCTGAAGATTTCAACAGTCTGCCCTGGATAAGGACTAATATTGATTTAATGCTGTGACTTCATTTCTGTGATGAAGATAAGACCAAATTTGGTTTTGGCATTAAAACAACAAATTATAGGACGTACTTTTTCTCTTCTTCGGACTGATGAAATGAAAGGCAAGAATTTTTTTTTCATTGTATAATTCATCAAAAACTTGAGATTTATATTCATACCAACTCCTTCCATGAGTCATCCAATTATAAATTGCATAAATCAACATTATCATAAGATCCAAACCCCACTGAAGGTAATAGAAAATTTCAAACTTCCAAAGAAACAAACAAATACTAAGCTTGTAAGTTATGAAAAAATTCAGACTGATTGGAAGATGTGTAGCAAGATATGAAACAATTAAAATATATTCAGCAGTTAAATGACAAATTGCCATCTAGGAGATATTTCATATGAGCTACAGATAAATATTTTAATATATATGCATCTGTTACCTATGTATTACTTATTTATAATTAAGTAATAGTGATGTAGGAATGGAAATGACTCTGTGACACCCTTGGTGTTGCAGAGTATAAAATGTTACTGTTTTAAAAATAATTAATCTTTTTTCCCCTGCTACTCTTATTGGACCTTCTTCCTTCGACATTTAAAAACACAACTTATTTTTTTAGGGTGAATTTTACTGCAGCTTATTTCACTCATTTGCTTTTGCACATAATTCTTCATAAGAAATAATTCTCTAATCCCCACTTCTTGCCCCTAATTAGTTTCCAAAATGCTCTTAGACTTTGTTTTTCTAACTGCATTTTCATCAGTTTCTTTAACTTGCCAATGTCAAACTTACTGCCATTTCTACTAATTCATTCTTAAAGTAGTACTTTAATCATACTTTTCTGTGTTGATGAAACCTTGATCTCCATCAGCATGTTCAAGTTTTACACATTCTTTGTTCATTTTCAGTGAAAATGTTAAATAACATTTTGAAGAAAGACAATTTGGGAAGTCCAAGCCTTTCATATGACCGACTGACATGTTTCAGATGGCTTTGGCAGTTATCACTGTCACTACAGCTTCCCTGAAGCTCTATCTGGATATGGTCTGATATATAGCTGACCCTGATCTGTTGGTATGACTTTCTCCTTAATATTGAACCTGCTTGTAACTAACGACTTGCTGGATTGCCACTGGACCATAGCTGACCTTAGTTACATTTTCCTAGGCGTGATCCTGACCCTGACTCGCTGGCTTAGCATCCTGGCTTTTTGCAGGACAGACTTCTTCCCCAGTCTGACTTGCTGTGACTCTTGACCGATGGCTTCCCATATCTCAAGAACCAGCCAGCCCTTGCCTGTACCTGACAGTATCTACAATTAAAAGATGAAGGCTAGTGAAAAATGTATATATTCATTGCTCATCATTGCAAGGTGCTGCAACCCCAGATATCAGTATAGGTTGAGAATGACTTGGGGATGATGGTGGATGAGAGACTAAACATGACCCAGCAATGTACGCTTGCAGCCCTAAAAGCTAACCATATCCTGGGCTGCATCAAAAGAAATATGTTCAGCACGTCAAAGGAGGTGATTGTAACTCTTTACTCCACTCTGGTGAGACCCCACCTGGAGTATTGCATCCACCTCTGGTACCCTCAGCACACAAAAGAACTATGGACCTGAGGGAGGAATTCCAGAGGAGGGACAGCAAGATGATTAGAGGGATGGAGCACCACTCCTAAGAGGAAAGGCTTAGAGAACTGGGTTTGTTTAGCCTTGTAAAAAGATGGCTTAGGGCAACCTAATTGCAGCCTTTCAGTAACAAAAGGGAGCATACAGGGAAGATGGAGAGGGACTTTTTACAGAAGTGTTTAGTGAAAGGAAAAGGAAGAATGGATTCAAACTGAACGAGAAGCAGTTTAGACATGATATTAGGAAAAAATTCTTTATTGTAAAGGTGGTGATGCACCAAAACAGGTTGCCCAGCAAAGTTGTGGATGCCCTATCCATGGAGATGTTCAAGGCCAGGTTGGATGGGGCTCTGAGCAATCTGGTCTAGTTGAGGGTCTCCCTGGCCATGGCAGGTGGGTTGGAAATAGATGATCTTTAAAGTTACTTTCAACTCAAGCCATTCCATGATTCTATAATTTTGAAGGTATGCCATACCTTATATATACTAAGAAGAGCTTTCTGTAGTTTAATGAAAATGCCACCACTTATTTAAATTATACAAAACAAGTTCTTTGCTAATTATTCTAAAATAAGGAACTGGCCAGAGATTTCTTCAATTCATGTCTTTACATCAGTAACTTCTGTTATATACAGGAGCTCTAAAAGTAAGCATTTTCCCTGTTTTTCATTTCAAAACAGGATATAAAGCCACATTTTCAGTAAGGGAATTATGTCTTCCACATACCCCTTAAATGATAGATGTTTGTGATCAGTTTCATAAGATAAATATACTTGGGGGTTTTTTTTAAATATTTATATAAAAGTATACTAATTCAGTTTATCTGAATGTTTAAATATTGGCCATTTCTTAGGAAGAATTTGCTCCTTGAAACAATCAGAATAAAATTGCCCCTGTGTTATGTCTATAGTCTCAGGATTGGACTCTTCAATTCCGTTTTCTCAAACCTGCCCTTTTGCCCACTGTGCAATTTTGCATGGTAACGCTGTCAGATTCTTTTCTCAAGCAGCTAGATAAAATGAATTCTCAGTCAATCAATTTTATATATTCTCTAGCAAGGAGAAAAACACATCACTGTAATCCTCAAGATTTGTTCATTTTACTTCCCTAATATGTGGGTTTTCAGTATGTCTGACAATATGTTATTTTGTCCACAGAAGTCCAAGCTTACTACTTTTGATCCATTTGTTTTTATGAAAGTATTATATTCATCTCATGTTGCAATATTGTCTATTTCTCCAACAAATAATTTACCTATATAAACTTTATATGCATTCTGCTGTGCTCTCTGTGTGAGATGAAGTGGCAAGCTGGCCAGTTCTCAAGATCTGTTGACTGCATGTCTATCAAGGCATTAATAATGAATGTCCAGCTGTGATGGTACATAGTTAACATAAGTGATAGATAAATGACCAAGTAATTTTTATATGTTGAAATAGGGTATAGAAAAAACCACAGCAATCTGCCCATAATGACACGTTGAGAATACTTTCGATCATGCTTAGTTTAGTGCCAAAGTTTTGATATCCTACCTTCAGGTAAACAAGATTGAAATACCATAACAAGATATTTTAAACAGCATACCTTGAGCAATAATCGATTCAAGACAGAGGAAGGAGATGACTGAAGACTATCTCACTGTACTGCCAGACACCTTGTTGAAAGTATGTGAGATAAAAAGTACTTATGATGTGGAAGCCATCTAAGCATCAACCAAGTTCCATCAACCAAGTTTAACTCAGCAATATGAGGCTTTCATTTATAACATGACTAGAATGAGCACCATCTCATTTTGTTTCTTTTTGGAGCTTCTTACAATCAACACTATTTAATTACTTGCATTATCACAGTTTTTCCTAGGTATTATAGATAATCTACTTGCTAACATAATGTATGAGGATTTCTTTATTTGATTTGAATGAATTTTAGTTCATTCGGCTTTATCCCTCAGCTCTCTATTCTCAGTCTTGTTCTCTGCGTCAGGTTATTTTTTTTCTTTTCCATCAGATTCTGTCTGGACCTAATGACCTCTGCTTGCGAAATTTTAAGTGCTTCATCATAGGTCAATTTCTGTGATCTCTTCCAGAGTTTTCTGTTTCATGTCATGTGCTCATTTTAGGCATTTGATCTCTTAATGTTCCAAAATTGACTCATCAGTTCAAATCACGCATAATCTCTTCTATGATGCTTACTTAGCTATAATATAGGTCTGATACCCTTAAAAGAGATATCACTGTACTACAAGTCAAATCCCCTTGTTGTCCTTAGTTCACAGGGGCCTAGCATGTAAGTTCCCTACTCACTACTGAAGAATGTAGTCTAATGGTCAGAATCAATATAAAAGAAACACGATTTCTTCAGCTACATTTTCAGAGGGAGAGTGGCTCACCACCCACTGACCAATCCTAGGCCTTGTCCCTGCACCCCAGTCATTCCCCACTCCAGATCAGTCTCCCAGTTTATTTACTGGGCATGATGTTCTATGATATGGAATATCCCTTCGGCCAATTCAAGTCAGCTTTCCTGGCTTTGCTCCCTCCCAATTTTTTTTTTTTAATGCACCTCCTCACTGGCAGAGTTTGAGACCCTAAAAAAAAGTCCTTGATAAGGACTACTTAGCAGCAACTGAAACATCAGTGTGTTATCAACATTATTTTCCTATTGAATCCAAAACGCAGCCCCGTACCAGCTACTGAGAAGAAATTAACTCTATCCCAGCTGAAACCAGGACACAATTACATTGGGAATCAACTATTCACTGATTTTGTAGGATTTGGGATTGTTTTGGATTTTTCTTAATTTATGCTTTCTAATGATTGACTGATATTTTACTAATAAAATGAGAATTGCAGTTAGTTGAAACTCTGAAAGAATAACTTCATAATATTTTTTTAAAAATAGAATGACTACTACATATATTTTATAGACTTACACACCTAAATATGCTTTCACATTTATTCCTACATTAGACATTAGTGATTTGTTACTAATTAGTGGGTTTGTAGACTAACCATAGATTTACAGATTCATAGAATTGTTAAGATTGGAAAACATCTTTAAAATAAGCAAGTCCAAAAGTCAACCTAGGACCACCACTGTGTTCAACACCAAACTAAGTTATGGTATGTCCTCAAGTGCCAAATCTACATGTTTTTTGAACACTTTCAAGGATAGTGACTCAACCACTTCACTGAGCAGTCTGTTCCAATGTTTTACAGCCCTTTCTGTGAAGAAATTTTGCCTAATATCTCACCTAAATCTCCCTTGGCATAACACAATGCCATTTTGCCTCATTCTGTCACATGTTACCTGAGGGAAGAGACTAACCCTCACCTCACTGCAACTTCCTTTCAGGTACTTATAGAGAGCAATAGTGTCTTCCCTGAACCTCCTTTTCTCCAGGCCAAACAACCTCAGCTCCCTCAGATACTTCTCATAAGTCTTATGCTCCAGACCCTTCACCAGCCTTGTTGCCCTTCCCTGGAGAAAAACTTTCTGTTTTTACTTGTCCAGCACTTTTATTTTAAAAATAAATGCTGCATTGAAGTAAAAATTCTATACAATTAAGCTAGTTGTAGTTATTACTAGCCTATTACATAGCAAACACACTTCTAAAATACTTTATACTTTTAAATATTGTTAAAAAATCTCACATTCAAATAACAATTTTTAATTTTTAAAATAAATTTTAGAAAATATTCTGTAAAAAATAATTTAACTGCCTTTTATTTATTCTTCTCTTGCACTAGGTATTGCTCAATAGAATCACAGAATCATAATGCAATTGAAGTAGAAAAGATCCTTTCAAGACCACTTAGTCCAATTTCTCTGCTTTGTTTGGGGTCACATAAAACAGGTTGCCCAGGAGGTTGCCTGGTTGAGTTTTGAACATCTAAATGGATGAAGAATCCACAATCTCTGCAACAATTTTCCTTATGTTTCCTGTGTTTTAGTTTATGTCCATTGTTTCTTGTCCTTTCACTAGAGTACTAAAATCTGGGATGGAGTTAATCTTATTTATAGTAACACATGGTCCTGTGTTTTGGATTCATAACCAAAACATTATTTTTTAGGTGTTGCTGAGCATCAAAGGTGTGCAAGAATTTGGTGGGTACACAGCTGGGACAGTTGACTCCAACAGATGAAAGGGATGTTCCATATCATATGACATCATGCTCAGGAGTGAAACCTAGCGAAAAGGAGGAGGAAGATGGCATGTTTGAGGTTATGGTGCTTGTCTTCTCAAGTAATAATTACACAGGATGAATTCCTGTTTTCCAAGAAATGGCTAAACATCTGCCTGATGACAAGAAGTAAATGAATTTCTTATTTGGCTTTGCTTGTGGAAGCAGCCTTACTTTACTTATTAACCTGCCTTTATCTCAACCGGAAAGTATTTATCCATTTGCTCTTCAAGTTCCCTGTTAGGAGTGTGTGAGAGGCTGTGTGGGGCTTGGCATCCTACCAGGATTAATCCACCCCAATTATATATGAGAGTGGCTCATTGCACTCAAGGCTACCTTCTCTACGTGAGGATGATTGTGTATTCATGGATAATTTTCTACTCTTTTGAATGTAAAAACTTTAAAAACCCCATATTAATATAACTTCTTATCCTATGAAATTATTAATGTAATTATTAATTTTTGTATTCATTCTCAAAAAGATTTCTGCTGATGAGCTTTGAAGCCAAACCATTCGTTTAAATATTTTATTGTAGTTTTTGCATAGTTTGATTTTGATATTTTTGACTAACAAAAATTTTTCACAGGCTCTCAAAATGTGCTAATCAGTTTCAATTCACACTAGATAAAAAAGATCACTGAAACACTTGCTCAGTTCTGAACAGGGGTTAGTTCTGAAAATTTTAAACAGCATAAGTCAGGAAGCTGAAAGTGAAACATGCACAAACAGTATTTAAATTAAGTCAATGGCATTCTACATAATTTTGTCTTTAGGAGTCAGCCTTTCACTCCATCTGTGTGGAATATCACCTGAAATTTTAGTTAAGTGATTTGATGTGCTCTCCCTAAAAAGGGGATCATTCTCTTTTTTTTTTTCTTTTAGATAGTCCTTTTTCCTTCTACCCCTAATAAATGATGAGAATTAAGCATCTTGATTTTAAAACAAACAAGAAGACCCCAAATGACAAGGGAATTACGTAATGCAGCAGAATAAAAAACAATATTGAAATGTGGCTCACAAGTGTAAAATAATGTCAAAAACTATAAAAATAGAAGTTCCTAAACAATAGATTTTACCATGACAAGTTAACTTGTAGGAAACAAATCAGAATGAGTAGTTTGTCATTGCTGATGGAAACAAATGGTGACTTCTGTATAAACTAGTGTTAGACCAAATATCTCATCTTTCACTGAATTCAAAGAAAGCAGTCAATATTGGTATCAATTAATCTATGTAAGTCATATTTTTTTCTTAAACAAGACCTGGTTTTAGTCACATAAAGAAAGGCAATGTTCTCCTGTCACCTTAAATACTTTGGCTGTCAACTTTGAGGTATATTTATTTTAAAATAATAATAATGGAAAGAATAGTAACTAATGTAAGGGAATGCATATATTTCCCCAGCTTTTTAGTTACATATTTTTGCATACTATTAAAGGGTTAATGTAGTCAATCAGTTGCATGCTGCATCCGAGAATAATAAAAAACAATTTTGTAAAGTTTATTTACATGCTATTATCTAAACTAATACATTTATTGGGAAAAATTTCTGCTTGACATTTTGTGTTTTGACTGGCATTTGCTAGTTGCCAGCTGTCATAAGGAAAGGACTGCAATACATGCCGTTAGCAGCATATGCCTTTTTGGGCACTGAATAGCATTTTCATACAAAAAAATCAAATGATCCATAACATATTATGTTGTCATTTAAAAACTGTATTAGAACGGTAACATTTTTCATGCTCATAATAAATTTTGTTCCCCAAGGCTCAATATAGCATTTTCTCACTATGTTTGGGGACATACTGAAGAAAACATTTATTCTATTAATTGACATTATGTTTTTTCAGTATGTTAATGATTTTTTTTTAGAATGGAGATTTCTTGAAACAGTTTTTAGAAGACTTTGATTTCTGTGCTTTGCTAATCTCTGTCACATGGATCTTTTTTCCTACTACACCATGTTCTCTATCTTTCGTGACTCTGACAAGTACTTATCAGATGAGATAAAGACTTGATAGCCACTTTATTTTTTCTCTGCCACAGTAAATTTTTGTTTTTCTACAATAAACTATCGCAGAGATATTTAAGAATGTATGAATAAATAAGATAATTATTGGTCATTTTATAATAAAAATAGGTGTTTAATCTACTAATAATATTACCTTTAAACCTTATTTTGATGAGGAAACAATGACCTTGCTTTTCCACAAAGAAATAAAAGCCAATTTCTTTCCTGGAAATAGAAATTGTATTTTATGACTAATGTAAAGATTCATTGATATCTAGATTTCTTTATCAAATGTTTGGCACTTTTTATGTCTGAACCAGGAGAAAAACTATTCTACATTCCCCAAACAGTCAAAAAGGAAAAATTAGTATTCCCTTGGAGGAAACACATTTTTTTTTCTCCAAGGACTATCTGAGGAGCTATTTAAATTGTGATACTAACTTTAAAAAACAGGTATATAAATTAAGAAGCTTAATTTTTTCCTGAATATTTTAAAGAAATGGAATATTGTTTTGTAAGAAGTATCTTACTATTATTAAGCACTGAATATTACTGAAATTTGCCAAACCCACAAGAATTTCCTATTTTCTTCCTTGAATTTTGTTAAATCAACCTAATCTTTACCTTCTGTTATGGTCTGGCTTATCTGTGTCCCTTATTTACTGATTCTAAAAAAGGCTAAATAATATTTATCAGAAATCTAAGTAATTTCATTTAATAACACACTAATGTTTTATGCAGTGCACCACACTTGTGGCCACAATGTTCTTAATCTTTGGCTTGTTTGTGGTTTCAGTTACAGAAACATTATTTTCCAGAGTATAATTGATATAGTTCAGAGGCTGGATACTTGGGTTGATCTTAGATTATTCCTGCTTTCATGTAAGTATGTTACACACAAAAAAAAACGTAATAATGAAAGCATATATTTTTAAAAAGAGCAATAAAAAAACAATTACAATTTCTTTATCTTTAAACCAGTACATAGACTTTCATGTATATTATTGTAATTAAAATCAATGACATTCTAAAAAAACACAAGCAAACTCTTAACTTAAAAAAAAATGTTTTCTAGTGATAGTTATGAGCTTGAGAATAAAGGAAACACAATCTAATTTAATTAGAAATTTGACAAAACCAGTAAACGCTATTTTGGCCAAACATCCCTGTTTAAATAAAGTAGCAAGTTTTAAAACAACTTACGGGGCGGGGGGAGGGGAAGAGGGGGGGGGGGAGGGTGGGAAGCATCCATATTTTTTCTGTTTTAATATGATGAAATATTAATATAAATATAATTTTTGTATTCATAATAAGCATGTACATGTATACTAACAGTGCATATGTTAAGTAAGAGAAAAGGTGTGGGGGGGTGGTATTCAAAAGTATGTCAGTTAAATTACTGATATCTGACTTCATTTTCTATAAGATAGAACTTCAAGGGAGGAATGTATGAGGAATCAGATGCAGAGGTCACATTTCAAAGTCCCATTTACTAATCTGCTACTCACTAAAGATAGAAGTCTAACTGCACAGAAGTAAAACTTACAGAAGGAATATTTTAAGTCTTCCAGGTCCTCCCTGTATCCAAAGTGAAAAGTGAGAAATAAGAGAAGGTGGCAGAAATCAAAATCACATGTAGGTTTTGCTCAATGTATGAATTTGTAAAAAATTCTACTAATTAATCCTCAGCTACTGGTGCTCAACTGCTATACTCATTATCTGTTTATAACAGACACTTTAGGCATACCATATTTCAAAAATTAACTAATTAAACTGGGTTCTTTTTAGACTTTTTCTTAATGTACAATTAGCAACTGTTTTTATTTCTCTGCTCTCTGACCCCCATGTCTGAGAATTTTAATCTCCCTTTTTCTTCTACCACAGGAAAGCAGTAGATCACCAATTAAAACTTAGGATGAGGTAATCTTATCCACTAATCTTATCATTTATGTATTTAATTAAAAGTGGACCAAAATTAGAAGGCAAATAAAAATTCTATGCAAAAATAATATAACTTTGGGGTTTTTTGTATATATGTTATGGAAAAGATTATGTATTATTATTTATTCCTCTAATAGCAATTTGTCACATATATTAAACTTTATTATTTCTTCTACCTCACTGATCAGTCTTAAATGTAATTGATTAATTAACCTGTATAGTCCTAGTTTTAACATGTTGGACCTTCATATCAGCTGTATAATGACAGAGGTAAATACTCTGTGCTTGGCTTGTTTTAGACATTTACAAACATGGAATCATAGAATCATAGAACGCTAGAATTGATTGGGTTGGAAAAGACCTCCAAGATCATCGAGTCCAACCCTTGGTCCAGCTCCAGTCCATTTACTAGATCATGGCACTCAGTGCCACGTCCAATCTCAGTTTAAAAATCTCCAGGGATGGTGAACCCACCACCTCTCCGGGCAGCCCATTCCAATGCCTGATTACTCTCTCTGGAAAGAATTTTTTTCTGATTTCCAACTTAAATTTCCCCTGGCAGAGCTTAAGCCCATGCCCCCTTGTCCTATTGCTGAGTGCCTGGGAGAAGAGACCAACCCCCACCTGGCTAGAACTTCCCTTCAGGTAGTTATAGACAGTGATGAGGTCACCTCTGAGCCTCCTCTTCTCCAGGCTAAACAACCCCAGCTCCCTCAGCCTCTCCCCACAGGACTTGTGCTCCAGTCCCTTCACCAGCCTTGTTGCTCTTCTCTGGACCCGCTCCAGCACCTCAATATCCTTTCTGAACTGAGGGGCCCAGAACTGAACACAATACTCAAGGTGTGGCCTCACCAACACAGAGTACAGGGGAAGGATCACTGTCCTGGTCCTGTTGGTCACGCTATTTTTGATACATGCCAGGATCCCATTGGCCTTCTTGGCCACCTGGGCACATTGTTGGCTCATGTTGAGCTTCCTGTCAATTAGTACCTCCGGGTCCCTTTCTGCCTGGCTGCTCTCCAGCCACTCTGTGCCCAGCCTGTAGCGCTGCAGGGGATTGTTGTGGCCAAAGTGCAGGACGCGGCACTTGGCCTTATTGAACTTCATCCCATTGGAATCAGCCCATCTCTGAAGTCTATCCAGATCCCTCTGCAGAGCCCTCCTGCCTTCCAGCAGGTCGACACTCCCTCCCAGCTTGGTGTCATCAGCAAATTTGCTGATGATGGACTCAATCCCCTCATCTAAATTATCAATAAAGATGTTAAACAGGACTGGACCCAACACAGACCCCTGGGGAACACCACTGGTGACTGGCCGCCAGCTGGATGCAGCTCCGTTCACCAGCACTCTCTGGGCCCAACCCTCCAGCCAGCTCCTAATCCAGGAGAGGGTACACTTGTCCAAGCCATGGGCTACCATCTTTTCCAGGAGTATATTATGGGAGACAGTATCAAAGGCCTTGCTGAAGTCCAGATAGACCACATCCACAGCCTTCCCCTCATCCACCAGGTGGGTCACCTGATCATAAAAAGAGATCAGGTTGGTCAGACATGACCTGCCCCTCCTAAACCCATTCTGGCTGGATCTAATCCCTTGTCCATCCTGAGGGTGCTGTGTGATTGCACTCAGGATGAACTGCTCCATAATCCCGCCAGGCACCAAGGTCAGGCTGATAGGCCTGTAGTTGCCAGGGTCCTGCTTGCAGCCCTTTTAGTGGATTGGGGTGACATTGGCCAACCTCCAATCATCTGGGACCTCCCCAGAGAGCCAGGACTGTTGGAAGATGATGGAGAGTAGTTTGGCAAGGTCTTCTGCCAGCTCCCTCATCACCCTGGGATGGATCCCATCTGATCCCATAGACTTGTGAGGATCCAGCTGGCTCAGTCAGTCACTAACTATATCCTCCAGGAACACAACGGGGCTATTCAGCTCCCTCTCTCTGTCTACCAGCTATTCTCCTCCACTTTTATTTCCTTCCTGTATATTGTATTTTTGAAAATATTATTGCTTATAATGTTAAATATTTTGTATAATCTTGCCTTTGTGAAAGGATAAATAAAAAATACTACAGAAATATAAATTACCACTTCAGTCACAATGAAGTAGCACTAAAGAGCAAGCTGTCTCTGGAATCTTTATTTTTCTTTCTAGAATACGGGATGGTGAACAGCCTGATTTGACAAAGCAGATGTTATTTACAGATTTTTCAAATTTTCAGTGGAATATTTTTTGAGTGCAGTGTTGAGTTTCTAGTGTAAAAAGGAAATAACAAAATAACAGGCAATTTACACAATGTTGAGTGTAGCAGAGATAGTAATTCTTTATTACTATAGATAGTAATGTTTTAATTTTTGAACATGTAGCTTTTTTTTCAGAACCAAAACCATATGCTGAACAATCAACATTTTCTGGCCAGTTCCAGTAAAATATGGACTATGCAATGAAAAATGTAATTTTAAAGGCTTATTATATGAAAATAAAAGGATTTCTTTTAAATAAAATGAACTTATGTTTGAAAAAAAGTTCATTAGTATTTACATTTCAAATATCATTAACATTAATAGCAAACAATCCACATTACTTACAGGAGTGATCTTTCTTTTTAACATGAACTTTCTGGAATATACTATAAAAACTTAATAAAGATGCACTATACACCAAATTTAGCTTTTCAGTTGAGAGATGCAACTTCTATCTAGAAACTCACGGGAATGAGAAATACGTCCGCTTTTCAGCCAGTTAAAAACATCTTTACTACGTTGCCTGTCACCTTGAATCTGCTACAAGTATCCTTTAGAGCTTATTTGTTTCTGAGATAAGAAACTGGAATCAAAAGAAACCAGTTAACCCACAAAGGCTATCAACATGAACAGCTGAATGTACAACTTGTTATTTTAATTCATTTCCACATAATAAATATGTGTAAAGAACTAGAGTTCATGAAACCATCTCTGTCAGTTTGAGACCGGTAATAAGGCAAAGAATTTCTCATGGATCCTACTGACAGTCACACTACAAGAAGCCATGTTTTTCTGAAATGTGGAAGTTTGTCTAATTTGATAAAGTCAGAAGGACTCGTTGGAGCATAATAACCACATGCATGCAAGATTTAAATTCTGCTTGACAACTTGATCACTAGTAAGTAAGTAGTCACTTCTGGAGTTCTGCAGAAATTTTCACACTTTTATCAGAAGGCCATTTCCATGACCCTAAAAATGGTTATTTTCATGCTATATATAATTAAATATCAACATTAATACTTCCTTGCAATACGTACTAACAGTTTATTTAGCACTAAACATTATTATTCTCTGTAAACCTTCAATTTTCTGTATTCCAAAGAAAATCACAGTATTTGTTCAAAAATGAGATAAACAGAGTTAATGTTTTTTGGGGGTTTTTTTAATATTTCGTGTTTCAAAAACAATAATACAAAGTAATATTCATCTGGAAACCTCTCTGATGACATCAGAAGCTTTTCAATAGTTTCCCTTTTAAGATGTTTCAGTCAACCAACTGGAAACCTCTTTTCTTAAAAATAATAGAGGAAAATACTATTTAATGATATATCATTTTAGTCATCATTATTATTAATTAATCATAGTCTCCTATTTATGAATATGTCCAGTGAATAATCAAAAATAAGAGCCCATATCAAGCATTTTAAACAAAATAAAAATGTATTAAAAATTATGGAATGAAATTCAGATGATTGATCCTTTTTTCTAACACATCCCTTAATCTTTTATCCCATTCACAAAATATAATAATCACAGAATCACAAAATTCACAGAAATTTTTAGTTTGTAAGAGGTTCCTTGAGATCATCTATCCCAAACTATCTGCTCAAGAATGGTCAGCTAGAGAAGGTTACACAGGACTTGGTCCAGCTGGCTTTTGAGTATCTCCAGAGTGGAGTCTCCACAACCTCTCTCAGGAACTTTTTCCAGGATTTGACTACTGTCACAGTAGAAAAGTTTTTTCTTGTATTCGGGTAATATTGCATGCATTTGAATTTGTGTCTGTTGTTTCTCTTCCTTTCACTGGGTACCACTGTAAACAGCCTGGCTCCACCTTCTTTACACCCTTCCTTCAGATAATTTGTCATATTGATAAAATCCCTCCTGACCTTTCTCTTCTCCAGGCTAAAGAATCCCAGCTTTCTCCACATCTCATACAAAAGGTGCTCCAGACCCTTAATCATCTTTGTGGCCCTGTGCCAGACTCACTTCAGTAGGTCTGTATCTTCTTTGTACTGCAGTGCCCTGAATTGTGTACACACTTCAGTTGTGGTTTTATCAGTGGTGAATAGAGGTTAAGGATCACCTCCATCGACCCACTGGCAACAGTCCTCCTAAAGCAGTCCAGTCTGTTAGCCTTCCTTGACACAAGGGCACATTGCTGACATACAGTCACCTTACTATCAAAAAGAAATCTCTCGTATTTCTTGAGCCCTGCTATATTATCCTTCCAACAGACACCAAGGTTTTGAAATCATGGTGAAGAAAAATAATGTGCAGCTTCCTCCAGTTGTTTGAAGAAAGGCTCCTCTGCTTCTTATTCCTGATCAAGAGGTCTGTAGCAAATACACACTGCAATAGTGTTGATGTAGGTCTGCCCCCTAATTTTTACCCATAAGCTCCAAATTGACTCTTGACATCTCCCAAGACAGACTGCAGTAAAATTCATTCCAATAAGATGTAGATGTAAATGCTGGACCCATAAAAATAAACTATGCTGTTGTCTTCAACTGATGGCTTTATATTAATTGCTTCTTGTGATTCAGAAGTATATCCTAAACACACAGTACTCCATTATTCGGTGAGAAAGGATCATAAAGGAGTTAATTCTGCAAAACACGTATTGAACTATTAGTGCCCACCTTTTAAAATGAAAGTATATTTATCTTTCAAGTGAAAACACAAATTAAGGATATTCTTCTTGAATGCATAATAAACATTTTAATTTATTCTTGAGTGCTCAGATAAGTAACAGTTTTCAGCTGCCTGTATATAAAAATATCTCTAAATCAAAAACATGTTGAATGACAAGATAAAACAGAAGGTTTACCTTGTATGTACTTATTTATAATATGTAATCCACAATTTTCATGAACTCAGAGGTTGGGAAGTTTCTTTGTAAGGCACTCAGAGGAAAAACCCATACCTCTAGTGATTGGTCAGTATTTTTCATTTGTTGTCTGCATCTAATGATAAGTACAAAAGGGCTGTGCCTAGATTTTCCTCATTACTGTTTTTGCAATTTTGGTTGATTCCCAGAAATACTGTTTGCCAGGGGCTTGTCGGTATACAAAATGCCTGAATGTTCATTCTGATATCCCATATGGTCTGCCTTGGTTTCCCAAATGCCTACCACAGTGAAGCCTATCTTCCTGGCAGTCCCAGAGACCCTTTTTCATTGTTCAGAGATGGTTCAGTTTTTTCTTGTTATTTTGGCATATAACTATGAACAGGTGTCAATAGGTGCAAGGAAGCATGTGGTGTCAGTGTAGTGGAGCTGTCAGAGAAGATGGACTTCTCTTTTCCTGGAGAGCAGATGTCCTTTGCAATGTTCTGCAGGCCTTCCTATCTCAACCCTATTGATACCTGGCATCTCTGCTTAAAGGAAAAAGCTCTAGCAACTTCTGAGTGGGCACGCTGCCATCCAAACAGATGGTCCTTGTTTCAGGCAGCCAAAAATATTGTTGTGTATGTAATATATTTTTAAAGGCCATAAACCCAGCTGGCCATATTGAAATGGTTGCCCTTTCTCTGCTCCTGTAAATATTATTCAGACAATGTGCTACTGCTGCTTTGTCTTTGATCTGGATTAATACTTCAAATTGCATTGCATAAATTTCATTAAACATTTATTTTTCTCATATATATATATATGCATATATATGTACAGAATCAAATGGAATTAATATGTAGCATTGAGTAAGTGAGTGACTTACAACTCACTTAGGTTATAATACTTAGCAGTTATGTAATCATTTGATATTTCAAATCCTTAGTACATTCTACTCATATTCATTAATTCATTTTCAATATCTACATAATCAATCAAAGTAATCAATGTAAACACATACAATAAATAAGTAAAGTTAATATATGTTAAAATCCATTAACATTTGCATGCCCTTTTTTGTTGAAAATTCATTTGAATTATTACAGTAGTTGATGGCTTCTTCATATTCTTAATCATCATGCAGAAGTCACAAAATGAGATTCTGTGTAATCCTTTCGTAGGAAGATAGAATTAGATTAGACCTTGAATCTTTTTTTTTCCTCTTTTTGACATGACAAAATTTCCAAAGAAATGCTATTTCAAATTCATCCAGCTCTTTGGAAATTTTTGTTATGGTACTATTTACATATTTCTGCTTCATCATCCTAAATTAACCAATTATGCATTCAATCACTTACGTAAGTGTCTTGGTTGCTGCAGTTTTAATGCATTTAAATTTAGATTAAGAACGCAATGACTTATGCAATTATATACAGAGGACACTGAAGTGAGCTGGGAACTTACTAAGAACTTCCAAATTTATTTTTCACAGAATGCTCACTATTAGAGACCTCCATTGTATTACAGTAAGCATATGCGAGGTCACTAACGAAACTGAAAACCTCTACAATATTCTGTTCAGACATTTTCTTAAAGCAATTAAGCTGCAAATTTTATCTATTTGTTTCACAAGTGAACAAAACTTGTTTTCAAAAATTGTATTTTTTTTCAAGTTGTCATTTTCAAAGGCATATAAAGTTTCCCGTATTTCAATACTGAAAAGGTAAATATTTGTGTTCATGTAGTCCTACTCTTTGTATCAAAAAACTACTGAAATAATTAGAAAGTGTATTTTAATCCATTAACAACAGTTAATCTGTTCCTTCTTATTATGTTGTTGTACAAAAGGTGTCACCTATCTCTTTCAAGACACTAATACTAAATTATATCTACTACACTATTAGTTGCAAATATGTAGTATGCCTTTATTGTCACGTTATGCTATAACAAGGTTTTACATACATTATCTATTGCAGTATACTCTTTTCAGAATGACTGTCATAAGTTAACCTTTATGTGCATAAATTACCAGCAAATAGAGAAGTAATATGAAGGGAGGAAATATTTCCAAATATGAAAATTTCTCATGTAGTTATATTCTTGGAGACATAGGATTTAAATTCCAGTAGCCAGATTTATTGTGGTCAAAAATCTCCAGCTGAAAAAAAAATGTATTTCTAGAAAAGAAGGATATAACCTATTCCACCACTTATTTCCTTAGCATAACTGACAACAGTTGCCATTTTTATTTGAAAGCCTATCATGTCCTCAGGGGCATGTAATAAAAACATGGACTGCATAATAAAATTGTATCAATGGTGTTGTAATTGCCATAAAAAGAAAGATAATACTGAAATAAATAGGAGCTATAGGAAAATACAATAATGAACTATAACAAGGTAAATGAAAGGCTACCAGGGGAATAAAAGATAGAAAAGAAGACCTGCAGTTGTCAGACGAACCCACTAATCACTTGATTATATCATGGTATCAACAGAAACTCCATTTGCAGAGAAATCAATCTGTCCAGCTTTGTTTCATAGCAGTCTCACAGTTGTATTCTTATCTATGATTTATCCCCAATAAACCTTACAAAAAGTCAGGATACGCCTGTTGATATAATAACATGTACTTCACCAGAACATTTTTGGCATCCCTAAGTAGATTCAAAGAAAGTTGTGTCTCACAAGCGAAGAAATCAAAAGAAGTAGCTAGTGACTATAGATATTTATAGATTAATGTAGTTTGTTTTTTTCCCCAGATAGGTTAGTAACACACAAAGCGTAAGATTAAGCAAAATTTGCCATTAACTATATTATGCAGGTCATGGGACCATAAATATAAGACAAAGGAGCACTTGCAGACATTGAAGGCTTCAAGTAATTTGCGACTTATGGAAGATACATTGAGTGTACTGTTACGTTAAACATGATACTGAATTTAACTCCTTTATAGGGCTTTATAAATATGGCTGTAGTTAGTCTGATGAAAGATTTAAAATAATTAAAGGTGGTAAAAAATTAATCATTTAGAGTCAGGGCTCAAGATACTCCAGTGGATTTTGTTAAAGTATGTAAACAGGGCAATTATTTTGAAAAATGTCCTGGCATTCAGAAGAGGTTACTTCAGCATGTATGTTAGTATATTATTGCTGTCTGTTTCCAGGGGAGCCTTGCCTTTGGTGGGGTTCATAATGCCCACACTGTTGCGTTCCTTCTGGCTAGAATTAGATTATCTGTGAATATACTTACATTTATACTGCATACTTAAAGTTGGTAAATTGTTTGAGAAGCAGTGGAGAGCACATTAGGTCATACTGGAGATAACAATAATTCAACTCTACTTTTTCAATTCTTTCTTTCCTGAGAAGGTATTTATACCCTCTAATAAAGTCAGCTTTCAAACTTCTAATTAAGGTAATCTAGTTTAACAGTATGACACAGCAAGAGGACTCTGCAGGTGAAATTACAGGGCATATATAGGACTTGGACCTATTAATCTGCTATTTGCTGTACATTGTCTCTGGTACTAATCATTAAAGAATGCAGGATAAACATATTTTTTACCTTTATAATTTTATTAATGACTAGTGACTCACTTTAGTGGATTTCTGAATTATATGTTCCATATAGTCATTGTAACAGTGACTAGATTCATTCTAACATACAGACCCATTTTTATTTAAAAAACCAGTGAGAAATGGCCTTTATAAATTTCTCTCTCTTAAGGTCTTCAGGTCCTTTATTGTACAGTGCATCTTTCTTTCAATAAATAGCTCAGATGCAGTAAAGATTACTGTGTCAGTGATAGAAAGCTGACCAGGTACAGTAATGAGTTCACAGTGCTGTGGGTTTTTCATGGTAACATGGTTTTCACATGGTCCTCTGGGAAGAATAACATGCTCATACTGAGGATTTTATTTGCTCTGCTGATGGTTATTTCACAGTAGCTACTGTATTTTTGAAACTAAACTTTCTTGCTTGCATTTTTGGTATAAATTCCTGAAAAGGAAAGATTAATTCTTTGTCTCTGATTCTAGGTCCACTGAAATGAAAAGAAGAATCTCATTTTCATTTCAGTGTTCCATACAACAAGTAAATTTACATAAGTTTGCAATGGCATTATGACCTTCTGCTGGGAAAGTGATTCTTAAGTAGAGTTCTGCCAGGCAGGTATATGACAGGCAACTCAGTGTCTTTATGCTTTCAATACCAAGATGCAATTTTTGTAAAGTATGCCACTAGTGGATGTAAAATCAATGCCAGGGTTTTTTTGTATTACTCATACACTTGTAGAGACTGAGGACATGGGATGATAGAAGTCCACAGTGTCCTTGCTTACATCCTAAACTAAAGATTTAAAGTTGCCACTGTCATAAAAACAAAAAACCCCAACAATAACAACAAAACCCCAACCAAACCTAATTGATTTGTGTTTTTTAAATTGCAAAATGTTCACTTATAATTCACTTCACTCTCTATTTTGAAAGACAAAACAAAAAATATTTGTTTTGCAATCTCTTTGATTGTTCCTTATACTTATGAAAGACATTGCTTGGAAGGATTGAGTTTATGGGACAATGACCATTGAGTTGTCATGAGCAATGTGAATTTCCATGAGAAATATACAGAAACAAATACACCTCTCTTGTAATAAAATGACCTATCAAACAAAACGAAACCCAAATCAAACAAAAAAAAACCCAACTCAACCCAACCTAATCCAAACCAAAACAGATTAGGAGATCCAGAATAAATTTCATTAACTTTAATTAAACTTAATATTCAGAATCTAGGATCAAATCTGTTATACAACAGTTGCTTTCTAGATTATTATTTCAGTACTTATGTTAATGCTTACTACTTATTACTTCATTAAATAAATACATAAATAAAATCATAAGCTTCATTTTTAAAAATGTGCAGGTAAGTCTCAAGAAATTTTGGACTAGATTTGTAAAACACAATGTATGTCTCTAACATGGACAAAGAAGAATATAAAAGTCATCACACTTTGAAAAAAATAGCTCTCTGAACCTGACTCAATTATTAAATTTCTGCACAAGGATTTCATACCCATGGCAGAAAGTATGCAATATGGAGAGGAAAGATATGCTGTTTCACTAGGTGGTTTAGTCCTAAACTTCTCCATCCATCAGAAAAGTGACAAGTTTATGTAATCAGACACTACTCAAGAAAGAAGAGTTTGGAAGAAAAGCTACAGTGACGGGCTATTAGGGTGATTGCAGAAGGAAGGAGATTTCTGGTTGGGAGGGCACTGAAAACATATTCACCATTGAAAGAGTCTTGAAATCATAATGATCATCCCTATAGGAGGAAGGAAGCAGCCTGTTTCACATCTTCAATAAACTCAAGCTATTGGACCTGCTGAAAGGCAGTTCTTAAAGGTCAGGAACAATCTACAAAAGGTCCATGTTCTTTCCAGATCAAAGATAAAGAGGCCAGATTTAATATTTTGTTTGTTTGTGGGTTTTGTTGGGTCTTTTTTTGTTTGGTTCGTTTGGTTTTTGTTTGATTTGTTTGTGTTTTTGTTGTTGTTCTTGTTTTTTCTTGTAGCTGCCTGTCTTCTGTTGTCATTCTGGCTTGAAATAGTAGTGGTTTGAGGATTTTACCATTGCACTGCAGTGCACATCTTGACTATCCCTTAAATGAGTTTGTTTTGCTTTGGTGAACTAAACAAAAAACAGATAAATTAAATTCTGCTCTGTATGTGCAAGACGATTGCCAGCAGATCAAAGGAATTTTATCAATGGATGTGTAGTAGTTTTGGCATAGGTCCCCATTTCGGCCTCAGTTTTTAGCAGGCCTCAAAGGATGTGACACAGATTAGAGGGGACAGGTATCATCTGACTCAAGCAGCCAAAGAGGTATTTCATATCATCTGACATCATCAGGAAGTATCGGGGAGTATAACAAGCAAGGTGGGAGGAGTCTCGGACCCTTTTCGGTCCATGCTTCTGACCAGGACGGTTCCCGCTCCCTGACTGCTGATATCAGGCCCTGCTGCCGGTCCGCGCGTCTGTTTATCCGGGGACGTGAGCACATTCCTGTTAATTCCTCTTTCCCTCTTGCTGGGAGGTTTCCTTTGGGGAGGAGGTTTGGTTGGTTTGGAGTTTCACCTGTTAGCTGGGGTGACCTCGGTGAGCCTGTTGTTGTTTCCCGTCACTATGTGCTATTTCATATTCTGTGTTAAGCTCTCCTCAGTATAAATTTAAAAACCTCACTGTGTTTAAAGCCTCGTTTCTGCTGTTTTCCCTCACTCTCCTGCTCTGGGAGTGGACTTTTTGACTGGGTACCAGGCAGTTGGCATTTTGCCGGCTCAAACTATAACAGGATGACAGGAAAAGCAAAGGACCAAGACACTATCTTCTCAGATGTGTCCAGTGGAAAAAAACCAAAAAACAAAAAACCCCACCAAACACAAGGTAAAATACAAGTAACTCCATTTAAACATCTACTTTGAGGGTCATCAAACAGTGGAACAGGTTGCCTGAGGAGGCTGTGGAGTCTACATTGCAAATCAAATTCAACTTAACATGATTGTGAGGAACTTGCTGTAAACCGAGCTGCTTGAACAGGGGAGTTGGACCAGATCACCTCTAGAGATCACTTCCAACTTAAATAATCATGTGATGCTCTGAGAAGGTTTGGCATAAATGAACACAACTAAATTCATTCTGGGAAATCATTACTAAAAAAACTAAACTAAAAAACCAAACCAAAACCACCTTCTAAAGAGTCTCTGTTACTAAAAAGTTTGGATCACCTAGCTGAAAAAGAGAAAAAAAGACTTTGATGGCATTATGCTAACCAATTTCTTGTCATACTTGGATTCAAGTGAACTAAGCTGTCTTTTGGAGCTCAAATTTAACAAAATGGGCTCCACTCCATCTAGCCTTAGCTCTAAAAGATCATGAAAAACTGGAATAACAATTGAAGAGAACAAATTGAATCCACAAGTAGAAGGTCTTGAATAATAAAAGGTATAGGTGTAAGACTCTAAATTATATGTTGGTCCTGGAATCTAGATTTTTTTGTTATCTAAGTGTACCTGGGAAGCTACAATCTACCAATAAGTCACCATAGGCATTTAGGGGTAAGGAAGATGATGCAAGACTTGGGAAAGAAGTTCAATCAAGCATGAGACACAGCCATTCTGGGAAAATGGCAGTCCTCCAGAAATAGATGGACAAAACACAAAATTGTGCTTGACCTTTTCAGCCTAAATGTAAAAACTTGTCTTCCATTTCTTTTTTCTTTGTATTTTTGTTTATTTCTCTTATAGAAAACTGGTAATATTTTATTTTCAATTTCTTAAAAAAAAATCAGCCTTGATATAAAAACCTTATAAAGCCTTTTGAGCCACTTCCAGATTGAGGTATTGTGTCCTGTTCTCCCCCTGAACAACTGCTTGGTTGTGAGTTTTGATATTAAGTTTGGAATAAAAGATTCTTGAATTGAATTCAAGAAAATTGTCAGTTTTTCTTTAGAAATGTATATGGAATTACACTTTCCTGTGCATTGTGTCAGACCAGCAGCACAGACATCCAACTAGTAGTTCCTCATACGGTACAGTGTCAGAAAGAAAAAGTCTTGGAATTTGACATAGAATGCCTTCACCTGAAGGCACTAGCATCTAAAAAATAATTTGAGTAATTTTGCAGTCTCCATTAGAAACTTGTCAAGGTATCATAAGAAAAGAAGTGATTGTTTCATAAAATTAAAGCGTTATTATTGTTACTGATTTCTACATTTTGTTGCACTTGCAGGTAAATTTTCTCAAAACCTTTCAGTAAAATAGCTGAAATCATTCTTGATGGGTATTTTTTGATGTAAACAGCTATATAAAGAATACAACTTGAGAATCTCACATATATAACATTTTTAATAGCTTATTTTAATATTCCTATTTAAATATTGTTCATCTTTGAAGTCATAATAGAATAGCTATTTTATAGATTTTTGATTATGTGGAGCTGAATTGCAAAGAGTACTCCTTCATTCACCTCTAATCCAAACCTCCAGAGGAATTACAGCTGTTACCCGGAATGGAAAGAGGTTTTCTAGCTATTATTTAATCATCCTATCTCTTATCTATTATCTACAGTAATAAGAGCAAAGTTCAAAAGCTGCAAGTCCTTCTTTAAATTAAATACCATTAGCTTTAGCCCCACATCAGATTTTCGTGAGATCTCTAAAAATAAATGCCTTCCTTGGATATCTTCAATAAGCAATTCATCCTCTCTTGCAAGTACAGAGTCTGAAATAAAGTGCTGTGCATGAACCACAGAAAGCTTTACAGTTTAGTAATGCAGAAATACTTCATTGAGTTGTGAGAGAAAATAATTTCTCACAGTATTTTGGGAATTTGATTACTAATGCAATTGCTTTCACCTTTCTGGTATTAATGCTAAAATCACATCCTTTCTGATATGTTTAAATTCAATCTATTCCTCATTTAACATCAGTGGAAAATTCTATGTCAGATTCTTGAAATGCCTGCCTGCCCCAAGCTCCTTATAAAGGAGTATCTGTAGGGCTAGGAAGAAAAGACCCACCAGCATTTCTTCTTTTCTGGCAACTTGTGGCAAGTTTCCACATATTATTCATTCATTCATTCATTCATTCATTCATTCATTCATTCATTCATTCATTCATTCAGTTCAGAACTATTAACTGAATTTCTCAAATAAATTCATAAATTTTGTTCTCCAACTTTTAGGCCAATTTATGGTTAGCCTTAATGCATGCATTAATGTAATATTAAAACCTGACAGTGTCTTAGGAAAAGAGAAAAGCTGTGATCCATCTAAAGGTTCACAGAACACATTGCAAAAACAGTCTAACAAGTGCCTCCAGCAGGATTATCTAACACTGATAAACCGCCAGAGATGGAATTTGGCTATGACTCAACTCACCTCTCTGCACTGGCAAAGCTACCCTGAGCTATATCCATGCAGCAGTAGAGGCTGCCCAGATTATTTTCTAATATGCTTTCTGAAAAGAAAACATCTCTGGTCATTACTATTTGGATTATATTACGTGACTTTTCCTTCATTGTCAGATCTCAGACTTCTATAGATCAAGGCAGATGTAATCTAAACAGTTCTGCTGTTTTTTTAAGTCTCCTGTTGCAAAGTAATGTGAAAAAGATGGAAAAATAAAACACTTCTTATCTTGATTATTATTGTTCATTATTTGAAAGCAGAGAAAAAAAAGACAGACAAAGGAAAAAAGGGAAAATTACTAGTCTAGTGTCTTTTAAAAGAAATTTTTAACAAGTAACTGCAGCACATTTTTAAATATTCACATTTTTCAATATTCTGTGTGCTTGACTGCATATGTAAAACATCGTTGATTATATTTCCAGAACAAAATTCTGAGAAAGCTGTAGCCCAGAGTACATGGAAAAAAAAAACTTCAGCGAAATTGCCATTCAGTTCCAGAACACAGATTCTAACATTTTGACTGTGTGCTCACTTCCACCACAAACAATGGTTTCTCTGAGACTGTTAAAGCCAGAAGTATTTGAATAAGATCTATTCAGTTCACTTGACCTTAACTTCTGCCTTCTTTTTTTGTCTTAGCTTCAGATCCCTCTACTCAGAGATATTTATGTGCCTGGTTTGCAGAGTAGGCCAAACTTTTTTGTTGTTGTTGTTTTTTGTTTGTTTGTTTGGATCTGTGGTTCTTCTGTATAAAATTCAGCTCTCAAAATATGCACATAAATTAGCTGGACAGAACACATCCGTACATCAATCAATTCTTAGACTTCATGTGTATTTAAGATTCTTTTGGAGAGCTCCAAAGTCTCCAAGGAACTTTTCAATAAGGAAATTGAGTGTGACAAGTACACTTAATTCCTATGGAAAAGTTTCAGTCACTTCTTTTTCATTCTTAAGAAATAGCTATTACAAAATAATTTAAATATCTTTATATTCATTGGAAACAGGAAATTATCATATGCAGTAGATGTTGACAACAGTTCTGACTTTTTGGATTGTTGATTATTAATTGATTTTGCTGCCATGTTAAACAACGGAGAGATTTGTCCAAATCTGAATCCTTGTTAGTCAAAAATTATAAATAGGAATTCTTGAACCATGGGAAATACTGTTAGTGAGGAAGATTACTTATCCAGAAAATCTAGAAAGTGTTCAGCTCAGGGGAGTGAGGGAAAAATCAAAGAGACAGTGTGAGAATTCTGAAAATAATTCAAAAAGATTCCCTAAATGGATAAAATAAAAGTGAACCATATAAAAAATATTTTTCTACAGAAATTTCTGAATCAGCTATAACAGTTTCTAAGTCTCGAATTTCTGTGATGAAGAAATTAATTTTCTACACTCTCAGTGCATCCCCTTATATATTACTTTTCTTACAGATCTACTAGGCATATGAGGCAGCTTTTCAAAACACACTTGGCAAATCACAAAGTGCTGAACTTTAGTGAGGAAATACAGCATAACTCTAACACGATGACATACATCGAGTTTTTAAATAATTGCATTAACAACAATTATTAATACACTTATCTAATAGATATCTGCATGACCACACAACACTTACAAAGCTAACAAATTAGAACAAACACATAAAATTAAATTGCCATTTAAGATGTGTATAGTTTAACTACACAGGAAGACACATGCTTAGACACTACATGTGGCTATGTCACTGACTGAGACGGTCAAAAACTACACGATCCCAGCATGGGGAACAAAACTGGAATCCTTTATTGAACACTTGACCACTTTTTAAGGTTTGAGGGAGACACATGCTAATAGGTAGGAAGGGTTATGGTAATTTCAGGAATTTATGGAGGGAAGACAGCAGGGGATTACAACACAATCTGATAACATTCATTCTAGACTCTTTTCTTATGTTAAGGCAGGAGACAGCTTATCTTCAAGTTGAGCATTACCAAGACTTCCTCTGTTCTTGGTGATGGAATTTCTCTCAGCCTTTGTTGACCAAGGTTTGCTGTTTAAGATTTCTAGCTCTTTTTGCTGTAAACTGGATTTCAGATTCCCACAACTGACAAGGGACTAATTCATTTCCAATATTTTTTTCTGGTCATCTTATGCCTAAGAAAAACAAAGACAACAAACAAACAAACAAACAAACTCAAATTTTTCAGGCTGTCCCACCCTCCCTGACTCTCTGCTGACTTTGCATCCTGTCACTCTGAAAATCAGTTTAATCTGGACACACTTGTGATACTTTCCCTCTCATGCTCAAATTTATCCAGTTCCCAGCAATAAGGAATATTTATATAGAACAATAAACCATATTTCCATGACTTGCAGACATTTATTTAAAGCTTTTAAATATATATATCTTTATGCATGGTGAAATGCTCATTTTGTGGGAGGGCAATCGCAGATTCTTGATACATTTCAACAGTGGAGGAGAGGGATGAAGGAAAATAAAAAGATGCCATTTGTATAATAAGGGAATAAAAACAGCTAGCACAGAGCAACCACAGACCATTCATTCATTAAGGGACTAGATCTTAAGTATTTCTACTACAGCAATTTACATACCTGTAGATTTTGCTCAATTTTTTTCTTTCTTAAAACAATGGCTACTGTCAAGAAATTTTTTAGTCATATTTGTAGTCTGTTAATTTCCTAAAATATTTTACAGTGTGCATTGAAAAGTTTCAAATATTTAAATCACTTAGACACTAAGATCAAATTTTACTTTCAGTATGAATTGTACCAGCAAACAAATAACCAGGTAATTACCAGTTAACCAGGTAATTAAAAGGTAATAGAGTAGAATTTTACCCTTGTAATATATTAGCTGAGGTAATATACAAGATTTTATGCCTCTGCGGCATAATGTCCTCAGATTAAAAGTGACAGGATTGACAATTTGTAGACATGACATCTTTTAGGTAAATAACAAGCAGAGATGTTTGAGGGAATTAAATAAAGACACTGAAGCAGAAATATTTTAGTATGTCTGTAGATGATGGTAAGATTAAGAGCAAAGTTATTGTACTCCCTGTAGGAAACAGTCACGGGCAAATGCATGCCAATACTTTTTTATAGCAGTGAAGAAAAAAACACTGGAGATACAGTAGCTAGAATCAACAGATGAGAAGGAAGAATCAAAAATGGAGAGAAAAAAATACAGTAAAAGTAGTAGAACCAGAGGAAATTTGGTTGGAAAGAAGAAATTCAGCATTCATGAGGAGGCAGGTTTGATAGGGGAGGATCAGAAGGTGAAAAAAATATACAAAAAGACTCAAAGTTAAGAGAAAAGACTGCAAATATTAAGCACTGGAGCTGAGAAAGTGGAGTGTGTTGATCACGTAAAATGGCTCCAAATGCAAAATTTATCTATCCTATGCAGCTAGCAGGGGAAAAAAAAACAAACAAAAAAAAACCCCAACAACCAAAACCCAAAACGGGTGACCCAATCATAAAGAGATTTCTGAACTGCAAGCTCTCTGTTTTCTCTTTCATGTTTTGTAAACAGTCACAACCTAATATCTTTTTGTAATTCTATGGCCCACAATTTGCTCAAATGTATCTATGTTAATGATTTATCCAATCACATAGCTCTAATTGAAAAAGAAGCCTGTATATTCCTTGACACAGCTTCCTAGGCTCTGGGCTAATTCTTTTCTTACTTTTTCTACAAGGTGTGTTCGTGTATACGTATGGATAGGACTATATTTTAGAGAAAATTTATGTGATTAGGTTTGAATGTACACTTCAAATGACACACTTCAAAAAGAAAAAATTGAAAAGTATAATTAAGAGTGCTGAAGTAGTGGGTATATGCCTTCTACATTTCAGTGATTGTCTTTCACACATTAGGTACACTGCAGAACTTCACTGGAAAACACTGCTGTGAAGTGGAAAGATTCTGAGTATCACTGTAAGGAGAATATTGTTGGAATCAGGTATAATTGTATAATTGAATAAATGAGAAATACATTTCATTTCAAATAATTCAAGAAAGTACAGAAAAGTCTCTGGGCTGTATTAAGCATTTTCCTGTAAGAATTGATTTGGGGCTTTGAAATACTATTATTGAATCTTTAAATCTATGGTCAATCTGGCAGTGATGTGCCAAAATCATTATCTACAAAGTGGGTATCAGAATAAGGTAATTTATTATTCAGGAAACATCCTTGTTTATTAGAAACAACAACAAACTAATAAAACTCCAAAGCACGATGATTCTTTAAACTGGTAGTACAATGTAGCACGTACAACTGGGTGCATCAGGTCATGTTGCATGAAGCAATCAGATTCAGAAGCTATTTTTGAGCACTCACTGCCAGTGCGTTGTTACCTACAAGCAGTGAGTCTTTTCCAGTTATCCATGGGAAGGAATCAGTGGCAGGTGTTCTGCTTCTGGCACAGCTCTGCTTTAGAATTTATGGGATTCTTTCTTTTTCCAAGGAAGCTTTCATTAAATGCTGTTACCACTCTCTATGCATAGTCAACAACCTTAGGTTGAAACATAAAAGAAAAGAATTCCTTCTCCCTGCAGATTCTGAACAAAAAGAATATATTATCCTAATGCTTATTGCAGAGAAGAATGATGCCTTGTATGGTACCATTTATGGTTATAATAAAGAACGGGTTGCTGATAAGACAAGCTGTTCATTAGAATCCCATTGGCAATAACAGTAGAAGTACATAAGTAGATGTTCCTGCCAGCCATAAAGAAATTCTGTGCTTATGAACAACCCTTAGGATATTCTTTCCACAAATTGCAAACTTTTACTTGCCTCAGGAATGTATAGGTGTCCTGTAGACTAAATTTATGATGTGAGGAAATTTATCTCAGGAAGAAACCCCACCGTCTTCCCCCTTACCCCCCTCCAAAATAAAAATGTAATTATTCTGGTGTGTATCTTTCAGAATCCATGAATTTCATTTATACCCATAGGAATTTGTCTGAAGCAAGGAAAAAGCTGTGCTGGTTAGGTTGGTTTTTGTTTTCCTTTTTCCATTCTATTAATGGAACCCAGTTCCAGTTTTAAGATCTGCATGTAGTATATTAATTTTGTCTAACTGAATGACATGAACAGCGTCAGGTTATTCCATCACAGAAATAAAATTTATTATCACACACATGAAATTGATATTTTTTGTTAGCAGCTGAGAATAAGTAAAAAATTTAATTAAGGGAATGAATTGATGTCATGATAATGGAAAATAAATTCAGGGAAATTATGTTCTAAAGGAATTTTCTTCTAATATGATTTCTGTAATGGATGCTCATTTGCCTTTTAGGTTTATAAATGTTAAAAGTCATTGGGTTTTTAGGGGAAATATCAAAATAAATAACATAAAAATTTATCATCCAAAAGGCATAGTTGTTTCATGGTAAATAATAAAGACTATTTCATGTAATTAGTACTTTATATAGATAAATCATTTAAAACTGCATTGAGCAGATATATGGCATAAATCAATGCTTATATTGCAAACATATTTATATGGTCTGTTGACAAGCAATTGTGCTCTGCCCCTGCTTTGAGTTCAATGGAAATGAGACAGCTACAATATGAAAACTGGAGAAGAGTATTGACAAGTTCTCTAACAGCAGAAACAATGATGAGATAGACAAAAAGTCAGCCCTCTTGTGCTTACCTCTACCTCTTGCATGCCTCCTCTTTTGAATTTTGTCAGGATCTTGTTCTTCATCCATACAGGCCTCCTGAAACTTGACTTCCTGTATGTCCACATGGACAGATTCTGAGGTAAAAGAAAACCTCCAAGCTCTCTTGGTAACACCTCCCTTTTCTTCATGATGATGCTTCCCCGAGGTTATTTTGAGAAAGTACCTGAACAGGTCACTGTGTAGTAGTCCAGGGTTAGTACATCGCTGTTTGCCTTGGTCCCTCCTCTTGTGAGCACCAACTCCATAACTCACAGCTAAAACAGTCGAAGCTGCCTCCAGCCTTCACATCTGCCATCAGTTTTCCCTTGGTTTTAAATATGAGGTCCAGTGAAATACTTTCTCTAAGAAGCTGCTTGATCTAGAAGTTGTCTTCAAAGCAAAGCAGAAACCTGTTATGTAGGGAAAATAGGATATGGAAGTGAAGTAGCGTATTTTAGGAAAACAATTGATCTTAGATGAGTTGCTGCTTCTCTTTTGCACTAGACAGATCAGCATAAGTAATTCACTTTAACAGCAATTTATAGGCATTAAACCACATAGATACAGCTAGAACTCTCAATATTCTCAGTGAATGTTTCATATTGAACTGCGTGGCAAGAAGTAGAATCTGAAAGCTGCATATGTGAAGTTACTAAGTTGTTTTTAAAGAAAATAAAAAGAGCCAATTTTTTCTTGGTCATGATGCCAAGACAGTAATATAGTAATACTACAGTAATATTATCATAGAGTAATACCGTCATCCAGGTAGTAATATAGACATATTACTCCTAGGAAGGAGGGTTGGAAAAACATCATGTATAACAAAGCTTATGTGTGCCTAAATTTAAGCCTCATCTTTCATGATTGTTCATTGGTTTTCCATTTTCTTATTGTAGCAGGTATGAACTAAACCATACAATTTCTAGTAGTTAAATTCACATATTTGAAGAGAAACAAACAATTTATCTGTATTCAGTGCATTTAACTATTGTTTAGCTCAGCAGTTTGTCACAGAAGAGGAATAACTGTGTTTAAGACTGATTATTCAACTTTATCTACAAACCAATAAGGTGGTATATATGTATTATTACCATTATTATTATTAATAACAATGATAATAATAACAATAACAATAATAATAAGTATGGTATACACAAACTTATATGAATGATTCAGTTTCTGTATTATTTCCTTATTAGTGCTGTTTTATAGTCTTAGGACACCAATTCTACTAAAAAGACCTTTTCATTTTAAGAAGTTCACTAGTGATCTAAACTGAATTTACCAGTAACAGCATTGTATTTTCTTTTGAAAGACAGTATCTAAAGCATTTCTTCCCATATATTTAAACTATATGAAGCATTTTCCATATGTAAACTTTCTTAGGTAATTCAAACAGAATATAATCTATTATATTTATTGAAATAGCTTGTAATTTAAGCAGGAATTCATTAGGCTTGTGCTGGTCCTATGAACATGCATTTCACAATCTTAAAGTTTTGCCTGTAGAGGTACTGTCTTATGCATAAATGAGCTTTACCTATACTATAAGAACTCCCATCTTTGGAGGAGGAAAGCTGTCAGTTTCAGATAAGGTGTTCCCATTAAATGTTTTGTTATCTGTGCTAAACTTTATATAGACTCCTATAGTCTAATATGTAGCTGCATATAAAGCTACTTTCTGACAGACTACAATACAACCACAAAAATTCTTAATCACCATAAAAGACCATAAATAACACCTAAAGTTTGTTTCAATTTTTGCCCAACTATTATTTTACATTCTTACCAATTTAGTGGTAATTCCACTAAAGTAGTTATTAATTCCTTTAACGTCATTACAGGTGTACTAAAATATGCAAAAAAAAATTGTATGTCTCATAGATTATTATCTGATGAATTGTTATTACTATCAAAGCATGATTCATAGCACTATAAATAGCAAAGACTAAGATGAAAATACAGTGAAATGAAACATTACAAGGAGTGAAAAAAAATTATCAAGTCTAATACAATCCTTATCTATTAAAAGAGAATAGAAATAATACAGGTCTTCTAATTTTTGATTTGAATACAAAGAAGGGCAGAGTAGGGAAAATATATAACTATGGCCATGCCATCCTGACATCTCATCAGATCTCAAAGCTAAGCAGGGTTGGGCCCAATTAGTACTTGGATGGGAGACCTCTTGGGAGTACCAGGGTCTGTAGATTCTAGTCCTGAGGACTTCACTGTCACCGTCCAAGCTCACTCAGCCATGGGGAATGAACCTTAGTAGTTAAAGAGTGGGGCCAGTTCTGCGCACGCTGTGCCTCACCTAAAAAGCCCACTGCACAAGCTCAAAGGACACATCCACCTGAGGAGAGCCCTTCTCAAATCTGTGTTCATGAAACCTAGCCATGATGATGATCATGATGATGATGATGATGATGAAGGAAAATATAACATGCTTAAAGAGATCATGCTCAGATTTATAGCTGTGATGTATCTTGTTACTATTGATATCAAGGTGCTTGGAGACATTTCCTCTAGTTTGAATTAAGTTTCTAGAAGTGTGTTTGATCTAGAAGATTTTAATAACCTTTTTTTCAAGTGGTGTTGTGGTGAAGGAGAGGCAAATCAAAAAGGGTATCTAACAAATTCTCAAAGCATGCAAAGGTAAATTGACCTTCCTGTTGAGCAAGAAATCCTTTACAATAACTGGTCACCTTTACTTTGAACTTAGTTTTCATATGTGAACATTTGACCCTGAAGTTTCTTTCATACAGAATTGGAGGACAGACAGTTGCAGATATGAGAAATGTAAAATCACTTGGAGAAACATGGCTTGGTATTTATTATAAACTGAATTTTTTTTCCTCAGAATGGTGGAGGAGAAAGAGGAAAGGGAATAGGAAGGGAAAAAAAAAAAGAAAAAAGAAAAAAGAAATCACTGGGGGAAAAAAAGGAAAAAAGGAGGGGGGAGGAAAAGGGAATAAAACAGAAAGGAATTCTGTGCAAGAGAAGAGATGTTCCTGAAGTTTACTTGATTTTTTGCTAACCAAATATAAAAAAAAATACATGCTTTTGAACACAGGCTGTTTAGGAGAGAAATAATTGCCTGAATCAGAACCTCAAGTAAGGCTATAGATCAATAAGAAATCACAGTTCATATTAGTAAACCTTGATTTTTATCTGCACTGTACAAATAATTCTGTTCTCATGTTTTGAAACCTTTATAAGGATTTTTAAGGTAAATTTGTTAAAAACAATTATTATTAAAACGATTACATCTATGCATGTGTACATGCTTATGTCTCTGTCTTCATTATATATGTCCTTAAGTAGTAAACTTAGCTATGGCACTACCAAAAGTTGTTTACAGAAATACTTTCACTCTTACAAAAAAAAAAAAAAATAGAATACTCTTATGGGTTTAGCCAGGTAGGCCTAAAATTTGGGTTTTAAAGTTCAGACTAGGTCTGGAATTGTCAGCTGACTTGAGCTGGGCTGGGCTAGCTAACAGCTGACTTCTTCTAGCCAGTAGTGCTGTATTCCATACCATATTACGACATCATCTCAGAAGGGGTAAGAGCCGGTGTGTGGGAGGAGCTTAGTCAGTTCTACCATGGCTGAAGTAGAAGGAGGACATGCTGTAGCTTTTCAACTGTGCTAGGCTTTCCTCCTGCTGCTGCTACTTGCATTTTTGTTTGAGTTTCAGGAAAGTAGAAACATTTTGTTATTGCTCTTTCTGTTCTGGGTGTCTTTTGGGGTGCTTATAGATCAAGAATAATAGAATCTGGTTTTGGTGGGAGGTAAAAATTCTTGTTATACCTAAGTGGTGTGTGTGTGTTATATTGTAATTCTCTCTTAATTTTCTCTTTTCTGTATAAATATATATAGTTAATTTCAGCATAAACCTAGTTTGAGAAGTTTTTTTTCCCTCTTCTCCCTTTTCTCAGCCAGAGGGTAACTCTGTTCTTTGGGTAGTTGGCATTTTGCCAGCTTCAACCCAAGACAAATACACAAAATATTACTTAATTTTTTGGAAAAAAAGAAATCAGTGAACAGAAACCTTACAAAACCAACATGAGAAACAGCTAAATTCACAGGTCTTAAAAACAGAATTTCTGAAGGAAATCAACAGCAGGTATAAATTTGCTTATTTTCACACTGCACAGGAGATAACACATTTTAATCAATCTTAGAAGTACTTTTGCAAGCCACTGACTTTGAGAAAAACTCTTAAATATCATCCATGTTCTCGTACCAAATTACGAAATGGATGTACACCAAAAACCAAACCCAAAGCCTATCTGAGCTATGTGCTTCTATTAACGATTTTAAACCTGTCCAATTAATACTCTATAGTACAACTTAGAGCTCACCTTTGTGAACAACTGCCATGACTATTTCTTTCAATCTAGCTTACATTCCTTCAGATAAATATGTATCAAGACTTGGTGAAAATGATGTTGGAACAACTTCAAGTAGACAGTTTGCAGAAAAACATGATGTTTTCAACATGAAAGCACTTTTATTAGCATGGGCTTAGACTGGTTAAGAATGCTTTGGGGCATTTTTAATCTATTATTGATTGACTCTTAAGGTCATAAGGTCTCACAACACTAATAGAACAGTAGTTTGTGTATTTTATCTTTATCTGCAGAAAATGCTCATCAGGCTTCTTTGAGAGATTCAACAGTTATTATTTTTTCTAGAATAAATGAAGGCAAATCAAAACAATTTCTGGCTTTATTTCTATGGATTAATTTAATGGGTTTACATATTTTTCACTGTCTTTCTCAGTAAAGAAAATGTTAATCTTGCATATATCATTATATTTAATTTTTGATAATGTAGCTATTCTTTATTTGTATTAAATCAAACTAAGTGTCCTAGCCCAAGTAACATATCATAGAATTGCATTTTTTTAATTGGATAATAAACAATATTTATTTAAGGGACACAGTATTATTACTGAAAGTTTTACTCATATAATCTGCACTCTGATTACTTGCAGCTCTGCTTTCCAGATCATATATGCTGGCTTCCTAATAGTCATTTGAAGACAAAAGAAAGAAAAAAAACCCAACAAAATTATTAATAACAGGTTTACATAGCAGCTATTGCTTAAACAAATCAAGCTTTCCTGGCAACAAAAATTCCACTGGATGAGATTTAATTGAAATATGAATTAACTTTGACACTTTTTTAATACTTATAAACTCTTGCTAAAGAGATGAGTTTTAGTTCACTGTCCCTCTTATTTGTGAGGTTTGGGCATCTTTAATGGTTTGGTGTTTGGTTTGGGGTTTTTTTTCCCTTTGAGTTTTCCTCCTGTTATCAGGCAGCAATTTTTGATTTCTGCTGAAAGGAGACTATTGCAGTTGTACAATGCTTGTATAAATAAATATTACATAATATTCCAAGAAAGCTAATGAACTTCATGCTAAACTTTGGTATCTCACGTGTCCTACTCAGCACAGGTTTTCTAACATCTCCATACTTTCAGCAGCATAGTTTAAACAGCTAGCTGAGAGCACCCAGAAAAATTTACAGCCAGTGTGCCTTGTAAGCCATGTCTGGGCTCTGCTATCTGTCAGTTTCCATTCACAGTTTGTGTCCAAAGCTACACTGTCTGTCACTCACTGCATGTTCGTCATTTGCCCACTCATCTTTCCCATTTTGTTGTTTCCTTCCTCTCGGGTTACTAGAGATACATGCTGCTGCAACACTTCTTCCCTTCCCTCTGTGCTTGCTATGTGATTGCACAGTTTTGTCCTACTCTCCTAAAAGGGAAGTTGCTTCTGGTGTATGACACTTTACACAGCATTTTAATATGCTTTCTTTGCTGGCTGTCAGGATAGGTAACACATGTCTGAAGGAGGAATCTAGACGAGCCCAAGAAGTGGACCTGTGGGAACCTCATGAAGTTCAACAAAGCGAATTGCAAGGTGCTACGCCTGGCTTGGGGAAACTCCCAGTATCAATACAGGCTGGGGAATGAACAGATGATCAGTAGACTTGACAAGAAGGCCTTAGGGTTCTGATGGATGAGAGACTTGGCACAAGCTGTCATTGTGTGCTTGCAGTCCAGAAAACATCATGGGCTGCATCAAAAGAAGTGTGACCATCACAATTATACTTTTATTTGAGATATAATTATAATAGGGATCCTTCCTATTGCAGAATAAACAGTAACATTTTCTTATGGTTTCTCTTTTCTGCCTTTATCTCTATTTTTCATACTTCTAAAGACTATGCTTAGTAAGGCCTTACTTTTTCTCCCTCCTGATTTTGTTCATCATTCCCTCTACCAGTATAATTCCTTCTTTTTGTGAGCACTTCATAGGTCAGTTTTCAATAATCATTCAAAATTGCACTTGCCTTATGAAAGACTGCACAGGATGCAAGTGCCCCCTTCTACTTATTCTAGGGGCTACGTCTCTCCCATCCCTCCTAGTATTATAATAATGCAGCATGATGAGATCCCAAACTTGGGAAGAATAAGGCACAATCAATGCAATGTTGATATAAAGTGAGCTGCAATCTCACACCTTACAGGATAATATTTCCATGTAGGATCAAGATCCAGAATATTAATTCTATAAAGAAATAAGCTGTGAGATGATGCCTTGCAGAACAAGGAGACTGGACACGCATTAGATAGGAGAGGACGTAACCTCATAGTTTAGAGAATCCTTAAGCATTTAGGCTTAGCTGAGCAAATGAAGATCTGAAAAGCTAATCCTTGTCTGTGTTACAATGTTGTGTGTAATGCTTACCCAGTGTTACCTAGTAATGATAATATTATGTTTTATTTATAGTCTCTTCTGACCCAGGATCATATCTATTTCTTTTGTTATGTCTGAACAGCAGGCATGAAGCCTGATGGTCCCTAGGCATGAAGCTTAGTGACTTTTGTACAACAGCTCCCAAAAAGTTTTTCTGGTCACTATGCAATAATTTTTTCTTCTTTTAATATGTTTTTCACCTTCCTTTTGCTATAGCAACCATTAATCTGATTTTTTTTCCATCAAAATGTGTTTGCCATCTGTTATTCTTAGCCTTTGAAAGGTATAACTTTGAGCAGTCCTACAAAGTTAATTCTATTTGTAAAACATGGAAAAAAAATCTGTTTCAGTTAACACATGACTCCTTTCAGATCCATAACCAACAGCTACAAGAACATGAGATGAATCTTCTTAGCCATGATGCCATGGTACCTCTTATATGATAGGAGGTAAACTACAGCATGCCACAGAAGAGCCTTACATTACTCTGTGTAAGTAATGCAGAAAAAGACACTTGTCCTGCTGCTGGGCAGAAGCAGTGCCACACAATTGAAAAGTGAAGGATTTGCACAGCAAAATATATTTCAGAAATTACTAGGAAAAAATATACATCTGAGGAGACACTCTATAAAGGACAGTTAATAAAAAAAAATTTGCATTTAATTCTCTATTATGCAAGTTCCCTTCTATAAATTCTTTAGCATATTTTGTGAGCTGTTTGTGTGTCTTCTATAAACTTTTTTTTTCTATAAACTTATATTTTACCCTTAATAAAGTCCTCGGCAAGAAAAAAATGTCTTTATATTTTCCATGATGTCACATTAATCTTTAATCTCTCTCATCCTATCATCCACACTGTGGATTGCTGAGGAACACGAAGTGTGCTACAGCAGATGTTGAAATGACTTTGATCAGTGCACTTACACTACATAACTTCCTCTGAGCACTTATCTGTCCTCATTCTTTCTGACGTTGTTTCAATATTCTTGTAAGATTTGATTCCACATCATCCTACCGTTTCATACTGTTTTTTCTTCATATATAAAAAGAAATAATGAATGGCTATTGTACTTCTCTACCTCCTAGACCATTTTTTAATTACATTAAGATTTTTTTTTTTTTGTGGAAAAAGGAGCTTGAAACTGAAAGCAGGAGATGAAAATGAAGTGAGGTTGTATGTGTCTATTTTTTTCTATCATCAGATCACACTGTTACACACTGTATTTAGTAGCATAACCATCTGCTTCTTTCCCCACTTTTGAATATCCTCTAAAACCTCAAAGACCCTTAAATGTCTTGAACTTGTGTTTCTCCCATAAAGAGCATTGTTTTGAGCAGCTCTCTTAATGGTAAAGCAGTACCATTTTGTAGGCAAAGACTACCTCTTAACACCATTTCTATAGGAAGTTCAAAGAGAATAAATGATTTATGACATTCAAGACTAGGCAAAATGTTCATTAAATATATATAGAGACCTAGATTCTAGCTGGAGATGACTTTAGCAGTGAACTTGAGGTGTGCCAGTTATAAATATCTGACTTGACTTGCACCCATATACAGCATTTTTTCATGCCATTGGCTTTATCTCTTTTCTTTTTTTATGACTTAAGAGAATCTTTAAGAATTGTTTCTCAGATTGAAAACAAAACAAAATCATAAGCAGCAATCATATGGATAACCAAGGAATTTGAGGAATGGTGAAGCTTCCTTCTTATAAAGTAATAGCTGTAATGTAGCAACACAAAATCTGAAGTGACACAACAAAGTAATTTGCTGCAATTAGAAATAGTTCCGATAAATTTGAGAACCATTGGGTCAGTATCTTATGAGTCTGTTTACTCTAAAACTTGAACTGAATCTCTTGATCCCTATTTCTGGTTTAAAAATACAGCTTTTCCATGAAGCAAAGAAACATTAAGGAGAAAATCTGCAATGGTGCATACTTGACATTAGCCTACCTGAGTTCTACTGCATAATAATTCTGTTACCATATTTATAATCTGTTCAGTTAATTCAAATTCTGACATCTACAGGCATTCCAAAGAATGGCTTAGCAATGTGAGGAATTTGCAGTAAGGATAGAAGACAACTGAATATTGATACTGAATAAATAATGATAGAAAAAAAAAACAAAACATGGACTTTAGTATTTAAAAGACTGTGGTCAAGTCATTCACACTAAAACTTCCTATCTTCTGTGAACAGTTGTGGACAATATTAAAAGTCTTTCTCAGTATTAGGACTGAAGACACAAGCAAGGGGAAGTATTTGTATATGGCAGTGCTGCTGGTATCAGCAAAAATGTGTGGTCCTTTTGCAACAGAATACTTGAACTTGCTTTGGAGGAAACTCCTTTGTTATTCTTAAAACTTCCTAAACGTTCTGCTGCCTCACAGAAGATTTATTCTCCATGCTTCATAGGATGCCACATTTAAAGGCAACCCTGGCTACGCCCCATCCCCCAAAAAGAAAAAAAAATCATAGCTATCAACAGTGATTATTTGATTATCAAAGCAAAGGAAAAAAAATCAGACAATGTGTCAGAACACATTTAATAATTACACCTCCAATTACAATCCTTTATTTTTATTCCTCTGTAGAGAGCTTTTGAGAAACATCATGTCTTTGAGATTTGCTCTAAACTTAGTGAGGCCTAAAATACTTTATTCATACACACAGAGAAAAAGTGAGTCCTCTCTTTATCTTTCATATGCAAATACAACAGCTAATTTCTTAGTGTTCATCACTGGTACTCTCATAAGCTTATAAAAGGTAATACAGGCCATTCATTATTGACAGTGAGGAGCAGCCAGCACTGCCTGGTAGAGCAGGGAATAGCAAGTCCAAGCTCAACAGCCAAAAGAAGAAGCTGAAAGTCAGGCTCAAGTAAAGAAGTGCAGGAGTCACAGCGGTAAGAAACAGAAGTGCTTAGAGTAGGTAGGAGTGACAAGTAATGAGATGTGGTTCAAGACACTTGATAAAGCCTTAGCAAAATTGAGTAAGACAGACCAGTAGAGAGGCAAACAGAACAAAACTGAGAAGCTGAGTAGTGCTGTGGGGTTGACAAAGTAAGATCCATTTACATTTCAAAAAGTTATCTTCTTTTCTTCAACTTCATTGAAAGCCTTTATCTGAAATCTTGCCTAAATTTTAAATGCTGCTCCTACCTTCTCAATAGTTCAGTATCACCATGAGTTGCCTTTAACAATTTCAGTTCATGAAGAGCAAGTAAAGAACATCTTATTTTTCTGTACTACTGCGGCTAGAAGTTCCCTAAATATTTTAAAGTGTGAATTCTTTCTTTTATGGCCTTTTTGACATTTTCATGATAGTTGAGTTTAAATACTCGTAACCAGTTGTAATAAATTCTCATACTGAACAGAATCAAATTCCCCTGAGGACTAAATATTAGTGTGAATTTAGCAGGCTTCCAAATCCCTGTGAGAGTGCAATTAGGGTCATTATGAGGGTTCTCTGACCTGAATCCCCCACCTCATTGTCACCACTCTCAAGTCAACCTATCAGGATCCAATGGCTTGGATTAGAAAAGATCAAAAAGATCACCTAATTCCAACTTTCCATCAGAAGCAGAGATGTCTTCCACTAGACCAGTTTGCCTGAAGCCCCATACAACCATCCTTGACCTCTGTGACAAATTTATTTGAAACTGAAAACAATTTTGCCTTACACTTAGCAAATGCCAAAGTTAAAGTATTTGGAATGGAATATTTTGCGCTCAACAAGCTAGTCCTTTATACCAAAATTTATTTAATGAGATTTCCACTCATTTCAATTCAGCAAATTATCAAGAAACCTGAGTCAAGCTGAAATAACCAATATTTTCCCTAAAGCATTCTTTAGATATTAATCTTTCACTTAATAGTTGAAGGCTTTAAAGTTCCGATGAAAGTAACATAAATGAATTTTATTATTTCTTTTTTTTAATACTTATTTGAAGACATACTATGTTTCTGTAGACAGAAATCTGCTTTGACAATTCTGCTTTATGGTTCCTAAAGTTGGATCTTCTGTTTAAAGTAGCATGAATAGAGCCTCTTCCTTTTAAAGTCAGGACTGTTCTGTAACATAAATATCTCATAAATATAAACGTTTTCCACACTATCATCATTACAGCAGTAAGATCATATTAAAATCAACTAGTCTTTTTGCTGTGCAGTGTCTTGTTCTTTTGTAAGACTGTTGTTTGTTCCTCTGGAGGGAGGTAGAACATCTGAATTTACAACGTACTGCTCTGAGTGTGCCTGTATCTTACCACTAAAGGACGTAAAGAATGAACTATAGCGGACATTGTTTATACACTTTTTTTTTTTCCAAAATACAGCATAAAATAGCATCATATGAAAAAGTTCAGGCAGGGTTACAACTATATAATGAGACTGTATAAGCACACTGGAAATAATGAACATCATTATAGAAATGAACTGTTATCCTTTCTAATTCTTAGATTATATCCAGCTAAAAAGTTTCAGGAATCAACATCTTTGTTGCTACCCATTTTTTTATTCATATTTCACAGGTTTATTCTATCCAAGATGAACTTAAGTGAATTATAGCAAGTGTATCTACCAGACATGTTTTTACAGTGTCTTCCTTCCCTGTTTCCGTTTTCTGCTACCCCCATGGTCACAATTCTATGTGTGACTTGAGAGGTGATGACTAACTCCATTAGAAGGTCAAGATATATCTCAAGGCACAATGTTTTTGTCTTCAGTGATAAAATGGGTTCTAATCACCACTACAGAGCACTCTGTGTTAGTGAAAATTAGTGAAATTTGCATACTGATGAAAACTAATTAGCTCCTTAGTATTTACATGGAACAAGGATATTCATGTTTTTCACTCCAATAGTGCAGTGGGTTTGAAATATATTTAAGTGAAACCAATTATCTTGCAAAAACATCCATCCCTCTCCATGTGTAAGGTAGGATACAAGATACCCCAAACAATAAAGAAGGACTGAGCATTAACCTCTTCCTGGGTCACTTGCTGTACATGCAATAATATTTTGCCACAAGATACCAAGAATATGGTTTTGGGTGTTTTTCTGATGCAAAAGAGCTTGGAAAGCATAAAGTCCATTACATTTCATCACCAAAAAAAAACCAAGGGTCCTGGCTAAAGTGGAAATCTTTGATAACAGAATAGTAAATAGTAGATTTCTGTTTCTTCCAAGTTTCCTTCCATGAATTCATATATGCTGTTATTGATTCAATCTGCTATAATTTTGAATGTATTTGAGGTAAGGGTTGTCAATACCAAAAATGTCAGCAGGTGAATTATTATTTTCTCCATATATATATATATGGATATAGATATAGATATAGATATAAAATTAACTTGAGAAACCCACTTGCATGGATTATATTCAAGATCAGCAAATGCAAATAATCAGCTCATATAGGAGAGATTTTACTAAATAACCACTAATAACCACTAATAGTAATTTTAGTATTAGGCTTTAGGTATTAGGTCTGAGCAAAGATGTTAATAAAACCTGTTATAATTAATTTCTAAAAATAGTAGCAATATGTTTACTATGAAATTCTAAATGTATTACTCAATTTACTCCAGTGAGTAGAGCAACATTACTGTGGTTGTTCACAATAGTGAACACACACACAAAAAGAACCTGTTAAATTTTATTTTCAGGTTTAATAAAAGAATTATCAATAGTTGCACCATCTCATTAACTGATCTTATTAATTTTACAGTTTCAAGAAGATGTAAATTTTACTTGTAACATTTGTGGTTTTCTGTTTTCAAATCAGATTTTTAAAGTTATTATAAATTGTTTTCTTAATCATAGAAATAAAGGGTAGGAAGTTGTTTAATCACATTTACACCTGTAACAAAACTTAGCATCTCATCAATTTACAGCCCAATTTATTCATTAATTCAGATTCTTTAAATGTAAAACTGGCTGATACAGAATCTTTATTAGGTTTTGCAGTTTCATGTTCTTCTAGCTATGCTCAAGAATGCAAGATAAGCCTTTTATCAGTTAGCAAACAAAATTGCCACACATAATGTAAAAACTGGAGCAATATAAGCAGTTTATTAGGGAGCAAAACTTAAGTAAATTTCTCCACAGATTGTTTCAGCAAAGACTGCATGATGATCACCATCCAATTTCTGGACTCAAGATGAAAAGGATTTGAAACTTTCTGTTCTATAGTGTAACAAGGGGAAAACTGAATTGTTTAAACTAGAATTGAAGCCAGACAAGCAAGGAAAAAAAGGTGCTGAAAACCTAGTTCAAATCTCACTCGTTAGGAATTCAGCTCAGCTTGCTGGTATGCTGCACTTTTCTCTCTTCTGGGCAGAAAAAGGAAGTAATGACGGTGCTTCCTCTTGCCCAGGCAGTCCCTTTCAGCCATTATTTTCTGTTTGTCACACATGAGAACCCTCTCATGACAATTTCTTTATCATTTTCTTCATTGATTTTCTTCAAGATTTTGTGATTACATTCTCAGGATGAGAAAAATTTCTCTCTGTCACAGAAATTTCTATTAAGACTTTCAGAATCTCTATCACTCTCTCTCTTCCCTCCTTTCACTCTTGTCTTTCTCTCCATTAACAAAGCAGTTACAAGATTTCTTTCCTTTCTATCCTAGTTCTACAATATTCACCTTTTAAGAAAACTAACAATGAAACCACTGGAATGATACATGCTTTTTCTCTGGAAAACTACATATTTCTTGAGTGAGGGAAAAAAAGGCAAGGAAAAAGAACTAACAAAAGTAACAACTTATTCTAAGTTTCTTGGACTTTTCTTAGTTATATAACAAAACACAAGAAAACTACAAGGGAAGAAAATCATGTTAAATGTAATGCTTTACAGATTTTTTTTTCCCTATGATGCTATATCTCCATTATGTTACATCAATAATTAAAAGGAATATTCTTTCATATATAAAAGCCTATCCCTGACGCAAAAATGTATCTCTGTTCAAATCTTCAGAATTTTCTACTATACACAGATCTCTCATTGTGTATCAATACTACTTAGTATAGGAGTTTTGGTCACATCTTTAAGGATGTGTCAGCATACATGTTATAGACACATTTTATGGGATCTCTAGCTTGAAGGTCAATTGTCTATGTACAAAAATAAAATTATTTTGAAAAGTTCATTTGTGAAGCTCCTTAACCCTCACTTGGCTCTTAACTTCAATAAATTCTTAGAATTACCACTGTTCTTTAGGTGCTTAAATTGAACTACCACGTTAAAAGAAACAGTAGCTGCTTGAATAAGATACATAGCTTGAACTCCCTTGAGGTGTTCAAATAATCCAGACAGATGTTTAATCTCTACAGTTGGAAGGACTTGGTATTGGATGGTTTTGTGAATATCTTCTGCACTGTCTGGGGACACTTGCTGTATGAAATACAGCCAAATGCAAGAACATCACCACTTTGCCCTACTTTCTCAAGATTCTTCCACTTGTTTATATATGTTTCTCATCTCTTTGTTCATAATGACACTCACTAGTCTCTTGGCATCTGATTTCAAAACTGATCTTTTCTGTCCTGGCCTTTGAATATTCTGTCTGAATACCAAATAATATTCAATGTTATTATTATCTTATTTCCCATTTGTCATAATCATTGACCTTGAATGTTTTTATTTTTGCTGCTTTTTCATATGGTACAGGTCACACTGTCTATTTTCACCTTTTTTTTTTCATTAGGAAATCAGAATTTAAACTATATGATACATAGCATAACTGCAGCTTACAAAGATCTCCACTAACTATACTCAGTATAGGAGTGGAAAGTTAAAATATGCATTCAGACATGCATTCAAACTTCACCAAAATGAAATTTTACACATTTTTAACCTCTTCTAACAGTAAACAATACCTTCTTGTTTTCCTTTTCTCTGGAAAAGAGAAATAAACAAAGATCAATAAAGGACTATAGTGCAAAGATACCGAGAAATAAACATAAATTGAATTTAAACGTAGTATTACACAAATCTGATTGATGATGTTAGAGCTAGAACATTTACTACTTCTTTTATCCAGAATAAACCTCACCCTATAGTCATTTGGCAACTTTACTCTGAATAACCAAAGGGGAAAGAGCTGGGAAAAAGTACACCAGCTTGAACCACGAATAACTAAGACTATCTGCGAGTAGGAAGCTGGAACAAGTAAAGCATATTGCAGCGTCAGGTTCATCTACAAGTGACATTTATCATTCTTGTTGCAGTAAGGCAAGAAAAATTAAGGACCCTTGAGAGATTAGAACAAGATATTGATCAGGGCTTTGTAAGCTCTAAAATCTTGCACTTGAATGTGGGGTAAGTCCTTTAAAAGAGCTGTGTAAGTTCAAAACTAGGCTTTGTTAGAACATGTGAATAAAAACTAACATGGCTGTACTGGTGGAAAAAAAAAAGGCGCTACAAGGACACATTTAATGTACATTTTCAATCTGATGTTATTAGAGGGTGAAAATCATGCATTTTTTCCCTTTTCATCTGAACCTAAATGTCAACCTCATGTGCAATAGAGTACCAATTACTATAGATGTGTGCTCACCAAGCACACCTTGCTCAGCCATCTTGCCATATAAAAAAAGCCGCCTTTCGTCTTGCATGCAGCAAGCTCCAACAGAAACTTCAAGACATCCAGAACAAATGGTGGCTCAACCTAGCAGAAAAGACACAACTATGCGCAGATTTGGGTGACCAAAAAGGATTCTATGAGGCCCTGAAAGCAGTGTACGGACCCACACACCAGGTTCAAAGCCCCCTACTCAGTGCAGATGGTCAAATGCTTCTAACAGATAAAACCTCCATCCTGAACCGATGGTCTGAGCACTTTCAGACTCTCTTCAGTGCCAACCGTGTAGTCCAAGGCTCAGCAATTCAGCACATTACACAAAAACCGGTGAAACATGAATTGGATGCAGCCCCTACTATGGGAGAGATACTCAAGGCCATACAACAGGTGAAAACTGGCAAGGCAGCTGGGGTTGATGGAATTCCACCTGAAATCTGGAAGCATGGAGGTCAAGCTCTCCATGCCAAATTCCATGAGCTTGTTGTGCGTTGCTGGGAACAAGGGGAACTACCACCAGATCTCCGTGATGCAGTCATCATCACCCTGTACAAGAAGAAAGGAGAAAAATCAGACTGCTCAAATTACCAAGGTATTACTTTGCTCTCCATTGCTGGTAAAATCCTTGCAAGAATACTTCTGAACAGATTAGTACCCACTATTGCAGAAGATCTTCTACCTGAAAGCCAGTGTGGGTTCAGAGCCAATAGGAGCACCAGAGATATGGTGTTTGTTCTCAGACAACTGCAAGAGAAGTGTAGGGAACAGAACAAAGTTCTCTATGTAACCTTCGTTGACCTCACCAAAGCTTTCGACACTGTGAGCAGAAAAGGCCTGTGGCAGATCTTGGAACGTTTAGGATGTTCCCTTAAGTTCCTCAAAATGATCATCCTGCTACATGAGGATCAGCGTGGACAAGTCAGATATGGCGATGCACTCTCTGAGCCCTTTCCAATAACCAATGGTGTGAAACAAGGTTGCGTTCTTGCACCAACTCTATTCACAATCCTCTTCAGCATGATGCTCCAAAGAGCCACAGCAGACCTCGATGAAGAAAACGGCATCTACATCCGCTATCGTACCGATGGAAGCCTCTTCAACCTAAGGCGACTGAAGGCCCACACCAAGACCCCGAATCACTTTGTCCGTGAGCTGCTTTTTGCTGATGATGCCGCCCTCGTTGCTCACACAGAAGCAGCTCTGCAGTGCTTAACATCCTGCTTTGCAGAGGCTGCTGAGCTTTTTGGGCTGGAAGTCAGCCTGAAGAAGACGGAAGTTCTCTACCAACCTGCACCTCAAGAAGTCTTCCATCATCCCCACATCACCATAGGCAATTCAGAGCTTAAATCAGTCCAGCAGTTCACCTATCTGGGAAGTATCATTTCCTCAGACAGTAAGATTGACAAAGAGATAGACAACAGGCTGGCAAAGGCATACAGAGCCTTCGGAAAACTCCATAAAAGAGTCTGGTCCAATAAACACCTGAAGAAAAGTACAAAGATCAGTGTCTACAGAGCCTTTGTACTGTCTACTCTTTTATATGGGTCTGAATCCTGAGTCATCTACCGCCACCACCTGCGGCTTCTCAAACGCTTCCATCAGCGCTGCCTCTGTTCAATCCTAAACATCCACTGGTCTGATTACATGACCAATGTGTCCATTCTTGAACAGGCAGGGGTCAGCAGTATCGAGGCCATGCTGATGAGAACGCAGCTGCGCTGGGCAGGGCACGTCTCCAGGATGGAGGATCACCGCCTCCCAAAGATTGTGCTCTATGGTGAACTTGCCACCAACTGCCACAAGAGAGGAGCCCCGAAGAAGAGATACAAGGACTCACTGAAACAACACCTCAGCCTTGGTCATATTGACTGCCACCAATGTTCCACTCTGGCCTCCAATCGGAATTCATGGAGATACACCATTCACGACGCTGCTGCTTCCTTTGAGAATGCACAGAGAATCAGTCTTCAGGAGAAAAGACAACGCAGAAAGAACCGTTCCTTGCCAATGTCACCTAGGGAGACCTTCTGCTGTGCCTTTTGCCTATCCTGTATTGGCCTTTTTAGCCACCAGCACGCGTGCAGCAAGCGTGGGTAGTGCCCTCCTCAAATCTTCGTTCGCGAAGCCTAGCCATGATGATATGATATGATGATGACTATAGATCTGGTCATTGTCTGTTGATGTCAGCTAGCCTATTTGTTGTAAGTATAGGTAAGGTATAGAATTAGGGAGCTTACAGTTTTACTCCTCAGTGTGATCCATAGGATACATAGAGTTGTTACAGGAGTGGCTGTCAGGGGAATATGTGCATTTAAAAATTTGACTCCGGAAAACCCCCCTTTCATCTGTCAAATAACTTTAAAAAGCAAACATTCATATTTAACAAAGGACAAAACCCCAAACAGACAAGCATACACAGCACTATAGTCAGAGATTATATACCACTTAAACACTTATGCCTAATATTTCTGAACAGTTGTTGCTAGAAAAATTATTAACTGTGAACTGCAAAATGTTCTTCAAAAGAACTCAGATGACATTTAGGCCACATAAAATTTCTTTTTCAAAACCAAAGGCTAGACCACTCATTTCCATCTATTTTCATATGCAAATAACTGTGTTGCTTCTATTAAGAACTTAAGACAGAAACAAACAACAAAAATTATTTGCATTTTCATTTCTTTTATCAGCAGTAGGAGCTTTTTATATCTCTCTGTGAAGTAAATACAACCCAGTGTGTTTGTTTTTAAATTAGGATGCTCTAAGAGTTTGAGATGATTTCAGAAATTACTTAGTTTTTTTTAAAAAATAGGTTTTTAAGACCTTATGAGGAACTGCTTAAAAAATATTTCTCTAAATATAAGGAAACTGTAGCTGCAATACAGGAGAAGTCTTAGTAGCTCTCTATTTTGTTATTAATTAATATATATATTAATATATTTCCTCCATTATTAGGCTTTAACTATATCATATCTAATATTTCACATATTAGACTGTCCAAAGTATGGAAAGCACAATAAACTGGTAACAAACACCAGAAGGTTTTGTATATTTCAGTTCTCAAAAAGGTATCAAGAACATGCACCAGCTACCAGTTATATGAACATAATCAACATGTTACATCAGAATGAGACCAAGGAATCTTCCCTGTTGAGCAGAGTTGGCTGAGGATTGGAGATAGGAGATTGAGGATAGGAGAGGATGCCAAATTCTTCCCTTTCTAGAGACGGAATATTTCAGTGAAATTTTGAGAATGTATATTCATACTCTCTTTATTCATTATTCTCCTGATTATATGTATTTAAATTTTGTGAAAAGAGCTCACTGTCAAAATATTAATACAAAAGTATAACAGCTAGAACAGCACTCACAGGCTTTTGCAGTTGAGTAAAGAGTTTAAATATAGCCACCAATAGTTATGTGCGCAGGAACGGTTTCTCTCTAATTTCTATTCTTTTAAGAGGTTTTGGGGAAGGAATGCCTAATTTCTCTGTCCAGAGGAAGTCTATGTCTGAATTGACTTTGAATTAATTGGACTTTGGAATTCTGGAAATGTCTGGAAGACTGGAGAGGTTCATTGGCATTAGAGTACCAGAGACCATAAAACTAAAGCTTTAGTACATTATGTAGGTAGCATGTATATTCCAAGGCTAAATGACAGCTAAAAGGACAGTGTTTTAGGGTTTTTTTTGTTTTATTTTTAAGATCTCAGTGACATTTCATATACAAAATGAAATTGCACTAGATTTAAAAATCTAGTTGAAGGAAACTTGTTTCAAATTATTACATGGATTTCATACAAAGAAAAGGGGGAAAGAGGAAAGAAGAAAAAAAGAAATGCAGAAAATAAAAAGTTCCTAGCTAAAAAATACTCTTCATTAAAAAAAAAAAACCAAACAAACGAAACAAAAAAAAAACCAACCAACAATACTAAATATATACAGGAGAATTAATTTCCACTTCTTAAAAAAATTTGACACTTTCCTACATTGGTCAGTTCCAGGCTTCTGTAATTTTAAATAAAATAAAACAACAACCAAAAGCCCCAAACAAATAAACAAAATCCCTCAAACCCAACCAAACAAAACCAACAAAAAAGCCTGTCAAACCATATCTACCTTATAGACATGGAATTTTTTTCTTCAATCAAATTGATCCCCATTTACTTTTGATAGCCATATTGTATATGTTACTCAAGATCTTTAGAGGACTGGAATTTTCTAAAAGGTGTCCTGATGAACAATCACTTGGTCTGTGGAAAAGATTGTGAAAATATATGGTATCCATCAAAGTCAGTCCTAAACAAAGAAAAATGAAATCCAAAATATAAGATTGATTAATCGGTGACTTAGAGGGCTTGCCAACCGCTTCCCACACAGGAAAAATAAAATGGTTTTGTTTCATGTTGTTGAATGATTTTGTGTGTTTTCATGCTATATAATGGCATAAAATATATAACAACAATAACAAATATAAAATAAGAAAAATGGTCAAATTCACTCAGATAAAATAATCAGGCTGGTAGTGTTCTGAGCTACCTCATTTTGTCTGTAGCCACACGTTTTGGGAAAACGTCTGTGGTTTTTGGTCTGCATAGAATTTTGATTAGCTTAGAAAACTGTAAAAATAGAAACATAGTTTGCTGTCTGGTTTTAGTTAAAATTCCAGAAAGTAGTAATAATTGGATTTAATTAGTTTTTTAAATCATTCAAGTATGAATAACTAGATGTCCATTCATGTTCTAACTTATAGATACAAACATCATGGGGATAATTTTTGCTCTTTTGGTATTTGGTGCTTAACCATAAGGGAAAAAAAGAAAGGACAAGCCTCATGAGAAAGGACAAAAAACCACAGCAAAGTAGTTCTTATTACGGTTTGGATCTATTCCTTATCATGTGTTTTACAGTTGGTGCATTTTCCAAATAGTTCATGTAGTTTCCACTCATTCAAGAACTATCATTTACACATGCAACTACTATATTATTTAGGTTACTTTTATTGGTACATTTGCATTTGTAAATATATAAAAAGTCACATAAATTGCACTAAAAGAATGTGTCGTGTGGTTTTCAAATTTAATATGAGGAAAAAATAAGAAGTACCATAAATATTTCTATACTACAATTAATTCTTTTTCAGTAGTGTTCTGATTGTCGATAATCAGAATGTTAGTCCTATAAAAATATTCAAGGAAACTGATAACGCTAGCTGCTCTTTTTAGTTAAACTGTTCCAAACCAGAAACAGTTCACAGAGATTTTAGTAAGCTCACAAAATGTTGACTCTGAAGAATAAAACTATATAAACTGTGTTTATACTAATGACACTAAAGTGCTGAGCCTACGTGTTTCCACAACATTTCCTTCATTTGTAATGTCACCTAAGGTTTCAGCACTGTCATCAAAACCAGCTGGTGAAACAGCATTAAGGGATAGATTTCTGTGTCATAATGGCTGATGTGCTTTAGTAAACAGAGGCTGTACTTCAGTTGTGTCTTTTTCTTCTTAATGTTAGTTACAGCTATCACAACAATATCATTTGGGGAGCTGCAGAGGGGAAGAGTCTACAGCCTACACAGAGAACAGATCTCTTTCTAACTGTACTCATTTGGCCCACCTCCCGGATCCTTGCTCACAATTGGCACACAAACTAATGTATTCGATTTTCATCATTTTCTAAAGCTGACATTTTGATAGCAGTCTTTATAAAATAGGAGTCCATTTCTTAATAGAGAATTATAATTATATATGTGTGTTAAAAATAGACCAAACAGTCCTTACTTTGTTCATTCTTGGTACAAATGGGAAATTATTAGGATTCATTTAGGAACTAAAACTATATATTCCTGTTTTAGTGTGCCTCACCTGGGGTGCAGGTGCTTGGAATTAGTCAAATGTGTCACCAGCAGAGCCCTATTCTTCCACTGACTTGCACAGATCCCAGTATTCCCCCTCAATCCTGCTGCAAATCAGTCTTTGCCTCCTGGAAAGTTCAGGATTGTTGCTCTTCACCTAGAATTTCCTGAACTGAGATACAGAACCCAAGGCCAGATACCCTTCAATTGTTTCTCTTCCTGCTTTACACTAGCAGCTTCCTATTTGATATTTCTGGGTGAGGTCTGGGAAACAGGCCTTCCAGGCCTCACCACTCTTCTGGCTAGACAGGGAGGACTACTCACGGGAAGATGGTTTATCAACTTCTGCTGGGAGTTAATCCAGCATAGAAACTCTGCCAGCTACTCTGGTCGCCCTCCTCTATTCATGGTTTAGTTTCTTTTTTTATCCCTCTGTATTTCACTTTCAATAAATCTTTTCACTTTTCTGTTTGCATACTGTGTGAGTTGAAACTTATTTCTGTGGCTGTGATCTCGGTATGCAGGAAATTTAGCTGCCAAGGCCTGTATGCCTGTAATAAAAAAAAAAAAAAAGGCAAACGAGCTCAGACTGTCATATCTGAAAAGCTGGAATACAAAAAGCCTGCAAGGCCTGGACTGACAGTACTGCAGAGTAGGGTAGAAAGGACTTCTGTACTGGGCTTGTCATGGTTGCAGAGTCTGGAAACTTTCGATGCCAAGGCAAATGCAGTTGGGATAGATGAAACAGGGTGAAAGCAGAAGTCAGTAACCAAAATGCAATTGCACTGTTTGATTTCTCTTTTGAATAATAGGTATTTACTACAGGTATTATACTCATACAGGCTTAGTTGGCTAGCAGAAAAAGCTGCACACTTGTGTTAGTGCTGGTGCCAGAACTCAGGATGCCACACTCCTGGACTTCCTCAGTATTTGTGAACATTGCACAGGAGCACAAGAAGAAAACATAATCAGAAAGGACAGGCAATAGCATAGCAAGAGGCAAGACTCATCACCTTTCAAAGAACAAGGACAACCTGCTTTTCAGTAATCAGTGGCATTCGTTTGTCTCATAAGCACAGTGTGGTTTGGTCTGTTTCTTTTTTCATGAATACCAATACGTCTCCGGAATTTCTCTCTGAACTGACATCAATTACTGTCTGCAGCAAGATCCCGACCGTTATTCACACAAAGTAACACACGTTGTGGAATGATGGGCAATTATTCACACTGAGGATGAAAGAACATGTTGTTTTTATAAAGCAAGTATATAGTATTTAGCAACAATGTGATGATGTATTTTTTTTAATGCCCTTTTATCATTGAAAACTCAATCCAATTGCCAGGAAATATGTGTAGTTTTCCTGTCATGACAAATAGAAGAAAAACTGCAGTAACAGAGAGAACACAGTTTATTTCTGCCTTATGCCTTATTATAAACCATGGCATTTTTCCTGCTTTGAAACATTAATTCAGTTCCTCTAACTGGTGAAGCACAACAAACTTACTTTATTTTACACTAATTGGCAAGGAGGTAAGTCTCATTACAAGAAAAAATGTTCTTCATCCAAAACATATTTTGGTCATTAGCTACAGATAATTAGACAGTATTCTTCTATCTGCCTATTCCAAAATATGTGTATTTAGCAAAAGAATGGTTCTAAGAAACATTGATTAGCAGAGAGACATCATAGCCATATCTCTTCTGTGGTAGCCTAACTGCTGGAGAGGAGAGACATGTTTAAAACTAGTGTTACAATCACATTGAGTATAACTTGAAAAAATATGTCCTAAAAGTAGAGCAATTGTTCTGGGCAGCTTTTTAAAATAGAACAAGGCATAAAAACACCAAACAACAAACAAACAAACAAAAAAACACAAAACACCTCCAAAGGGCTTGTATTTCTACTATCTATTGTCTTCAAGTGTTTCTTGTGGCCTTCAGGATTGACATTTCAATGTTTTATATTAATCAACCTTACAATAATGCAAAGCATAAATGCCTCCTGAATAAACAGTAAAACTGCTGCATTAGATAACAAGAGCATAACCATTAAAATAGGCATAAGGTAACAAGGTGTTGGAGAAAATTGAGAAAATTAATTAATGACCCTCTGATGCAGTTATCAAAAACATTTAAAAGGAAAAAATGTCATAAATTTAACATGTTATTGCAAATACTCAATAATAAGAAAGTTATCATAAATACTGTGCAATATGTCATAAAGCAACATGTAGAAATACCAGTAAATATTTATAATGGAATGGATTTGAAATATTCTTTATGAATTCCATTGTTGCCTTCTGTTAACTTGTGACAAGATAATGGGTCCTTTAAGATGAACATGAGGTAAACCAGGGGGGAGTGGCTGCATCAGAGAACAAATCACTCTCTCCTGTTGACCTAGTTAGAGTTTACATCTCAAAAATAGGTCTGTTCCCTAACTCTTGTATAACCCTCACGCCAAAGTAAAATAGTAACAGATTCCACAGGATGTGGAAACAGATTCATTTCTTGTTATGCTATGCTTTAAATGCACATGGGAAAAAACAAAACAAAGCAACCAACCTTACAATGCTCTTATTTCAGATAGGAAAGAAGAGAAATTGCAATATTGCTTTCATATAGTCTTCATAATACAAAGCAGTCTGTTTTTCAAGTGGAGTGCATAAAAGATTGGGGAATAGGGATTTAAAGTTTTTTAAAATACTCCAAGAACTGTAGATGAAGTTTTCTCTAAGCCTCAACTGAACTTGTTTTTATATACTAGCCTCAAATTCAGTCTTGCCTGTTTATGTCTTTCTCTACCAGTGGAAAAGGTATGTTAAATGGATATAAAATTGAACCAAATCAACATGGTTCTTTATACCTACTGTATGTTCATTCTGCTTTAGTTCATCTGACTACAAAAAGGCACCTTCCTTTCTTCTACATGGAGTTGTAAGAAAAAGATTTTTTTTGTAATGATAATTTGTTTTCATTTTTACTGTCTTTAAAATGTTGGTTATGGGAACTTACGGAAAACTAAATATGGTTTTCTTCAGGAAAATCAGCCTCAGTATTTTATGTTTTACTGTGTTAGTTCAGTGTTCTGCTTGTGATCTGCCAGTAAGTCCCTAAGCAAAAAGAGAAATATCAATTATGTTAAGTGGAAAATTATTTGGAAAATAAAAGTGCAAGAGACCAAATAGAATTAAAATTTGGCCAAAAAGATGACAAGAACATCTGTTCAGGATTAATTTGGCTTAGACTTTTAGCATGCTTATGTCAGAGATCAGAGAAGTGAAGCTGCTCCCAAAGGGAAGGTTAGCCATGAGCAGGGTGACCCCAGAACAGGTCATGCCCCACAGGCTCTGACCACAGCCAGCTGCTGGCAACAGGGTCCAGTAATGTTTCCAGACTAGGAAAAATGAAAAAAAAAAAAAAAACAAAAAACAAAAAAAAAACAACAAAAAAACCCAATCAGATCCAAAGTCCATTTCATGGAGTCCAAGTCACAGGGTCCAGGCAGGAGCATCAAGAGACAGACCCAAAGACAAGCATGGAAACAAGTCACAGCATACCTCAGAGAGGGTCATCTGGGAAACAAGGTGCCTGCGGGTTGGGCATGAAGTCATCCAGCAAGCAGAGACAGGGCTGGTGACAGGCACACCTTGGGCACTGGATGGCTAGGCTTCACAAACAAACATTTGGGAAAGGTTCTACCCATGTGAGTATGTCCTTCGAGCCTACACAGTAGATTTTTAAGGTGAGACACAGCGTGTATGAAACCGGCCCCACCCTTTAACTCCTAAGGTGCGTTTGCCACGGCCGAGCAATCTTGGACGGTGACAGTGAAGTCCTCAAGAGTAGAACCTACAGCTTCTGGTATTTCCAGGAGGTTTCTCATCCAAGTCCTAACTGGGGCTGACCGTGCTTAGCTTCTGAGATCTGCTGGGATCAAGTGTAAGGGTGGCATTTAACTGCCTATCTTGGGCATAGCTCACTAATTGGCTGCCTAGGTTTGATCTCAGCTGGCATCCTAGATGCATGGGACAGGATGCACCTGATTGCAGCCATTAAGGTCTATTAGTGGCCTCATGGTTCTGAGAGCCAAAACGGGGTAAAACAAGAGCAGTCTAAAAGTTTCGGTTTAATATTAAAACAAAACAAAACAAAAACAAACAAACAAACAAAAAATACCCCACAACAATCAATAGACTACAAGGAAACAACAGACTCTCACAAAAAAAAAAAGTGCAAATCTACAATATTTTCATTTACTCCTGTTTGATAGACTAAAACATACTTGATCAACTAATGAATTCAATTAATAAGCTTTGGATCAAGGGAACTGTTCAGTGCGGACAAATACTTAAGGTATTTTCATGCTGTAGAGGAGCAACCTAAAAATATTTTCTGATTTCAACAAAATCTGAACTTGAAATATTTCTCTTCAGCAAAAACAATGAAAAGTCATATTTACACCAGTTTATATCTAATAACATATTGGTGGGTTTTATTCATTAATGAGAGACACTTCTTTGCTGAATTTTTATCATTCCTAAACGGCAGGTGAAATACTGCTTTTTGAACATAGAACTCAACTCATGTTGAGGAACAAACTTGTCTTACATCCCACAATCACCTACTTTGTGATTCAGGGATTGGTGTGTGGAATGAAGTGCACTCTCAGCCCATTTGTGTACAATGTCAACATGAGAAGACCAAGCAATTTGCCTAGGGCAGGGCTGCTCTTCAGAGGGACCAGGTCAGGCTGGAACCGTGATCCCAAAAGAACCTCTTGAAGTCAAATAAAAACTCATGCAACATTCTTAATCTGAATTTGAAAGTGGAAAATAAGCTGAAAATTAGCCAGGAACGTGCCTTTGCAGTGAGAGAGGCCAAACATATCCCAGGTTGTGTTTTGAAGAGTGTGGTCAGTAGAATCAGGAAAGTGATTTCCCCTCTCTATTCTGCACTTCTAAGACTGCATCTAGAATGCTATGTCCAGTTTCAGGCTCCCCATTGAAAGAAGGATACTGGCAAACTAGAGCAAGTCCATCAGGGGCCACCAAGATGTTCAAGTGTTGGACCACAGGCTTTGTAAGGACAGGCTGAGAGAATTGGGTCTGTTCAGCTTGAAGAAGATAAGGCTCAGGAGATCTGATATGGATTTCTACAGCGTCCTGATCAGAGCATATAGAGGAAATTGGGATATACTCCTCTCAAAAGTTCACAGTTCCCTTTTCCTGAGATAATCAAATTCTGGAAAATACTGATTAGGTAGTAAGGTGGTTTGCTGGGTTTTTTTTTTATTTTTTCGTTTGTTTGTTTTTAATCAGAAGCATGATTACATTCTCAAAGAAGTTCTGAAATTTCCATCTTTGAACCAAACACTGAGCAAACAAACTAATAAGTTCTCTGAGTACAGGTCTGCATTAAAAGGCCTCCACAGGTCCATTCCAAGTTAAATAATGGCTGTATGATCCTATGTAAATTATTTTTCATTTGATTATGTTGAAATAAGGACAATCTGATCTAAAGACATAAAAAGTACAGCTCTAAGGACAGAAGTAGCAAAATTATAATGTATAATATAACTATAATGTATAATATAGCTATTTACAGTTAAGAAATCTTAGTCAATGTCACATCTGAAGTGACATTCATAATGTAGTTTAAATGCTGAGTTATGGCTTCTGAACCTGATAAAGAAAGAATCATCATGAGGCATGAGTACATGTACAGTTAAGTATGTTTTAATTATTTTACAGACAGAAATACACAGATAAAAAAGAGAAAACTCAATCCTTATGTACATAGATGTCCACTATTGGTACTGTAAGTATGAAAGTCTATATATAGCCACAGCAATCTTCAATACTATGTGATTAAGACTTACTGCACATACATGCAAAAGGACAATAGGAGAGTATTAAGAAAAGAGCAGGGCAAGATTCTAACACTGATAGAGCAAACAGGATATTAAAAATGTGCAGTCTTGGAACACAGTTAACAGAAGCTTTTAAGCAGGAGACTAACATTAAGCTGAAGAATTGAACTGACTTGTAATAAGTCTAAAATTATAAAGTATCATGGAATGGAGTGAGAAAAATACCAATTTAACCAGTTTTTCAAAAGTTTTGAGGGAGTTTCTTTTGATAACTTCTAGATTGACATATTTCTGAGCCTAAAAATATTATATTTTCATATTAATCAAATTAATCAAATCCTCCAGTTAATACCGTGTTTTGCATTGCTAGTAGCTTAGATCATGAAAACCCTGAAAAACTATGTGCCAGCAAAGTTGCTTAATCTGATAATTCAGCATCACTGCCTGAATTATCAGAGATGACACTTAGAAGGAGTCACTTAACAAGAAATATGTCTCAGTGCTTAAGTACTTAATTAGTAACAGAGCCATTAATGACAATTTTACGTTTTTGTTAATCATGAGCATTTGAATACTCACAGAAAATTAAGACAATAAAATGTAGCATGATGAGTCTATCACTGAATTATTCTGAGGCATGGGAAAAAAAAATCTGAAATATACATACATCTCATGTATCCAGTAATGTTTGCAAAGTCATACCCAAACTGACATGCTACCAACAGCTACAGAAACTTTTAGGATCTGGTGGCTTTTGCAGTTTTAAACAAGGTCAGGGAAAGCCCACTTCCTTCTTTTGACCCCAGGGAGATGTGATTCACCAAATTAGCTTCAATACCTAGTCCACATTAGGAAATAACAAGACCTCCCTCAGTGACTCACTCAGTAGTTGTGTTCCTTAATGCACATATTATATTTTTAATTTAATAAACATATATTGGATTTGGTATTAAAACTTACTCTGTATCTTATACTGAAATATTTTTAGCAGAACCTTAAGTGTCATGAAAAGGAACTTAACCTGAATTATTCCATAGTTTCCAACACCCTCCCACAGCAGTTACACATCTTGAAATTCATCTGTAGGCCATGCACTCTATACTCTTGCACACTTCAATCTGTAACAAGATTATTCCCAACAGATTGTCCTTGAAAGAAGAGAAAATAAAGACTAACAGTCTTGATAATAGTACTGAATGAGAACTGTTCCTTATCATAAATGAAGTTATCAGTACCCTGCTCATATGTTGAGTGACCCCAAAGCCTTGGAAGTAATTATTTCACAAACCTCAGTTTATCTGTGTCTGTTAAAACAGAAATAATGTGCTTCCCCTGTTTAAGATATATGATAGGTACTAGTGAGCATTTCAGACTAAACAAGAAATTAAACATTTGTACTTTTTCCACATGCAGAACTTTCAAAGCTTCTCTGAATACAGACTTTCTTTATGAGCTGTGTTATTTACCTGCTGGCTAGCTCAGTTGGTAACAAACACCGCAGGTGATTTGAGTGGAGTAAAAACCAATGGAGAAGAAGGGAGGGCAGATTAGAGACAGTCAGCCACGTTGATCAGAGACATTCATGACACCTTCTTTTCTCATTACAAACGTTCTTGTATGCCATAGCTCCTAATCTCTCAATTAATTCCCTACCTAGTACTGGAACAACACTTGTCCAAAGTAACATGGATTGAAAATTTCTATCTAATTTAATAAAAAATAGTTCCTACCTCTCTAAAAGAAAGGTAAATCAAACCAAAAAAGACAAAACCTGAAAGTTATGTCTTTTTTCTCAGACTTTCAGTTTAAAAATAAATTTGTAGCGATTACACCTATCTGAACAGGTTATACCTTCCATAAAGAATTGTGATAGCTTTTTCAAATTCACTTTTACCTGGCTTTTTCAACCAAAATATTACGATGCCTTAATTCTTCACTAAAAACCCAGCATTGTTTTGAATTTTAAAAATTTTGTATGCAATAAAAAGCTTGCATTCAAAAAATTAACACAAATTCAGTTGTCAGAAGAGTCCTTAAAGACAGTTGTAAGATAGCCCAGCAGAATTCCTGACATTCGTTTCGTCAGTAAGGTCAAGTAGGGATCCTCATTCATATTTAAATTCCAGCTAATATTCAGAGCGAAGGTTTTTCAACATATTTCCCAGATCTAATTAATAACATCTGGACATTTGGGAACAGATTTAGAAGTACTAAATGTGCAACAGCTAAGAAATATGTATGCCAGATGAGAGAAGTAAGGAATGAAATGCAAGTAATCAGGAGAATAAAAGAGAATTTTCAGTAAAGAACTCCATGCTTTGCTGCATCCCATAAATGTGAGAAAGCAGAATCAGGAAATACAGTAAAACAAAGGGAATATTTAGGTCCTGACACCTGGCAACCAGGCCAAGCATCCTCAGCAAAAGGAGAAGTAGCAAACAGTTATGCAAGTGCTAACTAAGAGAATAAAAAGCTTAGGTGTGAAGACTACAAGGTTTAATTAGTATGAAAGATAAAAGCTATTCATAAGAGAGTTCAATTGATGTGTTATTGTGCAGGGATAAGGTTGAGTGATGAAAAATCTGTTTTGTGAAACAGCAAGAGAGAAAGTATGCAGTGAAGCCCATCCCACATTTTCATACATCTACAGCACCCCTTCATTGATTTATACAGTCTCTTTACAGAATCAAAGCTGAGTCACTTTGCTCTCTTTACCAACTTGCCCTCAGTTTGCCTTGTGTGTCAAATAAGTTGTTCAAACCTTATAGAGAGCTTATTCTGATCATCTACCAGATGGATGAATTCATAAAAGACAAATAGTAATACCAACAGCATTTTGAAAGTGCTGGTATAACATCAAATAAATTCACAGAGAAAGAAAAGGCTTGTTGGGGTTTTACAAAAGCATTTGAAAAAGAGTAAGCTTCTCTCAGGTTACATAAACAAAACTAAACCAGTAACTTAAAGCAAATGAAGAAAACAAAACCACAAATTAAAGCTTAAAAGTTTAAATCAAATTTAAAAGGCTATGATCTCTCTTATTTCAGAGGTGTATGTCTTAATTACATTACTGCCTAGCTACATATAAAAACAAAAAGTGTTTTAGATGCACTTCTCACTTATAAAGGAGCTAGTGCTGCATTTCAAAAGAAAAAAAACAAAACCAAAAACACAAACAAAAACAAAACAAAACAAAAAACCCCCACTGTCAAACAAATAGTAATTTCATTTCCAAAACTGCCAAGGAGGATCATCTGCTTTAATGTTCTGTGACTCTGAGCTATACCTGCCCAGAAGACAAATGGCAGTATTGCCCTTATCACATACCCAATAAAATGTTTGGAAATGGATAACAAGCAAAAGGTTGCAGGCTTTGGGTGTCTACGGATGTAAGTAATCAAGGAGTTAACCTGCCAAGATTAGTTTGTATATAAACTAAATGAATTCAGCCATGCAAAGGAATGGAATCTCTACAAAAATGAAAAGTATGATTAAATGGAGAAATTCCATCTGGACTGTGAAAGAATGGGAAGTCAAAAAAGAAGCAAATAATAAGCATTTAAATGAAAACTGTCATAGGACATGCAAGTCTTGCACAGGATGAGATAAATGATGTTACATTTACTGAAATAAAATGAGCCTGTAAATGGTCTACTGAACATCACATAAATGTTAAAAGGAAATATTCCGCTCAGTGCAGGTGGATTTGTCTATACAGCTAACACAATGGAAGACTGGATCTCTAGTAGTGCAATGATGACAAGTGATTTCCTTTTACAATAGCTTCAATGTTGTGATTCAGTCCTAAACCACTATAAAATATCATATATCTTGCTGTTTTGGTGTAAATAATCCCTGGATTTGACCTGAAGTCAAATTTCATGCCATCTAAAAGTTCCTCTGTATGAATCTCCATGGCTTTTATGTGGGAAGTAGAAGTAAAGAATAAAAGACAATCTATTCATTATAAGGAAAAGTAACAACACCTCCAAAAAAAATGGCTAGCTGTAAATACATCAAAGTGACAGCAAACCAGACCAAATAATATGATGAGTTATGATATTTTTCTAAATTATATCACATCAGAAAGCAAGTAACATAGCAGGTGTACCCATAAATGGCTTTATCCAGGGAATGATTTTGGTTATATTTTATAAAACCAGCAACAATGTTACCTTTCTCCAAGAAATGTAGCCTATTGAAACCCTATAGTTATTAGTAACATTTCAGAAATAATGTTTTGAACAGACAGAGACAGGTTGCTAAAGTAAATTGATTGAATATCGAATGGCATCAGCCAGTTGAAGACAATATAAGATTGTCATAGTGTTATCTCAGTATTGTCTACTTAAGATGATGATGAATAGGAGAGGGCACATGGGTGGAAACTCGTGGCAGTGTTCTTTTATTGGCTACACGTGTGTTTGATAAGGGGAGAAAGGGAGTCTCTCATTCCTTTAAGGCACTATTCCTTTCGCTGCAATACTAAGTTTGTTTCTCAGTATGTATATACTCATTAGCACACAATACTTTTTTTATCTGTGGTAGGTAGCTGTTTTTTATCTGTGGTAGGTAGCTGTTCCTCAGGACTTAATGAAAATTTGCAAAGACATGAGAGACAGTGCAGGGAAGGAGTAGAACTATTACATTTCTAGCAGTATTGCTTTACAGAACCTTAAAATACCTGGGAACTACATTCTTAGATGTATAGTCACACTGAATGAACACCTTGGAACTGTGAAAGACACACACGAGTAAAGACTTGCTGTATTGAACCATGAAGAACAAATGGAAAGAGCTAAAATTTGAGGATAGATGATTTCAGTTTAAAACAAGTGTAACGGAGGGAGACGGGTTTTTGGACTTGAGAGACAATTCCACAGGAATTAACAGCAACAGGCCACTTTATTCATATGCGCGCACACACATACATACATCTGTAAGACTGTAACCTTCCGCAGGTGATGACACTTTGGCACTGATTATTGGCTAATAATGCTGTTTACATTACCAAGCTTCTCATAATTGGTTGACCATGCACATCTGCTGAGAAGGTCAGCAGCAGCTTCTGATCTCATTAATTAGTTCTTAAGGCTACAACACACTAAATACAGAGGCAAATTCAATACACAGCTTGCCTTTTAGATCTAATAGCGTATGAAATTCCAACAAACAAGTAGTGCTGAAATCACTCTTGAAAAGTGCCACTACCTTCTGAAAGATGCTAAGACTTGAAATGCCTTTTTAAATTGTAAGAGAGGCATGTAAGAACCACTCCACATCATTAGCTTATGACCTTATGCCTTTAAGAAGGTGTCAAAAACCTACTGGAGTGGAATGGTGAGTAGCAGGACTTTTTATTTCTGCTTTTTTCACCCCACATCCAAGGACTCTAAAATCACATGTGGGGTTACATATCATAAAATTCTCTATTAAATAAAAGGGACAGGTCCTTAGTATCTACTCTCCCAGACATTACTAAGTCCAGACACTGTAGAATTTTGATGATATTCATGTATCATATGCAGAACTTTAGATTATGTGCCATTCCAGTAAAAAGGGAAAAAGTGAACTTAGAAGGGTAGTGGAAAAGATAAACGAGCCAAGGTCAGTTTATGCTAGGTCAGAGGACTGATAGGGAAAAAATAAAAAGGAATGGACAAGGCAATATGAACATGAAGCTAAAAGTAATTCATCAGATTAGGAAATGTTTATAGAACACTATTTGTAGAACACTCTTGAACACACATTGGACACTGCTGTGATACTGAAAATACAGACAGAGCAGAAGATATAAATAACCCTACCCGCAACAATGAGGTCAAGGAATGATTTTGTGGAGACACTTACCTTCATCCTTATGGCACACTGTGCTTTGTTAGGGACAAATTCTGATCTACAGTCTCTGCCATTGCACATTTAATAGGTGAAGTAGAATAGATTAATTTGACCCTTTGTGTTTTCCTTTCTGTGAGATGAAAATACATTAGCTCTGAAAACTGTTTAAATCCGGTGCTGCAATTGCTTAATCAGAAAAGCTTTTTCCTCTGATGAACTAGTTGTTAGAAGCAATACTTCCAAATAGTCAATAGAAAAATGGAGCCAAATGCTTCTGTAGTGATGTTAATCCTTGGCTCCCACACTATGTTCCTACAGTAAAGTGCTTTGCAACTAATTACAGTGTGCAACCCCCACAGCAGACCAGAGGCATTAGGGATGATTAAAATTGAGTCCTGGAGCTCTTCTTAGATGATGTGCTTCTGCTGTCTGCATCACCACTCTACTTAGCTATTCAAAAGCTACAGCCTTGTCATTACAAAGGCATAATACAGATCTATTATATAATTCCACATTTTTGTGGTACTAATGCTTGTCTGTAAAAACATTAGAACAATACTATACTCACAAGAAAAAAAGACACACACACAAAACAAAAAAACAACCAACCAACCAAATAAAAACAACAAAAAACCCAAGCCCAGTGTGTCTATCCAGACAGGATTCTACTAGACTCTTTGTCAAATGTAGGAAGGAATGACCAACCATATTCTCCAAGTTGGAATATCCTAAAACTCCCAGTGGTGATGACTTAGGTATTCGAACTCATGACCAGTGACAGAGGCCACTTTAATTCTACCTGCTGTTCTCCTCTGCTTGTGTTAGCATCACAGACCTTGAAAGAAATTGGAGAATACTTCTGCTTTGGCAGTCCTGTACAAATACATATAGAGAGAAGGGGGAAATGGCAGTTCTTGTTTGTCATTACAATTTGAGTTTGTTCTCAGGATCTTACACTAAACATTCTGAGAACAACAAATTTTATTTTAAAGAAGCAAAGATGCTTGTCTCCTGATATTCATCATTAAACCTAAAGAATGTGCCATTTCTGTCTACACACTGAGTTAGAAGCAATGCTAAATTAGCTTTATCGTTTTTATTGTGTTGTGGGCTGCCTAGCAGCCAGTGTCACAAGTCAACACCCCACTGTGCTAGGCATCACACAAACAATGAAAAAAAAAGGACTGTCTTGGTGCCAAAAACCCATTTCAGCTGAACATTGTAGTTCAGAGCAAAAGAAACTGGAGCCAAATGTAAAGTTCAAATATAACAGTATGCGCTATCTCAGCTAGTTCTCATCCCCTTCTGTATGTCCTGTTTTATCTTTCTCCTGGTTTTCAACTTTAGAATTCACCTTGTCATTTCTCAGTGGAGTCATGGTGATCTTAAGAAATGTGAATACAAGCTGAAAAAAATCCTTGGCAATGCCTGTTTTTGTCACATTGTTTACTTTTTTTTTTTTCAAATCAACCACAAGATTAAAAATAAAGTTTAGAGGTTGATAAAAGGGCCCCAACATGAAAAGGTGTCTTTAGGGATTTTTCACATAACTAGCAACAATTAAGAAGTTGTAGTAAAGTAATTAGGAAGTGCAATGGTGTTCATTTCCTATTCAGTTTTCTGAGTATGCAAGCTCTAGGACTCTGCACCATTGGTCTGAACTATGCTTGTTTGCTTACACAGTATCTGACATCAGTGAAACCAGCACAAAAGAATTCAAGTGGGCCCAGAATTACTCTGAATAGATCATGATCCAGAGCAGGGGGTAGACTATGAAGAGAGGGCAGCACTTATTGCGCGAGTCATTTGTGCTCTGCAGCCTTCAGGTGGGATACTGTGCCTCCAAAACTTAGAAATAGCTGTGACAAGGACAATGTACAGAATTAAGTGTATTTAGCCATATTGACTAATTGTGTATATTTTTAAGGCAGGCATGAGATTTATGTATCATTTTAGGTGTAAACTGCATATGCCCATACAGTACGGACTGCGCTACTTCTCATGGAGCTGGTTATGATACTCTATGGTTTATGTGAAAGGAAAAACAAGCTATCTGATATTAACTATATATTCAGCATTCCAGTTTTAGGATGGAGGAATTGGGAAATTGGAAAATTTTTGTTTATCTTATTTGTTTTTGTTTAAAATGCATACTTGATTGCCAGACACAGTAATCACTGGATAGGTCACTATCACTAATTTTCTGAATAAGAAACGAGTATGAACAGGACTACTCCCCAGGGCAGCTGGGAGGAGGGCAGGGTGCACAAATCAAGGCAGCACAGAGATGGTGAGCAGAGAAACAGCTCCTGTCAAATGTCCAGAGATTGTCAGGTAAATGTAAGATAAAAAGTCAACTTCGAGGCCCAGGTGGGAAATGAAAACAGTTCAGGGACAAGAATGGAGTCTGGCACTCTTATGGGATCACTGGAACAGGGGCTGATGGACTTGAGCTGAGCTGCAATAAACCTCAGGCCAAGGGCAGGGCCTGGGTGGGACCCTGGGGAGGCTGGGAAGGGATAGTCAGGCTTGGCAATGCCCTGAAGTGTGAGCTTTAGAAAAGCTACAGCTCAGAACTTTTTGACAGGAAGTGAATGAAGAAAAAAACCAAAGTGCAAATTGTGTGATTTTTCAGTAAAATTTTTTTATTTTTTATCTCAATCTCCTTAATTATTTGTTGTCTTTGATAATTACTTGTATCTTGATTTGAAAGACAGTATGCTCAAATGCTGATATTGTATTCCCTGTTAGGCATCTACACTTTCTTTTTAAGTATTTCATATACTGCTCTGTCTGAATCAGTGATTTGCTTGAAGTCATGTTCCTCTTCCTCTCATACATGTTTAAAGCATTTAATATATATAATTGAACCAAAATTTCAGGATTTGGAATAGAGGGAATATATGACTATTTCTTTGGAGAATAAGTAATAATAAGTAATAAGAAATATTAAGTAATTCACATCACAGGTCTGATTTCAAGGACAAACTTTTATGTTTAAAAACAAATGTAGATATTTAGACAACATTTTCATAATAATTTTAATATTCCTGTACTGAAAATGCAATTGTGAATTCTTGTGGCTATTGCCTGAAGGAACAATCCAGTATTATGCAGGAGATAATAAGGTTCGAATTAATACTAAATAGAGAGACTGAAGCTGTTTTGCAGACAATGTCTTGATCTGCAAGTTTACTACTCAGAAAGATATTACCCATTATGTACTTTTGATGGAATGTTTAAGGTCTACCTTCATTTTAATAGGTGCACTTTGTAACTGTGTTATCACTCTACCAAAATGAACTCAAAATTAAATCAAACATTCTTGTTCGCAGTACAATTTACTCCTGTAATACCAATAATGCTGATATAAATTGTATACAGAAAAAATGTGTTGTAGATAATTCTTATTATCAGTGTTTGTTCTTTAATAATCATTTAGATAAATTTTGAGTTAATCTATAAAATTTAAGCTGAAGAAAATATGAAATTGTTTAGTAATGACCAGATAGATGTTAGTTTGCTATTGTGTGACATTATTTTTATGCAGAGTTTAAAGATTAATTAATAATTAAAATAATGGAAACAACAAGCAATGGAAAATTGTGTGATTCTAACTGAAGATTTTCTTTGTTGCACTTATCACCTTTTGCTATGTATGCAATTTTCCTGAGCTAATTAAAAAAATAATGGTATTAAAACTCTTGTGAGTTTATAGTAATTGAATCTGGTAAAATGAAACTTATTAAATAATTTTATTATTGTACAAACCATATAAGGCATATTATAAGTGTTGGTCTAAATGACAATGGCAATGTAATCCCAAGAAAACATAAGATATTAGTAGGAACCATTAGCACACTTTTACCAATAAGGAGATGTTTGCTAACAGATAACTTGAGATACATTCAGGCATAAAATTTTCACACTATTTAACTCACGTTATACCAATCAATGAATCAAACCAATAGCATATTATATGGAATGTTTTAGACATTGTAGCACTATAGTACTATCTAGATAAATCTTGTACAAAATGTACTGTATGATTTACAATTACAGAATATCAGCAACAGATACCTAATATGTTAGTGTGTGCATCACCTCAAGGTTTAAAAACCAAAACTTGAATGCAAAGAACGAAAAGTGTTGCAGTTTGTTCCTTTCTTTTCTTTTTTTTTTTTTTTTTAAATGTCTCTGTGATGAATCATAATTTTTTACCCCAGGTAACATCTATCCATTTATTTTGTATTTCTTATGTGTGCTTAATAGTTTGAAACAGAAACACACAAAATTTGAGCAGGATATCAGATAAGATTTTCTGAAACAGAAGAATCTGGAGTCACTTGTGGACATCAGAAAGGATTCGGAGTCAAAAAAGCAAGAAACAATGTGTCTGAGAATAATTTCCAAACCATTAAGACAGGTATAAAGACATTCACCTTCACAACTATTTAGATTATCCCGTCTTGAGAAACAAGCCACCAGGTTGGCATAAAATAGTGTCTACAAGATGTTGATGGAAGCTTAAAGGTCTTGGGAATCCTCTCAAAATGTGAAAGAAAAAAAAAATATATTTTCATTTAAAAGTTGATAGAATTAAAATTTTTTCCCACCCTATTTGAAAAGGATAACTTGATTTTCCTGTATGCCATTACATTCCCTATATTTCCTAAGAGCTTCCTACTTTTATACTTTTGAATATCTAGTGCACATCTGAGTGATATTTCTGAGGCACAGCCAAAGTATTGTGTCTTTATATAATTTGTTTTTCCCCAGTGGGGAATAGGAAATATACAGGAAATTTGCATCCAGTTATGATCCATTGTAATAAAACATGGGCTAGTTTAAGCATGCTTCAGTACAATATATAGCATAACAGCTGCAGTGCACTGCATCCTCTATGTTGCTTTGCTTTGCTTCTATAAAAAGTAAATAACCTGCATAGCTCTGTATGCAGCAGCTAGAGTGCCTTTGGGGTTTGTACTAAATGTATCTGTTCAGCAGCACTCTGGGACTGGTCAGGATCTTAAAAATATTTTCAAGACTAGAGGAATTTCCAGCTCATGTTGATGAAATGTTTTGTCTGTCTTCTTGAGAGCATAAGTTTTAACAAGGTCATGTCAGGCACACCTAAAGTACTGTGTTCACTAGTTTTTTAATTCATCCATTTAGCTGGCACAGTAGAAGAAAATCCACTCACAAGAGTCTCTCTCTCTCATGTTAATCAAATAGTTTAACTTTTCAAATTTATCAAGTGTCATGGTTCAGTTTTTTAAAGAAAGAATAATGTAGACATTGGTGCTGCTAAATATCTCACCCAAATTAGTAGGAAAGTTGTAACTGATGAGTGAAATACTTGGATGAAGTCATATTCTCATGATATTATACTTTTTGTCCCTATACTTTATGTCACTAGCTCACTCCACTCATTTTCTTCCAATTAGAAAATAAGTACTTCAGGTTTAGATTCTGAAGGTATTGGTAGTATTTTATCCATTTATCTCTTATAGTTTGGAGCATTTGAAACACTGGAAAGATGGGACTTATGTTATTAGGATCCTATCAAAAATGAGATTGAGAAGTATCAGTTGACAGCTACTGATAAGAGAATATTTCCAGTCTGTTCCACTTCACAAAATCTGAACCACCTTTCCCATCATCAGCCTTTCCTTTTATGTAATGTCTTCCTGCCACAAGACTCTCCCATTTCAGCTTCTCATCCTGGAGAACTGGTTCCTGAGATTATTCAGGAAATATATTTCCATACCTGACATGAGCTCGAGGATAAGATTTTTGTCTACCATCATAAAACTTAATTGGGCAAAACCAGTAAATGTGTAGATATTCATACCATCTGCATGAGATTTTCTGAAAGGGAACAAGGCCAGGAAAAAGGTAGGGTAGCTTTTTTCTTTTTCAGTGGTTTTTTTCAATAACCACAAGAGGTTGAAAACTTACCTGTCAGTTATTTGTTAATAACTCCATGAGACCTATGTCCAGAAGTACAGAAGCAACCGTTTAAGCCATAAAATAAGGATTAAATAGGGATACAGAGACTGGATTCTAAACTATTTGCACTCATGTCATGTTTCATAGACATAAAGCAAAACACATAAATATAGTCTAAAAAAATGACCAACCTGTGAGCATGTTTATGGAAGACAGAGACTGATTAAAAATGTCCCAATGTTTAGTCAGCAAAATATAATGTGCATTATATTAGAAGTATAACCTTTTAATGTAGTGCACATAACTAAAAACTTAAAGACTTACACAGTTCAAAAAGTAATAATTTGTTAGTCTGAGTCTTTTTTGTTAAGGAATACTGTATACATGAAACTGTACCCATGTCTATTGCCACCAGACAGAAATTATGATACCCAATGAATATACTACTGGCAGCAGTAGAGCACAATTTAGACACATAAAATTTCATTTTACAAATAAAATTTTCAGTTCATTCATTACATTACTGTTTTTCAAGGAAAAACCACAACCTTGTAATTTGGGAATGGAGCTTTTGAAAAATAAGAGAACATTTCTTAGTGTATCAATCTAACCTGACAGTGACAAGAAATATCTTACTCTTTGTCTTAAATTCAGTTTGAATGTGTCCTTCTTATCCTGCTGTTTTCTCACTCAAATAATATCCTTAAATTTCAGACTTACCAGAATAAATAAATAACCTTAAAGTAGCATTTGGTAAATAGCATTTAATATCCATGACTCATACATTGAAGATCTGGCATTCCAGTCTCCTTTGATTTGCTTACAACAGGAGAAATTTAAATGATTAATATCCCTGCTTAATATGTGGGTTTGGGGAAGTTAAATAAAATAAAATTAAAATAAATACAATTTTTAATCATTATTTTTCAATAAAAGTGATATTAACCTCTGGACAAGCTCTTCTTTCTGAAATGTTAGTACTGAAAATATACATAATAAATATGTGCTTACATTTCTCAAAGAGGGAAGGTTGTTTCTTCACTTGTACTTTATGTTATAAGCTTTATTTTTTGAGTCATATAACAAATAGGGTAAATTCCAGTACCTGTGTAACTCTGTTAACATTGTAGTGTTAGCAGGGAATGTGAATAATAGAGTATTGCAAATATGAACAGTACAGGTCCCGTGGAAGTAGGTATTAATATGCATAGTGAGACTCAGTTTTCTAAATATGTCTTCCCCTTGTGTGATTTATTATGGATACAAAGCAGATGCACTCCTTATTTTGTTTGTAAAGCAACATTTTTTTTAATATAGATTTAACTTACAGCCAAGCTTTCAGGCTTTAGATTGACTACAAATCCAGATGTGACTGTGCAACAGACTTGTACAAAACTGTCTTAACACATTAAGCACTTTTCTCAGCATATGGTTTCTTGTGGCTTATTTACAATTACCTTGCAATAGAGCACACAACATCTAAGTTTTAACTACTTAATGGAAAAAATAATCTACAGTAATTTACATTTATCAGAATATTAGAAATATCAAAATGTTTAATCTGAGACTTAGAGAATAACTAAAAAGCTCAGCTTTATAATTTGAGAGTTTCCCTATATGTATTTTATTGAGCACAGAAAAGAATATAATTTCTGTTTGACCCTACCTAAAACTGACCAGAGTTAAAAGAGACATGAACAGTAAAAATCTCTGTAACTCTAGGCAAGTGAGAAAATTCTAATAACTCAGAAGATCACAAAACTCTATAGAAAAATGAAAATGCCTTTTGAAATTCAAATACTTTTCTTCTCCCAGTGAGTAATCAAAGAGTAAATTATGTAGTATTTTTTTAATCTCAAGCACCAAGTAAAACTATGAAAACATTTAAATTATTTGTTTTACTCATTGCTGTAATGTTTTAGCATGTGATACTCTACCTAATTCTCTAATAGTATATGAATTCAAAAAAAATAATATTTTCAGATCAGAAAAGATTTATTTAAGTTAAAGCCAACCCAAATAAAAATAAATATTGTCATTATATTTTCTTGACCATCAACAACTCTTCCAAATAAGAGGCATGATGCTTGAACATCCTGTTACTAACAGTTGTAATAGTTCAAGATTTTATAATGCATAAATAATTTTATTAAGTGTTATCCAATCTCTTTCATTACTCCATAATTTTTTTTTAATACATTTTGACTACTCCTTTTCATAGTAATGGGAAGCCTAGAATATGCTTTTAAATTCAAATCGGATGTAGACAGATGATCTCAAATTTTTATTATGCAATGATAAGCAATTATGATCCAGCATTTTACTCAGTATTTCAATATTTCAATACATGATTAAAATTTTAAATCATTATGAAAATATTAACTCTTCAGTTTCTTTACCAGTTACTAAATCTATTCTAATTAATTTTTCTAGGGATTAATGCAAGACACTTGACATCTACAAAACAAACACTCTTTTACCAGATTGATGGAAATTCTAATGGCAAAGAAGTTAGCACACATTAGAAGTTACTGCCACAAAGTTTTCAGCCAACATCTGTTCTATCCAATGGACACATCAGAATATAAAAAGGATCTTTTTGATGAATGTGTCCTGATTCCTTAGAGTTGGCAAACACTCCTAGAGTTTTTCCTGACAAGATTTTTGTGTTTTCTTGTTGGTTTGTTTTCTCCCTCAGATGTCTTTTCCACTTGTGTCCTCTCAGTTAAACAGAATATGTGCAGATCATGAAATGGTTCCTAAAGTTTCTTCAGATTTTCTCATGAGAAAGAAACTTCAGAATGAGGTTGGAGTGGCCAAGAGAAGAAATAGAGATCCTCATCAAAGTATTCCCGTGCCACCCAGACTAATAAGATTGCCTGCTCCCCTAAAAACAAATAAATCATTGAAGGTCTGAAAATTTCTCAGTACACTTCACAGACTATTGTTATATGCAAGCCTGTAAAACTAAGAACAGTCAACCCCAGTTCTATTATTTCCTCTTTGGTAGGGATTCTGTACTTCATTTATTGCCATTATTACACATCTGAGAAAACCCCTAATAAAATTCCAAAAAATTCTCTACCCTCTTTTCTTTTTGTCAATAAGAAAAAACAAGTCTATGTTGCAAAGAGACCAGTTCTGTTCAGAATTATTAATTTCACTTGATTGTGTCATCATAAGGTTTCTAAATCTAATTGATTAGATAATATGTGATAATTAGGGGTAACTTCCTGGTCTCAGCTGTATTACAGTACAGATTTTGCAAGGGACAAAGATGCCCTGAGGATCCTTACAGAATCTTGAGGTTATGGCCAGATAAACCTCATGTTTGAAGTTATGGTCCTTAGTGATTTGACAGTACAAGACCTCCCTCTTTAGCTGGGAAGAAGCATAAGGTACTGATCAAATTCTACTGATCAAAGCTATTTCCCATGTTTGAATATTGTGTGGCAGTTATTTGATACCTTAGAACATGATCAGACTGTCTGCTATGACTGGGTTAAGAAAAGCCTATATTTAGAATCTGAAGAAGTCCGTAACTGAAGTTCTATCATTTAAAACAGATAGTAACTCCCAGATTGCTTTAATAATTTCTTTTTGTTTCTATCTGGTACCATGAATTTCAACACTTTTTAATTATTCCCTGAATTCAGCACAGACAAATTGAAACTCAGGGAGGAAAGAGAAATTCATGTGCTATCTTGCTCATTTCAGTTATTCATCTGTTACACCTACCCTTCTGGAAAACATGACAATTCTTTTGGTTTTTCCACAGTTCCTCTGCTCACAGTACAAGATTTTCCTACTAATTTTATCTAGAGAGGGGAAAAAAGATGCCACCAAAGAAAAAAAAAAAAACAAACCAAAAAAACCCCCAAAACACAAACCAACCAACCAAACAAAAAACAAAAACAAACAAAAAACCCCACAAGAAGGACAAGAGAAGGAAAAAGCCAAACCACATTATTTTCTTCCAGATGCCAAGTTGTGGATAGCAGATATCAAATTCAATATAGCGTATGTCTACAAAATAGTTACTGGTATGTAAGTATAGCACAGTCACTACTAATTAGCTCGTTAACAATGTCTTGGTAATGTTCTGGTGACTCTGGCAGAGCTGAATAAAATGTTAAGCAGCATGAAGAAGGAAAGAGCCAGCACAAGTCGGGCTGACATACCCATAACATTTACAAATGAACCGAGTACTTGGAAAAACTATATCATACTGAGTTTAGGCAGATTTATTGCACATGACATTCAGTGATTAATGAAATACTTGCTTCTGGCCTTTCTTGAACAGATGTTCACGGAGAATACATAGAGACTATTCTTATTTTGTGAACAAACACAATTATTATTCTTGCAGTTGAGCTTTATCTACTCTTGGTGACTTTCCATAGATGACACAAAGAGGTGAAAAAAGATAGTTCCATTGCCTTGTTATGCTGGCCACACATAGAGGTAAAGTTTATTATTCAGAGTAATTTATAATTCTCTGGCATTTTTCATCCCTCAGAGTTCAAAATTATTATAGAGAATTTTGTGAGAATTGCTACTTTAATTTGATCAGATTTGATTGTAGATCAATAGTAGAAAAATGTATCAGGAATTTCTAGTGTCACAGTACACTTAAAATATAAAATAAGCAGGAAATCACAAAGAAAAAAGTAAAAATCTCTGAGAAGGTGAGGTCTGAAAAACCTATTTGATCTCTCTGCAAATGAATGTAGAACTAATATTTTGTTGCTACAAAAGTCCATTTTTATCTTCTAATAATTCTTGGCATTATCACTTTTCATGCCTTTGGTATCAATTTATGCCTTACCTTGCCTTCCTAGTCAGTATTGATTTCCTTTAATTTTATTTGGAATGTGTGGGTGATGGATTATTTTTGAGAATAAAAGCAGTAAATCCCATTTGGAACTTATAGGTTGCACTTGTTATTGCCCCAAACAACCAGCAAAGAGAAGTTACAGGGATATCTATCCTCTTATGGATGTAAGATCTCCATATGGCAATACTGTTGCACTATATTTGATATTTTTGGATTTCATGTTTTTATTTACTTTTCCCTCTTTAGCTAAGTACATAATCTTTGTAAACATTATATATATATATATGTGTGTGTGTGTGTGTAGATATTCACTCAGCTTTCAGTAACTGATTCATTCTGCTTTTTAATTTCCTTAAGCTATTTTAATACCATAGCAGAAGTAGAAAGCTCAGGGAAAACCTCTTATTTCACTGATTTCCTTAGAAACTAGAGCTGTATTCTCATCCCAAACCTATGAAATACTGTGTAATGATAATTTGCATCTGATATGTTGCCTTGGTTTGGACAATTCAGAGGGGTGGAGACCTCAGGTGAAAGCCTCCCTCCTCCAATTCAATACCCCCAGTTCCCTTCAATAAAAAGTGAGATATCAAATACCCCCAGATGTAACTGGAAAGAAGTAACTCTCTAGCAAGCATGATGCTAAACAATACTGATAAAATTGAGTTAAGCTAACCAGAAATCTCCCAAGTTCCTGCCCACCAGACCAAAATGAGATGACAGCTGGCCTCCCCTCACCTCTTAAAAGCTGGTGGGAATGGTTTGGAGGGTCACCACTAGAGTGAAGCTGCAGTGCTGGCATAAGGAGTTGGAACAGGGCTGCAGACCCCCAGATGACTGGAAGGACCCACAAGACACCTGTCAGATTCTGCAACTCCAATGTTGGCTGTAATCCCGATCCATCAAGGTGGTGGTGAGGGTAGAAGGCTCAGGTGGGAGAGGTCCTGTGCAGTGAGGAAAGGAGACCCTCAATATGCTGAGTAGAGTCCTAGAGTGGTCCTTTCTTGGGCTCAGGATAGGTGGGAATGTCTCTCACACCTCCCCTGGTGTGGAGAGTTCTTCACTGGATGATTAAAACTGGATTACAGGACATTTCATGAGTCTTTGACACGTTCTAAGATATTACAGCTGCGTGTTATGTAAGCACAGGTGGATCCGTTATGGCCATCAGCAGAGATGAGTATCTTCAGGCCATGTGTGGGAATTGTCCTGATGCCTCCCTAATGGGAGTTATCACAGATGAGTCATTTGTGTAAGGATAAAGAAACAACAGCAGCTAGAGGCTTGAGGTGTCAGGTGTGCATGCCTTTAACACCTAGATTGTCTGAATCATCAGCATTCCAGTCTTTTCACACTTGTGGATACATTATTCTCCTAGTATGATAGAGTACCATCCTTATCTTAAATCCCTTCTCACAGTCTAAATTAGCAGGCATATTTGGGGAAAAGAGAAAAGCAAAGGTGGGTACCAGAGTCTTTGTGTAACCCGGGACACATATGCAATAATCTCTAGCAAAACTTGTTACAAACCCAGTCTTTTCAATTGTAGATCACAGATTAATGTCTTGCATTTTAAGAGGCTGCACTGACAGCTTTTGTTCTAGCCTGTCCACTCCCCCATTGTAACATCTGCCAAGCATCATGCTGCTTCAGCCTAGTTGAGCTTCACAATCCACTGAGCAGTTCCTAATTCTCGCTTGCTTTGTTTGCTCAAACTGGAGAAAAACAGACCATTTGAAAATAATGTAGTTGTTTGGGTGTCTTTTATTTCCTTGCAGTCCAACATAGTGCAATTTACAAAAGGAACATTTTGGTTGCTTCAATTTTGGTTGATTTATTTATTTATCATTTTCAGGCTTCCTGTAATGAGTGTTTTTTAATTATTATCATTTATATCTGCAAGGAAAAGAAGTTATAACTTTCTTCAGTCCATTTCTTAATGACAGATTTGATTTCTTCAGGCTTTTGGTGGCCCAGTTTCATCATAGCCAGCAAATCATTCACATTTAACAATTAAGACTTTAACAAGCTTATTAACAAGACTTAAATCAACTAATCTTGTCATTATACTTAAGATGGTTGTGTTTAGTAAACTGAGCTCTATCTCTTACCCTCATTGCACATTCTGGCGTAATGTACCAAAAACATAGAAGCTGTACTGGTTTTAATACATACCTATGGCTAAAATCTGATCCAAAAATCCCTGTTAGCTGAGGACCTAATTACTAACACAAGACTGAGTTGATATTTCAGGTTTCTAATGGCCAAAGGAAATCCAGGTCATCACCTTCCATTTCGGACTTACAGACACATTCAAACAAGTTATCGTACATATCGACATCATGCTTAGTGAACAAGAGCTGTTGCTTCAGCAAGGAAACAATAAGCCTGATGGAACACACACTGCATTGAATTTCTAAACAGACCATTGCATTTAGAAAAGGAGAAAAGAACAAAATTTAGAAATCATACTGGATTTCCCAGTGACCTACCAGTTATAAGAAAGTTGAGCCATAAATGTCATCCAAATTCTGCATTTACTTTTTCCATTCTGAACTGCTGAAAATGATCCAAGAATAGATACCTGAATCATACCTCTTTCTGCTTCTGGGGCTGTTGGGTGACTTTGTGACACACCACTTTAGGAGTTGGCAAAGCAAACTTTCTTTTTCAACTTGTGGTTTCTTGAGGAAGTTATTGTGTTGTGAAAAAATTTTAGCCTAAGAAATGAAGCATTTTGTTCCGAAAAAGTATGGGTCATAAAACTGTTTTGCAGTTTGTCTTTGGTGTTTTATTTTAAACTAAGATGAGAATAAGAAGGAAAAGCCCAGCTAAGACTCAGACTGTTCTTTACTTTCTGACTGAGAGCCATAGGGTTCATATAAGCTGTAAACTGCACAAAGCCCCATAATTATCACAATATGTTAATTTTAAGTTTGCCATGTTTCAGAAACTTAGTGATGAAATTTCAGACGTATCCTGTGAATTCTAAACCAGATTATTTTGTTTATGAACACTAGAAGAAAACGTTGAAATTATTTATAGTACGAACAAGACTAATGAGAGGTTATGCTTTGACTTTTTCAGTAGAAGAGTCAAGATACTATCACTTCAGTTACTGTGCAAACTCTAGGGAAATAAAAAAACTAAATCATAAAGGAATTATTGCTGAAATCATACTATTAGTTAATAGATTGCTTAAATTGTATTTATCAGAAACTGAAAGTTTCTGACCATAGAAAATTTAGCAAGTTAAACTAGAAATTGAGTACTTTTCCCACTTCCTGTGGGGGAAAAAAAAAAAAAAAAAAAAGAAGTAAATTTAGTCACTGTAAAAATCAGTTTAAAATATTTGAATATAATTCACCATTTAAATTTGTTTGAGCAAGGGCACAAAAATAATCTATTTCATTAGTAGCTGTAAATGCAGATGAATGAAATGCAACCTCCAGTGGCAGTCCATTAAGTCAAATAAGTTGGGTTGGAGTGTTGTTCTGCTGGAGGGTAGGAAGGATCTGCAGAGGGACCTGGACAGGGTGGATGCATGGGCCAAGGCTAATTATATGGAATTCCAGGTCCTGCACTTGAGTCCCAACAATCCCATGCGGGGATGGGGAAGAGTGGCTGGAGAATTATCTTGAGAGCTTAAAGGACCTAGTAGTGTCAGCCAACAGATGGCTGAACATGAGCCAGCAGGGTGCCCAGGTGGCCAAGAATACCAATGGCATCCTTGTATCAGCATCAGTGTAGCCAGCAGAACTAGGTCAATGATTATCCTGCAGTACTGGGACGCCCTTGAGTCTGCACCTTGAATTCTGTGTTCAGTTTTGGGCCCCTCACTTCAAGAAAGACATTGAGGTGCTGGGGTGTATCCGGAGAAGGGCAAAGAAGCTGATGAAATATCTGGAGCATTAATTTTATGAAGAGCACCTGAGGGAGCTGGAGTTGTTCAGCCCAAAGAGGAGGCTCAGGGAAGACATTATTGCTCTCTACAATTACCTGAAAGGATGTTGCAGCAGTGGGGGTCAATCTGTTTTCCCACATATCAAGTGACAGGACAAGAGGAAATAATCACAAGTTGCACCAGGGAAGGTTTACACTGAGTGTTAGGAAAAATGTCTTTACTGAAAGGGAAGGCGTTGAAACAGGCTGCCCATGAAAGTGGTAGAAACATTCCTGTTAAGTGCTCAAAAGGCGTGTGGGTGTGGCACCTGCGGACATGGCTTAGTGGTGAACATGGAGGTACTAGGCTAGCAGTTGAATTCAATCTTAGAGGTCTTTTCCAACCTTAACAATTCTCTGATTCTATGATTCCAGGTCTTCTCCATAGACCTGTTTTTACAGATGGCATTACTGATTTGCAATTCACTACAATTACCAACAGCCACATATAAGGCAACATTAATTTACATCTCAAGAGGAAAATAAAAAAAAAATGCATGCAATAGAAGAACAAACAGAGAGACAGTTTTTCTAGTATATATGAGCCCTACTCAAAGTGTAAAAGTTTTTCATTGAAGGGATAGTAATGAGGTTTTATCAATGATCATATTTGTTGGTGCCACAATTTGAGAACACAAACTTCTGAGCTCCAAAAGTAGCAAAATATTTCACATCAGTAATATCCCATTTAATTTTATGACGCTTTCACATAGGTATTTTTACAAATAACCCAAATATGTATCAATAATACTTGAAGTGATATTTCTGGTGATAACTATACATACATATAACAACTTGAAAAATAAATCCTAGGTTTTTATTTTATATTTGCAGTACTTAAATCACTGAAATATGCTAGTGTTTGCATGCACTCATAAAATACAATGTGACTGCTAATATACTGATATTTTAAATTCACATGAAACTGTTGCAAACAGGACCGTTTTTCATCAAACTGAAAGATTATCTCTCCCCGGAGATCATCTGAGATGGGACCAGTTCATTATTTATCATTTTCATCTTAAAGCAGTACAGAAGACAGTGATAGCTCATACATACAATGTGCTAACCAATCAAAATATTTATATTTCCCTTCATGACAACAATCATAAAAATGGTATTGCAGAAAGCCATCAAAAATCAAATGATATCATCAGTCTGACAATATTTTGAAAAACAATTCTGTTGCCTATAGCAACAAATAGCTTTATTAAGTTCTATGTTGCTTTGTGGATGCGCAAAGGCAAAAATTAAAGAATCATAAATTTAAAATGAACTAATGGGTAAAAACAAAGAGTAAATTAAAAGCTAAATCTAATTTAAGATGCATTAGGTGCAATGCCTACCTAAATCCCAAGTTCGTTGTCACCAAGAAAGTTCAAAAAATGCCAGATAAGTATCTACATTTCAGGAGCAGCTCATACTGAACCTTAGAAAGCTGATTGATGAACTACATGAAATTATGAAATTTACATAAAATGGGTCAGAAAACACTGAGCATATGGATGTGAGGTTTGCTGTACATTCAATAGAGGAAAATGAGTTCAAAGAAAAACAAGTCCATGCACAGCCTCAGAAATATTTACTGAGGCTAGTTGATTATTCGTAATGCTGCATGCACTCACACATGCTAAAAAGAAAATATATTTAATTTCTAGGAAAAAAAATCCAAAACATAACTTTCATTTTAACAGGAAGCCAGACAAACTGCATTTGAGAACTGGAAAACTTTACTTCTCAAACTATATGAGTGTGCATTGTAAGTCTAATTAGAGAACAGAGACAGATGTGATACTGGCTGTAATCTGAACTTCTTTCCTTTTTCTGTTAAGAATTAAGTGCTGTTATTACCTTTCTCAGTCATAAATTAATTTTGTGATGTGTCAGTTTCTCTAAGAAGTATTAGCTAAAGTTGTTTAAGCATTACTCAGTCTTTCTTTTGTACACCTGTGGAATCTGGGAGCTGGATGTCTAGTTGATTAGGATAAACTACAACAATCTGGAAAGTGCTGGACTACTGGGAGCATTCAGATTAACAAATGAAGCTTGTTGTGGGATATTCAGTATGTGGTATTTGTTCAGGACTATTCTTATAAACAGCATCAAACATCGAACAACATCCAAAGTCATTTAAGTTTATCAGATCCTATCAGGGAGAAAAGGTGGATGTAATCATTTGTTTTTTTTCATAAAGATTGGCACAAACTCTTATTTCACACAATTCTGGTCAATAACCAGTGCTTCACCTCATCTTTGAAGCAGATTTAAGAATAAGTAGGAGTTTTCTTGATTGATACAATAAGATTTTCATGACAAAGGCTTTCCAGAAATCATCTATGAATTAACAGGAATGCAGACTGATCTGCAATTGATTCCTCCCTCTACAGTTGTAATTTCTGTCATTACCTCTGCATTCATTTGGATAACATGACTATAAAATAGAAGGAACCTTCAGGTTTTAGGAGATACATCTATCCATTAGAAGAAGCATGCTTCAGTCAAGGAATATAATTCAGATCCAGATCTAGCAAAGCACTTAATAACTTCAGAAAGCATGTCCCTAATTAGTTTATTATCTATTCTATAGAAATTCACTAGTTGGAAGCTTAGAGTCAGCTAGAAACCAAGGGTAATTAGATATCAGAATTATCAAGGAAGTGTCCCTTCACAGGGAGATATTTAACTATCCTCATACTTCTGGAAAGCAGGAACAAGATGAAAAACTCTTCAGTTTTTGTGAGAGTTTACATATTGCATCACTTTTTGCTGTATACGTAAAGACTTTTAAATTGAGAATATGGACAGAAATTTCATTTTAAAAGCTGAATCCCATTTCAAGCTTGCAAATTTTCAGCTAATTCTTGTACAATCATTTAATGAACAAAAGTAATTACAGTTATAAAAGATCAGATAACTGTGATTGAGTGGATGAACTATACACAGATCCTGTCAGGATGCCTTTTAACATTCTATGCACCCAGATATCTCTACAACAGATGCCACAATTGTAAAAGAGAGTTTCTTGAAGCTTTAGCTGCCTGCACTTCAACAGCACAATTAAAAATCTGAGTTTCAATCAGGGGCTTTAGTGATTACATGTGACTGCGAATTGGTAGGAAATGCCAGTCTGCAGGAAGAGATTGCATATCGCAGCAGCAGAGAAGTTTGAAGCTAAGCTGTTTTTTGTAATTCTACACTGAACCACTTAAACTACACTGCAATCAGCAGTACTGTGTTGCACACAAATTTAAAGAGCTTCTCCCACTGAAGAATGACACCTAGGAGAACAGGTGAGCGCTTAGGGGCAGTTCCTCCAACTCCCCCAGTATAAACCAATGGCTAAGTGTGTTGGTGATGTTGGAGATTGTGTCTTGAAAAACACCAGCCAAGTATGAGGAGGACAAGGAACAGGAAAGTATGTGAGATTTGAAATAAACAAGTAGGTAACTCCTTATCGCAGTTCTAGATATTCACCTGTGCATAAGGAAACCTAGTTAGGAAAGGGAAGGTGGCATTTTCGTGGTTGAGTGATTGCAAGTACTTGCAATGGCAAAGAAGGAAGTTCAATAGAAGAAAAAAACCATTCATTTATTTATTCCCTTTGTACAAGTCATTGCAGTAGTAATTCTATGAAAGACAGCATATGTAGTTTTTTCGTCTTTTTTATAGATATGCAGGATCTAATCCTATAGAATGGATGGAATCTCTTAGCCTGTGTTGAAAAAATATGGACTGCAGCTCTTTGACTCATAGAAAATACTTTCCTGATAAATAAAAGACATTACCAAGAGATGAGAACTTTCTTTCCATTGAAAAAAATTGTGCTTGTAGGAACTTATAACGCAAAGGAACTGTAACAAAATTTTGACTTGCTATTTAAAACTCAAGTAAGGTATCTCTGGAAAAAGCCAAAGTATATAGACTTCTAAAAGACTTCCATAGCCTTCATATAAGTCTGTGAAAACAAGTTTAAAGTAGATTTTTAAAATAACATAGTATAAAATAAACTAGCTTATACACAACAGATCACAGCACTGTACTTTTGGTTTTAACTCAAACAAGGCTTGGATGTTTTTCCAGCTTTACTTCAGCATGTCAGTGTTTTAAATAACTTTTTCAGGTTGGAAGTTTTGATTTCTTTTTCTGTAGTCTGAAAAGGACTTCATGCCTAGAAATACTAGATTAAAAAGATTCTGTACTATTCCACGTAGCACATAAAGCCTCACCTGTAAAAAGCTTAAGAGACACATAAAGTATCCTTTTAACATATGATTTCTCCTTGTTAATTTCTTGCCTTAATTTTAACATAAGTAAACTTTTTATGCATTGATGTCCTTTAAAAATACTTGTAACAAGCTATGTCTCTGATTGGTGTCAGGGGGATATCTCATATTAGATAACTTCTCTGGCAATCCATAACCTTATTGAAAGTTAACTTCATGCTCCTTTGTTTTTATTTCTTGTCAAAAGCTCAGTTGAACAGCTCATGTAAATTATTCACATATAATTTGCTTAGAGCTGTTTTCTTCATTTATCTGGAACACTTTGTACTCAAATGAGAGAGGTTACTGTGAGCCTCTGTGCTCAGTACTGATCTACAAAGAACCAGCATCATTAATTTGTTTTTCTTGATCTCATTTGTTCTCTGCATTATTTTTTGAGATCCATGTTGTTACAAGGTCTTTTGCAGTTTATGTTGGTCCTTATATTTCTGCTGTGTGTCAACTTCCATGTTTGAAACTATTTGCTTTTCTCTACAACAAAACCATTTGAAATACTTCTTAAGCACTAGAAAATGTAGAAGGAAAAATAACTAATAGGTTTCAGTGAAGACCTCTGTGTGGTTTATTTTAAATTTCCTTTGATTATCCTTGTAAAATGGTTTCTTTTCTATAATTGTCCAAGTTTGTTTTGCTTTCACTTTGCTGACTATTTTTGTGTGTATGTGTGTGTCTTTGTAATTGTTTTTTGCTTTGTGGGTTTTTTGTGGTTTTTTTTTTTCAAACTCTGCTTACCATCATTACACCAAGGACCTCCTTCTTCCAGTAATTACAAGACTTAAGTACACTATTTCCTTCCTTTTCGAGGTCAAGCTAAAACTGAGAATATAAGACAGAATTAATGTGCATTGTTTATTGAAGTTAGTGCTTATTTGTTTGTATAGCAGGGTTTTTTGTTGTTTTTATTTTGTTTCATTTATATCTATGTATCTATTTTTAGATAAATATATAGATAGATAGATAAGATAGATTAGATAGATAGATAGATAGATAGATAGATAGATAGATAGATAGATAGATAGATAGATATTTAGGCAAGTACTTTTTTGCACAAAGTCAATTTTCCTTCTTCATTTGAGCTAGCTAATTCCTCCACCACTCAACAGAGTTGAAAAGCTTAATAGTGCATTGCAAAATGCATGTCAGGAGTGCAGATTTATATGCACAATGTGTGTTAATTTACTCTTTCATACCAGAAGTTGTATTAATTCACATTTTTCACACTTTATTCTAAAGCATTTATTCTTACAGCACTGGATTTGGATTTATCTGAATTACAATGTAAACTCAGAATGGGACAATAATAGCAGAATGATTCTGTGTTGTTTTGCTCCTAATGCATTTTTATGTCATTCAGCTGTTTATTTATGCTTAGTGATATGATCTCTAGTAATTTTTTTAAGTGGTAACTTTAACACAAAATATGAACAATCTGCTATGTCATTTTCTGATTGTTTCACAAAAACCGGAAATGTGTACATCTGAATAAAAAGAGAACAAAGAAACAAGAGAAATATGCAGTTTCTGTGTAAATATCCTCAATAGGCTGTAATTTGATATCCCATACTAGATTTGAATTATTAAAATACATATTTTTCACTTTAGAAAAGCAATACTGTTTCAGTGTGTGTTATGAATGAAAATATTTTTTCTTTTTTTTCACACCCCCCCGCCCCCCCACTGCATACAGTAAACATGAGGTCAGGTTGGAGTTACAGGAATGGGTAACAGGACTTACTATAAAACTCATTTGCCTATGTTGCTGATTCAAAATTGTATGTCCATGAACACATACAATGAAAACATGCATAATTTTGCTTCGTGAAGCAAACTTGATATTAACTTTGTATCCAAATTAACCCCTGGGTAACAGAAGGCCTCAAGGCAAGCTTCAACAGCAAAATGCATTTTAACTACCACTAATCATTTGATTGAAAATGTTCTGTATTTAAAACAGTCTTGTCTATAGTTCTTCAAATAACACCACTATAATTACTTAGCATGTTTCACACACAGGCTCTTGCTCTCTCTCCAAGGTACTTATTCAGTTTTATTGTTCTTCATAGCTCATACAATATACAGATATAAAAGAATAAAGCAAGCCATGTGGGGATTAGCAGTGGATTTAAGTGTTAATGCTTCATAACACTCCATATTGTCAGAAATTCACATTAAAATTCTGAGAGAGGCATAAGAAATGTGCAGAATCTTTGAAGGAAGATACTGCTAAAGTAAGGGGCTGGGGAACTTATCTAGAGGTGAAAAGTGCAAGGAAGAAAGCATGTTCTGAGCAGAACTTTTGTAATATGACTGAAAAAAACCCTATATAATGAATTCAGTTCCAGTAACTACAGGTACAATAAAGCTGTGTCTGATAATAATTATGTAAAATATATTTTATTGTTTCTGCCATGTTTCTGATTTTGTTGGTTTGGTTTGCTTTGCTTTTTGTTTTTCTGTATTGATAGCAAGTATGTTGCTACTATTTTTCTGATAAAGTATAGGTTTATATTTGTAATAACATGTCACATTTTCATTCATATTTTGAATTTCAAATTTGTAACTGATTACAGCAGAGGCACTACTAATTTATGAAGTTGTAAGAATGTCTGGAATTGGTTTCTTCCCAATTACGGTTGTATTTACTTCATGTACTTTAATGCCTCCTTCACAAAATCTGCTGTTATTTCACCAATATCAACATCAACAGAAAAACCCAAACTGAGATTTCAAATTATGTCCGCTTTCCATCATAAAGAGTCATGAAGAAGAGAAAGCTGAGGGAAGATCTCACTGGAGTTTACAACTTCCTTGTGAGGGGAAGAGGAAAGGCAGGCACTGATCTCTTCCCTGTGGTGACCAGTGATGGGACCCAAGGCCTGAAATTGTGTCAGGGGAGGTATAGGTTGGATATTAGAAAAAGGTTCTTCACTCAGAGGGTGGCTGGAAACTGAACAGGCTCCCCAGGGAAACGGTCACAGCACCAAGCCTGATAGAGTTCAAGAAGTGTTTGGATGATACTCTCGGGCACATGGTGTGACTCTTGGGGTTGTCCTGTACAGCGCCAGGAGTTGGACTCAGTGATACTCGTGGGTCCCTTCCAACCTGTCATATTCAGTGATTTCGTTGAGTGTGGTGAGCTTTTTCAGTGATTTCAGTGAAAAGCAAGATATTGTACTGTCCAAAATATTATTTGCTATATTGTTCTCTGTTCCTGTTGCCAGAAGTTACTGACCTGTACACTAAATTTGGAGCTCTCATTTTCCTGAGAAGAGGTTTTTGTTTCTCTCCATTAAAAAACTACTTTCTCAAAAACACTTCCCTGTGTGACAGCAATCAAGATAACTCACAGTAGGTGGTAACACCAAAAGATGATAACCACAACAGGAATAATCAAAGAAAAACAAAATCATCAAAGACTTGCTGTCTGATTCCTCTATATATATTATTCTAGACTAGGTTTTTTGGCTGACCCTCTGATATGCTAATCCTCAGTGCTGAATTTTTCAGGATTGGAGGGAGTCAAAACTTCCCTTTCTCTTAGCTCTCCAAGGAGCCTTACCTCAATACACTGCTGATATCATGCAGGCAAATATTAACCTCTTAGCACGTTTAGAAGGCCCAGATTTCTCACTTTTGGTAGCACTCTAATCACAAACATCTAAACTCATCTTTCATTTTTATTTTACTGTCAGGCCAATATTTTACTGTGGCTGTAAAATTATTTGTCAAAAATAAAAACTTTTCTCTTCTGTGGTCATCCTAGATCAGATTGTCTATTGTCTCCGTATCTGCTGCAGTATGATCAAATGATTGTTAACAAACCTCTTTCATTTGCTGAAAGGTAGGATCTTCCTTAGCTGCATGTGAAAGTCACTAAGCACAGCTGTTGTACAGTAAAACAAAGTAGACAGCCCAAATGTAATCAGGTAACATTGCTCTGCTCAACTCTTTTCTGACAGCTTGTTAAAAGGAAACTGAATTTGTCAGCAGTGAAATTCCTACTAGGTACAGCAAGTAATTGTCAGTCTGTGACAATTATATATAAAATATATGTATATATAAATATTAATAGATACTGTAATTGATCAAAAATAGGTGACATGATTTTTTTGACATTCTGGAGCAGTATACACAGTAGAACCCACATCAATTAAGCAAAGTGGGGATTATTGAAAGATGAAGATGTGCACTCTAGAGTTTTTACTTGTATGGTAGAATGGTGGCTCAGAAATTCATAACTATATCCAAAATTCTGTACTTCATTATAAGAAGTTCTCTGAACATTATTTTAATATGTTTTGACATTTTCCATCAACAGTGTCTAATTTAGTGATGAACACAAGTGTTTATCATTTAAAAGTCTGAAAATCACCTATATTCATGGTAATAAAACACAGATGTTTTCCCTTTTCTGTGGAATTCCAAACATTATTGTCAACTTGTGTGACCTTCTTTTTGACAATTTGTGAATTAACTATGGATTCAGGTGATCACCAGTTAAAATCCATCAGTCACTGTAATTTTAGTTCTAGTATTGTCCTGCTCTTTACAGCTATTCATATCAATAGTACCTTTGAGTCTGTTTTAATAAGGAACACAATTTAAAGAGGGACAAGTATTCATTAAATTGATCATTGAGTTTTTTCAATCACTGAGGAAGATCAAATGAATAATATATTGGTTTTCTTGTTAAAAAAAGGTTATTTAAGGTTATTTAAAAAAATTAAGTATTCTGTTTGTAGATGTTCTCAATATTAAAAAGTGGAGTGGAAAGGCAGGTCTTCACAAAAAGTACAAGTTTAAATTTTGGAAGGTTGTACAAGGACTTTTTTTAATATACTTACAATATAGAATCGCAGAATCATAAAAGGTTGGGGTTGGACGGGACCTAAAAATCATCTAATTCCAATGCCCTTAAAATGGACAGGGACATTTTCCACTAAACTAGGTTGTTCAATACCCCATCCAACTTTGCCTTGAACAGTGCCATGGATGGGGCATCCATAACTTCTCTGGTCAACCTATCCTAGTGTCTCACCCCCTTCATAGTGAAAAAATTTCGTGCATATATCTACACTAAATTTCCTCTCTGTCACTTTTAACCCATTACTCTGTGTCCTATCACTGCAGTCACTCTCCAGCTTCCTTGTAGGCTCCCTTCAGATACTGGAATAGAATCATAGAATCATAGAATCGATTGGGTTGGAAAAGACCTCCAAGATCATCAAATCCAACCCTTGGTCCAATTCCAATCAATTTACTAGATCATGGCACTCAGTGCCATATACAATCTCAGTTTAAAAATCTCCAGGGATGGTGAATCTACCAACTCTCTGAGCAGCCCATTCCAATGCCTGATTACTCTCTCTGTAAAGAATTTTTTTCTGATATCCAACTTAAATTTTCCCTGGTAGAGCTTGAGCCTGTGCCCCCATGTCCTATTGCTGAGTGCCTGGGAGAAGAGATCAACCCCCATCTGGCTAGAACTTCCCTTCAGGTAGCTATAGACAGTCACCTCTAAGCCTCCTCTTCTCCAGACTAAAAAACCCCAGCTCCCTCAGCCTCTCCCCATAGGTCTTATGCTCCAGTCCCTTCACCAGCCTTGTTGCTCTTCTCTGGTCCCGCTCTAGCCCCTCAATATCTTTCCTGAACTGAGGGGCCCAGAACTGAACATAATACTCAAGGTGTGGCCTCACCAACGCAGAGTAGAGGGGAAGAATCACTTCCCTGGTCTTGCTAGCCACATTGTTTTTGATGCCATTGGCCTTCTTGGCCACCTGGGCACACTGTTGGCTCATGTTGAGCTTCCTATCAGTTAGTACTCCCAGGTCCCTTTCTGCGTGGCTGCTCTCCAGCCACTCTGTCCCAGCTGCATGGGGTTGTTGTGGCCAAAATACAGGACCTGGCACTTGTCCTTATTAAACTTCAAAGGAAGGTTGCTATAAGATCTCCATGCAACCTTGGCCTCTCCAGGATGAACCACCCCAGCTTTCTTAACCTGTCTTCTCAGAGAAGGTGCTCCAGTTAACTCCATGGTTACCCTCTGGAGTTGCTTCTAAAGTTCTGTGTCCTTTTTATGTTGTAGTACTAGAACCATATGCAGTATTCCAGGTGTGGCGTCTCACAAGAGAAGAGTAGAGGGGGAATCACACAGTGTTCATCTCCTATTTAATTTCTTAAAAAAGGAAAAACAGTTTCAGGATTTACCCAAACAGCTCAGACTACTTTCATTTACACGCTTCTATAAACCCTTTTTCCACTATTGAAAGCAAGTCCATAATAAAAAGTAAATAATCCAGGTCGCTATATGTGGATTTTGCATATTTTTGCATTTACTTGATGTGTGATTTGTCTGCTTACTTGACCTTTTAAAGGTAAAAGGTCTCTGAGACAATCACAAAGACTTGTTCATTCATATTAATCTGGCTCATTATACTAAATATTGGAGAGAAATATCCACTAACACTAGCATGCCTGTTCCAAAGTTGCTTTGAACAAATCATGGAGACATACAAGCCTTAGAAAAACCTGGATGGAAATCTCATTAACATTTTGTTTGACAAAACAATGTTCTATTTTAATACACAAAGTCTCTCTTCTTTCTGGTGAATGTATTGGCAAAAAACTGGACATGCACAAGAGGAGCAGGTGGAAAACATGCTAGCGATGCAGTGCTCCTAATAGTTTAATTTTGTTATGTGCCTCTGCATCTATTTTTTCACATTGTTTTTGTCAGACTTCCTCCTTCAAGAAAAAAAAACCCCAACATTGATATGAATGACTTAGCTCATTTAATCAGCAACTCTGTGAAGAACAGATTTGCAAATCAGTTTAAACTGCATATCCCAGAGGTAACAAGGCAGGCAGGTGCTTCCATGTTGGGAGCTATTGAACTTCCTTGAACTCAGTCAGTTCACTTCTGGAATGCATCCATGCTCTAATAGATATTAGAGCTGAAAAGAATCTATGTAAGTCATCTGCCCCTCTCCTTAGCAATATGAGTAGCTATCCTGTACAATAAATATAATCGATCAAGCCTAGATTATAAAGAGCCAGACCATGAATGTTTAATTTTCTGTTGACAGACTATTCTTCAGATCAGTTATTCCTTGAAGTTTGTATTAGATTTTATGTAGAACCTAAATATTTTTTCTTCTCTTACTTTAATGCTCCTATATCTAACTATTGTATCTTTCCTCAAAACTTGAAAAAGACTGAACTTCTAAATTTAGTGGCAAAAGTCTCATTGATATGAAAATAACCAACATTTCACCTTCAATTTAGTCTGTTAAGTGACTACTTCCTATTACTCACTGTATCAAATCGCACATTCAGAGAAATCATCTTTCCCGATTGCTGAAATAGTAAATATGTCTTCCTACTAAAAAATCTTCTAGTGTTGGGAATAGGTTTTTCTTGTGCTACCGTACATGTTCTCATCCAAACATCCCAAACTGTCCCATGACTAATGGTGGTTTCTAACCAATAGATAAAGATTAATGAACCACACATCAAATAATGCCAAATCAAATACAGCCACTCTACAGATTAACTTAGGAGATAATATTAAAATAAGATGATGACTTCTGAGTTTTCTTATTTCCATTAAAATTATTTAATGACAAAATAATTTTTTTATTTCAATTAAAGATAATTTCCATACAGGTGGCATAAGAACATAGCTAATTCTGTTAAGTTCTACTCAAAATTTGCAAAATATTTACATTTGAGTACATGTAAAATGCATTATAACTTTACACAGTACTGTATCTTCTCTACATGCTAATCTGTCCTTAATTTTTTTACAAGCTTGTCTCATGTAACAAGGATTTTTGAATCCTTTCTCTTTCCTCAAAGTTTATGATTTTTTTATTTCTTTTTTCATTCGCTTTCTTTCACAGTAGCAAAGCCACTATTACTTCATGTAACCTGAAAAAGCATTTTTCTAACAGCCCTGTCCACTTTTGTCCAGTTTAGCTTTTTGTCTCTATGCTAATACTGGTATTTTGGTTAACATTAATATCCCTAAACAGATAGATGAATTCATTAATGTGTTCATAACACTTTCTAAAGTGTGTATTTTTCAATAGAAATGGCAGAAATCTTTTAAAGTTTGCATTTTTCCTACATCAACTAAATTTGATTAACAACAGTTTCAGATTATTAAAAACATGTTTTATCACTCTTTAGGGAGAGGGGTAGAAGCATCTAAAAAGTTTTCTTGTTATATATTTCTTTAAGATATATAAAATAATAATTTTTGTTCCTGTATTGTGTATTGCTTTTGAAAAGAGTCTAGGGATTTTTGGTTTGATTTGGGGGATTGTTTTGTTGTTTGTTGGTTTGTTGAGTTTTTTTGGACAGGAGGATGACAGGTGTAGTAGTGTTGGTTTCTATGGGTTTTTTCCTGGGGTTTGTGTCTAGGTTGTACTGGTAAAAGTGTGTAAACAAATCAGGAGAGGAATTAATAATGGAAAAAAATAATAATTGCACATATGATATTGCTTAATTTAATTATCTATAAAATGTATTTTATTACACACATATGTATACCTGTGTGTGAAGGTATACACATACATTCATTCATTTATATATATATATATATATATATATGCACACACACATATATATATATTCACACACACACACACATATATATATATATATTCATGTATTCATATATATGTATTTATATATGTATATATATATGAGTTTTGCTATCCCTAAGAAAATATTTATTACCTGACTATCCAGACAGACTGCCAGTATGTAGCCACTTACAAAAATGTTGCCATAGCTGTTAAAAAAGGAAACATCTTTAAAAATTTGGCCCTTAAGGGTTTCAGCTGCAGATTTGTGTCATAAGGACCTCCAAAGAAAGCTGAACAAGCTTCTAAAAATCATTGGGTATCCACCCATTGAACCACAAGTAAAAGTTTATAGTCAGTATTAGTTTTATGATAAGGTGAAAAATTCAATTCTATTTGAAAATTCCTGTTAACATGTGTGCAAATAGACAAAAAAAACTTAGCACATCGCTTTTATGGATAGATATTAACCTTCACAGATCACTGAGTATATCCAGACTCTATAATTAAGTGTGTTTGCTAAAAACAAAAACTCCCAAGCTACTTTCAGATGACTCAGCAGAAATGTATTTTAATGGCACTATATTGATCTTAACCATATATCCTTCAAGAAAATCTATGTGTCAGGAAGCTTTGACCTGAATTTTCAATGACAGCAGACAAATTATTTTCTTTTTTTCCTTCTGGATTTAGAAAGAGATTTAGCAGTGTGTCTTAGTGTTTGCAAGACAAAAATACTAAAGACAGTGACAAAACTGGTTTTCAAATTTCGCTGAAATGACTGAAAAATGAATTCCAAACTCCTGGAGAGCACCTTGAAAGTTAATGAAATGTATGAGATAGTGATGTATTTTCTAAACACAGATATGTTATGAAATGAAATAATAAAAGAGAGAAAGCCGGGCTAGGATTTTTGTTCTGTTTTTCTTTGGTTTTAGTTGTTTGGGCTATTGTTCTGGTTTGGAGGGCTTTTGGTTCTTTTCTCTGTATTGGTTTTTGTTTGTTTGTAGTTTGGGGTTTGTTTTCATTTTGGGTTTGTTTGTTTTTCTTCTGATTACTAGAACACATTTATCTATCCTTTCAAAAAACTAGCTTATATAACACATTCAATCTTGACATTAGTCGCCATCTTGACTTAATCCTGAAGACCAAACACTGTGTCTATTAATTCACAGAAATTTTGCTATTCGAGTTCAGCATTTTTCTCAAACAGAATCCATTTGGGCATCACAAACTCTGTGCCTTATGTCTCTAGTTTCCAAAGATGCCTCTCACTGGTAAGATGAAGCCTGTGAAGCAAACACCAACTATTGAACTCACTCCAAAACACAGCAGTTGTTACCAATTGGAGGGCTCACTGTTCCTACATATTACAGGGCTTCTACTGAAGAAGTGGGCTCCAGTTCTCTCATAGACTGAAGGCTTTAAAAGTAATGTGAATATATCTTCACTGCTGCCAATTAGACAAAGTGGAAAACACTGTCCTTACTGAATTTCCACCAAAAATTCAAGGTTAATAGAATCATAGTACCATTATGTTGGAAAAGATCACCAAGATCATCAAGTCAATTGACACTGCCAAATCCACCACTAAACCATGTCTCTAAGTGCCACAGCTACTTGTCCTTTAAATACCTCCAAGAATGGTGACTCAGCTACTTCCCTATACAGTCCTTCCAGTTCTTGACAACCCTTTCAGGAAAGATATTTTCCTTAATATCCAATGAAAACCTCACCTGTACAACTTGAGATGGTTTTCTCTTAACCTATTACTTGTTACTTGGAAAAGAGGCTGACCTCCATTTCCCTACCACCTTCTTTCAGGTAGTTGTTGACAGCAAGGTCTTCTCTCAGACTGGTTTTCTCCAGGCTAAACACTGCCAGCTCCCTCATCTCCTCAAGCGATTTGTGCTCCAGACCCTTCACCAGCTTCTTTGCCCTTCTTTGGACACAGTCCAACACTTTACTGCAGTGAGGAACTCAAAACCCAGCACAGGATTTGAGGTGTAGCTTAACTTGTGCCAAGCACAGGAGTAGAACAATCACTGCCTTAGTCCTTCTGGCCACACTATTTCTGATACAAGCCAGGATTCTATTGGTCTTCTTGGCCACCTGGGCACACTGCTGGCTAATATTTAGTCAGCTGAATGAGACAAGAGAAAGGAGGAAGACACCTAGAAGGAAAATATGTTCAGTCCTGTAAAGAAGAATGAAGAGAATCTCTTGGCACAACTAAACAGTTACAAAATCTGTACCCTGATCATAAAGTTTGTTTTATCTTCTAGATTGTTAAATTTCTCTGAAATTAGTAGAAATTCAGCTCTATTATATTTTTAAACACATCATTACATGTGATGATGTGTATTCTGTAAGCTACTCTCACCGAAATAAAAGGAAACAAACCCCCAAGCCATATAACATATAAAATATCACTTGTGATCATACATGGAATCCTACCCCAAAACAAGCACTACCCATTATTGTTTTCATAAAATCAAAACTGTTTTTCTGAGAGGCTAAGGTAATTTTAGTGTCAAAAAAGCCATCTTCAACTTACCTTGAGAAATTGACTACAGAACAAAGGAACAAAGGTGTGTTTTTATGTAATCACCCATATTGTGTGATTTTACTTTTTTTTTTTTTTTAGTTTTTTTCAATATTTTTTTCACTGTTTAATGTAAAGGTATGCTTGGCACTGAGAGGTATGATGTGCTGAGATCAGAGATCTGACTAGGCTGACCATAACTCTTCCTCCAGGATATTGGAAGAATCATTTCAAGTGTTTCTCCTTGATCCTGTTTTTGTTGCAGCTTGCTGTCTAGCATCTGGTTACTGTCTCAGCAGTAGTCCACACTTAAGATTTGGATAAATTAGCGATGCAAAGAAACTGAATAAATAGTTTCAGTCCTGTATCCAAAATTCCAGGCAATAATCCAAAAATATTCAAAGGCGAATGTCACTAGAGATTTTCAAGGTAGACTATGGGTAAATCATGTAATTTGGAAAGAAAAATAGCAACATCTTTCTAGCTCACAGCAAAAATTTGCTTAAAATTCAAAAGTTTTCAAACAAAGGTTTTAAATGAAATAAAAACCTTAGACTGTACATTAGTTGACTTTTTAGAATAGCTAAAATATTCACACTATTTTTGAAACATCCCTTTCATTAAGGAAAGAAAACTGGAAAATAAAACCTTAATCAAATTTATTTATGTGTGTGTGTGTGTATGTATAAATCTGTATATTATAGTGAGTGTTAAGGAAATTTCCTTGTCTGGCCATGGAGGAGCATCTCTGGCAATCACACTCCCACCACAGGAGCCTTTATATGCTGGGATTGAAGCCACTCTACAGTGAGCGGCTCCAGTGACTGACAGGTCCCCCACTTGACTCCCCACACATACCACTCTCACACAGTCAGACCAGGTTTCCTTACTAGTTTGATTCCAGGTTTCTGATAGCAGTGTCTCAGATGTCTTGTTCCATAAACAACTTGAGCTAGTGTCTCCCAGGAGGGTCCCCAAAAAAGGAACCCCAGGACTTTTATACCTCACAGTTTAAATGTACAAAAGTTTCAGCTCTTCCTCCTGGGTTCTTGGCTTCTGCTGTGCCTCTGAGTGTCCATCCTTCAGTCTGGGCCACAGGTCCCAGGGCTCTTTTTTTTTTTTCCTAGAGTCAGCAGTTCATGATTTCTTTCCTTGGGATCCCACCACGACTCGCACTGCAGCTGCACCCTGAGATACCTGCCCTGAGTGTATTCAACAGTGAGTTGTTTGCATTTAGTTTGTAACAGTAATGTTTTTTTTATGTACCTCTTTTTTAATCCATCTATTAGATGGATTTAAAAGTGTGACTATTACTGAATGAAATTATATGTTAATTGATTACATTTTTTTCATTATGAAACTGAAAGGTTTAACTGTAAACAAACATTTTTCCTATCTGAATCCAGTCAGATTCTGACAGTAGATTCTATATATTCTAACAAGTGGTTTATCTAATCCAGTCTTTTATTTTCAAAAGTTACAAAGGTACTACTATTTAGGAACAGCATATTATTTGGCTGCTGATTGAAGTCTACTGCTTTTGTACTTTTTATTAGTATTAGGAACTCTTGTATTATGAATGTAAGAAGGCATTTCTGACACTGACAGCCCTTTCTCAGTCACTTCCATTTGAAGATAAACCATTAAGCCTGATCATTTCTTTTCTATTTCTAAAACAGTTTTTAGTCCATAGAAGAACCTTTCCTCCAATTGTGTGGCAATTTGTTGCTTCTGTGGGCTGTCATGAGGACCTTAGATCAAAGGACTTTTGAAAATATATTAAGTGCACACAATTCCCTTCATTAACATGATTGTCAACCATAATACAGCCTTCAACAGGTTAGGGAGACAGGATTTTCAAAAGACATGCTGACGCTTTGACTAAGATTCTGTTTACCTGTGCCATCAGTAATTTCACTCTGTTAAAAACCCTAACATATTAATACACAGTTCCCATCCCTTTAAAGCCATTTAGGTCTATAGGAGTTAAATGGTAAACCCACCAGTCCTCTGCCATAGTTCTTGAGACATTTCTACCATCTTGACTAGCAATTCCATGAGATTCCACCTGAAAAGTGGTGAGTGACCTCCAGATATAGTGAAATTAACGTTTTCAAATGTATCTATTTGGTCTTATGTTTCCTCGATTCCTACAGATTTCATTCTAATTTGTCTGCTAATAGAGAATGTGTGAAGTGTTGGATCCTCCAAACTGGTCACTGAATCCATGTAACTTATCCTTTATAGCTTTATGACCCTTGAGTGCCTCCCCTGTATTCTGAAGTACTTTTACCACTGCTGTTTTTCCTTTCATTTTAACAGCAATACATTTGTAGAATCATGCTTATCAAATTAATAAGATACTCTTATCCAAGCACAGTTACAGTAGAGATTAAGTCATCATGAAACATAATGTCCAAGGAATATTTTTTCTTTTCTTTTTTTTTTAATGTTTCCTCAAAATTTTCTCAGGCATTTAATAAAATTATGGAACATTTATCTAGATTTCCCAGATATTTATCTTTTTGAAGTATGCTGAAGATGATTAAAATAATTAAAAAATTTCATGTTGTTCTGCAAATTTTTTAGAATTAATGAAATAGTTTTCAGGATGTTGATGACAGGAATTAAACTATTTACATTCTTTAAAAAAAAAAAAAATGGAAACACCACTCTCTGAAAATAATAAGAATTTCAAAATATATAATTTAGCACTTCAGTTTAAGCCATGCTGTTATATATTTGACATAACAATGAACCATTAATATAAAAGATGCAAATTAATTTGATATGAAAACTTTTTCTATGAAGTAATGATTGAAATTGGACCCACAATATAAAAAAAAAATAAAGGTTCACAATTGTTCCCATTATCAAGCCCATCAAAGTCACTCTGGATGGCATCCCTTCTTCCCTCCAGTGCACCAACTGCACCATTCAACTTATTGAGGATACACTCAATTAGGATGTCTGTGTCACTGATTAAGATACTGAACAATACTGGATCCAACAGGCACCCCTGAGAGACGGTACTTGCTACAGATCTCCATTTAGACTCCATTGAGCTGTTGATTGCAATTCTGGATGTAGTCATTCAGGCTTTCCATTTTACAGTCTATTCACAAAACACATATCTCTTCAATTTAGAAACAAGGCTTTTATGTGGGACCAAGTACTTTAGGAAAAAGCTGTCTGCCCTTCTTTCACTCTAGCTGTTGCTACACATCCTGAAGACCTCCTCCTGTAACTCCTGCACTTGATGACATAGCTCTTCAGCAACAGCAGAATAGCTGCAGACCATCTCTCCCAGCCTCAGGGAGAGATCCCAGGCACTCCCTGAAGATGCAACTTGCAGGGCTATATCCATCATCTGAAGATCTGCCTGGGTCGAGGCCTCTGCTCTGGCATGGACAGCTGCTCCAACATCTGTTGGGAAATGTGCCCTGTGGTGCATCACTACCGTTCCTCTTCTATTGTTGCTAGTGGATGAGGTAGAAATTCCCATGAAATTAGTTGACCTACATCAGTGTTTTTAATGAAAAATGTAGGACATATTTTCGCATACTACTAACACTCTTTTTTTGAAAGCTTCCCCACTAGACTATTATAAAAATATTTACAGAACTTTTGCATTTCATGAAGATTTGTGCTGAAGATAACTCTTCCATTGCGCTGAAGCTTACTTAAGCTTTTCACAAAAATATCTGTGGAGTTTCTATTATTTTAAAACATATCTCATAACTCTTAACTTAAACTTTAAACTGCACTCTGGCTGTACAACTATTCTTTGAGGAAAAACAAACCAACCAAAGAACCAACGAACCAACCAAAACATATTTTAGTTCTGATTATTTTATTTCAACATTTTTTAATGTTAAAAACCAGAAAAGTTGTGTCATTATGTGTGAAGATATTATCAACATCAATATTCATATATAATACAAAGTTATATAAAGTGAAATGCATTTAATCTTGTTCTATAACTTTTAAAAGTGCCTCACTCATTCACTAAAATTCTTTAATAAAGGTCACAGGTGCATTTTACTTTCTGAACAAGCAGCTTTGGACTTAAAGAAAGTAGCACCCAAGGAAAACTTGCTTAAACAAAGAAAAATAAGTTGGAACAAGGAAAAAAGACAGAAGATGAACATGAGTACACCATTTAGAATTATATGTATTTTAGGCACACACTTATATTCATATTTCATCGAGCCAATGGACAAATGATGTTATAGGTTTAAAAATACATGGAATCAAAGAAGTTAATTGTAGTATTTCAATTTCAGTATCTCTATGGATTTTTATTTATTATCTGATGGAAATCATGTGCTGTTGGAGCTATACTACTACTGATCACAGTGACAGACCACCAACTGCCCTGAAAAATCAGGGAGAACATAAAGACACAGGATAAAGGATGCAAGATTTAAATCACCCTCCAAAAAGAAATTAGTCCAAACAAATTAAAAATGTTGTTAAGTATAACATAAAAATGATCTTGTAAAAAAAGAGTTTCAAGAGATATTTGTTGAAGGCATATATAACTTTAGGCTGAACCCCTGATAAAGTTTTGCTATGTGATCACATAAACATACACAGATGAGTAAGTGTACATAAAAGGGTAAGTGGCTGAAGAACAGAATACCTCCTGTAGAACTGGCAAAGAGACACCTCTGATTCTTCAGTCTGACAAAAATGAGAAAATTAAATACCAGTCAATAAATCCTAGAGAAGTAGCTATCTCTTTTACCAGCAAGACCCAATGAAACCATCAAGCATGTTAAACTTGAAAAAACTTTTCTTCACAGATGCCTAGCAGAACATGTTGCTATGGCACAATGTGTAAGACTGAATTCTGTACAGAGGAATGATTCATTAGACTATGAAGCATAACTGTTTAAGTGCTGCCTCCCTCGAAAAGGTATTTGTTCTTGCATTCTCTTCCTTCTCATTTACTTCTGTAGATGTAAAAGTTATTGCCAAAGATGGTATCAATTAGTTTGACCCTTTTTAGAGTTTTTGATTGTTTATGCAAAACCATTTGCATGTCAAGAATCAGAAGGGCACCAGAGTGCCTAGTTAGTTAAAAGCTATGCCAACTTACAAATGAAAACAAAACAAAACAGCCATATTAAAAACAAACACACACACACACACACACACACACACAATTCATAAATGCAAAAAAGATAAAATGGTGCTATGGCGGGTATGCAGACAAAAATAGCACATGACCTACGTAATAAAGTCTAAGCACCTAGAAATTCGAAAACAGCAAATATATTTTGAAGGAATCATCTTCATTTGCAGATGTGTGCTTTACCAGGATTAGCCTATTTAGGTCCTTGTTTCTTCTTCCACTGAGGAATTTAATACTTTTCTGAAGTGCAATGTTTTTACAAAAAAAACCCAAAACAAAACACAACAAAAAACAAACACACAAAACAACAAAACTTCCTTTTGCATTATTAAAGTCATATTATTACCTTCATTATCTGTGGATTTTTCTATTGAGTGACTTATTATTTTTATAGTCACAAATGGAAAAGTAAATATTGCACAATTAGTGCTCTATGTTAAGTCAACACTGTGTCATTAAATTCTGTGTTCATCAAAGTATTTGTTCCAGTGCAAATCTGATCATTCAAGTTACAAGAAAACACGAATAATTATGATTTCTTGACTGAAAATAACCCATTAACTTTTCTATTTAACACGGATTTGAAGACCTGTGTGTTATGTTAACTCTTAGATTTTATTTGTCTTGCATTATAAATGATTTTCACATCATTTTATTGCATTTCTACAGTCTGAAGGGCAAAATATGTCCAGAAATGTGTTATGAAAGTGCAAGATAATTATAGAAGTAATGTTTTTTCAAGAAATGTTACCCTGGAAGATGACCTTAGTAGCAGGCCAAAAGTTTGTTCTTATTCATAAGTCACAAGTATATATTTCTGAATAGCCTTTCATGGTGGAAAATTGTTTTTTACCTCTTTAAACATTTTTTCTTGAATCCAATGAATAAAATTAAAAGAAAATCCCTGAAAAGAATGAGCCTATTATCAGTCATTCAGCTCATCAGAGTTCATTGGGGACAACAAATAATGCTATCTAATTAATTAGGATGACGGCAAACTATGTGACACAATTCTTATGGCTGGCTGGTTTAACATTCTAAACCCTCTTGCTGATTAGAACTTGCATGTTTCAAATAGAAGAGATGTTAGACATCCCATCTGCTGTGTAACAGAGCTTCAGGGAAAAAAAAAACATACTGAAGTCTTGATAAGTTCACATCACTAGAAGACAAATGCAGCATCTTATCTGATATGCAATGACACAATTCCAATTGTTCCTAAAATTTTATTATTTTAATCAGACTACATGGAAATAAACATCCTATTGTCAGCATGATTCCTTCATCAAAGTCTAACATCAAGTTAGTCAATAAAATGTCTCAGTTTGAAATACCTCTTATCTCTGAGTGAACACTAGTAAAATTTAGAAACGGAATGCACATCCTGAGATGGCCCACCTTGTTTACAAAGTGCTGGATGGCAAATAGTGATATAATACTGACTACTATGCAGAGCTGTATCTCTAATTATGTGCATATTCTGAAATATATTTGTTAGAGAGCAATTTATTTAAAAATGCATGATTCTATTTCATGCCTGAATACACTTATGTGAAAGTAGTGTACTTCTAGTATACTTCAAAAAGATTTAGCAAGATATGAAGGGGCAGAAAGTCAAGATTTTTTTTTCGTTTTTTTCCAATAAAATATTTTAAGTAACACTCTTTTAGCATAGATATTCATATTATACATGACCAAATAAAACTGTGTGCATTGTCTACATGCATTTTGAACTCTGACAGGCTTGATGCTGTGACCACTTATCCTAATGGCCAATCTGAACTTCCCTTGATACAGCTTGATTCTATTTCCTTATGTCCTTTTGCTGGTTGCCAGAGGCAAGAGATCAGCACATGCCCCTCTGCTGACTCCCTTAAAGAAGCTGTAAATTGTGATGAGGTCATCTCTTCTCCAGGCTAAACAAGCCAAGTGACCTCTGCCACTTCTGTAAGTCTTGTCCTTGAGACCCTTCACCATCTTAGTCATCCTCCTTTGGGCACATTCCAGTAGCTTATAGTAAGTCCTTCTTACAGTGAGGTACCTAAAACTGCAAACAGTACCTGAGCTGGGCAGCATCAGTGCAGAGTGGAACAATCACTTCCCCTGACCAGCTGGTGATGCTCTTCTTGATGCACTCCAGGACACAACTGGCCTTTTTTTGCTTTCTTTTTCCTAGTCAAAATTCTTTTTCTTAAAGTAGGGTTAGTTTGTCAGTTTTTTTGTCGTCTTGTTGATTTACCATTCAAAAAATAGGTAAAAAATTCTCAAACCAGAATTAATTCCAATGACATAATTTCATATCTACAGTATAGGTGAGTTCAAGACACACTATGCATTACATTTATGTTCCAAATGCTTGTGCAGGATGGCTATAACAGATCTTTAAGTTAAGTGGTTTTTAAACTTTACACGGCCTGTATATGTTAGATTGCTTTCTTTTGCTCTTTAATTCTTTTTCATGTTACAATATAAACAAGAACACCGATTTATTCTTACTAAGCCCTTTTAGTCAGAAACATTTGGAATGAGTATAGCCAATGTGTATGAAGGTTTGTGTTTTATTGTTGATGAACATGAGTGATTGTTACCATGCAAATAAACGTGGGCAATATTAAAGATGGACAATATTAAAGTTAATATTAGACTGTGTTAAAGAGATTCATTTTGTACCAGCAGAGTGACAAGACAGTGTACAGTGTAATTATCATCTTAATAATAAATAACAGTCCACTCTTTATTTTTAAATAACACCAACAAATATAAGACTACATTCTAAGCATGTACAGAAGACCGTTATAAATGATGCAGTCAAGAAATCTTTAAATCCAAACATTTTAATGAAATCATAGCCCAGACTGGGACTCCAGCTGACAATGTAAAACTCCCAATAAAACATAAGGCTAGACAGTTTATGTTTTATTATGGGTAACCAAGAAAAACCCTACCCAAACTCTCCAAAGAACCAAAGAAATTCTCTCTCCCCAAGAAAACATAATCCGATTGCTAAAAAAATCTTAAATAAATATGACTAAAACATTTCTTTAAAACTCTGTCCTATCTTTCATCTTTCTAAGAAAGGATTAGAGAACCATAAAAATAGAAATTGAAACTATCTCTGGAGCTGATATCATTTATTCTCGTGTTGAATGGCAAGATCAAATTTTCTTAGAGATCAAAGGCTAAACAAAGAATAGAAATATTAATATCTATTACAAAATAAATTAGATATCTAAAAATTAGATATGAGAAACACTATATGCAGAAAAGATGTTAGGAAAATTAAATCAGAAAGATCCCAGAAAAAAAAATAGAAAAAAAAAAAGAAGAAAAGAAAGTATAACGTTCTTCCTTCTCTTTAAAGTATGAAGTCTATCTCAGGATGAGTTTTCCATTTGGTTCTGTATTCAGTTGATGTTTTTGATTCATTCATATACAGCTATTTCATGGGAACCTGGCAGAAACCAGATTGCAAGAATGGGGCAAGAATACCAGGCATCAAAGGAATAATTCTGTATAAAAACTATTATTTTTTTTTCTGTGATTATTGGCTCGTATCCTGAAACGTGCCTATGTTTGCTCAGAGTTGTTCAGGACTGGCTCTTATCGTTCCAAATCTGGGATAAAGTTTAAGAAAATTAAATGGGGTTTTGTTTGGGTTTTGTTTTCTTTTGTGGTGTGTTGGGAGGTTTGTTGGGTTTTTTTTGTTTGTTTGTTTGTTTTTTTAAGGAATTCAGTACTCAGAAAAACTGAATTAAATGTCATTAGGGAACATGAAGCAACTGTCATAAGTCAATGAGAATAAAGAAGTTTAGTTCATGGAAACATTTTTCCTTTGATTAACACCTGAAGAGGTGAGAACTGATGGAGAAAGGGGAAATTAACTGGAATTGACAGGGGCGTTTTTAGGAATCACATTTTCAATATCAATCTTTTCATAAGAGAAACAAACCAATAAAATGTCATTAAAACAAACAAACAAACCCCAAAAACAAACTACAGGAAGAAATCCAGGTTGGATAAGGCCTTGAGCAACCTGGCCTGGTGGGAGGTATCCCTGACCATGGCAGGATGGGTTGGAACTAGAGGATCTTTAAGGTCCATTCCAATCTCTTAACATTCTATGATTCCATAATGTTTCCATTAGATCACAGAACCATGGAGGTTGGGACTGACCCCCAGGGAACATCTGTTCAAACCCCCCTCTCTGAGATGGCCCAGTTAGATCAAGTCCTTCATTGACTTGTAATGTAAAGTTCTGAATATTTGTTCAGATGTTCTTCAAATACTCTTGCATAAATCCTAAATTATTAAAATTTGTATATGTCTAACCTACTTCACTTTATATTCTTTGCATTCCCATTTTCAGGTCTTTCTGTTTCTTCATTTCTCATTTCTTTCTCTGCTGACATTGGAGATTTTGATTCATATTGGTCTTCTTAAAAACTATTTAAAAATAGTTTCTCTCCCATTCATATTCAATTGAAACAATTAGATCTTTCAAAGCCTCTGGTTCTATTATGAAGTTTTGTAATGTAGAATTCTGCCAATATCATCCATTGATCTAGTAGTATGAGTCATCATAACAAAAGAAAGTGAACGGTAATAATGATTTTTCCCCTTTTTCCATGCTACAGGGACTGCTGCTCAGCTTGCTTGTCCTTGTGTGCCTTGGTACTTGGCTTTGAGGTTTCAACTGGCAATACAGCAGTACAAGTAACACATCTGAAATTATTGTATTTTATGAGACTGAAAAATTCATTTCTCTGACTCATTCTGATGCTGATTTGAAAGGATAGCATGATTGTTATTGGTACTTATGAATAAAGTTTTCACATCACTACTTTTGTGCCGTCATAGAATCATAGTTTGCAGTTTCTCCTTACTTGCACAAAGAATATTTTGTGCAGATGTTCACAAAATCCTTTTATGGACAACTGGTTCAGTTGCTAAACTGTTTTGCTAAACTGAATTAAGCTAAACTTTTACAAAACTGAATTTAGCAACAGGAAGAAGGTTTTCCCTTAGTCCTAGCTACATGAAGGAAAACTACTTTCTGACTTAGAAATTATGTTTGTTGCAAAGGCACTAAAACCATAGATAAAAGACTGATTTACCAGACTCTCTCTGAAATGTTATTGTGTTTCAGAGCTGACAGAAACAAGGCTAGAGTTATAAAGGATGTTTGAGCAGTAAAGAACATGCAGATCCTATTTTAGATTGTGAGACAGAACAGAGGATAGTACAATCTCACCTCACAAGCTTCTATGTGCAAGGATTTCTGTGAGAGCTTCAGTTTCTTTGGAGTTTAAAGATATATGACAAATAGTTTATCACACTGGAAACTTGTTTATTAGACTACAGTCTCATTAATGCTGATTAACATGAGACGATGCTTATAATAAAAGGAAATTTTAGCAACTTTTTCTAGACTTGATGAAGGTTAAGAGCCTCAGGCACTTAATGTTGGGTGAAGTCTTGAGCCAATAAATAGAAAGACAAAATATAATGAATTTATTCTTTACAGAAACTATACCTATAGTGATATACAGGTAAAGATGCCACATTAAAATGCCTATGCACTCTTATTTGAATTCCTAAGTTTATTGCAAAAGCTGTAACCCTAACATAACTGTTTTAATTGATTGGAAGTGTCCATTTCAGGATTCTGAGAAGAATTCTTTACAAACTCATTGAATGTATGTGGCTGTTCCGTGCCTGGAAGTATTCAAGAACTTTGAGCAACCTGGTCTAGTGGAAGGTGCACCTGGCCATAACTGGGGGTTGAAAAAAGATGGTCTTCAAGATTTCTTCCATTCCAAACCATTTTGTGATTCTATATATGAATGGTAAAGAACTCCTCTCCTACTTCACCTGGGAATCTTGCTTACTCTCCAACTTTATCTGTTTCTGCTGCTTTCTTAACAAAAAATCACCTAAGAAGCAGACAGAAAATAAAACCAAAACAAATTAACCAAGCAATAAACAAAAAAAAAAGACAACCAAAATAATTTTTAAAATAACATTAATTTTTTCCATGTGTCATAACAAAGTAGCACTACTTAAGAAAGAATACATGGCTAATGTCTTTTTTATAACATTTTACAATTATAGAAATGCTGAAAAACAAAGCAAAAGAAAAGTTGAATGTTGAAGCTGCAACAAATAGGCAGAATGGAATTGCAAGCCAGACTGTAAATCTGAGGACATTGGCTTATTAAGAATAAGTTCAATTTTGATTAATGAATCTCTAAGATAACTCCCTTGAGTTATCTTGAACTTATTTGTGACTTAGTAGCGATTTAGCTGTAAATTGTTTGTGCAAAATTACATTTTAAGGCTATTGTCCTGAAAGTGGGGGAATAATAATAAGAAGCAAACAGAGCATAAGAAAAAGAAATATCTGAGTTCCTCATTCTGTTATTAGAGCAGTAGAAACTCCAAATAGCTCCAGAGAAAGTTATTTATGATAATATGAGTGAAAAAAAATAACAGTCTGTGTTGTCTGAGAAGCTTTAACATGCTTACTTGCATTTTAAATCTGATTGTTGCTGAGTTCTTTCTGTACTAACAGTATAGAGAGTCTAGGACCCATGCCTTTCCTGGCAGAATAATTCAAGCAGTATCCTATAGGAAGGATCTGTAGAAAAAAACTCTAATGCCCAAGGGGAATGTAATGCCATTTTTTTTGTTTTTTTGCAAGCTGAGTACACAGATTTTTGCGGATCAACTTTCAGATATACCCAATATGCTTCATTTCCTCTGAATTATCCTCTTGAGCCACCAAATTTTGTCCATTGATTTCATGGGAAATAGTTCAGTCCAGAACAACCCACAGAATAAGATTTTTATTGCTACATTTTCATTTTGATATCAGAATTTTCTGGGCATGTCCTGGATCAAGATGTTTCCGGCTTGTTTCAGCTGTGGTAAAATTTATCTAGCAGATTATTATGGCCTTTTTTTCCTTAACTTAGGCCTCTGAACACCAAATGTGATCAATCTACACCAAACTTGCATAGTCATTGAGATGCTAGAAGAGGCTCCAGTGGTCCAGGAAAGACTATTGTGTAGATGATGTGCAAACGAAGACAGCCAAAATTTAGCAGTGAACTGAAGACAAGCCAGCTGACTACGTAAAGTGGATCAAAACTCAACAAGTGAACAGCCCCACCACCATTTTCAAGCTTTTCCTTGTGAAGAACTCTAGCTCTGAACCTCCTGCTTCTCTCAGCTGGAGTAATGTTAGGCCCATTGGACATAAGACCCAGAGGGCAAACACAACATCAAATAAAACATGCTGATAGATACTTGAAAGCTTTCATATAACAACTTTAACTAGAATATTATTGAAGCTTAGATAATTCAGATTATGAGTGCTAGTTTTATTGTAATTGGAGTAAACAATATCTCTTTGTTGTATTTTTATTATGTTGTGAAGACCGTAAATAGACTAACAATAAATTCTCAGTTTTATGTGTAAGTAGTGTTCCTTACACACCTTATATTGTCCATTCAAAATGTTCATTGTTTCCATGAAGTACAATTCTGGAGCCAAGTATCTATGTTAATTTCTATTTTTAGGATCTTGGCAGCCTTAACTAATCTCAATGATGTCTTGGTTTGAGGGGGCAAAACCCAAAATTTTTACCCACAAGTGGAGGAGGGGGGTTTCCTCCACAATAATCACGCCACTCTTTATCAAATTTAAGAAAAAGGAACTTTAATCAAACAATGGATACAAGAAGGATAACTGTTATTAACTGATATATATATAGATAGATATGTATATAGATATAGATAGATATAGATATATACACACACACACACATATATGTATGTATGTGTATGTATGTATATGTATATATGTATATATAGGTATATATGTATGTTATATATATGTATATGTATGTATAGGTATAACTATAAACAGACCAGAGCAAAACCACTTCCCCAGTGCCACAGAAAAAAACCCAAACAAACCAACAACAACCCCCACAACAACAACCGCCCACGCCGGCAAGTTTCCTCCTGGAGAAGAGTTATACTTAGGAGCAGTATCAGTGTCACAGCCCAGCGGGTGGCAGGGTGAGCTCCCAAATGAACTCTGTCTCTCTCTCTGTGTCTCCTGCATTCCAAATGAAGAAGGAAAACTGGAAGCGAAGAACCACTGCATGTCCTGGAAAAAAAAAGCAGCTGCAAGTTCTCTCTCCCAGGTCGCTGTCCTAGCCAGGGCAGGCAGGCCGCGATGCTGCAAGTAGCAGTGAGACTGGAGCAGAGGCCGGGACCCCAGATGCAGGAACCAGGAGAACAACCGTGGAGAGGAGAAAAGAAGCGGCTCAGCAAGAAACCACAGCATTAGGCAGCAGCAGTAGCAGGAGAAAAAAAAAGACAGTTTCCCTCCTCGGCAGCACACCCCCTCGCTCCTGCATTCCGCCAAGCTAAGAAATGGAAAAAATCTCCCCAAAACCAAAAGAGACAACCTGCCCCCACCCAAGCGACCAGCAGTTAACTACTTCTTTTTGTTAACTTCTGGCATGGGCAGTTAGTGGCAGGAGAGAGAATTTACATAACAATTCCAAACTACAGCAAGTGCTATACTCTGTATGTTGTTTTTGTTTTGTTTTTTTTTCTTTCCTATCAATGATCCTACTCAGGATGAAATTCATTTAAGTAGGGTCACTAGATTTTCAGGAATGATATTAAATGTTTGTGAACCTACTTTTGAGACTTTATTAGTATAATTATTTTACAGACAGTTACTTTGACAACATTTGTGACCATAAATTCAGTTATACCATATTTTTGGATATATGAACAAGAATCTCAAAACTATTTTGTAAATAGAATGAAAATGCAATGAAATATAAGAGACTCAATACTACAGCTTTTGTAAATCCTTATAAAAGAAATTTTATAAAGGGGAAGGTAACCTTCATATGCTGACTTTATTCAGTTTTTACTCTGCTCGGGATAGGTTTTTTTTATTCTTTGTTTCTCTTTTGCCTGTGCATGTGTCTAAGCTACATATTAATGAAAATGTCAGAGAACAAGCTTCTTTCTTCACAGAAATTATTAACATCAGTAACTTAGTTTTTTACATAGGGCAGCTTCAAAGTGTGGACAGCTACACTGAGACTGTCTTTTCCCTATCTCATTGCTCAGCATAAAAGGAAAAAGGCAAACAGATGAGCCAATAAATGAAATAAATTTGTAATTTTCAATGGAATTTTTTTCAAATTGTATCTGAGTAACTGTCATCAGAATCCAGTTATGGTACTTGAAATAAAACTACAAAGCTCCTCAAATTACTTGGTGCAGCAGAGAGTATTGACTAGTGGGTAGATGAAAAGTGTGCAAGAAAGAACTGGTTGATTAATTAATTAGGATTTGCAACTATTTTAAGATTCTTGCATAAACTGTTTTCCTGTGAAAGTGAGAAGTATTACTACTTTCTGGGTTGTTTTTTAGTGTGCACAGAAGGCCAAAGTAAAACCACTGAAGTGTTACTTACATATTATGTGAGAACATTGAGGATACTGATTCATATCCAAGTTGTTACAGCTTCAAAAGCTCAATCTGAGCCTCATGTACTGCTTTTAACTTATCTTACTCTTAGCTTGTGTAAGGTGACATAACTTTAAACTTTTTAACTGTACCTTACATTAAAAACCATTAGCTTGTGTTCACTGTAAATTAATTACACATACAGGACAAGTAAAGCAGTTTAGTTTTTACCAATTTTGGGCTCCAGATTAAGATGTCAATCAAGTGTCTATATATGGTATCCAAGCTCCTATCAGGTAGGCATCAGGTAGTCAATGCAATGAGGTATGAGGAGTTAATTCACTAATTAGACCCTAATATCTGACCAACTGAATTGCAGTTTAGTGATTGTATTATCAAAAGACACAGTGCAAGACCTCAAACACAAAAATCTAGAACTATCTAAGATGTTTTGCAATATTCCATAACTATCTGATAGTGCAAAAAGGTAATGACTAATGCATTTGGGTAGCTCGTTAGTTGCAAACTGGTAACACTTTTTACATCTGAAGGGAATAGTTTATATCTCTTCTCACTACTTACCCAGTTTTCCGAATTATGGAAAAGAGTTTCTAGTTTGATTTTGTTAGTATACTTCATATCTTTAAATAACAATAGGCTTCTGCAGATGGAACAGCCAGAATACAACAGTAGTATAGAAGAAGGTGTCTTGGTTTCAGATAAGCAACTGCCAACCACCCCAAGCACAGAGAGAAAAGCCTCCCTCCTAACACCAAGGAAAGTGAGGAAAAGAGAGGGGAAAGAAAAAAAAAAACACTTCAAACCATATTTATACTACAACTACATATATTTTTACAGAAAGGAAAAGACAATTAGAAGAGAGTACAAATATACACTCACACAAGTCTGCAACAACAAATCCCCACTTCTTAATGAACACACAAATTCTACAATCTTAACTACACATTACTTAAGAAAATACTTATTCCCCAGGGAGACAAACTCAAGCAGAAAGGATAGAACCAGAACAACACATTTTACTTTCCTGAGATACCCAGTGAGCCAGTGGTGGGCCTGGCCCTTTCCAAACCCCCTGGGACAGCATCGTACATCCTCCCAAGAGGAAGGCTGAGAAGCGACTGCCTTAACCACTCCCACACTGGTTCCTACTTCCCTGGAGATGATGTCATAATGTGGTATGGAATACAAACTTAGTGGCTAGAAGAGGTCAGCTGTTAGCTCAGCCCAGCTCAAGTCAGCTGACAGCTTCGGCCTAGTCCAAACTCCAGAGCCTAAATTTAGACCCACCTAGGTGAACCCATAACAGAGGGTGATAGAAAAGGGTTGTGATTTACACAGGCATGAACATTGAAAATCTCAGTATATAGACCTTATCAACATTTTCAACTGTGGGAAAAAAAATCTCTTTAGCACCCAAATGGCCTCTTTGTCTCACTAAATGAGTGTGAGCTATCCTTTGCAAAGAAAATCAGAGGAAAAATCAATTAGAAATGAACTAACAAGAAAGAGGCAATGATAAACAAATAATTAGCCTATTTTTCAGATGTCTACACACCTTATGATGCAAATCAGTTTAGCAGTATTTTAAGCTAGTCTACTTCCTTTACTCAAAGTCTTGTTTATGGGCAAGGGAAAACAAACCTTACATAACATGGCAAGAATTTATTGTTAATATAATTGAATGTTCACACTGCCTAGTTTGACAAACCAGAATAAGTCCTAGAAACTCAAGAAAACTTCCTTGGTAATTTTATTTGTTTGTTGCAAAACCAAGACTTAATTTATTGACATTCTTCTTTGTTAACGTGGGAATCAATGTGCAAAAAGAAGATTCGTCTGACATCTGACATATCAAACAGTTGTCAAACAATTGGCACTGTAGGTTATGCATCCACTGGGTTTACTTCAGGGAAAGAAGCTGCATAAGGGAGAGAAAGTGAAATCACTTTTCAGGAGGACCATTAAGTTGCTGCCATATATAGGTGGCATTTCAGAAATTTCATATAATTTACTCAGTGTAAACAACTGTATGGTACATGGCAGATAATTTTATGTTGCATTTAAGGCCTCAGAGAAATGGACCAATTACAAACCTGGAGTTGACCTGACAGGAAAATGTGTTTAAGTATGGTAAGCATAGAGTTAAGAAAATCCATATTTGTTAAAATAAAAGATAAAAAACTAACATAAAAATTTTACTTATTTCTACAGCATATATATGTAGGTCAGGTTAGTGTAGTGGGTTGAATCCTGACAACTAAGTACCAACCAGCTCCTGCCTCTAGCAGGACAGAGAGTGAGAATCAGAAGTGGAAAAATCAAGAAGAAAACATGGATCAAGATAGAGTTTTATCAGTAAAGGAAAAAAGAGGAAAAAAAAAGGAAAAAGAAAGAAAGGAGAAAAGAAAAAAGAAAGGAAAAAAAGAATGAAAAAAGGAAAGAAAGAAAAAAAGAAAGAAAAAAAGACGATATGCAAATGCAACCACTTACCACCTACCAGCTAAAGAATGATGTCCAGCCAGTGTCTGAGCAAAGATTACCTAGGAAGAGCAGTACCCTCAATGCAGTGTCATATGGTGTGGATTATCCCTTTGGTCAGACGGGGTCAGTTGTCACAGCTGTGTCCCCTCCAACCTCCTGTCCTCCCTCAGCCTGCTCACTAGACAGGGGCAGGAGGGGAAGGCAAAACAAAGTAAGAAGCAGAGAAACCCTTGGTGCTTTGCAAACACAGTTCAGAAATGGGTAAAATACTGGTTTGTTTTCAACACCATTTTGGTCATAAATGTAAAACAGCACCACACAGGCTGATATGAAGAAACTTAACTCCATCCCAGCCATATCTAGTAAAACTTAAGAAAACAAAAACCCTCCAAACCACAGGTCTGATTTTTTTTCTGTGTATTTTATAATAATTTAATACATTTTTTGCATGGAAAGCAAAGGCCTTCCTCATAAATGAAGCAGTTGTCCTTGCTAAACTTAGTTAAATACCTGCATTTTCTTGGCTAGATGAATGCTTTCTGATCTCCAGTAAAGGAAAGATGTGCATAGATGGATTTTTTACATCCAATAATTTCTTTAACATTATGGACTCTCTCCTAAATATAATGAAGCTAAAAGATTAACTTGTTGTCCCAAAGAAAAATATTTTATTCCAGCCAATGCAGAACATGGCCAAATACTGCATTAACTACCATCTGCATTGACATATTGTCAACCAGGTGCAAATGCTTAGCTGGCAAATATGGCAATCCACTTCCAAGTTTAGTTTAAAAAGAATGGGTTTCTTTCCCTCTGGGATACTTCTTATGCTTAATGGAACCTCCTAACTGTTAATCTTTTCAAAATTTTAAAAATTATATTTCTTTGCTTTTATGCATCTCCTGAACATCCATTTCCACAAGGTGCTCAAATAACCTTAAAAGTTACCCAGCTCACAAACACATCTAGTCAGAGTTACTAAGTTTTATGGCAAAGGTAGATAAAATTCAACACAGATCTTTGAAAGACAACAGCAGAAGTAAACATTTTTATTTTATATTATAGCTGAATTGGACCTATTTAATAATCAGAATGTCCTATTTATGTAAAATGTTAAGCTCGCAGTCATGCTACAAACAAACAGCACCTCATATGCGAAACCAAAAATTTACAGTTAGTCCAATTAATGCTTTAACAGTCTTATAGTCTGACTTATTACTCAAGTTACGAGTAATATACATTCACAGTCCAAAATAACACAGATAAACCGTGATAAAACAGTTTAAAATATCACACAAATATTTTCTGGTATCTGCTCCACTGCTGGGTAGAGTGATGTAAATGCTACCCGTGACAGAGTCATGAGACTCTGTGTCTGCTGGCCAGGGCTGAGAAACTTTTGCTGCACCACTCTGAAAGCTTCCCAGGAGACTTGTGAAATCATTAATGATGAGGATTTCTTCTTTCCCTTTAAAGAAAAGTGTGAGATCTAGGTACTTTCTTCTTTTTCAGTCTTGAGATCCACTCAAGTTCATATTCCCACATTTTCTTAGCACTGTTTTCACTGACTATCAATGGTTTTTTTGGTGTTTCTATTCCCTATCTAGTAGTAGAAACCAGTGAAAGTGGAGAAAGTTAGTTCTTGAGTACCAAGGTAGTGTTATGTTCCTTAAAGTAGTCTTTGAAAGAACTAATAATGAAATTTTTTTTTTTTAATCCAATATTATATGTTGTCTATATTAGAAATCTATAGTTCTAAGAGTATCTTCTGGGGTTAAGATAAATAATAGTTTTTAGGATAGTCAATTACAATTTTTCTGGTGTGCAAATATTCATGTATAAATAGAAAAACAGAATACCCTGATAAAGAAAATCACCTCTTTGCAATGTGTATATATATATGCATTTGCGTATACTTTCTTATGAACTATACCTGATATATATTATGTACTATGAAGAGATTTTTTCCAGCTTCTCAACCATTCACAGTTCCTCTGGAAACTTCTGGAAAACAGAACCTTTTCTTTACTCTTGAATCCCAGCTCCAAGATTGTTTTGAACTTGACAGTGATGAAAAAAACAATTGAAAAAAAAAATTCAGAGGCTCAAGAGGGTCTTAAAAATTAATATTCTAGTCCTTTATTTTGCATATATGGCAGAAATTATATGTAAATATGGACTAGGAAAGAATGCATAATAAATCTAATCAACTGTTGTTTTCAATCGTATGTCTGATAAAGTGTTAGGTTTTGGTACTGTTTGCATCCAGCCAGAGAAATTTGAAAAACACCGTATTTCAAACATTTTCATTGCAATATATACATCTTATTATTTAGGATAGCTAAAAAGTTACAGGCTTTTTTATAAATATCAAATCCCTCACACACCCACACCCACACCCACCACTTTCAAAGCTTAAGTTCAGCATTTTGGCTTAGTTCCAGCTCTGTATTTTGCTCCATTGTGAAGATTTTTTTCATTGATTTTAAATTATATTTTATATATCATGCAAGTTGCATACCAAGTATACATGATATTCTGTGCAATTTAAAAACATATAAAACTTATGTATCACATGCAGTTCCTTTTATATATATTACATAAGCCAACAATATTTCTGAAAAATGAGATTTTTTTGCAAAGAAATTGTATAGTCATGCTGATTTGAAAAAAAAAGAAAAAAAAAGGCAGCAGAACTGTGTGTATTATTGTGTGTCCTTAACATTATATAATTACAGGAAAAAAAAAAAAACAAAACCAAAAAAACCCAAAAAACCAGGGTTGTTTAAGGGTCTCATTATCGCTTTTAGTTATCAACTTTGTTTTGTGGGAGATCCTACCCCTGGCCAGGATATAATTACACCATAGTTTGTCCCATCTAAGATCACCAATTATATGGATGATTGACACTGTTGTTTTCCAGAGTAAGATGCAGACATTTACGAACAAAGATTTCGTGTCTATGTAAATGTCACTTTTATTGCAAACTGTAGCTAGAAAGGAAAAAAAAAGAATGAAAACCAAACAACCTTGACAAATGAAGAAGCTTGATTAAAATATGATTTAGCTTTCTTTTCAGAAGTAACTATAAAAGTAAAAGTAATGTAACTATATTTTTCTATTTGACATAATGAAACTTTGAAAAAGAGAAAAAAAAAGTTAACAGCATCTAGAGGGAAAAAAAGCACACAAAGAAAGATTTCACTTTTCATCATCAGAGAATAGCAACAGCCCAATGCAAAAGCACAAACATATGTCAGGTGGACTGTGTCCATGGAAGCAGGAAAAAGACAGAAGACTTCTGCTGCAAAAGGTAGTTTTAACCACATATAAAATATGGTTTCACAAGATAAAGCAAAGACTGTAAAATGTATACTTATATATAATGTTATCCAGACATAAAACAGTAATTCTACACTGTAATAATCCTTGACAAGAGACAATATTTTCATGGACCCCACTGCACATTTCCCTACAATCTTCACATTGTTTCTGTTTAGTGTCTTATAATAGGAGAAGATAAGAGAGGTGCTGACAGATTCAGAATTGTACAAATTGTCACTTAAAAAGACATGGAAAATGCTGCCACAGATCAAACACACGTGCATATTCAAAAAATAAATGAATGAACATTTCTAATGAAAGTTTTAGGAAAAAATATAGCTCAGAACCAAAAATTATGCATGTTTAAATATCACTGAACTTAGGTAAACTAAATTACCTATAAATGGAAACCCAAAGGAATTGGCAAAATTCACTCCGTAGTGTTTTATTTCAACTGTTGTGAATGCCAGATAGGTTCAAGTGCTATGGACACCATTAAGTATCAAGAATCAAGTTTTCTCCAAAATAATATATCCTACTGCCACTATCCAAAACAGGCTTGAGGACCAGTAAGATATGTCTGGTAGACACTAGTCACATGAAAAAGCACAAAGTAGCCACAGCCACAGGGATGGAAGTGAAATTATCTGAATGTTTTTTTCTGCAACATATGCTAAGTTTTAATGTATGAACAGTCTCTTCCAGAAGACTTCTTGTATTCTCTAACATGTATTTTTTCCAAACAGTACTTACACAAGTGTGTAGCTGAAATTTGTGTAGTTACACAGCATTCAATTATGTGAGGCAGTCAAGAGGTTTGTTGTTTTAAACTAGAAAATATGAATTAATTGAAACCAAAATGCTTCAAGCTAACATGACAATTCCCAGCAAACCCTAATGGGGAAGTAGCAGATGTTATTTTCCTTTTAAAAAAATCAAGGAAAATTGCACTGTATCAGACTCCAAATATCCTGATGCTGTAATAAGGATGCTCATACTTAGTATGATAGTCCAATATTCAAGTGTCAGTTTAACAAAAGTAAGCTGCTTCATTGATACTCATAATAATCATAGGAAAATTTTGTCTTCCCTCACTAATACAAGATATAGTTCTCTAAAACCTTCAGGAAGATTTCATTTTCTTTTTGAAAGAGAATAATTTGAGAACTTCTAACTACCATGTTTTTAATCTGGAAGTAATTTCAGAGTATGGAGGAATCTCGTTGAGTATCAGCAACACAAAGATACCACATGTGAAAGTATTTTATCATTTCTTCTCATTTTACAGGAATCCAAAAAACCACAACAAATGGGAAGAAAATTAGCTGGATTATTTTAAATCACTTACATGAATTAGAATTACTTTTGGCTGAGCTAGAGCTGAAGATTTTGACATCAAATAATATGACTGTTACTACGCAGACAAGTAATTGATAGGGTCTTTATCAGTAAAAAGCTTCCCCTGACCAACTCCTACCCCACACAGACACAAACCCTCTGCTGATCCTTCCCCAGTAACCACTCCAGTGACCTCATAGGATGCTCTAACCAGGCTCCATGTCTGGCTCTGATACGCAATGGGTCCACCTGGAACTTTGTGCCATGTTCCATGCCCATGTAACCATATTCCATCAGCCTCTTTTTCAGAAGGTCTTTCAAGCCAGCTGTCAGCACAAGCAACCAGCTAGGTCAGTCCACAATGCTCCTGTGATTTACCTTTCCAGCAGTTTCAATTTTAGCTTTTTGGTTAATTGTTGACCTGTGGTCCTCACCAAGGCTCCTTATTCTCTGTTCTTGTTTGCATTTTCCTCATCACCTTGACTCATCACACTTAGCCCATTTGCACTGAACTCAGCTCCTGGCCAAGGTGATGCCATCATTCTTCTGGATCAATTGATGATTTATGACTTTGATATCAAGGAACTCTAACTGACTTTAAATATTTGGGATGAGACTGGATTTCAAACAATTTTGTGAAAAATAAAAAGCAATGACTGGGAAGCAGTTGCAGCTGCAATTACACTAAATATTTAATATATGGTCTAGATTGAATACCCTTTAGGACAAGACAAAATCTTTTTGTCATATGTTTATATAGATTTTATCCACTGTCTTTAAAAAGTATTGAACTGTACATAAATACTTAAGAAAATAGATAAATAAACTTAATATTCTTTTTTTTTCAAATATTGGGTTTTTCCCAGAGAGACATTTGTTAAGTGTCACTTCCAAAAACAATACTGCAGAACAGCAAACAAATATTGCCTGTTTTTTTAATTCAGAATTATTTCCAGATCAAACATGAAAGTTATAAACACAAAGTTGAAGGTGTCTTGACTTGCCGTTCTGCAAATTTAGTCTGAGGTCAGACAATGCATATGTATTGTTCCTTTTTTTGCCTACTGCTTTAACTAGCAAAAGATGAAAGTCAACAGAGGCTCACAGTTGGTTCTATCCCCAATATGCTGTTACAGCTTGTTTTATGCCAAAGTTTTCAACCATGAGAAAAGAGCATTGTGTTCCTTGTCTCTTTCATCTGTGGTATGATGCGCCAGACAAAAAAAATACTTTTGTTTCTTATTTAAGTGGCAGAAAAGTACACTTGATTCTGAATGCATGCAGGGGGGCTGATTTACAACTACACCCAGAGAGTACAAGGTGACTGAACACACTGAGTGTAGGCCTGATTTCTGAAAAGGAAAAGGAATGTTTTAGTTTGTGTTCAGTTTACTGCAATTACTTGTTATAAAACAGGCAAAAATACAATTTTGAAGTTGCTTGTCCAGCTGTATATTGGATAGACACTCTTCAGCTCCATGAGGATGAAACACGTGTTTTTACCAGAAGCTTCGTTTCATAAAAATGCCTTCCATAAGAAAATTGCCCAAGCAACAGATCTCAAAAATGACACCACCATTTTTGTGGTGTCCATAGATCCACCTGCCTAGGAAGTTTTCTGGCTGAACTCCAGTCATGATCCACAAAGAATAAAATTGCTGAAGGGGAAAAAATATTTTACATATGTTTGTTTTCCAGAGGAGGATGCATAAAATTACAATAAGTAGATGTAGAAAGGAAGAGCACATTAAGACTTTTCCGTACTGTAGCCCTTTTATTGTGGCCTGAAGAATTATAAAATTTAATGATTTTGTACTAAATGCTTTTGCATGTACATAGTACCAGAGCATAATGCCAACATATTATGAACTACATCATGAAGAGTGTTTCCCTTTCCTTTATATCTGCAAACATTCTCTGTTGTACAAAAGCCGTAATGTATTTTCAGTAGTTTCTCTCTTTGAAAGCAGAATGACTTCCTTCATATGCAGTCCAAAAACTCTGCAATTTTTGTCACTTGAAAAACATTTTATGCCATGTTTTATTCAGAGGAATTCCCTTTACAGAATGAGAAATAGCGTGCAAATAATCATGTATCTAAGGCTGTATCAGGGTTTTATCATTGTGAGGCATGATGTATTCCCACTGACTTTTTGGTTTGTTTCACAGCACAAGTGAGATGAGCGTGTTTCTCTGTTTACTGCATATCATTGTGTAGTGCTTCAAGATCTTTTCTGAAATGAAAAATGTTACATATAGTAAATATGGATTATAAATTATTCAACTTCATTTATTATTTATCTTAAACATACTCAGCTTCCTTACCAGCAGAAACAAATATTTATGTTAGGTTAAATCTGGTTAAATCTGCAGCATATCCAATACCAATCCATACCTTTCAGTGCCAGACCATTTTGCAATGTTAGAACTCGTGCATATATTCTTATGATTTTGTCATCCTTTTAGTATTTTCCAGATACAATAGAAATTAATAAAAAAATCTGCCTATAATGCACCAATAAAAATTAAAAGCATGTAAAATCTTCCCCAGACTACTATGCATGCTGATGTAAAAGGACAGTATTTACTACTTTTATTCTATAACGAATGTGTGTAATTTCTGTTGACTGATCATTGGTAGAATGAAAACACTAAACCCCTTCTAAAAACTTATCTAGAAAGCTTTGCTACAGAAGTTTAGCTGCTCACCAAGCAGCAGCTAAACTGCTTTTATTGCTTTTAGTTGCTCAACTTTGATGCAAAACACAGATCCATATTCAGATCTTGAAATTGTAGTACATTTTTTTGATAGGTAGTGTAGTAGTTTTTACAAGTTCTCAGCCTGTAGGAATTAAGATATCTCAAAATTATATTGTTTACCTTAAGTTCACACAGTATCAAGGGTACACATGATAAAATATAGGAATTCCTGATGTAAAATGCATGTAGATAAAGATAGATTACAGAGTTTGTTACCAAGACTATGTACTTAAAATAATCAGCTACATTTTCAAGAGTTCTGGCAAAAAGTATAAACATGCCTTTCTCCAACATTTCTTCAGTTTATACAAAAAAAAAAAAGCCACCATAAAAACCACCAAACCTAAGAAAAGTCTACACCTGGCAGTATTAGTAGGTGTGAATTTCCTCAACTTTTATGTCCAAAACAAAATGCTTTGATTAATTAGTTTCCTATTCCTAAAGAAAATTGATTTGAAATTTGATGTACGAAGAAATTGAACAAAATCTACCTCCATTTGAATTTGACACTGCAAAATTACATCTACAAGGCCAGCTGCACTGCATTTTACAATGTGGAGTGCTCCTATGGTAAGTACATATCAATGGAATCACATCTAGTCTAGGGGGAAAAAAAAATCTCCCACTTTAAAAGAAAGCATTAAAGTTTAATCAACTCCTTCTGTTTAAAAAAAAATACTGCTACAATAGGGAAGTATGAATGACATGACTAAGAAAATCATGTTTGAAACATGTTTGCTTGGCTTTAGGTGACAGGCTTCTTTTTTCTGGAATGCTGGCTTCAAAAGTGCAAAGAGGGTTCATTGAGCATGACTTTCTTCACAACTTAATGCAGCTTTTGCAATGATAATACTGCCAATATGTGTACTGATTTCCCCTAGTCAACATGTTAGTAGTATAAAGGAGCAGAATGTATTTCAACTATTTGAATGAGTAGAATGAATATATAGCATTTTGGCAATTATCTCACAGTCGATATTCAGTCCTATTTGAGGCATTGTCATATTATCAAATGAAATTTACAAAGCTTTTAAGCTTGTTGCCAGAAGGAATTCAGGATAATTTAAAATTTCCTTTTCTAAATGAAAAATCTTTAATCCAGTTCTCTTATCTGAGCTGAGAGATAGATGACTTAGAAAGAGGGAAAACATCCAGAAATGAAAGACAAGACTGTAAGCAAAATTTAAGAGTCCATATTATTTCTTTTGAAGTGATGTTCTTAGTACAACTGAATCAATAGTGTTCTCTGCAGTCTCTGGTCCCTATCAGTGAAAATGCCACCTTAGTAGAAAATATTTTATACCCACTCTGTTGGAATGTGCTGACACTTTCAAACAGAATATCTGTCTGTCTGTTTGTCTGTCTAAGGTCAATAGTCAATTCTGTTATTTTTTAAAAATCTCTTTTTTTTAATTAATAGACACTTCTTTAATTTTCTGTGTAGTCAGACCCCTCTTTTTTACCATACAATTGAAAGTTATGATTTTAGAGTAGCCTCATTCAGCTTTAAAAAATTTAGATGTCTAAGGACATGATGTCTACCTCTATGTCAGGAAACTCAAGTAACTTACATGCTCTTTCTTCTTTGACAGATCTCTGAAGTATGTGATGAGCAATGGCATATCATTTTTCTTGGATCCTGCACAAACAACCCCGAAACACTGATTTTTGCAATACTCAGCAAATACATAATGGCTTACAGAGAACTTCTGAGCTTCCAAATATTCTTCTTCCATCAATATACCTGAGGCTGTAGCTCTGTGAAACTTTAATATCCTCACATTAATGTCAAAATACCTCAAGAGAAACAAGAAAAAATTGAAACTGGCTTTCTCTTAACCCAGCTGAAAAGCAAAAATCTGTAGGGGACTAGCAGGAATGTTTACTCTTTTTCCTATCAGAAGCACCATTGTCATCATCACTGCCAAAGTAAAGCCAAGTTATTTCCTACTACTACGTCTTTTCATTTAAAAATTCTGTTGTTCCTTTAAAAGAAGTACTGATGTATAGTATGCATATATTTATTTCTGTTAAACCACTATAGGTTACTCCTCACAATGCTGAGTTGGAAAATTCCATGAAAAACGCAGTTTATATAAAATATTACCTTGAAAAAAACAGTCCCCTGAAAGCATATCAGACATTTAGTCTCTTAGTCTTTACTGTTACTACTCAATGTGGTTTTATCTAACATCTTTTTTTTTTCTAGGATGACCTTAAAGATCATGTCCTTTACTGATACAAAAAAGTAACTGTACTTTATGGAAAAGTTAGCAGGAACTTATTCTGAAGCAGCCTAAATTGGAAAAGTATTCTGCATGTACAATATGTCACTGTAAAATTCACTGTCATGGAAGATGAAGTGTAAGCCTAGTCTCACCAGCTTAAGCACTGAAGGAAAATGTGATTCTCCTTCACTATCTTCTGTAAATTATGAAGGTAAAAAAATTAATTTTCATACAAATCAGATTTAAAATCAGATTATTAAAGAAATAGGGTAATTATAGTAATGTAAGTATTTTTTCAATTATTATTTTCAGTAGCTTCAGAAGAGTGCAATGAACTTGTAAAAGCAGACGGTGACAGATAGAAAGATTACCTAGAAAAGATGAGAAATAGAGAAAAAAAGACAGTGAGGCAGAGAGAGACTGGATTTTGAAAAATGGGTGACGCAGACATCTGGTCACGGACAGTGCTGTCAGCCATAGTGGTGACTTGGAATTGTCACTGGAAGCAAAGTCTCATCTGGAAAAAAAAATAAAATCCCATCAAAATTATGAAACAACCAATCAATCAGTCAATCAATCAATCAATCAATCAATCACAAGGCCACAGAATATCATAGGTGAGAGATGGAAATTATCTTACTGTAACTCCTCTTTGATATGTCTGACACAGGGGGCATTATTGAAAATATGACCTGAATTCTCTTTTTGAAGAACTACTTTGAAGTTCTCAATCTCAGATAAGTAAATATTCATTTCAACTCAGTCTTCCACATCTCCACAGAACAAAGAGACAATTGGAATGTAAATTCAGACTCTTTCTGTAAGTGTCTCCCCAAAATTTTGTAGATAATATGACAGAACTACCATTTGAGGTGAAGAGAGAATTTGATTCATCTAGGAGAGTGGAGAAGTGGATGAAGTTCTGAGAGATGTTTGCTAGCAAAAGATTCCCTTCCAGATGCAGCCCAACATAAACTCTGATAAACATGAACTACTCTCTGACCAGATCTCATGGAGTTATTTATAACCAGCCATTTTCTGATACACTGCTGTATTTAGTTTAGATTAAGTGCTTTTTTAAAAACTTTTTCTGAGCCAACAGACTTCTATGTTAGTCATGAGCATGAACACTTTCAATATATGATCTTGGACACAGCAAAGTGTCTATTTTGAATCTTAAGCCTTCTATTCTTAATTATCTGCCATCTGAGATCTACTTACATGTCGTAAGAACATCCTAGTCATAATTTTAAGGTCTCAGATGCTCCTAAGTAACTTTCTGGCTAGTAGTAAAATCAACTACTACAAAGGTAGTTTAGACTCAATGCAGTACTACAGTTTTTATTAAAGATGACAGATCTTAACACATTAACAAAAAAATTACTAAAAATTTACATATTGACTTAGATCAAAAATACAATGATGAATTAAAGTCTTTGAAAAACCTCATTCATATGATGGATTACCAGTAGCATGAAACTGTCAATATCAAATTTTGCTGAATTATTATGTTATTCTTTTCCTTCAGAAAGGAATATATGGGAAGGTTTTCTGTTTTGCCTTTTTTTTTTTCATTATCAGCAGATGCTAACTTATAATTCACAGTAACATGAAAAACCCCTTTGACTTCAGTGGCGGTGGAATTAACCCTGATGGTGATAAAATATACTCCTGGAGCAACTTCATTGTGTGTGTGTGACTGTTCACTACTTGCCTTGAAAACTTACTCTACACTGCTTTAGCAGTCAGAGGAAGTAGGATTTTGTTAACTTCTACAGTATAAATTTTATTACTAGAAAATACCTCATATAAGCTAAAATTTCCTACATAAAAAAACCCAAACCAAAATGCAAAACCAAGCAAGCAAGCAACTAACCAAACAGCAAAAAGAGCAAAGCACAAAACCAACAAAACCCTACATAACAAGTTCCACAAAAAATACACTTTTTACTGCTTAATTACTTGTTGATTGCTTAGGTATTTTGACAGAACACTCTTACATCAAAGTCAAAACATGATATCAAGATGTGAGTTTTTAACAGGGAAACAGGAAGAAAAATCATGACAGCAAAAGGCACAATTACCAAACAGCAAACTATGCAAATAGAAAAGCAGAAAGAAGACTGAGCATTCTTATAAGCGCATTTCTTTCCTGGAAACCATAAAATATTTACACTTTATATATTACACACATGAAAAAAAACCCAAAAAAAACACAAGCAGTCACATATACCAGAAAACTGCACAGCAATAGGCAAAAGAAAGTATTCCATATATTTAGTACTGAACCAGTTATTTTGAGGTTACAATGTTTTCCAAGTTTGTACCCATCTAAATTAACAAGGCTTACCACCGCTCACATCTAATTTGATTTGTTATTTGCAGCCCTAATTGCCAAACCCTCTGCACAAAACTAGTGATGGAATTCTACTTTCATTATCCCTGTGTTTCTGCTGATTGTAAATTAAGCACTCAACATAAAATGATCTTCCTCTGTTAAGACATACTGATTAAATTTAAACTGTCAGATCTTATTCCATTTATCACTATGACTCTCACAGCAGAGTATAACTAGTCATTTTCTTTTCAGGTACTTTCATCTAAACTTTTGTCATCATTGAAAGATGGCAATAGTGGAACTGATGTTTTAAAAATATTATACTTATTTTGCAACAATGTAGAGAACATTATGACACTCAGGTTTTGGATCACTAAATGTGATGCAAATACCTTCAGAGATGATAGCAGGATTGATGAATTGCCCAATCAATCCAGAAAATACTCTCTTCTCTAGTGGGCTTTGGACAAACATTGCATTTGGTTGTTAATCTCAACAATTTATATTGAAGTTCAAAGAAAGATAAAGAACATGGGAAATAGCGGATCTGTGCCAGCTGATTCATTTGCCTTTATTTCTTTTTTCCTGTGGTTTTTTTCAATTATTTGAGTTCAATGAAGAAGTTTGATTGACTGATTAAAATTTACACAATTTAGATATAAATATTTAATGAAACAAGTTGTAAATATGCAGGAGAAAAATTATTTCCAGTGTAGGGGAAAGGGTTTCATAGATTTTTAAGTTATCAGGTAGTTTTGGAATACAAAATATAGATACTTTAGAATAGATTTTTAAAGGCTGTAATACTGCCTGTTTTTATTATGCTTTTTAAAGTTTATTTGATTGTATGCATTATTACCTGCTCACTAACCTCAAAGAGAAAATCATACTGAAAGTAGGGTTTGCAGAACACAGCATTATTTAGATTATACTGAGGCACTTAATAAGTACACTCTATCTCATAACATCATGTTATGTATGTATATAGTAATTTATTGTAGAATAAATGCTTATTGTAGAAACTCTTAACTATCAAGATCAGTGGTTTTTTCTTTCCCTTTCTCACAGAGCTCTCTTTTCTTGGAGAAATATTTAGAGACATTGACAATGCTTTGTAAGGCAAAAGCGGAATTAGCCCTAGTTTGTAAGATATTGCAGTTAAATTAGAAAACAGTAGAAATGGGGCAAACTGGCTAATTTCCTATTAGTGATACCAATATCCACATGAACTCCTACACATTTCAGGCTATTTTTGGTCCTATTAAATGATTCATGATATATTTGTTATTGTTATTTGAGTTATGTGCTACTTGTATTGCTCTAGGAGCTAGGGATCTAAAGCAGATACCTGAATATGATAACAGCAAGCATTCTAAATAACAATAATTTGTTGTGTAACTATTGGTTTTACTAACTAAATGATGCTCAGAGTATTAGAGACATTAGTCCTACTCCACCTGTGCTGTGTAAATGTCCTTCTTATAAAAAGTCAATAGAACTTCCCTTAAAGGTCGCCCCAAAAAAATAAAACCCCCATGTTCTCCCTAAAACTCTGAAGAAAAAGGAGCAGAAACTGGATGACACAAGCTGTGTTCAGCTATTCATAGAATCACATAATCCTTTAGGTTTGAAAAGACCTCCAGGATAATGGAGTCCAACCTTTGACCGATTGTCCCAGCACACCAAACAACCACCTTCTCCACTAAACCGTGGCACTAAGTGCTGAGTTTCTTGAAAACCTCAGGGAGGGTGACTCCACCACTTCCCTGGCCAGTTCACTCCAATGCTTGACCACACTGCCAGTGAAGAAATTCTTCCTGATTTCTAACCTGAACCTCCCCGTCACAGTTTGAGGCCACTTCCTCTCGTCCTGTTGCTAGTTGCCTGGAAGAAGAGGGTGACCCGCAGCTTGGTACCAACTACTTTCAGGTAGTTGTAGTGAGTGATAAGGCCTCCCCTGAACCCTGACCATCCTTTCCTCCAGGATAAACAACCTCAGCTCCCTCAGCTGCTCCTCTTGTGTCTTACTATTTAGACCCTTCCCCAGCTTTGTTACCTTTGTCTGGACTCTCTTCAGCACCTCAATACCTTTCCTTAAGTGAGGGGCCCAGAACTGGATACAGCACTAAAGGTAGGGCCTCACCACTGCCTGTAGGGCCTCACCACTGCCAAGTAGAGAAGGATGATCACAACCCTGATCCTTTAGTTCACAATATTACTGATACAATCCAGGATATCATTGGCCTTCTTGGTCACCTAGGCACACTGCTGGCTCATATTTAGCTGGCTGTCATTCAACAATCCCAGGTCCTTTTGGATGGCCAGCTTTCCAACCATTTTTCCCCCAGCCTGCATGAGGTTGTTCAAAAGTGCAGGACTAGGGGGAATTGTTAAAAACTAAATAATAAGAGATTTAGGTTAGGTGTTAGGAAAAAATTCTTTACTGTGAGAGTGATGAGGCACGGGCACAGGTTGCTCTATGAAGTTGTGGACGCCCCATCCCCGAAATGTTCAAGACCAGGTTGCATGGGGCCCTGAGCAACCTGGAAGGTGTCCCTGATTATGGCAGGGATGTTGAAACAAGATGGTCATGGAGACCCCTTCCAACCCAAATCATACGATGATTCCATGATTCTGCTTACCCGTCAGATTTTCATGCATCATACACAGTCTGCATCTATTGGACCTGTTTTTTGGTGGTACTGAATACTCTCAAATTATACTGACAACACCAAAGAAAATGGAACATACAGTAAAAGTAAAGCAATGCTACTACTTTCTCAAGTGCTATCGCTAGCTGTTCTGGGATTTAAGAACTGGTCTTGTGGAACAAAAGAGGAGAAGTGGAGTTAAGTTTATTCTTTGTACCAACTCACATGCATACTCAAGACAAAAAAAATAATAACATAACTATGCATTTATACCACAGTTTATTGTCCATTGTCATTTGCAAACAGAGAAGCATTTGTACCTGCAGATGGGATTTGTACATGCCTGTGTAGGGTGCCAGATGTCTTAGATTACCAAATTACACTCGCACACAATCAAAAGAAATAGCAAGGATCAGGGGAGGTCTTTATCACTTTTGTGGGATGTTTGAATTAACAGTTTGGAAATCCTTTAAAACTTTTGGCTCTTGTAGAACACCAGGAAATGGTGAGGAGTTTTTCTACCTAAATTAATCTTCTATGTAACTTTAGAAAATGTAATTTCTATCACATCAGACCAATACTCCTTTTTCACCTTCTAACTGCTTCACAAGAAAATAAATGCAGCTACAATAATGAGTCATGATATTAAACTACTATAAAACCCATTTTCAGAGGACAACTATAGATAAAATATAATGGTTTATTACTTAATAACTTTTTATGGAGATTTTTATGTTGTTTTCAGATGAGACAGGTAGGTTTTAACTAGACCGTACTGCTTCAGTGTCCTCCATACTTAAGATTTTTCTCAGTTCCAAATCTAATTCTATGCAAGGTAAGAGTTTTTATCTTAGCAAGAACAAAATCAAAAGTGCTGTTTAATGCCATATGTTAACATCAGTGGACTATTTTATTTTTTCTCATGTATTATTACAGGATATTGTAACACTAAGGAAATCAATGGGAATTTAATAATTTATTTCATTGGGACTAGGTGTCATTTGGCACTGGTGACCAAGCAACCAGTGTATGGGTTTTTTTCAATTTATTTCACTATTTTGAGAAACATGCAAAGGCATGCTTCACTAATTGATTTAACAAAGTTCAGGAAACTATACTATGTCACTTTAAATATAGTTTGTTCAGTGCAAAGTTAACTCTTTTTGTCACATCAATAGAAAGGCTCAGTCGAGGCATTGATCCAATAAGAAGTGAAATGGATCCAAAAGAAGAGCAATGGATACCTTTAAGCAGGCATAAAGGTTTCATGAAGTGAATACAAAGTTCTGGATAAAATCTGGAACATAATACAGGTAATACAGTGCAAATTAGTATTCCACTTTGGTTGTCTAACGTTTAAAAAAAGTGTCATATAAAAAAAAAGGCATATTGTTCCAATAGATCCATTAACAAAATGGAAATTATTTGAAAAGCCCTTGTGAGGGTAAAAATACAAGCTGTGTGTTGACCTTCTGTACCTTACTCAGTATATTATTTTAACTACTTTAATTTCCTTCCTATTTATGTAATAAAATTCTAGATCAAAATCTTGGACAAGAAATATGAAATGCAAAAGTACAAACTACTAAAATGGAGCAAAATCCAGACCTTTTCTTGTAAATATTCATCTGCTTGGAAGTCCTACCCTTTCTTAAATGAGTTCAGGTTTAAGAAAATGAAGGAATGAGGAAGGGTGAACTAACTTATTTTACACAACAAATACACTAACCTGAAGTCAAACCTTTGTCAGAAATCTGTTAAATTAAATTCTGTCCAATTTAAGGCAAGAAACATATTGTTTCATTCGAGTCACATTTATTATCATAAAAATAAGGGTAATTTCTAAAAATTGATGGGAAATAGTTATTTCAATTATACACATGTTATAATAAAATACAGAAAACTCATTCAGCTATAATAGGATTGTGTGGGTGTACTGGTTCTAGTGACTGATATGTTTTTAATTCTTCAGTTAGAATTTTTGCTGCCTTTTTATGCTTTAATTTTGACAATCAGGGTTTGCCCTTCTTTACTTAGTCCCTGATATTTTCCAGATGGAATTTCAATTTCTGCTTTATTTACTGCTTGTCATACTGCTGCCACCGCTTCCCCCACCTTCTCAGGGGAAGTTTCTTCAATCAGAATATCATCTGTATATTTTGTTACAGTTTCACATATTGGGGGAGTGAATCTCTCTGCAAAAGTTCAGCAGGTTCAACATGAATAATTGTGTGTGAATGTTTATAACCCTGTGGGAATGTCCTCACAAGTGAAAGCAAACTTCTCGTTACCCTCCTCCTTCAAGGGAACCATAATGAACATATTTTTTCTATCTAGCACCACCATCAATGGGTGTACAGCTGCTTGCAAAGTAGCTGTTAAATTTGCAATGTTTGGTCCAGCAGCTGTTAGTGGGGCTGCATTAGCACTCAGTGCCGATAACCAATTGTTAAATGTCACTTCTTGTCTGCTTTTCCAACTGGCCAGACATCTGAGTTATATGGGGAGTGAGTTCTGCAGACAATTTGTTGTTTTTCCATCATGACTTCATAAATTCTACTTTGTGCCACAGCAAAAATCTGATATTATAGTATGCTATTTTTTGAAATCAATGAGCACAGGGACTACATGCAGTACACACACCGTAGCCTCCTAATTTCTACTAGGGATGGGATTGATGTCTGAGCTGAAGGACCACACACCATCATTTAGCAAGTATCTCCATTTAAAACATTGAAGTCTAAAGTATTTTCATGACGATTTTTAATTAAAATGTATGGGCTATCAGGGCTATCATCACTACTCATAAGCCTCAACTTTACAAAAGAGAGGCACAATTTCCTTCCAGACTTTTTTTTTTCCTTCCCTTTTCTTCATGCCCTGTAATTTCTCCCTAAGAAGAGGTAGTTGTTGTCTTTCTTTCTCGGGACTGATGCCAGAAGAGTTGAAATATGCTTCTTCCGTTAACTCTTATCTCATTTCTGGACTGCCTATCACATTCTCAAAGCCTCATCCTGTCTGGCCAAAAAATGTTTTTACTCATGAGGCATCTGCCACGTCTCTGTGCAATTTGTTCCAGTGCTTCTCCACTCTCATTGTAAAAAGAAGTCTTCTTTATACCTAGTCTAAATCTACATTCTTTTAAACTGTTATCCTCTTTTATATGACAACAGGCTTTAATAAAATGTTCATCTCCATCTTTCTTATCAGGTCTTTTAAGTATTGAAATGCTGCAAATAAAGCCTTCTCTTCTCCAGTCTGAACAACACCAAGTCTCTGAGACTTTCTTATAGGAGAGGTCCTCCAATGGTCCCATCCAGCAGCACTCTTCCGGATCCAGCACAACAGGCCCATGACTTTCCTACACTGAATGCTCCAAAACTGGACACAATACTCTAGGTGGTGTCTCACCAGAGCCAAGTAGAGTGGAAGAATCATCTCACTCATCCTGCTGGCACACATCTTTTGACACAGTCCAGAATACAGTTGTTTTTTCTGGGATGCAAGCACATACTCTCTGCTCATGCCCAGCCTTTCATTCACCAGCCTTCCCTATTCCTTTTCAGCAGAGCTGCTCTCAATCCATTTATCCCCCAGCTGGTAGTGATTTCAGGGCTTTCCGTGACTCTGATTCAGGACCTTGCACTTGGGTTTGTTAAACCTCATAAGGTTCTCATGAGCTCATTTCTCAAGCTTGTGAAGATCATTGCATTTTCCTCAGGGAGTTCCCTCACTCCTAAGGAAAATATTTTAATTTTTTCATGTGGTAACAGAATTACTTCTACCTCAGGTGTTAAGCACCTAGAAATTTCAGTCCGTAACAAGAAAAAATGCATCTTCTGAAAGTGAAACATAATGATAATGTGTTTACAAATTCGATTTCAAATCACTCAATTTTAATAAATAGACTTGATTTATTCTAATATCATTATATCTGCATTTCTCTGTCCTGCAAATGCACAAATTGGAAGTCTCTAAATAAGTAGATGACATCTTACTTGGAATTCAATGACTCTTTTCCCTTTTATGACCCTCAAATATTTGTCGATATAGTCATTGTAAGGTGTCAGAAATAATTGCTTCAAACAAGTCAGTATTTCCTATTTCCTGTGTTACAAGGCTTTCCAAAGCTACCAGGACTCAGAAACATCTTTTCTGTATGAGTGACACCAAAAAACTAGATGAAGTACAAATCTGGATCTGGAAGTTTGCAGATCTGCTAATGTTGTACCTTGAATTTAACAGCGCAGGCAGTTTCCATTACTGAGATAAAAAGTACATTTTTTTTAACAGAGATCAAGACTTTCTTAATGTTATGTATATTATTAAAGGAATTAGTTTTGGGCTGATTTAAATTATTTTTGAGAACTTTCACTTAGGAGAAATTGAAGTCTGTTAAGAAAACAGGACTGTGAAACAAAGACCTACAATCTACTGACTGAAAGAAGTTCTTCTGTCATAAAGGTCTATTTCAATATAAAGTGCCTTTTATCTTTTTATCACTTCTCTAAGCTGTCTCATGTTTTAAAATATAATTATAGACATATAAAATTTTGGTCTTATCACTGAAATGGTAATGTTTTTTTTGCATTCAGATGCTGTGGCAATGACCACAGCATAAATAGATTCAGAGAATGGTCTCTGTTGTAAAAGATGTTAAAGGTCATCTGGTCTAATCCATTACTCAGAGAAGGGAGTAATTTAGGTGAGTTTGCCTAGGACCCTGGAGAATTAAGCTCTGAATATCCCCAAGGCCATGGTTTTCAGAGACTTGTTGGGCAGCCTGTGTTTGACAATTCTAATTGGAGTATTTTCCCCCTAAAATCTAATCAGAAACTATCTTAGAATTGTGTTTTCTGCCTCTCATCCTTTTGGTGGGCAACTCTGAGTCTTTTTTCACTTTTTCTCAGTCCTTCAATAGGACAGATCTTTAGTATAGCATTTTAAAGAAAATTATAAATAAGTCTTTTATATTTAATTATGTAATTTGGATTAGTAGACAGCTAAAACATTAATTGAGCTAATAAAATATTTTGTAGAAGAACAGATTAAATTATCTACATTCTGTCTTTCCCCTCTTCTAAGGTGGTCAGTGATGAACTAGAAGTGTCCTGTGTGTGGTAGAGTGCAATGATTCGGTGCATCGTCAGTATCAGAACAGAGAATAATAATGTTAACAATCAGACTCTCTATAACAAGACTAATTTACATCCTGCCCAAGCATTAGTCTTGACAGCTACTGATATGCACCTGCAACAGAAGAGGCCTGAATGAAGAAGTGTAATTTTGTGTTGCAGAGAGAACCAATATTTCTCATTTGTCAAAGATTAATCCACTGCTAACCCAACATAAGTTTTAAGAACGTATATTTATAAATTATGCATTTTCTCTTTTAAAGATAGGCACTTTTAATAAACAATATTAAATAAAAAGCAAACAAGACAAAAATAACAGTCATTGCCCACTTAGCTTCCTCTGTCATATGAAAACTTAAGTGCCTTGTCAAACTAATTTCTCAAACACAGAAAAGTCCTGACTCTACCAAAGGGAGAGGGAGAAAGGGGGGGAGGGGGAGGGGCAGGGACGTGGGCGGCGAGGAGAATTGTATTTTAGGGATTTTTGGTTATTTGTAAGGGGAGCAGTGAGGAATCTTTTCCTATATATATGATTTGATATCCGTATTTCAGACTCTGGTGAAATTGGTTTTTTTTAACTGATGAGCATTTCTCTCTTAGCTTATCACACCGATTGACCATTCATATATAATCCTTTGAACCATTTTTTATGGCAGTTCAAAGTCCTCAGTCCTATGCAAGTGCTTAATAAAAAGAAATTTTAAAGACAAATGGATGGCAATGATACAAAAGTGGCAAATTTCTTCATTTTAGCTTGATAGGAGAATGTGTCAGAAAAGGGAAAATAAAAAAAAGAAGAAAAACATAAAAAGATAAAAATAAAAAAGCATATGTGCATTCAGAAACTTTTAAATATGTTCAAAGGAAAATGTAAATTAATTAAATAATAAGCTCCCCCCCCCCCCAATAATTGGACAATGTATATGTCCAAGTTCTAGCACTGAATTTGGGCATGGAAGAAGTGATTCCAGTTTTGCCTATTCTTTCATGATTTTTCCTTTTTATTGTTTGTGAATTGCTTACTACCAACATATATATCTATGCTATATATCTAATTGTTTTTCAAGTGAAGTGTGACTTTCAGTTGTTCTGAAAGGTATTTAAGTAGCTTGAAAGATACTGTCAAATACTTAATGTTTTGGAGTTATATAAAAGTGTTGCTTGATATGTTTCTAAAATATGTATGCATAAAAATTTAGACACAAATATATATACATACGTATACATATATAAACATACACACCTATATCTATTTATGCTCCTCTGTACACGTTGGGTTTATTAAGTGTAAAATATCAATTACTGATATGGGGATTTGTTACGCAATAAAAACTAGATAACTATATCCAATTACATTTTTTAAAAAATTATAATAGGCTGCATTTAGACATTTATGTGGACAGACTCTGCCACATAAAATAATCTTCTTTTTGAGATTCAACACGGTGAAGTTCCAGGTCCTGCACCTGAATCACAACAACCCCATGCAGTGCCACAGGCAGAGGGCAGAGTGGCTGGAAAGCTGGTCAGCAGAAAAGAAGGTGGGGGTGCTGGTTGACAGCCAGCTGGACATGAGCCAGCGTGTGCCCAGGTAGTCAGCAGAATTAGGGAAGTGATTATTTCCTCTGTATTTGGCACTGGTGAGGTCACACCTTGAATCCTGTGTTCAGTTCTGGACCCCTCACTACTAGAAAAACACTGAGGTGTGGGCCATGTCCAGAGAAGGGCAATGGAGCTGGTGAACTGTCTGGAACACAAGTCTTATGTGGAGCACCAAAGGGAGCTGGAGAAAGGCAGTTTAGCCTGGAGGAAAGGAGGGTCAGGGGAACCTTATTGCTCTCTACAACTACTTGTAAGGAGGTAGTAGTGAGGTGTGGTCAGTCTCTCATTTAATAATGGTCTCAAGTTGCTCTAGGGGAAATTTAGGTTGTTTAATGGGAAAAATGCCTTCCATTAAAGGTTTGTCAACCCTGCAAGGACTTCCTCGGTAAGTGGTTGAATCATCAGCCCTTGAGGTATTTAAGAGACACATGGAGAGACTTTGAAGTCCTAGGGTAAAGGTTGGACTCAATGATCTTGAAGGTCTTTTCCAACCTAAACGATTCTATGATTCTATAAGGGATGCATTCAGTTTAATATATATATTTGAAATTAATTAAATTTAATATTGGCTTCTATGATCCTTTACATCCCATTGTAGATAAGTTCCAGAATTAGGAGCGCAGTTTTGGTGATACTATACTAAACTTCAGCTCCAAGTATATGGGCTGTTAATAGTATTGGTAAAAAATATTCCTGAAAGGTCTGTAATCACTACAACAATGGTTTCATTCATATTTTTATTAAATTTTAGCTCCTTAAAATAAGTATTTTCTATGCTAAAAAATAATTTGCATTTATGTTTTTCATTTGGCTAAATCTTAGTATATAGGTCTTTTTTTTACATATCCCAGTATAAATGCTAGAGCATGCGAAGTTCACATGCAGAACAAAAAGTTAACCGGCTTAATTTTTCAAAAATATTATTTAGATTAAATAGTAGGAAACCAGTATTTTACACTAAGCATAATGAATGATAAGAACAGAAAAAAAAGAAAACAGTCACCAAATCACTTTCTTTACAGAGCTTTACAGACATTTTAAAGAAACTAATTGCTTGCACTTTCTAAGTACATTTTATAGGTCATCAGTAGAGAAGGACAATAGTGAAAAAGAATTCTTAATTTACTCACCTTACTTAGTTCTTTAGTCCATGTTAATTTAGGTAATGTACAAAATTAAAGTAGTAAGGCTGGCAGGTTGAATTGTGCTTCTACCTAAGTCATCTGATTTCCTAAGAGATTACAAACACACACAAAAAAATAGGCCAAGCAAAACTACCTTTTAAGAAATTAGGTAGACTTATATAAAACCATGTATAACTGAACTTTAATACAATGAAACTGTGGAAACATTCAGAACTGTAAAATGATAATATGTAGAGAAAAAAAACAGTATTTGATATGCTATCTTGTAACTGTTGTCCACAGGAATAGGCTGAGATAGGAAATGCAGGTTGTTTTCTCCCTTCTTAGGACCCTAGATCTTCTAAATTGAGAGTAAACATATCAAGTATTCTGTGGTCTATCTAACTGAAGGAAGCTGCAGGTTACTTTCCATTGCATGAGAACAAGTCAGTCAAACAAGTCAATGGCAATATCTGAAAACCTCTAAGTTTTGTTTTGTTAGCCTCTTTGTTGAAAGAAAGAGGATTTGAATTTTACATCTAAAAGCAGCAATAAGCCTTACACTGGCTGCCGGTTTGTTGGTTTTTTTTAGTTTTGTCTTTTTTTTTTTTCATTTAATTGATCCTTTCTTTCTTAGAGAAAGTCTTGCAATCACTTTTCAATAAATAAATTTATTGCAGACAGCTTTCTTTCAGACACAACTGATTTCATGGGTGATCATAAAATGTCCAGGAGAGACAGCAGTAATGGAAAATAGAACTGCCTGACAGAACACTGTTGGTATAGTTGTTCATAAATAATAGTACATGATTAAAATACTGTGGGGGAAATGACCACCATTACATTCAACTAACAGAGTGTTACCAGAACTCATCTGTATCTTTCATTTCTCAAATATATCTTCTATTTTTATTCCTCTTAACAATCTTGGATTCTTTCATTTCAGCTATATATTCTAGTTGTGTGCTGTGTTTCTAAATGAAAGCATTCACCTTTCATAAATTTTTTTAAATCAATATAATGATGTTTTGAAAGCAGCTTCATACATGGAAAATTAAGTAATTTATAATTATTTGAAAGAAGAAACACATTTCCATTACTTCTTTGCAGCACATACATACATATTGACTGCATTTGTATGAACTTTTCTTTGTGTTTTACACTGCTTAATGATAAAAGATATTGGAAGCAAATTATTTGATCTGATGCTTGCTAAAATATTAGTTATTTTCTGATGAAATATATAACTGAGTTACTCAGCAACATAAAAAAGGCATCACAAAATTAACTATTTTAATATTTCTGGAATACACAAAAGGGGTGATTTCTATCCTTTTTTTTTGTCTATTTTAATAAATAAGTATACTGAAACAGTGTAGGAGAAAAGTTATTCTGAACGTTCATTCAAACCAATGGCAGATAAAACAGAAAATATGGACTATGCTTATGCTTCTTACAAGTGTAATTATTGCTTAATTTGAAGTTCTAGATTAGAGTTATACAATAAATTGTATATTTAATACACAGTATTATATATATATACATAAACATAATATATATTGATGTATCATAGATATACAACATCTATGATACTACTTTTGCAAAATAGTCATTACAGTGAGGCAAGAAAATAAACATCTGAATATTTTAAGCAAGTGTCTCATTTACTATTGCATTTTCCCATGTATTTTGTTATAAGTTTTGATGAAAATATGCTTTAATGTAGAATTTTAATTATTCCTGAGGAAGTTTTCATATCGCAAGATTCACATTATTTGGGTTTTTAAAAAAATAGTTTCAAGAGTTTGGTTCTTTAAGTAAGAAAAAGTGTCATTTAATCCCTATCTCTTTACTCACTCAACAGAAGCAAAGGAAATGGGTTTAAAAAAGGACAGAACAAAGATGATCATAGAGACTGTTTTTGTTTTTGTTTTGGGGTTTTTTTGGTAGATTTCTAGAATACTATTTGGATGGGGTTTTGTCAGTAGTTTTGAGGGGTTTTTTTCTGATTTACATGTTTGGTTTTTTTCTTTGGCATTCTCAATAGATATATGACAACCTGGGTGCTAAAGACATCTGCTTTACTTTCATTGAAAACAGCTGTAGCTGAAGCTCCATTAATTTCAATGAGAGATCAATCCTCCTTAAGGCTGAGTGAAGGAATAAATGATTATTGATGATTCAGTGCCACTGTGAATTATTGCTTGTTTATTGTTTTTTTAAATAACAATAATTTGTTCGATAAAAAAAATTGGTTTGTGTTTTATCTTTTCTATTTTTATTTCTCTGGAAACAATAGCATCATAAAATAAAAAACTAGATCAGGAGGAAAGAAATAAAAGAAAAAAATAGAACAATTCAGACCAAGATATGATCTGCTTAGACTTTTTCCTGAAGATTATATCCATGTTGCTAAATTGCACTGTGTTAGCTGTGTGGAAAGCCTGGTCTTTTTGCCTTTAAAACAGGAGAATGGTAGCTCTTCAAGTTTTGCCAGCAACAGAACTATTACAGAATGGAATTGATAGACCAAGTATCATACCTCTTGGTATGTACCTATCATTGTGTTTTTCTTCCCTAATCAACATGATTTTTCAAATCCATAAGGTCAATGGTCAAAGCTAGTTTTGACTGAATCCTTTCACCAAGAGATACTCAGCTATTCCTATGTTCTGCTTATTTGCCTGCTCCAAGTTCTTCCATAGAGTGGTAGAGGGAAGGAATTCTTCCATCATCTCCAGTTATCAAGTGTCTTTAGATGCCAAAAGGATGGATTTCACCTGTGCAAGACAAATTAAATAGTATCTTATTTTGGCAGATTTTTGATTCAAGGTACATGTCATATCCTTATATCTTTCTAGTAGGTACATCAAAAGAAAAATAGAATCCTTAGTAATTTTTAACCATTGTAATATCTCATAACCATATACATACGTATAGTACTATGTACACTACATATAGTAACTTGCTTCCAAATGAGTCCAGGTAATTTTACACATAGTGTCTGTTGTCTTGCTTAGTTAAATTATCTTACTGCACATATTTTAAGGTTATAAAAATATATTAGAAAGTAGATTTCATTTAAATATTTCTGTGTGTCAGTTACAAACATTGGTATGTTTTACTTTTGCAGCTTTAGAACACTGTTTATTTATAACCAGATGTTCCTTATACAGAAATGCAGGTAAAAAAGTTGGGGGAGGGGGAGGAGGGAGGGGGAGGGGGAGGGGGGAGGCCAGGAAAAGAGAAAATGCATTTTAAAAATATTTAAAACAATTAAAATCTAAATGAAAAACAGTACATTTTCTGAAGTGAAGGTATAGAACATGCCCTATGAAAATTAATACTGATAATCATGCAATAGAATCTTTCCCTAATCAAATTAAGGCTAATTTATTTCCCTACTCAGCTTTTTTCATCATATAAATCAAATATGGAATTATATTGTTAAGACAATATATAAGTATACCTGCATATATTACAATGAAAATTACTAAGCCTGATCCTTAGAACCTTTTTTTCCACTTTAAAAAGGTGTGACTTCACTAGATATTAAAAGAGGGAAAAGGCCTTCTGAAAAATACAGAAAAGTTAAATAACCACATAATTTATAAAATGCAAAGTGGAAACGTCTTTTGCTGGTGATGAATTGGTATACAAGCTTTTAAAGGAATCTTTGATCAGATCAGAAGAGGTGGGTGTTTCTTATATTTCTATTCAAATTCTCAAGTGACAGGAAGGGCAATTAGGGAAGTTGGATGATTTATTACTTCAGGGGTGTAATAGACAAAATCATTCTGACAAAATTAAAAACATGGAACTGAACTAAAATATCTAGTTACTTGAGGCAGATAGAACCATGCTCAACATTTGCCCAATTTGAACTGTATTAAAAAGGCTGATGAGAAATAAATAATAACAATACATACTGCAACCTTCTGTCTTCTGCTTTAGCTCATGAAATTATTGAGACTTTCTAACTAAATAGATGCTTGTTGCAGAAAAAATCTAAAGGCATGTTCATATATATCGCCAGTGGCATACCTGAACTATAGCTGTGAAGGTTTCCTTGGAGGAAGTAAAGGAGTCAGAGAGAGAGAAAAGTTGAGGAGGAAATGCCCACAGAAAATGAAAAGAGCAGTTATGAGACAGTGGACAGAGACATAACTCTCCCTTTGGGATTCCGATAATGCAGGAGGTGCCAATGATGATTTTCACCATGCTTTTTAATTAGTATTCTCTTTTCAGTGGAACCTGCTCAAGCTCCCCGTTGATTATTCCTATTTCTGATGACATTACAACTTGTTAGAACATGTTGTTTATTTATTGGTCATTAAGTCCCTATCACACATATTATTGGATATTGTTTATAATGAATTTCAGTGACTACTGTTCATTTTGTGTGTATGTGTGCTATGCTTGGCTTTCTAGAGTATAAAATAAAATCTGCAAAACAAAAATTAAGATGGATTAAGAGGTGTGATTCTCATGTCACTGATAGCTGCTTCCCATGAGGACCATGGCAATAATCCTCAAATTTGCAGGTATAAACCCATGTGACCAATAGCATCAAACTAGCATGGGAACACATGGGAATTCTGCCACAGAGGCTCTCAAAAATCACTGCAGCCATGGTTTACACAAAAATTTGCAGGGATGTAAATAGGAAGCTCTCAGTATTACTAAAACTAAGAGACTTCAGACACTACACAAATTACCCTTTGTCTTTTTATTAAATTATCAAAAGCCACTTTTGTATTTGTTAGCTGCCAATGTTTTGTGAGGATGATTTGAGTGGTTATAAAAATAGTAGAAAATGACATTAAACTTCTACTCTAAATAAATGAGCCTCCCACACACCCTGCAGACCTCTTAAAAATGTTTGCAACAGCACATGGAATTATTGAATGGTTTGAGTTAGAAGGGACCTTAAAGAATGTCTAGTTCGAACGCCCTGCTATGGGCAGGGACACTTCCTACTAGACCAGGCTGCTGAGTATGAAGCATGCACAATGTTGACTTCATTTCTGCAACAGCTAAGAAATATATGGTAAGTAGAAACTGATCTTTTAGTAGCTGGAATTTATGCTCCTCTGAAGGCAAAACCCAAGAATTTAAATATTTAAACTGAAATAAATAAAGCTGCATTGTAGATTGAAATAATTATATAGCCGTATTAAATATCATCTAGGAGAGCTTGGAAAAGAAACTGCAAATATTGAAACTGCAAAATTGAATGGTTGCAGAAATGAAAAAATTACTATTATGCTATAGTCAGGAGCATAAACCTCATCACACTGCAAAAATAGAGTAACACAGTGTCACTGAGATACACGAGAACAGTTTCATGCCAATAATTCAGATTAACTTTAACTTATAACTGAAACCAAAGGCCAAAACTAACAATGGGAATAATTATGATGACATTCCAGTGATGTTTAACATGTTATAGGTTTGGTGTACTCCTTGAGGATATTACCACTACACGGAAAAGGACAATGACCCAAGGCACACATGTAGCTATGCACACATGGGAGGACTGTCACTCAAGGGTACCCAAAATATCAGTTCAGCCCACTAAAGGTTTGAGTAATCACTCAGAGATATGCAGCAGAAAACAGTCACTTGCCCAGGGAGGGCTGGTGAGGGTGCTAAATTCTATGAAGTCTCCCTGGACCTCCCTGGCTGCGACCCCTCTCTGTCCACAAAGATGTCCTGCCCACCTCATTTCTAATTCCAGGGGTTGTGGAGGTGGGAAGTTGTGGTGCTGTGCTGCGAGGTGTGAAAGAAGGGCAAGAGAGGCTGGCAGCTGTCAAGTATTGGCCAAGGGCAGCTGTGTGGGGGTCCTCCTGCCACAAAGAGGGGAGCAATATCTAACATTTTTGTTAATAACAGCTTGTCAGCAAACCCTTTGTGATGTTTCAGTGAAGAACACTGTATCCACTGATCCACACTATTTACTAAAATGCTTATCATGTTTCCTAGAAGAATTCTGCACTTTGACTATGACTTTCCTTAACAGGCACAAACAAAAAATATTTTAAAACCCTCTGAACTTACATGTTTGGTTTCTGAGCCCATTATAATTATCTTTGTGAAACAGTCTATTGTCAAAATGATGACAGTATCCCCTTCTAATCAGGTCAGTTTTTCCAATACATGCACGTGAGCCACCTAGAGAAGACCTTAGGAATCATATAAATCATATCCTCATTAAGCAAATAAAAAATATTGCACTTGTGATACTTAGTGTCAAAGTTGTGTTTTTTTCTTGCATTTTCTTAAAATTAATCTGTAAGACTTGACAAACATATTTATTCCAAGTGACCCTCAGCTTAGCTCAGTTGGTTAAAACTTGGTTGTAATAATGCCAGGGTCATGGGTTCAATTCCCTCTGTAGGTTGTTGACTTAAAAGTTGGACTTGATGATCCTTTTGGGTCCCTTCCAACTCAGAAAAGTCTGTGATTCTGTGATAGGACATAATGCAGTGGTTTTTCAGATAGTGTTTTTCATCCTTTTCAGTAAATATATTGATTTTAAATGTAAATTAAAATTTAAAAGTATTCATAAAGTCATAAACAGGAAGAATAGCACAAAGAAAAGGTAGAAAAATAGTGAAGCTCTGAAAATAGCAATAAAATAAAAAATAAGGAAGTAATTAATGTAAAAAGATAACAAATAAATAAATAAATATGTCTTAAATAAAAAGAATGAATGCCCCATAAGGATCAGCTTTTTTCTTCTTCCGTGATGCCTAAATGAGAGGAGACCCTTTTAAAAAGAAAAATCCCTGGCTAATACCATATTGGTATGTACAACCAGAGCCTAGAATAAGAAGTTCAAAACAGCAGGTTAAATAATTTACATTCTGCCAGGGTGAAGCGTATCAGTAACTACAGAAAACACATTTAGTCTTCAGGAATCCATGTCAAAATAGTATTGAACATTTGAGTCAGTATTATCTCAAAAGTGAAAAAATTAGGTGTTAAAACAAAAAATATACACAGCTAAGTGCAGCTGTAAAGGTAGCCTGAGTAACCCAGTCATCATTCAAGCTCTCTCTTTACAAAGCACTTTGAATACAAACAGTTCAATTGCCTATGCGTGTGCCTTGTAGACATTTGCCTCTATAAAATAGTTCATTTCTAGAAAGTTATTAATTACTTAAGAGATTTTTTTTTTTTAAATTGAATTCATAGAATATCTACTGCAATAGGGATGTGACCAAAGACTGGGCTTCCTTAGTATTTGTGAGTCACTGGGGTAGCAATCAGTACAAGGGTGGTGAGTTTCGTAGGGTTTTAAAAACAAAAATGGTGCAACACTCAAAGACAGTTTTTAATTAATCTATGACAATTGATGTATTGATTTCTCATAAGGCAAAAAATTAAAGAAAATGAAAGCCTATTTGAGGAAAGGATAGACATAGCCAAAACAGAAAGAATTACAGCAAACTTACTTTATTTTTTCCAGATATGGAGTATCCAAACAAATCACCAATGATCTTGAAAAGTATTTTGTCCTCTTATATATACCAATCATACATGTTGCAGTTATGGAGGAGATAAAAGATGATAAATAGACTTTCAGGATGCATCTTGATTCTTATTTTACTTAATTCAGATAGCTTTTGTTTTCCACAAGCTAGCATTAAAAAGACCAGCATTCTGTGAGTATCTGACATATAATGCTTGAGTAATTTGATTACCCTACATTATTAATGGAAAAAAAAGCAAGACCCCACAACAGTTTTATAAAACCCTTTTTACCAGTGAACATAATTGTTCAAATTAGTATAAATTATGTTCTTTGAAATACCAGAACTGAAATAATGGTATTATTGCTTTTGCACCTTTGAATTCAAATGAATTATTTCACTGTCTCGAATCTTCTATTTGAAAACATTAATTATGTGTTCTCAAAGAGAAATTTGTATTTTTATTTTATGCTATATGCATTTCAAATTATTGAATAATAGTTTTGATCTGACTTTCTGATAAGGTTAAAACATAGCTGATACAAAAAGAACAAAGTATTTTGTATCTTGCTACATTATATTAAGTGTAATTGTGTCATAATACTGGAAGTTGCCTCTCATCTAATTCTCTCTGGTATGCAGATCAGTTTCAGTACAGTGTAACAATGACAAATAAATGAGGGGGTTTTATATGCAATGTTCATTCAGTCACCTTTTTGTCACTTGATGGACAGCGCTTTCTGTATTCATATGATCTGAAATTATTTAAAACTACTTACATTGAATTCACAAAGAAGTTTTTTGAAAATTGTAGACAATTATTTTGTTTTGTTTAAAATGCATATATTAACAAAAGAGAAATCAAATCAGACATGAAAACATGAAATAATTTAAAAGGAATTATAAATTTGTTAAATCAGTAACAATGGAACATCATATCCTTTTTTTCCCCAGATTCCTTAAAAATGACCCAGAGAAAGTGATAGTAGGACAGTAAAGTCGGGTTTTTCACATAATATATCATAGAATATTCTGAGTTGGAAGGGATCCAAAAGGATCATGGAGTCCAGCTCTGAGGTGAATGGCCCATTTGTCCTTTCTTAATTTATTTAGAATGCTAAACCCATTCCACTGTAATAGAGTTGACCTTAGATTAAAAGTCTTAGAATTCAGATATCTGCTCTACTACAAAATTCCTGAATTTGCCTCAGCAGGTTTGTTGAAACACCACTGCCAGCTTCTTTCTTTCCTCCTATCAATCCTCACCTATCAAACAAGTTCAAAGTAAAGAAATAGATGCTAAACATTTCAGATCAGTTAGTTCTTGACAGAAGAACAAAAGTTTATTAGAGATATCTGGATTTAAACACAGGTGGAATGCTTTCTAAAGTAGCTGTAATTTCAATTTAGTGATGAAGTCAGACTCTTAATTTGTAATTATTTAACTATTACCATGTTGAGCTGGCAAAATGCCAAATACCCATCACAGAGAGTCAAAGTTTCCCTCTCCCCCAAGGGAAAAGGGAAAGAAGGGGGAAAAAATCCTTAAAACTTAGAGTGGCAAGGTTTTTACATTTACACAGAAGAGAGAAAACCAAAACCAAACTACAATATAACACAAACATACAAATGTAAACTCCACACAAGTCACCCACCCAACAACACATACCTTCACCACCTCAGCTGACAAAAAAAAACCCAAAAAGACTCCCCCAAAAGGACACCTGGCAAGAGAGGATAAAAAAACAATGACCAAAAAAAATGTTTACTTCCTGAACCAAACAGCTGTGAAGTGGTGGCAAGGCCCAACGCTACTGGCATGGTGATAATGTGCGCTCAGAGTCAGCCATGAAGAAGACTGATCAAAGCCTCTCCTACATCTGTTTTTTATACTTTCTGTGATGTCAGATGATATGAAATATCTCTTTGGTTGCTTAAGTCAGGTGATGGTTGTCCCCTTTAATCTACATAAAATTATCTGGGCCTGCTAAACTGAAGCCTACTAAAATTAAGGTCTAAACTACCACACCATGGTAACAAACTTATCTCTTTTAACAACACAGTCACTACTTCATTGCAAGGTTATGAAGAGTTGGATGTAAAGACAGTGGAAGCTCATTTCTAACAAAAATAGCTATAAATCTGAACAATAATAAGAAAACAAAAAAAATAAAGAAGTATTATTACTTGAAAGTCTCTTTGTTAGTTGTTGTGGGTTAACTCCAGTAGGCAGCTAAGCACCACACAGCTGCTTGCACACTCCCCTATTGGTTAAATTTATTAAAGCAAAAGCTGTATGCTCAAGAAAAACAATGTAAGGAATTCATTCACTACTTCCCATTGTGGGCAGGTGTTTAGACATTTCAAGGAAAGGAGGGTTTCATCATGCTTTACCTATTACTTGGGAAGACAAATACTATAACTCAGGATATTAACATATTCTGAAAGGCCTTATCCCTGGCCACAAATGCCTCTCAGGTGTCCCTGTTCCCATGTGGACTTATCCATAGGTCACAGTTCCTTTGACTGGAATTCTCATAGAAGTTCCAGCCTGTCCAGTACAGCAGCACAGGAGGAGCAAAAATGCCCTGTCCATCTGCTAGCCAAGGCACATTGCTATTGCTGTTATCACAATGTTCCCAGGCATGGCATAGTAAGATGATAAGTACTACAGGAAACAGCCAAAGTAGCCACTAACCAGCACTAGATTCTAATATGTGATGAGGCATGCAAGGTCCATGGCAAGCACAGGAGCCTGTCAGTTAGTAGCAGAGCAGTTATACCAGCTATAAATTCAGCCCAGCACTGTCAAATCTGTCATTATCACAAACCCTTCAAGACTCACTTTGGCTGCCTAAATGGACCACTGTGGCTTGATGGCAGTAGGCAGCTCAGCACCACAGAGCTGATTGCTCATGCCCCTCACAATGTAATGGGGAAAAGAATCAGAGTGGTGAAAATGAGAAGGTAGAAATTTAGACAGTTTAAAGGATTACACAAAACCTGTGCACAACAGCAAAACAAATTAAGTAATTTAGATGCTTCTTACCATCACCAGACAGATGATCAGCCATTTCAAGGAAAGCAGTTTGCCACTTGTAACAGTGGCAAACAAATTTGAGCAAAAAGATGTCATAATTCAGGATATCACCTCCTTCCTCTTTTATCCCCCCCATCTTTTATTGGTGAACACAACATCACATGTTATGGGATATCCCTTTGGTAAATTTGACTCAGCTGTCTCAGCAATGTCCTCTTCCAGCTTCTCATGCATCCCCAGACTACTTGATGGCTGGACAGTATGAGGTGATGTAAAAGTCCTTGACTTAAAGTAAGCACTGTTCAACAATAACTAAAACATCAGCGTATAATCTACACTGTTTTGGTAATTAAATATCCTCCTGTAGCTATTGCATGCTAATTTCTGGTACCACAATATGTGAAATAATTTGTTCATATAGATTATAAAATAATAGCAGTATTTGAAGAAACATGTAACAATTAATTCCAAAAAGTTGTTTAAATTCCTTTTTAAGGACCTGAGGTCTTCAAGAGAAATAGCTGTTTCTATCATCTTCATAGCATACTGGTCATGCCTAAATGTTTTAGTGTGTATTTTGTGGATTTTTAGAATTTTAAGGATTATGTAGGTTTCCCTGCATTGCTCACATATTAGAGATCATTAGGCACTTTCTCACAGATTCTTAAGTTATGCCAAGGACACAATGTTTTGAAGAAGCCAGCTGCAAGATAGCTTTGAGATAAAACAGTGGAGAGGGCCTAGAGCCCTTGGAGCCTCTCCAAAGGACAGTCTTTGTGGGTGGACACCAAGGGATATTGGTACCCCTAGTTGGCTATAGATATCCTATATGCTAATAGTTGGAGGATTATAAAAACTGTAACATACTTGATTACATGTGTACATGTTTCGTGTGTTGCACTTTAAAACCTTCTAATGAAAGTACTTATCTATCTTTCTTCACTAATGTTGAGTGCCTATTTGGCAGGAATATTAGGCATCATTGGAAAGCTGCATTGTATTTCTGCAGTAAACATGATTCAGAAAAGATACACTGTATGTTCAGCTTGAATGATATTCAACATTTCTATATGCACACCTTTGAAGGTAATTTTTTAGCTGTAAATGGGTAATTCAGCTAACACGGGTGAGGTTTAGAAATTTGTTGTAGTATGTAATGGATTTAAATAAGAGATTCTACATATTATCTTGACTTGTTTTTTTTCTATTTTTGCCTTCTCAGAGTTTGATTGATACACAGGCTTCCAGCTTGCATCTTGCGCTGAAATTTCTTCTTGGGTAGAATCAAAGCTTTGTTATACACTCTTACAAGCTATTATGAGAAGAATGGGTATTTTAGGTATAAACGTATCAATGTAAATAATAGTATTTGTGGAAACTGCAGTGCAGTTATACTCCAAGTACCAGTCAAAGTGGAGGTTATAGAGTATTCTCATGTAATCTTTTCAATAAGACTTGAAACATCATATGAAGTGATAACAGATACACTAGATATAGTTAAATTGCTAGCATGAACCATTGGTGAATTCACAAGAGATAGTTTTAGAATGTCTGTCCAGTGAAATCTATAACTCCAACTTGTATTCTATACTGCTTTTTACAACTGAGAGAAAGAGAATGAAAATGGAATCTGTTACAGTGAGGAGAGGGCAAAAAAAGAATGAGCGTCACGCTTTTAAGTCTTAGAATTGTAGAATGATAGAATGGTTTGAGTTTAAAGGGACCTTTAAAAATCATCTAGTTCCAACCTCCCTCAACGGGCAGGGACACCTTCCACTAAATCAAGGTGTTCAAAGTCCTATAAAATGTGGTGTTGAACATTTCCAGTAAAGGGGAATCCACCACTTCTCTGAGTAACCTGTTACAGTGCCTCACTACCCTTTTAGTCTGTTATCTTTTGTCCTGTCATTTTGCTCTTCATTGAAAAAAAAAATCAATCTTAATCTTTCTTTAAATATTGAAAGGCCACAGTAAGGTCTCCCTGGATTCCTTTCTTCTAGATATTACCCAATCCCTTTTTCTTCCTCATCTCAAAGAGGAATTCCCTATTTAGCTAAACTGGTATTCTGCACCACTTACTGGGCTTGCAACACAATGGGATTGCGATCTTCCATTCTTTTAAATAGTGGTTCTTCAAAACTGACCAACACTCATGGACTACTGAATCCTCAAAAGCAGATTCCCAGGGGATACAGCTAAAGATTCTTGATAACCCTGGTGCTCAGGAGTAGAGGGCTGCAGAGCACAAAAGACATGTTCCCTGTTGCAGCACTGATATTAAGTGAACTCATGGTGATCTCTGAGAAATTCTCCCCTTTTACTTTCCCTCACTGCTGAGACATGTTTTGGAAAGCATTCCCTGCAGCAAGGTGCTCTTTGGTCATGTGTTTCACGATGTAAATGAAAATGATTGCTCATCACCAACTGCCAATGCACAGCCAGTCCCTGAAGTGTGTCTACTCCATCAAACTCTCTACTAGTTTTATTGCTGAACATGGTGCTATATGGTATAGAATGTTTCTTGGGTCAGTTGGAGTCAGCAGTGCCCCCTCCCAAGGAAGCACAGAGAGAAAGGAGAAAGAGAGGTGGGGAGAGAGAGTGACAGAGAAACAAATTAAATAGGAAAAAGATATCACCACTTTGTAGTTTACAACAGCATCCTGTTGTCCCCTTCTAGTCTTCTTGGTGATTGCAGACTGTAGCTGTTGAGTGGTGAAAGAAATAGTCCACAAAATTCCCATTTCATGAGGTTTATATTCTGCGGCAGCTGGGTGGAAACACGTCATGTACCTCCCCTGCATGATTTAATACTGGTTCATGGGAAATGAGTCTTTAACACCTTATAAGATGCTGCAGCTGTCCCTTACTGTAAATATTTGAATCAGTCATGGCCCATTATGGTCCATAATCCAAGATGAAAAGGTCAGGCCAAGTAGGAATCTCTTCAGTGCTCCCCAGAGCGGTTTTCACAGCAGAGTCATCATGTAAGGGAGGACTTTGGCATGAAAACAAGGACTATCCCATCTTGCAAGATTTGCCTCCTACCAGACTCTTCCATTTTCTGGAAATCCATTTGAAGCTTCAGATATGCAGGCCCTTCTGTACCTGGGACACCCTCTGTACATCACTAGCAAAGCAGCTGTCCACTTGTTTGAGCCATCAGCACCAGTCTTCTACAGCACCTGGGCAGTTACTACAGGTGGTCAAATGTCAGCAGTTTAATCTTTTACCCTTGTGGACACATTCTTCTCCTTTCACCTGGGATAGTTGGACAATACTACCAGCTCATCTTACCTTAAAGTCCTTTTGCAGTCCAAATTATTTGACATAATCAGGGAAGGATTTGGTAGATAAGCAGCTGTTTTTTTGCAGTTTGCTAAAGTGGACAAAAGTCTTTTGCTGATCTTAACAATATTTAAACCATTAACCATTTCATAGGTCATAACTATGACCTTATCATAGATTCTTGTGATTTATTGTTTTTCTTTTGACTCAGTTGGTTTTAGTTTAAGTGGTGCCAGTGTCAGATAAGTAGTGTATTATTTGTAAAATAGTATAACTTTATATGAAGATAAGTGTATAAAGTGCTTTAGAACACCCTTGTAAGCATGAAAGAATGGCAGAGGAGTTTTAGAGAGTACTGTGTTAAATCAAGCCACAAATGTAGTTACTGTAAAGAGCTCTAACAAGAGCAAAGCCATAAAATCTACAGATTTAGCGAAAAATGTATGATCATACATACATATATAAATATATAAGTTAAAGTTTGTTCTAAATATCAATTATTATCTTTTGCCCTACCTTTGAATTTATGATGTAGATAATTTTTGGTTACATTAATGTACTGAATGGAACATTGTCCTAGAGCTGATTGTAGGTTACAATGTCTTTGGTGCATGATTTAACTGTCATTTTTACTTCCTTTAAATCACTAAGACTGAAATTAAACCTGCTTTTTTTCAGACATAACTGTGATAGTCTAGCTTACTATCTAAGTTTGAGGGGCAAAATCCAAAATGTTTACCCACAAGTGGAGGAGGGGGGTTTCCTCCACATAATCACGCCACTCTTTATCAAATTTAAGAAAAAGGAACTTTAATCAGACAATGAATACAAGAAGGATAACTGTTCTTAACTGATATATATATGTAGGTATAGGTATAACTATAAACAGACCAGAGCAAAACCGCTTCTCCAACGCCACAGAAAAAAAACCCAAAAAACAACAACAACCACAACAACAACCCCCACACCAGCAAGTTTCCTCCTGGAGAAGAGTAATACTTATGAGCAGTATCAGTGTAACAATCCGTCTGGCTGCAGGAGAGCTCCCAGGCCCTCTCCAGCGAGACAGATGAGCGATCAGCACTCAGATGAATTCTGTCTCTCCCTCCATGTCCGTCGTCCCAAATTAAGAAGGAAAAAAAACTGGAAACGATGAACCGCTGCATGTCCTGGAAAAACAGCTGCAAGTTGTCTCTCCCAGGTCGCTGTCCCAGCCTGGGCAGGCAGGCCATGATGCTGCAAGTAGCGGTGAGACTAGAGCAGAGGCCAGGACCCCAGATGCAGGAACCACGAGAACAAGCCGTGGTGAGGAGAAAAGAAGTGGCTCAGCAAGAAGCAACAGCAGCAGCCAGCAGCAGGAGCAGGAGAAAAAGCTTCCCTCCTCCTCAGCACACATACACACCGCTCCTGTGTTCCACCGAGCTAAGAATGGAAAAAATGTCCCCAAAAACAAAAGAGACAACCTGCCCCCACCCAAACCATCAAGAAGAAAATGGTAGCAGTTAACTACTTTCCTTTGTTAATTAATGGCTTGGGTAGTTAGTGGCAGGGGAGAGAATTTACATAATAATTCCAAACTACAACAATTACCCATTAACATTGACCTCAACAACATATTTTAAATGTCTTTTAAAAATCATATTCACCTTGTTGTCTAAAATCTTATCATGTAAGAAATATTTTTAGTCTACTCTATTGAGAGTTCATATAATATGTGATTTACTCAGGTACAGGTTTTAACAAATCTCACTTATGTTTCAGTTCAGGATTGAGGGAAAAAAATCCAGGTTTTCATGCTGACAGTGTATCCTATCTTTTTTTGCTGTACTAAATGTAGGCATATATATAGGTTAATAGCTAATCCTCTCTCCTTTCTATCCATTATTAACCCTTTCCGATACTTATCCAGTTATCACCACCTCCCCCCCACCTCCTTCTGTTTTTGAATACTCAAATACTGTGTGTGTGTATATATATATATATATATATATATATATATATATATATATATATATAATGTATTTATTGGTATTCTTGTGAAGCAGTTGATGTAAAACTGATAAACTCTCAAACTTTTGATAACTCAGAAAAAAAAGATAACACATCTTTACTTCAATTAGTTACTTGTGAATATTTGAGGCAATACTATTCAGGCAATCATTCATTTAACTTTAGTCTGTCTCTTTGACAAAGAACCTTGTATTCATTGAGTTTAATGATTGTCAAAACCTAGTCTTACCTGCTCTGCAGATGTATAAAGATCACAACAGTGGTTTATTAGAATTCTATAATACACAAGGACACAGAGACTTTATCCTCTAAATTTCTCTACTATATTATCATAAAATCATAGAATCAGCTGGGTTGGAAAAGATTTCTGAGATCATCAAGTCCACCCCTTGATCCAACCCCACTCTGATTACTAGATCATGGCACTAAGTGCCATGTCCAGTCTCATCTTAAAAACCTCTAGGGATGGTGAGTCCTCCACCTCTCTGGGCAGGCCATTCCACTCTCTGGGCACTCCTCTGGGCAGGCCTGACCACTCTCTCCATAAAGAATTTCTTTCAGATATCCAACCTAAACCTCCCCTGGCAGAGCTTGAGCCCATGCTCCCTTGTACTATTGCTGGTTGCCTGAGAGAAGAGACCAACCCCACTTGGCTACAACATCCCTTCAGGTTGTTGTATAGTGATAAGGTCTCCCCTGAGCCTCCTCTTCTTCAGGCTAAACAACCCCAGGTCCCTCAGCCTTTCCTCACAGAAGGTGTGTTCAAGTCCCTTCACCAGACTTGTTGCTCTTCTCTGGACCCACTCCAGCACCTCAATTATAGATTACCACAAATAACACATGACTCACCACTACCAAGTAAACAATCACAAAAGTAACCACCAGCAAGTATACCTATGACTAATAAACTAAATATATATATATCAAATTATTACAAATTACTACCAGCATTCATTGATATAATATCAATTAAAAGTATGACAACAATCAGTAATAACAGTAATCAATCATTTAGCAACTGCCAAGTAGGCAAATACCATAACATAAACTGACTGTTACTGAAGCAACTTATACACAATATAACATCAGGTATAATAGAGTACTAATAAGGAGATAAATATCTCATCACTATCAAGTGAATTAGACAGATTTCAGAAGAGGACAAACAATCCCAAAGGGAAGGACAAGCAGATACCAGAGGAGGATCCAACCAACCCAGCTGTCAAACGACAAAAAAAATGAACACCAAAAGTGGGGTACAATAAGATAACACACAGAATTTCACTTCAAAGATCATCTGTGTCTCAGAGTCGGCAGCCAGACAGGTGTTCTTGGTGGAAGTCCAAGATTTCATAAAAATTTAATGTGGAGAATTCAACTCATTTAAGAAATGGAAAGTAGGTTTCGGATGAGGAATTTTCAGAGATGCACTCCATTTTGGATGAAAATTAAAGCCTTTTTATAACACAGATATGTAAGTGGGCATAGAATATACTACTCAGAGCAGGCAACTTTCAATTTTGATTCTTTTAAAGTATTAACAGAAATTTTTCAACCTATAACAGCTAATATATGATGGAATTTTCTGTTCCTTCAGATCAATTTTATTTTTCCAGACAGTTTTCCACCTTTTCAGGCAATAAGTTGCTGTTACAGTGCCTTGTTTTTGTGCTTCTCAGTGGTATCTCAAGTTGTGTCAAGTTTCTATGTACCCAGTTCTACTTCAAGGACATTTATCACTCCCAGGCCTAGTTCCCAGGCTGCCAGTTCCAGCCTGGGAGTCTTTTCTCTGTCAGTACATTTCAACAGTCATTTTCTTTTGCTCAGTAAGTTTCACCTTCTAACCAGGCCACCTTTGCAGCTGCTTTTGTCAACAATGAGGCAAACCCACTAAAATAATGGGTTTTAAAATTATAAAGCTTTCCTTTAATTAAGGATCTGATGTTTCTCAAAAGCCCTTTGACTATGACAAGAATAAGAATACACGTTGTCATGTATCAGAATATAAAAGATGGCCTCAGATAACATTTTGATTTTAACAAATTCTTTTCAGAATGTGTAATGATGTCCACCAGAAGAGAGGTGTGTTGAAAATTACTGGTAACATGCTGGCAACCTACAAAATTTAGAACACATCTATTGTGCTTATGTTGATTTTTGTTTTTAAGGATGCTCTTTGTTTACATTTTATTTTATTTGTACAATTTAAATTTTAAAAACCTAATTGCTGGTATCCTGGTGACTGTGTATTAACACAAATTCTTCGAGTGTGCTAGAAAGACATCTGTTTTCTTTTGTCTTTCTTGTTCTCTCTGTTACCAGGGATTCTTCCAGAAGCAGAAAGTGGTTGCAGAGTCTTTCATTTTTTTCTGCCCCATGTGAAAAGGAATTAAACACTGCTGTTGGCTGACTGCTGTCTCTTAGCCACAAGTACACAATTTGGGCCTTAGTCTCTTTCAGATTCCTTTCTTTGTGATTCATTGTTGTCCCTAGGTGCCATTGCTGACACTGGCTTGCCTGTGGCTATACATTCCTTATACATATAGTTTGACACACAAACTATTGTCTGTCACAGGCTTGTTCTTCACTAACATTAACTACAGTTTGTCCTGTTGGAAAGGTACAATGTACCTCCAGCTTCCTTTTATAATTCTGTGCAGTCTTCACCAGCATTTTTGTATTTCCTTTTATTTAGGAAAGATTAAATTTATGAAGAAGCAAAACTGTTCTAAGATGCATATGGGAATAAAGTACATAATATAAAATGGGATTTTCTTTTTTACACTTCGGGGTTTTTGACAGTACAATTTCAGTTTGTTCAGAAAACTATTATGAAGCATAACCTAGTTGTATCATTGGTATTAATATTATTAGTGCAACTTGACTAGATATGAGTTTGCAAATTTACAGTGTGTTAAGATAATGAGATAATATTTTCAAATTGAACTCACTTCATTAAAAGTAAAAATTAAGACTACTGACTGGCAAACCTGGTTCTCACTAATATATTAACAGTATAGGAGAAAAGAAATAAAAAGGGAGACATTCCTAGGAGAAATATTCACACAAAAGCCTCTACTAAGCATTTTTAGAGTTTTAGATCTGTCAGGGAATTGGTATTATGTGAGAAATTATATAGCAATGAGGTATTACAAACAAATCAAATTTTATAAAAATAAAATATGTTTCAACCTTTATTTCATGTTATGTGCTGGGTTTTTCATTAGTCTGGAATAGAAACATAAAATTAGTTCATAATTTTTCTTTTAAAAATTCATTTAAATTTGCACATTTTCCCCTAAACATAATCTCATTTAGATATTTCTCTAGCCCTAGTTATCATATCATTTCAACAGAGTTATTATTATTTTTTACTCTTTTTTATTTTTTAATTTTCTTTAATGTGGAAAAATATAAAATTCAGAAGCAATGAATATTTATTGCATTAAAAAAATTGTCAAATATGGCAATGGATTTGTTGGTATTCTAAGCTGTCTTCTCAATTATTTTCTATTACGTTATTTAACTTTTTTGGAGAAAAATAAATATTAGAAACAGAGTGTCTTTTCACCCACCAATAAATGAGTTTGTATACAAGAGAGTCCTCAATGACATTTTCTTTTCATTACCAATGTCTAATTAGTCCATTGAACTTGTCTAAGTGTGTTGCTGTTGTCACGCTTGAGTACTCTTGAAAAAAATCAAGTAGCAAGCATACATGTTTGATGTCTCTTAATTAGGTAACATTGTACTCACTTGGAATAATTGGACTGGAAACATATAATTATTTATTATTCTGAAAGTGTTAGAGGTACTAAGTCTAAATGCACCTGTTTTTTGGTTTGTTTTTCTTTTTTTTTGGTAAGTTGATTACAATTAGGCTTTGGCTGAAAGAATGTCTTGCAAAAACTAGAAAATCTAAGCACTTGCATGTGGCAAGGGTAAGGGAAATATTGGCTCTAAACAGAAGCAGAACAGTTGATCGAAGGCTTCCTAACACTGGTTCTACTAAGACCAGGTAATAAATTGCTTTCGCTCATGCAGATGTCCTCTTGTCTTGCCTTCACTTCCTCCTCCGTATGTTCATTCATTAAAATTCCTAAAAGAAAGTTACTAAGCATCAAATAAATAGAGGCATCCCTTCTTGCAACAATCACTTCTAGACGTTCCTTTTCTGTTCTCAAACTCATATCCTCTCTTTTCTCTTATGGCATTTCTCCTACTGCTTTTACTTTTCACTTTTGTTTTAGTTCGTCCCATTCTTCTTTCTCCTCATTCTTTCTTTTCACTGTACATATACAATTATGATCAACATTATTTTTATGGCACTGAATCACTTTAAGCATACATCCAGTGTACAGCTTTTTCTAGTCTACATATGTAGATTGTATGTTGTTTGAGCAGTGTGATCTATATGCACTCCGTGTATAGAGTGACTAGAACAATAAAATTCCACTTTTACTAATTATTAAATTTTATTATTAATATGATTTAATATGAACAAAATGTATATGTTCAAGTAAAAACATAAAAGCAGGTACAAGTCTTAGTAGTCAAACATACAGCTAATTTAGCTAAATAAATATTAGAAATTATGAAACCTTGAACCTGATTCAGCACTGGTAAATTACTAAATCTTCAGTTACTTTAGTGTAGGTGTGACACTTAGGAATATAGTTTAGTGGTGGACTTGGTAGTGTTATATTATCAATTAGATTCAGTGAGTTTAATGGTCTCTCCAACCTAAAAGATCCTATGACTCTATCTTTAGTTTACTTTACCTCTTGAACTGAAAAATTGTGGAAGTCATAAAAATATGACTGTAATTTCAAGTCACACACAAAAGAGCATTACTAAACCAGAAACTACACATCTGTGGAAGGAACAAGAGAAAAAAAAACAAGAAAATATCCCTACAGGTTAGTGTTACCTAAATTTCAAGAAAGTATTAATGAATCTGTCATTGTGTATTGGGCTGAAGCTTATGCATTTTATTTAAGTTCCATCTTTGCTTATTAGGTACTCTTCTTCATAAAGGTACTCCAAATACACTGCAATGTACCTTTCCAATCATAATGTGTTCATTTTAAATTTTTTTAAGGTTTTGTTTGTTTGTTTGTTTTTCCCCAGATTGGAAATTGTTATATTTCACTACTTTAACTTTGGGATATACCTGGGAGAGCTTATTGCTGCCTTTCAATAAAAGGGGAATTATAAGAAGACTGGCAACAGGACCTTTTGGTAGGACCTCTAGTGGTAAAACAAAGGTTGATGGATTTAAACTAAAAGAGACGACATTCCAATGAGCTATAAGATAATTTTCCAGTGAAACACCAGAACAGCTTGCCCAGAGAGATGGTAGATGTTCCATCTCTGGAAGTGTCAAAGGTCAGGTTGGACATGGCTCTGAGCAATCTGACTTCTCTGATGTCCCTGCTCATTGCAGGAAGATTGAACTAGGTCAGCTTCAAATCTTCCTTTTCACTTAAACCATTTTATGATTCAAAGTAAAGTTTGTGGAAAAATCACAAATCCCAAACTAACTGCTAACTGGTTCCTAGAGTTGAATAGATCATATATTATATACTATGTATGATACATATGTCTTACATAGTAAAATCTACACCACATTACACATTGTATATTATTTATTATTTTCTTCTGTTAAATTTAGATAATTCATTTCAATTCATGTATGAGTAAAGGCAAAAAGTATTTTTGTGTTGTACATAACTCCGAATAAAGATGATCTGATGCTCATGACACTTATAAAGAGATGCTCTTAAAGGACTGAAATGAGGTTAATATGAACTTTGCTTTTGCAAAATATTTTTAAAATGTGTTTATGGACATTTTCATACAGTTTTACATAGTTATACATAGCCTGTGCATCTTCTGCATTGATGTTTTATTTGTTTTGTGTTATGTGGTTTGGGGTTCTTTGGTGTTTCTCTTGTTGTTTTTGTTTTTTGTATTTTCCTAATTCATTGTGAAGCATTTAAGAGAAGCCGAAAATTCACAAATCTGAAGATTGTAAACGTGCTTTTCTTACATTAGAGGTAACTAACAGTCAACAGTCTTTGCAAGTATTTATGGAAGGCACTTAGATTGTATTTCCCTGTGAAACAGTAACAGCTAAGGGCTTGATCCAGTATATGTCGAAATTCACAGTATCTTGCCTGTACTAGAATGACTTTATCCCTCTTCCCTAACTGAATTGATTTTAAGTCGTACAGCTGAATTGAGGACACAAACTTCATCAGCTTTATCTTCCAGCAGGTGGACTGCCTTTGCTAGTGAAAAAAGATCTGTTTGCAGATCAGATAAATACTAAAACCTCTCCTTATCTCAGGTTACCAGCAAGTCATAAAAGTAGTATAATTTATTTCTTATACCAAAAAAATACTGTGCTGAGTATGAGTCCCTGAAAAAATCTCAACGGGCATACTAAAATTCTCTGATAAATAAACCATGGACCATGTTTCTAAAAAAAAGGGAACAGGATGTTAGATTAAAGGGGTTTGAATAAATAAAAGGGCCATGTGTTTTAAAAAAGTTATTAAATGATGATACAATCAGGAATACAAATTTCACACCTACAGGATGGATCCTGTAGCCTTAAATCTATGCATCAGAAAAATATCAGGAATTCATGTTCACATGGATACTGAACACTATGAAACACTTTTCATAAGACCTCTTAGGCTGAATTTTTTTGTTTTTTTTCTATATTAGTAGAGGGATAAGATACATTAACATGGGATTAATGGCATAACAAAGGAACACAGGATCTGGTTCTAATGTCTGCATTTCAAAAAGAAACACTGAAAAACTGAGTTCAGAAGAGAGCAACAAAAACATTCTGAGAAATTGAGTAAGACCGCTGACTGCACAGGGTCTCAATATCCCAGGGAGGCTATTAGCCCTAGCAAGCCTCACCTGAACGCTACCCTAATACACACATATACAACCATACACAACTTTCCCCATGCTCAGGGGCTTGAGTTCAGCTGAGAGCTGAATAACTGGGCTGCTGCCTGAGCCCTGCTGTAGGTGTCCTGAGCTCCGACCCATCCTGACTTGCTGACTGCACCCCCCAGATTGATCTTTGACCTGACTCATCACCTCACATTTGTCTGGTGATGGTTGTGCTGGAGCGGGATGCACCACTGTGGCCACCCTGCTGTACTCCCCTCTTAGGATGACACTGCCCTGCCTGCCCTGGGGCCACCCTCCCACCAGCACACTCCTCCTTTAGGAGCAGCCCTGCTGCTGATGCTTCCTGACAGCTACTGCATTATTATTTGAGAGAAAGAAAGATATTATTTGTTTATCAAACTAGAAGAGACTTGACCAATATCTAAATGGACAGACATATCTGATTTTACTGAATATGTTGACTAAGGTATAAAACCCATAGAAATTCAGACTACATGCTGTATTTGTTTTAATTTCCTTTTTTTTTTTTTGCTGTTTTGTTATTATAGAGCAAGTCATAGGAACCACATACAAAATTATTTCATATTTTTATCAACTAAAATTATGATAGCCCCCTGAAAAGATATGTGGAAGCTCATGATTACTGTTTTGAGTGTGAAACCTCACTAAATCTTGTAGTCCTTCTTGGTCAGGATCAAACTAAATGGTTGTCATACTGTTATCTGCCCTCATAAAATCTATTAAATAGCTTTTATCATATAAGTAGTGTGGAAACTAAAATGACAAATTTGATTTAATCTGTCTATTCAAGGATAAGTGTGAAATTAATAATAAAATACAGAATTGTCATTCTCCTGGCTTACACATAGGTCCATTGAATAGATAAAGATATGATTACTATGTAGAAATTGCAGAAGAAGTTATAATGTAAATATGACAAAATCAACAGCCATTGCAAAGTGGACTGTGTGAAATCCAGATCAAGACAGACAGGCAAAATGGTCTACTCTTATAGCACTCAAATGAGATAAGAACTTAAACATGTATTTAATTTCATTTGTGTTCATAAAAATAAAATATTTAATCTTACATAATTTAGCATGTCTGACACTAAGTATATAAGCATTTGAAGTGTTCTTTCTTGAGTCAAGAGTTTACCCAGAGGAGTTAAGAAACCATCCCGGGTGTCTTTGTGAATAAGATCTTGTTCTGATTTGCCTAGTTACTTCCCATTAAATGTTTTATCCGTCTTAATAATTTCAACATTTCCAGATATAAAACACACAGACCACATTTACAAATGCAATTGTAAAAGATGTCAATAAAGCCAAGAGTGTGATTTTCCTATACACTAGACTGTCACCCATTTCTCACTTTTCAGTATTAGGCTCTTCTACTGGAGAAAAGAAAACCATCTCTAATATGCAACTAGAGTATCAAAGAGTATCAACTCAAACTCCTTTGCCCATAAATATTCTTGTTAATATAAGTCTCTGTTTTCTTCCTCCTTCATTGCCCAAGTATGCATGCTGCTGTGGCTTACAGCACCAGATACAGCAAATGTACTAAAAATCCCCATGTAAATTTTTTAAGTGGAATTTTACTGTCAATTCAACAAACAAAAAGACATAGTCTACATTTAACTGCAAAAAACATTCAAATAGAAACCTCCTAGGATGTCAGGATAAAAGACTGTCTTTTCTGTTGAAGGATTGTCCTCAAAAACATATCCATTTTCCTTCTTTCATGACTTGAAACTCTTTTGATTGCAGCAGGTAGGAATCAGATCCCTGAACTGATTGCCAGCCTCTATGTTTAGGTTGCTTGAAGAGGTGAGCCATGCGGTCTTCTGCTTCTTCTTGCATCCTAATATGCCAAAATAATATCTTGCTAAAATCCTGATTCTACAACATGATAGCTTTTACATTTGTCCTAGCTTTTACATTGGATAAAGGTAAGCTGTTTAAATTGGAAAGAAGGTGTTTTGGACAACTAATTTTAAATTTTATTTATTAAGAATTTATTGATGTTGCTGTTATTATTATTGTTGTTGTTGTTATTAATTAGAGGTTTCCATTAACCATTTTTTTTCTGGTTCCCATCCACAAACATTCAAAACTTATGGTGTCTTCAGAAATAAAAAAAAATCCAAAACCAAAACCAACCAACCAAACAAACAAAAAAAACTTCTCTGGGAGAAAAGAACAAAAAAAAAACAAACAAAGAAAAGATAGTAACATTCAATTAGGTAAACAAAATCCATTAATTTCGTATTAGGAACTGAGCAGTGGCTTACTGATCTTGTGGACTGTTGTGGAGTCAAGCACACTTAATTATACAGAAACACCCACATAAGTAATATTTTGCTCAAGTGAGACAGGGACTATAAAGATTTTTTGGAGAGTCCTGCTTTGATGCAGAAGTAACCTATCCCATTCTTTGACACTCTGTTGTTGGAGTCTACACCAGAGTACTGTGAAGACTATTAGGCGTCAGCTAGGATTTGCTGGTGATAGTGGCAGTGCTGCTCTCCGTTTTGCGAGCAATAAGTGTCTAATGATCTTCTTAGCTAGATGAAGGGGGTGAATGCAGGCAGAATTTCTATCCCATATGTCCTTGATCAAAACCAAATCTACAGCATTATAATTGATGTCAATGAGACTGCCCAGACATGGCTTTTTGCCTGTATTGAGGACTAAGAGCTCAGTCCCTCTAAGCCTCCTAGTCTGTGAGCTATTGTATACATGAGATTCAGTGACCAACATAAGACTCAAAAACATCAAAAAAAATTAGTCCATTACAGGAATGAAGGAGCTATGATGAGTCTTTTGCTAACATTTAAAATGGAAAATCAAAATTCCAGTATATAGCTGTTGTATTTTTCTGAAGGGAAAAAAAAAAAGAAATTACTTATAGAAATTAAGTGCTTATGTGATATCCAGTAGGGTTCCAATGATTACTGCTCTATTATCATTTCACTATAAGTACTTTTAAAGTAGAAGAGTTAATAAATATTTCTGACATTTAAAGCTTTGTTGAGCTGAATCTTGAGATGAAGGCAAAAAAAGAAAGTAGACATGCCATATTAGAATGACTTATTTTTCAGATCATAATGGTAATTAATTATTTTTAGAATAAGCTTAGTTGGGGCCTACTGCCATGTGAAAGTCAAAAAATCGTTTAGTAAATCTCTTATATATCTTTATATATATTTATGGGTTAGAAGTCAAATAAATAGTCTGCTAAGTAAATGTGTCAGTTTACCATGGATTAAGTAGAAAGGGGACAATCATAAAACACATTTAAAGAAAAGCAGGAAGACATATCTTGTTCTAATCAAATTATAAATTCATAGACTGGTGTACTAGCCAAGGCTGCAGAACCAAAGCATTGAAGCTTTTCACAAAACAGCTGGCACCCAGAGGGACTAGAGTACTGAGGAAAGAAGCTATCCTTGATGAGCTAAAGGGCCTTTACTTGATCTTGATGGGGTTTTTTCCTATGGACCCGCGGGGGAAGGGGGCGGGGGGAAGAGAGAAATTCAGTGTTAAGACAGTTTCGTTTTCTTATTGATGAGCCAAAGAACATATTATGTGCAAGTGTTAAAATTAAACAGAATTATAAGCTTCCATTAACCACTCAAAAAACTGAAAAGTTTCCTGTAATGTAGTTAATTTTGTGACACACTCTTTATACAATGCGATAAGTACATATCCACATATATGTTCACAAATTTTGAAATAATGCTGTCTGAAGCAATTATTTTTAGTATATTAAGAAAGAATTACAGAATAATGGTTCCACTTTAGTAAGTATAAGCAACATGAACTTTATCACATTCCTAGTTGAATGAGGTAAAAATTCACAATATGAAATTATTCTATTTCAAATAGTCTTCATCAGCTAGCAACACATGTTCACAGTTATATGTTAAGCAGTATAAATAACTCTCTGGATGTAAATGTAAGTGAGCTGCTATACATGTAAAGGGTAAATGTATTTATAAGTGGTCCTTCACCTGAGAAAATACAATTAACATACATAAAGATGCATATAATTTTTCAGAACAACCAAAGCATTCTGAAGGAATCCCATGGTGTAAATTATCTTGTTTACTATCAAACTATATTATGTGAAACATGTTGTACCTATGTCTTGTAGGCCAGGAGCATAGACAAAATGTTTGAAAAGACCAAAGATATTCCTGAATAAGGGTGGTATCCCAAATCGGCATAGAGGAAGGGGAAAAAAAAAGTAGGGATGGCAATGCAAATGTTTATGTGCCCCAATTACCATGCTTTGTGGATGATGACTCTTGAAATGTACAACAATCAGAGAAATATTATACTGTTGCATAGTCTTTACATTTTAACTTTGGCTTGCAGTAATATAATTTAAACAATCCTGAGAATCACATAATATATTAATCATCAGGTGCAAGAAATTATATTACATTTAATAACCTTCCCCTTTCAGTATACACTCCTCTTCATAACATAAATTCAGCTCATTATTTCTGTTGCTGCCCTTTGAGCACTTAGTTTCCAAGTATCTGTCTTCATTTCGCTGCTTACTTGTTAAGGTTCCCTTCTGTGCACTCGGGTCTCATTGCAGCAAACTACCATTTAACAATGAAGTCAATGGGAAGTAAATTGGAACTTAATTTTAAGCTCACTCTAGAATGCAATCAGAATAAACATACAGAAGCCAAGAAGCTTTCTCAGATGAGGGCCTGAAGGCTCTGTGGTTTCATTCAGTTCTTCCTGCTTTACTTCCACCTTTTTTTTTTCAAGTAAGTAGGTAAGTCCCAGGCCCTAGATACTTCTTAAGTAACAGTCGACTGACATTTGTAACATTTCTATGTTGCAAAACTGCTAGAATTTTCAATTTTGTTTTTAATTCTGTTCAGTTTTTTCTCAGAACAGACGCACACCAAACTGCCCTTGTTCTTCTTGTACATGCTGCTGCACACTTACTTGATGATATAATTTGACTGACATTTTTACAAAAGCATGTTATTCTGAACCTGTTCACATCAAGTTTGCCTTTTCAAGGAACTCAAATTCAGGAGTATCTTTTGGTTTGGTATCTTTCTAGCAAGTCAGAACATTAGTTTATAGTCATGTGGGTATTTTTTGTTCCACATAATTTAATAGATTTATTCTCAATTTTGACTATTAAAATACCTACCAAGTAATATAAAACATATGCCCTTTTAGTTCAAACCTAGCTGAATGGGTATACTATCTTTTAAAAAGACGTAAGAAATAATAAGTGCTCTGAATCTTAATTTAAACAGCTTTTCCTGAAAAGTTTCACCCTCCAGATACGTAGATAAATTTCGTTTGTTTTTGTTTTACCTCAATAGTAGGATTTTTCTATGAGAAATATACCCATGTTTAGAAAGGATAATCAATTTTGTGTTTGTCTGTACTAAAATCTTTGCCACAGGTAATAATTTTCAGTATAGTTTATACCAATGTCTCCCAGAAGTTACAGAATGATGATTCAATGGTTTTATGTCTTTGTATGTATTTGCATTTTTTATCTCTGAAGTATATGTATTAAGTACTTGTGAAAGGCGTCTATGAACAAATGACTTACAACATTTAGTCAGAGACTCATTAACACATGAAGTTGAAACTGAAATATTTAAGGTCTAATACAAGTCATTAAATAATGGATATTTGGAGGAAAACTGATGTTTTTGAATGGACAGAGGTGTGAGTTAGAAAGAGGAGACTCCAGATTTTGACACTTTCTGAAACTTCTTAATGTGATTTTGAGCAAGCTACTTGATGTGTTGGTGTCCAAAGTCCTCATCAGAAAAATAGGAGTAATTTTATCCCTCCTACCAGCTTGTCTTTTGAGATTATCATATATTCAGTACAAAGGTTGCTTATTATTACGTATGATGCCTGAAAAGCAAGACTCCAATTCAGATTTTGCTAAGACACAGTACTATTATGCAAATTATGGTTTAAAACCTCATTGAAGATATTTAAAGAATAAAATTTATAAGGATTAGTAGGTTCATAATTTTTTCTGCAGACAAAAATCTGACAACTTATGCTGCATCACATTTTAAGTTAAATTTCTACATTTTCTAACTATAGCTTTGTTTTTTGAATTTATGTATTACATTTTTGACTACTCTTTAACTTTTACTCAAGATCAGTAAAACATACATTATTTAATGCTTCAATTAAAACATGCAGCTCCAAAGTTGTCTGTTGGTGTCATTCCCAAAAATTATAAGGATTAAATCAACTTCTCAACAACACATAAAAGTGTATTCTATTCAATATGCTATTATATAAAAAAAAAAATAAAGGCAGATTGAACTAACAGATTCTGGGAAGTACAAGTTAAATACTTAGAGACAATTTTTGTGAGTTTTGGGATTTTTTTATTCTCTTGTGGGATTAAATGAACTTGTCACCCTTTATGTAACATCACATCTACTTAAGAAGAAGAAAAGAAGTTATTATGAGCTAGTTGTTGCAATGTATGAGTCACCCTGTCCTCGCATAGTATTAAATGCATCTAAAGACTAATTTTTGAAGATTTGGTGGATGAGCAGCACTTTGAACAGTCAACAAAACTCACACATATTTCAGAAGAAATATCCAGTCTTGCAACTTTGACTTATTCTTTTATTCTCTTAAGGAAACTGTCCTCCTAAGGGTCTCAGTTATGGAGGAGACTAACAGACAGTCGTTGGAGTTTCCATTATCAATGTTTTTAGCAGTTACAAAACCAAGACAAAGTAACTGAAAAAAAAAATCGTTTTCATTGTGACAGTGCAGTATTTCAGAATTTTGCGTTTTTGTGTACTGCTTTGTGTCTGTTCATTCATAGTGGTCTCATGGCAGACAAAAATAAAGGAACAAACCTATTGTTACCTTGCCCAAATGGTTGAGAGGTGCAGACAGATCTCTACACCCAGTAAAACTCAAGAGTACATAAATATAGCCCAGAAGCCTGGGAGTGGCCATCACTGATACTTCTACAGAGATAATTCAGTGAAAGTCAGCCATACAGTTTTCAAATGAATCTCCCAGAGACCCCCGGCCTGTGCTTACATTTGTGCTGTGGTGCAGTTTCAGTGTGCATGTGCTGGATCCCTTTCAGATGAAGATAAACGAGTAAAACTAATGCATTCTAAGTTTAAACATGCGTTGTGCCTGTGGGACCCAACTGGAGATAATTCAAAGTCAGAAGCTCTGCAAGATGTACAGTGTGGATTTCAGGTCTTCAGCCAATTCCCAGTTATGTACACAACTTGCCAATGTATACAGAGCCACTGACTCCATCTGTCTTGAAAGTACCTTGACTCCTAATAGCTCATATCAATTGTCTGGAGTACAGCAAGAATTTAATAAATGCAGCTTTCATGAGTCAGAGAAGGTGTCTATATCTCATGGCACCTACTGAATTTCTATTTCGTGACTATGACACTATAAAACATTTCTGCTTAAGAAGTGTTACAACTTCTAGTATGACTATGGTGTTCATTAAAATGAACCGGGTAGTCCATAGTCCTTTTTGAAGATTTTTTTAAAGTATTTTTAAGGTTGGGTTGCAGTGGTCATCATTAAAATACCATCAGCTGCCACGTAGCTGACACAGTTACTTCTTGGTTAAAGTGAAACAGAAGGCTTTCAGACACTGCAGTGTCTGCTGACTCTTCAAATGGTGACCTGATTATTTTAATATTTTGATCATGTATCATAGTTTACAGTGCATGGTTTAACAGAAGAGATTTGCTTACACGTTGCTTCTAACATGAAGTCACTTTAAATTAGGTGGACTAGTGGAGAAATGCTCTTAAAACCTCCCAAAGAGACATATTATTATCTCTTTTGCTCAGTAATGAGAGCTAAACCAGGAGACAAGATTTATGAAGATATTAAGCACAGCAGCGGAGAATGAATTTTTTGTCATCATACACTCCATGCTATTTAGCTTGTTTGGTTTAACCACTAGGAAAGAGAAATTATCCTTTAGTCCCCAGGGAGAAAGAGCCGAGCAACTACTTCACACTTAAGTGTGAAGTGATACAGATGTAGAAGGTAGATAGAGAATTCAGTAGGTACAAGGCAGAGCAATAATGATGCAATGGTTATTTTTCCCTTTAATTATGCTACCTCCGGGATGACAAAAATGCAAATAAGGCAAAATACTTCTAGCAGGGAAATACTGTTATTATTCCAATCACTATTTAACTAATTTATACTAACATGAGCAAGATCTGTAATACAAGCTTTGTCATATAATGCAAATGAATATTTTAGACATTATATTACAGGAAAATTCACATATGAAACTCTCACTTCTTTTCCCTTTTTCTCCATCACTCACTTCCCCTCCCTTCTGTATCTTTACTTGTATCTTCAAGTGAATCTTTGAGTTTATTTTTATAAACAAAATAATAATTCCTGCTAGGGTTTGGCTGCTGCTCCTCCAGCTGTTACCAGGTGAGTCAGAGGTGTGGCTTGCTCATTAGCAGGGGGTTCAGAAGGTTTCAAAAGGGAGGAAAAGGAGGTGCTCTGCTCATTTCCTGCTAGGGTTTGGCTGCTGCTCCTCCAATTGTTATCAGGTGAGAGAGAGGCGGGGCTTGCTCATTAGCAGGGGGTTCAGAAGGCTTTAAAAAGATCTCCGGGGAGCACAGGCAACCTGGAGCACGGCAAACAGAGGTGTGGCATATCAGTGAGGATGTGGTATGGCAGTTTGCGCAGGGAGGGCACAAGCCTAGTGTGTTTTGTGGTTAGTTTTTTTTTTGATTTCTTTCTTTCCCCCCAACTCAAGGTAGTCATGACTTCCAAAAAAATGAAAGCTGTTGCTCCTGTTACTCGTAGAGGTGTGTCAACACAGATAGAATCCTCTTAAAAGAATGCAGCCACTCAGGCCTCTGGCTGCATGGACTGTTTGAGCCTGGAACTGCTACCGGAGAACAGTGTGAAAAGCAACTGCATGTGATGTGAGCATGTGAACGATTTGCTGTGTCTGGTGGCAGAGCTGAAGGAAGAGGTGGAAATGTTCAGAATCATAAGGGAGAGTGAAAGGGAAATTGACTGGTGGAGTCACACCTTTTCAACTCCTAAGGAAGCCCAGCAGGAACTGGTGAAGCCCAGCCCCTCCTGCCAATCAGGCAGATAGAATAGATCATATGGATGGGGAGGAATGGAAACAGGTGCCTGGTCGTAGAGGCAAAAACACACCCTCTTGACCCCTTTCGCCTACTGGAGTGCCCTTAAAAAACAGGTTTGTGGCCCTGGACTCAGAAATTCTGATGGAGGACAGTCAGGAGGAAGATCTATCTACAAGGTCTTCTGGTTACCCCTAGTCTGATAGACAGTTTACAACTACAGATATGAGGAAAAAGAGAAGGGTTGTTGTAATTGGTGACTCCCTTCTGAGGGGAACTGAGGGCCCTCTATGTCGGCCAGACCCATTCCACAGGGAAGTTTGCTGCCTTCCAGGGGCCAGGGTGAGGGATATTACTAAGAGCCTTCCTAAGCTAATTCAACCCTCAGACTATTACCCGCTGTGAGTTGTTCAGGTTGGAAGTGATGACATCAATGAAAGAAGTACCAGGGTAATTAAAAAAGATTTTAAGGCACTGGCCCGATCACTTCATGATACAGAGGCACAGGTAGTAATTGCCTCAGTTCCTGTGCTAGCTGGGATGAAAGAGGAGATAAATGAGGAGAGGTATAGGAAAGCCCAGCTTACCAATAGGTGGCTTAGGGACTGGTGCTACCATCTAAATTTTTGATTTTTTGATCATGGGGCAAACTCCATATTGCCTAGTCCTCTCAAATCAGATGGGCTTCTTCTATCTAGGAAGAGCAAAAGAACTGTAGCCCATAAGTTGGCAGGGTTGTTTAGGAGGGCTTTAAACTAGATTTGAAGGGGGAAGAGACTGAAACTGGGCTCTCCAGAGATAAGCCTAAGGGTGTAGAGCCTGAGTTGAGAGTAAAATCAATGGCCCAGCTGAATTGCATGTACACCAATGCACGCAGTATGGGAAACAAACAAGAGGAGCTGGAAACCATAGTGCAGCAGGAGAACTATGACATAGTTGCTGTCACAGAAACATGGCGGGATGACTCACATGACTGGAGTGCTGCTATGGGGGGGCTACAAGCTCTTCAGAAAGGACAGGCAGGGTAGGAGAGCTGGGGAGGTGGCTTTATATGATAGAGAGTCTCTTGACTCTGTTGAAGTTGAGGTCAGCAGTGACAAGGTTGACTGCCTGTGGACCAGAATCAGGGGGAAGGTCAACAAGGCTGACATCCTTGTGGGAGTCTGTTACAGATCGCCCAACCAGGATGATGAAGGAGATGAATTGTTCTACAAGCAGCTGGCAGATGTCTCAAAATCTCCAGCCCTTGTTCTTGTGGGTGACTTTAAACTGCCAGATATCTCCTGGTAGCTTAATACTGCAGAGAAGAGGCAGTCTAGGAGGTTCCTGGAGTGTATAGAGGACAATTTCCTTCATCAACTGGTAAATGAGCCTACCAGGGGTAAGGCCCCACTAGACCTAGTGTTTACAAACAGAGAAGGGCTGGTGGGAGATGTAGTGGTTGGAGTCCGCCTGGGGCATAGCGACCACAAGATAATAGAATTTTCAATACTCAGAGATGCAAGGAGAGCCATCATTAAAACCTCTATACTGGATTTCCAGAGGGTGGATTTTGGCCTATTCAAAAGACTAATTCAGAGTATACCCTGGGAAGCAACGCTTAAAAACAAGGGGGTCCAGGACGGTCCAGCTACCTGAAGGGAAGTTCTAGCCAGGTGGGGATTGGTCTCTTCTCCCAGGCAGTCTGCAACAGGACAAGGGGGCACTGCCAGGGGAAATTTAAGTTGGATATCAGAAAAACATTCTTTACAGAGAGAGTAATCATGCACTGGAATGGCCTGCCCAGAGAGGTGGTGGATTCACTGTCCCTGGAGGTTTTTAAACTGAGATTGGGTATGGCACTGAGTGCCATGATCTAGTAAATTGATTGGAGTTGGACCAAGGGTTGGACTTGATGATCATGGAGGTCTTTTCCAACTCAATCGATTCTATGATTCTATGATTCTATGATTCTCTAATGTATACAAATGAAATCATGAATAGTATTTTTATTGAAATATTTTAAAATAAAAAGAAAAAATAAAAGCAATAATTGCTAAAGACAAGAGGAAAAGAAACAATCTTGAATGGTAAGACAAGAGGTAAGAAAAGTAGGCTGAGAAAATCTCCTCTCTTACAGATTGCAAACAGAAAGGCACTGAGAGTATCACCTGTGAAAATAAGCAGAATAGTAGAAATTTTAACATTGATATTCAGCTTGTATGAAACTTTTCACATCTGTGTTGCTCTTTTTTTTTTGTTGTTTGGGGTTTTTTTAAAATATCTTTATGTTTAACTTTCTTTATCCCTTCTTTCTTCCTCATCTTCTATAGAACCTAAACTAGGCTAATTTAATTGCCAAGATTATTTTGCCACTGTTCATTTTTGGTCTGCCTAAAATAGTAAAATTATTTCAATACGTAACGCTCTGGAAAAGAGTGAGGTGAAAATGTGAGTAAATGCTCAAGAATGATTATTGGTACCCAATAGCTACCAAAGTAAATCTGATATTGCTTTTCTTTTATTACCTGTCCTGGACCAAATCTTTGTCTATTGCAAATTGGCCTGATTTCAAATAGATTCCATTAAATCACACAGCTTTATAACAGCTAAGAATATGACTGTGGAACAATGCCCATTCAAATACATACAAAAGAGTTGAAAAACTTAGGTTATTAATTCATCTTTAATTAATATTTTTGTACAGGACTTGAATGAAAAGCATGTTTAGTGGAAGACCAACTTCCCAAGAATAATTTGGAGTTCATACAAGCTAATAAATATCAAAGCTTAACTATATTAAAGGTATTGCTGAACATACATTATGGGGAAAAAAAAATACATGACACAACATATTAGCATAACTATGTTTCCGTAATTCATTCAAACAATGTGTAAAGTCACATCCTCTTGCAAACCAATTTTTTTTCCTTTTCTGAAAAGCAGAAGAATAATGAATTAATTACTTACTCATTTTTTCCCTCCTTTTGTAGGAATATTTGCATACATAGAAAAACATAACTTTATATTCTAGACGTTTCATTCAGAAATCGTGTTAGGTCTAATTAATCTATTAATCTCTGTATGAGATGTCATATTTATGCTCTCAAAAGTACAGACTCTTCCACTTACTGTGCCTTACTATGCCAGGCTATTTTATTTTTCAGTCACTGGAGGTACTGAGACACCTTTTGCTTTACTATATATGAGAGCATAAAGAATTAGTAATTTAATTTTGCCACGAAAAATGGCATGTGCGGTTTCTGAAATAATTTTAATCAATAGAAGAATATATTGAATATTATATAACATCAGAAGTCTAAGTTGGAAAGAAATGGCTTCCTACTCAGAGAGTGAATTAAAATAAAATTCTGTCAAAGAAAATCTCAGTGAGGCTGGAGGCTGGAGGCTGTTGTTATGACAGGAATTCAACCTCCCTGATAAGGGTGACAGTTTTGTCCAGCACTATCATTTTTTTATTGGTGATCAAATATTCTGAGTGCTCCACCCAAGTATCCAGTATGACAGACATGATAGGCGATGAAGAACCCTTGGGCAGAAAGTGGGCTCAGAAATGTTGAAACTGTTTATTTGGATTTCAGAAGTTTTTTGCAATATTAAATACTTATTCATAATTAAGGTAAGTGTCATAGGTAGGTAATAATGCCATGTTTAACTAGAGTGGTCTGCACTAGCACTTTAAAATACAGTTTATTTTAGTATCTATAACCTTATTCTCAGTTTTGTGTTCCAATATTTTGCTATGTTTCTCTCAGAGGCTGTTGATAGCCATAAGACTGTGTAGATGCACTCAAGGTTCCCTATTTTTTAAAACTAAAATTTATAGTTTCTTTTTTTTTTCTTTCCTTTTCACAACATTTATTCAAATCATTAATTAGCTAATAAGGTTGGGTAGAACATAAAGGAAAAAAGGAATAAGTACTACATTGCTGTTTTCATTCTATTTTGCATTATAACCAGCATAAGCATCTTTTTATTCAATGGTCCATTTGTAAAATACCCCATGAAGTTTCTCTGAATCAGGGTTTTATAGCACAACACAGCACAGGAAATTCATCATCAGTTCTGCTTCTCTCATCTGCTTCTGAAGAAACAGCATACAAATGTGTATTTTCTTTGATAAGTCAAGTTATTCTAGTGTCTGTGGAAACTGCAATATAGACTCCCTAAGCAATCGTAAAGCCTATTAATATCCTTTCTCGTAGAAGCATATGCTATCTTTGGACATCATCAATTGAGAACTGTGCTGATAAAAAAAGTAATTTTATGTAAGATCCTCTATATTTTTTCAGTGATACACATCACAAAATAAGTTATATGTGTGCTTTTAAGAAATGCATATTCACATCTCTTTTGAAAACAAAACCAAGCAAACAAACAAGCAACCAAAAAACCCCAAGCAAACAAAATAAATTTAAAAAAAAGAAATACCTGTCTAGATAGCAAAGTGGTGGTCATGACATTCAAACTAATACTTTTTTCTTTTTTCTTAATAGAAATCAATAATCCAGCTCCAGCTTTGAGATCACTGTAAGCATCATACAGAAGCTGATTACAAGTGAAATTGGTATAGTTGAAATGAAACCAAATAAGATGCCTTGTACTCTGGTATTTTAGCAGAATAGGAAAAGAACTATTATTTTCCTCCTTGTGGAATAAACAGAATGCATAATAAGCACTTGCAGCACTGCATAGAATCGATTTAACTGAAGAACAAACACATTTATAACTCACTTGTGGTTTTGACTTCAGCTGAATTAAGAGGAGTTCTCATTACTTGTGGAATGCAATTGCCATTTCATAAGTGCCTAGGCACCCTAATGTGTGTATACTAAGCTCCCAACTTCATGAAAGAAATTCTATTAATCCTAACTATAGGCTTACTAGTCAGAAATAAGTATATAAAATAGTACAACTAATGATTATTTGGCATGTTCAGTATACACTGAGATGAAATCCCACCAGAAGTAAAAGAACAGTTGGGTATTATCCTAACATATCCATATTAAATTAGATATTAACAAAAATAGCGATGCCACTACATGATCCACAGTGAGTTCTGCTGAAGGAACTCATCAACTCATACCCTTTATCATGTACTATGGCCTCACTATGAAAGCATTTCAGAATGGGACCACTTCTTGCTGACATGGTACATTGCTATCAAAGTTTCTCTGCCTATGCTCTGAGCCAGCCAAAGCCATTAGGATATTTAAGTCAAATGCAAACCTGAATCATTCCCTCACTGAGATTTCAAGGATTATAGTGTGAGTTTGACATTACACATGTTATCACACTATATTTGACTAGGAATTAACTTATGTCCTTTATCCTCTGAACATCAACAGACCAAGTTTGGTTTTACCAGATATGTCTTACAATGGAGGGCACTAAGCTAAGGAATCTCTCTGACTTGGCTTCTCTTGAAGAGTTTTAAATCCTTAAAAATTCATCTTTCTGTTTGCAAACAACACTCAAGTTGTGTTATGGGACCTGATGGTGCCCCCCAGACTGACCTACAATACAGAGAGCTCTGACTGCTAGGAAGCACAACAGTTATGCTCATCCTTCATGTCAGGAGAGAACAGAAGGATTTCTTCCAGCATCTCTTGATAGAGACTGTAAACATTCAATATAAAAGATCATAAAAATGGGAGTAATGGAGATGAGCAGTAGCAAGTTTGGTAAGTTAAGGCATACTCTTATCTTTATGGAGAATATAGTCACAAATGGCCTCCGCTCAAAGGATCATGGAATTTTTTTCCACAAGAAAATATATAAGAGAATGACTTCAGTCTTGCTTGTACTGAATCATATGGGAGAACTGTTTTCCTTGACTGTAACTAATCTAACTATACCCTTAACCAAGGCATTTGACTAAGTTCAGTGAGTTGAATAAAGACCTAGGACTTTTATTAAGCAGGGATGAATTTCCTCTTGTACCTAAAATTAAGCATGTAAAATCTTGTTAAATAAAATTCTGGAAACTCTATTAAGATAAATGGCCACTGCATACTGTATTCGAGAGGTGAGTAACAAGAAAAAACAACCCAATACACAACAGAAAAAAACCAAAACAAACACACACCCCCCAAAAAAACCCAACAAACCCCTCCCCCTGAAAGAAAAACCCCCAACCAACCAACCAACCAAAAAAAAACCAAAAAACAAAACAACCGAGTTAAAAAAGCCCCAACAGGGCTAACAACAAAAAATTCAAAATTAGAGATAATCAGATCTTCACACTTGATTGAAGATGACAGCTTGAAAATTCAGGAGAGAAAACTGTTGAAAAAACTAACTTTGGCTATCTAATATTGGTTGTAAAAAGGTATTGAGAAAGCCTACCTATTTTAAATGCAATATTAAAGAGTCAAATGAAAGATTTGGGGGGAAAAAACATATTATGTGAATTGTTCTCTTGAAATTGTGCTGTAATTGAAATGGGTTAAAAGAAATAAAATATTACAGATATAGTCTGGATCTGAATGTGCATGATAAACATACAGATGCATACATACATACATATGGTATTTTTATCTATGAGTGTAAATATATCTTTTCAGCTGATGTGGGCATACATGCAGTAGTATCAGTTGAATCTGGAAAAAATTCTGAACAAAAACTATAGATGTTTTGTTCAGTTTTATTATTCTGCAGACTGGTTACTCCTACATTTTATCAAAGAATCTTTTAGAGAAGTTATTTTGATTTTAGATCAAAATTGATGTATTATCGTTTTCATAATTGGCAAAACAAAGAATATAAAAAGGATTGTTACTCTCTCATTTACTAGGGGAAATTACATACCATAATTATAAATAATTTAACATGCATTTAAAATTACCTTTATGGATGACAATACTGTGCATGTTGCAAAGTGCCTGCATAAGGCAAAGAGAGAACAAATTGTAAAGGCCATTTATATTTTGTGTTGTTTTGATTTCTATTGATCTTCACTCAGACAAGCAGTATATAAATGACTATGGTGGTATGGAGTATTTTAGGGCGTTATTGTTTGATTGTATAATTTTCTTTGGATTGCAAAATTATTTCTTCCCAGACTGAAATTTCTGTGTGACTTTATGCAATTAAAATACAAACTCTTGTACATTTTCTTTCTAATAGTGATGGCACATTCTTAAAGGAAGCATCTCTAAAATACCTAGGTAATAATTCAATTGTATTAAACCATTAAAGCTTTTTTCCTATTATTTACCTACTGAAAATTCTAGAGACATTTTTCACCTTTGAAATATCTTTGTATTGTATTGTCTTGTAGGTTTTTGGGTTTTTTACCTGGAGAGACACAAATCCTATTTAGATCTGTTTTCTTGTACTTTCATAGAAGAAGTTTTGTGACTTGAATAAAACCTCATCATTTTCAAAATACTAAAACCAATTTCTATAAAACTCTTTGTTGTCACATTCCCATTTATGAAACTTGCAAAGAATATTAAAGCTAAGTCACTATAAAAACAACTAATACACTACTGAGAAGAAAAATGTATGCACAGACTTATTCTGAAAAAAAACAGATAAAATAGAAAAGCAAGCTGCATAAGGTTAGTTAAGCTATATTAAAAAACCTATAGTGGAATATAAAATGACATTCTATTTTTTTAAATGCATATAAATAGAAGCACAGAAGAAAAAAGCTAAATAAGAAGCACCTCTAGATTTGTGTCATTTTCACTGAAGTTGAAAGGTTGAGTTGTCAGCCTTACCTCTATGCCCAGAAAAATCACAGAAAAGATCCTCCTGAAAGATATGTCAAGGCATCTGCATGATAGGGAAATGACTACAGTCAAGATTGCTTCAGAAGAGGCAAATGATGTCTCGCTAATCTAGTGGCCTTCTACCATGAAATGAATACATTGCTGGATAAGGAAAGAACAGCTGATATCTATCATGACTTCCATAAGTACTTTTGACACACTCCCACACAACAACTGTGTCTCTAAACTGGAGAGGTGGGAGTTTAGTTGATGAACTTTCTAACAGATAAGGCAATGGCTGGATGGATGCATCCAGAGTTACTTACAATCCATGGCTGTATGTCCAAATGGATATCAATAGCAAGCAGTGTCCCTTAGGTATCTATTTGAACTGGTAATTTTCAATATATAAATAAATAACATGGTGGGATTAAAAGCAGCCTCAGCAAATTCTTGGATGACACCAAATCAAGTGATGCAGTTGATATTCTAGAAGGAAGGGACGCCATTCAGAGGGATCTTAACAGGCTTGAGGAGTGGGTCCATGTTAGCCTGACAAAGTTCAAAAAGAGCAAGTGCAAGGTCCTGCATCTGGGTAGGGACAATTCCAGTATCAGGATGGATGGATGGATGGATGGATGGATGGATGGATGGATGGATGGATGGATGGATGGACGGATGGATAGCAACCCTGAGGAAAAGGACATGGGGATATTGGTAGATGAGAGACATGAGTCGACAATGAAAGCTCAAGACATGGACCTGTTAGAGCTGGGGTTCTTCAGTCTGAAGTAGAGAAGGTTCTAGACAGATCGTATTGTGACCTTTCAACACATAATATGAAGTGTATATAATATATTACGTGATACATATTATATACACTACATAATGTTATAAGTAATATATATTTTACATTATTTATATTATGTCATGTATACTCTGCAGTGAGTTATGTGTAGCATATAATATGATATATAGTAAATAATAAATATGTAGCATATGGTATTTAGTACATAATATACATATGTATGATCCTAAGTTAAGTTTGACAAATGCCATTATTTAGTCATTCAGCTTTTGAAAAATCGGTGAAAATAAAATGCCATTATTGGAATACAAATGAGAGCAAAGATATTTTGAAAGAAAAAAGTATGCATTTATGTAAAGCATTGTTTGATACTAACAATAAAGAACTAACTTATAAAAATAGTAAGAATGTTATTTATATTGTTATGACTGATGATAAAATTAAGTAAATATATTAATTCTTACATGCATATTTTTCTATAGTTTTAAAAACTTTTCTGGGAAAAATTGCATCAATAGGTAATATATATACAATTTTTTTCAGAATTTTTTTTGTGGACAGGTGAAATTTCTCATCAGTATTTTCTGAAAGATTTGGATATAATTCCATTCTTAGAGCAATTTTTTATGCAGCATGTATATCCAACGCTTTGCATACAGAACCCATGTACAAAAATAGTATTGGGTAAATCCTCCCAGGATTTTCAGGTTATTCCAAGCAACATCTCCTTAGGCAAGGCAACCTGGTTGTACCTATAGGAAGAGATCAATATATATCTGACCTAAATTTCTGGGAAGAAAAGGCATAGACATCCAAGAAAGCCAAAATCTATGGTAGTTTGTGGATGGAGAAGTTCAAGAAACTTATAGTTATTGCATTAAAAATCCCAACCACCCAACCAAACCAAATGAAACCAAAACAGAAAAAGCCATCATTTTTAGTGTCTAAACTATAAACTATATTCTTATTTTCCCTAGAAAGAAAATGATTTGTCAATGGAAGAGGAGAAGGGACAGGGCGTGATTAATGGCACAATTTTCACATAAACTGTAATTATCTATATTAGGCTACAACTCTGTAGTACATGAGAGTTTAATAATTGCTAATATATTTTCCCCTGCCCTGAGAATTATATTCATTTTCAGAAAGCAATGGAGCTGTACAACAAGAGGTGTTTAAGAAGACAGTTCTATATAAGCAAAATATTAAAAATGTAAACTCTGTTCAGCTAACACTAAACACCAGAGGTCAGTAAGTTTCCCAAGGACCTGTATTTTCTAATTTTCTACTTCAGTTTGGAAAGAGATCAATAATTCACCATGCAAATGCTCTTGGGAAAGGAAAAAGACATTCTACCACCTGTCCCATTTCAGGGGTTTGAGCTGTTATGTGCAAAACTAGTATTTGAATTGAATTTAAAATAAAGCAATATCTAACTATGGTATTTTGCCCTCTTTTTATCCAAACTGGCATATCACATTGAAGACAGTAATTTGGATAATTGATTCTGAATAGATCCCATGATTGGAGTATAGGACTCAGTCTTCACAAGCAAGCAAATAGCAAGTAAACAGCATTTCACTCTTCTGCTTCATCTCTTTAAACTGTGACCTACATATATCAGGTCTTCAATAGAAGACTCCACAAAATAGGTTTATGCTCTGATAAGGAACAAACTTATCTGGGTGTTAGGAATGTTTGGTTTATTGATTTTAGGTTATCAGTTGGTATCAATTGGGTATTATGGATTCAATAAATCAATGGGGTGAGGTGGTGTAATCAGTTGCACAAGGGATTGCAGATGCATGGGGCTGGAAAACAGGTATTCTGAAAGCAATGACTGGTTCTCCCTTTTTCTGTCTTGGTTTTGAAATCTTCACATATAAGGACACATTTACAAATTGTACTTATCTGGGAAGAGAAGCAAAGGTCATTACTGTCCAAAACTGAAAACCTGAGCAGTAAATTGAAACAAATTTTAAAAGATGCTGATGAATTTTCAGCTTTGTGATAGTCTGGCAAGACACCAAGACAGACTAGTTTAAAAGAGAAGCCAAAGGACTAAATGAATAAGAGGTTCAGAAAATCCTAGTAAGTATACTAAAATAAAAAAAAAATAAAAAAAATCCAACAAAACCTAATTCAGCAGTCTAACAATGGTGAAAGAAAATGTGTAAAGAAAACAGTGATATGATCCATTCTTAGAACATAACGGAGAGAAGCTCTGTCCCAGCCAAGCAGTTGAAAAAAGCCAACGGAAAAAGAAGAAAGGTAAGGTATGTCAGCTGTGAAAATGTTTCAATGAATTCACCACACAAACACACATTGAGACAAGAAGGATAAGAAAAATGTCCTTTATTCACTTATTTGCACTTTGATTTTTAAATATGAAAATCAGCATTCAGAATTTCATCCATGTCGTGAAAATACTTTCAAAAATAATTAAATATTGGAAGCAATAGTGGGAAACTGGGTTTCATGAATAACTCATGCTGTTTGAATTTACCTTTTTCATTTCAAACTGGCTTATTTTGTTAAGCAACCTGCCTATCTTTACTTAAATAATATAGAAATATTTATTGTTTATGTTAAATATTTCAACTTACTTAAACCTTTGAATTTAGATGTTGCAGCATCATTTCTGTGAAATGAAATTACTCTTAGTGATAAAATAATTCAGTTAACTGTAAAACTGAAGGATAGCCATGCTCTACAAATGTCATGTTACTATATGTTCTCTTCCTCTCCCAAAAGATTCAAAGTTTTACTCAATTAAAAGTGACTTTGAATAATGATATTTTTCCAATATTTTCCAGACATTTCAAAAGCAATGAATAGTAATAAAGACAAATTATGAACAAATTGAAAGGAATTTGTCATTCTTAATGATGATATAAAATGTCAGAGTATTTTTTCAAGGATGCTAAATTAGGTGCTTATATTCACCCATCTAAAAGACTTTAATACCAGAAATACATGTTATTTTTATAACATTTATTTTAAACCAACTGTTTTATGTAGTACATTTAAGATAAATAACCTTGACATGAATCTCAAATCTGTAAACTGTCAGGTTTTTACAAAGGCATGTAGTGTTCTTTCAGAAAACTTTGATACTTCTTCATATTCAGGAAATTGTTTAACTCAGAATTAGATACCAAGAACTTGAAAGGTTTGATCACATAATTAGAAGAAAGAAACAATCCTAGGTGATATATTGGAAGTTATTTAAATTTGTATAATCTTAGTACTGTCTTTAATGTTATATGGCAGAAACAGACCAAATATGAAAAAAAAAAAGAAAAGTTAAAATATTTCTAGAGGAAAAGCACTCATGGCAGAGAAGATGGGAAAGACAAACATGGTGTAAGAATGTCCATTCTCAGTCACAGAAATACCTTTCTCCTCTGTCAGGGTCAGTGAATAATTACCTGGAGTACTCCATGTTGATATCTGTCTCAGTTAATTAGCTACAACATTATTCACAGAAATTTAGCACACAAGTGTCTTCATTTGATGAGTAAGATTCTCTGGTTTTATTTCAAACTTGTCTGAATGTTATAGGCTAAGTTTGTTTACTAAAATTAGGTTAAAAAAAGAGAAAGCAAAAAATGAAAAGATCATAGGAAAAAACAAATATGGATTGAGCAGAATCAGAAGAGAATATACAGCCATTGTATGAGTGAACACGTGGAGTTCGCACAGTATCAATAAGAAAATACACCATATTTTATATTTCAGAAGATCATAGAGAAAATATTCTTAGATTCTGATAAAGTGGATGTTTCAGAAAAAAAGTGACCCTTTTCAGAGGCTTGAATACATTCTCTGAATTTGAGTCTAAGACCAAACTGAAAAATGCTAAGGAGAACTGTAGCATGATTTGGGGGTATTTTAAGAAAGTGTTTTTTGAGACCAACATTTCCTTTCATTTGTTTTAAATACTCAATAGAGCAGGAATTGTGTAGAAACTCTGTAAATGTGTGTAACGAGCTAAAAAAAATTCTAAAATTCTAAGAGGCTGTAATTTTCAAAGTGATATCCTGGAAATAGGAGAAATGGCTTGATATGATGTGAACTGTTAGACAAGATGTGGTTCTGTTCCTGAGTCTTTGATATAGGCTTGTATTCTTTGAGCAAGCCATCTGTGAGTGCTTTCAAAATACTGTCATCAGAATGGAAATACTATGTTCCTTCTTATTCACTCTTCCTTCCTACTTCATATCCATAAATATAGGGAAAGAAATGTGTAATTTTTTCACATTCATATATTCATTAGAGCTATCTGATTTTTGACAACCATATAACTTCTATCTTTTATTTTTTAAAAGGATCATTAGCTAATTATATTCACTCTTCTCAACTGATAGCAAAGAACCTTCATGGTTCACCAGATTTCTGTCATCATCATCATGATGCTGATAGCTGGGCCTGTAAGAATATTAGGGGAAATCAATGGGCCTCCAAAAGATACTGTAAAGAGAAACTTCTACTCAGAGTTCTCCTCTAAAAGTGGAAAGAGCAGAGGTTCTTGTTATCTTCCCGTCATAACGACAGGCAAAAGTAGAAACATTTTCCCTGTTTGAGTATTATTAAGAGGCATTATTTCAGAATTAAGGAGAATCTTAGATATAGGAATATATGCATAAAATTATAGTATTTGTAATGTCCACTACTGCTAAGTACAGCATTAAGGTTTAGCTGCAGGTTTCTTAAGAACTCAACTTCTTTGTCTTTGAATCAGGTTTCAGAGCTGCAAAATAGCTAAAATTTCCTTTATCAGAGATACAAAATATAAACGAGAAACTAAAGTTTCAAGGTCAAGTCTGCAGAATGATCCATGGAAGAAACATGGCTTAAATCCCAATTAATTGAGTAATACTACTTTAAATAACTTCTACTTTAAAGGGAAGCTACAACAGCTTGGGTGTTTGCTTTTTTTTTTTTTTTTAAAGAATGTAGGTATTCAGGAAAATACATTGCATAGCCAAAGGACTGCAAAGTAGTGTCATGTGTTAGTAAATGAATTTGCCCATAATTATCCTGTAGAGATTGAGCAATGGTTCATATATTGTGCTCATCACTGACCTTCAACAGTTCTTCAAATAAATTCTAAGTGAACTGCTCTTGGACTTCCTTGATAAAATGTCATACAAGTGCTTTTTTTTTCTGCATTAATCTGTAGCTATTCTAATTGTGTATAAATTGAAAGGTGGAGAATATGTTAAATGGTATTCAGGTTTCAGATTAGACAAATATCAGCTGTATAGAGTGCCAGCACATATAGCTAAGTAAATGAGCTTGATATAATTGTGTATATTTAAATGTAAGCTACATAGGACATTCAATTAATGAAGCACATAATGTGAAGCATTAGCAGTACTAAATGATCGGTTTATCATTTACATTAAATCATCTTTCCCCATTAAAATGTTGCCATCCCATAATAAGTATATGCCCCTTGTCTCAAAATGAAAATAGCAATTTACTGGTTTGCCATTATAATGTTAATGATAGCAATATTCTGGAAAGAAAAAGTGCAATTCATATATATTATATATATGATCCAAAATGTGTTTTCCTTCTTCCCTTTTTGAATGAAGACTATTGTAGTTACATCATATATATATATATATATATATATATATATATATATATATATAAATCTGATAAAATAACTGATTTTCTATTTCAGTTCCTTTATTTATGTGTTGATTATACAGCTAGAAAAATCTCCCAATTTGATTAAGTTAAGCAAAAAGTGCCCAAGAGTAAATTGATGGCTGAAACTGGAGAATGTACCTCATCTAATTGTACTAATAAACTATGCTGATTAGATTTGTTTGGTAAGAAAAAACTTTTTGACCTTTTGATTTGCTATAGATTCTAAAACCTTATATCTGCCTTTTCACAGTATTCTCGTTGCTTTCAAAGGAAAATCAAGCACTTTTATAATACTTGGTCAAAGTGAAAAAATAATGGAACAATAAAGACTTTTAAATTATTTGAAGAGGTAGTTATATACAGTTCTTGAGAAGATTTGTTTTTAAGTGGTTTTGTGTTTCTGGATGTAAAATGCAAGAAGGAACAATTGCAGTCTGACATTTTCCTTGAAGAATTTTTTGCCAATGTTTTGCTTGTACTTCATGAATTCTGCTGCATGTGAAAGAGAATGGATTTTTTTTTCCACTTTCCAAGAAACAAGGAAGCTTTTGTTAGGGATTTACATTATGCTTGTTCATATTAATACATACATACACTTTGTGATTGTTTGAGGCAATACTTAATATCATAGATTAGAATTTTCTGGAAGGTGTGAATAGATTGGGGAAAGAAGTAATGAAACTCAAAATGAGATATTTCATCCTAAAATATTTGAAACAAAACCATCTTCTTGGGATTGCATTTTGTTTAGAGAAACATATTTCTCAACTTCATAATGGGAGATATACAACCAACCAACATGACACAATCAATGAGATTTGCAATATTACTTATGTGACTTCCTGTCTATATGTGAGTCATATTTTCTTTTTTTTTTCAAGTGGAGAATGTAATTTTTTTCTAGCATGCACAGCATATCTACTCATCTCAATGGTTATTGCAACTCTGTCATTCACTGTTTTGCTTAACCACTTCTATTTCTTTATCAAAATTGTATCTTGCAGACAACAAACTAAAATTCCCCTTGTATAGATCAGTCATGTGGTATTACCAACTTTCCAAAAGTCACTGTTGTACTCTGTAAAATATGGTACATCAAGCCTCTTTTCTGACCTCCATTTCTAGCAGACCATACAACTTATTTCTTCTGAAAGCCTTCTTGATGTGCTTCTATCAGCCAGCTCTCATCCTCAATTTAGCAGCAAGGTTTTTAATTAAATGAACCAAGCTTTAATAAGAAAAGCCTGTCCTTAGAAATCATAGAAAACATAATTATTCTACTTTTGGTAAATAAATTATTCCCCATCTCTAGCTATTCTCTTACTGTAGCTGTAGAATGTTTTAAATGTCTTAAATGTTTACCCAAAATTTCATTCAATCTCTTCTAATATTCTACATACACAGAGGAAAGGGGAATTTAATAGCACTCTGCTTATCTGAATCACAGGAAATCTGTAGAAAAGTATTTCACTGCAAATGTAATTGAGTAGTTTTACAGACTTGGTACTGCACAAATCTGACAGTTCAACATTATTATACAGGATATTTCCTGATGTATATTTTTGCCTTATTTATTCTTATTGTTTTGGCTTGATATCTCTATTTCAATACTCTACATGTTGTCTCTTTCTCTAAGTCTCAAAACTGATTTGAAGAAAATTCCTTCCTTAACAATGGGAGTTCTGCTTTGCCTGGGAAGTCCAGTTTTGCCTGGCTATCATTTTGCTACCTAAGAAGTAAAACAATAAGAATTTGTTTATTTCCATGTACAAAACATGTCAGCACAGTGAAAAATCAATTATATTTTCTATTTAAAAGTATTTTTTCTTAGGAATATATGTATGTCACTCTAAGTTTCCGTGTTTTTATGCAGCATCATATCTTGCTTCTTTCTTATTTGACCTCCAAATCACGAGGTAGAAAATACATGATTAGAATTTGTACTGCTGAACAAATAAATTACATAATTAAACAATTTTTCTCTAGGGAATGAAAATATTTTCTACCAATTGTGAAACCTGAAAAACAAAACAGAAAATGTGCACCATTCCAAAAATAGTAAAGGATGAAAAGTCTGAAGCCTTTGCAACAGCAGGGGATCCTTTGGGTGGAACAGATCTGCACTGTAAAAAAGGGAACAGAGACTAGAGATAGAACAAGTTTAGAAAGGAATTTATTAAAAAATATCTTAGGAGTAGTGAGAAGAAACTGCTCAAATTGAAATTTAGTTGTCAGTGTGTCCATGAGGAGGTGAGCAATAAACATCAACCAGTAATCAATGTGAAAAGCATTCTTTGAACAGTTTGTGATTACTGATCTCTTTTCTTGACTTTATCATGGCCACTATCTGATGGGAGAAGATTTGATGACAACAAGCTGATTGAGCATCATATACACAAATGATATATAACCCAGAGGATAGTAAATGATCTGCTGCAGTATGATTTTTGTTTTAACTAAGAGCTGCAACAGTTATAAGCACGTAGCACGGAGTCAATTCTGTTCACTGAGGCATTTGAAAATGAAATTAAGATGCTGATTCCAAAGCTCCCAAGTTCCAATACCAGAAATTACCATTATGCAAAAATGCTGCTGAAATTTTCACATAATTGTGTTAAAGAACACTTTTTTAAAGGTTAGACAATTCTTTTTAAAGGACTTAGGGCACTGGTAATTATATCCCCTGTCATGTTGTGACAGTGGTGAATTACCTTCAGTGCCAGGAAACAGATTTTGATCCTTGCATCCTCTCATACTCTTAGTCAAAAGGGCTGAAAAGCCTCCCATTGCCATTTTCTATATGTTTAGACCTATACACATGGACCAAATTATCTCTCAACTCTCTCTTCAATGAGATGTTTATCTGAACTCCTGAAACCCCAGTTAAGGCTTAAATACTTAACCTGGTGAAATACTCTTATTTTCAGGTCTTACACATTTTTTTCCCCAACAAATGTGAAAACCAAAAGAGATTTGAGGTCTGGAATCTCCTCAAAATATTATATATAGAACCTTCTCTCTCCCTCCTTGGTGTCTTCATCTATCCTTTTCCTTAGTTTTTATATGACATTACACATTGAAGAGATTTTGTTTTCATTCCTAAGTTCTTATGCTTTTCTGATATGGTCTGTCAAATAGATTTGCCAAATGCAGACATAGACTGGATTTTGATTTGCTTTGGCAGTGATATACTTTACTGGATTGCTAGCAACCTTACTAGACAATGTAGGCATTTTGTAGCAATAACCTGTCCTGCTCATTGTTTGGAATCACAATAAATTTTATTAGATTTTAAATCAGACTTGGATTTTGATATTTTAAATAATAAACCAGTTTTAGAAAGTTAACCTTTTGAGTATTTTGAGTACCAAATCTCTGATAAACAAGATTAATTAACAACAGTATTTTGAGATCTCTCAATGAACTAGTTTTTATTTTGAGATCCCTGTGCACATTTCCCATCCAAGTGACAAAGAAAAACAACTTCCTACAGTTTCAGCATGAATACAGTAGTTTTAAAGTACTTCTGAGAAATGGACATTTTTAATTGTATAGACTAAAACACCAAAACTTATTAAATCTTGGAGATGCACAAATCCAAGTACAAAAATGTCAGAATTAAAAAAAAAAAAATGTGGATGACAAGACTTAAAACGGCTCTGATTTTTCAAAAACTTAAGAAGATAAAATAAACTAAAATAGAAAGAGTTTTAAAATAGCAGAGCGAGAACCAGATAAGAACCAGATATTGATATTTAATAGGGAAAAAATTTCTTTATTTTTCTGAGTTTGAAGTGAGAAAGAGGAAACATTAAGAATTTTAAATGCTGGCTATGTAATGAAGGGTTATAAAACAAGACTCTTCTAAATGAATGTTAACAGGTATGGACATTCAGGTGCAACTAAGAAACTGATAATAGTAAAGGAATAGCTGAGAAGGTAATGTTTTTTTCCCTTTTACAATTCAGAATATGGCATTAACATTTTCTGAATTCTGGCATTTTAGAAGGCTAATCCAGAAATGGCAGACTATATATTCATTCTTCACCAAAGTTATTCATTCTAACTTCAGGACTTCATTAATAAAGAATTAGAGACTAAAAATGTAGTTAATGACAATCAATTTGGTTTTAAAGGAGGTACTGCATGTCACATAAAACTGTTATCCTCAGCAGCAATGGAAGTGCGGATTTCTTTTCTTACCTGTTAGTTGACTGGGGTTAACTGCATCTCTGAAAATCTGTGGCCTTCTCTGGAGAATGCCCTTAAGCCTTAAGACTCCAGCCCCCATTTTATTTGGTGCATCAACTTGAGATCTGCTCTTCAGAGCACTACTTTAGAGATACAATCCTCCCATAATGTTTTTTCTTGTGTGTATGTGTGATTATATCAATAAGTGTGAATTCAGTTTAATACCTGAACTTCCACTTTATGTCAGGAAAAACGACAGAATTTAACCAGTGGCAAAACAGTTTTCAGAAGTAATAGTGTGTTTTCTTTAAGATGCTACAGAAAAAAAATCCATTATAAAGCAATGAACAGTTCACACATAAACTCTATATATCAGTTATTAATCATTGTTTATACAGAATTTTGAGAGGTACTGCTCATAAATTTGCCACTTTTTCCTTCCAAAGAGAATCTGGTTACCTCTGTAAGATCAGACCCATAAGGCACCTAAAATTTAACAAAATCACCAAACTTAATTTTTTCTTCATTTTTTTTCTGAGGATTGAAAGTCACTAAGAGACCTATTCAGACTCACCAATTACACTGGTATCAATCAGTAGCGCATAGAATTTTTTTTTATTATATGGCCAGTTCTGTTCTATTTTTCCAATTCTATTTAGCTACAGCCAGTTACAGAGTAGTAGTCTTCTAATTTCTGTTTGAAGTGTCTGCCATTCCATGTTAAAGTAACAACCCTTTCTTCAGCTAAAAGTAATATTAAAATAGAAGATCCTGTTTATGTTCCCCTGTTTTTGCACACTGATATTGTTGCACAACATATACTTTTTTCTTTTCACTGTTGAAATCCTCAGATAAGTACTTAAAGTACATTTAGGTTACTAACTCCACAAAGAAGGTTGCTACTTCTTTTTCTTTTTCTTTTTTTTTCTTTCTTTTTTTCCTTAATTTACAATTTTTTTTTATTTTTTATTTTTTTTTTTACAAAATAAACCCCAAAAGTATGGAGTTGATAAAGTTTGTAGAACCTTAAAAATTATTAGTGCAACTGCGTTGTTGTCAGCAAGCATGCTGTAGTTGCTACAGCAATTTATCACTGTTAACACTGAGACTATTTTTATAAATAATTCTGAGTGTCTTTCAACTGCATCTTTAGATTCTCAGCTGCTAGTCTCAACCACTGTGGGGGTAGATGAAATGGGATTCCATTGTTTCACTTGAGATCTTGCCTTGAGAACACAAATTATATTGAATTCAGACTCCAGAACTGGGTTGAAAAGTTTTGCACTATAAAATTTAGTTCACATAGTGAAAGCCGAAGAGGTAATAATTCTATGTCAGGAATTAAAGAAAAAAAACTAAAACAAAACAAAACAATTCTGATACATTTCTGAGTCATTGACAAACTACAGTACCTTTGCCAAAACAAAGTAACTCAAAGAAGTTGAGCTTAAAAAAGAATTTGGCCCAAATCTCAGAGCATAATTTGATTAAAACAAGACTAAATACAAATTAAAAATATTTGAGGATGTATTGGTACTTAAAGCTTTATGAATATTTTCAATATACTTTAAACTTCATTAAATATGAGTATTTCCATTTTCAGTTTATGATCCTGAAGCAGAGGAAATAACCTATTCTTAAACAGTGACTTAGAGTATCTGTATTTTTGCCTTTGGTTTCCTTAATATATAAATCATCTTCTCTAAGGGATTTCTATCCCATTTTTCTGCAATCAGATGAACATATTTTCTACTTCATCCTTTTAAAATTTTTATATATGGATAGATATAGATAGATTTTTTTTCTCTTTTTTTGGACCCTTAAGAATAGAGAGAATCTAATTTCTTAGAAAAGGGAAATTAGAATGCTTAAGTGAGGATTCACATGTGTGGGGCAGGTGCAAAGGAGAGATATACAGCAAGAAGACACACAAATGCACATACTTTTAGAGTAACAGAAGACACTGTTTCCAGAAATGCCAAGGAGCTGGATAGAATTTATTACAGTCCAGAGGACACAAAACATTGTTGAATTGACAATAGGATTCAGTGAATGGACTTAGTACCCAGTTTTAGAGCTTTTAATTCCAGTTTTTACTTAATTTCTTCAGGCTTAAAATAATCTGACTTGTTCTGGTGTCCTGACTTTAAGAAACACTTGTCAGTCAAACAATTCCAAGTTTATCCAGATGGGTAGAGAGTCACAGCTGTTTTAATTACAGTTTCAGTGCACCTCCTTACATATTCAGCCTGTAAAAAGACCTAGCACCTTTGTACATAAAACTGTTAAGCTTTATATCATTTCACTACCTGTTATACCTGGAATTCTTAAGTGGTCTCCCTTTTAGCTATAACTCATTCTTGAATCATGAACTTTCAGACAAGTTGGAGTTGAGGCATTTCTGTATATGAAAAATGCTGTTTTCTGCTATGACATTTAGCATGTGAAAAATCTAATTCTGAGATTGAAATTAGCATTATTTGTGAAAATGTCAAAAATATTCTAAATTAATGTTGTTTAATTGAACAATTGAATAATAAAGTACATTTTTATTAACTACCACTACTAGAATCAGTTTTTGATGCAGTTGTTCAAGTCATAGATCTCACAATTTTTCTGTGACTGTCAAGCAACACTTACATCCAATTCTTTGCTAAACTGAATGGGGGAGCTTGAATGTAGTTGTTAGTATGTTCATAACAGCTGCTGCAAGAGAGGAGCCCCGAAGAGGAGATGAAAGGACTCCCTGAAACAACACCTCAGCCTTGGCCATATTGAATGCCATCAATGGTCCATTCTGGCCTCCAATCAGGATTCATGGAGACACACCATTCATGATGCTGCTGCTTCCTTTGACAACACACACAGAATCAGTCTCGAGGAGAAAAGACAATGTAGAAAAAAATGTTCCTCGCCGATATCACCTAAGGAGATGTTCCGCTGTGTCTTTTGTGACTGGATGTTCCTATCCTGTATCGGCCTTTTTAGCCACCAGCACACTTGCAGCAAGCGTGGGTAGTGCCCTTCCCAAATCTTTGTTTGCAAAGCCTAGCCAAGATTATGATTTTCATAGAAACTAAATAATTGAAAATACCAGAAAAAAATTTAAAAAATAACATACCTGCTGATTTTATTTTCTAATATGGTAGTGTCTAATTTTACTGCTCCTTTTTGTTTTCAAGAAATATTTATGTTTCATATTAAAACAGTTGTTCTCCTTCCACTTTTCTGTCACTAGAACTCATCAAAATGTTACCTGCTGAGGCAAAAACATTTGACTACTGTAGCTGTTTTTTCCTAAAACAAAAGGTGGAATATACCACTATTATGAATGCTCATAGGTTTTTTTATACTGCTAAAAGTAAAATTTCTTTCAGGTCTTACCTCCTAAACCTTCCTCTGAACTCCAGAGAATGAGGTAAGAAAAAGCCTGTAGCAAAAGATTCTTCCTTTTCATACCCAGTATCAGAAAGGGTAGAGTTTCTTCTGCTGGTTGCTTTGTCTTGTTCATGCTCCTGAAAAAGACAGTTCAACACACATTGAATTTGACACTTCACTTCAGGACAAATCTGCAAGTGTAGTTTTTGCATTCTCTCTTCTTTTCATAAATGCCTTGAAAATAAGTGGAGCTCCATCAAGAGTCAGGACAAGAGGTTGTAAGAGTGACAGCATGTTTTACACACACGCACGCCAATGTGACAACAAAGTCCATTTTTAGAAAGCTGCATAGAAACCTCTCTGCATCAGTGTCAAATTAGAGATACTGTTCTGAAATACTGATTACGACTGCATATTTAGCCCATGTCAGCTGAAAGAATCTATCTCACTTATCTATCCATCTATTGCTGCCTGCTGCTCAAATGAATGTCATCTTGTCAATGGGCTCATCATTACATTCAGCTGGAAGCTTTGCAAACTTTCAGCTCTGAAAAAGAACTATTATAATGTCTTGGATGGCTTCAATACTAGCACATCCCTTTTTGAGGAATGTCAAACTTCTTGGCAATCCATTTTCTTGAACAACAGTGAATCCCTTCTGTAGTCAATTCATAAGCCCCCTACCCCATTTTTTCAAGGCATAATTCCTTAATGTTTCTTTATGCCTTTATAAATACTCCCTTATATACTTCCTTTAATGTAACTCTGTCTGCTTATGTAGTTTACCTGTTTCCGAAGGTACAATTCTGTGTGAGAATGTACCTGAAAATCTCATGGATGACAAGGCAAATTTTGTTACAAGCTGAAGTACAAGACAGAACCATTTAGAAATAATTAATTTTATTTCTAACATTTGTCTTCTATAAATTAAATGCTTGCCTTGTATAGATTAGTGTTTTATTAAAACAAAGTATTTTTTAGAAAGTCTGATCTTTACAAGGTACCTACCAAGGCTGCCAAGTTTGTGAGTTTTTACCTCCAGGTTTTTCAGAAAGTGAACTTGTGCTATCTGAAACTTAGGGAAGACAGACTTGCTTGGGTTTTGGTTGGTTTTCTTTTATTTATTTATGCATTTAATTAATTAATTTTATTGAATTGTTTTGTGTGTGTGTGTGTGTGTGTGCACGCGCGCACGTACATATAAATAAAAATTGCTAAATAGAATTGCATGTTTAGATGACTGTTCACATGGAAAGACCTTTCAGAAAAAAACTTGCAAGTCTAATTATTTTATTGCATTTTCTTGTATTATAAATCACTGCTGTATTTAGGGGGTTTTGTGTTCTGAAATTTCTGATAGGTTAGAAATATTATATGGATGATATAAGAAAGCTCATTGATTTTTAAATAGGAGTAAAATAAACAAACTAAGAGATGCTCTTAAAAGAGTAGAACCTAAGGTGAATGGCATAAGGTCATCAACAGATATGCAGAAGAAAAAAAATAGGGTGTTTGTTGAGAATTTCTTTTTGTGTTCTGGACTGTTGTTTGCCACCTCACTGAAACACTGTCCTGCAACACCAGATGTCAAAAAGGTGATATGATTGAGCAGAACTATACTTATTAAAGGGCATGATAACATTGTAGAGATGCAAATAGGACTGTCAAAGCAGAAAAGACCAAGAAGAGGAAATCTTTTTTCCTTCTGACTGCCATCTATCACTGAAACCAAGTAGATTAATACACCTGATGCAAGTGGTTAGGGATTTATCTGTGAACAAATAGTTTGGGTCCCTATTAAGCATATTTATTAAACACTGTTTTAATACAATTAGGAAAAAAAGAATAGTTATAATAAAATTAATTCCCACATGATTCAACAATGATTAATTCAAATTCAATAACTGACCTTGAATTTTCTTTTGTCTCAGCACTTTCTTTCATTTTGTTCTTTATTTTGTATTGTGCTACTTCCACCCAGGCTAGATGGCTAAGGTAGATAACTGGATGGCTAAGGCGTAACTGGAAACAAAGAGTTTATAAACTCCGGGAATAACTTTGCAGTTCTTTTCTGGAAGGAAATATAAGCCAATACTCTATTTGAAGTAGCAACTCCTTATAATTTGAAACAGTCTAGAAGGCTTTCAGAACCCTATCTCTTGTTTTCTGTGCTGCTGTACTTAAACTGCGTTATAAACAAGTCAAATTGTGATTTATATTTTTTCTGGCATGGAAAATATTTTTTAAGGCTACTACCGATGGTGATCTACCATCACATACAGAAGTGGCTACTGTTGTAAAAGACAACAAAAACTGTTTTTATAAATGTATCATCAACAAAAGGAGGGCTAAGGAAAATCTCCAACCATTCTTTATTCCATGCTGTGGGAAACAGTGACAGAGGACACAGAAAAGGATGAGACACTTAATTTCTTCTTTACCTCAGTCTTTAATAGTAAGGCCACTCATGCTCAGGGTACCCAGCCCCCTGAGCTGAAAGACAGAAATGGAGAGCAGAATGAAACCCCCATAAGCCAGGAGGAAGTGGTCCAGGACCTGCTATACCACGTAGACATGAACAATGGAGACAGATGAGTTTCACTGAAGGGTACTGAGGGAGAGAATGTAAGACCTTGTCAAGCCACTTTCAGTAATTTGTCAGCAGTCTTGACTAACTGGAGAGGTCCCAGGTGACTAGAAGTTAGCAAATGTGATACTCATCTATAAGAACAGTTAGAAGAAAGATAAGGTGAATTACAGACCTACTGATGGTGGACAAGGTCATAGAGCAGATCATCTTGAGTGCTACCATGTGCAGGACATCCAGAGGACCAGACCGACTCAGCATGGGTTTATGAAAGGCAGATCATACTTGACCAACCTATTCTCCATCTATGACAAGGTGACCTGCTTAGTGGATGAAGGAAAGGCTTTTGATATTGGATGTTGGGCTTTGACCTGTTTCCCATAGCATTCTTCTGGAGAAACTGCCAGCTCTTGGCTTGGATAGTTGCACTGTTTACTGTGTAAAAACTGGCTAAGGCCAGATCCAGAGAGTGATGGTAGATGGAGTTACATTCAGCTGGTGGCTGGTTTCAAGTGTTTTCTTCAGGACTCTGTTAACTCAAGAGATCCCAACTGAAGTTAGCAAATACAACACTTATCTATAAAAAGGGTAGGAAAGAAGATTCCGGGAACTACAGGCCTGCCTTTATTGATGACTTGGATGAGAGGATTGAGGGCGCTTTACGTCAGTTTGCAGACATCACCAGGTTAGATGGGAGTGTTGATCTGCTGGTGGGTAAGAAGGCTCTGATGAGGGATCTGGACAGGCTGGATCCATGGGCTGCAGCCAGTTGTGTGAGATTCAACAAGGTGACGTTTTGGATCCTGCACCTGGATCACAAACCCTTGCAGTGATACAGGCATGAGAAAAAGTGGCTGGAAAGGTGCTCAGGAGAAAAATACCTGGGGGTCCTGGTTGACACATGTCTGAACATGAACCAGCAGTGAGTGTGCCCAGCTGGCCAAGAAGGCCAGTGGCATCCTGGCCTGTTTCAAAAATAATGTGGCCAGTAGGACCGGGGCAGTGACTGCCCTCTTGTATTTGGCACTGGTGAGGCTGCACATCAAATCCTGTGTTCAGGGTTTTGGGTCCCTGAGTTCAGGAAAGACATTGAGGTTCTAGAATATGTCCAAATAAGAGAAACTTGAAAACAAGTCTGATGATGAGAGGCTGAGGGAGCTGGGGTCGTTTAGTCTGGAGAAAAGGAGGCTTGAGGGAGACCTTATTGCTCTCTACAACTACCTGAAGGAAGGTTGAAGTGAGGTGGGTGTTGGTCTCTTTTCCCAAGTAACAAGTGACAGGACTAGGAGAAATGACCTGAAGTGCTAGGGGAGTTTTAGATTAGATATTATGATTTTTTTTTTTTTATTTCACTGAAAGGGTGTTCAGGCATGGGAACAGGCTGTCAGGGATGTGGTTGGTTCACCTTTCCTGGAAGTGCTCAAAAATGTGTAGATGTGGTAGTTAAGGACATGGTTTAGAGGTGAACATGAAGGTGATAAGTTAACAGTTGGACATGATGATCTTAGAGGTCTCTTCCAACTTTAATGATTCTATGATTCTAAGATGCTAGACTGCCTCCATGATTAAAGTAATAAATGAAATCTGGGTAGGGCACTGATAGTGGGAATATATTTTCTAATTCAGAAGAGACTTCCTGATCAGGAATATTAAAATAATTTAGCACAAATTAATATCATCTTTCGAAATATGGGAGGAAAACCAGAAGAAATCAAACAATAAAGAAACAGTCTGCATTCAAGTTCATCTCAAAACATCTTTATACATGCCACATATCCTTATCTCAGTGAATCATAAAATGACACTATATTTTGTGCATCATCAGGAATATTTGAAGGGTAAAATTGGTCATCTGTAGCTTTCATATCAGTGCTTCCAGTCAGGGATAAAATATCAAGATGAAGAAAAGTAACACCATAATCACTAAAGTAAATTCATAAAATACTGAGATAAACAAATAAACTTGCAAAATATAATTTTCTCTTTGGTTTTAGGATTACAGTTGGCAGTTGCTGACCAGGAGGTTTGACTCCCAAGAACACACACTCCACGGAGGTCAAAGGTGAGTCTTGGAAGCAACTCTAATAAGGTAAACATGGATTTTTATATGGTCAGAAGGGAAGGTACTGGAAACTGGGAGGTAACATGAATAGTATTGGGTAGAAGCAAGGGTGGAGCGTGTAACCAAGGACACAAACAACCAATAATGGAACAACTGTTCAAACAACCAATAGGAACAGGGTCCTGGGCAAAGGGAGGAAAAGATTTAAGGTGAAGAAGACAACATGGAGGGAATGACTAAGGGAAAAAAGACAACAAGGAAACCATTTTTGAAGGGGGTGGGGAGGTAACATGTTAAGGGTTTAGCCACATAGGCCTAAAATTTATGTTTTAAAGTTCAGATTAGTCCTGGAATTGTCAGCTGACGAGCTGAGCTGAGCTAGCTACCAGCTGACTTCTTCTAGCCAGTAGTGTTGTATTCCATATCATATTACGACATCATCTCAGAAGGGGTAAGAGCCAGTGTATGGGAGGTGTTAAGTCAGTTCCATCATGGCTGAAGTACAGAGAAGACTTGCTGCAGTTGTTCTGCTCTGTTGGGCCCTGCTCCTTCTGCTGCTACATCGTATTTTGTTTTAGTTTCAGGGAAGCAGAAATATTTTGTTGTTATACTTTCTCTTTCTTGCAGGGTGTCTTTTAGAGTGTTTATGAATCTAGAGTAATAGACTTTGTATTAACTGGGGACTGGGAGGTTATTTCTTGTTATGCATAACTTGTGTAAGTGTGTGTTATATTGTAGTTTTCTCTTAATTTTCTCTTTTTTGTATAAATACATATAGTTAGTTTCAGCATAAAACTAGTTTGAAAGGTTTTTTTCCCCCTTCTCCCTTTTCTCAGCCAGAGGCTAACTCTGTTCTTTGGGAAATTGGCATTTTGCCACCTCAACCCAAGACACATCATAATATAAGAACCCCATGAAACTGTGAACTGTACAATAAAAACGCAATATTTAAACTTCTACGATGTCTGTATGGAAGTCCGGGTCATCTCTCTTCCATCATCATCTTGGTATATCCATTTTTTGTAATGTTTCTTCCAATCTTCATGTGTCACACATACTCCCACTACAGTTATTTGAATTTTCTGCATACTGTAAAGAATCATAAAGTTTGAAAGTTGATTTTGAACGTTAGGGGAAAAACCACAATTGAAAACAAAGGTTGTCAATGTGGGAGATATTCTTACTCTTGCAGACTTTTGTGTTTGTCTTAGTTGTATCTCTGCTGCTTTGCAAAATCCACTCACAATTCATGAAGAAAGTAACAAGGATTAAGTTACCTTGTTTCCCTTTCCTTTCGAGTCTCCCTTATCACCTAAACTCCATTGCTAGAGAATGTGGAGATGTATACAAACAAACTTTTAAGCAAATTTTAATGCCTCACATATCACTGGAAAATTAATTGCCTCCATTAACATTTGTCAATCAATTAACAAACATCGTTTTTTATAGATAAAACTCTTGGCTTACTAAGTTGTCCATGTTGGGTTAGAAACAAGAGAAAATGTGTGTGGTGCACTCTAACTGCCAAAAAATGTAGCTATAGATCTGAATAATATAGAATGATTTGGGTTCGAAGGGAGCTTAAAGATCATCTAGTTCTAACCCCTCTGTCATGGGCAGGAACACCTTTCTCTACACCTAGAGTTTAGGTTTTCTTCTAGAAATGACCCTTGGCATGAGGCCAGAGCAATAGAAAAGAATCTTATGTTAATCTGGCCCATGCTGTTGGCAGTACAGGCTCACACAGGAATCCAAACACACAGGTAGAATGAACCTAAGATTTCTCCTTTGATATAATAATCCAATCTGTGAATTTGGACTTGCATTAACACAGAGGATATACAAAAGTCTATTTTAGGTTTGAAAATAATTCCAGATCTTCAGTTTATCTTTAAATAAATAAATTTATCTAAAGTTTTGTAAAACTAGTTATAGGTCTCAATTTATAAATAATATAATAATAATAATTTCAGTATATTGTGGTCTATATCACAAAATCACAGAATATCCTGAGTTGTAAGTAACCCACAAGAACCATCGATTACAGCTCTTAAATGAATGGCCCATATGGGCGTCAAACCCACAACCTTGGTGTTAATATCACCATAATGTAACCAGTAGTGTCTACTTGCAGTCTACTATGATTCAGTGCAGTAAAGTATGCCACAGAACATTGTATGCGACTTTTAAGTATATTTATAAAAATTGTAAGCAGTACCATCAACATCACAAAGAGTGTAAAGATGAAGTTTGGTTGTGTAGGGATTGAGTAAGGAAGACCTGGGTGAAGCCGGAACTAAATCTGGCAGAGAATGCAAAGAATAACAAGGGCTTATACAGGTATGTTAACCAGAGAAAGAAGGTCAAATAAAGTGTAGTCCCTGTAGTAAACGATTTGGGTAAATTGATATCAATGGATGAGAAGGCTCGGGTACTCAATTTTTTTTTTCTCAGTTTTCAATGGCAGTCTCTCTTCCCACACCTCTTGAGTGGATGGACAGCAGCATGGGGACTGGGGAAGCAAAGTGCTTCCCACTGTAAGTAAAGATCAGGATTGTGACCATCTGAGGAACCTTAATGTCCATAAGTCTCTGCAACCCAATGAGAAGCAACCCATAGTCCTGTAGGACTTGGCTTATGTAGTTGCCAAGCCACTCTCCATGGTATTTGAAAAGTCATTGACAGTCAAGTGAAGACCTGGAAAAAGGGTGAAGACTGGAAACCAAACACTGCTTTATCAACTAGACCATAACACTAACTTCTACCTTCCTGTTTTTTCTTGAACACCTCTGTGTATGATTACTCCACCACCTCCTGGGGCAGTCCATTCCAATGTTTAAGAAATTTTTACAGAAGAAATTCTCCCTGGTCCCTTTCAACCATGATTTAATGAAAAGAGAGATAAGTAATTAAGCAGACAGAAGGAACAAACAAACTGAAAATTTGTCATGTCATTGAGGTTATGCTAGAATGTAGTAATAGAACCATCTCTTAGTTTTAGGATGATTCATTTTTCCACCATCCCCAGGAAAGGGAATTGACCAGTCCTACTCTAATTAATTAAAATTCAATTCTTATCCAATAATTCAGATGACTAGATGTAATTATATACATTTCACTGTTATGTTAAATGGATAAAATAAAGACTATTCCAAGAGGGAAGTTTGCTTAATATGCAAGATGCAAAAAGGAAGAGTTGTTTAGTAAACTGTAAATACCCTGAGGCAAAAGCTCGTTACTTCTGTTACAATACAAATGATGTTCACTATTTCACATTGATGACTTGGAGACTCACTGTAAAAGACCGAAATTTCTTATGAGATACTAGGTGAAATAAATAGTAAATTTCTCATGGATTTGTAGTTTGATTGGTATCAAGGCAAAATAACAAGAAAAAATAGCAAGAATAACTGATTACAAAATACATATCAGTCATTTATATGATGCACAATTTCATTACAAGTATTTTAGGATATTTATATTTGGATGATGCTTCCTCTTTTGGGTTGTTGTGTTGTTGATTTGTTTTTGGGTTCTTTCCTTCTTCTCTCTCTCTCTTCTATGAATCTTAATTAGGACGCTTTTTTTTTTTTTTTGCTTTGGGTACAAATTATAGGTCCAGATAAATGAAATCTGAGGAAGACTGTCAAATCTGTAAAGCCCGCAAACTGTATTGCTGAACATAGATGAAACAACACTAGATTAATTAATCTCTCCTTTGAGTAGAAACAATGGAACAGAACTGTACTAATTTTCAAGAGAAATGGTACTTTTTGGAATTGTATCCATATATATTTTTTGTATGATGCTATTACATTGAAATTTCCTTATTTCAGGATCTCTTGCCAGTTTAGGATTACACACTGCATGTTAGCAACAGCACCATCTTTTTCTGGTTACCTTCTCTGTTTTTTCTTATAGTCTATTTTTCTTGATACAACAGGTGGAAAGAAACTATTCTATATCTTCAGTTATTAAAAAAATAATAACCCACAAGGTGTTTTCATACTTTTAATCATAATTTTTCATTGATGGCAGTCTGGGCCACAGTAAAGTGATTGAGTTTAAAATCTCTGTTGACAAGAGGAAAACCGCCAGCAAAACCTCAACTCTGGACGCAAGGAGAGCAGACTTCAGGCTGCTCAAGGAATTAGAAAGTAAAGACCTGTGAGAAAATGTTTTTGCAGATGCTAAGGTCAGCTGGTGCTGGTCACTTGTCAAACATCACCTGCTAAGGGCACAGGAGCAGGCAATTCCCAAGTGTCAGAAGTCAAGCATGTGAGGCAGAAGGCTGGCGTGGCTGAGCGGGGATTTTCTCTTGGAAACAAGGCAAAAAAGGAAGGTCCAGTGGACACAAGGTCAAGTGAGATGGGAAGAATAAAGAGATGTTGCTTATAATTGTAGGGAGATAATTTGTGTGACCAAACCCCAACTGGAGTTGAAGCTGGCCAGAACTATGGGGGGGACAATAAAAAAGGGGTTTTTCACATATATTGATGGCAATCGGAAGTATAGAAATATCCTTGGTCTGTTACAGCATGGGGATGGTCACCTCACAAAACAGGGACATAGAACAGGTAGAGGTGTTTCATGCTTTTTTTGCCTCTGTCTTCAACAGAGATGATGGTCCTTTTTATTTTTTTAAATTATTAATTTATTTACAATAAATAAGCTTTCTTGAAACAGAGACTTCTGATTTAGGCTGCCAGGCACCTCATGAGGTTACACTGTTGTCACCAGAAAACAGGAAATAAACTCTCCAATCACTTTGCTATGTTGGAAAGCCAACATTCCTTTATGAACAGTACACTGGATGCAAGGGGATAGCTCCAAAAAGCTTGCACACTCAGCAACTAACAGACCAGGTTATATTCAAGAAACTAATACATATTAATCACATTTCTATGACATATTCATTATATTTCCCTAAAACAGGCATATATACTAATAACTTGTTCAGTAACACTGTCATTATCAGTTCCTGGTTTTCTGAGTGCTTTGTCCTTAAATAGAAACTTCACCAATAATAAGTAGGAGGAACTTGAGACATCACCGAGGACCCTGCTAGCAAATACACCTTTGCGCAAAGTGACCATCCTCCTTTGAAGGAACATAGCGATATGAAGACTTGAATGACTTCAGTATCATGATATATTTGCTACTGAGTCCTGTGTAAGAAGCCAGCTTTACTGCCCAGTTTCATAAGTGTGTTCTGAAATAAGGCTTTTATGGAAGACAGAATAGGTGTCCATCTACTAAAATTACATTATTTAAAAAAATAGATAAAAGGGAAGATTAGTATATTCAATAGGTGGTTAAATAAATAGAAATTAAATAAAATATAAACTGTTGTCAAATGCACAATATGCATTCCTTTATAGTGTATTTTTTTAAAAATGAGTTTAAGATTAAATGAGTTAACAAACACAGTTTGATAGAAAGTATCCATCAGTAATATTAATTCAAACTGCATTTAGAGGGAGAAAATGCTCAGCTAAGAAAGAAATAGAAAGCAGATACCATACTCCTGTGTATTAAAAAGACCTCGTGCCCTCTTTGCCAAATAAATCTTTCTTAAAGGCACCTTCTGACAGCCAATGTGACAGAGAAAATAGCCATCAGCAACAACTGGCAACCAAAGAATATTGTGCAGCTTTGAGCTGTTGTCAAGAGACAGGCATTCTAGGGAACAAATCCTTTTACTCTGGCTAAAAATGTTCAGTGATCACCAGATACTCAACAAAGAAAACTCTGCTGCAACATTCCTCTACTGCAAGAGCTCGGTCAGATTTTTTTAAGCATTGTATTTCTATTGGCCTTTTTGTACTTTAAAAGTTTAATGAAGGACTGAAGGTGTGTTTTTTGGCCTCAATTACTTTTATTTTGTTGCATAACAACCTAAAGTTTAATACCTCATATCTAGCTTTCTGTGATGTAAGAAAGATAGCACCCTTTTCTAAAGATTTTTCTGTCATTGTTTAAATTCCAAAGATGGCGCCCAGTTAGAATTCACAGCATAGACTATATATGGGTATTATAATATTGATACTAATATATATAAAGACTGATACATATATGTATAAATAAATATATATATATACACGCACACATACACACACACATATATATATAATTAATAAGGCAGTTAAATGCCACCCTGACACCCAATCCCATCAGATCTTGGAAGCAGGGTACTCAGCCCCGCTTAGTACTTGGATGGGACACCTCCTGGGAATACCGGGGGCTGTAGGTTCTGCTCCTGAGGACTTCACTGTCACCGCCTGTCCTGGGTTGAGCTGGCAAAATGCCAACTGTCCAGGATAGAATGAAAATGGTTCTTCCTCCCCCCAACCAGCTAAGGGAAGAGAAGAGGGAGAGGGAAAAAATAACAACTTCAAAACCAGGTTTATGCTGAAACTAACTACATGTATTTATACAGAAAAGAGAAAATTAAGAGTAAACTACAATATAACACACACTTACACAAGTTATATATAACAAGGAATAACTTCCCACTCCCCAATTAATACAAAGCAAAGTCTATTACACTAGATCTGTAAGTACTCTAAGAGACACTTAGCAAGAAATAGAAAGAGTAACAACAAAAATGTTTCTTCTTCCCTGAATGCAAACAAAATGCAAGGCCTGCTCCAAGACAAAAGTTGGATCACGTCCAGCTTGTACCTCGGCCATGGCAGAACTAACTAAGCCACTCCCACACACTGGATTTTACACCCTTTGAGATGATGTAGTATGGTATGGAATACAAGATTATTGGCTGGAAGAAGTCAGCTGGTAGCTCGCCCAGCCCAGTTTAAGTCAGCTGACAATCCTAGGCCTAGCTGGACTTTAGAACCTAAGTTTAGGCCCACCGGGCTAAACCCGTAACACCGCCCAAGCTCCCTCATGGCAGATGAACCTTAGGAGTTAAAGGATGGGGCCAGTTCTGCGCACCCTGTGCCTCATCTAAAAAATCCACTGTGCAGGCTGCAAGGGCACACCCACGTGGGTAGAGCCCTATCCAAATCTTCATTCATGAAGCCAAGCTGTACGTACATATATGCTTCAGTAATCCAAGAAATTTAATAAAATTACTATAGGATCTTACCTATGTTCAACAGCTACAATATAAAGTCTATATTTAAATTATTTGAATTTGGTTAATTTGCCTACATGCAGTAAAATAACAGGAAGGTTCTGAAGGAATCTTAAATCTATTGCAGTCAGAGTCTTATGAAAACCCAGTATTTTTTAACCTTTACAGCAAAATAATTTTATTTTCAGGGATGTATTTTCAAAGAAAGACTTAAAAGAAGTCTTTGTAAAAATAGATACTTTGGTGAATATGCAAATTCTTTTGCATGAGAGGACACTAGCCATATAGTCTATATGCAAATATTCTGCTATATGGCATCCACTTCCTAGTTAAGCAAAAAGAAGTAGAGGCAAGGTTTTGATTCTTCAGGAAATAGAATAGGACTTTTCAAGAGCTGCAATAATATTCACATTGAACACAAAATACAATATTGAAAAGGACCTTGAAATTATTTTGAAACATAAATGTCTTTTAAGTGGGTGAACTTAAAGGAAATTGAATTGCAAACTCTTTTGGAAAACTTTCTCTGTTACATCCACATCTCTGCATTACAGGACCGAGAGTGAAGAAACTGTGTAAATTCTTTCTTCTATTTTCCTATATTGATGTTCCTCTTTTTTTGTATCCAAAGATACAATGAAGGGCAGGTTAGTTCGTAAATAACTCATTTTGCATTCTTCCTCACTAAATATTGATATGTTTTTTTGTACAATACAAAGCACACTGCAGTAAAGTAATGAGAAAAGCATTAATAATTACATAGATGACAAAAAGAAGACAAGAAAGTACACAGCAGAACACAAATCAAATTAAGAAAAAAAATAGTAGAATAATTGAATAACATCCAATTGCATTAAAAAAATGCAAAAAATTTGTTTAAAACAAAAGGAGATTCAAAACCAATAGCAATAGTTCCATTAAAAAATTAACTATTAAATTGAATAAAAGGCAAGAGATAATCTAATTACTGACAACTTTATACAATTTTTTTTCAAATTACAAATAAATGCTTTTAAATTAGTTTGTTCCCAATTTCTTTGCATAACTCTGAAAAACAGGGACTCTCTGTACCTTATTTTTGGCAGTACCAAAGCTCTCATTACCATGGTAAGAATTTAATCTGAGTTTCCTATAGTTTCTTTAAACACTTTTCTTGTAAAGATCTTCAACTGTAATTCATTTATGGGAGGAAAAAAAGTCAACACATAGGCATGTACAAAACATTTAAGGAAAATAAAGACATAACTGATCCCCATCCTCATTAGTCTAAATCAATCAGATATTTCTGTTATCATCATTGGCCAAAAAGTTATTTGGAATGTGTTCAAAGGCTCTGTGGCTCTGTACAATTGCTGCTTGTAGAGCTGCATAGTAATTTTCAAGCTTTATCATGCTCTTTAAGGATGTAATCCCAGCTGCTTACTTAGGATGCTTCCCTAGCCATCAGTGTTGTCATCTTATTTAATACTCTACTATCTATTCCTCATATTTCCCTTCCTGTCTTCTTTTATGACCTTTTTCTTATAGGCTATTTATCTTTGCCTATAAGTTAGGATATTCTATAATGTAAATATTAGAAGCTTCTTTTTTAATCAGTCTCCTACTTCCAATGAAAGAGAAAAGGAAAATCAAAACAAAACAAAAACAACCAAAAGAACAAACAAACCAAAACAAAACACAACCTCGGTAATTAATAAAATATATTCTAAAATTTGCACTCAAGTGTGTGGTAGAAATAGTTTCTCCTTTTTTCTTTTAGCAGTTTTTTGTCAAAGTTCTAATCTATGTCTTTCCAGTAGCTATGCTTCTGGGAGTCTTGCAAAACTAAGACAGAGAAATAAGTGTTTCTTTTATTCTTACCTAGTGATGGTTGTAATTCTTCCATTTACTCTGTTTAATTCTTATACCATAAAGAAAAATCAGAAAGTATTGTTTTTTGCTTTAATATTTTCTTTTAGGAGTCAAACAATGATAAGACAATAAATCAAATAGACACAGTTCAACCTATTTACATTCAATATTGTTGCAGTGCTATGCAGTAGTTCAGTCCCAAATCATAGAATGCATGAGTCTGAAGATGGCATATTGTGACACAGCAAATGTCCGTAAATATATTTTCTAGAGTTTTTAAGGAATTTTGTTGTAAGAATACTTTACAAAATTATTTAACAGCGAGGCAAAATTAAATGTAATTTCTCAGACTTTATATTAGGACCCAGAAAACTCAAAAGTTTATAAACAGGTAGAAAATAACAAGATCCTGGCCTTTTTAGAAATTAATGTAGCAAGTAACTCTACTTTGGAATATTTTCAACTCCTTTGGTTAAAACTCCTCTAGGAATCCTCAAAGAGAACAACAGGGTGGATAGTATGAATGTAAAAGATTATATTTTCAGGATGAGGAGCAAATTATTAAATTTTGCATTTGGAATACAAAAGAAAAGATATTTATAATTTGCTTGAAAAGTGGGAATAGCTGAATTTCTTGTCACTAGCAGTTGTTTAAAAAATTGTAGAAAATGCTTTCAATAAATATAAGTGAAAGCCACAACATTCCTTTCTCAGTGAGAAAGTAAATGGAATAAAAAATTGATGAAACAGAAACTTTTCTCTTTAAGTAAAACATTATATTTTGATTTTGAACTATTCTAGAAATAAGAACCTTTATAATATTTTAAATATTTATTTTTAAAACAGAATTGCAAAAAAATTCATTGTTCTCTCTGTCCAAAAGTGGCTGTAGATACATTAATGTATAATTCTGATTCAGAAAAGCAGTCCTGAAGAATGTTCCTTATTTTAAAAACAAACATGTGCAATCTCTGAGCTACACAATATTAGAATCTCATGCATCATAAATATGTGTGGTATTTGAAGGTCAGCAGGAGTTAAGCTCTTAATTCAGTTAAGTGCTTTTATAAAACTGGTGGCTATATGCCTTCCTAACTCCATGAGACTTTGAAAATAATAGTCTTTTATATCCTGTTATTTAATTGACACAGTTTAATTGCAACCAGTTGCAAGCATTATTCAAAATAACAAAATTATGTTTGTAAAGTAAAGAATGACACATTTATCAACAGGTCTGTAATACAGATCACTCAAGCTTTATCAGCACCAGACAACAAGTTTTATACGGATGGCAGAGTATAAACAATGAGCGGAATTTCCTTGCTATGAAGTATAAGAGACTTTAAAATGACCATTTGGGTCAAAAAACTATCACTTGCAGAGAGGATGAAATATGAAACAAAAATTGTTTTGGTATCTGTACTTGAAACCAGAGCTGTTTAAATATAGCTTTATTGTTATACTGCTTTTGCCAAGTTGCTTGGTTAGTTATATAGGGTAACATCCATCTTTGTGAAGGGCAAAAAAAAGAGTGAAATCCCCAAAGATCTCTTTGCTTTCTTGCTTTGGAAAATAGAATGCAGAAAGGAAAATATAGGTTCTTCCCTTGACAATTCTGTGCATGTTTATTTAATTTTGACAAGTACTAAATATCTTGATAATAACTTCTAGAAAGAAGTATGCTTTTGGTTGATTTTTCCTCTCAGTTTTTTTTAAATTTGGAACATGTTAGAATTTTTAAGAATAATTTCAAATGATTGCTACTGCAACTCTGTGTCAGGAGACTATTTTGAGTGGTTGACAACAAAATTATACAAACAGACAAATTCCTTCAAGCAGATCTAGGAATTTATAAAATATCTGGAAATGAAATGGGAGATTAGTTAACATTTTTGCATTAACCTTTGCTCTAGATATTACTTCTAGAGAGTTTGCCTTTGGAAAAAATATGTATGGTCACCTATAGCAAAAGGTATCTTCTTGTAGATGTCCATGTTTTTGTTTTAAAGCAGCACAGCAAAGCAATGATAAATCACATGTGAGTTCCATACACCTTTAATGCACCTTCAACCTGATCTGCAGTGCTCAAGCTGTCATACTCTTGAGTCCCTTCTGGACAGAGCTGCCAGTCATGTTAAACCATGTGAACAGCTTAGTGACACAGACAGATGTTCACAGAGAATGAGACAGAGACCACCAAACTCACTCATTTGTAAATTTAACAGGATTTGAATATAGGGTTTTAGTGTGAAAGTCTAGTTCATTAATCTGGTAGTTTCATTCAATTGCATTTTTATAAGATTCTTGTAAATAAAAAAAAATCTCAACCCCTTAATATTGCTGCCATCAAATCAAAGGGATGCACTTAGTCCTTTTCAATCTTTCAAACTCTGCATTCTTTTTCATGATTTTGTGCAAATTCAGAAAACATCCTTTTGTACTAGAGTCTGAACTTTGTTTCTCAAACCTTCTTTCATTGGAAAGAAACATAACACCGAGGATTAAATATAATAGTTTTCACAGGAAGGAAACTCAGGAAAATTAAGTGCCTTATGCAAAATGTGAAACATGGGAACACAAGAACTGAACAGCCTACCAAAAAACTCCCAACAAAACAAAACAAAACAAAACAACAACAACAAAAAAGGGAAAATGTTATAAATATTTACAAATGTCTGATTTTCACTAAAATAAGAAACCCCCAAATGTTAATAACTACAGCAGGAAAATAATAACTACAGTAATATGTAATATTACTTAATAAAGCCAGAAAGACAAAAAGGCATTAAAATATTTTATCTGTGTTCATGGTAAGCTCATAGACAAAAGATTGAAGAAAATATTAGCAGCAATATATATAATCACACTAAAATATAAAATCACTGTACTCTTAGTATTTATTTTTAGTGAAGCTTAGTTCTGTTTCGTGTAATTATATATTTTCCTCACTTTTAAATACCAAATGTTTGAGAAGACTCTCTGAACTAAACTGTTTTCCCAAAAAGCTTGGCCAATCATCCTTATTGAGATATTTTTGCTTTTATGAGACTGTCCATAACAGATACCAAAGGAATTAACACCCACACCCCCGTCCCACCCACCCCCGATTTTCGTATACTGGATTTTATTAATTTTTTTTCTTAATATTTTGAAGAGCGAGTAACTTACATGTACCATTTGAGACAAAGCTGAGGCAAAAACCAGCAAGGAACTTAAATCCAGAAATGGTGAGCAATACCTAGTTTTCAGATCATTGTAGGCAAAACACTGAAGTTGGACTAAAACATGCAGGGATGATTTTTTCATCTGGGAATACTTCTTGGCTCCTATAAACTCCTGCACAAATGTTAATCTCCGTGTAAAATTGAATTTTAATCTGGAGTGCATACACTCTTTAAGGAAAAGTTAGCTGTTTTCAGAGGCCTCAGAGGCCATGATTTAAATTATCTCCATATAGGTGGAAAGTTAAGCATATAGGGATGAGATACAAAACCAAAAAAAATTGAATATTCAGCAGGAGCTACATAAATGAATGAATACAATTTGAAAAGGAGTGTCTCCTATGTCATTTTTCACTGCAGATTTTTTTTCCACCAGAAGTAAATATTCATAAGAAATTAATAAGTAATTAAGTAATCACAGTATAAATATCATTAATATCTTCTAAGAAGTTTTGAGATGTGGCTTGAATTTCTCCTACCTTTTAAGACTTCTAGTCAATAGAAGAGAATAATTACTCTGTCAAACTGGATTCTTGTATTTTAAATAGAATGTCCAATAACAGGGAGAAAGACTTCATGACATAGTCATTTCATGGAAGAAGGGAGACATGGACCCCATTAGTCTTTTAAAATTTATGTTAGATACAGTTATTTGAGAAGCAATCTAATCTGCTAACTTTCTGAATTTTTATCTAGTGAGACTGTAAGATTTTGTTACCTGTAGTAATTTATTTCAAATAATTCTTTATTAAGGAATGGGAAAAAATCATTTAAATGGAAAAGATAGATGGAAAATCACCACAGATATCCCCATGCAGTGGAAGTTATTTCAGCATCCTACAGGGAAATGTAAATTCCAGCATCGTCACTTGTGTCTGAGAATTCTCCAATGCACTTTTCAAGTCACCAAACTGCTGAACACTGAGATGGTGACTTTACTGTCCATAATTCACAGGGTTTTTTTTCATCGGCAATTTTAGATAGTCTAAGGTTGACAGTATGTGCATAAACCTACAAGTGAAGTGGATGGAAGGAATGCCAGTCCCTTCAATTTAGTGACTTCTTGCTCAGCACTCAAAGAATTCGGTAGCTCTAGAAATCAAAAAAAAGTATTAAAAAAGTGCCTTTGACAGATGATTGGCTTATCCAAACCCAGGTGATACTTAAGGAAGTACTAAGTGTAACATGATGGTTACATTACCATTCTATTTAAAAAAAAAATACTTTAAACTTCAAATATTAATTAAAAATTTAAAAGCTAAGATTCAGATTTTTTGCTGAGTTTTGTTTTTGGTTTTGTTTTGGGGGTGTGGTGTGGTTTTTTCATTTTAATTTAATGCACAAAAATGACAATCTGGTTTTTTTTCTTTTTTTTTTATATCACCAAAAAATCTCTCAGGATTAGAAAATTATTTCTTGCTCATTTTTAGTTAAAAAAATACATCTTTCTCCCTATATTCACAAAGAAATGTTTCTTTCTTGTGTTTGGACTCAGTTTCCTAGAACACAGTGTCAATGATTACTACAGATAGGGTAGGCAACAATGTCTTTTCAGTCACAAATTAAACAACTATTCAAGCAAAAGAGTTATATACTGTATCTGCAAGGAACGTATTTACATTCATTTCTAGCAAGGGCTTTTTGCTTTGAAATGGAAGCAGTTTTCTAACTTAAAGTAGGTAATTACACACTCCATTAAACAAGTAATTAACAGATTACAATAAAAAAAAAAACCTTGAAAACGAGCAATTCAGATGTTAAATGCAAAGCACACTGTTACAATTAGCATAATACTTTTTGAAATGGATTAACAAATACACAATGAAAATGAAAAAAAAATCTATTTTCTCCATGCAATTCATACAAAACAAACAGAATTTTATGAACCAAACTATCATAGTATGAGAACATTCTAAATTGTTTACTTAGATAGATAGATAGATAGATAGATAGATAGATAGATAGACAGACAGATAGATAGATAGATAGATAGATAATTGTCCTCTTAATTCCCTGTAGAAATAGCTAAAACATTTGGAAGATTACTATTGCATATGCACCATGCTGGGAGCAGTTTTTATATAAAGAAAACAAAAAGTCAAATGTTGGGGGTTTTTACTAGCAAATATGCTTCTTTATTAACTTGAAGATACAACTGAAATTTTACCTACTACTATTCTAAGCATCAGGAAAAGCTACCATACTGCAGAAGCACTATCCAATACTTTATGCTTTCATGTCTTGTGTTAATATTGTACGTCTGATGAAGTTCCTCAAAATAAAAGTTAATATTCCCAGATAGGATATTAAAAGGCATGAATGGGTTTATGAACTAATTTCTTCAGCTTCTTCACTCCAGCTGGCACATATTGGCCACCTGTTTATTCCACCAGTACAAGATGTGTACTTTTCAGCTGCTGCCTTGAAGGAGTGTTAACTGTGCTTCAAAATTAAGGAAATGGAGCTAGATCCTTTGTAGATAGTCAGCTTATTTCATCTTCCTTATAGCTATCTGGTTTTGTTTCTTGAAAAGGTGCTAAAGTGTAGACAAAAAAAATGAACAAAAGAAAGTCTAGTTTAGCTTCCTTCTAAAGGTATTTAATCTAGCTGTTTTTCTAGATTATCACTTTAATCGTGATTTTACTTCAAAATGGTACATTCTTCTATGCCAGAAATTCTTCTAACTTACAGGAAAATTTTAATTATTCAAACATTATTTTCAAATGTCTTTTGTTGTATAAAACGAAATTATTAGAATAAGCACTAATACAATTTTAAACTATTTTTAATACAGGATTGGGTTTTTTATCAGAAAGACAGTAGAATGAAATTTTAAAAAGATCCTGAAAAATTGTAATTTTAGGAATATAAGATTCCAAAAGAACAACAACAAAAAAATCTTCTGTCACTTCTTTATTTATTTATTTTTATTTTTATTTGATTTTCTATGAATTCTTGAATCTAGCTACTGGCAACCCAATCTTATTTAATTTATAGGACCGGACAATCAGAGCCCATAGCAATATGGCTGCACAGGAGCAATGTTTTGTTGAATGCATTAATGTGATGATAAACTGAATTACCCTCTTGTTAATGAAGTTGACCTCTTCTGGCATTATTACTAGCCAGGACAGTAAAGAAATTCAAATATCCCAAAATCACTCAAGGCTTAATTTGCATTGAAAGAGAGCAACTATATAAAATAATGAAAAATTGAATTATTGTGTAATACTGAATGAAATACAGTATCTGTGAGTAAAGGAGGCTACCAATCTTACAAAAGAAAATTGTTGTAGGGCAAACATATGACACATTACCATGATGGGTTACTCCCACATACAGCACACTAGTTTCTTCCACTTTCTTTTATCCCAGAAGTTGCTTTTGAAGTACCCACTCATATGACTGGGGGAAGAGAGGCATGAAATGAAATGAGAATGGCAAAGGCAGTTATTATTCCTTTGAATATCCGCAATAATTGTAACTTCTTTCAACAAATGAAGCTCAAAAGTTACTTTCTTACATGTCTTTTCCCTCATTAGACATCTTTCATGGGCTACTCTGAGCACTTAACTGGTATCATAGGTGGTCCTCGTCTCAAGATCATGCAGGAGAGCAATGCTAGTTGTCCTAGTTCAGCAAGCTGGAACGTTTATCACTGTGAGGGTGTGACCAAAGCTGTGCATTCTAAGCCCTCTATGACATTTCCTATGAACTGTTAACAATGGACCATTTGCAGTAGCTGCCCAGGGCACACACGACCCCTCAGGATGCAGACTGGGTGTGAAAGACACCTGTGAGATAAGAGCTGTGATAACTCCCTTCCAGGAAGTTGTTAGCACCTCCACACCCAGCCTGAGGTGTCACATCTGCTAATGGGCAGCGATGATCCCAAAATACCCTATGACTCACAGAGTGAGATCACCCATTGTGTAATTCCCTGCCCTGGGGGAGGTACGGGGGGGGGGGTCCCACCTGGACCTGAGGGGATATAATCTTGGGGGTTTGGGGACTTAGGGGGACCATTCATTGGATACAGAGGAGAACCATAACCTCGACAGGAGGAGACCACCACCCCTCTCAACAAGACTGCGACTGTCATCTGCACCAAGAGGTTTTTCACCTCCTTTACTTTGGACCCAGGGGAACCATGTGGGGCTTAGCACAGGGGCTAACAAACACCATTGTGTTTGTGTCCCAGGGTGATGGGTTACACTTCTGGTTTTTGTGGTTTAAAACATTATCTCTTTGTGCTATTGCATTTATTGTAATACTGTTATTAAATTGTAACTCTGATTTATAATCTCTTGTGGTGGGTTTATTTCTCCTGCCAGTTTACTTTTAAACCCACAGAAGTTGTTTTTCTTCGTTTTTTCTAAGTATGATTGAATGCTACAAAATAAACACAAGAATGCATCTATAAATGTACTGTATTTTATATCTTTCTTCTGAGAAGGAATAATTTGTATGAAATTATCATTTTCTGCCAAACTTCAGAAATCTTAAAATTCTGAAATGATGAATAGTTTAAACTAACTCCATATTCAGTTTGAATAGATCATATTATATTATATTATATTAATTATAATTAAATTATAATAATTAAATTATATTATATTAATTATAATATTATTAGGCTTCACAAACGAAGATTTGGATGTAGGAAAGAGAAAAGCCTACGTATATATCCACATAAGCGGCAGTGAGGGACATGTTACTCAATAGACTGGTATGCTATTGTAAAATGCCCCAAAGACAAACCTTGGTAGTTTTAATTTTCAGTTGCTAGTTTAAATCTGCAGATATAATTCTGGACTTGTTCCATTTATGTAACTTTCTTATTTACTAATGTTTCTTTTCTCAGCAGGTATAGAAAACTATTAACGAATATTGTTAGACTCATTATTTTTATCAAAATTGTATTTAAATAATCTGTTTCCTAGAGTTATTTATTTTCTGATAATTTAGCAGAAATTTTGAGGAATAAACCTTATTCACAATTTATTTCCAAATATATATTTTAATGACACTTACATGTCAGTATGTAATATTTTTTTCTACTTATTTTGAGGTGCAGTCTTACTGGACCTGGATCTTTCGCACCTGAAAAGAGAAATATTTGAGTACAGATCTCCCTAAAATGGTGACTCAACTATATTTAACAGCAAATAAATGTCCAGGGTTCTTCATATTTCTGTAGAAAATTAAAAACAAACGAAAAAAACAAACCAAAACAAAACCAAAACAAGCAAAAAACCAAAACCAAACCAACAAAAATACCCCACAAAACCCCCTATGTATTTTGTTATCTATATTTGAATTATTCATTTTAATTTCCATTGCAATTTGAAAAAAAGGGGGAAAAATCTTGATAACACCACCATTAGAATAGTAATGAAGGAAATAGTATCTCTAATGGTCGTGTTATAAAATCTACTGCAGGCAAAAAATTAATCTAGAAAAGTGCTGTACACTGCCAGCAATTCTGATCCTCTTTCTGCAACTGCTAAAGACAAAATCCCTCTCACTTTCTATCTTTAGATTATTTTTATGATTAGTCCTCTTTTCAATGTCATATTTTGCTGCATAATAACAGGATGTGTGTGCAAAACCATATCAAGAAACACTATCTAGCAAAGCTAACAAAATGTATCAATTTTAGAGTATAAACCAATGCAAATTCATACAACATTGAATCTGAATATCTTTCAATATCCTTTTTCTCTGTGAAAACAAAGTAACATTTTAGTGTAACTCTCAGGCTTGTTTCACTGCCTGAGGAAGTAGTTTTGGAAGCTCAGTATGTAAATATTGCTTTTGGAGGAGCTTCTGCAGTTTTTCTTTTTTCTTTTTTTTTTTTTTTAAGTAAATACTAATAAATACAGGTAAGGAACTAAGGAGAGGGCAGTCCAGGGTTGGTAAAAACTAGGCCAAACCTGAGACACCTTTTCGTTCACAAAATTTGGAAGAAATTTTTCTCAAGGGAGAAAATTTTCTTTTTTTAACCCACGTACTGTTTCTTTACATTTTAAATGAAATTGTAAAAGCTGTATAACTAATTTATTTGTTATAGTAGAAGAGTATTTTAATTTCCTAAAACTTGGCAATAGGACAATGCTTGGCTTTTGTTAAATAACATTTAATAATTTCAATGTGAAAATTAATTTAATTTAGATTTGGAAGAAATACATGGTGAAAATGTTACAGGTAATGCCATAAAATTAATGATGAATATATTCGAAAGTAAAAAAAAAATCTACTGTGTGATTCCACATTTTCTTCCACACTAGCAGATGGTTTCCTCTTGCCAAAAGTAACCAAAATGCAAAGGAATACACAGCAACATTACTAACTTCAGGGTTCACTCCTAAAGTGACAGATCCTGGATAGCACATTGAGATTATTAATTATTCTGTCATTTTTTGTGGCCTTGGCTGTAACCATTAGATATCAGAAGCAAATGTCTTTTAGTACAATTGCCAGCTACTGCAAATTCACAGGAACTCATGTACAGAAAGCATAACTTTATCACACACTATCCCAACAGAAATTCTATTCCCTGTATTGGACACCAATATGTATTATTGTGTCTTCCAATGAGGTTTCAGAATGTCATCTTTATCAAAGGCAGACACACAATATTAGCCTACTAAGAGAGAGAGCAGTAAAGTTTCATTTCAGAATTGTCTGGTATCTCTTTCTGCTTTCAGTCAGACTGCACCATTCGGTTGGCCTTATTTGAGGTGTCTTCCTTGAAAATACCCACTTCTTAAGATTTTGCAACCAATTTCTACTCTTGAATGAAACATAACTCCTCAGTTATGTGTTAATAAAATCTGCTGGATAATTTTATAGAACTCTATTAATTTCTATTTAGATGCGGGTAGGTAGGTGGGAAAATGGTAACCAACAGTAACCATTTAGTTCTGCTGGCCAGCAAGGTGTTGCACGGCTCCTCTGTGCAAGCCATGGCTTGTGGGGGTGAGTGTAAGTGCATCCCTTAAGGAAAGCTGTTTGGAGGTTCTACCTTAAAGAGAACAGAGCTACCTGGAGTATGTGTGGTGGCTTGTAACCAATGAGAAGCTGTGGTGCATGTAAGGTGAATTGGTTAACCAATTACGTGGTGGCATGTTAGATGTGAGAGTGCATAAAAGCTGTGGACATTACTGCGTGAGAGAGAGATTTACTAGGATGTGAGAGGGAGTCAGATCTAGATCTACTAGGATGTGAGGTGATGTAATAGGAACCAATAGGAGCTAACTTCTTCTACTATGAGCTATGAGAACTGTCTGTTAACCTATCTTGAGTAAAATCCCTAAGATATGAGCCTTCTGATCAAGCCTTCTGATGTTTGCTGTGCCTGAGCTCTTCTGACCATCAGTCCACAGCCCATCTCGGTATAAGGGGCTCCCCCTATAATAGCTGCCTATGGTAGTGATAGTGCAATAATTCTTCAGTCTGTTGTAATAAATGGATATTTATATCTTTATAAATGTGAAATATAGAGGTCTCATAATAAGAAACTGAGAGAGATGCAAGAAAAATATATTCAATAGTCTGTAACTGAGACCATTGTTTGGGTTGCTCTACAAAGAATGTTAAGATGAGTTAAGAAGGAATTTAACTCCATGTCAAACAGTCAGAAGCCTTCTGGATATTGAGTTTCCTATATCACACAGTGTTTGTTCTAGCTGTTCCTATGTTTCTAAGACTACATTTCCAGTATATTGAATGTCTTGGAGTACCTATGTGCTTCTGCATTTCTGAAGCATTTGAACTTAAACTAAAATATCTAGATTACAAAAGGGAGGGATCACAGCTAACAGTTTGGATACTGAAATACCTTTTCTCGATGTTATATTCCAAGACTAGATGTTGATTGAATTTAAGACACAAGCTCCAGGGAGACTCTGCATCCCCATCCATTCTGTTTTCAACTTCTGTGAAAACAAGGGTGTGAGGAAAGAGGAATTGGAAGAACATTTCTAGAACTGTATGCCTTAATCTCACAATGACACTGAGACAGAATCAACAGGAAGAGACACATAGACGTTACAGCTGGTATGTAGTTTTAAGACATTGGTATAATGTATATTTTCTGTATAACATATAAAGTTAATGACATCATATGACTGTGATCATTGCCTCAAATGTTAACTATTTCAATTCTTAATCAGCTCTTCAGGAGACAGACAGCAATTTTTTTTCACATTTTATTTTAACAAATATAAAAATGACAAGTTGTATCAGACACTCCTCTCAGTTTTTTATGATGAGCAAACTTCCTGGTTATTGATAAGGATGTTAAACAGCACCAAACCCTTTGTGAACCCCTTGGGTACATCACTAGTGACTGGACTCCACCTGGATTTCATGCCACTGATCACAAAATTTTGAATCCATCTGTCCATCTGGTTTTCAGTTTACCACAGTATTTACTTATCCAGGCCATGTATTTATATGCCTTTCTGTGATGATCTTATGAGAGACAGTATCAAAAACCTTACTAAAATCAAGGTAAACAGTCCATTGCTTTTCCCTAATCCTATAAAAGTCAAAGAGCTCTATGGAACTGTGATCATCACATGTCATGCAGTCCTATAGCCAAAGGTGTACAGTTTAGGAAACCTTTCTCTAAGTCTTTTCGTTGCATATAATTTCTCATAAAGAAAAAATATTTGTTTTTCTACAATTCATATGTCCAAGAAGGAAAAGACAAAAATAAGTACTTGTACCAGTTCTAAAGCTTAGAACTCAACAAGCTTAGAGCTACAAAATGTAAAGATTATTTAAAAAATATGTAACTCTTTACAAAGCAAATGAACATTGTCTAGGAAAATTTTGAACCTCCACTGATTGTCTCTGTGGACTGCAATTTATACCAGTACAAAGAAAGTTAAAAAAAAAAAAAAACCAACAGTGCAATTACTTCAAAAGGCTCACCTATTCCAAATACAAAGTAGAATTTTTTGGTCTGATTATGCACAAATATATGATTTCAGGAAAGATTTGAATTAATTGTGTCAGAATGTTGAGACAAGTTATAAATCACTTCTAAAATATTTTCTTGGCTTTCAAGAAAGTTGATAGAAACATTTGTTGCAATGTTTTTCATTCCCAGTGTGAGACAGTTTAAATATTCAATCAGGTACACGTATAGAGATTAAAGCATTTTAATAAAAATTACGCATACCTCACTAAAGTTGCCTGTAATAATAATTTGAGAGACAAAGTGACTGAGACTGTGCTACAGGGGACTTTCCATTAAATACATTTGAAGCTCTAGGCAAAGCTCTTGTTTTTTAGAGCTGCATGGAAGGTATTTTATATTTCACAAACTACTGCAACTATTTATCTCTTATAGACTCAGTGACAAGGAGGAGAGCCTTCTAATCTGACACTCATCAGCATGAATTAAAAATCTTTGCTGGCCATACTTAGGTATGATGTATGTTTCCTAAGTTTTTATTGTTTCAGCAAAAGTGTCACATACATTACAATGATAGTCATTAGTGTTAGTTGCATATAATTACTTTGTACATACCTCATCCATGCAGCTGCTCATATATCAGTGTTAGAAAAAGGTTTGGAACACTAATGTCAGCATCTTGATACAGAGGGCTGAAACAAACACATTTGTTATGATGCTCCGTGCTACCTAGGAGATTTGAATGTTCAGTTCCCGCTAATTAATATCCAAGGCCCCCGAATGCCTATCTCAGCTTTCATCTCCCATGAATCTTTCCGGTAATTGTATGAGTTTTAACACTGCAAAGTTCAGTATGTTTAAATGTTCATACACAAGATGTAAAGTTTTTATATAGTCAGAAACAAAATGTTAAAAATACATAATAAAATACAAAAAAGTTCACATAATTCAGAGATATCATGTATACTTGTTAGCAATATTTAGAATTACTCTGACAGCTTTCATTGCAGTTATTCTCCCATTAATTTCTTTAAATATTTTCTCTGTAAAGAAATGCATTCAACTATGTTATAATTAACTTGGCTGTCAAAAGACATTACATATCATCTGATGTTTCACCGGCCTAAGGTAGTCAAAGGGTGGCAGCTGTATTGTTCAGTATTTAATCAGTTCAAAGCTGTGGCAACTTTAATTATAGTTATTGTCAAGATACTGCTTAATACTTAGAACAAACCTTGTCATATGTCAGCTTTTGAATTTTTTAACCATGTTCAAGTGAAAAGACTGTCCCTGTTAAATTTGACAAGTATGATTCTATAAGAAATATTGGTATATTGCTACATAAACTTGGGGTGGTTTGGACATATAGTGTGAGGACAGGAAGTAGGCAAAGATATTTAGGCAAAATGGAAAAAATCCTTACTCTTGTAGTTAATGCAAAGGATAAGAAATGAGTGCAAAGAAAGTAAGGCCAGCAAGATACAATTTTTTTTTTTTACATCCTACTACATAAATCCAACTATTATAAAATAAAAATGTTGTCATATGTTACCATGTATCATTTTAAGTTATCCATCTGACACCTCACTGTGTACTGAAGATGTGGACCTGTCATTCATTCATCTGCCACCTAGCTCAAAATATAAGTGGCAATTTGTTTTCCAAGTTATAATTTCTATTGGTTACATTCTGTTAACATTTAACAACAGTGTTTCAGTACTTTTTCCACACTTATAGTTTGGTTAATTCCCTATTTTCCTCCAGATGTATCCTAACTGTCTAGGTTCTGCTTGGATCCAGAGGTTCCATCTAAATCAAATGAAATAACCTCTTTCAAGGAAGTGAACTGAAAATATAGTTGGCTTCAAAATTTTTCCCTGTAGATCTGCCATTTCTTAAGGATGGATAAAGTTTCGTTCTCTTTGCTCACAACAATCCCTCAACATTATTCTGGCATATATCATGTCATATCACAGTATGCTTCCACAAGCAATAGTTGAAATGCATGCAGCCCACACTGTGGGTGTCATGTTATGAAAAACAAGAGAGTAGCCTCATTATTTATCTGGCAAGTTTATGTTTTCATAAGGGGTGTTTGTTATAAGCAGAAACACCTAAAATGTGTCAGAGTACAGAATAACAATTCAGGGACGTGGAGGCAAAGAAACTCCTTCGTCTGCTGAGTCTTTTACTGCGGTGTTTTTGGTGATCCAGTAGCCATGTTCAAAATATGATCGTCTAAGCAGTGACTTGAAAGGAATAACCATTCCTCTCTAGCTACTGGCAGTGCTTCTGTGTAAGAAAGCAGATGAGGAGCTGGGCACGGGAGCAAAGCCAGAGGGGCAGGAGACAAACCACAAGGACCCTGTTCCACTGTACCTGGGCAAGGCAAGCTGGGCGGATCCAGGAGTGGCAGTTGGGGGCAGCCTGGAGTCAAGATGCCCACACATACGTGCAGTGAGAATGCAGGTTTGGGTCAAGTCATGAACTCAATCCACAGCTCAGAGTCAATTCCAGCAGTGGTAAGTGACATCAGAAACAGCCCAGCGACTGCCAGGCATATCTATAGCCATGGAGTAAGATTGAACCCAGGCCAGAAAGTTAGTCCACAGGTCAAGGCTCAGATCAACAAGGTCCATGGCCAGGTGTGTGCAGAGCTAAGACAGAGCTAGAGGCATGTTCAGGTAAAACATCTCAGGCATCAGCTGAAAGCTGAAAGGAAGACCAGGGCTCAGGCCTAAGGTCCTCCCAGTCACTGCCCCACTTAGCTGGACAGGGGAGAGGAAATGCAACAGAATGCTCATGGGACAAGATAAAGACAAGGAGAGATCACTCACAAATTACTGTTGTGGGCAAAACAGATTCAACTTGGGAAAGCGATCAAATCAGAGTAGGATAATGCAAAATAAACCCCAAATCTTAAAACATCTTCCCATCACCCTGCCCTTCTTGCTGGGCTCAACTTTACTCCTGACTTTCTCTACCACTGAGGTGGGAGTGTGGTCAGTTGATCATATGTTGTCTCTGCTGCTCCTTCCTCCTAAGGGAGAAAACTTCTCATGCTTTTCCCCAGATCCAGCATGGTGACTCCCCCACCGAACACAGTCCTATGTGGACTTCTCCAGTATGAGTCCTTTCCATAAGCTGCAGTTCCTCACAAACTGATTCAGACAGCATCCCTTCTACAGGGTGCCGTCCTTCAGGAACAGGTTGCTTCATCAAGGGTCTACCTTGGTGTCATAAGTCTTGAAGTCTCACAAGTCTTGGAGCAGAAAATCTGCTCCACCATGGGCTACTCTCTCCACATGACTGCAGGTCCAGAATGAAACATGCTCCAGCACGGGCTTCCCACAGGGTCACATCCTCCTTTGTGCATCCACCTGCTCTGGTGTGGGGTCTTCCACAGAATGCAGGTGTATATCTGCTCCACTGTGGGCCACCATGGTCTTCACCACAGGGTTCTGTGCAATCCCCGGTCTGGCACATTGAGTACCTTCTCCTCTTCCTTCTTCACTGGCCTTTGTGTTTTCAAAGATGTTTCTTAGGTATGCTCACTCCCACTGCAATTGCACAGGGTTTTTTCTCTCCCTTCTTAAATCTATTATCCCAGAGGTACTACCAGCATCACTGATGGCCTTGGCCTTGTCCAGAAGTGAATCCATCTTGGAGCTAGCTGACATTGGCCACATCAGACACAGGAGAAACTTCTGGCAGCTTCTGACAGAAAAGAGTCCCCTAGCCCCTGCAGCTACCAAAACCTTGCCACACTAACCTAGTACCATTACCCATCTGGCCCAGCAGTAATAGGTTCAAAGGAAAGAATGAGCTCATGAATATGAATTGTTTTGGGAAGAGAAAGCCTAAATTCTTAGTATATAGAATACGAGTGGGGGAAGTAGAGGAGGCAGGGTTTTGGTTTGGTTTGGTTTAGGTTATTTTTGTGGGTTTGGGTTTGTTTTCTTTTTTTTTTTTTAATTTTACTATGTCACTATTTGGGGGCTATTTTAGAGGTGGATAAAAAGAAGGCCCTTTTTTCTGTACAAGTAAAGCTTTTATACACCCATTCACGTAGTTTACACTCTGATTGCAAAGGCTATTACTTTTTAATAATTGCCTCAAAAAGCAGTTAAATAATTAAAAAAAGGAAAACCAAACAAAATTTCCCACTCATTCATAAGCAGTCATAGCTATTATAAGCTTATTAATTTTCATATATATATGAATCTAGGATGTTAACTGTCAATTATCTTCTTAATGATTGTAGAAGTGCTTGGTGTACCTCACTGTGGGTACACATTGAAGTCTATTCTAGGCATTAAAACCTCAATTTCCAGTAACATAGAGGTGTAACATGAAAGAGGACTAAAAAGCTGTCATCTGGATGTCCATTTCTAAAGAAGAGCCATGATTCTTGGTTTTTCATAGAAGTACATTTTTTCCAAGAAGGATAGAGGCTTTGAGCAATAGAAAAGACAAGCAAGCAATATAATGAAGTTAATGAGGGAAGATACCTAGAATTCTTTTGCCCTTTGTTGACATAAATAATAGAATGATTAGAGTGAAAAGGAATCTTGAAGATCATCTAGTTTCAACACCCCAGGGACACCTTCCACTAGACTGTGTTGCTCAAAGCCCCATCCATCTTGGTCTTGAACAGTCCAGAGATGGGGCATCCGCAGCTTCTCTGAGGAACACATTCCATTTTCTCACCACCTTCACAGTAAAGATGAACATTCCTTCACAGAAATCTAAAAGCATCATGGTGCAGACAGCTTGGGGGCTTAGCTACTCTTAAGAAAATTAGGACTTCTGAGTAATTTACGTTGATTTGGGGAATTGAAAAAGTAGCAGTCACCTTCAGATACATCATGAAAACACTACTGATTTTTGATTTTTACACACATATTGGTAGGATTTAGAGGGGCAAACTCTTGTTTTTACTAATGTATTACTTTTTTCAGTTTAGGGATTGAAATTTCTTCAATTTAGCATAATGAATGGAACTTATAATTACTAATGGTAGTTGTTTAGAGAGTATAAAGGTTTTACTGGAGCCTGAACAGTTATTAAGAGATTTTATTGATCAGTTAATCTGTCATCATTATTATTATCTCTCTAAAATCAAACAGGTTATATTACTTGGGTTTTGGAAAATAGTCAGGGATGGGATAGATGCTTATCAATTATGGATTAAGTAATTTATACTTTACCTATGCAAACACTATGTTTTAGTATTAAGTCAGATTTTATTCTCTTGATGAATTTCTTGAAGATAAATTCTCAGATCATAGCTTCTAATTTTTCAGATAGTTCCTATTAGAGGGTTATGATACACAAATCATTGTACAAAATAATTCAAATAAATCTATTTGTTATGTTAACAAATAGCTTACATTTTTGTAACATCTTTCATCTTAACTGAATATCCAATATCAAGTAATGTCTTATTTTTGATACCTGAAACAGAATCCATCCCTCATGTGTACCTTTTCTAAGTGCTATTTGCTGTTTTTCTGTGAAAGTAGGTGAGTAGACAGGCAGCTCTTCTCAGATTAACAAATAATAATAATGGTCTTTCTCAGGGAGGTCTTTTGTAACACTTTTCAGCAGATAGTTGATAAAACCAAAAAAGATCTTGTTGCTTTCTTACCTGTCAGAGTGGCAGCTGTCTCATAAGAAATATTCTCAGCATATATTAATAGAAAACCCACAAACTGGTCTTTGAAAAGTATTCTTTCCATTTTCCTTTGTGGGTGCTTTGTATAAAATTTTATCAGAGGTTACTACTAAATAAATAATATACCTTTATTATATCTTATGTTGTTGAATAATGTTTGTCATATGAAGAAATGGAAATGCCTTCATAGTGATATTATTTGCCCATTGACAAGAGAATTAGAAGAGTTTCACAGATAAACCAGTTTTCCTCCAAAATCTCGAGTGTTTTCACAACCTAGTATTTAAAAAAATCCATGATAAATAGCCTGTTCCTGAGATGACAAGGACAGCAACAGCAAACAGCAACAGCAACAAACCCCAGCAACACAGACCTCCATTTCCAGGTTGATAATGAAAGAAATTCCGGCAGCGGATCCTGAGTTAAACATCACACATTTAACAGCTCTATATTTAACATCTCTATTCTCTGGGCAGTTTTGTTCTTCAGATACCTTGGAATTTGGACTGATCAGTTACAATTTCATGTACCTCAAATAGAGAAGGTTTGGCACAAAATACTCACTCTACATTGGGAGTTATACAATGCAGGATGTTATCATTTAATGCAAATAGAATTAAAATCATATATTAAATATATTTATTCTTTTAACTGCATTGATATCTATTAGTAAAAAAAAATGGTAGTCATTTAGAGGTGAATCTCCCAAAAGTGATAATGACCTAATTATATGTTCACTGGAGACAGTGGTAAACTTTCATTACATGTAATGGGAAGAGAATTTGGGCAGTATTTTGAGAACTCCACCTTTAGGCTACACTTTATTCAAGTGCTTAATTAATAGTTGGGCTTGTTTTCTGCTTGGTTATTATTCCTCAGGTGAGCTTAATTGCTACTATATGAACAGTGTTTTTGACTGAAGCTATTTATTAGTTTTCAATTGATAAGCATTCACTTATACCCAGCTCATGCTAAGTTATGTTAAGAAATACCCTACTTCTGTGCATGTAGTTCATATGATGAAGTCTGTAAGGGTGAAACTGTATAGAGCAATTAGTTTCAGTTGTCAGTAAAAACTAACAGTAATACCACTATTCATTCAGATGCTGTAAACTCCTCTCTCTCTTCTTGCATGAGTAAATATTATTCTGGCACTGCATTATGCTCTGTGTGTGGCTGGGGATTTTCAGAGGTTGTGCAATTTTCACATTCCATACATGTACAACATTCCATCCCAAGTTCATGCTGAAAGTGTTTAGTTTTGCATCCCTTTTTTTTTTTCTTCCATTATCAAACCCAGAAAAAATCATTATGATCATAGTGGTAATCAAGAAATTTGCGACAATTAATACAACTGTCAAATACAAGAAACATTCCTTTTTCTAGTTTGTTTTTTTTTTTTCTGTTATACATTGAATCATCAAATATGCTTACTTTCAGACTTTAGTATTTGATGGAAATGTTTACTAATGCTTCCCTTTTTTACTACAATAGTGCAGCTCTAGCATACACCACCATCATCTTGTTTAGCTGTGGAGCCTCATCAACATCAGAAAAGTGCAATTGCAGGAGCAAAGGAGAAAGTAAGTTGTCACAGATGCATTTTTATGTAGACATGTATCTCTTCTTCCTTCTTATGAAGTCATTCAAATATACTGCAAATACAAAAGCTGGAAAGACAAATGTATATTATACCACAAAATCACTGACTCTGAGTATCTATATTCTTATAGAAAGCTTACTGCCTATGTTTTAAGGATCATGTCTCGATATACACTTTTTCTCATATCTAATGACCAGAGCCAGATATGCTTTTAGCATGTATTTTCTTTTCTATCTCATTTCTTCAGTACATCACACTGTAACATCAAGCGTCCCATTTTCACATCACAACTATTCTTCAGGAAAATATGTTTACACTTACTAAATATTTCCAAAAATACATCTATTTCTGACATTTGTGTTTTACATAAAATGTCATCTTTGTGTACAATATATGATACATACAATGAAGGTTTGCTGAACTCCATGCATGTGAGGATGTCTAGTATTCTTCTGTTTATTTTCTGAGTTTAAGGCATGTTTTTAACAATCGCTGTTCTTAGCAATTTTCTCGGGAAAAGAAAAAAAAGTTATCTTAGTTACCTAAGGGAAAAAAAAATTTCTGTTTGTAATCTGCGGAATTTTGTAGAAGTATGCAATATAAATTAAGGAATATGTCTCTCAGCAGTTCTCATAAAGTTTTTAGTTTAAGAAAAAGAAGTGCAGCAGAGGTAAAAAAATGCTATCCGGTAATGTTTTCAAATTATTCAATTCCACATATTTATCTGATAAGATCCACAAAAGGCTTCTGCTCTTTACAGAAGTATACAGCTGTCATGTCTGTTTTCTTGGTACATAGACGTTTTTCTAGGACACAAGAACAGGTTAAAGACTTCTCAAACATTTTCATGAAATGGACAGCTAAGTAGGCACAGCCAAAGGAGAGGAAAAGACAACAGAGAGGCCATTACGTGGATTAATTCAAAAAGTCATTTTAGCCCTTGGAAGATATCCCAGTGTCCTAGAATTAGGTAGTGACAAAGTTGAGCTTTACATCTCTTGTGTGCAGCTTACTTCTCCACCTTTCAGCTGGCACTGCATGCCCTTTGGCTATTACTGAGAATGTAGCTGAGTTTTAACTCATTAATGTGATAGCAACTAACCAGCTGACACCAGAGGCCTTGTGCTTAATGGCCATGTTCACTGACTTCTAGCGGGATTCCTTTGTTGTGAGTGAGAATGGATCAGAAAGAATAACCTAATTGCTCAGCAGCAGCAGACATACTGGCTCTGTGTGGGAGAACTTATGTGAATGACTCATGCCAGTTGTCTGAAGAAGTGGGGTTTGTGACTAAATGCTTTAATGTCACTTTTACTAGTAAAATTTTAATGTGACTAGGAAGAATATAAAAAACACAAGGAAAACACAAGGAAAATTAAAATGAGCTAGAAATATGAACATAAACTTGTCTTACACCCTTCATGAAAGATGTTATCCAGTAGTTGCATTTTGTCAACTCAGGTTTATGTTTTTATTCAAACTAACATGACTAATGCCAATATAAATTAATATACTAGAAAATAACCTGCTGTCTCTCAAAAACAAAAACAATACAAACATACAAAAAAAAAAACAAAACAAAAACCCCCCAAAAATAAAACCAAAACCCAACCACAATGACCCACCTCAATTGTGATGTTACAGTCTATTTTGGCTGTTCAATAACTCAGCCATTTTGCACTACCTGAAATATCTTTTCATGTACCTGAAATATTTTTGCCAGTATTTTATATTACCACTTACTCCACTATGCCATTTGCCCTATATATTCTCATTAGTTGCAGAGTCAAGGACATTATTTGCTTTTATTCTAGGTACTTGGATTAAGCCTCCTCTTTAATAACTTACTTAGAAATTTTTTGCTTATAGAGAAGTGACAGTTCTATGACAGAAAGACATTTTTTGTTATGCAGCACTACATACAGAGGGGTTTTTTTTGACCCTATATCCAGGTATGTCTAGAGTTCTTTGGTGGCTTAATGACATACCTCCTACACTTAAATAGAAAAGTAAGATTCCAAGTTAATATAGAGGAAATGCTTAGTGTGTGTATTTCAGTTACAGCAGACTACAGCACTGGATTAGAGAATAGTAATATCAAGCAGTGAGGTAGTTGGACTAGATGATCATTGTAGGTTCTTTCCACCTGAAATTCCTATTCTAGTCTACTCAAGTCTAGTCTATGCTATGTTGTGTCCTGCTATGCTATTTTAAGTCAGCATAGATGTAAATCAAGGATGGAAAATCATTTAGTGCTCATGCCAAATACAAAAGTCTGTAATTAGGAACAGGAGTCTCTCCACAACTCAAAGGTTTAGTAGGGGATGACTTTCAAGAGCTTGAAATTTTGAGCAAGAGTGGCTTTTTGAATTTTGCTAAAGCTTCAGTAGAAAATACCATGTGACATCACAGTTTATCATCATTTTAGGAAAAATAAAAATGTTTAGGAATATTTTGTAATCCATTCTTTTTCCCTGCATGATTCTAGTAACATTGAAGCAGAGAGTAAGAGTGAGAGAGAAAAAACCAAAATAAATCGGGTTGTAAATGTGTGCCTTTACAATTGTTGACTTCTGCTTTGGCTATAGTGAAAGTGTTCTCCAGTGGCACAAAGAAATGTTTCATATCGTATCGTATGGGTTGGCTTTGTGAATGAAGATTTGGGAAGGGCTCTACCCACGAGGATGTGTCCTTCGAGCCTGCGCAGTGGATTTTTATAGGTGAGGCACAGCATGTGTGAAACTGGCCCCACCCTTTGCTCCTAAGGTTCATCTGCCACAGCTGAGTGAGCTTGGACAGTGAAAGTGAAGTAGAACTAGGAGTAGAATCTACAGCTCCTGGTATTCCCAGGTCTCCCATCCAAGTACTAATCGGGTCTCACCCTGCTTAGCTTCTGAGATCTGATGGGATTGGGTGTCTGGGTGGCATTTAACTGCCTTGGCACAAAGAAATTAATCATGGTGCAACCAAGCATGTGGTAAACACCAATGCCATTCTTAATCAAGTGAAGTAACAACCTCCAGCACAGAATCCCAGAATGCCAGAATATTTGAGATTGGAAGGGACACACAAGGATCATTGAATCAAAATCTGAATGGCCTGTACAGGGATGCTAATGTAGTTGTCACCTCTCAAGGCCTTATGGTGAGTTTAAATAACTCAGAAAATTGGAGTTTCCACAGAAACTATTTTATCTTTTTCTGTGTCTGGTTTAGGTAATATTTTTTCACCAGCTCACAATATGAATATCAAGATACTAGAATTCTTTATTAAAAAATGGTGACATACATCATTCATCTATTTAACTGTAGAAAAACTGTATGTTCTATTCTACTTTTTCATATTAACAATTAATATTAAATAAAATTTTAAGAGGTTAATTTAGAAAATTATCCAATTTAATTTTTTTTATATTTAAAAATTCATTAAATCAAACCACCTCATGATAATGCCAGTCAGTCTGTAATAAAAAATAATATGAGAATAGTCATAGGGGAATAGAGACTGCAAATGTCATTCATGTAAATAGTACCACAGAAATCATCAAAACTATGCACATGGTAGGGATGACTAATGTGAGAAATGACAGATCAAGCACTTCAGATATGTTGTTACTTTTCATTGTTAACCTTTTTTTTATAAAAAGCCCTCATTCTTAACTTTTTTTTATAAAAAGCCCTCATTTCAAATAATCTGAAAACAGCAATCCATCTTAAGTTTTAAATCTTTAGAAAGACAGTTCTAGTAAAATTCTTCTTGAGTTGACATAATAGCAGATTATTTCTGAAATGCTACTTTTGCCCCAAAACCTTAATTTATAGGCAATTTTTATGCTGTTTTGATGTCCATCCACATCCTTTTGTCATCTGCTTCTTCTGAATGGTTTATATAGAAGGTGAGCCAAAGTTAGCTATTGTAAAGGTGCAGATGCTTACTTTTCCATATTTGTGGGGAGTTTCATGAATAGGGAAAATCCCCTCTCTGAAAAAGCAGTTATACTTTCACGTGAATCAACACAATTGGTATAGGATGGAAAAGATTTCTGGAATCTTCTCCTTTCCTTTACATTCTAGTATTACTGGGATTCTCTTAGAACAATACCATGTGCACTTGCACAGATAGTTTAAAGGGGATGGGAACAAACAGAGTAGAGGAATGGAGAGAGGACTCTGAACTCCTCAGTTCTTACATGTCTGGTCACAGTCTGGCCTCAACAATGGATTGTCAAAATATAAATAAACTATGCAATTCCATAACAAAATTTAAAGAGTATTTATTATCCACTTATCATGGCACTTGTCCACTTCCCAAGGTTTTATGGTTTCATTACTTAAACCATGAACATGACTGAATTTAGAGTTACATAAAAAAGGCTCAAAAGAAGTCGTGAGCGTTAAGACTGAAAGAAGAAAAATATAATTTATCAAGACAGCTATTTAAAATAGTTTGTTCAACTCCTGTCTCTATTTGATATTGAAATATGCTTATCAGAAGTACAGAAACAGTTTAGCCAAAATATGTGTGTGTTGGGAGAAGGAATATCACACTGTTGGTTAGTTTGAAAAACATCAGATCTGGTTTTATAAGTAGGACTCCTAATATATGGGGAGCTATTACTGCTAAAACATTAAATTTGTTTACCAGACACAGTTGATTTCTTTATTGATACATTTGAAGACTTATCTCTGTTGGAATGATAAAAATTCAAATTACAATTACACTAGGACTAATCCAAAATATATGAGTCAATCACTGAAATAGAAAGGATACACGATAATGAATCTCGGGAATAAGACTGTGTGGTATACACTGCAAATTTAACTCACTGTGCAGCATCATGCCTCAAACTGTGGACATGATTCTGATCTCTATAATAACTGCATGCTGCTGAACTCAGAAAATTCATTTCAAATTTGCACCATTGTCAAAAAGTAAATATATCCTATAGCTTTTGGGAATGAAATTTGCTTTTGTGGTTGAAAATCAAAGCAACATCTAAAGTTTAAGGTGTTGGCAAAACATCAAAAAAAAATTAAAATAAAAGCAACAATGTAGCAAAAATGCTCTGCCATGATGACTGGGTTCCTAAGTACCTTGCAAAAGTCAGTCAACTGTCTGTGCATTTACTGTGCTGTTCCTAGATGTGGAAACAATGAATGAAAGGATAGCAATGAACTTACAAATGAAAGTGCTACTGAGAAAGCTACTGAAATAAACTGCAAGCAACTTAGCTGTTCATGGATTTTGCAATTCAATACATCCTAAGGGAATAGTTTTAGAAGTGAACACTGAAAGTTTAACACCAGGCAGTGTGGAAATAAGCATTTCACAATTGCTAACATTTGATTTAAGCTGCCTTGTATTAGGGATTTATATTTTCTTTTTAAGATTGCATTATATCTGGCAGTAATAGTAACAATAAAAATATTGAAACCTATAAAACAATTTCTCCTGGAAAAGGAGTTGATATTAATAAATGATCCAGCACTTGGAAAACAGTAAGTTTATCAATAGCAGCAATAGACTGACAGCAGAGTGAATAACCAGAAAAATTTCACTAGAATAAACTAGTGACAAGATTTTCTAAGTAAACCTGCTAAGTTTTTTTATGGAACAACCTCATGCAGACAGGGATTTTTCATAGACATTCAATAGCTTTGCTTCAATCTCTACAAAGTTTGTTTTTGAAATCAGTATAAGTATTGTTATTTTGTTATTGTGACAGAAACATATTTTTCTTTATGGTGGATTTGGTAACTATTTACTACTAACCCATGTCTTCATTTGTGCATGTGAATTTTCACTGGCTTTTAGTAATATTACTGAAAGTTGCTAAGCGCCAAGGATCAACTCACAGCTTGAATTTTTTGTCTCCCATAAATTATTGAGTAGAGGGAAAAAAAAATAGATACACAATGAGTTCATAAAAGCAATATCACCAGTGATGTTTTATGTTATAGAGGTTTATTTTATCTCTTTCAGAACAATAGATCTGGGTTTTGGTGGGGTTTTTTTGTGACTCTTTTTTTTCACATAATCACAGAATATGCTAAGTGGAAAAGGACCCACAAGGATCATTGAGTCCAACCCTTAGCCTTACACAGTACATCTGTGAGAGACTCAAATGGTTAATGAATTGAACATTATTAAGATCACTGAAAGACTTTTGTCTGCTGTAGCCACCTGTGCAAAGAAACAACTGATCTCCCAAGCACATCCCACTCGGAATATGCCTACTAATTTACACTGTGATGGGAACGTCAGATAAGATAAAAGTGGTACTATTATCCAATTATCCCAAGAGAAGGAAGGTATCAACAAGTGTGAGAGACTAGAATGCTAATGGCTCAAAAATCAAAGTGCAATCTGACAATGTGCAAGATAGCCACACAGGTGGAGAAACAAATCCTGGGAGGCAGGTTATTGTACTAACACAAATGACTCAGCTGTGAAAACTCCCCTCCTCTCTGGGGGAACTACCAGAACATTCACATGCAGTCTGAAAATATTAATCTCTGCTGATGGCCCATAATGGACATAATTGACCTAATGTAACAGGCAGCTGTAACATTAAAGTAAGAAAGTATCAAAAAGTCCTGAAATGTCCCATGATCCAGTATTACCACCCAGTGTAAAAATTCCCAGCCCAAGGCAGGTACTTAAAGTAAGAAATGTTGGTTTTTTGAGCTCCCCAGGTTCCGGCGCGAGAATCACGATGTAACCTCCATAGGAGTATGATCTGTGTTCTCATTTATTGTTTACATTACACACACACATATCGCATATTCTCTCAGTCTACGAATAGTACAGGAATATCGTTGGTCAATGGCTAGGGCGTGCTACCAGCTGCATTGGTGCTTTTCTCAAAACTATGCCCTTCTCTATCAATGTGTTTACCTGCTTCTCCCAACGGCTGCCGCATTCCGTCTATTGTTTACTGCTCTTCTTGAAGCAGCCTCAAGGATACAGAGGCCCCGTTTCCCTCTCCATGGCCTGGGCTGTGCACAAAAACTTCTAAGTTCAAATTTCTTCCAGCAGGTACTGGAGTGTTTCCACTTAGCCTAAGCATAATAAAACCATTATGGACCCTGTGTTTTGTGGGTTTCCTCACCATCCTAGGCTTCCCTCAATGGATTCAGACTGCAACTATCACTTCAACAAGACTGGGACTCTCAACACTGAGAAGACCAGAAGAAGAGGATCAGCAAGACATTGTTGGAATCCAGAGAGTGGTGATAGTCTTCTTGATCTCTCTTTCTGTCACTCTCCCTCCCTGCATCCCTCTTTTTCCTGTTTTTCTACCTCTCTCTACCTTTCACATTTACTGCTAAATAAAAATTGATACTATTGACTTTGACACATGGTATCATTTGCACCTTAATTCAGGCAGAAGCATCTCTCTAATAATTTTAATAACTGTGTCCTAATACATCCCCAAGAGTCACGTCAAGTGCCTGAGAGTACCATCTGAACAGTTCTTGCATTCTGCCTGCCTTGGTGTTGTGACCACTTCCCTGGGAAGCCTGTTCCAGTGCGCAACCACCCTCTGCATGAAGAACCTTCTTCTAATATCCTGCCTAAGCCTCCGCTGACACTTGGACTTCAGACCATTCCTTTGGGTCCTGTCACTGGTCACCATAGAAAAGAGATCAGTGTCTACCCTCTATTTCCCTTCATGAGGAAGTTGTAACTGCAGTCAGGTCTCCCCTCAGTCTCCTCCAGGCTGAACAGACCAAGTGACCTTAGCTGCTCCAAAATCATTGAGGGAGGTTTTGCTCTTTGAAGATTGTAGGGTGAATCCCATTAGGGCCCATAGATTTATAGGGATCCAGTTGGAACAGCAGATCCCAAAAAATTTTCAGGGTGAACTGGGAGTTGATCATAATCATAGTCATGGTCCTTCAGCTCAGGGCACTAGGATTCCTTTGATCCATCATCTGTATTGAAGACAAAGGCAAAGAAAGCATTAAACACATTTGCTTTGTCCCTGTTTGTGAGGTGACCATCCTCATTCTGTAACAGGCTGATGTTATTTTTGCACTGTCTATTGCCATTACTGTATTTGAAGAAACTCCTTTATTACCCCCACATTTTAGGCCAGCTTCAACTCCAATTGGGCTTTGGCCACACGAATTTTCTCATACAAACTGGGTCTCTTTGGTTTGCCCATATCACCTGACCTTGTTTCCACTAACTTATTTCCAAGAGAAGATTCTGGTTCAGCCAAGCCATCATTTTGTCTCCCCTACCTGACTTCCTACATTTGAGAGATAATTTCCTCCAATCCTAATATTTCTGACTATCCTAGAAATTTTTAATAATATTTGGTGTTGGTTTTTAATGTTTACTTTATATTTTCTCTTCCCACTAAGTTTTACACTATTGTATATAGAATTAGACTGAAGGTATTATCTAGAAATGTTCAAGTTCTAGAGAGTTTTATGTCAATGTATGGGTTTGAACAGTGAGTGGTTTTGAGAATAGCTTTGCCTGTTCAAATAGCTATGTTTATCATAATTTTAAATGTTAATATAATTTAGTAAAATAGTTGTTCATCGCATAAAATATAGACACAAATTCTCAGGTACCACTGGGTAACAGATATATTTGTAAATGTGTTACAAAAAATATAAAAGCAGGAACCAACCTGTCTCTAAATTTTTTTCCCAGGATTTGATTTTGCATGGGATTTTTTTGTTACTTTCGTTTTCTTTGTGTGCTTTTTCTGAATGATAGAAATCTAACTATTTTAATCAGCAGAAACAATGATGATCAATATTTTGTAGATTTGGTGACAGACAAAATGTTCACCCATGAATGTAGGTAACTATTTTGTACCACATGACAGATGCTGAATCAAGCTGAATTACTATAATATTCATTGCCATCCTATTTCAATTTATATTTGCTCTAATCCCAGAGTCTCAATGAGACTGAAGATTAATCCAAGGGGAGATTGTTTGTATTCTTGAAGAATGTCTTGCAGATGGCTTATAATATTCTAAAGAGCCCTCTGGCATGTGAACTTGGCATAACTCAGAAATCGCCATCAGTTTTTAAGTTTACCTTTGGAAATAGTTTACAAAATTCCTTCTCTCTCTAAATGTAATGATTATATTAAAGTAAGAGCTTTGTGGAATTTTTGTAATTCTGTACTTTCAAATTCAGGTTTCAAAGCCATATAAACACTGTGTTCAGTGCTTTGGTTTGTTCATGTAGACTAGTCAGCAAAGTCTTCCAGTACGAAGATGGTACCATGTAGCCAGAATATTAACGTTTCTGTAACTAGTGGGAAATAATGCTTTCTTCTTGGGAAAACAAACAAACAAACAAACAAACAAACCAAATAAACCCAAACCAATCACAATTACTGTAATTCTGCCCACTACTCTGAGCCATTGTTGAGCTGTACTGGGACAACTGATGAGGGAGATAATTTCTGAGGAAATAGTCCTTGAAAAATAAAGTAATCATAGCAGCAGGAATTAAAACAAACAAAACTCCAAAACCAAACTTAATCCATGTCACTAATCTGGAAGTATTTATATTTTCTATTTCATATAGAAGTACTTGTAGTTGCTTGGTAGTCAAATAACACCTTGCCTTTAGTTGTCTTATTTGATTATCTGATTACCTTTTGGTAGTTGCTCAGGTTTTACTATCCATCTTAAACTTCATCACATTGTGTTTACAAATTAATGTTTTATTTATTGTAACTCAGTAATGTATTTCATTGTGTGTATAGCTAACTAAAGTTACTGTAGCACCTTACCTTGGGAGCTGTCACTCAGCTAGAGTCTTCAAAGGACTTTTGTTAAATTTACTGTCACTAAGGGTTTTTTTGCTGCAGTTATACAATAGTCTCCTACTGAGATATTCTTTCTGCACATGTTCCTCTCTGTATTTAAAGTTTTCAGTATTCAAAACTGCACATTAAAGGTCATTTTTGTTGAATGATAGGGACCAATACAAGCATGTGCACTTAAGTACCTGCAAAGACAAAGCCACTTAAAAGGAAAGATGTTTTTATCTTGAACAGTTATATGTTGGGAAATTAATCTTAAAATTCAGGACATTTCTGTTCTCTTCACCAGGTATTCCCTCACTGTATTCTAGTAGTCTTAGCCTAGTTACAAGGAAGTCAGGAGATTTTTCAAATAATCTTCTCCATACGTCCTTATCAACACTAAGCTTCTATTTGTCTTTGTGTGTTTATGCCCGACTGAAGGATCACTTTTGAGCCAGTAATGGGTAGCATGGCTCAGATGCCAATAAAGGGAACAAACCAGGGAAAGTTTTTTCATAATTTTCATATGCTACTTCTTCTGCAACAAAATATTTCAAATCACAATATTATATTATAAATTAACAAGGAGTGCAGATACAAAAAGTGGATCAAATAAAAATTATCTCTGGTTGGTTTGTTTGTTTTTGTTTTATTTTATTTTTAGTACAACTTTACAATCCATTCTGTGTTTTGGGGGGCATCAGGCAAAGCGTCACCAGCCATTTGAGGGATGTAATTGTCCCTCTCTTCATTGCTACAGCTTCACCTTGAATGTTGTGTGCAGTTTGGGGAACCAAAATATAAGAAAGACATTAAGCCACTAGAGAGTGTCCAAAGGAGGGCTATGAAGATAGTGAAGGACCTTAAGGGAAAGCCATATGAGGAGCAGCTGAGGGCACTTGATCTGTTCAGCCTGTAGGAGACTGAGGGGAGAGACCTCATTGCAGTTACAACTTCCTCGTGAGGGGAAATAGAGGGATAGACACTGATCTCTTCTCTGTGTTGACCCGAGGGAATGGCCTGAAGTTGTGGCAGAGGAAGTTTAGGCAGGATATTAGAAAAAGTTTTTTCACCCAGAGGGTAGCTGGGCACTAGAACAGGCTCCCCAGGAAAGTAAGTAGTGACAGCATCAAGTCTAACAGTGTATAAGAAGTGTGTGGATAATAGTGTCACGCACATGGTATGACTCTTGGGGATAGTTCTGTGCAGGGATAAGAGTTGGACTCAATGCTTGTGGGTCCCTTCCAACTCAGCATATTCTGTGGTTCTGCGATTCTGTTATATTAGCAAGACATAGGGCATGATTCTCTCTTTGTTTACTTTTATTTCATGCTGGTGCATCTCCTTTGACTAATGATTATAATATAGACACTGCATAGTTAAATGGCATTTTATGTATTTATCAGAATATTTTGATGCACTTACTTTCATTTTCCGAGGGTACATAACAGCTGTTTAAGAGCTCTCAAGAATATTAGATATCAGGTTGGCCCAGACATGAAGATGCCATCTTGTTTAAAGCTTTCCTCTTCAGTCGATTCCAAGTAAGTTGACAAAGAGCATTAGATTTAGAATCTGGCCAAGAAAATACAGATAATTCAAAAGTCACCTGAACAAAATTACTAAATTTAAAACTTCAGTGAGCTTACAAGGCTCGGGAGGGACTCACTAAAGATAATGCTGAATTGAAAACTGGAAAGTACGTGAGCCCAAAAAAAGTAACAAAATGGTGTTATTTGAAAAGAACAAAACTCTTGTAGAGAGTACACTATTTATATCTGCTGTTAAGTCAAGCCGAACCTTTTTTAATTCTGTTGTCCAGTAAAATATGAAAAAAATAAATACTATCATTCAGAATTTGTAGTACTTTCACCACTTTGCTTTTATGTGAAAAGTTATGATGGCATGCTACGCTAACATTCAAAAACAATAGGCCATCTTTGTTCAGCAACAAAATAACACAACAGAAGAGCAAGGGAATGATAGCAAAACACAAGTATTTTTGACCAAATAAATTATTAGTTCTTTCTGTTTCTCTAGTCTGTTTCCTAGCAAGGCTGAGATCTGGACATAAGTAGACCAGAATGGAAATCCAACATTGCATGTAGCAGAAAACTAGGATACTCCTTCAGATTTTTTCATAACTGAGTTTATAAAGTACTTGTAGTTAAGGACTTACAAGTAAAGCCTGCATCTGAATCCACATAAGAGAACTGGTAGACAGCATGAAGCAGAGATCACCAGTAGTATACAGCAATTCCATTTGTGTTCCTATCTAAAGAGGAAATAAAAAAACTGTCTTCAGTCTCATACCTTGTTAGCAACATTTTCTTTCTGGCAAAGTTTGGATGAAGTAACTGAAGACCAGAGCAATTTTATCAAAGTTAAAATTACATGCTTTTAACAGGCCCAAAGAAAGAATATTATATTTTTAAACTAAACTTCAATCCTATATTTTTTAAGCACCACTTCTAAAAGTATCTTAGGGAATTTGCATCTATGCCTATGTAAAATACTACTTTTCCCTCTACTATCTCAGCATGGATGTGTGTCATACAAGGATGTCTTAACATGCTTCATGCTACTACCAGAAGTTATTTGATCTAATTTGAAAAAGTCTCAAGAACCTAATACATTTTTAAGTTTAAGGTGATGAATAGAGTATTATGCATCCATTTGCCTCTTAACAACAGGAAAACTAAAAGATATTTTCTAATATTTCAGTTCTCTTCAAAGTTAAGGTATGCAGAAAAAACTTTCCTCAGTTAGAGGAAATTCCTTATGAAGATGTAGCATGATTTCCATAGGCATCAATACCTGAAAAGCCTTTTGACTGATTTTGAGAAGTAGTATCTTTTCTTTTACAGCTACGAAGGCATCTCTGATGACTTGCCTAAGCTATCTTCTTTTGAGAGCTCACTCTCTTTGGTTAGCTTCACCCAGACATGCCCTCAAGTACATTTCTTAATCTTGTGTTGATGCAAGTTCCGCTTTCAGAATGTTGACCAAGGAGGTCTTTTGAACCTCTTTTTGCCCCCAAATTTACAGCAAATTTGAAAAACTAAACTGAGTATTCAGAGATTATTGAATTTTATTTTCCCTCAGAGTTATTCATCTCAGTAGCATTATTCACAGGTAGTGAAGATGTCCATCAGCCTTTGTTAGGTAGTGATTACTCTGCAGGAAAAGTGTTGAATCTCAATGTTTTAGAAGGATATGATTCCTACAGTACTGGCTTACCAATTAAAACTTACTTCTGCATGAATAAACGCCACTTACGAGAGGAGATATTAAGATGATGCACTGTGTAACAGTTCTATTATAAAGTCTGGCTATTACACATTTGCAGGAACTACTATTAAATCTTTAATCTTTTATTTTGAATGATTATGTGACAAGGTTAATGACATGGAAACTAATCATGAAGTATCCAATTGCAAAGTAAAACACCAAGATCTAAATTCATAGTTGGACCTGCAAACAAGTCATATTCCAAAGAAATTCCAAAGAAACCTAAAATACTACCATGAACACTGACTTTACAGCCACTGGGAGCATATAGAATTTCTCAATTGTGAAAAATACTGAGTTCAGTGCCAACAAGCCTACATACCAGCACCATTCACAGACAAAACTGTTCATTTTCCTAACTCATGTGTAGGGTTTGAGCCTGTATATGTGCTCTGAACAACTTTACAATTTCCAGCGTGAGATTTCAGGACTTGCCTCTCCCAGCTAAGCACTTTAAACTCTAGGCTATAGAAACATCTGATTCTGTATGAGTAGATAAGCATTTTATGCTGTAAATTTTACCAAAGGGAGTAAAGAACATGGCTGGTTTTCCTTTCTAATTTTGAGCATAAGGAAATTGGATGTCAAAATTGGCCTTGATAACGTCCATTTGACTCAATGAGATTACTTTGATTTAAATTAATTTTTGGTTACAAAGCTGGAAGAAGCTTATATCCCCCCATAACCTACATTTCCATTGAACAGTTAAATTGACCTTCAAATTTAAGCCTCTTTTTAAACCTGAAATGATCATAAGTGCCTGATATACAATGGCATCTCATGACAAGGGTTTGTGCTACAGAAATTAAAAAAAAAAATTCCCTTTGGGACTGGAGGGCCTCCTAAAGCAACAGCATCTGTATCTCTCATCACAGCGTCCTCTGTCAAGAGGAAAATAAGGGTAACTGTAATAGGAGACTCCCTTCTAACAGGAAGGGAAGGCCTGGTATGCAGACCAGACCCAACGCAAAGGAAAATTTACTGTCAGCCAAGGGCTCAGGTAAGGCACATTACTGGAAAACCCTCCAATCTTGCAATACCCTCTGATTATTATCCACAATTTGTTGTTCAAGCTGGCAGTGACATAATAACATGGAGAAGTCCAAGGGCAAACAAAAGAGGCTTCAGGGCCTTAGGATGATAGGTTGAAGGATCAGGAGGAGAGGTAGTGATTTCATTGATCCTGCCAGTAACAAGGAATAATATTGATAGGAATAGGCAGATCTATCAGGTCAATGAGTGGCTCTGAGGTCGGTGTAAGCAGAAAAATGTTGGGTGTTTTGACAATGGATGATCTATTCAACACCTGGTCTACTGACACCTGATGTGATGCACCTTCCTCAGAGTGGAATAAGAGTTCTAGCACAGGAGCTAGCAAAGCTCATTGATAGAGATTTAAACGATCTTGGGAAAGGGAAAATCACTGGCATACATCAAACCTGGTGGAATGTCTGGTGATTGTAGTGCCCTATTGCATAGTTACAGGCAGGGGAGTGGCATTGTGTGTAAGGTTAGCAATAGAATGGATGGAGATCACAGCTAGCAGTGGTACAGTTGAGAGACTCTGGGTAAGAATCAAGGTACTTACAAATAATGCAGATGTCATTGTGGGAGTCTAGACCTCCTGGTCAGGAAAATGACGCAAACAAATTATTCTTTGAGGAACTAAGGGACAACTCCAAGTCACCTGCTCTTGTCCTTATGGGGGACTTCAACTTGACAGAAATTAACTAGGAGCATCACACAGCTGGTACAATCTGTGCCAAAAGATCCTTAAAAAACCTGGGTGATAACTTTATGGAACAGGTCTTATGTTATGCCTCAACCTGCTTGGTGGGTTTAAGGGGAAAGTAATTTGATGCACTCTGGGTGGTGCATGGGAGAAACAACAATATTCTCAGGAGGCTGACTAACAAACTTTTATTTTGAAAATTTTAGAACATTAAGGTAGAATAATGTACTTGACAAATTTTAAAACAGCATCCAGACAAAGTAAGATGCTTCACAGAGCATTGACTGAGCAAACTTTAAGATAACATAGCATATACTAAGACATTGACTGGAATTTCTTAGTCTGGCTTACAATGTATTTCAAGAAGAAGTTAGGATATGAAAGAGAGAGAGGGAACAGAAGGAAAAAAAAACCCTAAGCAGACAGAAAGGTATATAATAACCATCCAGCATAGTCTTAACTGCTTTTAAATCCAGGCCAGTGGAGCGTGCTGCCACACACACGTGTCACTGACTGTTTAACTGCTCTGGTTTCCCAGGGCACTCCCCATAGGCCTGCACTTTAATGGTCCTGACAGGGCCCACACAGTCAGCCTATGCCATTTTGGGGCTTTCAGCATGTCCTAGTCAGCAGTCATTTTTGGACTAGACCAGAGGCTGACTAAGGCTCCAGGGTGAGTGTGGAGCAACGCACTGTCCCACCTATGCAAAACTCAGCCTTTCCCCTTTGCCCCAGCTTTCCACCTGTTGTTTAGAGCCTGTCCTGACTTTGAAAAAGGGTAAGAAAGAGGGCCCTGAAGACTACATGCCTGTCAGTCTCTCCATAGTGTGTGATAAAATCATGGAGAAGATTATTCTGGGACATACTGAAGAAAATATGGAGGACAATGCAGCCATTGTTCACAGCCAGCACGTCTTAATGAGCGGGAAGTCCTGCTTGTCAAACCTGATTTCCTTCTCTGACCTAGTTGATCAAGGGAAGTCAGCTGATATAATCATTTTTGGATTTCAGCAAAGTTTTTGTTACTGTCTCTCATGGGATCCTTTTGGAAAAAATGTCCAACACACAGCTGAATAACCATGTTACTGGTTGGGTGAGCAACCGGCTCAAAGATTGGGTACAAAGAGTTATAGGGAATGGGGCAACATCAGGCTGGGGTTCTGCAGGGCTCCATCCTTAGCCCAGTTCTCTTCAACATCTTCATTAATGACCTGGACACAGGACTGTAAGGAATGCTAAGTACATTTGCCAATGACACTAAATTGTGATGAACTGTTGACTCCATCGGGAGAAGAGAGGCCCTGCATGGAGATGTCAACAGATTAGAGGAATGGGAAATCCCCAATTGTATGAAGTTCAACAAGGAAAAGTGCCAGATTTTGCACTTGAGAGGGGGCAACCCTGGTTGTTTCTATAGCCTAGGGAAAGAGATATTGGAGGGAAGCACTGTGGAAAGGGATATGGGGATCCTGATCAATGGCAAGTTGAATATGAGTCAGTAGTGTTCTCTGGCATCCAGGAGAGTCAACAGTGTCCTGGGGAGGTTTCACTGTCTGGTCAAGGGAGGTGATCATCCCACTCTGCTCTGCACTGGATCACAGTACTCATCTTGAGGACTGTGCACAGTTTTGGGCACCACAACATAAAAGACTATTAAACTATTGGAAAGTGTTCAAAGCAGGGCCATGAGGATAATGAAGGGTCTAGAGGGGAAGCCTTATGGGGAGTGGCTGAGGTCACTTGGGTCTATTCAGCCTGGAGAAGAGGAAACTGAGGGGAGACCTTCCTCACTAGGGGAAGCAGAGTGAAAGGCATCAATCTCTTCACTCTCCTGACCAGTGACAGGACTCGAGGAAACAGCATGGAGCTGAATAATGGGAGATTTAGGTTAGATGTCGGGAAACTGTGGTTCGTTGTTTTTTCTTTTTTATCAGTAGGTCATTATGAGCATCAGAAGTTGTGCCCTTTTCTGCTCTGCTTTTGAACATAGTGATACCATTTCCACAACAGCCATGTTCTAAAAGAGCTGTATGTTTTTATTGACTATTTTATCTAGCCCTACATAAAAGTATCTCTGCAATCTGAACAATAATAACTTCAGCAGGTGTTCATGTCTTATTTTTTTTTTAAATTTCTCTTAGGGGATTATAGCCATTAGTGCTTTCTGCACCATAGGACACATTATAAACAAAACCTGCCCACAATTACAATTAAACAACTGAAATCAGAACTAAGAGAATCTTTTCAAGAAATCATTTCAACTTGCCACATACTTTATGAAGTATTCTAGTGTAAACATCTGTATATGCACATAAAGAGAGTGTGAAGATTTTATGTGAATGGAAGTCATTTTGCACATAAATTTTGAAGGGGTAGGAAATGAAGGAAACAGAGAATATAAGCAATGCAGCTTGTAACAAGGTCTATATAATTTTGGGTCTTAGTATACATGTTTATAACTGAAATGCTATTTGCTAATGTCAATTATTAACTAGTAGAATACATTTATGCTTAGTCTATATTTTTTCAACATTTGTAAATCCAGCTGCTTTACTAGTCTAAACTGCTCAAATTTGCCCAGTTTCCATAATGGAACTGGTCAGCTAAGAAATGTTATCAGTGTTTACTCTGTAAAGCGTGTTAACTTACACATAAGTCCCAGCGAGTATTTGAATATTTTTAATTGTCTCTAATATCAGTAGCTGCTGATTTTTATTCTTTTCATCTATACTGTACATTCCTCTTTTCAGAAGATGTTTTTAAAAAGTGTCCATCAAGTTGTATACATGATCTTTCATCATAGTGGCTACAAACATATAAATGTTTCTTAAATTGTTTCTCCTAGATTTTTTCCCAGATAGGAAGATCCTATAGAGAAGAAAGACTTGACTAAAGTTATGCAATACTTGTGAGAAAGCCAAGAAATAAATGTAAATCATTAAGGTTGTACAGCAGGGTCAAAATTGCAGGCCATATTTCCTAAACTTATTCTAATAATATTTATTAACTATCTCACTGTAATATGTTGATATAGGAACACTGATGTGTCTCGGTTAAACTTGGGCAAAATAAGCCCTCTGTTATATTAAGAACCAAATCAATTATGGTAACATTTTAATATTAACAACCTCCTTCTACATGAAAGCTATAGGAGAAAATCTTTCAAAGAGAAAAACTTGGGGAAAACATACTATAGTCCATCCAATTGAGCTATAACAGACAAATGAATGGAAATAGATTACAGACCACTAACTGAAAAGCTCCCTCAATAGCAGTTCCATCCACGTTTTTTAATAATGAATACTGAAAACAATATTAATTGAAAATGTAAACTAGAGGTGTCAAACACAGGCAATATATTCTTTTGCTCTAGAAATATTTGGAATGATTAATGTTTCTCTCCAATCAACCTCCAGTGATTTCTCTGAAGGTTTTTGCAGTTTCTGGACTTATCCTAGTTCAGCAGGTGGGACCAGTTATCACTATGTGAGGATGATCAAAGCTGTGTATTCTACCCCCTCTATTCATTTCCCAAGAACAATGGACCATTTGCAGCAGCTGCCCAGGGAGTCATTAGTACCTTCACACCCAACCTGAGGGGGCATAGCTGTTAATGGGCGATCAACAGTTCAAAAATACCCCATGACTCACAGAGTTAATCACCCACTGTTTGAGTCCCTGCCCTGGGGGAGGGACTGGGTGCTTCCTGAGGGTACATAAGTGGTGGGTAGGAAGACCTTGGGAACCTCTTGTCGGATCCAGAGGAGCAGCAGGACCTTGACATGAGGAGACCAACACTCTCAACCAGACTACGATTGCCACTCTCGACCAGACTACAGCCATCACCTGCACCAAGAGGTTTTTCACTTCCTTTTGCTTTGGACTTGGGGGAACCATGTGGGTCTCAGTACAAGGGCTAATAAACCCCTTTGGGTTTGTGCCCCAGGACACTGGATTATACTGCTGGGTTTTGTGAGTTGAAAGCAACTTTCCCTTGTGTCAGTGTATTTATTGTAATATTATTATTAAATTGTAGCTCTGACTTATAATCTCTCTTGTGTTGAGTTCCTTTCTCCTGCCGGATTACCTTTAAACCAGCACAGGACTATAGCCTGCTGTAGCCTTGGTTTGATCTAGATCTGTTTAATAATTGTGCCTAAATACTTTTTTGGAAACAGTTATTTTACAATCATTGTACATTGGGAAAAAATGTTGTTTCTACATTGGTTTGCTTCTTCTGTCTGTCAACTTAAATAATTATTCTGTTGTGTTCATATGATTCACGGATGACACTAGGAGCATATTAGTAAATTATGAGTTCTCAATCCAATGAGATAGTTATTTTTGGAGGGTTTTGTTTTGTTTTGTTTTATGTGCTGATAGACATTGATCAGTATAGGAAATAAAAGACAGCATTGAAAAATGAAGTAATCTTTGACAGAATATACAATAAGCTATGACTTCTCAACGGAAAAACTGAAGAACTTTTTTTTTTTTTTGTTGCAAGACACTTCTGCTATGAAAGATGGCAGAGAACAGAAAAATAATAGAATAGAAATATAAAAAGAACAATTAACCTGAATTAGCACTGGAAGCTATATCATGGCATGTGAATGACATGGAGGTGATTGGAAAAAGCCAAAAGGGGCAAATAATGCCTGTCTAATCTAGTGGCCTTCTACATGGAGTGACTGCATTGGTGGATAATGGAATAGCAGCTGATATTATCTACCTTGGCTTCTGTAATACTTTAACATGGTCCCACAAAACATCCTTATCATTAAAGTGGAGAGATGTGGTTTTGATGGGTGGATTTTTCAGTGGGTGAGCAATTGGCTCAATGGCTGCATCCAAATGGTTTCAGTTAAGGTTGCAATGCCTAAATGGAGATCAGTAACAAATGATGTCCCTCAGGGGTCTGTGGGGGGACTGATACTGGTCAAAATCTTTACTAATGACATGCACAGAGGGATTGAGGGCAGCCTCAGCAAATTTGCAAGTGAAACCAAGCTGAGTGGAACAGCTGATATGCTAGAGGGAAGGTACATCAACTAGAGGGATCTTGACAGACTGGAGAAGTAGAATGAAGTGAAGATCATGAAGTACAGTAATACTGTGCAAAGTCCTCCACCTAGATCATGGCAATCCCCAGCATCAGCACCGACTGGCAGATGAACTGAGAGCAGCCCTGTAGAGAAGGGCTTGGGGATATTGGTAGATGAAAAATTAGACCTGAGCCAGTAATGTGGACATGCAGCCCAGAAAGCCAAATATATTCTGTGCTGCATCAAAGTAAGTGTGACCAGCAGGTCAGAGGAGGTGGTTCTTACCCTCTGCTCTACCCTGATGAGCTTCCATCTAGAGTACTGCATCCATTACTGGGGCCCCCAACACAAAAAGGACATGGACCTGCTAGAGGGAGTCCAGATGACGGTCATGAGAAATCAAGGGGGTGAAGCATCTTTCCTATGAAGGCAGGCTGAGAGGGCTGTGGTTTTTCAGCTGGAAGAAGAGAAGACTCCAGGGAGACCTTACTGCAGTCTTTCAGTACCTAAAGGTGGCCTACAAGATAGCTGACATGACATGGAGAAATGAATTTAAACTGAAAGGTGGTATTTTGAACTAGATATAAGAAAAAAATTCCTTACTCAGAGGGTGGTGGGGCACTGGAATGGATTGTCCAGAGAAATTGTGGATGCCCCATCCCTAGTAATATTTAAGACTGGATGAGGCTTTCAGCAACCTATGTAGTGTAAGACACCCTGTCAGTGGCAAGGGTGTTGAAACTAAATGATCCATAAAAGTCACTTGCAACCCAAATCATTCTATGAATCTACAATTTTATGAATTTATCAGTATTATGGGGGATGTTCTAGCTTTATGGAGGAGTCGGTGGAGGTATATGTTAATAGCCAAAAAGCCAGTGTCCTAATTAATTCCCTGTCAAACTGAACAGGTGAATTAAAGCTCCCTTTACCAATAAGAATCTCCATAGCATTAGAAGGAAGTTTACTGTAACATGTATGCCTGTGAACTAGGGTTTCCTCCTTTCCCCCTAACCCAGAAGCTTAGAATACAAAGAATCAAAAATTTTCATTTTACAGAGAAGAATCAGTAGTTAAATTCAGCAGCCAAGCTTCTCCTTTTACTGTGCTACTCATGAATGAAAGCAGAAAGAATTTAATATGTCAAAAATAATGGAAACCTTCCCTAGGGATATTTCCCATCTTGGCCTTTGCCATCATACATTCTAAGGCTCACATTGCTTTTCACATTGTAGGTTCCTGTTGTTAAGATGGAAATACCAAGTAATTTAAAAAATAAAATCCACATCATTTCCTTGAAGGCCATTAGTGTTCTTCACTATTGTGCTTTTTTTTTCTTTTTATACTTATGAAGTCCATTTCTTTTCTTTTTCATTTTATTGCAAAATGTGTAACACCATCGGATTAGACTGATTTCTTCCTGTGTCAAGTCTAACACCATGTAATAGTTTGTTTATACCATTGGTTACCTTAAAAACACATAAAAAACCAACCAAATAAATAAAGAAAAGCTGAAACTAAAAAAAAAAAAAGAACCAGAAAAGACCAATTTTATCACTTATATCATTAATGGGTAAATTCATTGGCACAGAACTGACAATGTTGCTGACAATGACTTTGGCAAAGCCAGGTCTCTTTAGCTTAGTATTTGAGAAGATGTTCTTTGATTTGCAGCAATGAGTTTAATGACAATGGTTGAGCACAAAAAAAAAAAAAAAAAAAAAAGTAGAAGCCTTTACCATGGAATAGCAGTTGGAAGAAATGGAAAAGTCAGAAAGAAAAGCACAAGCTTTGCAAAAACCAAGGTATCTATTTCTTTTTTTTTCATAAGTTCTTCTTGTATCTAAGCTTTCCTTTCCCAAATCTAATGGATTTAAATTACTTTCAAGGGCCATGTTCTTTATCACTCTTACAGATCAGCACAAGTTTTTGTGTTGCCATTTCATTTTTCATAGTAAATTAAGAAAGAGGCTTACACTATTTACTCCTTCTTCTACTTTTATCATTGGTACAAGCTACTGCATCATGCTTAGGAACAGATACAAGTGGTGGATTCCTCAATATTATTAAGTTGTGTTTTTAAAAATTATTTCTATTCTTATGTTTGGTTGATTTTAAAGACCATATTCCTCAAGCCTCAAAGCATAGATTAGCAGAAGATCTGATGAGTCATCTGAAAATGTAACTGAATAAGAATTGCATTGCTGGCTCTGTTCCAACAATTCAATATCTTAAACAGCATTTATTTCCTCCCTCTAGGATTATTTTATGTATTACAAGGCTTCCTTTTAATGTTTACTGACTAGCTTTGACCAGCCTAGCTGAAAGAACAGAGCTATATATAAATTGTGCAAGCACAAAGAGATTCTGTCCTTCTTCATCAATGTGCACTTGACAAAATGTAAAATAAAAATTGCTATGAAGATGCTTCCTTGGTAGCTAAAGCTCTAGAATACAAGTTGCATTCACATGCACACATACACAGCCTTTTTGGAAATTATGTGGGCTGTTGTAGCTAAGATCTGGAAAAAAAACCCAAACAAACAAACATAGCCTGTTGAGAAGAGAGTTTATAGAGAATATAGGACAATTGTGCTCTGAGGATTTGTGGCAACCACACAATTCTGGTATATAACAGATCTCAGCTATTCACTTTCTTAATAGATACAGAACAAACAGGACTTTGATAAGAAAATTTGTTTTGCTCACATCTACCACTTTACCAGACTTTGTAAATTTAAAACACATAAAGAAAACCGAATCCTGTATGAATTCTGGAATTCATAATGTTCTTTTAGCTCATTACACTTGAAAGGTGATTATTAACTAATGATTTCAGTTGAAGAGCTAGCCCTTAATGCTACCGCTCTCCTAACAGTCAGGAAGAAAATTGTGCACATAATGCGCACTTGATGAGGTTTATGTCTTTTCTTACATAAGAGTTGTGTTAGAAAAAGGCAAGCTAGGCTAGGCTAGGTCATGCTTTGTCCAGTGCTACTTGTTACATTTAAAGCTTTGATTTGATTGAAAGAAAACTCCTCTAGTAAATATAGTATCATCAGTTGGAATCTGAAAGCCAAATTCTTATATTTTTATGCATACAGAATAACCTGATGACTAATCTCCTACTTCAGAGGAGTAATTCAGAGGCAATACACTTACAATTATTGGGTTTTTTTACAAGTAAGGATACCCCAATTAATCCTAAATTTTAAAAAAATTATCTAATGAATAGAAAATCCAACTCATCAGTTCTTTTCTATTTAAGAATGCACCAAAATTAATATATGTACTGTCAAGTTATATAATGTACCCTTTGAAAAGACTGAATATAGATCTGGGAGTACAAGTAGAACAAACCCTTATTTAAACTTAAACTGTCTGAAATTAGAATTATTGCAAGTGTGGGATATATCCTGAATTTTTTATTTTTTGAAATATCAAATATATCTCCTTGGAGACAGTCAAAAGTACTTTGTATAACAGACCTGAAAGAGAACAATCACCAAACAATGTTCAAGTGAAACCATTGGTTTCTATTATCTCAGTAATTTTGACCAAACCATTGGAAAAAAAAAAGCAAGTATTTTTTGGTTCAACCACAAGATATGAGCAAAAACCATAAACAATTCATTTATTCCATATCATATGGAAAGTAAGATGAAATATTACAATAGGCCACAATTGCCTTAAAATATATTGAAATAACAGGAAAATTTACTAAAAAGGAAAAACAATTAAAATCAGTAACGTGTTAATGCCCTAAGATATGTGTCAGACAAGGGAAAGAGAAAGAAGAGAAGCATAAGAACACCTTTTGAATAAAGGCAAGTTTAATACTGGCTACAAATAGACTGCCAAGAGCTGAAGATAACATTCAAAGATGGGAAAACTTACTGATTCTTATCAAAGACTGTAACTGTAGCCTAAAGCAAAAATCATTAAGGATACATGTCCCAAACACCTAAAATCTAGGAGTTTGTTCCACAGAATGGAAGTCAATACTCTTTGACTAATACTTAGGTTTAAATATTACAGATGAACCATTAAGAGCCTTAGAACTGGATCCAAAATTATCTGACAAAGTAACAAGACACTTAGGTCTTGCACTCCCATGTGACTTTTTTCATCTAATTTTACATCGTATATCAAACACAAAGGTGTTTTTTTTTCCAAGAGACATAATAGAGAAATAAGCTTCACCAAGAAAGTTTTATATATTAAAGAGATCTATCCAAGAATAAGAAATAAGATGTTATACAAATCTTGCTCTTCCTTGGCTGACTGATGAAGTGATTGAAGTAATTCTTAACTAATTCTCAGCAAAGGCTGAAGAGAATCTGGGAGATCTCAGTGCAGAGTTGCACATCTTATATGAAAAAACTAGCAGTAGACATAAGCTTTGAAATTTACCATAAAACATTTACTTGAAGGTACACTTCAGCCTTCTGTTTAACTACAACCCTAACCTTTTTCTTAAAGGAAAAGGACTAGTGCTTCTTGCAATTGTCTTCATGTGTCACACTGTACTTATGGTTAAAACCCTCATCCAGGAAATGTCTGCTGGCATTTAGCTCAGTATCTTGCCACATTATAGCTGCCTGGCTATAGAGTACTCTGGAGTTAGAGAAACATTCTTCACCCTTCCAGATAAAGCTGGATTCTATTATGAATGTCATCTGATTAAGTTTATTTGTGCCAGGAAAAAACTATGGATTAAACATTCTTTTTCTAGTTGTCAGCACACTCATCAAAAAGATAAAGACCTTAACTTTTTTACCTGTTCAATTAACTTTTTTTTATGATTTATGTAATAGTTGTTTCATACAAATTTGTGGAAACTCTTATGCAGTGTAGATTTGGTCACAAAATGAATCACGTTTACATATTATTCTTACAGTGGTGACTCTAGCAGAATTCTCAGACTACAAGTGATAAAATAATGAATGTAGAATTTATGTACTTCTTACATTAAACCAAAAAGTTGAATTTATTTGTTTTCATGTGCTACTGGTTCACATTCCTTCTCTAACACAAAATTTATTTCATTCTTTTCTACAGAGACATATTTTAACATGACTGGTGTAAATGGGAAGAAATTTATTCTGGCTCTGTGTTTTCTTTGGTGAGAAAAGAACTGTAGGTGTACAAGTAGAGATAAAGACAGTGCCATAATTGCCCTACTGATAGAGAAAGCAATAGAAACCTGCAGTTCTCAGGAACCCATGCTAAGTAAGTGTGCTGGTTTAAACATAAACCAGCAGGAGAAAAGAACCCAGGTCAAGAGAGATTATAAGAGTTACAATTTAATCAAAAATATTAAAATAAATACAATGACACATAGAGAAATTGCTTTTAACCCACAAAACCTAGAAGTGTAACCCAGTACCCTGGGGCACAAACACAAAGGGGTTTTGTTAGCTCCCGTGCTGAGACCCACATGGTTCCCCTGGGTCCAAAGCAAAAGAAGGTAAAAAACCTGTTGGTGCAGATGATGCTTGCAGTCTAGTGAAGAGTGGTGGTCACAGTCTGATCAAGAGCAGTGGCCTTCTTGGCCTTCTCCTGTCGAGGTTCTGGTCCTCCCCTGGGTCGGACGAGTGGTTCCCCGAGGTCTTCAAGACTCAAGATTAGGTACCCTCCAGCTCAGGTGGGAGCATCCAGTCCCTCCCCCAGGGCAGAGAGTTACACAATGGGTGATCTGACTCTCTGAGTCAGGGTGTCTTTTGGAATCGTTGATGGCCCATTAGCAGACATGCCCCCTCAGGCTGGGTGTAAAGGTGCAAACGACTACCTGGAGGGGAGTTATCACAGCTCTTATTTCACAGGTGTCTTTCACACCCAGCACACATCCTGAGGACTCAAGTGTGCCGTTGACTGCAGCTGCAAATGGTCCATTGTTAACAGTTCTTGGGAAATGAATAGAGGGTGTGGAATACATAGCTTTGATCATTCACACAGTGATAAACTGATCCCACCTGCTGAACTAGGACAGTAAGCATGCTGCAAGAAAGTGTATGAGGTAAAGAACGAGACACCCAAAGAAGTCACAAGGAGAAATGTCCGAGTTTTTACTGGTTGTAAGAACTTTGTTATTGTTAATGGCATAGACATTTGGGCCCACTGAACTGTAACCCGAAATGAAGTTCAAAACTGAGTCATTGAAACTGTTAGCTGAATAACAGATTTTATTAAGTATCTGCATTAATTGAACTGAATAATTCAATTAACAATGAACATAGTATTTTTCCTTAGAAACAGAATCTAATTTCTGCAAAACCATATAATACAAGATTTAATTGTTTAGCACATAAATTATGAAGGTATTTGGAGAACAGTAGTACAAGGTCAAAACCAAATAAAAGTGGAGTTAAGAATTACTTCAGCTAGCTGTATACAAACTGATGAGGCATACAATTCACAGAAGAAATTAATTCTTTAAATATATTTTTTTTTCTGATGAATCATATTCTAGACAGAACAAGGGGAGAACTGATCCGTAAGCAGACAGACTTTTTAAGAAGCTTTACCAAAACTGGAGTAATGCAGCTGGGCTTGTAAGAGGCAAACTACAGGAACACAAGTGTCTGTGAAGAAAGTGATCCTCAGAAACTAAGACAAGGAAAATAAAAAAAAAAAAACAAAAACAAAAACCTACTTACTCTACATCAGCCTTATACAAAGATTGAAAAAAGCCCCAAAGGAAGACAATTTTAAGACAGATCTAAATCTAATTTGAAAACCAAACCAAAAAATTGAGCAGCACAATTATTATGGAACTGGATTTAATAGCCGAGAAGACCTATGGTTTATGTTTTTCATATGAACTCTCCAAACAAGGTTTTTATAGATAAAAAATATGATGATGGCTGGGTACAGGCATGAGGAATGCCTGCTTCATGATGGTGACAACAAGTGGAAATCCTCTTGTCCTGACTCATGCCTACAGAGCTCCAGGGTCTCTTACACAGACCCATCAACAGCAGAAGCTTCCCTTCAGAGAGGTCAGGAATTTTGCCATTTATTACAGTCACAGAGATTTTTGTCTAGTCTTTCACTAATGTTCATGTCAGAATTATTTTTTGTGGCCTGGTTTTATTTTTTGGATGGGAGGAAACTTCTATTTAAAAAAAAAATTTACTCACACTTCTCTCATCCATCATATTGTTCTTCATTCAGTGAGTCTAAGATGTAGACATCTTTCCATGCTAATTCTAGTTTTGCATAGTGTAAAGCCCCAGACTCACTCAGTGAGTTTTTTGAAAGGGGCTAAGGTACTTTGTTTCCCTTAAGAGATGCAAGGGAAAACCCAACAAAGTTCTCAGGAGGTTGAACAACAAACTTTTACTTGCAAAACTTTAGAGGATTAAGGTAGAATAAGGTACTTGGACAATTTTAAAGCAACATTCAATCAAAATAAAGTGTTTTACAAAGCACTGACTCAGCAAAATCTAACCCATCCAACTTCAAGTTATCCAGATTTCAAGAAGAGGAAGTTAGTAAAAGAAAGAGAGAGAGAAAAAAGGTTAGAGAGATTGAAAATCAAGGGTCAGAGAAAGACTATCAGTAACTGCTTGCATCCAGCACAATCTCAGCTGCTATAAAGTACAAACAGTGGGTCACGACCACATGTACCTTTCTGCAACTGCTTTTATCTGCTCTGGTCTCTAGGCATCATCTCCCACAGGTGGGGCTTTTGGTGTGCCAGTGGTTAATAGCTATTCTAGGCTGGACTGGAGGCTCCAGGGGTGGGGTCTGTGGAGCAGTGAATCATCCCACCTTGGTAGAACTTGCCTACTCCCCTTTTCCCCTGTTCCCCCACCACACACATACTTTAGTCTTTCACACATAGAGACAAGCTTTTACAATCTTAAAAGGAAGTTATTTAGTGTAAATTCCTCAAAAATCAACAGCCTAATGTGATTCCACATGTACAATAAGTAATATCATACAAAAACATAGAGATAGTTGTCAACTGAAACTCCAAAGGTCTGAATACGTGTTCAAACATGACTCTAGGAAAAGAACTAAGGTGCTCACCACTAAACTGAGTAACTTCACCAAGTTCCTGAAGTTCTCCTTGTTGCAATTTCTCCAGTATTATCATCTTTCAATATTTTCTGTGACTTCTGAAAGTCATACTACTATTAGTGCCTTTTTCCTATCATTTAATGCCATTGAATCTTAACAGTTCACAGTATCCTACTGCTTTTGCCTACAAAATCTGAAAAACTTCCTTTAAACTTTACTTCTTTTCTTTCTGAGATGCTTCAGGCAATTTATCATCAAGCAATGAACTCTGCTTGACACCCTTTATTCCAGTACTTGTACATCATGTTGCAGCCTAGTAACTTCAATGTTTTTTTTCAGGTAGATGTATCTGTCCAATTTAAATTCTACTTGCCTAAAGGCTCTCCCTATGAAACCGCTATAAGCTTTCACACCTGTACAAGTGACATTGTCTCATTTAACCTTGACCCATATCCTATTGCATATAATTAAAGTGATCCTTTTAATATCATCTTTATTTTCTAATAATGCAACCTGAGATTGTTTATAAGTCTTTAAACTCTGTAAGTCATGATGCAGAATTATTAGTTGTGACAGGATATATAGAAGACTTGCCCTTAATTCCTTTGCCCTAGCAGCTAAGAAATTCTGAATAAAATGCTATGAGACCAAAAAAAAACAAAAGTAGTTTGTTGCTGACATACACTATGTAGGAAGGTAGTAGATATCTCTTTTAGGAAAAATAATGCACTTCAGCTTTTAAAATTTTAGTAACTTTTCCCCAGCATGCCTATCATTCCTTCCTTTGCTTTTCCTTTATCAACAGTCTTGTAATGCTTTTTAGTGTTTTTCTCATGATTTCCACATCTGAATGTGAAGACCTTTCATCTGAAAAGTTCTCAGACATTTTTTTTGCTAGTATCTCAACTTCTGATTTTACTATAAACATTTCCTGATCTATTATTAAAAATGTCTTTGATTCACAAAAAAGTCTTTGTTTTATATTGCATTGTTGGTGACAAGCAGAATCTTGTCAGCCTTTATATATCGAAAGCAAACAATAAGTGATTCTTGGTCTAGCTTGACTCACTTTTTTGACCCTACTAATTGTAATCCTTAAATAGAAAATATTTGCTGCAAGTAATTGTGCTGGCTTAAAGGTAAACTGGCAGGAGAAATGAACCCAGGTCAGGAGAGATTATAAATCAGAGTTACAATTTAATAACAATATTACAATAAATGCAATGGCACAAAGACATAATGGTTTTAACCCACAAAATCCAGATGTATAACATAGCACCCTGGGGCACAAACACAATGGTGTTTCTTAGCTCCTGTGCTGAGACCCATGTGGTTCCCTCAAGTCCAAAGCAAAAGGAAGTGAAGAACTTGTTAGTGCAGATGACGGGTGGAGTCTGGTGAAGGGTGGTGGTCACAGTCTGGTTGAGAGTGGTGGTTTCCTCCTGTCGAGGTTCTGGTCCTCCTCTGGATCCAACAAGTCGTCCCCCAAGGTCTTCAAGATCCAAGACTATGTACCCTCCGGCCCAGGTGGGAGCACCCAGTCCCTCCCCCAGGGTGGAGAGTCACACAATGGGTGATCTGACTCTCTGAATCAGGGGGTATTTTGGAATCATTGATGGCCCATTAGCAGACACGCCCCCTCAGGCTGGGTGTGAAGGTGCTAACGACTTACTGGAGGGGAGTTGTCACACTTCTTATCTCACAGATGTTATTCACAACCAGTTTACATCCTGAGGGGTCAGGTGTGCCCTGGGCAGCTGCTGCAAAGGGTCTATTGTTAACGGTTCTTAGGAAATGAATAGAGGGTGTGGAATACATAGCTATAATCATCCACACAGTGATAAACTAGAACAGTAATTCATGCTTACAGTAATCCACCTGCTAAACTAAAACAGTAATTCATGTCTATATGACCCTGAAGTGAGATTCCTATCCTGAACTTTCTGCTAATACAGAAGTTGACTGTTTTTACATTTTATTTATTTTAAATTCAAATTAATATTTTCTTGCCATTGTGAAGTGGAATGAAATGGTTTGAAGATTCTGACCTTGGAACACAGTGAAATAAATCACTCTGTGTTTCTTGACGTACACTTCCAAGTATTAAAACCTGCTGGTAAGTCACTTGAGAGACATTGATGCTGAACTAGATATGACAAGTAAACTTTTTTTCCCATTAGAAGAACCCTTTAGAAAGTCTCATTCATAAACTATTTTGGGATGATATTGATTTTAGAGACATTGATATGTTTCTCTATGTTCTCTGCCAAAAACTTAATGTCATACTTGAATAGCTACAGAATTTATTTATAAAAATCTAAATAAATAAAGGTATATGGCCTTCTAACTTGTTCTAGCTTCATAATATAAACACAAAAAATAATCTTTGAAGACATGTCTTTTAAGTTTAATAGCTATCAGATTTTGCATTCTTTCTTTCTTGATATTGGCAAGGACTGTGTCCTTTGTAGACTTTCTATTTTATGCCCCTTTCATAAAATTGATATTTCCCATAAAATATTCAAACTCTGTTCTGATCAGTAACTTTAACAACACAGATATCCTTATGGTGAGATTTCTAAAAGTAAAAGTAAAGAATATTTTAGTTCATTATTTTAGTGTTTTTCTACTTGTATGGGAATATATAAAAGACAAACCTAGTGTCTATACTTTAGTTACACATTAATAAACTAAAAAATCTGCTATGTGTGAAGGAATTTTCTTTTGAAACAGCTTTATGACATTGCTTGTCCTCACTTTTAAATAAATTTTAATGCTTTTGGAGAAAATAATGATATAATATGAAAGAAAAATAAAGTATCTGCTAATAATGTGATACTCATTCCAGCCTAAAAATAAATATTCTTTTGAACTAAGAAAGATATAAACATAATAAATAATCCCATTTAAGCCTATAGTGGTGGTTACTTCTAGTTCATTTATGGGTTTAATGCTTTAAAATGCTCAAGCTATGTGGAATTTGTACAAATATCATAAAATGTAGTAAATATTATGTGTCCCCATCAAAGAAGGACTTAAAAAAAGGAATATATTTATATTAGGCAGATGAAAACATTCTTGAGATTTGATGATTTGCTCACTGCAAGGAAATCTAACATTTCTTGTGGAAATCATAACCTGAAGTAGGATGACTTCCTGAAGATATTCAGGAAAAGTACTTTCCATAATAATTTCTCAGTCAAACCTGGAATGTTTGATTCATGTTTGAGCACGTCATTCCAAAGAAGCAAATATTAATATAAGGATTTGGAGTGATAAAGAATCCATTGTTTAAATGCCATAATTTTTAATGCTTTTTCATTACAACAATAATAGGGCCTATAGAAAGCAACTTAGCCTGGAATAACCTTTATCATGTCAAATTTCAGGGGATTTCATTGAGATCAAAAGAGTGAATGTTAAATATCAAACTTAAATACGATTCACTTTTTGCTGCCACTTACCAGAACTTAGAATACAATTCAGCTTAACTCCAGTTTGAAATCCTCAGGAATTTCTTTGTCAGAGTTTCAGACTCTGTCTAGCTATGCTTTTTTGTTACTAGTGTCAGTGTTCTGTGGCACTGGAGCACAACTAGATTCCTTTACGCTGGATATAAACTAAACTGAACTGTGATGTCTAAAACTCTTACAGGTACAGATTCATGAAAGCTTTATAGTTAAGATGGAAACCAATCCAAATTCCATACTTGAAAAGCAAGCTCTCTGAGGTTCAAATAAGTCTCTTCCCAAGGACTGCAAATATAAGGCACTCTTTTGGCTTATGGAGTTTTTTAATGGAGAAGCAACAATTTTCATATATATAAATATATATGTATATATATATATATATATATATATATATATGTATGTGTTTTGCAATCTCTTATTTTACTGCATTACCATGCAGTTGGATACTGTTTTGAATGTGTGCAATTTTAATTGACTATATACATGGTACTTCTTCAGTAACATGTTGATCCTTCTATTTATTCCTGATGCTCAAACACAGTGAAAACAAAAATTCTCTGTGCCCTAAAAACCTGCTCCCTCCAATTCAATCAATGATCAATCTACATGAATTATTGTAACTAAATATCAGGTGAAAAGTTCCAGCAGGAAATAGCTAATAATCTGTGCCCCAACAGATGGAAGGTTTTCTGGACTTATACAGTATTACCAAAAAGGTTGGATTTTCCAGTTGGTATCTTATATGAATGTTGAAAATTAATTTTAAGTTAATGAAATGCAAAGTGGTCTCGCTAGGAAGTGCAGTTTTCACTCATGTAGATTTGCAATTTCATTTACTTGCATAGACTCACTAATCTGATTGTAATCATGTTACTTATCTTTTAATTTTGTGTGTGGCAGCTGTACATCTGAAATGACATACAGGTGGGACTATCATATATTAAATCAATTTAATCACATTTAAATATTCCATGGTTTGGTCTTCTTTTAAAAGCTGGTTCTTAAACAGGCAACATAAATAAACCCCATAACAAACTCAAAGCTGCATACGTATTACTAAGCAAAGTTAAAATGTTTTAACATTATAATTGAATTTAATATAATTATTGCCCACAATTAAGAAGTCACAGCCAGCTGTTTGAGTATGTTAAGAGTGATGTAAGAACTGCAATTCTTCTTGAAATGAATATATTTTCCCCCTATTCAAGGGGAAGAGTCCTTAATAAATTCATATTTATAATTTAAGATTTCATAATAAAAATATTACCATACTCTCTCAGCCATATATGTATAACACTTAATTAGATTTCATCTTGATTGGTTACAGGCCAAAAGAACTTGGACTTGGATCAAGAATCCTGGAAAATCATTTAAATTCCTTGCATGATTTCAGGTGTACCTTAAATTCCTGTAGCCTTGTCATTTGTGGTAGTGATATGAGCAGCGTTGGAGGAAAGAGAGGTCTCAGCTTTCCGCTTCTCAGAGGGGAGGCAGAGAAGGGAGACAGAGGCCATGAGTCCAGGCAAGAGAGAGTTTACTGTGACAATCCCCAAGATTTTATAAAATCTCAGGGGGAAGATACCAGATCTGGAACTGTATTGGGTGAAAACTTTGGAAGGTGAAAGGTCTAAGGTCCATTAACCAATGAAACTGGGACAAGGGCAGGGTGGCTGGAGCCCTGGCCCTGCCCTCCCAGCCAGGAGGCATAGGGGTCTTACACATGGGGCTTCCCACCTTGGAATAGCAGGGCAGAGAGCCCTAGGAACCCCGGGGCCACCTGGCCCAGGAGGAGGCAAACCAGCTTAATGGCTGACTTATCAAGAGAACAAAGATGATCGAGGGATACAATAAACAGGGTGTGGTGGTCATCAGCACAGCACAGAGAGGTAACAGAATCAGGCAGGGGATTGCAACAAAAAAAGACCCTATTACAAGTAAAATTACACTTTAAAACTTCAAAAGCAAGTCTCTTAATCGTTCAAGATGTTTCTCCAGCGCTTTCTTTCTTGGGATTCATTTCAGCATTTTCCTACAGTGATAATTCTGAAGACAGGGGTTCTTCCATGGGCTGTTGCTACTTCATACCAGGGGGTTCTTCTAGTGGCAGTAAAGCTGGTAGTACTTCAGGTAAATCAATCCCTATCTTGGCTGTCAGCTCTTTCCCCATTATCCATCTTTATGACATTTATTGGGAGCACCTTATTACTGCAACTAAAATATCTCATATCTGGGCCTATGTCTTCAGAATATAGCTCTAAGCACTTCCATAGTGTAACCATGGACTTCAGAACATATCATGAAAGAAAAATGTTATAAAAAATACTGACTAATATTATTTTATCTAAAAAGAATTTATATGTCCTTCTCAAAAATTATTACATACATTCAACATGGTATGTATACAACTTGCATAGATGAGTCAATTTTATTGTATATAAAGTTGAAAGACTTTATATGCCATTTTGTGCATATGTTGATAGGAAGTTGTCAAATCTAACAACAGAGCAACACTACTGCTGGGTGCAACCAGTAGCATTTGCAGTAGGTATACACATAAACATACATGTACAATACATGCTCAGTTGTATACGTAGCCAGCCACACTGATCTACACGTGCAGGCACATGCAGCACTTGCATGAGCACAAACACTACCAACAGCCTCATCCTGTTCTGTTCTCTGGTTGATCAGGATAAAGATCCAATAGTGGGAATAGATAAAAATATAGTGCTCACTCCTCCAGCAGCTGGGATCAGACACTTGTTCTGCCCAGTTGCTGCCCCTGGATCCCCCGCTGGTAGTGCCTGGCCATGCCACCTCCAAGGCCACAACCCTACTTCAGCTGCTGGTATTCAGACCTACACTCACACATATACACTCTATATCTCTTCAAGTAAGGGGTATTAGGTACGCTAGGCCTGGATGCTCCCTCTCCCCCACTGCCTTTCACATTGATATTCATATACACAAAGAGGTCATAGAATCTCCAGAGCACACAGGTGTGCATATCTGGCTCAACCTACTCACCACCTAGTCTGACTTGATATTCACTTGTGATCATACACTGACTTCTGTACACACACTCATCTTTCTTGCTGGCGACTGACAGACCCTCTGTCACTCCAGTCACTGGTACTTCCCATACACATACACACATACACAAAAGAACCCTTCAAAGTGCGGTGACAGAATACAAGGCATGGTCAGGCAAGTGTATTGCTCTGCATGGTGCATGCAACCCATCCTCTCCTATTCCCTTTAACTACTTGAGAACAAGCCTTGTAAGAAGTAGCTGAGGTAGCTGGGGTTGTTGAACTTAAACAAAAGAATCTTCAGGGGAGACCTGATCGCTCTGTACAACTACCTGAAAGGAGGATGTAGTGATGTGGAGGTCAGTCTCTTGTTCAAAATAAAAAAAAGGACAGGACAAGAGGAAATAGACTAAAGTTGTGTCAGGGAAGGCTTAGGTTGGACATAAGAAAAAACTTCAGCACTCAAAGGGTTATCCAATATTGGAAGTTCAGCACTCAAAGGGTTATCCAATATTGGAACAAACTTTCCAGGGAAACCACTGAGTTGCTGAGGTGTTTTAAAAGACATGCAGATGTTATGGTTAGGGACACTGCTTAGTGGTGGACTTGGCAGTGTTACCTTAATGGTTGGATCCAGTGTCTTTTCCAACCTAAATGATTCTCTTAGTCTCTGATTCTAATTTTCCATGGTTGCTACACCCCAAAACACCTCAAACCCCCTTCCTCTCCTTTGGTCCTTCCTAAACATCTCATTATCTTGTACAATTCCCAAAGTCCTTCTTCTGCATCCAATCTCAACTCACAAACCCCTGTAAGCAGCAATGTCCCATTAGTGCAAAAGATGAATCAGAAGCAATGGAGAAGCATTAAGCTTAGGAAAAAAAGTCATAATACTATGTGCTTTATATAAAAGGGGGGTTTTTTTGTTGTAAAAAGAAAAACTATACTATATTATTTATTAATAATATAAACTAATATAAAGGAACATTCACACAGAAAATCCAAGTTAATAAAAATACAGACTCAATTACAGAAATTTAAGGATTTATATACAGAGCAACATAGAAAGCAACTTTAATTAACCTAGTTCTATATTACACACTACAGCTAGCACCATTAGCTCAGTCAAACAGACTGCAGACAGCCATCACGCTACAGTTGGCATACAGGTGGAAGGCCCTTGTTACAGTTATGCCCTCCAGCTGCTCATTATTACCCTTTTGCCAGCAGATCTGGGAGGGCAGTAACCTCCATCAGAGTAGTTCCTATGACTGATCCCTGATCCTCTTCAGGCAAAATTACCCAGGTAAGCACAAGCACTTTAAATGGTTGGCTTGAGGCTCAGGACAGATAGCTTCTTTCACATTTAGCTGTGCTGATGGCTGTTTTTCCTGTTCCCCTCTATGCTGGAGTCTATGCCACTCAGTACGTCCAACGAAGTTGTAGATGTCACAGGACTACTAAGGCAAACTGAGATTGCCATACACTGTTTAAGCCCCCTTGTTAACCTGTTGGTAGCAGATTCTCTGTCAATCTCTATTACAAGTAGCCTGATGTGTTTTTCTGTATCATTTGAAAGCTTGACTGGCTTTGTTCTCAATGTGGATTAAACAGAATTTGCCAGAACACTTTACTAACTGAGCTGTAGAAAGGGGTAAGCTCCAGCTAGTGAAAAAGGGACAGATTGATTCTTCTATGTCAGCACCTGCAGAGTCTGTTTGTAGCTTTAGGCAGTTAAGAGGGATGAGAGATGTGATTCTTGATTGTCATAGTTTTGTTCACAAGTGAAGAGGCTTTACAGACACCGTTATAAAGCTTCTTTAGTTCTGTTTGAGCTGCATGTTAAAAAGACTCTAGAATTGTACACATTGTGCTTTTTCATCCATGTTAGTATCATGCTGCCAGTAAAACATTTGATGTTGCATTGCATCTCAGGTTCCAAACGTACTACCTAAACAAATATCCTAAGAAAAAGAAAACTGCAGCAAAAACATTATATGAGAGTATACTATTATATACTGTTAGTTGCTATTGAACCAGAATGTTATGTAATTTAGTTCATTTAAATGTGAGGATGTTGGGAGGTAAACTGCAAGTATTTTTGAACCTGTATCCTAATAAAATTTAGAGTTTTCATAATTTAGGAAACAAAAATTCATCTGATGTGCTTTTAAACAGAGGAAAATGATATTATGCATAAATCTAGCCCCTATTTTATTAAATACAAAAAAAACCTAAAACCAAACCAAACCCAAAACACAACAAAACAAAAAATCCAAAAAACACCAAAACCAAAAAACTAAACCCCACAAATTATAAATGGAAAACTATATTTGTTATAGATATTGTGAAATAAGTATTTTTGACACACTGAATGAAAAGAAAGGTTTCGTTAGAACTGAGTGCATTACAAACGCATTAGTTAAAAAGTGAATATTAAAACTGCTGCTAGGTAGCAGCATTACCTTGGTCTGAAGGGATTTAGCAAAACAAACCTTTTACTCAGGCCTCTTTCTGCCAGACAGTAAGGAGGGGATGAATAGAGGTGTAGAGCTTAGCTGCCATGCACACGTGCCGGAAGAGTGGTCCTTTTTGTCAGTGTCTTTCAGCACCACAGGATCAGTGTGTCATCACAGTGCACTTTATGCATGTATCAGTGATACAAAGAGTCTGTGATTCCATTTGGTGATTCTTTGACTGACAGGAATATCATTCCAATAAATGTACTGAACACTTGTTAAGCGTGATTTAAAAAAAAAATTAACATAGTTATATGACCATAAGTGGTCTAATATAGAGAGAACATGAATACAGTAGGGAGGTCTTTGTAAGTCAGGCAACTTTGGGATAGAGTTGTTAGCAGGAACTTAAGCTGATATCTTTATTGATAGTTATGGTGCTTACATGAGTGAAATCGAGATGGTATATGTAGATTATCATGTAGTGTAATCAGGTAGTCATTTTGTCATGTGGAAATACTCTAATATTTTAAGTTTGGCTTGCAGTGGTATTAACTGGCAAATTCTTCTTTTACTGGCCCTTGTGTCCCCTTTACAATATAAAGTAAATAAATTATGTGCTGATTTCCTTAAATGTCTTTCTCCAGCAGACGCAAAAATCTTAAGTGAAGTTAATGGCAGTGAATAAATATCCTTAAAGATAAGCTACAGTAAAAGCTTCAATCCTAAATGCTGAAAAATACTGAAATATTTAGTTCCATTTACCATTTGTAGTTATATGAGTGTCGAATTAAGTTCTCGATTACTGCAACTCCACCTGTAGTGTCTCTGATACTAATCTTTTAGCTCTTTATTCAAATCACAGATGCTATATTTATCTTTCTCATCTTTCATTCCTTCTGTAACACATCAGTGAAGAGTCCAGGCACTGAGGCCCTCCTCTATAGTGCATTAGATGTAAGATCTTCATCTTCTTGAAGACCTTATACAATTTAGACCTAATTTTGTTTTATGATACCTCTTTATCTCTCCTCTGCAGCACCACAGATGAAGCTCTTAACATTCTGTTCTCTCTCTAAGTTGTACTTCAGATTTTAATGCTGATACATTTGTACAGAGTATACTCCCTGTTCCAAATTTGTCTGATTTAAAACTTTAAAACTAATACATTTTTCAGTGAAATTATTAATAATTATAACAATAAGAAACAGGAGAGAATAAAAAAACAGTGTGGTAAAGATCCAAGTTACTATTTCTTGTGTTTCTTCCACTCCCACTGAATATACAGCATTGCCCCTTTTTGTAGAGTTATAACATTCACTGTTAATAAACACTGATAATTAATAATAATTGATAAGACTATACCTACTCCTAGCTGCCTTACTCATGGAATGCTCTCAAGAAAGCCCTTATGTATCAAATATTTTTCTGATTTAATATGAAATAGAAATCTATAAACAAACAAAAATATGATACTTTATGTTACGTTCCTAGAACCTTATTTTGCTATGTACATTAATGGCCTACTTTTCATAGCAACTGGGTGTTCAGAGTCTCACTGAGGGTGTTAGATGCTGTAACGATGCTTTCCAAATAAAAAGCCAGAAGCTTTCCATCTCCTTTCTGAAACTATATGTTGTGTATTACATGCAGGCAATAGCATTACTTGGATTGCTTATCTGTTAACCCTCTGTGCAGCCTTCAGTACAAAATGTCTCCTGGAATGTATTTCAATGTTCATTAATTCTGACAATTTTATCATCTCTAGGCTTAGTTAGTGTGTTCGTGACAACACGTCTCCTGGAGAACTTTTAAGTGGTGTCTCCTGGGATGACATTCCATGGCATCCTGAACCTTATTGGTAAGGTCAGTGACACAGATTTGCTTTCAACAATGTAATCCAGTCCAGGACTGACAGCCAGACTATTCAGCATGACAGAGGAAAGGAAGGTTTGAAAAGGTTTTTCATTTGTAAATGACAGAAACAAGTCATCCTGGGAATTGCAAACTTTGCCCAGCTAGAAGCATCTTGAACAGAACAAATCAGTATTTCCTGAACTGGTCTAAGATGTTGCAGTTTGGAATGATAATGTAAATTCCCTCCCTGCCACTAACTGCCCATGCCATTAGTTAACAAAAGAAGTAGTTAATGGCTACCGATTCCTTCTTGATCCTTTGGGTGGGGGGCAGACTGTCTCTTTTGGTTTTGGGGACATTTGCATTTTAGCTCGGGCTGAACGTGGCAGTTGTGTGTGCGTGCTGCTGTGGAGGAGAAGCCATTTCTCCTGCTCCTCGCTGCTGCTGTTTTTTTAGCAAGCTGGTTCCTTTCCTTCCTTGCCACGGCTGTTCTTCTGCTTCGGCATTGGGGCCCCGGTTGCCGCTCTGGTCTCACTGCCGCCTGCAGTGTTGCAGCCTGCCCGTCCCCGCCGCAGCAGCGACCCAGGAGAGAGAAATCACAGCTGCTCTCTGGGACACACTGTAGCTTTCCACTCCCAGTTTTTCCTTTTCATTTGGGACAAAGGACACAGAGAGAGAGAGAGAATTCATCTGAGTTCTCACCACTCGTCTGTTTCACTGGAAAAAAAGACTGAGAACTCACCCTGCAGCTTTCAAGGTGTGACACTGACTCTGTCCATAAATATAACTTCTCCAGGAGGAAACCTACCAGTCTGGGGGTTGTTCTCTTTTGTTTTTCACTTGTGGAGTTGGGGGAGTAGTTTGCTCTGATCTGTTTACAGTTATATCTATACCTATATGTGTATATGTATATATATATATATATATACACACATATCTATACCTATATGTGTATATGTGTGTGTATATATATATATATATATACACACACATACATATATAGTAGTTAAGAACAGTTATCCTTCTTACATCCATTTTCTAATTAAAGTTCCTTTTCTTAAATTTAATAAAGAGTTACGTGATTATTGTGGAGGAATCCTCTCCTTTTTTGGTAAACATTTTGGTTTTTCCCCTTAAACTAAGACAAATGTAGAAGGTGAGATGCTAATGTTTTGGCTCAATCATTTCCAGGATAACTAAGCAGAAATGTTACAGAAATTATTAATACCTTACCAATTATTCTAGTATCAACATATGTGTGTAAAATCCTTCCATATGGAAACATCACTTGCCATTGATAGTCGGCCGAATAGTTTATTTCCCACCCTCATCTTCTAGCAAGCACAGATACTTTCTTGAACCTTATTTCATATTATAGTTGCAAAGTCTTCTTTCAATTGTGAACTTTCTGGAACAGGATATTCACATGTTTAGGCCCTTCATTCATATGAAGAATATATATAGAAAATTTATGTATAAAGTAAAAGTTTTCCACATGCTAAAATATCTAGAATTATCTTAATTCATTTACTTAGGCATAAATACACTTGTGAGCATTTAGAAATGAAAAATTATTTGGCAGAAAGATAAGTGAAAAAAAAACAAAACTACCCAAGCCACAAAAAAAATAGAGACTATGGGATCAGTTATTGGATCAAAATGGCTTGTAGCCTCCTAGTACTTGTTCCTCAATACAGACTGCAATAAAGCTGAAGGAAGATAAGTGTCCAGCTTTGCTTCACTGTGGGGGGATGGTGCATAATAGACAGGGAGAAAAAACAACCAGGCAGCTGACCTGACCTAACCAAGGAGATATTCCATACCACTACCATCATGTTTACAAATACAAGGGAAAAGGGGAGGTTTGATGAGGGAGGGTTAGCCATCTTTAGGTCAGAAACCATCTGGGCAACATTCTGCTCATGAAAGGTGGGGAGTGATTGCCTTTGCATTACTTGCTTTGTTTTCTTTTCTTTCTCTTCCACTTACTCTTCACTTATTAAGCTATTATTATTATTATTATTATTATTATTATTATTATTATTATTATTATTATTATTATATTGATGCACAAATCTTCTCTGTTTTATTCTTCCTTTCGTCTTCCCCTATTTCCCTGGCAGAGTGGGAGAAATGAGTGAGTGGTTGTGTGGTGTTTGGCTGCCCACTGTAGTTAACTCAAAGCAGGAGGATAAAGCATTCTTTCCACAACTGTGGGAACCAGGATTCAGCCTTGCTTGTATTCTCAGTGAATTCAGATCAGTTTCTTTTCTGGGAGATATGATATGTCTGCAAGATTATGATTATCAGATTATGAGTTAGATTCTTTTACTGTCTCTTTCCATTGTTGCACCGTAAGCCAATAATTTAAATTCTTTCCTATAATTTTCCCTGCGTAATGAGTATTTTCAAAGATAGTATGTCTCATGCCATCAGAAACAACACTTCACGTTCTTTTCGTTCGTTGTTTCTAGCATCCTAGCCTTCTGTTTTGTTATTATAGACCTAAAAAAACCAGCTCAGTAAATGGCAAATGATGATGTTGTTCAAATGTTCTAATAAACAGCATTGCAATTTCAAGATAGTTGCTAGAAAATATAGTGCAAATATCTAACAATTGCACTTAATTAAAATTTTTTTGACATTATATTGTTTGGAGATTTTTTTTAATCCAGTAATTATCTGTGGGGTTTTTTTCTTTGCTGCTAGTCAAAAAAGAAATTATTTCATTCTGAAAGGTCTGTATAATAAATTTACTTTTTAATTTTAACTTCCCCTCTATTTTGTATGTTCATATGAAATCAGGCAAGTCTTCTCTGTTATTTCTGTTAAGAGGTATTTCACTTATTACACATCAAGGCACATTTTAATGATGGAGCCAAATGACAGAAATGTAAAATCATGGTCCCATAAGATACATGCATGATTTGGCACCATATTTTCAAATACATTCAAGTATGTCATTTAGGCACCTGTACAGGATTTCCTAAATAAAAATACCAAATAGTGTCTGAATGTTTTTGAAAATAAAAGTTTTGCTTTTATTTATAGAAAATGTGACATTTTTCTCTATTGTTTTTCCTTAAATGATCTCAAATACTTGCTGTATGCTTTCATTGTCTCTCAATATTCTGCTTCCTTACTTCAGAAAATTTCAAACATTTAAGATACTCTAGTAGCTTTCTAGCTAATGCGTTTTTAGCTAGCATCTTTTTTATCTCTAACCTAGGAATTTTCTGAGAGAAGTTGGTGAAATCAGCTTTCTAACACAGCACATAGCTGTCTAGCTTGTTAATTGAAGTGACTGCAGGTCATTTTGAAGAGTTGTGTGTTCACAGTAATCCCATTCCAGATACTTGTTTTGCTTCTAGGTCTGTTTTTCCATTGGTTGGTTTTCTGTTCTGGTTTAATTGTGGTTTAGGCATTTTGTTTTTTGGGGGGCTTATTTTGTTTGTTTGCTTGTTTTGTAATCTATGACTTAAATGATTGCTAAAACAAAATTTACTGTAACACTTATATGCAGAATGCATATAAGATATGAAGGCCCTTTAAACCCTCAGAAATGCAGCTGGTTCCATTCAGAGTTAAAAAAAAAGGGGGAAGAGGGGAGAATGGGCATGATGACACTCATTTATGAGTCCTCTCTACCGCCTGCAAGTCTTCATAGACTGCAAAAAGCGTTTTCCTTCATGATAGTTGTTGCAAAGTTAGTTGTTTCCTAAGGATGATTTAAAGTTAAATATTAATTTCCTTTTGAATACAAAAAAATGGGATTACCAGTGTACTTTACTCTTTATCTAGAAGGCAAATATGCTCAGGCTTATTAATGTGTTTGGTGGTAAAGCAGCTGGTGTACCTGGCTGTAGGCTTAGCCTAAAGGAAGGAAGTAAAGGTGATTCACAATGTACATGGAGCAAATTAAGTCTGGTAATGAAACTGAATGTTACTATTGTTATTATTATATATTACAAAGGACTCCTTCTGCATTATTATGCTTACTCTGTTGGCATAACAGCTCTAAAAGTAATTATGTGGCGGTTTAGATAGTCTACTTGTTTTCACCATTGCATGCTTCCTGTTTAGTCAAGCAAGGAGAAATCTGGCATCTAACTGCTCAAAACTAATTTTTGTTCTCCCTACACTATCCTTTACCCTCCACCCAAAAGAAAAAAAAAAAGAAAAAAAAAGTCCAATTTTCTTAGCTTACTTAGCCAATTTTCTTAGCTAAGACTTAAGTAATTTACTCTTTTTCTCTGGTATGTTTTGATCTGAGTAGATTGGTTCTGTTCCACATAATTTCAGGATCCTGGGAAGATGGAATCGAGGGAAATATTCAAAGAATCACTCACCTGAGCACTTTCACAGGAACTAGTAACTGTAATTCTATGTGATCCTTAGAGATAGTATTTTAATAGAAATTTGTTAGTTTCTAAAAGAGTACACTCACCAAGCTGTAAGAGACTATGCAAAGTATTTTCCTTCATTTTTATTTCTTCAAAGGAAATTAATTTTCTCTTCTGTCCTTTATGTAACAGGAGGCAGGAGGTTAATACTATTCTATTGGGTAGGACAGTTAAGTAAAGAGAGAAAGACTGTTATCTCTACTGATGAATATTCAATTCTGCAAGTTTCAATGGAGTAAGTCAGAGCATCTCACTGCAGAACTGCTTGTGACTGGATAGGTGTGAAGAAAAATAGTGTTTAAGATGCAGAACAGGTGCTGCTTATTGGATGTCTGCTCTAATGGATGGGAGTGTGGCTTAGCACTTGCCTTGAAGGAAATAAAAGCTACTATAATGATGCTATTTGATATATGGAAAATCTGTTTCAAAAAATATCTATTACCTTATTAAAATTCAGCTTGTGTCTGGTGAGCTAAATGCTTCTATTGACTCACTCTGTCATATTTAAACTTCATAATGGAAAACTGATTTTTACTGTAAATTTTTTTCAGCAGTGTCAGCATTCTTAAATGCTTTACATGAGTTTGTGGGATCATAATCCTAATATTGCTCAAAAGCTTAAGGTTGCCAAACAATCTCCCAGTTTTGCTAAAGATGCTTCTTTCTCTTGGATTTTTATTAATGCTTCTGTTTTGTTCTAATCAAAATAGTTTCTCAAATTAACTGAGGTATTTAAGCATTTAAAATATTACTAAGGAGCCCTCCCTTAAAATTGCTTAAGTTCCTAAAATTGTATTACTATTAGAAATATATTTTTACTATTTCAGAAGGTTTTTAAGCTTCTTAAAAGAATGATCTCTCAGTAAAAGATCTCTCACTAGCAATGTAGTGTCATTCTATATATGACCATATGTTTGTTTCATAGTTCTTGTTTGATTTCCCCTTTCTTGCTTGTATGTACCTATGTATGTTACATATGTACTTATACATATGTCCATATGTATGTATAATTGCATAGGAAATTGTGTGTGTGTATATTCAAGTTCACTAAAAGTACGCAGCATGAGACCTTGCCTTTAGTGTGGGAGGTTTTAGTTTAGTGAACCAACATGACCAAAATCACATTATCAAGTTAGCCAATTATGTTGTGAGTAAACTGCATAATATTGAATGCTGACAGGTTTACAGACCAGACTTGTTAAAGGCATGAGTGCCAATAGCAAGAGCACGACTGTTTTACAACAGTGCAGGTATGAGAAGAGGACATAACTGAGAATCACTCAGCTAATAAATGGAGATTAATCTCCTGAAAGATAATCACTTCTCATCAGAACGTAGGAAGATGCTGTTCAAGTACAGGCAGATAGCTATGTCTAGGGAAGACTTAGCAATGGTGTCTTGTAGCTTTATACAAATGTCTCAATTCACTGGTGTCTGGATCAGCCAATTGTTACTTATTCTTGGTAATTAATACTTGAGATGAAATAGTTTTGAGATCACTGAACAAATTGCAGCTAGCTTGCTGATAGTAAGAATGCTGCCAGCTTCTTACTTTAGGTAGCTTTCCTTTATTATCCAGGCAAATTACATTAAATCTGTAGTCTAAATAAGAAATGGTCAGCTGTATTTTGTTTTTTCTTCTGCTCACTGATATAACCTTAATGATATTAATTCAACTGAAGAGATGTAAGCAGCTGTCATACTAATTTGTCTGTGTCTTATTTTAATGGCAAGGTCACAATTCCTTTTACTTTTAGTTTTTACTTTTAGTTTTTACTTTTAGTTTTTACTTTTAGAAGACTTAAAAAATAAATTACAATTAAATATGTATGTTTCACTGCTTCTTCAGAGGGATCTTGTTCAAAAAAATTAGTTTAATCCAAGAAATAATAATGTATGAGATGAAATAAAGATAAGAACCTTGGACTGGTTTTAACAAGCAATCAGGGAACTGTACATGTCAGCAATATAGCAGAAATACCAATAGCCAGAAACTTAGAAAATGTCAATATATAACCACAAATTTGTGAACACTCTTCCTTGACAAATCCCCCAAAGTCCTAATGACATGGACACATTCACATGGTTACAACTGGACTAAAACCCATCTCTCATGGGACACTGTGGGGTACCCTACTTGCACACACCTGTGTTGGAGGTGTGGGTGCTCCAGCTTTACGTGTACCATGCAGCCTACTCCTTCAACTAGTGCGCACGCAGGTGATGAAGGCCAAGTGCCACCCAGTGCCCAAAGGTGTGGGTGCCCAAAGGTGTGGGTGCCCACATACTGTGCCTCATACTGTTAAACTGCGACCTGTTCTGTCCGGCCTGGCAAAGGCTATGGCAGCATCAAACCATCTTAAGTGCTTTTCTCTCTTCTCACCTAGAAAAAAAAAGTCGTGATTCTTTCATATCAGCTTTTCAAGATGACTCATTTCTTTTGTTTAGTTGTTTTCTTGCACAAAATTTTCATGGACATCCACAGATTACTTTTTACTCCAATAGATAGTAATCTTTGGTGTTATCAGTGTCAGTTTTAGTGGGTTGGATAGTTTGGGGTTTTTTGGTTGTTTGTTTTTTCCTTTTATTTTTTTTTTTATTTTTCTTGGCAAGTGTCTCTTCAAATAGCTTTGAATATTCCACTCATAGACTGTTTACATTCACATTCCTATCTTATCATATATTGTTACCCAGGCTGTTTTACCAAGGGAAAGCCATTAGTGTTCCTCCACAAAGATATAGTGCTTCTAGTTTATATGCCAGCATGTTGTTACAAGAGGAGCTTGAACTCAGGCTGTGCAGAGATCCCATCTGTCTTAGTGAAATACTGAGGTTTAGTGACAAAGGACCCTCCAGATCTCTGCAGACAGCTTAAATGACAGAATGACACCATATATCCTATAGTCAAGCTGTACGTGTATGCGTGGGTACTTTTGGTGTAGTTAACCACTTTTGAATTCTGTTCTTCCAGGCTCTCTAAATAACAATTGCCTGTGGCTTGCATCAACACAGCATGAAAAGAGGTTTACTGCATAGTTTTTTCCACAGGTTGATATCAAATATACACAACTAATTTTTAAGGTTGTCTTCCAGATGAAGCAGGAAAATAACACATATTAAGTAGCTATGTCTCCAGCTGTTGAAAGGGCAAATGCTTGGGGATTTTCTTTCTGCAGTTAAGTTCATGCATGTGTTTTTTTAAATATTGTTAAAGGTTCAAATAAAGGAAGGTGGTGTTGGGAGGGGTCCTTCAGAGAATTTTTCTCACTCTACTAACACAAAGGTTTTGGGAGTTGAAGTGCCCAGACTGAGAACAAAGGAGTGGCTGATGACCCCAGATTCCAACTGAATGGAGGGGCAGAGGTATGAAAACAGACTCAATGCACCTGGAAGGGGGAGAGACTTCTCCTGTGTGCTGGCTTCACTTTATTTTGGGCACCTGCTGGAGAGAGAGCCACTGTTTGCTTAGCTGGTGACAGCTCCTTCTGGCTCTGCTCCTAGTGTTCGCCCCCTCCATCTCTGGGCACCCTGAGCTTCAGAGAGAGAGAGAGTAGGGTCACAGGTGCTTCGGGACACACTGCAGACATTTTCTTCCTGGGGACTGACTTCGACTGCAAGGAGATTTCTGGGAATTACCACCACTCCTCAACTCCCAGCTTTTCCTTCTTATTTGAACAAAGGACAAGGAGAGAGAGAGAGTCTGCTCTTCCTCTACAAAAAAGGCTCCATCCTGCACCACGTGAGTCACCCCCCACCCCTTCCTTATCTCTGCCTCACTGGGAAAAGACTGAGAATTCACCTCGCAGCCAGCTGAGGTGTGACACTGACACTGTTCATAAATAAAACTGCACCAAGAGGAACCTACAGTTGTTGGGGGTTGTTTTTTTTTTGATGCTGGGGGAGTAGTTTGCTCTGGGGGAGTCATTTTCTCTGGTCTATTTATAGTTATCTATATCTACATATATATATATAGTAGTTAAGAACAGTTATCCCTCTTATATCCATTTTCTAATTAAACTTTCTTTTTTATTTATTAAGGGTTGAGTGGTTATTGAGGAGGAGTCCTCTCCTCTGGTTTTGGTAAACATTTTGGTTTCCCTCAAACTAAGACAAATATTTTTTTTCTCAGTACCAGTAGTACACACACATTCTACTTCTTTCCTGTGCTTTATGGCAGCTATGATTATGAGCCTATGTAGCCTCAATTTAAGCTGCGTATATTCAAAATATCTGAATTCATTTTATCAGAATAAAGTGAACAAAACATGATGAAGAGGCTTAGGCTGTTCTCAAAGAGTGGTCTTAGGAAAATTTGTAAATATAGCATATCTCTTGCCCTGTTTATACATATTCTTGAAAGATACTGTGTGAAAACCCAACCTGCAGTATAATTCAAGACATAAGGGTCTTCACTGTCTTGAGACAATATAATCTTGTGTGCTATGGCCAGCACATAGTACAAGTATGTGTGCATGTAAGATGCCTAATGGGAGTATATTTCAGTTACTTTCTGAGTTCTAATTTATCTGGCTGACAGAACAAAGGCTGTCATGCACACTAACCTCCAACACAGGCCTAAGGCTTTTAACAGATATCTTTTATTTTAGTTACCTACACACTTTCTAAAATCTAGCCAAACAATGGCATTATATGATGTGGTTTGAGCTGAACTCATGCCCCAAATGTGTTGAAAGAAGAAAGATTTTATTTCTATTGTTCCAACTGTTTGTCTTTCTCTGCAGTAAGTCAATTCAGTTTTGCCAATCTGTTGTAGAACAGTTCTTGTTTTTTGGTGGCTTGGGGGATTTTTTGTGTTTGCATAACTTTGAGGGTTTTTGATGGGGGAAGGGGGGTATAGTTGCATTTTTGGTGTTTTTTTTCTGTGTCATGTGGGGGTTTTGGAAGGTTCTTTGTTCATTTGTTTGAAGTGGATTGGGTGTGGAGGGATGGCTTTTGTTTTTGTTGTTGTCATGTTGTGTTTTGTGTGTGTGTGATTTAACTTGTCTGGTACAATTAAAAGGTTCATTACCAAGGGAAAGGGAAGGAAGGAACATGAGACTGCACTTCTGACAAATAGATTTAAAGCTGTAAGTGATATCAACTTTACCTTATGTTCTCTGAGAAAAATAGATTTGATAGTCCTTTGAGGACCCTCAGCAACAACATTTCAATCCTGAACTGAGGACTCCATCCTCTGATGTAAGACAACTTTATCTGAACTATAAACATTTTATATTACCGATCACTAGAAAACAAGGATATAAGCAAAGGAAAAATAACTCATCATGGAGTATGCCCCTCAACAGCCCTTTGCACTAATGTGTTCTCATTCTATTGGGTTCATCTTACAGAACTGTGTATTTGCACAATAGTTGCTATAATGTGCCTCTGGGCTTTATCATAATAAATAATTATAACCATAATAAGAGAGACCAGAAACAGCAGCTTTCATTATTTTACTTTAGAAATGAATCTGCTGTGAGGCAATTTTCTTCGTTATACATCACTGGAAACCTTTTGCCTCCTTTTTACTTTATTATCATACTTTCTTATTTCAAATTCATGTTCAAATAGCTTCTGTATCTACATAAATATTTCATTCTTGTAACTTGATTTTAGTGAACAAAAAAACAGAGTAATTTTTATGTATGTGAAAATATGAACTTTCAAGGACAGACATTTGAGCAATAATTAAGCTGCGAAATAAAGTGGAGTGAATTCTTTCTTTCAGTGTGATCTCCTTAATTTCTTAGTTTATTCTTGTGTATGTAAAAGTTTAAGAAGCGCAGGCATTCTAATGCTGTCATGCACTCACTGAGGGATCAAGAGTGATGTGATCAGTCATGATCACCGAGTTTAGTCATGAAAGGGAGGTACACAGAACACGAAAGTGGTAACAAGCTACCTACAAAGAATGTAAAGATTTTGCCTCATCATGCAGAAATAGATCTAGGGAAGTCAAAACTTAGCAGGACTTGAAACTAAGGAGCAATATGGAAAGGTATTAAGAATTTCTATAACTAGGTCAGCAGCAAGTGTAGGGAAAATGAGGTACTGCTGTTCAGTGGGGTGGGTGAGGTGGCTGGTAATGAAGGACAAGGAAAAGACTGAGGGCCTGAAAGCTCCTCCACCACTTGATTTCCCTCTCCTCTCCCCTTCTTGCTCTGCCTGTCCTCCAGCTGTCACTAAAAAGGTATGACCCCTGGTCTTTTGGACCTCTTACACTTCTAGTAGAAGATGACCAGAAGCTATTTCTGTATTGTGGAGGAAGATAGGGAAAACCTAATGCTACCATATATACACAAGTGCACAGGTCTGCATGACATACTTCTAAAGGTGCAGAGGAAGCTGGGCAACATTGTTAGAGACCATTTTACTTATCTTTTGTAATAAAAGATTATATTTTTTATAAACTTTTATAAAGGCTATGTTGATAGTCATGAGGAAGGTTGACGACTGCAAAAAGGCAGATTGACTTCAACAAGGGGAAAGAGGACACAAAGCTACAAGCTGATCAGCCTGACCTCAGTGTCTGGGTAGATTATGAAGCAATTTACCCAGAAGCCATTTGCAGCCACCTGAAGGACATAATGATTATTCGAAAAGCCAGCATGGGTTTACCAAGAACAAATTATGTCTGACCACATTGATAGCCTTCTGTGATGAAACTACTGGCTAAATGGAAAAGGAGATGCTGTATACTTATCTTTAGTAAGGCTTTTTTTTAATTCCTCATAGTATTCTGATATCCAAGTTGGTTAGTTGTGCATTCAGTAAATGGATAATAAGATGCATCGCTGGATCATTGAGCTCAGAGGGTTGTAAGCAGCAATACAAAGTCAAAGTGTTGGCCCATTACAAGTGGCGATTATCAGGAATATATGTGAGGTCCATTACAGTTGTTAATGGTAAACACAGCAAGTCATTAAATGGCATTAATGACAGCAAGTGAACAAATTGCCATGGAGTTCAAACACTCTAGTGCCCCCATCTCAGACCTCTTCAAATCTTATGTTCTCACCTGCTTGGTACCACTAATTCAACATTGTATTATTGCAAATCCAATTTCCCTTCTTGATTCATGGGGTACAATTTTAACCACATCTTTTCATTCTTATCAAAGAACTGTAAACATAAAGCTATAGGATTTATGAGGGTGGGACAAGGGCAAGGGGCATAAACCTCTGTGAATAACAACAGATTTCAGAACCTGCTCTCTTCATTTATGAATCAAATTCCACTTGTAATTAGGCCACTCTGTTCTTGTAGGAAAGATGTTGTAGTCTAGTAGAAACAACAAAAAACAAAAACTGTGAGGAAGATTAGGTTTGAGCCATATTAAGGCAACCTTGGTAGGTAAGCCACAGAGATATGCTATTCCTAGTCCCAAAAGGACTGTGTTGGGACAGTCAACATCAGCTATGTAATCTTTCATGAGCAGGGAAACAATCTCCTTCAGCTTCAGCTGAAAGGCTGCTCTGAGTTATTCTAACTCCATAATAAAATTCGAAGGATGTGGAGTGAGTGGCACTGGATATTCTTAAGATTACTTTATTTTTGGGAATTTCTCACTTTGTAGCCTTTCCCTGTACAACCCTGCAGTGTTGATCACGCCCACTATGACGTGGAAGAAACCGTAGGAAGGTGCACTTGTTTTAAGACAGGTGATAAATTGTCACTTGTTGCATAGACTGATCTGAGCAAAAGTAGATTCCTTTCTCATTATATACATAAGAAAGTCGAGTCTCTGGTAACCTATGGTCTTTCATATTTAATTTTTGTACATTTTACTGAGGATATTTAAAACCTTGTTGTTGAAGATCTGCATTTTAATTATGTATTATATGCCCTGATTTTTAGTTACAAAGTCTTTTGACATATCTAGTGATGTAATTCGTCACATTTCTGAAACCTCTGGAATATCCTGAACACTGCTGTACTGCTTGAATTTAGAACAAGCATAGCTGTATGTACAGAGTTCTAATATCTGCTTTACTGAGTACAGTAAGTGGCTTGTTAGTGCTATTTCAAAGTAGCGGGTCTGCTATGCTTGACAAGTAAGTGATTTATTTTCTCAAACCTGTTTTATTAAACACAGTTTTACATAAAACCAAACCCCTAGACCCTCTGCTCAAAGAATATAATGTTTTATGCATCATGATGGGAATAAATGTTCATATAGTTCCAGTGACACTAATCAGTAAATCAATCTTAAATGAGAATAAAATAGTTTAATAGTCCTTTAGAAAGGATAAGGTTTACTAATTTTCAAGGTCATAGTTCATTGTATTCACTCTAATGATTTATCTCTTGCTCTCCTGTTGGGGACTTTTAGGAGGCATATAGCAGTACCTGCATCCAAAATTTTTACAAAAACTCATCTAATGCAGATAGAACTGTATTTCTAATTAGTCACTTTTGCCAAGTGGTCTACAAATGATCAGCTCCAGTCATAGGTTTCATGACAAGTGGGAAAATAAATTACTCAGGATAGGATGCAAATTAGGGACAAAGTTCAGCTGACTACCAGAATATATAATTGTATTTTGATATGTTTCAGAATAAGACAGTCTTACTTGATTTAAATTTATAAACTAAAATTATTCGTCTGGAAAAATGGTAGGGATGGGTGTATAAAAACTAGTAATTCTTGAGAAATGTGAATTTGACCTTGAAAAACAGATCCAAAACAGGTTAGTAAAACATCTTCCTAGAATGCAATTTTAACTTGCAATAGTGTACTGATGAATTTGTGGTTATAACTGTTATATGGATGAGCTGGAATATCCATAAAGGTACCATTGATTGTCTGAGGGACAAGGATTCTAACACATGACCTACTGAGGAATACAAAATACATTGCAAAAAATGTTAATAAATGAGGAAAAAAATCAATAATTTTGATTAAAAAAATTCCCACCAAGCAGTAAGACTACTTAAAAAGCCATCCCAGAAGAAGAGGATTTGAAGGCTTGAATACAGTGTGTAAGCAAAGAATACGATTAAGAGTGCATAACCGCAACACTTCAAGGATTGTGCAACATAATTGGAACTGAAAGTTAATGTTCTTAGAGTAGTTCACTGTTATAGCTTTTAGGAACCTAATTTTGATCATTCCTTGTCTGCACATTTGTATGTATACCTGTTTACCAAACATTTGATACTTTATGGAGATATTTATGTGTAGTCTGTGCCTGCATGCATTCAAATCTCTTATCACAATGTTAATTAATGAATGTAAATTCAGCTATTTGTATCTCAGCTCAGAACAGCATCATACAGTTTGGATAGAAATGATTCCTCTTCATTTCAGCAAATGGGATATTCAGATCATAGAGTATCATCTTATTTCAAGTTTACAAGGAACAAAATAGGGAGGAGACAGATGGAGGCAGAAGGCTGGTTTTGCGTACAAGGCATGAAGATGACCAAGGTATTATCATGGCTGGAAAATAGCATATGACTCCATATGTGTAATTTGAAGATTTTCTTGACATCCTAGAGCTGCTTTCAGACAATATCTGGTGTACCAATATTAGCAATAGTTTCAGCTGGGAACACATCAGACCTTTGGCAAATGTGCTTCATATCTAATTTATATATATCAATCAAGTCCAGCCTCCTCCAAGTGTGAGACTTAAAGTGTAGTATACTTCATTAGTCTATTACTTTCAGATCACGTACATACCACATTTTCTGTGAATACAATGCAGTAAGTCTCTGCAAAGGCTTTCAGGCTGGTATATTTACTTTAATATATCCTATATGACTCTTCTTTTAAAGGGTGTCTTGGGTAGAAGTTAATAGTGCATAAGTTAGTATGGCATAAATTACATCAAAGCATTTAATGATATGGCTTTCAACAATAGGATTTGCAGGACTAGATAACCACAAATTTAGTTTTGAAAACTAGACCTATACCAACTGAGCTGCATCACTGATGGTCTCTGAGGATGTGATCATATTAGCATAAGCAACTTAATAAACTTTCTTATGTTGCCTATAAGTGAATATACGTATTCCCACATCTTTAAAGGGACATGAGAAAAATAGCTTTTTAAATAATTGTTTAAACAGTTTTTATGAGAAATTATGTCACTCAGCTCCATGAGAGTACAATCATGCTAGTTGAGCATATGAAAAAAAATAACTTGAAAAGATTAGCATCATAGGATGATTAATATTGGAAGGGACCTCAGGAAACCTGTAGTCTAACCTCATTGTCAAAGTAGGGTCATATATGAGGTCAGACTAAATTGAACAGAGTTTAGTCCAGTTGGTTCTTAAGAAAACCCAAGGAGGGAGACTGTACAACCTGTCCAGTTAGCCTGTTCCAGTACTAGACTATCCTCACAGAGTGAGAAGTTTGTCATTACAACCAATCTGAACGTCTTGCATTTCAACCTATGTCTACTGTCCATAAACCACTTTCAATGCATCTCTGAACCACCTGGTTCTGTTGCCTTGGTGATGGTCTCATAAATACTTGGAAACAGCTGTTAAGTTGCCCCAAAGCTGAAGAACCTTGATGAAGTTCTGGTTGCCCATTCCTTCAGCCTGTGTACTCTGTATGGACATCCTACCTACTCTGGATAGATGTCCTGCCTTCTAGTGTATCAAGTGATACAGCAATTTGAGGTCAACTGCAAACTTGATGTGAATGCACTTCATTTGCCTCTTCTGGGTCATTGATAAAGATTTTAAACAGGACAGTTCAGCTGCTCAAGGACATCAGCCGTCTCTCTTGGCACCCTTGGATACAGCTCAGCTGATCACTTGGATTTGCATGTGTTGAGTTATCTGAAGTAAACACTGTCACAGAAGTCACAGAATCACCTAGGTTGGAAAAGACCTCTGAGACCATTGAGTCCAACCTGTAACCTTGTCAACTAGACCGTGGCACTAAGTGCCACAGCTAGTCTTTTCTTAAACACCTCTGGGGATGGTGACTCCACCACCTCTGCAGACTGTCCATTCCAATGTCCAGTCACCCTTTCTGTGAAGAACTTCTTCCAAATGTCCAATCTAAACCTCCGCTGGAGCAGCTTAAGACTGTGTCCTCTTGTCCTTGTCTCTAGTTAGCTGGGAGAAGACACCAATCCCCACCTGGCTATAGCTTCCTTTCAGGTAATTGTAGAAAGTTATAAGGTCTCCCCTGTACCTCCTCCTCTCCAGGCTAAACAACCCCAGCTCCCTCAGTTGCTCCTCATAGGACTTGTGCTCTAAACCCTTCACTAGCCTTGTTGTCCTATTCTGGACATGCTCCAGCACTTCAATATCCTTCCTAAACTGAGGTGCCCAGAACTGCACACAACACTCAAGGTGCAGCCTAACCAGTGATGAGCACAGGGGAAGAATCACTTCCCTAGTCCTGCTGACCACACTATTCCTGTTACAGACCAGGATACCATTAGCATGCTGGCTCATGTTCAGCTTCCTGTCAGTCAAAACCCCCAGGTCCCTTTCTGCTTGGCTGCCATCCAGCCACTCTGTCCCCAGCCAGTAATGCTTCATGGGGATGTTGTAGACAAAGTCCAGGACCTGGCACTAGGTTTTGTTGAACCTCATACCATTGAATTCATCCCATCTATCCAGTGTCCAGTTCCCTATGCAGAGCTCTCCTACCCTCCAGCAGATCAATGTTCGTCCCCCCAGCTTGTGTCAAACGGTGTCATCTGAAAATCTGCAAATGGTAGATTCAATCCCCTCATCCAGATCATCAATAAAAATATTAAGCAGTACTGGGCCCAACACTGATCCCTGGGGAACACCACTAGTGACCAGTCGCCAACTGGATGTAGTCCCGTTCACCAGCACTCTCTGGGCCCGACCCTCCAGCCAGCTCCTAACCCAGCAGAGAGTGTGCTTGTCCAAGCTGTGGGCTGCTCTCTTTTCCATGAGTATGTTATGGCAGACAGTGTCAAAGGCTTTTCTGAAGTCTCGACTACATCCACAGCCTTCCCCTCATCTACCAGGTGGGTCACCTGGTCAGAAAAGGAGATCAGGTTGGTTAGGTAGGCCCTGCCCCTCCTAAATCCAGGCTGACTTGGTCTGATCCCCTAGCCTGTCCTGTGGGTGATGTGTGATCGCACTCAAGATGATCTGTCCATAACCTTGCCAGGCACCAAGGTCAGGTTGATAGGCCTGTAATTCCCAGGATCATCCTTCTGGCCCTTCTTATGGATGGGCATCGCATTGGCCTATCTATATCCTCATCAAATATTGGCTTTTCTTCTTTCCTCATCCTCTCGCATCTGCTGTCAAAAAATCACCAACCCCCTTCAACACTGCACTTGCATATTACTGGAGTGCTAGAAGCAATTCTTGTTGCCCTTGTCATCCCTAACAGGTTTCAAAGAGACCTGCAGCTCTCCTAACAACATTCCTGCATAGCTGAGCAATACTTCTAAATTTCTCCTTAGTAGTATCTTCCTGATTAAGCTTCTAGTATATTGCCCTGGGTCTTTTGTTTGTTTGTTTGTTTTGGTTTTTTTTTCTATTTGAATTCCATCATGAGTCCTCTGTTTAATCAGGCTGTCTCCTGAGACATCTGATTGTTTTCTCAGGAACCAGGATGGACCATTGTTGTGTTTGGCTGGTTACCTTCACAGCCCTCTTGAGTGTCTTTGCCTTTCAGAACTGCCTCTTCCCATGAGATCCTGAATATACCTGTTCCTTGAATAAGCTGCTTCCCTACACTACAGAATATCTTCTTATCTCCCTCATTCTTCTCAGGATCTTGAACTCCACTGAATCATGGTTATTCCAGACAAAGTTATCATTGATTATCACATCCTTAACTGGTTTCTCCTTGTTTATGAACAGCTGATCTAGCTGTAAATAACTCTTAGATGGTATCAGTATTTACATCAAGCAGTTATCCCTGACACCCTCCAAGAATCTTTCCTATCATAGTGCCCCACCAGAAAATTCCAAAGTGTTCCCCCATGAGAATTGGGGTCTGTGATCCAGAATTCTTTATTTCAAAGTAGCTTCATTCATACCCCCTCACCCTGAGCAGGTGAACTGTAGCAACCTACCACCACTGGGTCTCCTTTACTGGCTTCTCCTTTGATTCTGAGCTGTGAACTCTCAGTCAAATTGTTGTCTGTTTAACAGTAGACTTGCATAGTTCTGAGCTATACCTTCACCTCCCTCTTCCCTCCTCTGTTCTCTTCTTGATATGTCTTCCCTGAAGATTTTTATCCATCCATTGCAATAACCAATTTGTGTGACTTCTCCCATCACAGCTAAGTAACTAGAATAATGTTGTAGATGTCTAACCATCTTGGATATCCACATCTTTCACTGTTTTATTACTCTGTAGTTCTCTTCTGTACCTGCCACCTTGCAGCGTTTGCTGCCCAGCCCTGCCCACTACTTCCTTGCTTGACTGTGGGTTGTAATTTCCCTCCACATTCCTCTAGCCTATTCCTAGGCTAGAGCATTTCTTTCCCCGTTGTCCAATTTTCTGGCAAAGCTGCTCTCAACAGCTTTGTCTTTAGCTCTTAAAAGGAGGGCCTGTGGTCTAAAAGCAAAATTACTGTTGAAGACAGCACCTACACAAGCCTCTAATCATTTTCCTAAAATAATTGGGGACATACTCCATAGTTTGCACATTTTTCTGATGAACCAGTTATTGAATACAAGCTGTGGTGATTTCATCATCCAAAACTGAAAGAACACCAGGGAGAAAGGATTTCTCATCTATAGATTATATGCTGATTTATGGTAGCTGAGGGTTTGGTCAACAAATCACCATGCCACTCCTGTTAGATTAAAAATATATGCTTTTAAAATCTCCAAATAGCATCTCTATATGCATTTTTGGATGCAATAGGCACTGGAAGGTACTACAATTTCTCAGGACAGGTTTTAAATCTCACTGTACTTTCTCTTTGAACTAAATTGCTGCTGCTCTTGGGTCACTATATTTCTTTCTTGTGGATTGTGAAGGCAGAGCAAGGGGAGACTTGAGATACTGCTGTCATGTATGTTCAACCCTTGCTGGCTTAATCCAGTACTGACTGCTACTTTTTCTCCCCAGGAAGAACTTTTTAAAGTCTTTAAGTACTATTGAGAGCAGGAGGGTAAATGTTCTGTAATGACTTTAAGGTCAGCAAAAAAAAAAAAAAAAAAAAAACCACCAAAAACCAGAAGTGTTTGAAAAAACTTGAAGGAAAAAAATAAGAAAATTCTGTCAAAGGAAGATTACTTTCCTTTGCCTGTTCCACAAAGGTATATTTTGCCAGTGTAATTGGGGTAACAATGGTATTTATGAATAAACAGTGAAATGATACACACCTATAGGTTATGATTACAATAAAATCATTCTTTCAGGCAGATTCTTAGCAGCTCTGAAATCATCACTGTCCAGGTTTAAGAGATTTCTTTTTCAAGAAGAAAGGTTTGAGACATTATAAATTTTTAGCATTCCAACAAAGTCTATATTAGAGTGCACTAGAATCCAGTATGTCTACTAGGGAACAGAATTTATAGAAAACAATTTAAAATATAAAAATGACTGTCTCATTTTTCCCCTTCCTTGAAACTGGGAAGTATAATGGGGCAAGCTCTATTCAGATTTGTCCCTATGCAGATTAATTCCAGTAGCATGAGTAAACTGAGGCAGAATTTCAGTATTTATTCTTCAGTATGTATATTCTGTTGAAGTGATCCAGAGGCAGGATTTCTTTTCTATGACTGAGGGATAATGCAGCTTTCTCAGAGGTAGGGCATCAAAACTTTTATAACTTATTATGAGATTTCTCAACATTAAAAGACTTTATTAAGAATTTGATCTATTTGCAAATGAGTAGCAGCTAGATTTAGTGACGAAAAAGGTCTTTAGCCATACATGGTTCCTTTTCATTTCCACAGTTCTAGCGCGAAAACAAAAGATAGAAGCTGTAAGAGCCTGCAAAGACTGTTACATTTCTGTTGCTCAGAGGCAGAGCTCTGTCATTGAGGCATGATATCTGATCCTAGATGTGTGTGTGGCTCGGCTTCGCGAATGAAGGTCTGGGAAGGGCTGTCCCCACGTGGGTGTGCCCTTCCAGCCTGCACAGTGGATTTTAGGTGAGGCTCAGCGTGCGCAGAACTGGCCCCACTGTTTCAGTCCCGGGGTTCATCTGCCAGGGCCGAGCGAGCTTGGACAGTGACAGTGAAGTCCTCAGGACTAGAACCTACAGCACCCAGCATTTCCCAGGAGGTCTCCCATCCAAGTACTAATCCGGGGCTGACCCTGCTTAGCTTCCGAGATCTGATGGGATCGGATGTCAAGGAGGCATTTAACTGCCATCTGATCCTAGATATTTCTACAGAAAATCAATACTCTCACAAAGGTGGTAATACATCTTTGGAGCTGGAGTATGTCTCCTCCATGTCAGACTGTATGTTTAAGTTCCTCAGGTTTTAAGAGTCAAAAGAATTAGGTTCTCCAGTCTAATCTTCTGTAAAGTGTACTGCAGGCCAGAGCCCTGCACTATGCATTGTGAACAATCCTTTTATCAAGCTATATGAAAATACAGGAATTAGTTCTGAATTATTTAAGTAATGTAGCAGTCACATGTAGGATAACTTGGTTACCCTCTCTATGGAGTGCCGCTTTGTTTAAAATAGCAATAGCCTATGAGGAAGATGATAGTGTGCTCAATACCTGAATTATTCTCTCAGCAAATATTGCATATTTGGCAGTTAATGACATTACTGATGATAGTACAAGAAACTTCAAACAGAGAGATTTGGGGGACCTGCCTGGGGGAAAAAAAAATCTTTTTATTTGCATCCTTAGGTAAAATAAACTTCAGTACTAGTTTTAGGACTAGTGGCAACTATGTTTTGGGAAAGCAATAAAGAACAGGAAAAGGAATCTTTCTCTCCTTTTGAGAGTTAAGTAATAATTCTCTTTGGTCACCTAAATAATGGCATTTCTTGCGTTTTAGCCTTCCAGCTATGTAGTTAATTAAGCCTAATCAAAATGTCCAGTTTCTCAACTGTGTTCAGAATGTACTTTGCTTAAAGCTTATGTGATTCTGTGTAAATGTTATCTTATTTATTATTTATTTGTTTGTATATTTATTTATTTATTTATTTATTTATTTATATATTTATATTAAGTTGAAAAGTATGCACTTCCTAGGTCTTTAACTTGTTCTGCAGCATGGGGTGTAGAGAGTAGTTTGTCCCATAAGCCAGCTCTGGACTTTGAAGAGGTTGCAGTATCATTGTTCTCAAATGATGATTTTTACATGGATAAGAAACATCTCTGGTATTCTGAATAATTCTAAAATGAATATTAGTGTAAATGAAACTAATGTATCTTCAAATATTTTATCTTTCATTTTCTTGCCATGTTAAATGTTTTTGAAAACTGCTGCATGACTCAAGATTTTTAAAATGATACTAACTTGTATTCAGTGAAATATTTGTTAAACTTATTAGCTTTATGAGTATCAATCTAGGTTTTCAATTTCTAAAGTGTGAAATTATTAGTTTTGTTAATGTCAAACAGCTGCAGGTTAACCTGCACTGACTCTATGACTACAAAACCAAGTCCTATTATTATACAGTTGTTTTCTCCAATTGAATGTGAAGGTGAAGAAACATTGTTTTTTAATATCTTTGAGGTAAAAAAGGTTATGGTTTTTCATTATTATCAGAAGATATAACAGAAGTTCGTGTTCCATCACAGACGTAAAACATTTTAGATGTCAGATTTGATAAAACAGGCATATTCAGACACTCTGAAGACCACAAACATCATCTGGTGATTCCTCACATAATACTGTATACTTAATTATTCTCTGCTATGTTCTGTTTTGTACTTGTGTTCAGACATATAAAGTTTGAAATAACAGAAACCCTTGGAAACTTGTTTGCAAATACTTTTGGTTTGCTCTGCTATCCATTTTTGTCTATATGAATCTCCACAATCATGAGTGCACAATATAAATGCTTATCACTGATTTCAGCAGAAGTTAAATACATGACTGTTCTTAAAAACCATGGCTGTCCAAATGCCAAAATAAGTCCCATAACATTCTGTTCTGGTGCTTATAACCTATATAATTCTGTGAGTCCAGCTATATGTTTCCTAAGGCACAGAGTTTTGGGGTTTGATTGGTGGATTTATTACAATGTGAAGAAAAAGAAATCTCATTCTTTTTTTCCTTTTTCTGTCTTTTTCCAAATGAAACTTTCCTCAGCAGAAGACTTACAGTGGAAAATTTTCAAGGAGTAATTGTGATAATTTTTCATCAGTCTCCTGGAGAAACAGCAGCAAAAGCATTGACTATCAGAGAGAACTTCCTGAAGCAAAGCTTTTTGACTATTTAGGCTGACAAAATAATGGTGTTGGAGGGCTGAGTTGTATTTTGGTTTGGTTTGTTTGGTTGGTTGTGTGTGTTTGGCTTGGAATTTTTAGAGGGAAAAAAAGGACTTTCAAAACAGTACTCTCTTTCCAGTAGCTGCTAGTGTGTCTGTTTAGGCAAGAGAGCAGGAGAAACAAAGAGATATGTTATTATTATGTTTTCCTTAACTTACATCATTCATAAAAAAGATCAATCTAGAAATCTTGTGGGTTTAATTTTATTATTTATATGAGCCAGATTAATGGGGTATATCCAAAAAACTGATCTATTCTGACAAAAAGTTGAGCAGCTGGATGCACTGTGAGAAAACACACCTTCACATATCTTGAACCTAGTGCTTGATAATTTTATATGATGATTCACAGCCCTTTTATTAAGGAAAACTGATAGTTTTCACATCTCTTCATGCCATTCATGACTTCATATGGATCACTGTGACACCTTTGTTTTTTTCTCAAGGCTGAAGAATTCTATCTTTTGTAGTCTATAATTTTGATCACCCTAATCAGTGTATCTTCTAGTATTTATATTCTATTTATTATAGAGTGGGAAGGTCATAACTATGCAAAATATTAATGATAATGATGCACCTGCATCTTGATTTAAGCAGCAGAATCTACTCTGTTTGATAATCCTTCCTTAATTCTAAGCTTTCATTCCGTTGTTTTTTTCTGTTGGTTTGGGTTTTTGTTTTTGTTTTTTTTTTTCCTTTTCTGAGTGCCACTGAACAGTAAACTTCTGGAAGCTTCAGATCTCATCTCTATGTAAGGTAAGGCAAATGTATTAATTGTTACTAAATTTATTTTATCTGCAGTCAATCAGTACAGAAAAAATATTCTGCAGCTCTCAGATGTGACCTCAGTCCATGACAAACCAAACCCTCATCTTTAATTCTTTCTGAATGCTCATTTTGATTAACTGAGTTTTCTTTGGAACTGAAAAGCTATATTTAACTTTTATATTAATATGTAAGAATAGATGTAGCCAATACATTGTAGCATCTCATAGAAGTTATAGTATGAGAGCCTTGTTCTCCAGCTCATACTTTTACATAATTTCCCCCAATTCTATGCCCTCCTAAATGAGCATGTCACACTGGATGTATCATTAATTAGCCATTATCATTTCACTGATGACACATAAATACAATCAAAATATTCAGCAGGGGCATCCAAACTGATTGGAAAGACACTTGACTTTCTAGGGTTGGGAAAAGGATGATTCCTTCTTTCTTGTATATATAAAACACTGTTAACTGTACTTCAGAGGGACCTGGGGCATTTGTGCATTTTCTCTTCATCTATACAAGAGGCACAAACTAGAGCAAGTAGAAATGCACTGCTTGTTATTGTAGGCTTATACCTGTGATGTGGTTTGTTCTTTATCACACATAGCAGCTTTTCAATCCTCTCTGGAATTCAGGATAATTTTTTTATCAGCATAGCACCAGATTATTCTAAATTCAAGGCATACTTCTTGTTCTACCACCTATAAGGACCCTTTTTAATATTCAAACTTGAAGTTCTGTGTGAGTGAGTCTACCATGACTTCATGCTCCTAAAGATAAGGGTGCAGCATGATGCCTGGCAGATGGTCAGAGGTCAGACTGAAAAAGAATATGAAATCACCTATTGTTCCAGAGCTCTCTTCTAGTTCAGAACAAGGTGGGCAAAAGTTAAGTAGGTGCCAAGCTGATTCCAGGAACTGTCAGCAAAAGGAGACGAAGATTAAAAAAAAATGCTCAGACTTTCATTCTAGCAACTTATGTGAGATAGGAAATAAAGAGAAACTGAAGCAAGCTTGGTTTTCTACCTCTGTGGTTACCATACCCTGCCATATTAAGTGGTAGCCACCAATTTATATAATTTATTGTGTCTTACTAAACCATAGAATAGATTTAGGGCCTCAAACTGAAGGTCCCTGTTGTCCAATATTCTGTTTCTGACATTGACTAATGACAGAAGCAGATAATTTTCTGGAATCTTAAAATCTAATTCAAAAGCAGGAGGTGAGAGCTGTGTGTATATATAAATATAAACACACGCAACTGGTGTGCATTGTCTATCTGTAATATTTTTAATCCTCCTTTCACTTTTTGCTTGTGAATTTTTCAGCCTCTTCTGTTTTCATCAAACCTAAATATTAAACCATTACAGTGTGTGCATCATTTTACGAATCTTTTCTGACTAACAGGATCCCTTTCATCTTATTCTGATTTCTTCACTTCTGCTTGTCTTATCAAATATATATTCATCTAACTAGAGCAGACTACTAACACCATAATCTCACCAGAATTAGAATCACCTTCATTTTCTGGAATTATGTAACACAGTCACCATATAAGAAAAAAGAGTCAAGAAGATAATTTATCCCAGCTAGAGTTACTACAAGTTATAAAATCTGCAAGTTCCTTTGGAGGAAGTGAAAATATACACTATTGTGGGGAAAAGAAAGAATCCAGTATTCCCATTCAGGGAATTCTGTAGGTACTGGAGATGCATGAAAGGTAGGTAATAAAAAGACAGAGCAATTTTTCCCCCCCCCCTCTTGCTTTAGTCTTTCCTTCCTTCTGTGATTCCCCACAGGACTGGAAAAATCTTAAGTGATTCATTCTTATTGAAATTGCTCTCTCCATGACACCACAGTTTGCTGAGTGTTAATTTACCAAAGGAGAAGTAAACATGGTATAAACCTGCTTTTACATTACTTTTGCTACTTTGTTTGTTTTGCATTATTCTGGAAAACGCAATTGAAAGGTGTTTTTTTAAAAATTCATTATTATATTGTAAACATGAAAAAATTGGTTGCAATCCTGAAAGAACAATAGAAATATAAAAATTATATCTGACTATCTTGGTCTTTCCAAACCTGCCTTCTCCTACAGTGACTGCTGTAGAAGCCTGCTAATATTTATTTTAGCAAACTTACACAGCAGGAATACTAAGATACAAATATTTTTAACTGTTAACTAAATCTTTAAAAACACTATTTTAAACAGAATCACATGCCTTATAATTAGGAATAATCCTTTCTTAGAAATTACAGTACTATACTGTAGATAGCTACAAATCATGCATTTATATCTCCCTATTTTTGGATCCTTAAATTGGTTTGAAAGTGGTGAATACATTTATTTCTATTAATTCTGTACCAATTACATTATACCTATTTGCTGTTCTTTGTTCCTCGTCCCTCCTCTCCTCCCCCCCCCGAGGCTAGTCCATACCACTAAAGAATAGGAATTTCACATTTTTTCCCCCTGCTTTCTTGGTAAGCATATCTGCACCAGCTGCACTTGCTTTAAAAGAAAGAGCTGTATGAACTGCCTGACTAGAACCCTAGCATTTTACTAAGCAATACACTAAATATTCTTGCCTAACTCTTGTGTTGCTTTCTTATTTTGCATAGGCTAGATGATTTGCACATTTATGAACTACTAAGCATCCTCTATACACTCCCCTTAGGAGGCTCAATAAAGTCATGAAATTATTTCTGCCTAGGTCACATTTATTAATTTCAGTCTTTGCATAAGATTTACATTTTATTGCAGTGCAGGAGGGAGAAATGAAGCCAGGGTTAAAGGGGAACATAAATTATTAGCTTTTGCCAGTTTATATTATCCTCTCTTACCACTCTCTGTGGCTCAGGAAATTTATTTTATCTTCCCGTAATCACCTTCCTGGATGCAATGGGTACACAAGAAAAAGGCAGATAAAAGAGAAAATAAACAAACATAAGGTCATGGCTTGCATACTACAAGTAGTGTAAAATAAACTTGAAAGCTGGATTGAAGTTACTCATTAAAATGCTGCTACTGCTGAAAGGGGTGGAGGTGTAGCTCATTCCAGTGCAATGTGGGACATCTGGGATCAGCTGGAGAACTCTCTCCATAGGTATATAGATTCAGACCTCTGCTCATGGAAGGATCTTCCTTGGCACATTCTTTAGAGAAGCTAAAAAATGTTAACTGAAAGCACAGTCAGAGAAAGAAATTTGCAATGTAAGGTTTATTTAAAAAAAAACCAACAAAACAAAAGAAAACAAAAAAACCTGGCCAGCTTGTATTCACAAAAATCAAAGCTTAATCTGTAACTAAGGTAAAGGGATAGAAATGGCACTTTCTATGGTGTTCACTGGGAAATTGTATGCAATGGTTTGCAAGGTCTCTGTAGCAATACTGTATTTTGTACAAAACAAAGGCAGGGGGGTGGGGGCAGTTTTAACCTTTGATCCATCTCCCCACAAATGCATTTTTCACATATTACAACTGATGCAAATCCCAAGTTAATGGATGATTTGCAGCCTGCTCTGTTAAAACAAGCAAGTACAAAAACCCACCAGTGTGTGATCCAGACATCTAAAGAATAAACTTTTTCTCCTTCTTAATGTTCCTTCTTGAGGAAGGTTTGTTCTTGATCTGCAGTTATGCTGAGATGGATAATTTGATTCACAGCTAGAAAGAACTGGAGAATTTTATTTCACATTGTGCTCTGAAATGCTGCATTAATTGTGTTGTTCTTCCCAATGCTTCACTGACATTTTAGGATCTGTTACTAATTCTAAACTTCTTGGAAAAATAACAACCTTTGTTGATAATTAAAAAAAAATTACTGTTCCATAATGGAAATACCTGAGCTTTTACTTAAGACTTGTTATTCCTCTTAACATGAAGGTTTTAAACACACCTTAATAAAAAGCCCTATTGAATAGTAATCAGAAACAACTGCTATCATTACAAGTACTCTATTTCTGCTATGAAAATAGCTGCATGCTGTCTTGAGTGACAATAGCCTCTGTTGAATTTCACTCCATAGACAGATAAAACCTCAACTACATCTGCAGCTGAATATGTGGCCAGTTATTAAGGCAATGTCATCTTTGCTATTCAAAACACAGGTTAAATATTAAAACTAGCATGTGATTTAATCCAGTAAAAGTGGAATAGACTGTCATAGAAAGTAAACTGGAAAGTGGGCAACCAATTGAACATGTTATATTTTAATTTGCAGAGACAAAAATGACAAGCAATTTATTTACATAAAACTGTACAAAAGCAAATTAAATTATGTAAATATTTCATAAATAGAGGTGGACTAGCGTTTAATACATTTTGCCATGTTTAGCATAGTTGCGTGCATAGTGACTCATAATAAACAATGATAAATTGTTCTCTGCTTCACTATCAACATCCAAGTTGCAGAACAATAGTCAATGATTATTATTACAAACAGATCGTACCACACTGAATGCAAGTGCTTTAAAATTTAGGAAAAAGTTGTCTGAAAGCATACCCCAGGCAGCTGGTGAATGTTGTCTTCTTCCTAGTGTTCATGCTTGTTCAGTCAGCAGTAACAGTTAACTGATGGATTTCATTTCTATTGCTATTTCATCAGCTCCTTTCCTGCAGGAAACTGTATATTTATCACCAACAAAACAAAAGGGAAAATAACTCATTGTTCAACTTCCTTACAAGTGTTTGGTGATGGCTGAATTTAAGGCCAGGTCTTTATCCATATTCATTATTTTTCTGCTTGACAACTTCCTAGGGTAGCCTTTCAGCCAATCATTTCAATCTTATTAAAGTTCTTCCCCCACACAAAAATAATGTTTAACTTTTTTTCCTGAAACTCAGGCAGCAGGCCAGTCAGAAACCATATTGGATAAACATAGTGGGTCTGAGATCCAGAATGAGTACTAGATTTTAGACCAAGGCTACTGAATTTTCTAATACATATAAAGTTATATATTAATGTATCAATCTGTAAAGGTGCCCTAATGTAAAATACATGCAAAGCTCATTTGAGTTTCCCATGGAAGCAAATAAAAAAGATGATTTCTATACTGTACAACTGAAATATGATGATGGCTAAAAGCAATTAAAAAATTGTCAATTTTCCTGGCAAAATGAACTGGTGACACCTTGTTAAATAGCTATCATATAGACTGATCATAGTTTTCCAGGCAGCAGAATTAGAAACAACTTAAAACAACCCCACACCCCACACAAATAGTAATAAAAAAATCCTCAAGACATACCTAAACCACAGCCTTGTGTTAATAATGCTTAAGACTGGTCCATTAACTGAGTTTGGCAAAAGGCTTGTTTTTAAATATATTATTTATAATTTCTCAGAAAATAAACACAGGTAAATATACAGGTTCAAAAAAGTTGGGAATAGCCCCTTATCCCTCAGTGTCCAAACCCAACTACCACTTTACCATAATAATAGGTATAAAAGGCACAGTTGCATATTTTGCATTCACCCTAATTATTTTTTTATAGCTTTATTTGTTTATTTTTATACAAAAGCACTCTACTTATGGAGTGGCACCAGATTTTAACCTATTTCAAATAAGGAGGAAAAATACAAACACAAAATATATTTGTATGTCATGCCAGGTCAGAAGAGTAATCAGCATATTAATAGTGGCTAGTTCCACTAGAATTACTGTGAATACTTACAGTAGATAGAATTTTTAAAAAATTCTTTCACACGCATTTTAGATCTAAGGAGATGCACACAAGTAAATTATTTCATGACTGTCTTATGTGGTGCAAAATTGGTGAGTGACTGCTGATCCATTTAATCTGAAGGTCTACCATGACCTGTATTATTAGCCTTGTAGAAAAAGTGTCTAAGAATATATGGAACCCAGCTACCTAATTTATTTTCTTGTGTGTAATATTAAATAAAATCTTATGAAAGGAAATCCCGTTGAACATTTGTTTTATGCAATCGTGTATTCTGTTGAAACGTGCAAGAAAAATGTGTATACATTACATAAGCATTTTTAGAAGCATTTTTAAACAGGTACTTACAGATTATACAAAGCAGTAACTGCTATATGCAGTCTCATAACAAAGTACTAGCTTGCATCTCTCCATATTACTTAAATAATTAAAAATAAAATGATCAATCATAATTAATCTTTGATTTTAATATTTTCTTTCTAAATTGTGCCCATTCATCATAACTGCTATACACAAATTAATGTTACTTGTAGAAAGTAAACTAGAGAGAGGGGAATGAAAAGGCCAATGATGGCATATCCCACTACATGAAGAAGTGAATTCAAAAGATAAATGTGAAGAGTTGTTTTGATTTACCAACTTCTACCTTAGGCTGTTTAAGGTTATTTCTATGTAATTCTTCAAAGCAAGAAACTACCCAAAGCTACATTGTGACTACGGTATACTAGAGAGCCATCTAGCCATGCCTTCACACCAGGTTAAACAGCCAGGGATTTGAATGCTTTCCCACTCCTCGAGCTCTCCTTGCTGTGTTATTCGATTGTCGCTTTCATCTGAATGTCTGAGCTAAGCCTGCCATTATTACTACAGCATCAAGTACAAAGCAATTATTTGACGTTCTGCATGTTTTGTTGCTTTTATTGCACAAAAACTTGTTTAATAGCCTCTTCCTTTCAAGAATCATTTACCATGAGAATCGTTACAACTCTTGCATATCACAGTAGCTTCAACAACCTTTTGACTTATCTTAACCTGCTAGGTGAGTATTATACCTCTGTTTATCAAGTTGTTTTCTAAGTATGCTAAATATTCAGAGTCTTGACATCATTTAGTATTGCACTTCTCTTGGTTTTAATGCACTTGGTTTCAAGAAAGCTTTCATTATATCTTTGACATAATTGAAGCAATTTGTAATCTGCAACACTGATGACCAAAGACTTAGAAACCATTCCTTGCAATCTGAAAAGAAGCTTTTGTATTCAACTTGTAACATCCTCTTGTTACTGCACCATCCCAATGTCCACCTTTTCCCTCCCATCAAGAATTCTCATTAACACAGCCTTCTATTACTACTACTATTTTTTTTTTTATTTTTTGATCTTAAAAATTCCCTGGCATATGCAGCATATCATATGCAGCTTCTGCTGCAACGTACCACACCATTACAAAAAAATCCCACACATCAGTTCCTTTGGGCAATCAACTGAACCACATTTTAAAAAACCCAAAAAAACAAATTGTCATCTGGGCTTGTGAACTGTGCTGCTGTGCAAAATGTAACAGAAGGTGTGTTATGAGTACATGGGGTTATTTGTGAATACATTAGTTTTCTAAGCCAAGCCCCAATACTTAGCAGTTCCCCTGATCCATTTTGTGATCTTTGGCCTTTTTGTTATTACAATCTTCCCAGCTAGATGTTAGTCTTGCCCAAAATAATGACTTCAACAGTTTATCATTACTATCCTATGGTATATGTGTTAGTAATTGTGTTTACGTTGAAGTAGTCATTACAGAGAACGAGAGAGAAGGAGAGGAAGAGACACAGAAGACACATTTGTTTGATGGATTTAACAGAACTGGAGTCCATGAGTCACAGGAAAGTATGCCATGTTTTTGACTGCAGTCTCAGGCTGAACGTATTTCTGTTGCTTCCAGCCTCAGATGAGATGTGAGAATATTAAAGCTGTGGTCTTCACAAAGTGCCTATTAATGATTATGCCTTTGCATTTATCTCTATATCTGTATGGTTTCTGAAGGATTGTCCCTGGTGGGGATCAGCAATATTCAGATGATATGTTTTGAATACATTTCCCTGACATGTTATCCTTAACAAGCCAGATGACAAATAAACAAAATGAGTGGCTTAACTCATGCTTCTGCAGAGGGGAAAGAGCAGTGTATTGTCTTCTTTTTAATCAAGCTTGCTACTATGGGAGGAATTTGCAACCATAGATTTAGGAAAATAAAAATCAGCAGAAGGGGGAATTAGACATGCAAGTAACAACAATGTTTTCTACATTGTACAGTATAGTCAGGCAGACAGCATAATTACACGCCTGCTATGGAGGCAGAAGTGGCAGGCAGATCTTTTGTCTCTTTGGTGGCCCCCTCTTTTTTTTTTATTTTCTTAAAATTATTGTGATTTTAAGACTTTTGCCCCATTCCTTTCTTAATATGAAAGAATATTTTTTGCTGCTTTTTAGCCTACAGGTAAACTTCTCTTCTAGTTAGAGTATTGACAGGAGATGGCTTGTATTCCCCTGTCTGTGTAAGGGGGATATCCTCTGGATTGCCTTCTTCATTTTTGCTGAAACTAGCCGCGCTGAAGGTCTCATAGGATGAGGTCAACTTTTTGTTAAGGAGGTTTCTGTTGCGATCACCCATGAGGGAGGCTTCTCCATTGGCCAGCTTTTCCTGACTGCCCCGTTCATCAACAGGCATGAAAGTGGAGAGTTTTGGCTGGCTCTTCTGTTTTCTCTCCGGAGAAGTGCGGACTGGCATCCAGCAGGAGTCTGAGTGGCCATATTCGTCACACTCTCGGGTACACTTCCCTGTCAGAGCTACATCTGGTAGAGGCCGTGAATCTGAAAAGAGAAGAGAGTTGTCTTTAGAAATTAATACTACAATGACTTCAACTGAAACTGAGAATCCTTAAATTCACAAAAGGTATTTTTAAAGGTCTTTGTAGGAAAGTAAGTTCCACAGTAATAATTATTTCACATTGCACGTGCCCAGAGGCAACAAGCAGATCTGCAGAGTTATCCTCTACATCAATAATTGAAAAAAGACTATTAATCCACTTCCTGTGCTTGTAAATAAACTACAGAAGCATTTGGTATTAGGTATTGAATAAATTTTGATGTCAAACAAGCACTTAATTACATACTGCCAATTTTCTTGAAATTATTAAAAATACCCTTCTTTGAATTTGTTGTAGAGAATGCTTTGAATGTATGTGAAAGGATACTGAGACTCCGAATCCTGCAAATACTTATGAACAGACTAATTAATGCCCTACAGGTGAGAGATCTCATACTGACAGTGGGATTCAACTTGCACATAATGTAAACCTCTGCTTGTATTTCTGAGGACTAGGCACTTGTTGATAGTTCACAATGTTACATGAATTGTCCAATCAGTAACTGCAGGAGATTACAAAATCTGCTAATAAAAAATGTACAGATTAAGCTTTTCTGTGGGGTGTCAGTGAATATGTACGTTGGGGGACAGAGAGAATCTGAGTGATGCCTAAAGAGAAACACTAACATTTCATATATGACTTGCTGTGTTAGGTGTCTTCTTCCAGATCGCTGTGTCTAAGCTTTCTAGCTACTGTACTTATAAGAGCTTTCACTGAAAACCAGCAAAATTCAGAGACCTGCCGAGTGTACTCCTACCTGTTGGAAACACAGGTAGCTTTTAATATTTTTATTTTGATACTTGCATTACAACTGAATTAAAAAGCTACCTTAATTATTTTAAGGATTGAGTAAGATTCTGAAACCTTGTTTTTATTCAGTTATACTGTACTTTTATGTCTACAAGAAATAACTGAAGCTGCACACAAGTTTGATATTTAAATGAAGTTGACAAAGAACATAAATCAACAAATATATTTTTCCAGTATGTTTGATATGACTTTCATATGAAATGACTTGATGAAACAGTCAGGTTTGTTTTATGAAAAACTGATTACCATAAAGCGGTGCAAGGACCTTCAACATGGAAACACAGGTACATCATATGGGCTGTGACATATTTCTACCTTCCCACTACAACACCCAAATTCATGTGAACAATATTTTTTTTTCCAGTAATAACATGTGCCTTATAAAATGTCTTTCAAAGACCTACTCAGCTTTTATTTTGTTACTTCTATTTTGCCTATTTGTCTTTGATTTTGGCTGCCAGGTGACCTTCTCAAACAGACAATTTCCACTAGCAAAAATCCTTTGCTTCTTCCAGAATAAACTATTTTTAATTTAAAATATTTACAACAGGTGCTTGTATAGAAAACGTACTTCATTTCAACATCTGTGGATTTAATTTTGATAGAATTGCAAAAGCTCTTTTAAGTTACGTTTATGTTCATCCTGTCCTGATTTTTTTCATGCATTTAAAGATTAATTTAATTAGTAATTTCTTGCAGTATTGCAAAGAATATGCATATTATTTGCTATTAATATGTTTCAAAATTTTATAGAATCTACTGTTTGTATCCTGAATAGTGTATAATATTTCATATTTCAATATATCACTGATTTTAATGAATAAGCAGCACTGGTGTCTAGATAACTGAGTAATACTGTAGCTGAGATGTGTAAGGCTGGGAGGAGGGAATTGAGTGATTTTTTTCTTGGGTTTTTTTCCCCCATTTTTTTTAAGGCTTTTACACTTGGACTTACACAATTTTTTTTTTTCCACTGAAGAATGCAAAGGCTATGGACATTTATCAGCCTATCAGTTTTCAGATGACTGTGTTCTGAAGACATACACAGAAGATGGGAATGATAGCAAGAAAACCCTCTAATTATCAGGTAAATCACTATTATTCTGGCACTCCCCAAAGGTAAGAAGCATAATTAACTGCTGAGCTGCCCCTGACATGCTTTGATTTTTCAACAGGATTTTTCACGTTTTTACAACAGGGCCAGTCCCTTAAACTGCCATAAAACTCTTCAAGCAGTATCTTATTTCCAAACATGCTTGCTACAAGTATTTCAATTATTACTCTCGCAGAATATTAGCAATGCTTATCAGGACAATAAATCTGACCTTTATTTAAAACATAGGAGTTTGTGTTTATTGCAAAGGAGGTTTGTTTTTGTTGTTTGGGTTTGGTTTTAGATTTTTGGTGGTTTGGGTTTTTGGTTTGGTTTTTTTTTTTTTTTTGGATTGAAAAAATAATATCTGATGGTTTCTTTTTAGCTCAAACAAATCTTGAGCCAGCATTACATGGGTTCATAACAATTTTTTCCTTTGCTTGATCCTTGAATCTCACCCTTGAAAATGTACCATTTTTCGTTATAGTTCTTCCTCTCATCACTTCTGGACAAATATTTAATACAAACTCCTGACTGTAATGTATGAAAATTCACTGTACAATTCAGTCTTACAGTGTTGCTTTATGAAGGAATAACCTCCAAGTCAGTGTGTGGCTGAGTCACCCTGTTCATCTGCACACACAGAGAAGAGATCAGAGAGACACAGAAGGGATAAAACTAGCCTGAATAATACCCTGACAGGCTACTCCCAATCCCATCATAGGGCCATCAGACCCTCAAAGGTCCATCTACCCAGACCAGAGGAATGCAGTATCCCTGAATCTGAAAACAAATAAAAAAAATACTCTTGTCCTCTAGCATAATTTACATTTAAGCATATCTATCTCTAAGTGACATGCTTTTTTCAGTGCTTTTCAGTTTAAAAATTAAACACTTTAGTAGTGACCCCTCTGCTAGCTGACAAGCCTAATGGAATACGCCATAGCAAAGAATTCATCAGCAGAATTGGGAAATCATCAAGGAATATTTCAATAGACTTCTACTACAGTTACATATCTGAAACCCAAGTCAAATAAGTTCTTAAAATTACACATTAACCAAAAATTTTATCACAATGCTAATTAGTGGGAAAGATGGATATTTCTTGTTATACAGAAATTTGTAGATTTAGGATTAGGTTTTAACTGTTTATCTGCACAAAAAGATCATCAGATATACAACGGAAGATGTCATCTTAGTTATTTGCAAACATATTTTCTTATGGTGTCTCTAGATCAGAACTAGGTATTGCTCAGCTATTCACAAAGCAATTGTAAACCCCCTCCCTAAAATGCAGATATTTAGAAAATTTTTTAGATATACATGTAAATGGAGATATCAGAAATGAGTATTTTTAAAATATATTTAACAGGCCGCTGCTCAGATGTCTGCTTGGCAAAAAGTTGGAGTGCACTAATTTACAGGGTCTCACAATCTACTTTCTTATTATATCTGATATAAGCTTCCAGTATAAATTCGAATAAGCTAGCTTATAAAAGTTAATAATTTTTGAAACTGTAGTAGCAATTCACCCAACAAATCTTTAAATATTTATGGCTAACTTCTTAGACAGAGATATGTTTTATGTTTTCCATAAAACTTTGTACAAAAGCATGCAAATGAATGAAGATATTTATATGTATGCTCATGTTTCTGTTATTGTAGCTGACTGTTGCTTTAGGGCTATTAGGGTTGGTTATTATCAAAAAAGGAAGGCACCTACCACTGCAGTGTAGAGAGGGGAAAGATGGTGTTCTGTATCCAGTTTAATGCTAAAGAAACCAACAATTCAAATATTCCACCCAAGCAGTTTTCAACTATTTTCTCTCCTTCCATACCTTATCAAAGGGGAATATATTTCATCAAGTACAGGGAAAGTATTATGAACTCAGTAGTCACCAACCATATGTGGGGTTTGGAACTAGAAGATCTTTAAGGTCCCATCCAACCGTAACATGTTATGTGCTCTTTTGTACACGCATATTGCAGAAATGTAGTCAAGAACGCACTCTGGCTCCACTCAGTGCATTTTTTAACAAACATTCTTGTACAATATATTTTATAGAAACACAGCATTATGTTTTAGTTATTACAGGGTCCTAGCATAGATAATTTCTTTGAGAAAAATACAAGGAGATTTTCACTTTCTCATCTTTTGTAAACCACACACACAGCCTATGGAAATAACAGATATTAGATGTACTTAAATTGGCAAAAGTTCTGTTCCACTTGTCCCTGGAGATGGAAAACCTTCTGAAGCACTACTGACACCCTGTATAGACACAGAAACTTAAACATTCCTAGAAAGCACTCCTAGCTGTAGACATTTTTCTTGGAGAAGTAAAAGGCCACAGTAGCCATATAGTACTGCAGCAGTGCAACAGTACTTCTGTAAAAAAATGCAACTGGTTTTGAAGAGTCATTGGCAGATGAGTCCTAAATAGTATTTATGACAAATCAATAACTACATGTAGATTTTGCTTTCCCAATTGACAGGCCCATAATATCGCTGTGTGGTTCTATTTATTTAGGCCCTGCATAAAGTGCATGTGCAGTAGTTCTAGACTACTGTGCGAAAACAAAAAGGAATAGGAACAGTAGTACTAATGAAAAAGACTGTGGTTTGGATGAACCTCTTTACACTAATATTCTATCATCTGAAGACCATCCAAAATTCAAGAGAAACACCATTAAGACTATGTGATTAAACAGGAGTCCATTTACATAGCTTTTATATTAAAAGCTTTTCTGGTTTGCAAGCTGTGTGGTCAGGAACACAATAGAGCTCTTAAAGCATAACAAGTTTGACTACATGATCAGAGAAAAAAAATGCAGAAAACAGCTGGGAGGTTACATATTGTGGAAAATCAGTGTTTAAGGGGGAAAAAGAAAACTAGGCAATGGTGATACACAGCTACAGCAGTATTGTTGAAATTCCTGTCTCCTAATTGCAGTAATCCAGGAATTGCATCCCAGTTTTTGCTGTGGCATATTCTGACATGCCAAGACACTATTAAAATACTTAAACATGTTTGAAGGCATCAGCAATTCTTTCTCTGCACCTTAGGCTAAATACAGTTAAACAGCAATTGAACATATCTCAAGAAGCATTTAGTGCCTCAAGGCTTGGACTGCTGTCACTCTGAATGTGGCATTATCGTGTATTGTAGAGATAGTACATGCCATCTCTGAAAGAGTCCTACTGAATAAAGTCAAACACAAATCCACTGCTTGAGAAATGCCAACTGCACTGAAGTAATGAATGTATTAATTCCCTTTGGACTAGTATAATTTTATGTATTTCATGCCCAATTCTGAAATTCTTTTCAGTGCTTAAGAAAGTACTTCAGAGTACATAAAATTTTATATATACCTTGATGGAATGATTAATACTGTGAGACAAGGTATGACAGAATGATATAAAATAATGATTTCTGAAACTTTTATTCTTTTGTTATGCAAAGAAAAAGGAATACAGAATGAAAGTGAGAATTCTCAATACTTTCTTTGAAAAATGATGAAATGTAAATCTCCCTTAAGAAATCCCTAAAACCAGCAAGAATCATTGCTTTATCATGTCAAAATACTTAGCAGTTTCAAGAGAGACCAGAGTGAAATAGTCAAAGCAAACATGAGGTGCTAGATAGTCCTCTACAATTAAATCTAATAAACACAAACCAAGCAAATAAAGCAAGGCCATAGGAAAATAGAAACAATTAACTGATTCTTTAATATTTGAAAAAAGTTCATGATAGAATGAATGAAAGAGAATTAGTGAGAAGAGCAAGCAGCTATAGGAGGAAACAGCACAGTTCATGTACCTAAAAGGAAAGGAAGAAGAAAAAAAAAGAAGCAATGTATTTTGCATGCCCATAGTGGAAAGGAACAAAAGCAATGGCTCGATTGAAACAACAACGAATCAGAGTAGAAATTAGAAAAATCCTTTAAGGATAAATGTAGTAGTGATGGACAGTTAGAGTCTGAAATGAGTTTTACCAATGTCTAGAAAAACATCTCCCAAGGATAATATAAATGTAGCTAATCACACCTCGGCAAATGGGAAAGCAAGGATGGACTAAATGACCTCTAAAGTTTCCCTTCAGCTCTGCAATTCTGTTTATGTAATTGCTTAACACTCATGCACTTTGGCCTCAATCCAACTAACTGTTAACTGGGTTAAGATTCTTGACTTCTTAGGTAATAAATCAACCTTAGAAGGTGAGATTCAGTTCAATTAAAATCCCTTTTAAAACTCTTCTTAAAATTTTACAATAATAAAATTACAAACAAAAACCAAAATTAGTTGGACCATTTAAGTCAGGTGTTAATCGCAGGATACAGAAACCTAAAGACCGTAATGCTAAAAACCCCATCAATTTTCAAGTTCCAACATGATAACATTTCTAAAATCTTCTTGCCTGAGACCAAACACCCTATTTCACAGTTTCTTCACAAAGTGAAAGATTTAATATTGCTTCTACCTGTAGTGGTGCAAAACATATCATACCTCTGAAGTCCATTAAATCTGAAATTGGTGTAAGAATAAAAATTTTGAAAGTGTTTATTTCTTATATATGACATTTTGGGTTTTTTTACCCCTGGATAATATCTTCCTCTGTTTTAGGGGGGAACAGAGTCAAATAAGACAATGAATGTATAAGATTTTAATGAGGGTTTTTTTTCTTTTTTATTAAACAGACTACACATAATTAGATAGCTATTTAACATGACTCATATATGCAACCAGAGAAATAATACTCAAGCAATAAAGAAATATTACCCAAGCAATAATATGCCTGGCTTAGATTCCACAGTCATGCCTTTCACAATTGCCTGCAGGCAGGTTAAGGTACAATATTCTTTGACTGTTCTCTTAATTATGCAATAACTTGATAAAAAAAATTCCTTACCTAAATTAGAGATTGTACCAGCTCAGTAATATTGCATCTGTGTTCTTCAAGGAATCATCAAAATTACACAACTAACTTAAAGACTGCTTACATTAAAAACAGATCTATGGCTGCTATTTTTTTCCCTTTCATATTGATCTGTTGGTTGTCAGTGGAGAACAGTAATGTAAGTGCCATATAACATGTTTAAGTGAAATCAAATACAACAGACTGAATTCAAGACAAATACTACTTTTTACCTTTGATTACATTACAACATAAAGAGAGGCCTGTAGGGGTAAGTGTAAATGCATCCCTTAAGGAAAGCTGTTTGGAGTTCTACCTTAAAGAGAACAGAGCTACCTGGAGTATGTGTGGTGGCTTGTAACCAATGAGAGGCTGTGGTGTATGCAAGGTGAATTGGTTAACCAATTATGTGGTAGCATGTTGGATGTGAGAGTGCATTAGAGGTGTGGTTATTACTGTGTGAGAGTTAGTCAGATCTAGATCTACTAGGAGATGAGATGATGTAACAGGAACTAATAGGAACTAACCTCTTCCACTATGAGCTATAAGAACTGTCTGTTAATCTGTCTTGAGTAAACTCTTAAGTTGTGAGCCTTCTGTCCAAGCCTTCTGATGTCTGCTGTGCCTGAGCTCTTCTGACCGTCAGTTCACAACCCAGCTCGGTATAAGGGCCTCCCCCTATAGAGGCCCATTGGAAACTTATTTTTTTCATTTGTTTAAGTTGCATTTATCCTGTACTTGAGACTGTATTATTTCATTTTTGTTCACAAGACCAACTGCATGTATATAATGAGAACTGAGAACTATCAGCTTATGTGATACCAGTGGTGAGTACCATATTAAATACACCATGCTGAACCTAATTTCCCTAGATTTTAATTTTCTAGATTTAAATGTGCTGCAAGACTTCTTGTAATCCTGTTAAATCCTTTGATAGCCTGATTTACTTCTATCACTGAAACAGTAACATAACCTTCAGAAAAGCAGGACTTACTATGGCTTCCTGAAGTAATACAGACGTTAAGATGTAGGAAACATTTAAGCCATTTAATTGTTCTGCCAATCTAATGCTAAGGTATTAATCTGTCACTATGTCAAATTACATACCTTTATTTTTCAGTAAAATGTGTCAGTGCTTAACAAACTGAGCTGAAACAATTCACTGAGCAATTAGAATGTCAGCTCTCCTAAAGATGACTTAAGAAAATCTGAATCAAGGCTCAAAAGTCAACATAATTTTCTTGATACTTCTGCCAAAGTGAAGGGACTGCAGCAGCTAAAAGGAAGTAGTGTAGCTGGCAGCCATTATTAGCTCATCTTAGTTGCACCTCCCTTTTATTTTATTTCTTGGTGATAAGGATTTAATAATGTATTTTCACATCAGGAATAGACACTATGTAGGAAAACTAGTGCTCTTGTCACAGAAGATAAAAACAACACGTGTTCCAGTTTATGCCCATCTCATTCAAAAGATTCTAAAGGATGTTAATGAATGTTGCTTCCATTTAGAAACTAAAAACACAATCCCAGAAGATATCAAATGTCAGTATAAAACTTCCTTGTTGAAGAGGAATGAAGAGGATGGGCAAACACTGATCTCAGTGGTGACCAGTGATAGGATTCAATGGCATGAAGTTGTGTCAGGGGAAGTTTAGGCAGGGCATTAGAAAAAGGTTGGGCACTGGAAGAGGTTTCCCAGGGAAGTGGTCACAGCACCAAGCCTGACAGAGTTCAAGAAGTGTTTGGACAGTAGTCTCAGGCATATATGGTATGATTCTTGGGGCTGCCCCTGTAGAGGACCAGGAGATGGACCTGATGACCCTTATGGGTCCCTTCCAACTCAGCATATTCAGTGATTCTGTCTTTAGGTCTCATGGATATCTCATAAATATCCCCATGGATATCCAGAATGGATAATGAAAATTGAATACATAGAAAAAGTCAGTGACTTGACAGAATTGCAAGCTCTTTTCTAAGACTTAAATTTGTTGAAGTGATATAAAAGTGCATTATATATATCTCTATGTATGCACATTTAGGTTCAAATGGTCACTGATTAAAATATTACAATCCCCCAAAAAACATGGCCATGTAATTCTTTATAACATGTAAAGGCACGAAAAAAAGAAACAAATAGAAAAACTGAACAACTTGGGATTATCGACAAGTACTCAAGCCAAAATAAAGTTTTGTCTGAATGCATCCGTGTTTAAGAATTGGCTTATAGGGAGAATGCTGATTTATTTCTTTCAGTCATTTTTTAATGACTTACTTTTACTTACAGAATTACTGTGCCACATGAGATAGTAACTTGAACTAATTATCTTGATAGTACCAATCCATGCCTGAAAATTAAATGCTTCATACAGTTCTACTTTGCACAGTAACACATCGCTGGATTCTGGATGTTATTTTATTCCTGCATATACAGAATAAAATATTATAAAATAACATATATTAAATACTAGTACTGCTTTCATAAAAAGGGAATTACTCATGTTTCCAAGAGGTTTCTGTGTGACCCATGTACTGTTTATTTTGTTACAAGTTGTAGACTCTGAAAGGTTAAACTTGAACAGTAAGTGTAAAATGGGCTGAAGTTCTGTTAATTTATATTCTCTTATTTTCAGAATGCATGCTCTGCATGCAAATGATCAACGAAATCATGTAGAGCTCGGCATGAAGCAGAAACAAATAACTTGTGACTACTTGTCTTTTTAGTAGCAGTCAAGAGAAAGTTGCATTGTAAGAAGAAATATAGCAGCCCTTTAACCTTTTATGTCACATGAAGGGAACCTTATCCCACCCAAAGGAAAAAACATTACTTATATGTTCATGTCATACATGTTTCTCTCACAAATATGCCCATAAATTTGTAATTTTCCTTGTTTAATGATATTAACAAGATGTGGGATAGAGAACCAAATTTAATTCAATGCAGTAAATTGAAAGGTACATAAAATGCATTTTCATGTCTTTAACAGCAGTTCTACGTAACACAAGACTGAAATGAATGTTAAAAATAGAAATAAAAAGCATTATTGTATTAATGCACATTTTTCCTCTCTAAGTATACTTCAGAAGAAATGGGTTAAATTTTCTAAAATATAGTGCTCATCCTCATTAATCATGAAACATAACAGAAGTATAAAATCATTCAACTCAGCAGTAAATGATAATAATTCAACTTGTCACCAGAAAAGAGAATGATTCACTGACTAACTAGTTACAGACTCTTGTGTTTTATTCCTAAAAAGAAATAAAATCTACTTTGGAATTACAGCATCAGAACATCCTGAGTTGGAAGGAACCCACAAGGATCATCAAAGTCCAACTCCTGGCCCTGCACAGGACAGTCCCAATGATCACACCACGTGCCTGTAAGCACTGTTTATACATTTGAGCTCAGACAGACTTGGTGCTGTGATCACTTTCCTGGGGGAGTCTGTTCCAGTGCCCAGTCACCCTCTGGGGGAAGAACCTTTTCCTAATATCCAGCCTAACTTTCACTGACACACTTTCATATCATTCCCTTGGTCCTGTCACTGGTTACCAGAGAGAAGAGATCAATGCCTGCCACTCTGCTTTCCCTAGTCAGGAAGTTGTAAACTGCAATGAGGTCTTCCCTCACTGTCCTCTTCTCCAAGCTGAGCAAGCTAAGTGATCTTAGCAGCTCCTTAAATGACCTCTTCACCATCTAGATCTCTGAGCCCTTCACCATCTTTGTTGTTCCCCTTTGGATGTTCTCTGACAGCTTAATATCTTTCTTTTATTGTGGTACCCAAAACTGCACGCAGGACTTGAACTGAGGCCACATCTGTAGAGCAGAGTGGGATAATGCCCTTCCTCAACTAGTTAGTGATGCTTTGCCTGATGCTTCCCAAGACATAGTTAGCCCTCCTGGCTGCCAAGGCACTGCTGACTCATATTCAATTTGCCATTGACCAGGACCCCCAGGTCCCTTTCCATGGCCCTGCTTTTCAGAATCTCATTCCCCAGTCGGTATGAACATTCAGGGTTGCCCCATTCCAGATGCATAATCCAGCACTTTCCCTTGTTAAACTTCACCCAATTGGTGATTGCCCAGCTTTCTCATTTGTCGTGGTCCCCATGCTGGGCCTCATTGCCTTTGTGGGAGTTGACAGCTACTCCCATTTTAGTATCATGTGCAAACTTTGAGTCCTACATCCAAGTAATTATCAAGATGTTGAAGAGCACAGGGTCTAAGATGGAACCCCGCAGAACCTACTAGTGACAGGTTGCCAGTCTGTGTTACCCCATTTACTAAAATCCTTTTTGCCTGACCTATCCAACAGTTGCTTACCTACTGCATGATGTATTTATCCAGCTGTGTGCTGGACATTTTGTCCAGAAGCATACTGTGAGAGACAGTATGGAAAGCTTTACTGAAATCCAGAAAAAATACATCAACTGGCTTCCCTTGATCAACTAGGTGGGTAACATTCTAAAAGGAATTTAAGTTTGACAAGCAGGACTTTCCTCTGATGAAGCTGGCTGTGACCAATGACTGTATTGTCCTTCAGATGTTTTTCAATTCCTCACACAACTGATTCACCTAATTTTGTGCTTGTTACAAGTATTAATGCTTTTTCATTGAAATTATGTTGGGAAGGGGAGTGTTGGGGGTTTGTTTTTTTGCTGCCGATGCTGTTTTTATAGTAAGGATGAGGAAAAGTCTTCACACCTCAAAAAATGGAGACACAAATATAGAAAGATAATGAACCTCTCGGTGTGATTTATGTCCTGCTCAAAGGGATTTTTTTCATTAAGTTTTTATTGATTTTTCTGCTGTGTCTGCAGATTACAGCTAGTGAATTAATTGAAAACATCAGCTCAGAATTGTTCCATACTTATGACAGATTCATCTGGGTTACAGTCCATTAGTAATTAAGCATTAAGCACAGCACTAATTCCCCTTGTGCACATACAGTCAATAAGCTTTAATCCTACACATGAATCATAGGGATGTTATGTGAGAAGAGGTTAGAGCATCAGTATTTATCTCACTGTAGAATGGGAAAGCATAATGATAATTTCTTATACTAATGAAAAGTATAAAAGAAGTTTGAAGAAAACAAAACAGTGAGAAAAAAAATCAAGTGTTACTTGCTAAGTCTAAGACTGTCAGAAATGGTAGTGTCAATCCTTCTTGTGAGAGGTGGAATATAATGAAGCCTGTACTGTTTATCATTGGTTTTTGACCTCTGCCTTTCACCCTAAGTATCGTACAGTGTTTCATTCATTCAACATTTATAGGTGGTAAAGCAGAGTTTTTCCTTTACAAATAGAATTGTGTCCTGATGAAAATTAAAGGCAAGACTGGACTTGATCAGTGGTATTCTAAGCATTAGTCAGCAGAGCTTTCTCATCCTTGTGATGAAGATACTGGGGTTTTGGTTGACCAGCTACTAAGTAACATTTTCTTCAGATTTTCAAAGACATTTAGTTGAGTTGAGCATACCCCTCAACAGATTTCTTGAGATATTCCTCCAAAATATGTGAGATATTTTGAGCCCTGAAGTACAAATGGAATAATTTTTGTCAGAAGTAACTGCAGTGGACGTACTTTTTTTAATTAATTGTTTTCCTCGGTCTAAGAATGTTGAATATTGTTATTTGTCTCTTGTGTTTTGCAGCATAATATTAAATATTAGTCAGTACACTTTTGCTTAACTTGGTTGCCAAAGCCTCAGCTATAAAATTTTAAATCTCAGAAAATATTCCATTGTTCCTTGGTTTGTGACATTTCCAGATTTCTTAAGAAGTGCAGTATATATATTTTGAATTATTGCTTCATAGTCAATATCTCCTTTTTCAAGAATGAATCAGATAATCTTAGTTTGTTTCATTCATTTGAATATCAAGAAGTATCTTAAATTATTAGTTTATAGTTTCAATAAGACTCCAGTAGAAAGGACAAATGACTTGAAATGGGACAATGTTAAGCTTCCTTCACTTGCAATGCATGACTAAATTCTTAACAATAAGTAGGAAAAACTCTAATTATACCAGCTAGGATAGCGTACAAGCCAGCCAAGCAAAGCAAAACATACTAACAGGGAGGTTATACTCTCTCTCTCTTTAAAGAGTAAATATACTACTGAAAAAAATTTAAGATATTAGTGTTTTAAATGTATTGACTAAAATAGATGAAAATATAATAATCTTCTTGATTATTCCCAGTATAAATTCACAGGATCATTTTTATTAATTTACCCAATAAAAGTTGCAGTGGTCATAATCACTTAGTGACTGCTGGACTGTTTCGAAAAGCTGAACAAGACAGGAAAATACAGTGGTTAAGGGAACAAATGTAGGAGTTGGACAGAACATAAAGAAGATGAAAAAAAGTTTATCAGACAGAAGAATACAGAACCTGCAGATTTTATCTGACTTGAGAGACAATAATTGTTAAAGTGAATAAAGTAATTTTCTATTTGGCAATTATGATTTCAGACAATCTTTTAATAAACTGTCAATTTTCTTTCATTAAGTGGTTATTGCCCTCTATTGCTCCCGTGATGTATCATGGCTATTCCATATGGCGCATATTCTGTACAGGCATTTTCCTTTCAGGTCATTCTAAATATGGTTTCTTCAATGAAAAATATTCAACAGAAAATTGTTCTCCATGCAGTGTTTAGTCTCTGGTTCTTTCTGAGATCATAATAGAGATGCCATTTGGGATTGTGTTCTTGTGAAAACATTGTGCACTGGAGTATAACTAATTTATTCATGTAATAGATTCCCTATTGGCTGGTACAATTGGTTTCTACTTGGGTCTAATTTGATGCTGCAATTTCAGGCAAAAAATTGTGTGCCCAAATATCAATTACCTGAACCACATTAATTGTCAGATAATGGAATTGTTCTAGAAGAATTACTGAAAGAGAATGGCATGCTTCTACCAGAGCTGAATAAAGTCCTACCAGGAACTGTGCACCATACTCAGCTGTAAACAAAGCATCTCTAATAGTGATCCATCAAATTAGGTCTAGACTAAGCACAGTAGTTAAACTGACAGCCCACAGTGGTGAACACTAGTGATTAGTTTATGAAACATAACACTTCTCAAGAAAACATGGTAAAGCATGGCCATATTTATATATATGCTTTAAATTGGAGATGATTGGCTGGCTAGATAATGTTAAAAATATCTGTTTACTTTTAAGTGATAGACAGAAAGCAAATGGAAAAAAATAATGGGTTCTAAAAATATTTTGATTGAACATACTTACCAGCATTAAAATTAAGATTGATTTTATTCTGCTGATTCTGTTTAGATATTTTGAGACTCTTGTTTCTTATTAGACTATTTATGTATACTCTCAAATATCCTTCCCACCAGGTATATGAAAACTCACTAAAAATGTAACAGTGCAATAAATAACTGAACAAACACTTAGTGAATGTTTTACCCAAACATAAACATGAACTGCAATTACATATATCTTGAGTGCTGTTATATTATCTTGATGAAAAAGTATTTTATGGGGTTTTCTCTGTTTCTATTTACTGATGCTTTTAGTCACTGAAAGTAAAGGAGGTACAAAAATAGGTCAAAATTGACAGCGAAACTGAATTAGGGCTTCTCATGCCAATGAAATAATGAAAACCAGCACTGTTCTTACAGCAACAATAATGAATATAAATAGACAAGAGGGTCTGAACAGCTACTGGGAGAAAGAGAATAAGGCATCCATTTCAAGAAAAAATCTTTTTCTGCCATCACAGATAGCTTTGTGAACTGTATAAATTAGGATGCCCTTTAAACAATTTTCATGCTTCAAGAAATGTCTCTGAGAGACAGGTCTTCCTTATTTCCTTTAAGGAATCAGACTTAAGAGGTTGAATTTTACTTGTATTTTCTACACTTTTATTTCTCATGTTAGTTATTCCCAGATAAAATCTGTTATCCCATCTTTGACATATTTCAATACTTAATGTGACTGCTTTTTTTTTCCCTCCCTGGATTTATTGTCTAAAGCATATATCCCTCTCTCTCTACACATAACATTAGCAGAGTAAAATTACTGTTCAAATAACTGTCAGTAGGTAATAAAGATTTGTCCAATTCTTTTCTCTGTTTAAAACTAAATCCATAAGTAAATGTGCAACTCTGCATCAAAGTAATTTAAGGGAATAGCTGTAGATATTTGATTTTCTTCCATATAAAATGCTGGACATTGTATCCAAAGAAAGATCAAAGCAAGTTTATTACTTTTATGTTTGATAGCATCTTCTAAGCCCACAAGTTTAAAAGTTATTGAAGAGTTTCTATATCAATTTAGTTGCAAGAGATTTTAAGATCTTTGTCTGTCACTAAATGATTTTATGTACCTAATGTACTTTACACAACCATCTGTTTGAAACTCAGTAGAGAAATATCTTTCCTTTCATTGGAACTATTTGAAAATAATTATATCTTCTTCTGAAATAACAAAACAGTAATTTGTTACAATACTTATGCTATAAGAGAACAATTCTTCTGGTTAATTTAGAACATTTTCATTCACAGGGAAGTCTTAATCCAAATTAAGATTTACAGACATATTTTAGATTTCAAATTTCAAGAGGTAGAACTGATGGAAAAGAAAGAAATAAAGATTTGGAATAAAATTTCCTTGCTAAAATCACAAAAAGAAAGTATAATTTAATTTCCCTGTTGTTAGAGTCTCTCAATTATTATATTTCAGTCTATGTAAATTTGTCTAGCTACAGGCATCTCTAGTTCTGCAAAATAAAGCTTATACCATTTTCTAAATTTCTTGGGAATTTTAAAATTGTTCCTAAGACCTCAGCTACACAAACTTGCCAGAGTGAGCAAAGACTTTAATTATAAACATCTGGGAGAATTTCTCCTTGGTTCAGTTTTACCTAATCTGTCTTTCAGGGAAAGGTAATACACTTCTAAGGCATGGCTTTTACAAGATTCAGTATATCATTGACACCTACTATTTAGAAGTCCAGTCAACGAAACTTTATTTAAATTTCTAAAAAGCATAAATGTTTTGTATATTCAGAAACTCACCTCATACTGCTCTGACATATTTTGAATCAGGTATTTCTGTCATCAATGAGAAGTGAAAACTCAAAATAAACAACAAAAGCTAATGGCATGCCACAAATCTGAAATTGATGTAAACTATGATCCAGATCTGTTCCAAAGAAAGCAACTGACAATGCCAGTTGAACAGAAAGGGAAGATAAGGCTTCTTGAGATTTTATGTTTTGCCTGTTAACTATCATAAAGCAGATGAAGATTTATCCAACTTTAAACACTTCGCTAACACTGTGACACCAGTAGCATATCCAAATCATAGATAATTTGTTTTAAAACAAGATTAGGGATCTTCCTGAAAGAGGTAAATTATTGACGGTACCAAAATTTTTACTATATTTCACTGAATCTCTATTATTAATGTTACAAAGACAGAGATAATAACACTCCATGATAGAAAGTACAATTTAGAGATGTGTTTGCTTTTAGTATGTCATATAAATACTGTATAATGTGTTTTTCATCTCAGAAGTGTAAAGCTGCTCAGCAGATCTGCTCAGCTGCAGTTTGTGTGTTTTTCTGACTGATGAGTTTTAGGTTAAGTGGAACTCCTTCAAGGAAAAGGAATCCAATCTCAAGAGTAACTAGGAGCTCCTATAGCTCAGAGGAAGACCTGTGTCCCTGCCTCCAAAAGTCTAAATTTACAGGTGAAAGAAAGAGACTTCAAGGAGACTGAAGAGTTTATTTCATATTGGAGTCCACTGAAGGTTGTTTGACTACATAATTTGGAAGGAAAGAATATTAAAGAGAAATGAAAAAATGCATTTTTCAGACCTTCATATTCTGTCTAGCTCAGAAGTTTTTTTTCAATATTAAAATCAAAAAAAGGTCATTAGCTTAATACTTGGTGGTCTAACAAAATAAGGCTTTGGAGAATATTATATATTTGACCTCTCTTTCTGTGTTACTTACACTGAAAGACTCCACAAAGCAGGCCATCAAACAAAAATAGGAACAAAGGAATATTCTGAAATCAACAAGGCCTAACTCACAAAGAGATAATACAAAAAAATTAAACTTAAGCTACCTGTGGAGCCATACAAGCTTTGTTTTACATAGGGATTACCCACCAAAAGCTCAGTAACCCAGAAACTTTGCTGGATGAAACAAAATAAATCCTGTCCTTAGCAACAAAACTTTTCCTTAAAACCAGCAGTGATTTATTTGTCCATGCAAATATAAGACTCAAAAGGATGACTGGAGTGGAAACTTGACCTAACCTTGCAAATAAATCAGTATATATATTTCAGGAGAAATTAATTTGTAAGACACATTTCTGCTATGATGTATCAATACCTTTTAAAAGATACTGTATTTCATGCTATTATACATACAAAGGGAAAGTTATAATTGTCTGCTTGCTCGTGGAAGACAACAGACTCTAGAAGGGCACTGTGTCATATGAGATTACAGAGTGAAAAATAACAAAACTGGAGTTTAGAGGATGGCAAAACTTTTATGTAATTAAGACATTTTCACCAATTTTCTCTGTCTGCTATGAAACTGAATTACAAACTGTGTACTGCATGTCCCGTTCTATCTACTTTGAACTTTCTCCTGGACTTCTAGTATATTTCAGGGGTTTTGTGGGTTTTTTTGGATTGGGGGATTTTTTTTTTTGTTGTTGTTGAGATTTTTTTTAAAGGACAGCAAAAGAAGGTTAAAAAGAATATGAAAGAGGCATTCAAACTCATAAAGTATACCTGCTTATTGGGAAAAAAAAAAACACAAAAAAACCAAACCAAAAACCAAAAGAGAGAGAGAGGGGAAAAACCCCACATTAAATTTTAAAGAAAATCAACCGAAACAGGAGATAAGCAATTATAATGAAACATATGCAGTGATTTGACTAGTCATCCAGTCAATACACTTGACTTATTCTGAATATTGTAATTATCTCCTTTATGCTTAATATTCTGTTTCTCATCAAATGAAACGAAAAACAAGCTAACTCTAGGTAGGTCTGCAAATCTGACTTAGAAAGAAAAATATTATCAATAGTTATAGCTCATCTTGTCTCAAGAAAATCTACCAGGTATCCAACACATTAAAGGACTTGCACTGCAGTTCTATCCTACTCTGATTTTAATTATGAATTTTTCTCTGCAGGAAGCAATTCTAAAAGAACTGAAATAATTTATTTTAAAGGCTATATACACTAGAGTTCTGTATCATACATTCTGAAATGCAGAATATCTTAACACCTCACAACTTGCAACAGACACATATGCAATGCTTTTCTAGATAATCTTTTTTCAAAACACAGCTTTTCAAAGTAATTTCCTAAATGAATTACTCACTATTATTAACTGCACAATCTTACACTAAAAAAGAAAATACTCTATTGCTGAGCAAATGCAATTTGACTGTGAAAAGGTATCATCCTCTGACCTCCCTAAGAAACGTATTTCGAATTTCCCATATTGTAAATACTGAGCAATAAATAATGTTGCAAGTAGACGTAAAAAGAACAACATTTTTTTTTGCCATATGCAGAAAAGTACCTGTGTAGAAATGTTAAGATGTGGAGAAAAAAGTGTCAAACAAAACAGACATTTTCAGACTTACTTGTCTATAAAAAGCCATAGTGATTCACTAGTAGAAGCGCTTAATTTGATCTGAAGCTACATGTCTTCTGAGCTCTGCTATGCTCACCAAAGTTAAAAAGAACCTTTTATTTTCATAAGGCTGTATCAGCATATTTCAGGAAACAAAATCATCTATGACAGTTTGCATTATAGCATTTCATTAATGTACTCTCTACAATGACCTTCAGTACTGATCCTGTGCAAGATTTTGATATTATCAACACAGATTCAAAATAAATTGAAATGGTGCAATGAAAATATCCTGTTTACATGTGGTCAGTAAGAGTTACTAAGAAGAAAAGTTACACTGACAAAAACACGTGGTGGCTGAGCTTAATCTAGGTAGAGAATATTTATCCCAGAATATAAAACTTTGCATCTTTTATTTTTTATTTTATGAAACTGATAGCTCAAGTCATCATGCCCATGTTGAAACTTGAATGTTCAATATACAGCCCCTCTCCCTCACAAGTAATGTCATGCCAGCATTCTTTTTTCTTATTGATTATGGGTTAGAGATCAGGAGCATACTCCACATGTCTGGATGACTGACAAGCTTTTAAATATGTGGTCAGATTTCAGAAAGCAAATGTCTTTCTCTGGTTGAATGTTTTAACAGTTTACACGGTGAAGGTTACTCTGCTTCCCTGTCTTGCAATAACTCCTGATAGTGGCTGTGCAGCACACATCTACAGGATGATGATGGCTCCCATCAAGAAAAGCTGGAAGCTCTGGACCTGAATCCCCTTTAAATATAGTACCTACAACTTCCAATAGCTATGTTTAAGTGAAAATGTCTGTGGTTTCTGCTCTGATTTTAAGCTATGTGCTGAGTTCATGTGTTTTAGGAGCATACAGAACTTAACTGCTCTTTTTTTTTTTTTTCCTTATGGATGTCACCAGAGCATGAATTTCCATACAAAATGATTTAGTACCTTTGAATCTTATCTTAGGTTCCCACATAGCTTTGTGATTCAAAAAACAGTCATAGAAAAAGGTAGATACTAGAGATTAGCTTTCTGAAACTGTGTATTAGGCACATGTGTTTAACACCCACTGTCAGCGCCAAGAAAGGTGCTCTTGATCTCTCCTATTTGCCTTAACAAAGCAGTCAAAAAGGCTTTGTCTGACACCAAAACTGTCAAAACAATGCTAAGGTTTTTAATTTGAAAATGGCAAGTCTAGAGCTGCACTATATCATGCTGCTATTAATTAAATTCAAAATCAAATAATAAATTTTGAGCCGCGATAATTACCAAATTTTTTCCTTAGGCTCAATATCGAGTACTTAATTCAATTAATTAACTGGTATGACACCTTCAATGACATTTCAAGAAAAGAGATGGTTAAAATTCAGCTGAGTTAAAGTCTTTGCCCCTCAAAAGATGGGAACTTAGCTTATTACCACCTTGTTCTCAACAGATTAATAACATGAAGTCCGTAGCTATCAGCTCTCCTTGCAAAATATTCAATATTCTGCAATAAAGTCTTTTAAAGTAAATATAAGTTGACAACTGATTACAGATGTCAGCTTGAGCAGGAAGACTTGACACTTTGTTTCTAGCTGAATTTCAAGTCTGTTAGTTACCATAATTGTGAAAATGAAACCCTTGCATATTTTTCCACTGCGCGAAAGCTATGAGCAAATAAGGACTGTCACTCACTTGTTAACATGATCTAAAAGTAACACAGTGAATGCAAACCATTTGATTGGCCAACTTTTCCTTTTGTGAACCAATACCCTACAGCTTGCTAGACATTTTGAAAGGCTCTGAGGAACTGTATCAGTCATAATGGCTCACGCAAAGCACAACTGTTGCTCTGTTCCACTTATCATCTACTTTCTTCAGCTCATCACTAGTTTATCAACACTAATCAACATCTCACTAAGCAGTATGATTGAACATGAGTTACAGGAGCATTAGAAGAAGTCTGATTAAGCTGATATTCACTTAATATTTCCCATCAATCTGCTAGACAAATTATATTGAGAGCTTAATGACTTTAACCCTTCAAATTCTGTCAGAGTATTGAATGTTCTTAGTCAGGAAGTACATTTAAGTCTCACTATCATTAATTCAATTACTGGCAAGCACTGTAATGTCAGTATTTATTTAATACAAAAAAACTAAAACAAAATAAAACTCCACAACAGCAAAATAAAACATATTGGCAAAAATACTGAGGCTCGATTTCTCTAGGCAGACCGTACCATTATGATCTTCCAGAAAGTTCCTTGAATGCATAAATTGAAGATTTTCCCCCTCCTGGAAGCAAGATAAAAGTATGTCTTCTAGAAAATAATATGATTTAGACTCCAAGAAATGTTGAGTTTATTATATTCCCTTAGTGAATGTTATAATTACCCTTTCTCTTTCTCCTTGGAGGAGCTTGTTTGATCTCTTCTTTGTGTACCAGAAACTTAGAAAACTGGAAAACCTGTCTTATCATATATTTATTACAGTATACCTCCCCTTTCCTCTATTCTTTCTTAGTTAATGAAGAAGCTCCTGTCTTCTAAAAAGTCATTGTAGCTGAAAAAGAACCAACTGTAATGTATTTCCTAGGTTAATAGAAAGATCTAACCTAGTAAGCTCTTTTAGGACCTTGGGGCATTTTTCCAGGCTTTAAAAAGTATTTGTAAACAGACAAAGATTAAATTGCTAGCTACAGGGTTTTTTTGCCAAAAGAACTCAAGATCTTTAGAATTTTTTCCATTAAAACCAAAGCCTTCCTCCTATTGAGGGAAAAATCAGCATCTCAACAGTCCATTTTATCATACACATCCAAAGATATTGGCATCTTCTTGAAATATTTTTTCCAACTTTTATTTGCACAAATTATTCTTCCTATTTTTCTTACACCTTTCTTGCCTCTGTGCTAAACTGTCCTACTGCAACAGCTTATATGATACAAAATAGACTTCATCTCTCTCTCTCTCTCTCTCTCTATCTATCAATCACTGCTCTTTACTACTAAGTTAAAAAAAAGAAACTACCACCACCAACAAAAACAATAGTAAAAGGAAAGGTGGTTCACTGGTTAGCCTGAAAGCTTTATTAGTGTTACTGTTCTCCAAGTGGAATTGATTTACTATAGATTTTAATTTATGAAAGACATGATATCTGAACACTTTAGTATATCTACAAATTGATGTGTATATACCTCATTAAAAAAAAACAAACAGTAATCCAACCTTTTTTATTATTTCCAATTTCCTTCAGACTTTTCTGTTTTAATAACACACTAACCTCCACCTGTGGATATTAACATATGTTTGATTACTTTCAGTTTCTCTGAGTGAAATGTAACCTGCTGCTTAGAGTAAATAAACACAAATATGCAGTTTCCCAGCAAATAACAAAACTAGACAGCAAGGTAAAAGCCATTAAAAGCTTCCAATCCATAACTAGCAATTAAGAACTATTTTTCTCAAATAAATGTTCTCCAGATAGGATGCTAAACACTGTAGTACCACATTCATCTTTACCACAGACAGTTTCTAGATAAAACAACACCTCTGCCACACACACATTTCAATCATAATGTTTTAGCAACATATTTAATTGTATAAACATAAAGAACCCCTTTTCAAACAACATTGCAGTCAGAATGCTGTATCAGCCTGTGTAAAACCATGAGGGGTAGTATCATCTGACAGATACAAAATCTAAGAACATGGTTATCTATTTCTGTACTAAGTTAAATCCCAAGTAAACATGTTTCAGCACCACATTTTTAAATGGCTCTGTCTTGTCCCTCTACCAACAGATATATACACTTCCTATAAACCATTTTTGTGTTTGTTTCTAACTTTTCTCTATGCTGGCATATTTTTCGCTCAAGCTGGCACCAGTCAATCAGTACTTTTCTTGTTCAGCTGCTCAAGCTGCAGCTAGCAGGGCAGCCACAACAGACACAATTCTGGCAGCTCCTAATGTGTGCCCCTGCCTTTTATTTAGATGCTATTTACACAGTGTTTACATGTAGACCACGTAGCTTTTATACAGCTCAGAGCTCAGATTTTAAATGGAAAGCTTATTAGGAAGAGGAGTCTCTCAAATTAAATCATAATAAGTATGTACTTAAAATGCTTTGGAAGATAGAATCCAAAGCAATTTATTTTTATACACAAATAGTGCTCATCTACAGAAAAAAGAGAAAAATGAAATAGCAACTGCAATCAGTGAGATGCACTGGACACAGGAGTTTAATTGCTACACCATTTGAAGACAGCAGAAAAAAACCAAACTGTTTGTGTCTTAATTTCATCAATTTCATCACATATAGGTAATTGTAACCATACAGAAAAAATGAAAAGATGAATGCAATTGCTTTAGCTAAATCTCCAAGAAACATATATTCAGAGAGTATAATAAATTTCTTTTTTTTTTATTTCTGTCCCAAGAATTCCATACAAACAAACTCGATCACTTAAGAGCCAAGTAGTTGTCTTTCTGAACAACTTTTCCTCCTGTTTCTTTTTTCCTTTTTCTTTTTTAACATGGAATGTTGGAATGTAGAGTTTCAAGCCTGCATTTTGTTTCAGACATGGGAATAACTTCAGGTTGGGTGACTTTCAACTATAATATCATGGAATTCTGTCTGACAATTTAAGCTATGAAAATTATTAGCAATATTTCCATATTGAATTATTTCATATTTACATTGCAGCTGTCTTCCCACTTTGACTTTCTTGTCCAGTATTCCAGAATATTCATTTAAAACAGACATAAGTGCACATCCTGCAAATACAACCCTGCAACAACCTCCTGAATCCAATAAATGTTTTGCATCAATGCCATTTTATTCAGAACATAATGCTACTAACAGTTACCATTTCACTATGCTCTTAGTGCATACAATTCACTAATGCAAGCAAATTAGAAAATCTAACAGGCTGAATTTGAAAAATCTTGCTGCAATTTACTTCACTGAGATTTAAGACACTCTTGGAACATACAGCCCTGAAACATCAGGAGAAGGCTGAATAAAGAACTTTGATCTTTGAAGAGAAATGCAACAAGTTTTTACATTTCTAAGTTTTCTTTTTCTAAGTATTTTAGTTCCTCTGTGCTTTAAGCTGTTTTGTATTAGTAAAGGGATAGTAACATTTTGTAACATTAATAATTCTTAAGTGATAGTATTGCAAAAATATTGCCGTAATATTGGGGTTATTAATTACAGATTAAAAAAAAAAAGGAGAAAAATTGGTTCAGAAAGAGCACACGAGCAGTCCAACCTTCTCTACCAAAAGATATTTTTCTGCATATCCTTGTGACTAAAGTATTATCAAATATGCTGGGATGTGCATATGCAATCTTTTAACATTAAATTACTTGAAACACTTGACTAGCTGAACATCCAAGGGAATGAGGTGAAGTCTATTTACCGTAATACACATCACCAGGAGAGGAATAAAAGTATATTAACATTAGGTTCTTTTTTTGGCAAGACCTCAGCTTTAAAATGCCAAGTTTTCTACATGTGTAATTTAGAGCTATGTCTATGAACAGTAGTCTAGGAAAACTCTTTTTTACGCTGCTCTGGAGATAGTGGTTCAAAACACAGTACATAATTAAATACATGGGATGGATGTAGCTGAGTGGTTAATGCATGTGAAATTTCCTTTGACAATTCAAATTTAAACTCACTTTAGTTCTTATAAATCTTGCAGGAGTATAATTGACTTAACATTTTCTCCAGTACAACTAATACATCACTTTCATTTCTGATAGCCAACACCAAAACATCTGGGGAAGACTGGGCATTTGGTTTGCTTTTTCTTCCCCTAATCTTTCAGCTGGAGTCATATGTGTAAGTAATTGATGACCTAAAAGTATGATCAGTTAATTTTAGAACAATAATTGCTAGTAAAAATAATCTGATCAATTCTGACATTATACTACTAGGATCATAGTGAATAAATTACTGCATTAAGAATTATACATTTTAGGCCTGTTAAACATTCATTTTCTACATGTCATTTAAATAACAGAAAATGCATTCCTCTGACAGTAGCAAAAGCCAGGAAAAGAAAGACATTGTCTCAAAGTATAACTTCACATTCTCTGTTTTCTGACTTGAATCCATTGTTAGTTCCATTGAAACTGCGTGACTTTAGAATTCCATACCTCTTTCTTCTGCTTGTATCAACTACAAATAGAGCCCTGAATTCTAAACTCATTTTCTTCTTTTATATAATTTGAGATTTTTTCTAGAATTTTGACTACTTATGAAAAAACTACTTCATAAAATTGAATGTTCAAATTATTGGTGTTATAGTACATATAGTTCTGTACATATAAGGGTCAAACCCACCGATTTCCGGAGACTTATTTTAGAAAATTAAAACAAAAATACGCACATACTGTAAGTAAATAAATTAAAATAAATAACAACAGTGAAAAACATAAATACTGAAAATTTTCAAAAGACCCCATAGAAAGTTTTGCTGCTTTTTACCAGGCCTATGTTTTGGATTTCTGCTGGAAACATCTCCTTATTGTCAACACTGTTTCCTGCAGAAATCCTAAACTGCCCCATACTGCTACTGTGAAGAACATTATCACTACCCCAGCTAAAACCAACACAACAATACATAGATGTGCTTTGCCTTCCTTTACCTATTAAACTGTCTTTATCTAAGCTCATTGAGTTTTCTCACATTTACTCTTCTGAATCTCTCCCCATCCCACTGAGGGAAGTGAGTGAACAGTTGCATGGGCCCTACTTGCCAGCTGGGTTAAACCACAACAAAAGTAGAGAAAAGACAAATTTTAGGTGAAGATCCTGTAAACGAAGTCACATACACAACCCCCCATACCATTTTAGGTTGTAAATTTAAACAATACTGGAAACATTTTCTTCGTATTTAATTGTGAGTTTTCTGAAGAAATAACAATTAATTGTCCTGATATTTATCAACGGCACCAACCATTTAACGAACAAATCAAAAAAATGAAAACAATCATATTGTTCCACAGGAAAAATTTATTACATATACAGCAATAATTCCATCCTGAGTTCTATATTTAATTCTTTTTAAGGTATTATGTTCTATTTCATCAAAAAAAGGAGCCTGCCTGTTCCAACTTGTTTTTCTCAAGCTCATTTTCCACTTTACACTCTAGAATGAACTGACTTGCTCCCAAATTCTCTTTAGAGCAAAGTCAGTCATTCCTGTGTTATCAGCAGGATATGCATGTTTCTCAGACCTGCTGAGTTCTACTTTACTTTGTCTCTTAAATTATTTACAGATTAGTCTCTCCTGTAGTTTTTCTTTTCTCCTCTGATAATAACTCTTTTAGCATTAAATCACTTCTTTCTCAAAATGGAACCTTCTTTTTCTTGGGCAACATTATATTTCAATAGAAAATTGATTCAAGTTGATCAGGTGGACTTTGAGTGTCATCCTCTAATTTTCTTATTGGGAATTGGGAACTATTAGCACTCAGAATGTCATCTTTCTTCTGTATCTGTCATTGTTATCTTAGCAGTATGGACATTTTTAAAAAAATATATTTTAAAAGTAGCTCTCTAAACAAGACATAGGGTTATTGTTTGTTTATTTGGGAGACATTTTGTTCAGTTTTAGCTCCTGTAATATGTTTTTGTTATATAAGAAAGCAGATTTGCTTCCCTGTGGCTCCGTAATATCTTTGAGCATTTAGACTGCTGAAAAGAAACTGCTTCATATTTAGGAGGCAGAGGGGAAAACAGGTGTGAGAACTCCAGGCATTTCTCATGGAAGAGCAGTGGTAGTAGAAAGTGTTCACTTAGGAAAAAAAAAAAACCAAAACAAAATAGAACAAATAAAAAAAAATACAAGTGCAGAGATAGGGAGTGTGCATGAAAACATGTTCATCTTGAGCAATACTGTGAACAGGTACATGCTTCAATAAGATCTCTTCATGTCAGATTGTCAATCTAACTGTCCTATGCAAATGCTGAACATTTCTGGATATCAGTACATATAAATACAGTATAGGAAAAGAGAAAGCTGCACAAATCCTCATAGCACATCCTGCTACTTTCATTTCTGAAACTTATTTTCTTTGATTTTTCTAGCATAGTAGCCTGAAAGAGCAGGAAAAAAACAGCAAATGAAGAGAAAACCATCCTGAAGAAGTTTCTTCCCTTTAGAATACTATGAGCAGTAAGGCAATAGAAATTCAGATATACTCAGAAAACATGAATATAAATGATCAAGTAGTTGTGAAACTTAAATGCTGCATCTCTAAACTGAAATGTAATTCACAGTTATACAGCCTGAGTTCAGATACTCTGGTGATGAGTGTAGACACACATTGAGATCTTGGCACTGAGACCTTAGTGGAGATGCCACCATGTCACTTTGCTAGTTGGCAGATCAAACTTAGTTGTCATGTCTTCCTTAACTGTAGGGAACCATAAAGTCATTAATTCAACTGAGTTTTAGATTTACCTTGGGAAATCAACTTCAGTGCCACATTTAATTTTACTTTTCCATCATACCAGTTTTCAAGGATCGGATCTCAGGTCCATTCCAGATCACACTTCTTACAGTTCTGTTATCTTGGCCCTTGGTTACTACTGTTTTAACTTTGAGGCATGAGCTATTTTGAAAACTGCAATCTGAGACAATATGCAAACTAAAAGTGTAACTGCAGTCTCCCAGGTACTTGAAACAACCCTCAACATGTTGACAACACTGCACCAGAGATTCTTGTATGCTGCCTTACTAACTAAGTTTGTTGGGTTTTTTGGGGGGTTTTGAGGGGTTTTGGTTTTGTTGTTTGTTTTTTTCTTTCTTATTGATTGCAATAAAAGAAACAAAGGTGCAATGTGGTGAAGTAATCAAAGGTACAAATGATGAGCCAACCAAAAAACTGCAACCTAGAACTTCAAATGTTAAAATGCAAACATCACAACTACACACAAGTGCAGGTTATTATTTCACATTTTTATCACCACGGAGAATCCCACAAATTCTTCATTCCCTTCAGCACATAAAAATCATCTTGTTACCTGTATTTACAAAGGCTTTAATATTGTGAATTTGGTATCTCTGACTTAAGACGACAAATCTTGAGAATAAGGCATGAGACTTTATCAAGAGCAGTTCTCTGAAAGAAGCTGGAAGTGGATGTGTGTAGGAAACAAATCAGACTACGAAATATGAAAATAACAAGTTCTGAAATAGACCTCCAATGAGGACAGCGCCAGCAAACAGCCCAGACTGTACCAACTGCGTACGGGAAAACTTTGGTTGTGGGAGTTTGAAAGTTATGTGTTTTACTGTGCAGGTTCTAGTTAAAAAAGTTTTATTGTCACCAACCACCCGCCACCCGGAGGCTTTGAGTTGTCACGGCACTTAGGCACAAGGACCGTCTCCTGGGTCGGGGCTGTGCTGCCCGGGGGGGGGAGTTCCACCCCTCCTCATCCTCCGTGCTGCCAAAGCAGCCGCCACTGATCTGCCAAATGGCAGTAGTCACAACCTGCTGGGGCTATGCCCGACGGGTCCACGTCGGGGCGACCCCGTTTCAGGATCGCCTCTGCCTCGAGTTGCCAGTGCAGCTGCCGGCGCCACACCCGCCCCTCCAGTCGTTTTCCACCTCTGTCCTAACCCCATTGGTTACCTCACCCATCTATCCCCAATCCTTTGGTTCCTATTGTGTTTGCTCCTTCTATTTCCCCTGTTGGCTAGCTGAGTGCCCAAGTCACTCCCTTCCCCTGAGCCTTACCCAATCCTGTCCAAGTTCCAGAACCTTCCCCTCAGAATCCTATAAACCACTTGTGATTGTGCAATAAAACCTGTTTTCTCCACGAGTCCCTCTCAGTGAAGAGACCTCTCTCTTTCTCCCCAGCTCAGAGGGACCAGCGGAACCGTCTCCTACCCCTCAACGCACTATATATATGATAGGATATTATGTATCATGTTCTTTTTAATCAAGCTGCTGAACTAGAATCTGTACTGCACCGTGACTTTTGAAGCTTATTCCTACTGCGTCTTCCATAGGAGAGCATTTGGAAATATTCATGAATAACACAGCAATATGATTTCGGTAAAGTGGAGCAGGATAGAGAGGTAAAAATGCAGATGTATATTACAGGAAAACATCAGATTGAGCAAACATTCATATGCTATACAAGCATCATGGCTTAAATACTGATTTCTCTTCTGTTCAGTCACAAAAGATCCCCAAAGTTGTTTCATCAAAATGTTGACGGTATACATCTCAAGACTGAATACCAGATTATTCTTTCCTCACACTCCCTTCTGTTTTATTTTAAATCCTATTGGTTTTCATTCATATGACTTTTACTCTCCCTTTTCTAGTCTTTGCAGCAAATGGTTGAGTGACATTTATTAGTAAGATCAGGGCTCTAAGCCAACATTTGTACAAATAAACTTTAAATACGTTATCTTTTAAAAAGATATATATGGGGGGGATGTCATAACATATGTGAAATGGTGAGTTAAAATATTTGCTTTAGTAAAAGAATACACATGCTGAAAATATATAAAATTAAAATTACACATGCTCAGATGGTTTGTGTCATACATATGCCAGATATATAACCATCCACAGGGGTGGCAGCAAGTAGACAGAATCCATCTGCAGTTTGGATGAATGCCTGCAGACCTCAGCAGTGTGATGTAATGAGGACATGTACAGACAAATTCTAGGGAGAACAGCACCCTGAAATAATGAAGAGGACTTTGAATGAATACATACGCAAATGAGATAACACTGGCCAAGCCACATCCCTGACCCATCAGAGGGAATTAATTTCTTAGTTATCTACATATGCTTAAATTAATGTGTTCAGATCCACATGTGGTTCTGTTTTTTTTAAAACCAATGAAGTTTTTGGTTTCCAGTGTTTGAGAGTATGACTCATAAATGCCTGATTAAAGAGCATCTTGCCAGCACAGTTGACTCGTCAAGTCAGTGATACTATTCCCTTGTTAAAAGCAGAGCAGGAAGGATAAATAATGACTTGCATGAAATACAGTTCCACTACTCTTTGCTCCCAGATTCTGAATTACCTTCCAAGAACTCTCATCTCCAAGAAATAGCAAATTTCTGTACAAAAATGGTTACTTTTCCAAATTATCTCACAGAGCATTCCTGGTCCTTTATTGCATCTGTCTTGCTTCCAGATCAAGTCTGCAGACTCTTCCCAGGTCTGCAGGTTCTGCTTTCCAAGATGCAGACCCTTGTTATGAGCAGGAGACCAGCACATAGATTATAATCATGTACCTCTAAAATTTGGTTATTCTAGTCCTTCATTATCATGTGCTCTGCAAATGGCAGAGAAATGTTGAAGAAAGAACTGCATAACACCATATTACATAACACATGTATTTCTGCCTCCTTTCTAGCACAGGACAGTGCTGGAATGACAGCTCACACTTAAACAACTTCTATAGCATTCCTTTCATCATACACCCCATACTTCACAGATGGTTAAGTTTGGTCTGTTCACTTAAAGTGTCTCATTTACTGTTGTTTTCTCCACAGTTTAGCATGGCATATTGAAATAAAAAAGGGAAATGAAGATCAGGTTATACTATTTCCAGAATAAGTTAATAAAATATAAAAGCAAGTCAGTAATATACATTACTTTACAAGACACCTGTACAACATCTATAGACCAGGATTACTTATTTTCATTTGGGATTTCATCTAAAATTATTCACTGTACCCTGGCAGTACAGCTGTATATTCCAATATTTCAACAGCACCATACTGCCACAGACTTGAGAACTGGAGTTGTTTTGAATTCTGAGACAAGTAATAGACAATATATATATAACTTCTGTAAAGGGTTTTTACTTTCTTTTTCCTGCTGATTTAGCAAGGGGATGAAAATATGAAAAGCTGTTTGACTACTTTGTGTAAAATGAATACAGTAAATGAGTAAACTTTTTTTCTTTCTGACAGTAGAGGATGTCTGTGAAAATTGATAGATCAAATCACATTTGATAAGCTTCTCTCAAAAGTATAATCTCTTTCCTGCTTACAAAGTAATGTATGTTCACTTTGCTTGACACCACATGCAGATGATAACATACTGCACTATAAAATTTGGAACAATATACCTCATGTGGTTAACAAAACCACTTAGAAAACAAAAAACATTAAGAAATAATTTTTGGGGGTAGGGCTGGAATTCATTATATCATTTCCTTCCCTTTCTATTGGCATGAATTCCAACTGTATTGACTTAAATGGCCTATTTTTAACTTTACACAGGAAAAAAAAAACCAGGAAATGTTTAAGTATAGGTGCAAAGCTGCAACACAGAGTTATCAGAAACCACTTTTGGCATAATGAGGCCTCTGTTCAATTAGAGTAAACCACTTGCACTTTGTTTTTCACGCCACATAAAGATCTGGATCAAGAGCAAACTGTAAATTGAATTCCAAAGTGTAATGCTCATAGGCAATACCAACAGTAGGCAAAATGTTCAGTGCTATGAAGTTGATGAACCTAAGTATTCTTCCCCATGACCTTCTCTATGTTATTGTTTAGAAATGCCACCATGCAGTTTTTGCTCCAGGCTTTCAACTTCATTCTTCATGGTCTTCAACAATGCAACTTCAATGGTAAATGGTAATGATAATACCAAATTCTCATCGTACGGAAAGCTACCAAGCAAACACACATCTCCTTTGGCTAAAGGAAACATTCTATATCTAGTCAACTGTCTACTCTTTCAATAGTAAAGTAGTACTATTTAAAACAATAAAAGGTGATGAATATTCAAAATTTTGTTAAACACTTATGGAGAAGTTCATAAAATAAAGGGCTTAAATTATACTACAAGCTCTTAATGCCAAATAGTATATAAACTGAACAGGGCTAAGTAAGTCAACAATCTGAAAAAAAACCAATTTGCTGTCATAATACTGTAACTTATGTAAACACAGATATCAATCATGACATATTTCACAACATTATCAGTCAAGTGATTGTTTTACTGGTAATTATGGCAGCAAAATTTTTCATTTTGAAAATCTGAAGACTTTCACGGCAATTGGATGATCTAAGTGAAACAAACCTTCTGTCATCAAAAGTGTCTGTATTTTGTGTTGCAGAAAAAGTCGGCCTCCCTTTGCCACCACTTCTGAATTCACTGAAAGCTGAACAGCAGTACTAATATAACATTGAGCCATACTAAGAAAACATACCGAGGAGCAAGGTATGTTAGCTTGAAGCTGGCTGCACACTGATGCAGATACTGAGACACTGCAGCAGAGCAGAACCACACCCTGCCCACTCTGAGTAAGCTCAAGATTTCCCGCAGCCATCCATCCAGACAAACTCCTTACAACTATACTGCAAATGTCATCTGGAATTGACATTTAATGATTTATTTCTTTCACCAGCTACGAGTCCTATAGATCCTGATTTTAAAGGCTTTACCACCTATAAGCCTTGATATTCTACAGTCAGTATTATTTCAGCATCTATCCTCCTAAGAGAAAGCATTACAATTAATATTACTCTGAAATCTTTCAGTACATTTAATGAAAATAAACACCCTTGTGGTGACAAAATGATTTTGATTTTTGAAGAAAACAGCATAAAAATAAAAATTCTCTTTTGCAGAACTTTTACCCACAGTTTTGGCTATTTAATTACACTATCAAGCAACGGATCTTTGCATAATGAAGATGATTTCCCACAACTAATTTTGCCATAAAGACAAATCTCCTCCTGAGTAATCTGCTGTAGAGCTTTTAGTATTCCTAAAACCAGCAAGAAAGGTTTTACACTTCCTTCCCACTTGACTAATTTTCAGTGTGTCTATGGACAGTTTTACATCAACTGTGTCAACACTTAGATAAAAAGTACCTTAATACTTTGTACAAAGAAAACCTTTGCTTACTTTGAATTTTGAAGAAGTGCACTTTTAAAACAATATGTATGTATTCTGTAACCTTAAAACTGCACAAACAGCATATTCTTCTTGTCCTAAGACAGAAATGATCTAGCTGGATTTTTTGGTTTAATTTCTGGAACCTTTAATGTGAAGCTTACTTGACTTTCCTAGGCCATCTAGTTTACCTTCACTTTATAACTGGAGTATTTTTCCTAATGTAAACAGTAAATGCTTCCTGCTTCAAATCACAGCATTTTTTCCGGTCATGGTTTTGCATGGTTGAAAGCTATTTTCTTGCTTTTAGTGATCTCTCTTCTCTAGATAGAATAAACCCATTTATTTACACTTTCTCCTCATATTTCTTAGTGTTCTGAGATAGTTGTTCTTCCCCAAATTCTCTACATTTACCTAACAACTTTCTTAAAAAGTGATACACAAATGATAGCACCTTATTCAATCCTCACTAACACAAGTAGAGCACAAGGATTGCATCATACATCTTATAGCCAATCTTCTTTCATACACCAAAATAAAATTGTTTATTGTTTGGTTTGGATTTCTTTGTTCCCCAGGTAATTTTTGTTTCTACTCCTATCTTCTAAATATTCCAAGAATGTTTCAGAATGGTATCATCTGATATTTAATAATAGTACACTGTTCTTTCATCCCACTTTTAATGAAAATGTTTAGCAAATCAAGATTTGGGAGAAACAAAACTTCCACAACTGTTCTGAAAACAGTTTTCCAACCAGGTATAGCTTGCTTCATATCAGCTTTAAAGGTCATAATTCCCTAGCTTTCTTAGAATATCTCACAAATCCTTGAAGAAGTAAAAATGTATCACACCTATCACACTCATCCACACAGTTTTACATTTCTCTAGTTATTTGTTAGTGTTTTCAGCAATGCTAAAGGCGGAAGACTGAATAATCTATTTTTCTGACTAAAAATCAAACTGGAGGGCAGGAAGAGCTGAAAGGGACAAAACAGATCATTTAATCCTTCTGAAAGACTAAATGCTCCTCAAACTATCTGAGCTGCTGATTGCACAGATGTGATTTATCTTGGATCATGAAGGTCTAGTCCTAGTTGCTGCATTACAATTTAGAACTAAAGAAAGAAGGTAGAAAAAAGTAAATGCATAGACAGAAAATCATCATTACCTTCATGAGTTAGAGCTGCCCTCTGCCTTCTTCAACAATTCTTTGAATATGGAAGCAGAATAATTTTCTCTGCTTTAGTGTTTGTCAAAGGTCTGATAGTTCAGGAAATGGAGGTTTGAAAATGATAAAATTATCTGTCTCTCTTCAAGCTAAAAAATCATGTAGCAGAGAGCTTGGGATGGGATCCTCAAAACATAATATTAGTAGTAGTCTTAGTGTTAATAGCAACTTCTATAATAAGGGTCACAAATCTAACATGTTAATTTAAGTTAGGTTGAAAAATCTTCATGGATCCAGCATAATTTAAATACAGTTCAATTGCACCAATAAAGTAATTTGCTCTCTAAAATTTAGTGAACATCTTTTTGCTGCTATCTTAATGCTTTCCTACTTTGTTGTTATAGTGTTTCCAAAAAAGACTGCTGTCCTGGCTGTTTGGGGAAATGTATCTATAATGTCTTGATCCAAGCATTTCATATTCAACAGATGGTGATCTTGGCTGCAAATTCATTCTGGTTTCTCAGCCTGAGTGTTTAATATCTCTTTCTCTGCCAATCACTTCCTAACTAGCACACGAAACTTGATCAGACATGTACACTTCCTAATGTTCCCTCTCACCTTTAGTGAACACTGACACCTTCAGATATATTACTGAGATGTGTACTTTTGATCTGTCAGGTGAAGGAGGAAGTCTGTTACTCTGTTCTTTAATACTGAATACTTGTAGGGAAGACAGAGGTCTAAGTTTCTACAGAATTAATATTTATTTCTTCATCAGAACATGTTCAACAAACCTGTGCTTCTACAGGTTGAAAATCTGGCCCCTCAAAGAGCTGACCCAAAGACCGAATCATGTTGTACAGGTGATTTTTTCCTTCGTTTTCCAAATCTGAGGAACACAGAGGAATTAAGCTATTGGCTCCCTGTAACAGTATTTCAAATTTTGATGGGGTTTTATTGTCTTTTTTTTTTTCTCTTTTATTTTTTTTTACTATTTCTTATTCAAACAACTACTACAGGGTTGGAGAAAGAACAGATAGAATTAAATGTTTTTAAACAACACAAACAATACTGCTCTAAACTGAATTGTCCAGAGAGATTTCTTGTACTGCAAGTTTTACTCCTATGGGACAGAGTTTGGAATTTTTTGTTTGCATTGATGCTTTCTTTTACTTTTAGATTCTTGAGTGATTATTTTTAAATAAAGAGGGAATGACATCAATAGTCATAATCCACTTTTTTCTTTTTTCTTTTTTTTTTTTAATACACAAAGCAGTAAGGCAAAACATTATCCACTGATATGGATGATCACATCAAGGTGGTCTTTCTTCTTGATGTTGTTCTGGGATTTATCAGTTTCATTGGTTTTTGTTGGTTTGTGTGTTGACTTTTACATTCCAGGAACTAGTAGAATCAATCCAGAAAACTTAAAGATCATAAAGACAAAAACACTAGTCTAAATGTAAGAAACAAACCTGTTTGGTTTACATTTCCTAAACTTATATATGGTTAAAGGCAACTTTGCACATGCTTGTAGTTTATCAGTAATGGAAGGTCATCTCAAAAAATCCACAAGGAAACATCTGTTTACAGAGAGAATTGACCTAATGAATTGACTTATTATAAATATATGTCAGAGACACAATTTGAGAAGATATTTAGTCTAGGCATGGTCTCCTGATGCCATAAACTGTATTGCCAGATTGTTTGGTTAATAGTGTGAAATATGAAAAATAATTTTATGATTACTTACATATTTTACCAACTGCAATTATATAGTGCTAGCCATATTATTGATAAAATGATTGTTTAATAAATAATATTGTGACACTCTGGATTCTTGTCTTCTTCCTTACTGACTAAACAGGCTGAATTTATTTTTATTTTTTTAAAAACAGGAATCCAGTGAACTAATAAATTCTGAGCACAATACTGAATTATAGATTTGGGCTATGAAAACATTGAATATTTGGTTTAAAGATTAGGAACTAATTTTTATTTTGTGCAATGTTTGGTGCAGTATATCCTTCCACTAAGATTAAGTCCTACAGTACTTAAATCTACATTTCAATATAACAAACATTACTGTCATCATTAAGTAGCATTATTCGATGCCTAACTACCATTACTTAGCCTTCACAATTCAGAATTCTAGTAATGAATTTGCTTTCTGTGAAACACACGAAACAAATGTACTCCCCATTGTGTTTATAGTCTGGTTAAAGATCCAAACGGCCAATTTAGAGGTTTTGAAGCTACTGGAGTTTTGGGTTTTCTTTGTTGTTTTTTTTTTTTTTCTTTGATAGGCTATATCAATGCATATTGCAGATCTTAACAATCTGAAATATGAAGCATTATCATTCTAGGATCTGTGGAAGGCACTGTTTGTACATATTAACATCTGGATACCACAAACTTTTTATATTAATCACTTAATTCCTTTTGGCTTTCCCACTGACAATTTGAAATATTCATTACTTCAGGAAAAAAATTTTACTCACAAGTTTTAATTTCAATTTGTATTCACCATAGGAGAAAATTCACAAGGATGATTTAAAGTTTAAGAATGTATTTTCTTATTTTTTTGGATATCATATAATTCAGAATAGATGCAAAGTATCATCATCATCACCATTGTCATCCCTAAGGCATTTTACATCATTATTCAGGTATGAAAAAATACAGAACTTTTCAAACTGTGAAGCTTGCCAACTTCAATTAGAATTCATGGCATTTGAGTTTTAGTTCCTGTTTAGAGAATATTTCAGAACATAGTTTGTGGATTTGTTATTTTTAGACTTTTCAGCTAGAATCCTGAAATATTTTCATTTGCATTCTTGCCTAAATAGTGGTCTTTAAACTCAGTGCTATCATTATCTACTGTGGTTTTCATTATTAGCAATGTATTTTGGCATCTCTTCATGCAATAAACTGTAATAATGAATTAATGAAAATAATCAGAATTTCTGTGATTAGTTTTATCTAACAAAGTCTAGAAGTTTGACTTCAACTAACTCTGATTTTTCAGTAATCTGGAGGAGGTGAATGGAGTGCACTGTCATCGAGTTTGCAGATGAAATCAACCGTGGGACCAATTCATGCACTTGAGAGCAGGACAGCCATTCAGAGGGATTCAGGCAGACTGGAGGAAAGGGCCAGCAGGAACCACCCGAAATTGAAGACAAAAAATTGCAAGGCATGACAGTTCGGAAGGAGGAGAGCCTAAGCTGACACAGGCTGGGACCTGATTGGCTGTGGTGGAACAGCTTTTGAGCAGCTCTGCTGAAAACAATGTGCAGATGCTTGTAGATGGCTAAGTGGACATGAGCTAGCCATGTGTCTTGGCAGAAAAGAATGGCAACAGTGTCCTGTGGTTTATTAACAGCAGCACATCCAGAAGGTCCATAGGAGTTACTACCACCTCTCCTCAGCATTTGTGAGACTGGATTCAAGGGTCTAGTTTTGGACCTCTTGCTCAATACAAGAGACACTGACAAACTGGATGAAGTTCAAGCTTGTCTCACCCTGTGAGGAGAGGCTGAGGGAGCTAGAAAAAGGACAACATTGGAGGGGCCTAAGAGTAGCCCCCAAGTACTAATGAAAAGGTCATGAAAACAGCAGAGTGAGACAGCTCACAAGCATGGAGGGGGAGGGTAAGAGATAATGGCTAGACTTTGGAACAAGACAGAATCCACCTGGATATAAGTAGAAACTTTTTGACCCCAAGTACAGTCAAGCAATAGGGCAGGCTGTAGAGAGGTTGTGCAATATCTGTCCTTTAAGGTTTTCAAGACCAGAGTTGGTTTTAGGCATAAAGCCCTAAGCAACTTATCTGACCTCATATCTGACTGTTTTGAGCAGGAGGTTGGACTAGAGACCTCCTGAGGTTCCTTCCAATCTGAACTATTGTATGGTGATACACATGCATGACCTTCAGCTGCAGAGCAACCATCTTCTTGATCGAGGAGTTTGAAATAATTGTTTGAATAGTGATCCTTTTTATAGATTCATTAGGTAATTTGCAGTATCATTGCATTTGGGAATATTAATGAATACAGAAAAAATGTCATTAGTGTACATATAAAACCTTTGTATAATGAAAAAAGAAGATAATTTCCCTTTCCATTACTTTTTGCTATTTCTCTCTGTCTTTAGAATTACTGAGGTAATTTGGGTTGCTTTAAGAAAGGGAAGATTAGACTAATTCTAGAAATGAGTGTCAATGAAACTTGCTAAGATAATGCACTGTTTTATTATATTTGGTTGCCTACACAATTTCAGCCAAAATGATTACTTGTACTAAAACTTCTACACTGTTAGGACTCAGGGCAGAGTGAATAACAGCAGACAACACAGATATAATTCCTGTTAATTATATTTAAAAACATAAATCTTGTTTTCATCTTTGTGTTAGGCAGCAAACATTTAATATAGAGACACGAGTTTGGCTTTTGGCACTACCATGGACTCAGCTTTCATCTGGGATACCTTGATAGCCCAGTGACTGGATTGCTTAGTGTATGAATTAAATCTTTTCAATTCAACATGTAGGGCAGCTATTGGAGTGGGAATCAGTTTATAGGATGTCTATTCTAAAAACCATTTAAAAAACCTTATTCCATTCTAAGAAAACTAAGACTTTTGATATTTCAGATGCAGAATATCTACATCAGATTAAACTATGAGTTATCTTACAAAATGTTTTCACCATGAAAAATAGATATCAGTGATTACATATTTATATTTTCATTTTCTTTTACTTACAAAAGAAATTTTTATATTTATCAAAGCACAACATATTCTCTATTCATCTGTTTCCTTTGCTTATACTGACAAGCAAAAAAACTAGTTGAACAAAATACCAAAATAAATCCTTTAGGGAAATAATTTTCCCACAAGAGGTTAATATCCCATCTTCCAGTAACAAGGTTAATTATGGTATATTAACACTCTGAGAGAACTTAGAACAGAGAGATATTAAAAAGATGTTTTAGGTTGTTAGTCATGTTTCATGACTGTTTTCCAACTAGGTATCATTAATAACACAGTAAATGTCTTCTTAGTTTCCTTTTTTTATCTGACTAATTGTTTGACAGGCTGGGTTCATCAAAAAAAATATCACAAGATTTAACATAACATTTTATGCTGCTAAAAACAAACAGAACAGGCACAAAGTTGGATTTGGTACAACTTTTTATCTATCTATAATGAAAATTTTTGTTTCCACTTTAAATACTCCCATCTGGTTTTTAGCATTTGTACATACTATATAATCACACAATTACTAGGACATTTTCTATCCTTTCTGCTTTAAAGACTTAAATGAACAATATGAAAGCTACCTAGATTGAATCACTTATATAAATAAATGCACATTCTATACAGAAAAGAAGGACACTAAATACAGGACAGGACAGTTTTCAGAATATAAGAGTAATTAAGTAAATCAAGCATACAAAGAAACTCTATTTGTTTTTCATACACACCTGCATTTTTAAAAACTCAGCTTTAAAGCATAAACTCTAAAAATTGTCTTGCTTGGCTCTTAACTAGCCTAAGAAGTCAGTAGGTAGTCAGGCAGGCACAAATACCAGTTTCATAATGGTCTTGAAATCTGCTTCTGTTCCTAAACAGACAGGCGTCAGGCTAAACAGCTTGAAGTCTAGCCGAGGTTTCACCCACACATTTCATACATTACCTAGAGCAGTAACAATGCACGATCAAGGCTTTTTCAGAGCACATCTGCAGCTAAAAAAAAGTGACGGTGGAGCACATTTCCCTGTACAATTCAGTGTTTTCAATGGTCATTAGAAACACCAGAAACATCGTCTGCTCAAAATATAACCTATTTTTTTCAGTCTCTAGCTATTCTAAACTTAGTGTTTGTGCACTTACTCATATTCTTACCTGATGAATATTCTGTATTACATAGAAAAAGTATTCATCATTTTTCTCCCCCTGGCCCTCATAGGAATAAATGTATGCCTCTATACCTTACAAGTGAAGATATTCTTGTTCTTATGAAAATTCATGAAGTATATATTGAAATCGGGTATGAAGCACAAGCCCTTATTTTATTACCCTCACAGCAAGAATCCTGGGCTTCAGCAACATGTGATACAGCTCCAGTTCTCAATCACATGAATTATTCTCAGCCGTATAGTAAAGTTGTAGGAGAAGAAATTGCACTATTCCATACAAGTTTACTCTGTAACCAGCCTGCCAGTGATGCCCCCAAGCACAAAAGGACTATTCCAAAGCCACAAGGACAGAAAAAGAAAGTCAAGTCATGCCATCAGTAGTCATATAAATGTATTAATAGGAGGAAGAAGCTTCTTCTCCTTTCACCATATTTTAAAAAATGATCAAAAGTGCATGACAATTGCCTCTTGAACAATGAACTTGTAGAAGACTCTCAAGCCCTATGAAGAATTTCTGCAACTAGAATTTGAGGGTAATGATCCCCTTTTGGAAAACTTCATGCTCCCTTATTTAATGTACAGTGAGTTTCTTCTGCAATGAGATAAGTTAAAGAGCTATACTGTTGTCTAAATAACTCTTTGTATCTATACCCATGTTTTAATTAATAGGTCATCAGGATATTTCATGAAAATGTGCAGCCTTCTTACATATTTAGTGCACACAGATATGAAGATGATCCTTTTTGTTCATTTGTGATTGCAAAAAAGAAGGAAATTCAGAGCAACATCAGTAAAAGCTTATCTAAAACCATTAAGCTCATACAACTTGTACTAGCTGGAAAATATGAATGGAAGAAAAAGCAGAAGACTACCTCAGATTGACATGATAGATCATTAATAATTTTGGAGTAAAAATGAATAGTGAGTGCAGTAACTGGGTCCTTTTAGACCCTTTTACTGACTGGGGAGCTGGAGAGTAAGGCAGTCATTCCCTATGAAATGCATGACAAATATTTTGAACAATTTGAAGTAGTTTTAATGCAGAATTGTTTCTGTAACTGGGCCACAGGATGAAGTCTTTTCAAAGAAGACAGTGAAGAAGCTCTTCAGTTTCATCTGAATTAGGACTACTCTATGCCACTGATTTTCACTCTAAAAAGGTTAAGTTTGTAAAATAACATTAGAATATTTTTTCATATGCTACCTGTTTCAATTTCTTTGTGAAATCCCAGGCAGAAAGAGAAGAAAAAGATACAATTAAAGAAATATGTTTTCCTTAACTTCAAGAAAGTTTAAAATTTATATTTGGTTTCAAAAGAAACAGTTGTTTACTTTTGATTTTAACTAAATCAATTTTTTAGATTTTTTAAATGAATCAGATCTTGGCACAAAATAAGAATCCTTCCATAACTCATTGTAGTTTCATACTCTTATTATGCTGTTTAAGTAATCCTTTGGAAACAATGCCTTTTCAGCTACAAGAGTAATGGAAGGACAAGGAGTCTGAAAAGAAACTATTCAGAACTAAAACTTTTCTTTTACTTCTATTTTTTTTTCCCTCAGCAAAGAAATCATGGTGAAAAAGTCACACATCAATGACATTCCCCAGACTCCTCCCACTCTCCCCTCAAAAACCAGATGAACACTTTTTTAAGCACTACACAGTGATGCAACTCAAAAAAGTACTTCATATTTTTTCATAAAAATAAATCTTTTTAATTCTTTTGCTAGCCAAATAGACCCAGATGGGATACTACCCAATTACATACATTTTTTTAACCTCTAGTTTTGTTAGATGAAACGCACTACACAAATATCAAAAAATCAGCAATGATAGCAAAACTTCTCCATTAATACCCAATAACATTGTAGTATTTCAGAATGTACAATTTAAAAGTATAAACAGTTTTGTTTCAAAATACCTGTTGATCATTAAAATAAATCCCCTCTTGAACATATATATTTCAATGGCTAATTATCATAAGTAATATCTCTGCAAAATTTAGTTTCTAGCTGCTGGAACTTGCTATGCTTTATCATTATTGCAAAGTTTCAATTGTTTTGCCTTTTAAAATCAAAATATAGTTAATTTATTAAAAAATCAACTAATTGCACTTAGGAAAAATATATGTTTATGACACATTTTGATTTAATTTTTCTTTCAATAAATGTAATTTACAGCTGTACATTTTATCATTAACAGTGTATACCGTGAAGTTTAATGTATCTGCACTTTGCCAAGATTTTCTAAAATTCCACATTAGATATACAAGTTCCACCCAATAAATATGGGCCCACTTGTCATAATAAAACTGAGAGAGTGATTTAACTTGCATGCTACTCAGTTTTGGGGGATTGTAATCTCCTGAACAGCTTGGTAACCTCAAAAATTTCACATTAAAAAATCTATTACAAAATAGAGATTCTTTTCAACAGTACCTGGACATTTGTTGGATATACTTGTTAATTTTCTATATAGGTGCTTTATTAACATAAGGAAATAGTATATACTAAGTAAAATTAACTAATGACCACAGAATAGTCTCAGTAGATTTCAGTGAAACATTCATGTCTGATTAAAGTTTTCAGTAATAGACTGATCTTTTAAACAAGTTCCTAAGTGTTCTTTACCACTTATTTACTCAGAACTTTCTTTTTCTAACGACACAAGAAGAAATTGCAAGTTTCATGGTCAGCCACAAAAACAATACAAAAGAAAATGAAATTAATTGTACTGCCATTCTAGCTATACCTAGAACACACAAAAGTGTGTGCTTTACATTAGCTATAAGTTGTTTATTATGTTTCTCAAAATTATTTTTCCACACTATTTACTATGTTTAAGCCTGTATACTCTCACAAGACTATAGAAATGTTTCTAAGTTCCAGAAGATTTTAAATTTGTTTAGCAGCAAAGGTTTACTTCTCTTGATGTTTGAGTTACAGAACTTTAAATGTAAATTCAAAGAAAAGGCATGCTTCTCATTTACTTATTAAAGGAAAGATACTTTTATTCCCAGGAGTAGATTCACAGTCTGGAACATAGTTCAGTGCATTATTCCTATCAGGACTGCTCATATTTGAGGTTGTATAGATGAGGATCTACTATTCTAAGTTGTCTTGGTTTGAGATAAGCAACTGCCAACCCCCCCAAGCACAGAGAGAAAAGCCTCCCTCCTAACACCAGGGAAAGGGAGGAAAAGAGAGGGGAAAGAAAAAAAAACACTTCAAACTGCATTTATACTAAATCTACATATATTTTTCACAGAAAGAAAGAGACAATTAGAAGAGAGTACAAATATACACTCACACAAGTCTGCAACAACAAGTTCCCCACCTCAACTTCTTAACGAACACACAAATTCTACTGTCTTAACTACACATTACTTAAGAAAAGACTTATTCCCCAGGGAGACAAACCCAAGCAGAAAGGAGAGACCCAGAACAACACATTTTACTTTCCTGAGGTACCCTGTGAGCCAGTGGTGGGCCTGGTCCTCTCCATCCCCCCTGGGACAGCATCGTGCGTCCTCCCAAGAGGAGGGCTGAGAAGCGACTGACTTAACCACTCCCACACTGGTTCCTCCTTCCCTGGAGATGATGTCATAATGTGGTATGGAATACAAAATTACTGGCTAGAAGAGGTCAGCTGTTAGCTCAGCCCAGCTCAAGTCAGCTGACAGCTTCGGCCTAGTCCACACTTCAGGGTCCAAATCTAGGCCCACCTAGGTGAACCCATAACATAAGTCCAGAATTTTAGAGGGATGGCAGTGTCTGAAATACCTTCTCCAGTCATCCATGTTCAAAGAGTAATCAGTCTCAAAGCCTCTATTTTAGAGACCATGACATCAAATGGAGAATGAACATCGGATGGTATTTCTTAAGTAATATAAAAATGGCAAAAAATAACAATTATTCTTGGCAGTTGGCTTCTACTGCATCTTTTACTGGGAACAGAAATGGTGCTTGTCCAGATCCCATACATGCAAAGATTTTCTGCTCATTTTCTTTGCTGACATACTGACTACTTCTTCACACTACCAAGAGGTATTTCAAACAGAACAGCATCAAGAAAACATATATGAGACCAGGAGTTTAGACAAGGGATAGAAATTTATAAGACACATGTCTCTATATATAGGTACATATTGAAGTGTTGTTATAGAACAAGGAATAACAAAGTGTGAGAAACAAAAACCTATTCTACACTTCTCTTAGTCCTGGTTTAAAAAAAAATCCACAACAGAATGGCGCTTTAAGTCTTCATCAACTTTTTTGTTCTCCAATAAACTTCTACTGTGATTTCTGAAATTACTAAAAGAAGCAACAGGAGAAATTAACAAACCCCACAAAACCCCACCAAAAATTATTCTAGATTAAAACAATAATAATTTAGTTGCTTAAAGACTTTCCATTTGAGAAATAGTTCTGAAGAAACCATTTCCATTTTTGTAAATAAAAGAGATAGAATCATGAGTTAAACTTCAAGTGGAAGAGATTTTAGTATGTCTCCAAACAAATAATTAAAATTGTTCATTGATTGTGGTGATGAGAAAAGCATTTAATTTCTTGTTTGGATATATTTTCCTTGAGTTTCCAACTGCTTTATACCAGTACAAGATTATTCCACTAGATTAAAGAGCTATCTTCAATCAGGTATCTTTCCACAACTCAACATTTCAAAACCATGGTCAAGTCACTGTGATTCAGAATTAAATATGTTAATTTTCATGTATTAATGTTATCTTATTCAACAGTATGTTAAAAACTTTAGCCACTGGCATGCACATCCAACAACAGTGAGATTAAGGTTTTATCATTAAAGACTGTACTTTGGACTCTTTTGTACAGGCTTCAGACACTTTTTCAGGTCACAGTTGCAAACCATCTAGACACTAATATGCAACTGTTGTCATATTATTTCTACTTGTGATAAGAGAATAATTGTTTTGGGTTTTTTTTGCATTAAGTGACCCTGCGAATCAATCCTCCAAAAAGTCTAGGCTTGGCCTGTAAAAACATATGCATGTGTGTGCTTTAAGGTAAAATTTGGAACACAGACTCAGCATCAGATCGAGTAACTGAATTAGCTGTATTTGTAAGCACAGAAATAGGCGTAACTGTAAGTGTAACTCCACAGATGTGAAAACTAAAACATCATTCTGCCACCCTCAATGAACACTGAAAATGTCCAAAAACCTTAAAGAATTTTAAATATAAAAGTAATGCAAACAATATAGAGTGAAACATGGATTAACTTTGACCTTGAATGATGTATTTTGCCAGTTCTTTAATACCCTTTAATTTATAATGAATTGATCGGTAGTCCATCAGCTGCAGAGTATGAAGTACCAAGATTTCCCTGCATATTCCTGAAATATCTGGGCTATTTTCTGTGTCTAAAAAAGTAATTATAGAGTGATATTATCATGGATGTGACCAGCTTTATAACTAATCAATGATTGTCAACTAATACTGCACAATAGCTTTTTCCATAAAGCCTGTCTCTTACCACACCAAGTTATAACGATTTTCCTTCACCTCTATGCAAATTTCATTTCAAATAATCAATATATCATCCTGCTGGTAAAGAAGGAAAACTCTCTACCACCTACTTAATGCCATGAAACATATTTTCAGTGAAAACTGGCAGTCTTCTTACAGCTGGATGGATAACTTGCTCCAAATAAATTAATGCTAATGTTTCTCAATGCCTTTCTGTAAAGAAAATGGAGGCATGTTTTCTCCCCATAAGAATCTCAAACAATTCTACCTGTGAACAGGCTTTGAATTACTTCTTGTCTGTCAAATCCATTTCCCATCCCCACAGACCATGTCTCTAAAAGCAAACAGAGAGAAGGAAGGCTTCTGAACTCACTTGGGTAGAACTAGGTTTTTCTCTCAAACAAAAGGTGAGATTGAACACCTCTACAGCACTTAATATAAGCTCAGATAAACACTGCATAATTCCCTTTGTTTAAGCTTCTGTTTCTTTAATTTTGAGCTTGCAGTAATGGGAACTTAGTTTAAGATTATTGATCTGAGGGTTTTTTGGTCTACTAAACTAGCACTTAGAGCAATTCCAGTTTCAAGACATACAGATATGAAATGTTTTTCCATATTTTCACAGTAATTTTCATTTTTATAGGCAATACTTAAACCATATTAAAATCTGTAAGTCTTTGTCTTTCATGGGGCCATAGTATCTTTGTTACTTTCATAAGCTATTATTGTAATCCTGTAGAATTTCAGATTTCACATCTGAGTCATTAAACATGATACATCCCAAACTCTCCACTTTTCCAGTGGTACGGTACTTTATAAATGAATGTATATATATATTTTAAAAGCCAATTTACAATCTTCAAATTCATTCTTTCTTCTCTGCCCACAGAATCCTGGGGAGAGACTTGCAGAGTGCAGAACAGGGGAACAGGAAAACCAAAATTCTACAAAAGCACAGTATTGCTCATAAGCTAAGTGAGCAGCAAGCCTGGAGCTGGCAGACACCTCTTTCTCACACAATATGCACAGAGTTTCACTGGCCGGTGGAGTTGTGCTTACTTGAAGGAGGATAACAACTAACCTGCAATCTAGCTAGCATATAATAACATCAGTAGCAGCAAGAATAATTTTTCTTTTTAAAGAATCATGCAGCACAGCACACGCGCTCTATTAACACCACTTAGCTCTTCAGACATAAGATGTGCCCTTTGTTGGACACATTCATCTCCTTTATGCATAAATGTTGCTTTTTATTCTGTCTGGTAGCCACCAATTATATACCAGGAGGAAAAGAATATACTGCTATATTACCACTGAATAACATGTCACAGGCAAAGGGAATTTTTTTACCAAATAATCATCGCTATCTATTTAGCAAGTTTGTTTCTCAATTTATCTGGCTTTTGTGTTTTAACAATATTCTGTTATCCGGCAAGCCAAACTATGATAATCAATGAACTTTTTAAATTAGGAAGCACAAAATTAAAAGACTAACCCCAGCGTCTGGGCCATTTTAGAAATGTGTAAATGATAAATAAATGTTACGAAAAATCATAGACATAAATCTAACCTATATGAAAACTTTATTCTTAATATTTTGCTTTTTAATAGAGTAATTATGCTTTAGAAACTTCATTGGAACTATAAAAATGGGTTTCTTGTTTTAGTTCAACAGAAAAATTGCAAATAAGGGAACAAAACATGGATGTCTATGCATAAAGACATAACTTCATGAAAAGAAGGAACTTTAAATAGCAAACATCTCACTGATGGGCATAGCATCTACAGCTTTGCATGTCAGTAAATCATTTAGAGTTGTATAAAGCTTAGTTTCTTACCCCCTACTTGTGTCTGTTGTGCAATGTTCCACTAAGATGCAGATCAGCAACTCAGTGATTGTCCCATGGAGTAAAAACAATGCTTCATTTACTCTCTATGGCATGACCTGAGTCCCTCTGCCAAGTTAACTCTCTTCCTTTCTCCATAAACAATATCTACATATCTCAACAGTAACATAAAATGTAAAAAGGTGCCAGCAACTTTCAATATGCGAACTTTTCTCATTTCCTCAAATAAAAAGGCAGGATATAAAATAAAAACAAGGAGAGATTGCTTTTTCAACTTTAAGCAGCCTATTAAGGAGCTGAAGTGCATTACTAGGCATGAAGATAAAATTAAAGAATAAAAAAAAAAGAGGAAAAAAGTGAAAATTAACAACCTCCATAATGCTAAAAAGTAGATACAATATACCACATGACTGAAGCACCAGAGGGATTATAAGGGCACGAAAGAAAGGTAAAAAACACACTGGTATGTCTTGGTGCAGATGTTGTCCCTTCACCTTTTCTCCGCTTTGTCATCTGCAACTCCCTATCTACAGACCAAGTCCTTTATCAATGCAGTAATAAATTCATATGTGCAACCATCTGCCTAGCAGATGGGGCAGGTGCTGAGTATCGTCAATCACCAGCTTCCACTTGTGCTTGTCGTTATCAGGAGTTAATAGACTCCAGGGCAGGAGGTGAACCATGTACACAGCAGGAGCAACACCATGTTGTGCCATGTTTGTTCACCCAGGGTCTCCAGGGAGAAAGAGGCTGGTGAAGGAATGAGGCAAAGGAAATACAAAGTTTTTTCATCTAACATGTCATTACATAGCAGCAAGTAGATGTTACCTCAACGTGTTAACAAATGTTACCTTTCCTGGGCAGCACATCCCTTCCATCTGTGGGGCATATCCTTGTACTCTGAAATCACACAACACTGGTCTCAAATTATTCATATGTGAACTTATGAGCCAACACCCTTTTTGGGGGGGGCAGTTTGGGTTTTTTTGGTTTTGTTTGTTTGTTTGTTTTGTTTTTGTTTTTTTTTCAAAATGTGACCACAAAAAGAACAAGGTAAGTTGTCAGGAAAAACAGGGGTAGGGAGGTGGGGAGGAGAACCACACCTGATGGTAATCAGCAGCTGCAGAAATGAGACTAGTGGTAAGCATACAAAAATGACCATGAAAAGGAAGATATTTTTTCTTAGATCTGAATTCAATTATTTATTTCTTATCCAGACTTGGTAACAGAGTTTCAAAAACAGTCTCATTTTCCCTCTGCAGTTTTACACTTCCAAAATACATTTGATGTGACTGTCAATAAAAAGTCGACACTTACTGTAAAGAATCCCCACAGAAATCTGGGAAACTTCATAGACTGTGCAATGTTTCTCACTGAGGTGTCAGTGAAATCTGATTGTGACTTACTGTTGCCACAGAACACTGCCAGAGGATGTGAACTGTTATTTAGCACTCCTTCTGTAACTAGAAACTCTGGTTCTCATAATGTAAAGCAATTACTTTCTCTGAACATTTAACTGATTGATTACAGAGACAACTTTTCATTCTGAAAGATGCTGAAATAAACAGAGAAAATATACTTAAAAGTCTGAACTATGGAGCTGTTTCTTCTTGGTATTAATGAAACCAACTTCAGCTGCTGGTTTCTTTGGGTGGTTTCTTTTGTTCTGGTTTTATTAGCATATCTTTAAAATTTTGTTTTTCGGGTTTTTACTAGTATATCTTTTATCACATGAATTTGATTCTATAATGGACAGTCAACCATCTAATAAAAAAAGATTTTTTTATCCAGAGTCAGGGTATCTTTTGATCATTTAAATTTACAGAAAATATCACCAAGTAAGTGCTCCAAAACCTATAATTTTGATACCAGTACTTTATTTTGATTTCTTCTTGCCTACAAAAACCACATGTCCTTCAATGGAGATCAGGAATGCTTGAACACAGGGTGGATTCTTTCCCATTAATGTCAAAGAGTACATTCTTCCAGATTTTCACCACAGTCATATCACTAAGGTTAATTCCACTCCAGAGCACACCTTTCCTGGGTAGCTTGATGACTCACCAAAAAACAGTCAGCTAGAAATTGTATAGATAAAAAAAAATGTAGATGGGAACACAGCCATTTTAGTGTTTAAAGAGAATACAACTGAAAATATATTTCAAGACTTTGTCACATTCCACTTGCTTTGTAGAAAGATCCAGTTGACAGATTCATCATGAGAGCAGTCTTTTACTGCCAAATATCTACATATACATGTAACTATTGTATATATATAAACATAAACACACACACATACACACTTCTTGTTCCCTCAAGGTGTTTTCCTGCTGATTTTTCTCTTAAATATATTGATTTCAAAAAGCCTACAATCTCCAAGGAAAACTATACAACCAACAACTGGCAATTGATGCAAAGGAATACAAAACCATTTTAAACCATGCAAAATACTGAATAGGACTTTGTGAATTTTTCTACAAGAGAGGCCTGTCAATGTATTTTTAAGCTTTTTCTGTTCTGTTAGCTCATAAACATCTGCAACTGATGCAGATTCTTGCATCTATTTCTCATAATAGCACATTTATCTCCTTTCAGAGTCACACAAATGTACTCCCTAAACCTCATAAGTATGCAAGGTCTGACTTAACCTCGTTTTGTTGACTCTTATGACCCAGAGCTCAAAAGCTTGAAAACTATAACAAAAAGATAAGCAACAGCTGCTGAGATTCTGAATTTTGCAGCCCATGAAGGAATATATGGGTTTTTTTTCTTTATGTTGCATGCTCAAATGACACAAAGACATTTACAATTAAAACCAAAAATTGAGTATCAGGGACTGAGTCCGAGGAGAAAAATTAGTAATTTTTTTTTCACTTTATCTGGGTACTGTGGCAATTTTATAAAGAGAACCCAGAAAATAAGAAGGATAAATCAGTGAAGAGTGGATCATGAATGAAGATGGAAATTGTTTCTACTGATTTTCACTGGCAAAGGAGCTCATAACACAAGGACTATATTTAGCAAAAGTGAGTTCTAATTCATCAAAAGTCTCTACACATTGTCCAGGCAGTTTGTTTCTCATCTTTTAATTACTAGCATTGTTCTGGTGTGTATCCTTACAGCAAAAGAAAAGGGAGAAGTAATTTAAAATAACAATCACATTAAACATCCATATTAAAGGGACAAAACCCCCAACAAGACTAGGGATATAAAATCACATATAGAGTGAATAGTATACAGAAACAGTGGTATCCCTTTATAATGTGCACTACTAATACTAGTGTACTATTTTGCTTTCAGGTAGAATTAGAATCCCACTGTGTTGTGCTACACAAATAATACAGGAAAAAGCCTTCATCTGCAGTATTTTTTTCAGCAAGTAAACTATGTAATAGATTTTCTTATAACCTTTTCCTTTTTTTTTTTTAATAAAAGTCTTCAGAGGACTGGACAGCAGAATCTTTCACTGTTTAGTCCACTAGAACAGTTTGAACTGGGATCATGCTGACAGGTTGCAAATAACTGCTGTACCTTCAGGTTTATCAGAGTATAGTGCAATGACTCTTTGATCTTTTCCTATTTAAACCTGAGACATTAAGGAACAGCAGCTACAGTAGATAATTGCTATTCTCATTGCATTCCTGAGTTTGCAGATAGCTTCACTCTGCAAGTCCAAGACTCAGTCACAAGGTCTGATTGTATCCCCATTTACATTTATGTACACTGAGAATAATTCCACAAAGGCCAGTAGAAACTTAGTGAAGTAAAATTGGTGTGAAGTGGCTTGTGAAGTGAGACATAAATTCATGGGTTTTGTGTAATGAATTGCCTCATCCACAAGAAAGCATGTGGAATTGGAACAATTCATAATGCACAATAATAATGCACTATGTATAATTTATTTTATTATAAAGTGTGGAGGGGGGTGTTAGGGCTGTTTCTTGACTCTTGGATTCCTTATTTTTTTCTATTTCTGTTCCCTTTCTACTTTATTAATACATGACTGAAGTTTTACTATCTTCCTTAACAACAGGATGCAAAACTATAAGATTATGAAAGGGGGGCAGGGGCAGGGAAAGAAGATAATATTTACCTGCTCTTCTCCAGAATTCAAGATTCAGTTTAAAACACAAGTCACAGAAGAAGATAGTTTAGACATCAGTTTAGAAACATTACACTATAAACCCCCTGTAACATTTGTAAACATTGAACTGAAAATTACATGGCGTCTTTAACAAGAGAGCTGCATATTTTTGCCCTAAAAGCAACTTGAATATTAGATGACTACAGCTAAAATTTACCTGAAACCAAAGCAATTTTTAGTTTTAACATAGTTTTCCACAATGATCAATATTGCCAGGAGAAATTACTAGTCTGTGAGTCCATGTAAAAGCTAATCTGTCTCAGTTCTTTTTGTGGACAGCCTTTGAACATCAATGGCCACCATGGTGAATAAAGAGAGGACAAAGACAAGTATTGCAACCTGTGCCACATAAGGAAGTATTGAAAATTCAAAAAATACTTATAGATTAAACTGATGACCTGTCAGTAGTGCAGTTCCACAGGTTTCCATTTTAGGCCCTGTGCTATTCAATATCTTCATAAATGACTTGGACACAGGGGATACTAATCAAGTTTTCAGATTACACAAAACTGGGAGGAGCTGTTGACTCCTTCAAAGGCAGAGAGGCCCTGCACAGAGACCTGGACAAATTAGGGTACTGGGCAATTGGCAACTATATGAAGTTCAACAAGGGCAGGTACCGGATTTTGCACCTGGGATGGTGTAACCCCAGATGTATGGGGAATGTGAAGCTGGAAAGCAATGCCATGGAAAGGGACCCAGGGATGCTGGCTGACAGAAAGTTGAATATCAGTCAGCAGTGCCCTGGCAGCCAGGAGGGCCAACCATGTCCTGGGAGGCATCAGGCACAGCATTGCCAGGGGATTGTCCCACTCTCATCTGCACTGGGGTGGCCTCACCTTGAATATTGTGTGCAGTTTTAGGCACTGCAATACAAGAAAGATATTAAGCCATTAGAGAGTGTCCAAAGGAGGGCAACAAAGATGATGAAGGGCCTTGATGGAAAGCCATATGAGGAGCAGCTGAGGGCACTTGGTCTGTTCAGACTGGAGATGTCTTCTCTGTAAGGACCAGTGACAGAATCCAAGGGAATGGTCTGAAGTTGTGTCAGGGGAGGTTTAGGCTGGATATTAGAAAAAGATTCTTTACCCAGCTGGTGGTTGGGCACTAGAACAGACTCCCTGGGGAAGTGATTACAGCACCAAGCCTGACAGAGTTCAACATTTGTTGAGCATTTAGACAATTCTCTCAGGCACATGGTGTGACTCTTAGGGATGGTCCTTTGCAGGGCCAGGAGCTGGATTTGGTGATCCTTATGAAAAAAATCAGAGAAAGAATCAACTCCTAGAATACATTGCTTCCCTCTAAGTATATGAGGTGCTTCTCCTCTAAGTAGATGAGATTCTTTTTGGGAATCATATCTGTTGGTACAGAAAAATCAAAAGTGAGCAATTCAGATCTGTATAGACCCTGTGAGACTGAAGGCAGATGTCAACTGAGAAGCAGCAAGCCCACAGCTGCTGCTGTCCGGTAAAGAGAAATCACTCCCTACCTTAGCAACTCCCCAGAAGTTTCTCATGAGAACTCCTCAGGTTTCCCACAAGACACCAGAGATGTTCCTGAAAACAGTCAGGATTATTTCACCAAAACACTAGACTTGTGAGATATGGATTATAACCAATTGGGATTTGTAGTTAGATGATGTGAGGTTCAATTTAGCCAATTGAACGTAGCCTTAACCCCATATAAACCGTGTGCAGTGTGTAATAAATGGCATTCGCTTGATCACATTGGTCTGGTGCACGGTGTTCTTATTCCTCTGCTTATATATTGTTTATTTTACATATCCCCAAACATCACACCCCTGCAAGAATGCTCAGCAACACCTTAACTGAAGTGTGTACTACTTTCTAAAAGAGAGAGATGGCATATACTGCACTCCCATGCACAGTGAGGGGGCAAGGGGAGAAAGGAAGCAGAGGCAGATGTGTTTAAACATCCATTTCTCTGGCTGAGTGATCCCTTTGCTTTCCAAGTGAAATAGTATAAGGCCAAAACAACTACTGCTGTGGATTGACCTACCTGTTACAGCCAGGTCAATGATTATGTGCTGTGCTAAACTGTAAGAGTGATTAATTGTTTCCAAAGATACTCATCATCAGATTAAAATCAAATTTTTTACCTAGAGTGTTGTCAAAAACATGCTTGTTGCATTTAATGTATCTTTTTAGCCTTTTGAATTTAGGAATCTACTAATCTACTGTCTTTCCCCTCTTTCCATGATCCCTTTAAATTATACAAAGAAACAATATGAGCCCACATATCAGTACAAACTCAATATGAAACTGGTAATAATCAGATTCTCCATAACTGATGGAAGGTATGAAGAAACAATCTGATACTCTGTCACCTAGTAGTGATCTAAGAACTGCCAAAATCACAGAATCAGAGGCTGGCTGAGGTTGGAAGGACTTCTGGAGTTCATCTTGTCTTATCTCCCTGCTTAAGCAGGGCCACCAAGAGCTGATTGCCGAGGAATACATCCAGATGGCCCTTGAATATCTCCAAGGAAGGATACTCCACAACCTCTTTGAGCAAAGTACCTTACTATAAAATTGCACAGCCTCATTTGTTCCACCCTGAATGCATTTTGAAATTTTTATCTTATTTCACCTTGCACATATAATTCCCAGGATTCTACCTTTATAAAAATCATTTTTATTTGAGGAGGGGAAAAAAACCCACATTTTGATTAGCTTAAATATTATAATGGAGAAAAAAAGAGTATGGAAATCATGATTTTTTTTCCCTTAAAGACAAACTGAAGAGTCATAAAACAGGAACAAATCTGAGAGTAAGAAGTGTGCTGCACACATTCTACTAATAATGCCAAACTTTAAATCAGCCTGCAGCAAGCTAAGTATTAATTTCTAAACCATCCAACTATAACCATCTTCCAAAGGACACAGTTCACAATAGTATTCCAGGGGAAGAAGCCTATTATTGATGCATGAAAGCAATTTAACTTTGTTATGTGCGGGGCCAGGTAAACACTGCAAAGCAACATATAAAATCCTTAGCTGATAGTTACAAGCATAAATTTATTAAAGAAGAGATAACAGGTCAGAACAATTAAATAAGAATGTTTATGAAAATTTATTATGTGGTTAAGCAAATCAGACTTTATTTCTGGTATGTGGCCTAACAAAAATGATCTTTTGAAAGTGTATTGGTGAAATCTATGCTGTGAGGCATTATTCATACAGTAGAGTTTGAATAAGAGAAACACTTAATGGTTTGCAAAGTGTTTTCATACAGGTACTTCCAACTTTTGAGTATATAGATTCAGATTAAGTGTGGGGAGGGAGACTGTTTTTGAACATTATGAAAAAACCCCACAGGAATTCAGCAAACTTGACTAAGAAAAGAATTTACATATTTTTTTTAGATTTTATAAAGCATGGCTATACTTTTGAGAAAGCAAGAAGAACAAAAGCCTAAATCAGGAAGCAGCAAAACTTCCAATGAATGTTAATGGAATGGTAACAGATATTGATATTGGTAGTAATGGAGGAATTGCAACTAGTTCAAGATTTTCAAGGTAGGAAACACTAGATGAGATAAGGCAAGAAATACTAGATCAACCATGTCATTGTCTGGCAACAGATCAGTTCATGTAGAACAGAAATGAAAGTGTGTGCATAAGTTATTTCTGAACATATTCTGGAATAACATAACTCCTCAATTTCAAAGCCAGCTGATTTTATGTTGAAATAAAGACTGCATCATTACAGTTCAAAACTTAAGGTATACTCAAAATACTTAGATTAGCAGCAGTATAGATAGATAACGGGCAAGAACATTAGAAGAAGGAAACAACCAACAAAGCACCTCAGGGAAGTAAAATAACACATACTAGCATGGATAGGTTTAAAAATTATGCTGCTGTAACTATGTACAATCCTGCATAAACCAAAAAGATGCTATGCAACATGATCTTGCCTCTGTGACTGTGCCATCATTTTTCACACATTTTCATCTTTGTTAGTCTATTAATCTATAATATCAAGCAAAGGTTCCCTGGCTGCTCAACAAGAACTATATTTTTTATACTTTTTTTGAGAAATTCTTTTATTATTCCTTCTTTCAAGACATCCATTTTCCATTTAATCAAAAAAATATTTAGTAGTATACCTCTAATAATAACAACTGCTGTGCTTTTTCTTAATTTGTTTGTTTATTCTCTTCAAACAGGCAACAAGACAAAAAGATTACCATTTTCAGCTAGAGTTCTGAACCCAATCTGGTAGTTCTATTTTTATTGAACATTTTCTATGGAGGTCTACATTATGCACTTAATCCATAAGGTTAGTAGATGCCTGAGAATCTTGCTGAACCCTGAGTCTTCTCTTACAGATGTAGTATATTTCAAGATACACAGGGAACATGATGCAGCTGAGTTTCCCTTGACAGGCATATCTTAAGACATTGATTTGTCTTTGTTAAAGAATAAAAACAATCATTTCAGCTTCACATCTCACATTCAAACTGTGGATCAAAAAACAATATTCTGAGTCAAGTAAGGACTCCAAAAACCTTCATAAGAATGAGAATGTGTATAGGATATGGTCCTGCACTTCACAAGCAACTAAAATAAAGCAAACAAATGAGCAAAGAGTATAAACTGCTTAAGGGGGGATGAGGGGGTGTGTGTATTAGAAAAACAGAGCAAAACAAACAAGATAGTATAGTCTATTTCATAAAGTCAGACAAGATGGGTACATTGCTGCAGAAAAAGTAATTCATCACCTAAGTGCTAATAATCAAGTCACAACTGTACCACTATGTTCCAGAACATCCACTAATTGTACTGAGATATAAAACCCCCTGGGAAGCCTGGAATCATAAAAACAGCATGTGAACAGAATCAAAAACTACATTATAACAAAACAGGAAAAGGTCTTCTGGGGTTAAATAGATAACTTGTGCACAGACCTCAGATGATAAATAACCAAGGTTATAATAAACCTGAGTCACAGATTTAACCGGCACCTTTTCTTAGACAATAAAAGAGAGTTAAGCAAAAATAAACAACTCTTTACCCAAAAGTCACAACATTTTCTGGACATGAGATAGAGTGAAGAGCTTGCAAAAAATACTACAATGAAAAAGATTCTATCCAGTCTGAAGTCAAAAGTAGCATAAAAGATTAGATTCAAAAGGAAGAAAAAGTATTACTCCAATCTATTATGTGGTTCTATTGTAGGTGAATGCTAAATTTAATATTAGACTAACACAAATTCACTGTCATTATATTATTTTCATTCAGTAATAAAGAAAAAGAGTGTTCTTTACTAGCTCCTGGGGCCAAAGTAAAACTGGAAGCCCTTTATTCAGACTTTATGCAATTCAACTCACACTGTAAAGAAAACATTAGTAGGCTATGTCATCTGCAAAGATTGATATAAATAGGTAGTGGAGGTAAGAGAGAAGCTAGAGATGTATAACTAGTTTTCTAGAGAACTTTCCTATGACATGAGAATCATTTGTTGAAAATGTGCTCATCCACCTCCTGTTGAGACTCTTTTACTGCAGTACTTTCTTCTGACCTTTATGATTTGCATGTGCTAACACTGCTCTTGGTAGACCCAGTATACACACACTTATGCCCAGGGTATTATAAGATCCCTATTCAGACTATTTGGGAACTATCAAAACTTTATAATCATCTCTCTCATCTATCAATTACTAAAATCTGCTTTTATTACAAAGGTTTTTAGGAGTATATCGAAGCACCAATATAGGTGGTATTACTTATAGGATTGTAAGTAAAATAGCAACAACTGAAAGGAGAAATACTAACAACATAATTTATATTTTACATAAGGTATATTTATAAATTAAATGCATTTATTTTAGTTATTTTTAGTATATCTGCTATTATACCACCACCTAATGGTAAAAGATAATTAATATAGTCCAAAAGTAGATAAAGATGCTCCACAATCCCTGCAATTCAAGCATTTGCAACTAGTAAAAGCTTTTTCTCTGTTTTTACAGGTCTCTTACTTCTCCTGCTCTTAGACACATTTTGTACCAGCTACTAAGAATAAAACTAGCTCTGTCCTGGATGAAGCCACGACAAAGGAAGACATTTTTCATGACGAGTGTGGTGAAACACTGGAAAAGGTTGGCCAGAGAGGATGTAGATGCACCATCCCCAGAAACATTTCATGTCAGGTTGGATAGGGTCTGAGTAACTTGATCTAGTTGAAGATGTCTCTGGTCATTGAAGAGGGGTTGGCCTTGATGACCTTTAATTGTCCCTTCCAATCCAAACTATTCTGTATTTCTAAGATCATATGATGACAACTTTGAAGAAAAAGAAATTAAATCACTGCAGACATAGAGCAATTTTTATTTTGCCTGAACAAATAAACAAAAATAAACTTTCAAAGCCTACACAAGGATGAAAGAATTTGTTTACTGAAACATTTTCCTTCATAACATAAACTGCAGATATGTTTAACCTCAGCTACACAGAACATAGATGAATTAATTCTGCTGCAAATTAGATTTCTATAAAAATTTTTGATTGTGTTCATTATTATACACATATTTTTGAAGGTTGCAATAGCAATAAAAATAAGGCACATAACTGATATTTTAGTCTAATTTTAAACTCCATTTTTAAATTTAGTCATTAATCAGTATGAAAATTAAGCTTTCAAAAGAAAAGCTTCCATTTTGTATGTCCTAAAGCTCAAATATGGGATCAATTTGTCAATTCAAGCAATCACTGCATAAAACATGCATCTCTTTTTATCCATTTTAGTACAGGGGGAAATATACAACTGATACTAACCACTTTCAAAAGCTAAGCAGTAAACTGAATACACTTGTCCATGTTTCTCCCCCACTCTGTCTTGGTATTTGAAGCAAGCAACTGACCACTGAAATTCTAACTCAAGTTCAAAATAAATATTCCAGACCACACAAATAATATATTAATTATATAAAATACATTTCACTAATATCTGCATAGTGCTATAACTGAGCTATAAATTCACTTTTAAAATATTAATAATAAAATATAGGAAAATGCTAATCAAATGATACAGAATATCAGTATTGCACTGTATCATAATTTTAAAGAAAAGGGATACTTACATGAATAATTACAGTCAACTTAAAAGGAGCTGACAACTCAAAAAATAATTCACCTGCCTTTCAGCCTGAATTTCTCCTGTGTCCCACGTAATTCTAAACATGGCAGGAACTAAAATCTGTACCCTTAAATGTTTTCTCTGTTTCATGACCTCTGTTTTAAATCTGAAACATATATCATAGAGTTGGTTGTTCTTCCTGTGTACCATTGCCTTCAAAATTTGAAGGGAGTACTCTGTCTTACTGTATTGATGTCTGTAGAAGATGCTTTGTTAAGATGTTTCTGCTGTATCTCTTGGCTGGAAAACCGAGTGTGCACCTGGCTATAAGCATTTTCTTTGCTGCTGTGCAATAATGCCCTTGTTTGACGAATTAAGCATCCTGACATTTTTAAAGCACCGTGATGTTTTATTCCACGAGTACAGTATTTAGAATGAACATCAACGGTTACTAGTAAAAGCTTGAGGTTTATGACCACTTTTGTTGAATTTACCTTTCAATTCACTTAAGGTAAATGAGTTGGAATTAACAGGTCAGTCCTTGTAAAAGTGAACAGGAAGGCTGACAAAGTAATTCCCTGATAATCACAGCAAATTCGTCCTGAAGTCCACTGACATGGAAATATTCTCAGACATCAAGCCTGAGGAGTAGGCATAATCCCTTCTTGTAAAATATTAATATTAATTGGGAAATCTTAACTAAAAAGTTCCCTTTTTCTTGTTCCTTTCTAGTTTTCTTCTGGTTTAAGAACACTGCCAAAAATTATGTGCATATGCACAGCATATATGAACATTAGTCATATTTTGAAAATATATCCTCAAGTAGAAAGTCTACCCACATCTTGCTTTGGAGCTGTATGTGGAAAAGAGCAGATTCACACCAATAAAATCTAACATTTTATTTTTAAAGATATAACTTCTCACAATTACATGAAATCAAAATGTTGCCCATTAGACATAACTTCTGCTGAGAGAAGCCTAAAAGTCTGATGTGGGGAAAACAGGCCAAAAGCATCAAACACTAAGACACTAGGCACTCAATTGACATTATAAAAATAACCCACACCTGTATGGGTTATACTTCAGTCCTCTCACAGTCCAAGCTAACTGCTATTCTTTAGTTCTCCGTTTGCAACTTTGAGTCAGATGAACTTGTAAAACAGGCTTGAGCTCAGTTAAGTTTTCCCTCAGCCAACATGCAATTTTTTAAAGATGCAAAGTTTAACAATCAGTAGGTCCAGGCAGCAATTGCTTAAGTAGGAAGACAACCCTGCAGGTCATACAGTCCGACGCAGCTGCTCAGAGCACAGTCACCTACTGCAGGTTGTTCAGAGCCACGTCCAATCAGGTTTTGAATATCTCCATGGATGAAGACTCCACAATTTTTGATTAAACTTCCAGTGTTTGATCACTTTCACAATAACAGTTTCTTGTGTTTCAGTAGGTTTTCCTGTTTTTCTAGTTAATGCCCACTGTCTCTGTCCTTTCATAGGATACCACTGAGAAGAGTCTGAGTCTGTCATCTTCACTCCATCTAATCAAGTACTCACACTTTGCTAAGGTACTCCCTGAGCCCTCTTTTCTCCAGGCTAAGCCATTCAAGCTCTGTCAACCTCTCATCACATGACAGATACTCCCAACCTGCTAATTGTCTCTGCTGTCCTTTTCTGCTCTCACTTCAGTACATACAGATCTCCCTGTAATGAGGAGCACAGACCTGGACACGACATTCCAGACCTGCCTCATCAGTGCTGAGCAGAAGGAAGGATCACCTCCCTCAGCCCATGCACAATGTTCTGCCTAAAGGTAAGCGGGCTTATGGCTGCCTTTGCCACAAGGAGGGCATGTCACTGGTTTATGTTCAGCTTGTCTACCAGGACTCCCAAGTTCTTTTCTGCAGAGCTACTTTCCAGCTGGTCAGTATTCAACCTGTCCTGGTGCATGGGGTTCATCTTCCCCAGCTACAGGACTTGTCATTAAACATCACTGGACTTCATGAGATTCCTGTTGGCTCATTTCTCCAGCCTATTTACATGTATGTGAATGGCTACACAACTATCGGGCACATTACTTGAATGACATGTAGCTGAAGTTTTGGGACAAAACTTTCAATTCTGTGGAGAATGCAACTCAGTGAATTCAAATGCATGAAAACTGGATGGAGTTTCCCACTCCTTAAGTTGCCAATTACAAATGGCAAATTCCAATACTAACTTAGAGCTTCCATCCACTCCCAAACAACAAAAACCCAACATATCCCTGATCAATATGGACTATAACCATGTCTTGAGTTACCATGATTTTATGATATAGTTGACAATGATAATAATTGATGATGGTATTACTTTGACTTCAGACTTTTATTATGCTGTCTATAAATTGTAGAATTCAGTGAATTACCTCAGAATGAAAGTCTATATTTACTCTAATTTCCAGAAGAAGAGCAATTTTCATCTCCATGACCAAGATACAGTCTGAAATAAAATTTAAAAAACCCTTACCAATCTACATATACATATACACTTTCCAAAGAAGTTTCACATATCACCATAAAAATGTAGAATATCAGGAACTTCAAAGGATAACCAAATAAGAGATCCTGCCATGGCTTATGCAGCTCTAAATTCTGAAAAATATTTAATCACCTGTCTATGTATTCAACACAGTTTTTGCAATGACCCAAGACCTAATTCAGCTCGCCTAATCTACAATTCTGTGATTTAAAGCAGCCACTGAAACTCTCATCTTCCATCTCCAAATAAGTACTCTAAGTACTCCAATCACCTACATATGGACAACAGAGCTTGATAGAGAGGGGAAACTGGAAGTCCCCAAAAGTAATTCACATGCTCTGACAATTTGACTATGAAAAAAGAGAAGAATTTATCTTGTTCTCCTCTATCCATGTATTGAAAGATAGGGCAAGAGTGCTTAATTCAAGGTGGTAAATCGTCTAGTAGATGAACTGTGTCACTTCAGTTACTGCCTACCAACAAACTCAGAGGAATTTCACTCAAATGCTGCCTTTCTGTGAGTTTTTCTCTTCAGGAGGCAACTGCAGGGAGAGAGGCATAAATAGCTCAGACACAATCAAAAGTATGCTTCACAGACATCAGACTCTCAAACAAGATTTTAGGTGGTATGACACACTTGTGTAGATCCATTCCTGGATGATCACTCATATTGATACCCAAACATCTCTTAAAATTATACCTTGATAAAGCCAAATCAAGATAAGGTAATTTGTAAGGCATCTTCAATATCAAACTGATAAGAGCAAAAGATAAAAGCACTGAACAGTCAAATTTTTTCATCAGCTGGATTTCATCCCTGAAACTACTTTGGAAACTAAAGGTCAGTATGTCATTGTTGTGTGAAAGACTTCCTGAAGAAATAGAAGATTTAAGAGAACAGTGGTGAAAGCAGTAAGAAAAATAAAATGTTTCATCAACAGAAAATGAAGACACATAAAATACAACAACAGTTAAATAGGATGGGAAAGATAAAACACAGATGGCTTTTTGTTTCATTACAAACACAAGAAAAAAACAGAGAATAGTGTGCAAAAATGTGGCTAATATGGACAGTTTTAGAATCAAGGGGTGAAAATGGCTAGTCTTTGAGGAACAGGACCATCTAATGTAGTCTGTAGAACAACAAACTGCACTATTACAGGTATTGGTTTATGTTCTCACCCATAATGCATTTTGTACCCAGCAATTACTTTCTATAAAGTATAGTGGGAGTTGGGTTTATAGGGAATTTTTGATTGGTATTATATTGTGCAAGAGATGACAAAGTTCTTATGTTTTTAAAATAAACTTATTGTCAAGGTTAGTAACTAGTACTCTGCATTGGAGCCAATTCATCAAGTCTGTAAATGATCATAGGAACAAAAATCGCCCCATCTATTATCCCATCCCCCCCCCCAAATTCAGTCAACACAGACTCTCTAGATACGTAAGCAGTACATATTTGAAACAAAAATCTCTCTTCTAAAAGCTGTACAAGTATATTTTTAATATGTCTATTTTCCCTTGTCACAACCATGGCGGGGGGGGGGGGGGGGGGGGAGGCAAGACACATCAAACTCATCCTTTCCATAGCTTCCACTTTCAAAAGAGAAAAAGTCTTACTAAACTTCCAAACACAAAGGAATACCGATTACCCTCCCATGAAACGTGCCTATTGTTTGCTCTTACTATCCATTGAACATTCATTACTAACGAAGGACTTGTTCTTTGCCAGACAACTTCTTTATTAAAACTAGCAATGGTTTTATCATGCTTACAGCAGAATAGTAGAGATACAATCCTTCTTTGTCGTGTCAAAAGCAGACAAATAATCAATCGTGTTGCAATTAACAGGGAAATACTATTATCATTAGCAAGCTTTCTGGTCTTTTATTTCAGAAAGTAGATGGAAACCACACAGGAGAAAAATATTAATAGGACAATAACTCTACAAGTCAAGGCTCAGATATTTACCCCAATATCCCAAAGTATGAATATCTATAAAGCTGACAGATCCAATATCCCATATGGGAGGAGTTCTGATGATCAGGAAAACTGGTGGATTTGTGACAGACTCATTGATCATTCTCAAAGAACAACTCTTAAACAATCCAGAAGCGCCATTTTGTGTATAGTATATATCACAACTACTGCTGGAGGAGATAAATTGGCAGATTCATTAGTCAAAAATTTTCATGTACTTTTGACATGCCTGAGTAGGACAGAGCAACACTGTGCAACAAATAGGGCTTACAGAACCTATACATTTTGGTGAAATCTATTGCATATAAATCCTCTTAGAGGCACTGTTGCCCAATATTTTTTGTGCTACTTCTTTCCTGCCTAATGAAATTGTTTCAGTATCTTTGAACACATTGGCCTTACAGGTACCTTGGAATATCTTCTGTATAAGAGTGTCAATATATAGGAACACTCTGGAAAGAAATGTTACTTCCAGTGGTGATTTGTAGAGGTGTTTTTTGCTTTTTATTTTCTTTTGGTCTTTTTGATGTGTAGGAAGGAAATTTACCCTTGCACCATTAAACACGGAGACCAAACCAGTATCAAAGTTTTACCCAGAGAGATATCTGTATTAATTCACAAAGAAAAGCAATTTCCAAAGAGCAAATATTTAGTATCCTCTAAAGAAACCAGGTTTACCAGCAACATCCCAAACTGGCTATCTCAAAAGTAAAACTTCCCAAGACATTAGCCATTTCTCAAAAATTTGTTTGTGATCTTCTGTTAGTAGGCAAAAATCTTGTAGTTAAACTTTGATGGTTACTAGCTGCATTTCTGGAAACAGTTCAACAAAGATCTAATTCTGTTTCCAAACCCCAAAATAATATTTTCTGTGACTAGCTTTGAATTCAAAATTGTATATCTGTTAATGGGCCTCTGGAAAAGAACAAATTCAGGGGGAAAAAAAAAACCAAACCCCAAACCAAACCCCAAACAAAACAGTGCTTACTCAGCAATTCCTATTTTCACAGCTTTTGAGTTCCATTCTAAAGCAATATGGAAAGGGGAAGAAAGACTTACAAGTTCTTTGCCACTCCATTAATTTAGATCACAACTGCTAAATGTACAATTCTTCAAACCACACATTGTAGCACACCCAAAATTTTAGCACAATAAAGCTAAATTAGTTAGTTGAGAAAGAAAGAGAAAAGCATTCTGAAAGAGTTGATGATTTTATCACATAGGGAGCACTCACATTTGTTTTGACTTTAAGGAATAAAGTATTAAAGATTTCTGGATTTTTATAAATTGCAGCATAGGCTTCCAATTTAAAAGGAATTTAAGAGGAAGAAAAGAAAGAGATAACCTCTGATATTTCCATGTCCGCCATTTCCCTATATGTATGAAAATAGATAGCATACCATATACAATCTGATATATCATACCAATTGCTTGTATCCTTGCATGTAATATCTGAGCTGCATTGGAAATTTTTATTTGTACTGGCATTTTCAGAAATATTATCTTCACTAGCCTGTGTGTGTAGATCTCAGTACACGAAAGTATACCATGGAAAAACGAAACACAGAAACATGAGCTACCTTGCACATAAAAGTCTACATAGCCAATACCTAGAAGCTCACAAAGCTACAGTGCAACACTGAAGCTAGTGAAAAAATATAATATTCTTTCATTTGTGTTTCAGTAGGAGGGAATCACAATACTGACAGAGCCTAACCCTTGCAAAGTGTTAAAATCTGTAGATCTTTAGCAGCAGCATTTAATTCTCAGCTTCTTAAAGAAGTCAGAGATTAAAGTTTCAGTAATATCCTTTGAATTTCTTATCAGCTAATTCAGTGGCTGACTGACTGTTGTCTGCTAATTTTTCACGAAGTCATTCTTATTCACCTATGTTATACATTGCATAGGGGGCTGAGATGTTTAATGTGGAACTGTGAATTCAGTGACAAATCCTCTAAAAGGCTTACACAACACAGTCGTTTTCTAGTTTCAGTCCAAAATTGTTCAAAATCTTTCCAAATACATAGTATCTCCTCTTTCCTCTCCACCTTTATCATTCCTAAAGTGCAATGTTTGTTTTCAGGACAGAGACTAAAGTTGCAGAGATTTCAAAGTACAGGAATTTTCACTTGTGCTTCCTTCTGATAACTTCACTTTTACCAATAAAAAGATCAATAGGTTTAAACCACATGGTGATCCCAGGACTGGCAGCTGTAATGAATGTTCAAATATATGCAACACATGGCTTAATTTGACCCTGAAGGTATCACGGCTGCATTTGCACTATGCTGAATATGACCTAATCATCCTGGCAACATGAGATCAGCTTGATGTCATTGATTCTGCAGCAGAGTTCTCTACAAACCAGTTAATCCACTCAAAATTAACAAAGAACTGACTGTTTAGGGAATAGATTAAAAACCTGTGTGCTGATCTTCTATGACTGGAACTGAACTGTGAGATTCTTTTGGTAAACTACACACAAATATGTGTATTTATTGAAAGATACAGTAGAAACTAAGTTAATGTGTGAAATTACAGCAGTTTTAAGTTTACTACAGAGATTTTGACAATGGCAAGAGCACAGATGATTTTCTTTTCTGCTGGAAAAGCCTTTTTAACAATAAAGAAAAAATGGATTTTATCATTTTAGACAATATTTAATTAAGGACTTGAATGGGTCTGTCTACAATCTTTTGTGCTTCTGCATTGCTACATAAAGGAAAGAAAAAAGACTGTTTCCTAGGCTTCTTATTTGTGTGCTATTCTAATACTGCTCACACAAGCAATTTGTTTTAAGAGACATGCTATTTGTAGCTTGACTACCACATTACAGTTGTGTGAAGAAAATTGCAACACACAAACCTCCTTAACCTCTATTAGTCTTTAGCTGTGTGGAATGCATTTTAACCTGTCAGATCTTGTGTTCCACTGCTCTAAGATCAAGCCATATGTAATATTCATCAGTTTAAATAATGTCGGAGACAAACACTATTCACAGCAACTTTCTCAAAGACTGAAACAAGTAGCTGGTGTTGAATATTATAATACCATTTGTTATCTACCTCAGCAATAGAGAGAGTTCATTATTGGACAAATTAGTTTCTAAGTTATTGATGCTGAGCCATAAATAACTGGAACCAGCAGAAGTGTTCCTAAGCATTTTTCTGCTGTGCTTTTACATATGGCAACTGCTTTGAAAACTACGTATTTCAGGAAACATTTTTTATATATATATGTGTTGCTATTGCATTTACTGCAAGCTATATAATACAAAGTTGATCTTGTAAATGAAACTGAGGAAACATTACATTCTTTAGCATCTCAAAAGTTTGTAATGACAACTCACATTTTATTAAGCTAGTAGTTCTGCTAACACCATTACTTTGATCAAACAGCATAAAGTCACTGTAGGCAGGTTCAGCACATGCTGCAGTATGTTATCAGGTAGTTAAATTAAAAATGGTAAAACATCAGAATAAGATGCATAGTTTTAATTCATTAAAAAACACAAACAAGAAAAACTCCATTACAACAAAATTAAAGCACCCCAATCCCCCAAAAAACCCAAAACAAACCAAAACCCACCCTAAAAATAGCCTTAAATGAACTAACAATGGTATTTTGTCTAGAACTACAAGTAGAAAACAAACGGTATCTTGCCTTGGTAGATGACGAGTTCCTGATACAACAGTGCAGAGATTTCTCCACTGACACATCAGCTGTTTTTCCTTTGATTAGGTAAGAAGTCCTGTCCCTAATAAATTCATATATGCTCTGCTGATCTAGAAGCTTTATACACGAGGTGAGTGCAAATTCCTCTGGAACTATTGTCCCAGCTAATGAATGCTGTTATACCTCAGTGGAGCAGGTCCTCAGTTTATTAGGGGTTAGGGTGAGGATGTAGGAAAGAAGCAAACAAGCCATGGTAGGTAGAATAAGCCTGAGACACAAGAAGTAAAAAATTCTAAAATGTTAAAACAGTTTTTAAATCACTGTAAGAAGAAAAACTTGTGTGACTACCTGTGTAATCTCTCATGTCAAAATCAAATACACTCATGACAAAACCTACAGAAGCTGCTAAAAACCATATTCTAAATCAGTTCTAATTTTTTATAACAGCAGTCTGCCTAGAAGATGCTTTTTAACCTCTATTATGCTTTCACTGCCAAATATCTAAGAAATTGAATTGTCACAATTAACTAAATTAAAACTTAGTAGCTATCTGATGACACTGATCCTACTTTTCTTACTTAGTTCTTATTAAATATTTAGCATCTGCTTCTGAAATTTTACACTGCAATGACTGCCATTTTTTCTGAACCTCTCACTGTTTTCTACTGTGCATGAGGTTGGAAGGAAGCAGTAAAGGCTAGTATTTCTTTTGCTAGCTATACAATTTTTTTCAATTCTTTCAGAGGTACAATACTCTATTCTGGGAACAGAATACAGCCTTTATGACCCATACGGGTTATATATCTCACCTCATTCTGCATATAAAGTGCAGGGATACACTGAGAGGATCAAAGGCTCTCCACAACTGGAAATCAGTTTGTGTAAAATACAAAATATGTTCTCATCACTATGAAAAAGTGGTTTTATTATAAATAACTCCTAATTTCTTCCAGTTATATTTGAAATACTACATGTTCTAGAATTGCTACATCTCACTTCAGTCACAGCAGTGATGAAGAAAGGTGTTTCGAAGGGCTATAACCACACTGTAGAAGTCAGGTGGAGATTAAATAGACTTCTTCCAATTGTAATTCTGGTAAAATGTGAACCAAAACAAATTAAATCCACACACAATTCTTCACCTTTGAATCTAGCCACTTAGGCAATAAGGTATGGACCATTCCTTTGCATTTAGACTATTAGCATATGTAACTTTCAAGATAGGCTTCTATTTTTAGTCTTTAATGTATTGAAGGTGGATTTATTTTACTGAGTATTTTTCTCAAGATTATAAACTTAGTACTAGTTAGCTATATTTAATCCCATTTTGCAGGGTCCATTGACATTAAATATTTACATTGCTCTTCTGAACATTCAAGATCGTAATGAGCACCTTCATGTTTTCCCTGACAACTCTCACTGTCTTACATCATACAGTTCAAAAGTAGTAGCAAAGGTTAGTGTTTCCCCATCACATGGAAAATTCTACTCATATCAAATACGCTGATGCAGTTTCATATAATTAGGTCTCAAGTGAATTTAAAACACAAACAAAATTCCCAAACTAAAACAAAGTAACAGAACGACAGATGAAACAAGAAATATTTCTTCCCAATTTTAAAATGTGTATCATGATTCTTACTTCAAAGCAGTTTCAAATTTGATCATTTCACTATAGTCAATATGAAGGAAGAGCTAGGCCTAAGAACCCCCTTTACTCTCTGGAGTTGATACCCTGTGGTAGAGTCAGTTTCAGAGAAAGAGGTTTCTACATTCCCCAGGTAGGTGAGAGGTGAGCAGATGTGAAGCACACTGATTGAGAAATGCCACCCCTCACACTATGTACAGCTTTCCTTCTCAAAAAATGTTATTTCAGGCTGCACTTAGATTTTTTTTTAATTTTCTTCCTGAACCAGAGAGTTAGAGGTGATTTGCACAGATGTAGACCAAGAAATAGAATGCAGCTGAAGATATGACCTTAAACAAAGCTGGTTGAAGCTTTCAAAACCCAGTGAAAAAGAGCCCCAAAACAAGCATAACTGCAATTTCAGAACAAATATCACAGACAAATAATAGAACTCATCAGTATATGAAAATTTTGTGTGTGGGAAGAGGCAAAAGGTAGCCTATGATGCAGAGGGTTCTGCTTTAATTTTTGTTTTGTTGCAGTAGGGCAGTAAAACATGTGCAAACAAATACACATTCCAGATGGCTAAGGCAAGCATTCTGATTCCTAATAGATTCAAGACATTGTTTAGTACCAACTTCACTCTTGTGGAAGCAGAATTATCCCTGCAATACTGCCAAGGTCAATGAAAGCATAAGTTGCCTGTTGTGCAAGTATCATTGAACAATCAGAATGGCCCGGGAGATGCATTCTTGATAAGTGTCCCTGTCCACATTAAGCCACCTCTGTTGATAAATTGTACTTCTGTAGACATTAGAAGGACCTTAACTAAAGCACAATTACATGGAAATTGAGCAATGATCAAGCATAACTAATTCATAAAGAGATGACATATACATCATGGGTTTTTTTGTCAAATCTTGCCATCTGTTGCATATGTCGTAAATAAAAAAAATTAAAGCAGGATCTGATTTTTCCCCTACAGTGATCAATCTCTTCTGGATTCTTTTATCTCCTTTCAGATTGTGATACACAGAAGTTCATTGACTTGAGCCCATTTTACAAGTTTCTCACAGCCAAGAAACAATGAAAAAAAAATATTATCATCTGAAAGGATGCCAAGGATTTGAATACAATTTTTAAAAAAAGAAAATTCCTCTTTTTTTTTTTTCAAATCTGTTTCAAACCACACTACATTAAGATACAAGTAAATTATAAAACTCTTAGTAGCATTCGTTTTATTTGGTAGCAGAAAGAAGAAGTGAGCAGTCAAACACAAAAAGAGAAGTTAGTTATTAAGTCTCCCATATTCCAAGAGACAAAAAAAGTACAGTGATATCTCTACAACATTTTTTCTTTTTTTTTTTTTTTTAAATCCCTGACAGTAAGGTGTCACATTAGGCTAATCTAACAATACACACCAAATCTTTTTACAACATTACACAAAATGAAATGCAATAAGCATGTTGCCATGGTTTTCCTGTAGTTTGGAATTACTTCAAAATTCTTTGCTAAACACATAAATATTTATAAAATATTTGTTCATATATGCATACATATGTATGTGTATACACACATAAATACATACACATATACAGTAAAAGTAACTATTATGAATGCAGGCGGCGTTATGTAGCAGACAAGCAGGCAGATGTGTCTTTTACCCTTTCCTTCCAGAAGATGCCTAGTAAAAACAAACCAGATAAGGGAAAAGCACAAGACAAAATATTATTAACTTTTATATGGGACTGATGGGCTGGAGTTTTAAGCTGAGCGTTAAGGAATGAGATACTGAGGTTGCCATATATCTGTCTTTGTCTGTACAATCTCATTATTACATAGCTAAAGAGCAAATAGAATTAGAAATAATTACAAAGGGAGAAAGAATATTATTATGCCAATGAGTATTTGAGTGGCATCCTCACCATTCACAGCTTTGCATCTGCTACACTGGGCTAGGTGAGTCAGTACAATAGTTTTTAAGTCTTATAGACTGGCATCGCTACTAAGCAAGCCTATCTGTTTAAAGAAGCAGATTGTATGCACAGCCTCTGATTTTTGGTGTCTACTTCTCCAGTAACTGATCAGTGAAAAGCTGCAAACAAAACCATCTGCTGGTGTCAATACTTTTCCCAAACCAGGTAATCACTTTCTTTGCGTTAATTTCTGCTCATTTCCTTCCAAAATAATTTTTCAAGAGAAAAAGGGTGGTTAAGTTGGGAAGCTCAGTAAGTTTTGGCTTCAAACTTCCTTTACAAACAGCAAAAATTTGTTTTAAGCAGGGTAATCTACCATGACATTTTCATTTACAACTAGCTAAACAAGCTATTAAGTGTTAAAGTTTTATAGGCCTTGTTTTCACAAGGAGCTTAAAGCCAGGCTCAGTCTCTTCAGCTTTGTTTTAAAACAGGCACACTGTAGCCTGAAATGACTTGTGGTTCTAGTTAATTTTAACAGATTGATTTATGACATATTATAATGCAGCTGCACTCCTATTAAGTCAGAATGGGATTTTCAATCATGCGAATCCATTTATATTGATCAACTTTAGTTTCTGAAAGAAAACGCCTTCCTCTAGGAGTAAAAGAGATCTTTATATATGAGTGCACACTCAAAGTCAACTTTAAAGAAAACTGGGTATTTTTAACACCATATCTTAACAATAACATAAGCAAGGTCTCCCAGCAAACTCTTAAAGTCTGCTATCACACTGACATGCCACAAAATTTGGAAAACAGTTTGCTCTTCAAGCTTTTTTAGTCAGTACCTGCTGTAGCCTTAGTCAACAGGTGAGTAGGAACAAACCACACAGCATGATGATACATTTATGCCAAGTGCCCTGACAGCACAAGCGATTACATGCCGTTGTTTATATACACATATTTATACATTCAAAGGTATCTGAATAAAGGCTTTTTCAGACAGGAAAGTATCTAGTTGAACTGCTGTTCTGAGACAGTGGGCAAAACCACAAATACATCCACCCTATTTCAGTCCCCAGTGTTGACATAAGAATTTGTAGGTAAACATTACTTCACTTATCACCTTCTAATATCCAAATGTTATCTTTCTACTAGATCAGCAATGACTTAAAATGAAAAAAACCCTGTAGCTCTTAGTAAAGGGAAAATGTAGTACTTTCTGTTCAAAGAAAACAGAATATTGCTATAACATCTCCATAAGGATTAATATGTGTGTGCAATACATATTTCACTTCATAGCATTTTTGTTGTGCCAGCAAAGCTGCCCCTAAAATATATTTTACTAAGAAATACCTTCAAGGCATAGGGTTCCTTGTGGTATAATTCATACACTTCAAAAGAATTACATACAAGATGGATGTGGTCCACAGTATGTGCCACTGGCATTGTTTACCTCCAGGGGGAATTGAATTCCCTGAACTCTGAAGAGCAACATAGCAGCAATGCAACATATGTGAAATCAGGTCATTTGGCCTCTACCTGTACTTGAAATGATAATTCATTAGGAAACGATTTTTTTAAAAAAACATAAAGTTACTAGATGCACAAATTACTCTTATTTTCTGTGCTAATTAAAAAAGAATATTGGTATCTTTGAGAAACAAGAACAACAAAAAATCACTTCATTCTGTCCTACTGTTTTATCCTTTCAGGTCTTATATTTTCCTGTTTAATGTTTTTAAAGACATCTCAGTGTGTGAAAATACATCAAAATATACTATAATGTTAATATTAGTTATTTTTATTGATTTTAAAAATAAATATATGCTTTCATATATTCTTCCTAAACAGCCTATTATATCTATTTTTCTCAGAAGAGAGCAGAAGTTACACATTAGCAGAACCACATTATGGCTGTGGTAATTTTCCAAGAATCAGGAAAACCATAACTTTTAAAATACATGCTGATAGTTCTTGCTAGTGTTACTTTTTTTTTTAATTACAAAGACATTTCTAAACTCAGGAGTTCATCAAAAATGAGGCTGCATCAAGAATTTAATACAATTCTCACTTCTATTTTTAAATTAATGGAAAAACTAATTTCTTTTAGCTCTCATGTTCACATTCTAGTAATGAAACACTTGACTGAGACACTCTGAAAACAGAATACAGTATGTCTAGAAACAACTTAATAGTTTGCCTCTGTAAATTAAGTAGGTGTAGTTGCCAGGGATTCATTCCTTCTCCTACTATGAGGCTCATCGCTTGATGAGAAAATCACACAAATACCAGCTCCAGGGAGAGGGAGGAGACAGTATTTTTCAGATATATTAACCCATCTGAAAACAGACAGTATTAGACTATCACAATTGTAACATAGAATTTCCCCCTGAAACAAACTGAAGATAATAAATAAGAACTGTTTCAAGCAGAAGCAAAGGATAATGAATGGACAGGAATTTGTTTGGGTTCCTAACAAACTTTTTCAAAGGGGATGGGAGGCAAAGAAGAGTGGCAGGCTTGTAACTGTTCTACTGGGAACACGGGGAGAGTAAAATTTTTTAGAACAGGAAAAAAAAACAATAAAAAGTTTATTTGTGCAACAGAAGCATCTGGACCTTTAACAAAAATTGAGTAGGTCAGATTGTATGAAGTCTATATGAACCAGGTTCTTGGACTTGTCTGTTTTGTAATTATTTATTTCCCCCAAGGGTAGGTTGTTGGGGTTTTTTAATTATTTTTTTTCCCTTTCAATCAATTTATAGTCTTCACATCTTCCTTTAATGACTTTCAAGAAATCAATGTCTAAGGTTTAAAATTAGTATGAGTTGGATGCACAAAGGACTATTAGATCATATCTAAACTACTCTCATTTATCTCCTCTTCCAGCTCTAACCTGTGAATTAGAAGGGTGATAGAAAACAAACAAACAAAAAAACTAATTTGGTTTTAAATATGACTCTCCATATATGACTGGCCAACAGAAGTCGAGGTATTCATTTTCCTGGCTGTAACACATGCAGGAGCGGAGTGGGGGCTGCAAATCCAAGCTGTTCAGGTTGTCCTCTGAGCACAGGGATGTTGTTTCCAAAGATAGATAATTGTGTAATCAAAACAATAAGAACTAGAGGGGTGGTTTTATTTGTTTGCTTTTCAAGGAGCCAGAATTCTCTCACTGATGCCTAGCATAGGTACATGAGGCTTTCAGCCCATACACTGTTACGAACAGCACTGTGCAAACCTTTCACTCAGACTGTAATCCTCACTTGGAGTCTTCTGCTTTAAAGAAACAGTGTACGACACATGTCAACTCTCCTTGGAGAAACAAGAACGAGGACGAGCGATGAATAGCTTTAGACCAGAACCATCACCTCCAAAGTGACTGTGGCTTGCAATTATTGTGAAAAGCATGATCTAGAAAGGGTGCTATGATGTTAGCCATGCCAATACTTCTGAGCTAGCTCTCTATGACAGCTTCAGTCACTCCTCTGAGCACTCCAACATAGCATGAACAATCCAGACACACATTAAAACAACAGAACCAGAGTGCCTCACAGAAGCAGAAAACCAATAGTGCTGAATGACTTATTCTTCAACAGTAATTGCAAAATCATTTTAAAATGAGATGAAAGTCGCTGCAGCTATTCTTGAGTTTCTCTGATTCTCTTTATTCAATTCCTGTGGTTACCCAGGAAGCATTAGAGTAACAATAGACATATGGAATGAAGTCATTGAGGTTTCTTCAGATTCTATGGGAGGTGAAAACATCTAACTAAATATGTTTAGCAGATGTGGCTGGTACAGTGTCCCTTTATCTGAATATAACTTCTTAAATCTCAGGAAAAAGAATAAAAGGTAGCCCCAAGGACATGGTATGAAACTTATTGAAATACATACATGTACAGAATTATCAGAATGCCTTTCAGTCAAAGTACAGTCCCAAACATGTCTGACCAGACTCTAACCATCCTCACTACTTCACGAAAACTATTTTTTGGAAGTACTTTACTGTTCATACAAACAAAGCTTATTTACAAAAATATATGGAGGGCGCACCAAATATTTACACTGTGTAAAACAAATTCCTCTGGGTGACAGTTGTCGTCAGTGAACTACAATAGCTAATCTGCTGTGAACATTGTTTATGCCTCAGTGGATCACAAGCTGACTACAGCTAGTCCTCCAGTAGAACTTGATAGGAACAGAAGAGCAGCTGCTACCAGGGTAAAAAAGCATTCCTTAAATGTACAAAAAGCATGTTTTCCTGGAGATAAGCAGTCTCCAACTTCAAATATACCTGATATTGCAGCAGAATGCTATCTTTAAAAGCAACTGGCAACTTTTCCTACTTCAGTATCTCTCATTTCTTTTAAGTGTCACAGAAGACTATATCTTCTATTGTTTTGACATTATTCTGCAATGCTGCTTGACAAGAAAAAATCTGATGACACTGCACTAGAATGAGAAAAGTTTCCTTTTCCACTCCTACAAAAGATAGTCAAAAAAGTGTCAAAGCTAAGGTTATGATCCTTTTCCCACAGTTTTTCTTCATTCTGTAAAGAATTATAGATATTTTAGCTTCACATACTTCAGGAAAATACTGTTGTAGTTTAAGTGGTCAGGCAGCTAAACGTCACATAGCCAATAATTCACAGACCCGCAGTGGGACTGGGGAAAAGCACCAGAAAATATATTATATATATTATAGTTATAAATATTTATATGTGGTAACAATATATAAAGTTTAATGGGACAGAAAAGGAATACTACTACTACTACTACTACTTCTACTAGTAGTAGTAGTAGTAATAATAATAATAATAATAACAACAACAACAACAATAGAATATACAATATTTGGCTGGTATCTCCTAGCCAAATTCTCCCAGTTTTACTGTTCGCCATGACATCATACAGCATTTGTGAAAGACTGGACTATTTAATGGCTCAAACTATCAGGATGCTTTACTAAAGATGCAAAAGGAGTGCACAGGGTGACCAGAGGCAATAAGAGGTAGATCTTACTTTTTGTCATGCTAATGTCCTCCCTTACATAATAGCTCAGGTATGGAAACGCCCCTCCAGGGAATACCAGGACATTCACATGCAGCCTGAAGGTATTCATCCCTACTGATGGGCCATAATGGGCCATAATTTACTCAACTGTGCTAAAGTCAGAGGCAGCTGTAATGTCTTAGAAGGTTTCACAAACCATCAAAGACTCTTGAAGTAACTCATAGGTTATGTCATCCAGCGTAAAAACTGCAACCATCAGTTTGACAAGATTGGGACTGTCACCATTAAGAAGATTAGAAGAGAATCAACAGGATATTGTTGGAATCCACAGAGCAGTGATACATTTTCTATGGAATCTGTCTTTCTGTTACTCTCTCTCTCCCTCTCCCCTCTCTTCCCTATTTCTTTCTGTCTCTATCTCACATTTACTGTTAAATAAAAAACATACTATTGACTTTGGCGTATGTCTTCTTTTGGACCTTAATTTGGGCAGAGACATGTCTCTAATAATTTTAATAATCTGATCATAACAACATGGTGTTACAGGTTTGGCCAGATGGGCCTAAATTTAAGTTTTAAAAGTTCAGCTAGGCCCGGGAATTGTCAGCTGACTTGAGCTGGGCTGAGCTAGCTAACAGCTGACTTCTTCTGGCCAATAATATTGTATTCCATACCATATTGCATCATCTCAAAAGGGGTAAGAGCTGGTGTGTGGGAGTGGCTTAGTTCAGTTGCTTCACAGCTGTGGTGCCAGCAAGACACTCTGCTGTCCCAGGAGGGATGGGGAGGCCCAAGCCCAGAGCACCGGCTTAACATCATGTTATCTGAGGGAAGTAAAATGTTTGTTCTTAGCTTTTCTCTCTACTTAAGTCTGTCTCTGAAGAACCAACTTCTCTAAAATGATTTGTAGTTAAAGTAGTAAAATTTATGTTTACTGGGAAGTGGGAAGTTATTTCTTGTTATACATAATTTGTGTAAGTGTGTGTTATATTGTAGAATCCTCTTAATTTTCTCTTTTCTGTATAAATACATGTAGTTAGTTTCAGCATAGACCTGGCTTTGGAAGTTTTTTTTTCCTCTCTCCCTCTTCTTTTCCCCTTAGCTGGTTGGGGGGAGGAAGAACCCTTTTCACCCTGTCCTGGACAGTTGGCGTTTTGCCAGCTCAACCCAGGACACATGGGATATCACTTTGATCAGTTGGGGGCAGCTGTCCTTGTTCCCTCTCAACCCCTTGTGCACCCTCAGCCTCCTCACTGGTGGGGTGGTGTGAGAGGCTGAAAAATCCTTGACTTAGTGGAAGCACTGATCAGCAACAACTAAAGTATCAGTGTACTATCAACATTATTTTCATCCCAAATCCAAAGCATAATCTTTATCAACGTCTAGGTAGAAAATTCTAGAAAATCCATCCCAACCAAAATCATGAAAAATACCTACTCTGCCAACAAAATAGAGCAAGATTTATTGACATAAAATTTCTAAATAATTTCACAGAAATTGTTGAGACAAGATCTCAGTTATTCAAGATCTTCTGCATTCTGTAGAGATGTTAACTTGACAAGAAGACTCTTCTGATGCAATATGCCCAAATCCTAGTGACACGCACACAGGAGAGCTGTGCAGAGCAGTCTGCAGAATACCAGTCAAGTAAAACTCACTGACTGACATTTGTGGAAACCCACTAACCTTAAAGCAAAAAGCAGAGCTTCATTCAGACATAAGTCTGAGCACAGAAATGTGGTCAATACCACTCATTATTTAATGATAATAATTAGAACAATTCTGTTGTCGCAAAGTAATCATACATGTTTCCTGCTTATTTTCTAGTAATCCATAAACAAAATGGAAATATCTAGGAAAAAAATAACCCCATCAACAAGAGAACCTATGAAAAGAAAATTTAATCCAAGTATGGGTAGAGTCTCTATCACTTTTATAATCCACTGAAATTAAAAAGGCAGATTACACAGATTCATCTGTATTCTCAGGTAGGGGTTTTTTGAGTCATCATTCCCATTGATTTTATTATGTTCCTTAAGATTTCCATTATCTCATGTTCACTTTGTGTAATTCATTCTTTTGTACCTAAGATAATTTAAAATCTTTCAAGTGAGAAGAAAATAAAGAGACATAAAAGGACTAAGTGGACTTTGCTTACTCACCTGTAATGTAAATCTAATGTTTACAATGCAATTTGATATTTGTGACCTAAATTCCTATAGTGTTTTGTAGTGACTTCAATGACTATCTCTGGCCACAGCTTGAACACAGATAATTTTGAGCATGAAGGTATCTAAACTCCTTCTGTATTCTGCCTTTAGGATTTAGGATTAAGGATGAAGTGTCACACAAACTCCATCCTTTTCATCTGTCTATTAAATTGCTAGACATACAGTGCTCTGGATTACCAGAATCCTTTCCTGCCCAAGGAGACACATATCCACACACACCCACACTTCTAAACTTGAAGAGTGCTCTCACTATGTTACAAAGTCCTAGACATAATCTCAGTGTTCACACTTATCTGCTTTCCAGGAAACAAAATCACTAGAGAAAATGGCAATTTAGCCATGCCCTAGTTTTAAGACCTATTTAGATTCCTTTTTGGGGGGACATAAAGATCATATATCATATGGTTTTTTTAATAAATTTAAAATCAAGTATTCATTGAAAGAGGATCTGGGATCCAGGTCTCCCAGCCAAAACCACTGATATTTCTGCCTGAAACAATCATGTTCCAAAATAAATCAATGTGATAAAGACTATGAAGATGTTGCTAGTCCTGGCAAACTGCAATCCACCCAAACAATACAAATAAAATGTGTGATTTCTTCACATTTGTATGATCTTTTTTAAGAAACAGTATTTCATACCATTTCTCAAAGACGATTTAAATACTGCAGCATAGTTGTTATGTTTGTCAGCTAAGCTTTTTTTATTGTTTTACAGACATGGCAACAAGTCACCAGTTATATCAATGCTAGCTAAGACTTACAAATCCTTAGGCTAATTTACTCTGACCTTATCTTCATTGACTTCACTATGAACTGTGTGGGGTTCACTGCACTGAACGTAGCAAACACCATTGTCAAGATACTGTTCTTTTTTGTTAATGAACATAATAATTAACTCCCTGATTGCCATGCAACCATGCAACACATTGTGTGACTAAAGCTTGGGAGATTTCACCCTCTCCTCTCATCACAATTTCACTTAAACTCAGATTTGGGTACTTACAGCCACAAACAGCTTCACTGAACGATACATTATCAAGAGATATAATAATTCAGCATGAACCACAACTATGTACCATGCTACAAGATATACTACTGATTAGTATTTCCACTGATTTCTATAATAAATAATAAAATGCAGATCTGATTACAAATTATCTTTAAATACTGTTGTAAAAATAAAAATATTTCCAATAATATACATCAAATGTAATCGAATGACATATAAAAAGGCAAACTTGTCACTCCACTTAGCTGAACAGCAGCATTTTTTTTTCACTTTTAAAGGTTTGGGAGGTTTTGGGTTTTTTTTTTTTTTTGTTTGGTTTGGTTGGTTTTTGGTTGGTTGGGTTTTTTTTGTTTCTTTTTTAAGTCAAAGCTTACTCTATTTGGTACAGGAATAATTTACATTTTAAAGCCTAGTATAAAGTGACTTAGTTATCCAAAGCAATATCAAGTAGGTAGTGAGAAACTGAATTAAAAAAAAAAAGGCAAAACAGAAAAAAAACCCAAACCAACCACCAACCCAAGAAAACTCAAATTTTATCTTCTTTTTAAAAGTCCCTTTTAATTGGACTATTTATCTGACTAAGTCCAGGTGGGGAGAAAGTCATGGCCTAATATTTCTTCAAATCTTAAACACTTGCAGATGGATGCTGACCAGGGACATCAGTCTCAGTTTCCAGTCTAAACAAATACTTTGGAGGATAGAAGATTTTTTTAATTATAAAAGAGTTTCATTTTTTTAGTACCTCCACCTGACTTTGTAATGAAGCAGTGAAAAATTTCAAAGGCTCAACTGAGCTCTGTCAGATTATTACAGATGGAGTTATACAAACTATTTTTCTTTCTTCTGGTGGATACAAATGAAATGAGGTCCTAGTCCTGTGAAACACTATTCACATTCTAAATGGAGCATAGTACTCTCAATTCCCATTGACTTCAAGTGCTCATGTTAAGTATTATTTGTTGCACAGAAACATTTTTCAGTCTCAGGAGGTTTAAGCTCCACTCGAATGAATAATATCCATTTTCCTATGCAACTGATAGATTCAGGGAAACTGTTCTTTATGCAAATTAGGTTACACCATGAATAGAATTAACCTAAAACAAAGGTATAAAAAAGTAATAGAAAGTTTCCTTTCCGTCTCAAGTACAGGGGTGGAGAAATTACTCTGTTCCCTGGGTGAACTACAGCTCTTAATTTGGCTGTTCTAAAAAAAACACAAACTGTAGATGTTAATGACATATGCAGAAAATCCTTGAAGTATTATTTCCCTCTTTATTTCAGAGCAGCAACAAAAGAAAGCAATTTAAACATATATTCAAGCTTCCCCTACTATAATAGTATCAGTTCTGTCTACCTTTTCACTTTATTGCAACTTCTGTTTTCTTGGAAGCAAAAAAGTGAATATACAGAACCAAATCACTTAGGCACTGCTGATAGATACTACAGTTCTTAAAATATCCAGTCCATTTCCACATAACCTGATGGACACCCCATCAACCTTTAACTATGACAGGGCTATAGGTCTAAACTACAGGTAAACACATCTGAAACTATAGTCTAATATAGCTCTGATCAATACCCCACATATTTCATCTCACCCTGCAAGGAGAGAGGAGAAAAACACTTCATTCAGTCTTTGGAGGGACTTAATATATTTAGTGGCAAACAGAGGTAATCAAGCTGTACATAAGAAGCTAAAACACTAACCTTAGCCCACTGTCATCATCACTCCATCTGAAGTAGCTCAGCCTACTAGAAGTGGAGGATTAATGATACATAGACAAACCACATAATATGTGTTACATACTAATATTGATCGGCTCCTTTTCCACACAACTTCTAACATTATCCAATATCACTTCCCCCATAGTGCATAAATATTATCCAAGTCTCTTTGCCTAAAAAGGAGAGCCTCTACCCATTTTTCTTATGGTTTAGAGTGACATAGTCTCTAAGGTATCTCTTTGATTGTCCCCTTTTTACTCATCTTACATGGCATAGCTAGATACAGAGCTATCTAATTAGGGCTACAATCTACCTAGTAAGAGATGACGAGGTATGATTAAAGATGATGCTCTGCAAAAATTCTGTGAAAAAGTACTTTCTTAATTCTTTTTATCTTTATCCAGTGCAGGTGTGTCCTAATTGCCATACTAAATTCAGTCAGAGCTAGGAAACATGCTGCCTCCAGTTAAAATACACAAGGCAGGGCATACATCATATCTTTGTATCCGCTGTGCCCATACATAGAGTTCAAACATGCTTTTCAAAGGAAGAGGGAAAAAACCCAACAAAACTACAAAAATAACCCTACCCACCCCTCCCCCTAAAAAAAAACCCAACAAAATCAAGAGAGAGAGAAAAAATGGGGGGGGGGAAGGAAGAGAAAGAGCCATGTAATAAAAAAGATTCCAAGGGAAAGTTTCAAATGTTGAGTCATAGAGTATCAATTAAAATTATACTATCTTTCAAAGAAATATTTCTTCTGTTGTACTGCTGATTAATTTCTCCTGTGAACATTTGTCAATGTATCTTTAGACATACACTGGTATATAATGTGGTAATTGAGCTCAATAATGGAAAACTGTCATTTCATTTGTCTTAAGGATCCATTAACGTGGCTTGCTTCAGAGTTGAAAAGCCACTTTAAGATTTGCTGGAACCACAAAGTATTTTTCAGATGCTTCCTCTCTACTCCCAAGGGTTCCTTATTTACTTGCGCATTTCCATATATATATTATAGATATTAACACAGATAGATATGGCTATATTGTTTTATTATTACTATGACCACAATGATTTCTAAAATATTCATCTATTATTATCTTCAAAGTAAAATTAGCATTGGCCTAAACAGGCTTCTAAAAGTGAAAACAGTTCTGGAAAGAAGAAATCCTTTATCCATTAGAATGCAGTTTGGCAGGTATGTCACCTGGCATTAATTTAAGGGCATTTTCAAATGTGTAAGTCCTAAATCATATACAACCTGTATGCACCTCATCCTGAACTCTGTTTAAAATTTCAGGTTTAAACTCTCCTTTGTCATAAATAGAGCTTAGTCATCATCACTGAAATATTCAGAAGTAGTTCTCAAGAGAGGTTTTTTTAAGTGACCTATATTAGACGCAGTTTAGAGTATGTTCATCAAAAACGGCTTGAATACAAGGTGAATGTATTTATCATGTCTTTCTCCTTCTGTATTATATTGATATGCATTTGTCTGCTTTAGTCTGCAGGTTTAAGATTTTTTTGAGAATTGGATAGTATCACATGAGACTACCTGTGCTATGAGAGAGGAATTTCTCTGAATTGCTGCAGGTTTCATCAGAGGGTAGGAATTGTGCTAGACCAGACAGAATGTCATTTGGATTATACAACTGGTCCAGTTAATATCACAATACAGATATTTTGTCTCTCATTTTCACAGCCTGAAAGCTAAAGGTCTTCATGTGTTTGCATGAACCATTAAAAATACTCATGTATTTAATATCAGTGCAAAAATTTCGTCAATTAATATGCTCTTACTGAACTAACTGTACACATAAAAATGGTAGATTGACCTTGGTTCTCAACTTCATGAAAATCATGCTGTTATAATGCTTTTCCATTAATCACTTGAAGAAAGGGCCTATCGAAACACTTTTATTATCTTAGGCACTAGAAACAGCTATTATCTGTGTGCAAATCCTTTCACTGATAATATTTAATAATTTCATATTATTTTTTCTCATTAGTTTTCTAAATGATTGCAAAAAAACCCCAAAGTATTTCACAGGCTGATGATAGGAGAATTATGTGTTAGACCATCTGCATGTCAGAAACATTCCAGCATTAGACTCTGGAGGATTCAAAACTGAATAAAACAGAGATAAAATAACTGAATATAATTGGAGGAGGGGTAGGGGTGGGAGAGGAGAAGGGAGAGATACAACAGAAGGTAACTGGACAGATCAGGATGCAAAAGCCCTGCCAGATTGTGCAGGCAAGATTAAAAAATTGAGCCAGTTTATTTACTGAGAATTACAGCACAGTTTAAAACCCAAGCAGTGAATAAGGTCAAAGATAGCATAGCAATGCCAGACCATGAGAGAGCGGGAAAAGAAATTAGAATGGAGAAAGTCAGGCAGGACAAATCAATTTTTTTTTTTAATAAGGCCAACTTTTTATATTAATATCTACAAACAGAAGCACATCCACATGGCAGTGAGCCAAGATCAGTATAAAGACAGCGTTGGGACTTTGTCCCCAGACTGATCACATGCAAAGTTCAGTTGCTGGAAAAGTTTTTCTATAAATAGCACTATGTTACATCTTATACCTGAAATTCATTCTGATGTCAATGCATCATAGAAAAGGTTCATGGAACAGTAAAAAATAGCACTTTGTAAGTATGTAGTAAGGAAAAACATTGGTAACTGTTTTTACAACTGATGTCTATACAGAATTTAAACTCCTTAAGCTCATTTTATATATGGAGGACACTCCTTTTTTTTTTCCTGTTTTTTTTTTCTCCTTCTCAGCTCCTCCCTCTATTTTTCCAAAGTTCTTTTTTGACTGTCTTTATACCACATTCACTTGCCTTTCAAAACACTGTTGTGAACAAAAGCAACTGTAAACAAGTCCAGATTTCTGAACACTTAGATAGCTGATACAATAGAGACTGTCACCAGTCTTTTCTTCCCAGCTTACAAAACAAATCAATAATTTTCCCAGTCAGAGTGAAATCTTAAGGAAACACAAGATGAAGCTAGAAATTAAATAATAATATTGCATATGCAGCACATTGTTTATGCACAGAATTTGAAAGAAGCAAAGGAAAATAAAGGACAAGGTCACAAAAGAGTAGTACCCCACTGAAGATCTCACACAGGAACACAAAGTTTGTACACTTTCCAAATATTTTATGTTCCAGAGATAGAATCCTATCTTAGTAAGTTTGGCCAATGGATATCAGCAGCTGCGTATCAGCCAGAAGTAAGACCCACATAAGATCAATTAGTTTAGCAGAAAACTCAATGCAAGTTTAAATATTTACAATTAGAGCTTAGCCTGCAGAAACAAAACCAAGGCAATAAAAAGAATAATCTCCTCACTTTGTCAGTTGGTGTAAAATACAAATGTAATTGGCATCCATCAGTTCTCAGAAGTAAAAGGGTTTCTTTTGACTAGTATCTAACACCACTAGTCAGTCAATGGCAAAGGATCTAAGCACAGCTGAGACAACGGCAGTGAAAACACCACTGACTATAACTTCAAAAGGCATTCCTTGAGAAAGTAAGTAACATTTGGGTGTTAAATGCAGTTTTTTCTTATAACATTCCTGACCTATTCATGGGCTGTATAAACCACCTAAACTCAGCAAGCAGTATAGTTCTACTGGGACTAAAAGTTATTTTAATTATAGTTTGAAGTACTTTCGCTGCTTTCCTGATCACAGCAGACCTTAAAAACAAAACAAACAAACAAAACCCTACTGGTAAGATACTGACTACTATTACACTTGCACAGAAATTCCCTTTAAAGGACCAAGGAATGACTCAGACAGGAAGCATAAGCTTTAGAAAGCATTTGGAAAAGGGAGGCGAAGTTGCCTGAACAAGAAAAACCCAAACAATTCTCAGTACTTCCATTGAACCATAGCACATTCAAAATCTGACACTAGAGGCTAAATTTCATTCTTGGAGAAACCTGTCAAAGAGACAGCCCAACACCAAAAGAGAAGTCCAAGTTTTCTACATGGGAGGACATGAAACAGAAGGAAAAAGTCAACGTACTCCTTAAATAGATCACTTTTCCTCACATCTCGCTTTACTTCAAACCAATAGATTTTGTTCAGCTTGTAGTGTGTCATGAAATTATTGGCACATCCATGCAATCAAAAGCCAAACTATAACTCTGCATTTATTTTATGATTAAGGAGAGATATACAAAAGTGTTAATGTTCTTGCCTAAGTTCTAGTTATGTTTTCAGTGTAAGGAATTTAATTTGGATACAAATGTGATAATCAGTGCAACAAAAACTATTTAGATCATGTTAGGTTAAAGGGAAAAATAGAGGAAGAAAATATAATTGCTGTAGGGAACAGAGTTACAATCAGAAAACTGCTTCATAAACTATAGGAACAACTATAAAATAATAATTTGGATTAATGTTACAGACAAGTTTGCTACAAAAACAATACTCCAGACCTCTAAGAAACTCAAAAATAATTTTTATGGAGACCTCCTGGTTAAATTAGCACTAATCTCTAAAAGAATCTTCCAGAAACAGAAGTTCCCTGCTTCTTTGAATCTGATCTCTGAGTATAGTAACTATTTTGGTGGTGTTGTGGTGGGAAATTTTATTTCAAATAAATGCCAGATGTTTTATAATGAAACACAGGTTTAAGGGAAAAAAATACCAAGTAGTAATCATGCCTTCCTAATTTAACAATAGAAGTAAATGCTAAATGGACCCTATCAAGACCTTAAGACAACCTGTTTGTATATTCTGTAATATTTATCATAATGTAGTTCTTCTAGATCCATCGTGTACAATTTTGCCAATTGCTGTGTTATTTTTTTAACCTCTCTACTAAAAGTCAAAATTTTACTTTTAGCTCTTTTTAAACTTAGAAGTATTTTGATACCAAATTAATTACTTGCTTCACACAATGTTATAACCTGGCCTGCTACAGTGGTGTGTGGAAACTTTACTATTTGTCAAAGCAAATAAATAAATCCTGCTGAATCTTATCTGCCTTTTTTTTTCCAGACAAGCATCTAATATCAGAAGACAATCTGATAAAAAAGCCCCACATTTTAATTTCACCCTTGATTTCTGGGTACGTGATTTGAAGCACTTCTGTACATTGAAAATATGGGGTCTGAAAGGCAATGGTGAGGGATCGACTCCCTTTGATAATTTTGCCCTCTTGATACTCCTGTCTTTGGCCAGAACACGTTAGCAGGATCAGGAAAGTGTTCTCAGTGCTGAGTTAGAATTGATGCGATGCTGTCTTGCACTACACGGATATTAAACTAGAATTGCATAAATAAAAATATATCTATCTTAGTTGAAAGAAATATTCTAATACACAAACATAAGGAAAAAGTAATGTTAACAAAGGTAATCCATAAATCTTAGAAATAGATGAAGTTTCTATACACCTCACTTCAGGAGAAAAAATTCTTTACAGTTTTCTGGGACAGCTTACACAGACATTAATCAGATAAAAGTCTAGCCAGACCACGTCTGGTTTTAACTTTTCAGCAAGCCTCCTTTTCACTCTGCCTCCATGCAGCATGTTTGCGTGTTCTTTTATCTTGCACCAGGCCTGCTACACAGCAATGGCCTCTGCCTTTGGGCAAGTCATCTGCCAACTTGCTAAAATATCTTGCATGATTTAGCAACTTTCTTACATTCCTCATAAGACTATTAAACCTCATCTCTTCTTCATAATTCACTTCCTTGTAGCTGGTAGTTTAATTATTTTAGTGCTAAGCTTTTAAATTCATCTGCTACACCCTGGGAACCCCACAAGATACATAGTGTTAATGGGCTTTTGCCCAGGCGTGTTAGGTCTTTGTAGTTGTTTACATCACTCTCCAATTACGTGCTTGCTTTAAAGATAGCATAGATCAGGCTTGAAATTTCACAGATCTTGGGAGGCATCTCAGTGAAACATGATGCTTCTTGCACATTGCTCCATTTCTACAGTGCTTTCTGAAAGTTGAGTCAGAATGATTCACGTTGTATCCCAAAAAGAACACCACCTTTCCCTCTCAGTGCAGTTTTGCACATCTAGTTGAACCTGGTTTTAATAGAAACTTTTTTTAAGGCAAATTGTGCATGCATTTTATCACTGCTCTGAATTGTAGCTTTATTTGTGCGAAGATGTATTCTTATAAGAAAGCACCTAATGAAAAAATACAATACTAAAATACCCCAAAACTCAATTCTTCTGTGATTCTACCCTTAGACTAGGGCAGTTTTATGTACAAACTTTACAGTAAAAATATTTATACAGCTGTAAACACCTTGCTAAATCTAGCATGTTCTAAGTGTACAATGAAGCCCAAACCCATGCTGAATGTACTTAGCTTGCAAGCAAGCACTCTTCATACACACAGGGAAAAAAAAAAAATCCTTGCAGCTAAACAAAATATTTTTACTGCATTAGTCCTTGATCTCTAAGTAGCACTTTGTTGTGTTAAAAAGATATACAAAAAGAAAAGAAATCAAACACTCCTAAGTCATGAATATTTGCTGACCTCTTTCTCTATATGTCTGGTTTCTTAGTGGCATTTCTGTTGCAGTATTCAGCTCAGGTTACTCTCACTGAGTAAACATAACAATTCATACTATATCTATCAAGGAACAGTCATTTTTGCCAGGGTCAAAGGTATAATTGCTGCAATCAGAGAAACCAAATTAGAAGATGAGGCAATGAATTATAGAATGGCCTGGGTTAGAAGAGGTCTTAAAGATCATTTAGTTCTAATCCCCTTCTCATGGGCAGGGAGGGGACTTTCCACTAGATCAGGTTGCTCAAAGACCCATCCAACCTGGCCTTGAACACATCCGGAGTTGGAGAAAAAAGCAGAACTATTACAACAGGCTACAGGACACAATCATAGAAGGAGAACTACGAAAAAAATCATAGTATTTCTCAATTTGCGCCATACTGCATGTTGCTCCATGCTCCCTTTCCACTTCCAATTGACTTTTGACTTTGCATTTAATATAAAACTGTTTGCTAGTAGCAGGTTTTGATTTAGGTTCAGATAAATTTCATAACATCTTAGCAGCTATTTAGCAATCTATTATAAAAAAATAAAAAATATATAGTACCTGTAGCTGCTTTTGTTTAAAGTTGATACATTAAAATGTTAACACTACACTAAGACATATAATTTACCTAAGCCTTTTAGACCTACAACTACGATATGAAGAAAGTAGTATATAAAAAATCTAATCAGATGGAAAAAAATCTGATTCACAAGTTTTTTAGTTTATGATTGACCATGAAAAAAGGCATCTCTAAATTACCTACTAATACACAGAATATGAAAACTGTGCAATAACCATGAATTAACAACCATGGAAAAAATTAATGCAACATATTTAATAAATCTATATAATTGATAGATAAAAAATAATAGCATTTTTTTTATCATTCCATACTGAAATTTCTGGGAATTCATTAAGTATGAACCTTATGTTTTTATGATAGTATGGGCTTGTCTAGCATTCTGTTCATGATTTTTCTCTGAAAGAAACTTCTGCCACATCTCAGTCAGTATTTTCAGAATTGTTTTTACAATTAAAATTTAAATTTTATAGTTCAGAATGTGTCAATATATCATTATCATCCCACCTAGCATTGTAATATATTTAAAAGAATAAATCTTTCAAAAAATGTTGAGAAAGTATAATCACCACCTAAATTTCCTTTCAATTACCATTGTCTAATTATCATTAGGAATAAAATATTTATTCAGTATGTTATTACACATTAAGATGTGAAATTCATCTCAAGTCCCGTATTAAGTGCTTTGAATAAAAGTAGCTTTCATAGAGGGATCATTGTTTAAGAAGAAAACAAAAAAGGCAAAGAACCCTCCTAAAAGCAACTAAACAAACAAAACCCCCAAACACTGTGTAACATGCACAATGTGGTGCTATTTGTTAAAAAAAAATGTTATTTTCCTCTTGGTCGTGGAAGTAATTTTACTTATTTGTGGATATAGTATGCTCCAGTTCAAATGCAGATTGAGTTTTGTCCACTCATCCTGATGAAAACCTAATTTGGCAGAGTGTTCAATGTACATTTGCCTAACACATACACTCAGAACTTGAACGGGTGTCTATGAAAGTGCAGTGTACTGCACATGAGTGTCCTAAAAGATAGATCTTACCAAGGCACCTTGTTGTATCTAACTGTGCAAGGGCAAAAAGATTACTGCAGTGTTAATTCTACAACACTGGGAACTAGCCTTTTTTCACTTGTACCTTCCATTTTGCTTTAAAAACACAGAAGTATTTTCTAATTTTTTTTTTGCACTGTTGGATAAATAAGAGCATTATTTATTTGGTTCAGCTAGTATGCTCTTAAATTTTGAATAGTGTCAATTATCTGGGCAGCTGTTTATTAATGTTCAAGATAAACACATTCCTAAACCTAATGTTCACTGCATAAGTGAATTTCTGAGCTGCGTTTCCTTAACCTTAAAATAAATTATAACCCGTCATGCCCCTTAGCCTGAACGTCAGTGCTTCAACATCGACTTGTTTCAATATTTTGAAAAAAAAGATTTTACCTAAAATCAGGTAGTTCAGGTTGTATTCTAAAAATACAGTCTTCCAAATCTCATATTTACAGATGTATTTTACTTAAGCAAATGCAACTCTAAACGCTACAGCATTCCTTTGAAATATAAGCTGAACAGCAAGAAAATTATAAAGAATGATTTGGAAAAATGAAACTGCTTTTAATTGAATAAGCATTCCCAATGAAATAAATAAGTACTGCGCCAGTGTTTATAGCAGTCCATTTAGGGATCGCTAATTTTATTACTTTAGTTCTCTGTGCCAATTAAGAATTCAGATAGTTATGGCCAGAGCATGAAATAATTGAACTGTTTTCCCTGCTCTAGTTTAAATCATTTTCACTGCAAGAGGAAAGAAAATAATTCAAGCAATGCTGAATTAACCTTGCACATAAATGCATTGTGAAGATGTCTCCAATTTATTTAGATAAATATTTGTGCTATAAAATAACTACAATGACACCAAATATAGAGAACTCTCTCAAACCTTACATTATTTCCCTAATCAGAGGAATCTCTGAACAGAGTTTTAAAACAGAAATACACCTTCACAATCCCCCTCACCCTTATGCCCATGAATAAAAGTCCTACAAAAGAGAAAGAAAAATGGAAGAAATCAACTCACAGTGCTAATAAAGACAGGAACTACAAAAGAGACAAAGAGATAAATCAATCATTCTAGACATGGTTTAGAAATTCCCCCTTCATGTCTTTAACATCTAAGGAACTACAGACACACACACACACAGAAATCTGCCTTGCGTGATAACAAAAATGTCTCTTGAATCAAGATTCAAGAAAGAATCTTTATAAGTTACCGGGGGGAGGGGATCACTATGAAAGCAGAATTCAAATTTCTTTACTTAAGCAGAAAGAAATAAACCTGTCACGCACATCCATTTATTAGAAATTATTTTTTTGTGGCCTCCTGGTGTAAATTACTTTACATTATTATGTAGAAAATGGAAAGGTTAAATATTATAATTAATTATCACGTCAACATCTAAGAAAACTAAACAAATGTCAAAGATTTAACTTTACTTTTGAGAGGGAATTTGAAATTATCATAGTGAATAATCAAGATCTTGTTTTCTAATACCTGACATCCAGTTTGCTAAAATGAAATACCACCTGACTGAAAACAGAATTCCTATCCATCATCCTTGATTTTAATTTTCTGATGATAAGGAACAAGAGTAACACTGGTGATTTTAGATCCACTAGGACAGAGCATGAAGATCTAGCATGCATTTAGTCCTAGAATTGTTTTAGCTTTCACAGGGCAAGAGAAGCTGTTCCATCGAACACATAATTCATTTACTTCTGTGAAAGCACTCTGAGCTCTCTCCTGTGTGCTGTATGAATCAAGATCTTGCTTTGCATTAGTGGGGACACTTAGATGACATCATTGTTAAATTGTATCCATAAAAGAAATAATTCTGTTACTTGACATTTATTTTTATTTAATTGATTGCATGTCTGAAATCTTATACAGGTCTGCCATGGCTTCACCCCGGACAGCAACCATGCACCACACAGCCCCTCGCTCACCCACCAGCAGGACTGGGGACCAGCATAAGGTCCTAAGCAACAAAAAAGCATTTTTGGTTTTCTTTTGATTTTAACATCTTTCTTGCTCCATCTTTTAACTTAGTATTTATTAAATATCTCAATGTTTACTTTTTCAAGATAAAGAGCATTGCATTGTCTTTAAGTGTATGAATGTCTGACTTCTACATATTTAACTTTTTAACAATACATTTTCATGCACAAAAGTCAAAACGTACGTGCTACTAATTTTTCTACTAACATACTGTTGCATCTTTTCTACAGTTATATTACATTTTCAAGGGCCTAACTAACTATACTGTATTAAGCTTTGGTACGTCATCACTCTATCATCTGTATAATGATGTCCTTAGTAATGCTGGTGCATGTACTATCTAGCAACTGCAAAAGTCCAAAGGGTTAGCATTTATACTTTAAAAATTGCAGACAGGTGGAAAACTGTACTTATAACTTCCTTCATTTTATTCTTTATTGTCTTTACTCCCTGTTACTTTTTTAAACGTGAAATTTCTTATGGTCTCAAACTACCAAAAATGTTCTCTTCTAATGTCTCAACAACTGTCAATACAGAATCAATTTTCAGAAATGCTCTCTTGTACATTTTTAGCCTCAAAAGCTGGAACATCCTAAAGAAGATGACTTTGAAAAGAATGCACACTCAGTACATTCCAAATATCTTGAATTTTTTTAAATGGTTTGTAATGTTCCTCATAGTGAGACATTAAGAAACAAACAAAACCCCCCCTCACTTAATACGTCAGAGAAACAAAATGCAAATCCTTATTCTCCATCAAAAGACATATATTAGTAAAATATCCAGCTGGAATAGAAAAGGAACTAAATATGGATCTCAGCTTTCAATTTATTTGAAAAGTTTAGCTAGGAACACAGAGTCACCTCAGTTTTTATCCACATATCCACAGTGACCTCACATTTCAGAATACCAGGAAAACATAACCAGGGAAAAGATGCTATATCATGAAACTATTTGTTGTATCAGACTGTTAAAATCACAATAAACTTTTGCCAATATAGCCACCCTTTTCAAGTAATACTTTCTGCTCTTAACACGACTAACATAGGTTTGACTACAAACACCTCTTGTAATTGCACATTATATATATATATGATGATAATACTCATCTAATTGAAGATTTCATATGTTCTTCCACAAAATAGCAGAAAATGCAGTAGTTTCTGCCAGAAGGGGCTATAATACTTCTGATACTTTCATTGCTCGCTGAAGAAAAGATAAATTTCAAAATCATTTATTTGATCTGTACAAATTACTTCAGCAGTAAAACTCAGGAACCTGTAGAATAATTCCTCTATTGTCACATCTCATTACTAGACCTGTAAACTTCCTTATACTCCTATCAAGGGATATCCTTTTTTGTTTGTTTAGGGGTTTTTGTGGTTTTTTTTTTTGGGGGGGGGTGATTTTTTTGTTTGTTTTGAGATGTATTAAATCAATGGAAGACTAAAATAAAATTTGGTGAAGGGATCAGAAAATGTAGGTGTTACTTTTATCTAGAAATACAAAATGCATTTGATTTATCATTATGACAGAGCTTCAAAGATGTTCAAAGGCAAACATTTTAACATACTTCACTGATTCCCATAAATTTCTTACAAGATATAAATCAGCTTTTGCACTCACATGCCATTTCTAATCATTGATGTTTTTAAAATGTCTAGAGTATATTTCAGCAGATTACTAATGCAGATTTCTCTGTAGCTTAAAAATTCTATTTTATTGCTCTTGTCTTGTCTGGCAAGACAAAAAATAAATGTCTAAATAAGGTCTATTTTTCATTACTTACTGATGATGTTATGTTCTTGGCTAGATGTTTACATATAAAAGTATTAAAATTAAATAAGGAATATGCTACCAGTTGGTGATACACACGAAATAGCTGAAAACATTTCTTGAAGACCTTGATTTTAGGTGCTCACTGCAAGCTCTAATGTTTAGTGAAACTGGGATCAATCTACATCTAGTCTGGCAACATGGTCGTTATCCCACAGTTTATATGTTCCCACCATTTACAATAAACTGGATGAGAGAGATCCATGAATTCCTCATATTAAGCAAGGCTGCAGTATGAATCAGTTATATTTCACACTAAAGAAGCCTACATGCTACACCTACAAGTCATCTTCATAACCTCAACCAATCATAAAAGAACTTCTTTTTCTTAAATAATTTCTTCCTTTGAAAGGCCATTAAAAACTTACAGAATATGAGTTAACTTATCAGATCTGTAAATTAGAGAGGTACTGTGTTACCCCATAGTGTGTGCATGGAGTTAGGTAATTATGAGCGCTATTTCAAGATGATACAAAGTTGAGAAGGAATTTGCCAAAGCAAGCAAGAAGCAATGTCTGTAAGATACTGGGGTTTAACATCAAAATCAAGTTGTTTGCAGGGTGTCCACATTGATTCATATTGAATGGTTTGGGTTAGAATGGGCCTTAAAGATCATCTAGTTCCAATAACCCTGCCATACATGGGGACACCAGACCAGGGTGTTCAAAGCCTTGAACATTTCCAGGAATGTGGCATCCACAACTTTTCTGGGCAACTTGTTCCAATGTCTCACCACCCTCACAGTAAAAAATTTCTTCCTAATATCTAATCAAAATGTACTCTCAGTTTAAAGCAATTCCCCCTTGTTCTATCATTACATGCCCTTGTAAAAAGTCCCTCTGCAGCTTTCTTGCAGTCTCCCTTTAGATACTGGAAGACTGCAACAAGGTCTACTTGAAGCCTTCTTTTCTTCAGGCTGAACAATACCAACTCTCTCAGCTTGTCTTCATAGTAGAGCTAATTGGAGCTTTTCTTGCTTTGCTACCTTAGATGTTCAGAGGGGTAAGCCCTGTTTGATGTGAAGGCCAGAGAATAATCTTGCTTAGTGGCCCAGCAGTCACAGGAGTAAAGGAGAGCTTTACTTAAATATCTCTGCTCTTCCATTGTCTTTTATAATGGCAAACTATTTACAAGATTGTAGAGCAGAAGGGTGTTAACTTCGTACTCAAATGTCTAGAACACTCACCTTCATTTGAAAGATTCAGTTTCCAGTCTCTGTTTCCCTGAATATTTAATGATCTAAATAAAAGTGGGTCTGAGAACAACAGAGTATGGTGAGCATGTTGGGTCAGGGGCAGAGTAACTTCAGTTCTAACACACAGTGAAACAGTGGTTATTATGATGTCTTCAGCCCAAATGAAAGTAATGGAAGACAGATTCAAAAGGAATTATAACAAGTATATATGTTCTCTACAAATAATTATGAGACTGGACTGAAAATCCAACTTAAACACACACACCAAGTATTGCGAGATTCATGATAAAATCTGGGGTGTTGGTAAGCCCGGTTGCAGCACCTGTGAAAGGTCAGTTAGCACATACACTTACAGATATATTACAGAAACTTGTAGACACACTACAGACATACAATATTTGCATATAAAACAGATAACATGCACTGCTGCAGGCACACTACAGGTGGTAGGTTTTGCAGCTATGGCTAATGCTTATCATGTAAATAATAAATTGATCCATTTCTCATTAAACATTAGAATAAGCCAAAATTCCTAACAATGGAGAAAAATAAGCTACCCTATTGGATGGCTATTTGCTGTTTACTGCCAAGTATCTATGGCTTTCTGTAGTTGAGAAATATGAAGAATTTATAGCTCAGTATTTCTAATGTACCAAATTGTTAGCCATCTTTTAACTGCAATTGCTTAATTTTCCTGTGTTATCTTTGTCCAAATAATGCAAAATGTTATGAAAAACAGGTATAGAAAGCCATTTGAAAAATTATTTCTACCAAATATTACAAAATATGCTTCAGAATGATGAACTTATCACTTGACTGAAAGTGCTTTATGTTCACTTTAAAACAGAAAAATAAAAGGAGCTATCTAGTATAACTCACTTTTGTGTACAAAGACATATAAAGAAAATTTACTGATTTCATAAGACACCTTGCACATTTACCTTTCTGCAAAACTTTTTCTAGGAAAGAGTGATTTGACTGAGCTAGTTTAGGGGTAGCACAGAAAAACATGCATTAACACTACCATTGCTGTAGATAGCCTGCAGGTAAACTGAGGTCTTCCATTCCCAGTCTCATTTGATATCTTTAACTCTGAACGCCGAGGGTAGGATTTTCCAACACTAAGTTCTAGCATTGAAATGATCAAAGCTGTAGTAATGTTTAGTGTTGCAAATCTCAATCTTGTCAACGTAGTATGCTTCTGTGGCAGTTCTATATCCAATAGCATAAAAAATCAAGATTTTGATTATTTGCCTTAGAATTTGTACTGTCTTTTCATAAAACAAGCTGGCTTAGGCTGAGGAAATACTGCATGGACAGCAAATATCAAAACAAGTGAGAAATACTTTAGATTGTTTTTATCTTTTGTATCTTCAGGCCTAGATTCATCCAATACTGAATGTTAATGGAATATGAATATTAGAAAAGGGATGGAAAATGACAGTGCATATGGAAAATATTAGGCTTCCTTTTCTATCTGAACTTTGTTTCAACTGAATTCTGACTAGAGTGTTTTAAAGAGTTGGAGCTGAACAGTTAGAAAAGTGACAGTCTTTAATATACTGAGTGTCCTAAGTAATCTGTTATATAGTTCAAACAATTTCACTGCTGTTTATGCTTTTATTTTAATTGTACAGTGGTGTGCAGAATTTGATTTATATGTCAGTGGTTTTTTTATTAAATACTTCTGTTAGCATTTCTTCAGTATCGTCTACAGGAAGCACTTTTAAAATGTGTAATAGCCTTGAAGCAATTTTGTATTCTTTACATTTGTCAATTTGCAACTTTATAGTTTTATTCATATAAAATAAAATTATATTAAACAGTTTCTGATTTTAGGGCTTTCAATTTGGAGGCAGCTCATTTTTGCTAATTTGGGAGGTCAGCTTGATTTCACAGGTTTTCTTAATTCTCTAAACCCCCACTAACTCCATATTTGGGAATGCCTGAATTCTAAAAAGCATGCCAGAAAAAAGTCTTGGGTTAAAAGGAGAAAAAAAAACAAACAACAAACCAAACCAAATACAACAACAACAACAAAAAAACAAAGTTAAAAAAGGGAAAAAATATCACATCAAAATCTTATCAGTAATTGAAGAAATGAAAATTAGAGGCTTCTCTTAAATCTCTGTGCTGCAATATGCTACATTTTATATGCTGAATGGTAAATCATAAAAATGAGTTTATATCCTGTATGCTACCTTTACTTTCAGGAATAACATAAAATACTCTATTAAAATCAGGAAGTCATCTTCAATGCAAAAATCCACTCAACAGGGAGGTACATAGGCTTGGATGACAGAGAGGTCTCTGCTCTTCCCTTTTCTGAATATCAAAATAGAAAGGATGCATCAATCTCTTTATAGAATTTTTTAAACTTAAGAGATTTTAGGGCAATATCTGTATGACAAAAAAACAATAATTAAATTGCAGGATCTTTGCAGACATTTAAAACACTATTTGGCAAACTCTGATCCAATTTGTCTAAGGGAAGGCTGAGGAGTGACCTCATCACAGTCTTCAGCTTCTTCTGGGGTGGGTAGCAGAGTGCATTATCCTGATCTCTCTCTGGTGACCAGCATTGGTACACGAGAAAATGGGATGAGGCTGCATCAGGGGAAGTTCAGACTGGACATTAGGAAAAGGCTCATCGCACAGAGCAGGTGGGCACTGGAACAGGCTGCCCAGGGAAGTGGTCATGGCACAAAGCCTGCCAGAACTCATGGAACATCTGGACAGCTCTTAGTCATATGCTCTGTTGCTAGGTGTCCCTGTAAGGAACAGGGAGTTGGACTCAATGATACTTATGGGTTCCCTTCAACTTAAGATTTTCTATGATTATATGACTTCTTTGGCAGACTTTTACAATAACTTTTTTTTTTAATGCAACTCTAGGACTTCACAGAATAGCTATCTGGAAAAAAAACCCCAAAAGTGATCTATTTGCATCTTTTCTGGTTTATGAAATATCTCTATTATTAAACAAACAAAATTTTATATATTTATAACTTTACCATGTCCACTTAAACCTACCCTATCATATAACATTTTATTTTGCTTGTAGGGAAAAAAAAAAAACCCAAACCAAACCTACAAGTAACTGTGTGCCAGTGTATATTTACATTATGTAGTAAAGCATTTTTTACTTTAATTGTCTTAACAATATTTGGAAGGTGTTACAGATCTCAGAAGCTTCCTCTAACATGGAAAACAGCTATGATTATGTTCAAATCATGACAAAAAGGAACAGTTTCATTTCATGTACAGTATAGCACAAGTCTGTAATGCTGTACATCTACAGACAAATGTAAATCTACTCAGTTAGAAGTATTTATAACAACTATGCTATATTTGATAAATGAAGTCACAGTAATTGGTTTCAGGATCTTATTCTGGCTATGGCATACCCAGTAACATTTTTGAATATGAAGTTGTGTATTTTCAAATGTCAAATTTTTTACAGTTCCACATAGAATACATACTGATTACTACTACTTTATAAATACAGGTGGCCTAATAAAATTAAAATAGTCACACTAAACTACTGTATGTTGTGAATTTTTTCAAAGTGTAATAAAAATAAATAAATAAAAGGATAAATATACAACATAAAAATTACTAACCTATTACTTTCCTGTATAAATAATGAGAAAAATCCTTTCCAAATAAGTGGGAGATTTCAGTGGTTGTATGACTGAGATCTATCTATTAAGCCTTTTTACTCTCTAGTCTAGAAATAAAGCTAGGTTTATTTTTAGTGATATCTGGGGGGGTAGATTTTTCTGAAACCAGTTATTTGAGATCTCAGTCTTGCCTTTCACTATATCCATTGGTGCATTTCTTAGAAAAAAAAAAGATTATTAGTGTTACTAATTATGATATCTAGATTAAAAATGAAAAGAAACATATAGGTAAAACTTGTTCACTATTATAAGAAGACTGCATATAAAAATAAAAGCTCTTTCTTCCTCAAAACTTCAGCCCTTTTTTCACTCCACTGCTATTTGTTTATGAAAGTAAATCAGTCTTGCATTATTAACACACAACTTATTTTGATTTTTACTTAATCCCAATTCTATGGAAATGGCACTGAAAAAATAATTTAAGAAGGAAAGAAAACAATCATCAGTATTTTGAATCATTTTGACTAGTGTAACTTTTGGACTAAGATTAGTGGGACTAAATATGCGATTCAGTGGGACAAATCCCATTTCTGGAGTGCAACTATGAATGGCTACAGGTTCTTCAGAAGAGACAGGGGTGGAAGGAGAAGCTTAGGGGTTGCCCTCTATAAGAAGTGGATTGAGCATTAAGAATTGTCTCTGAGGAACAGCTGTGAGCAGGTCAAAGCCTGTGGGTAAGAATCAGAGATCAAGGCAACAAAAGGAACCTAGTATTTGGTGTCTACTACAGACCCTTTGATCAAGGGGAGCCTATTGATGAAGTCTTCCTCCAGCTACAGAAGGCATTGTGTTATCAGGCTCTTGACCTGCAAGGGATTTCAGCTACCCCAAAATCCACTGTGAACGTAGAACAGTGAGCTGCAGGCAATCCAGGAGAATCCTGGAATGAATGGAGGATAACTTTTTGAGCCAGGTAATAGCCCAACCAGAGAGGGTGTGTGTTAGGTTGAGCTGGCAAAATGCCAACTGCCCAACACAGAGAGAGAGAATCCATCCCCCCACCAAGGCAAGAGGAGAGAGGGGGAAAAAGAATCGAAGAGGAGAAAAGAAAGAAAAAAACCAAACAAAACTAAATAGCAAGCTTCTTATATTATACAAAAGAGAGACAATTAAAAACAGAATATGATATAATACATATATATACAAATGTGGGGAAAAAAACCCAAACCAACAACAACAAGCACTGAGTCACCCACCCAAACAACACAGACCTCCACCACCCCAACTCACAGAAACACTCTAACAAGCTCCTCCCAAAGGATACCTGGCATGAGAGGAGAAAACCAACAACAACAAAACAGGGTACTGCCCAAACCAAACAGCTGTGAAGTTGTGAATGAGGTCCAACACCCCCAGCAATGGTGATAGCAGGTCCACTCAGCACCCAGACATCAAGGGACTGAGCTAGGCACTTCCTACATCTTCTTTTATACTTGATTTTGACATCAAATGATATGAAATATCTCTTTGGTTGCTTAAGTCAGGTGATGCTTGGCCCCTCTAATCTATGCAGATTCTCTGGCCTGCTGAACTGTGACCTAGCTAAAACAGAAACCAAAACTATCACAATGTGTTACTGGATCTGATGATCACCAACTTAAATGAGCTAACTGGGGAGATCAAGATTAGAGGTGGTAGTTGTCATGCACCAATGAAATGTGCAGTCCTGAGGGATAAGGGTCAGTTAAGGAATAAAGTTAGGCCCTGAAATTTAGGAATTCAGGCATTCCAACTCTTCAAGAAAATAGTCAATAGGATTCCCTGGGAGACTGCCCTCAGGCACAAGGGAGTGGAACAGAGCTGGCAGATCTTTAAGGAAGTCTTCCATAGAGCACAAGAGCTGGAATTCCTGACGAGCAAGAAAGAGGGCAAGGTAAGCAAGAAACTGGCATGACTGTGTAGGGACCTGCTGGTCAAATTAAAGGGAAAGAAGAAAATGCACACACAGTGGAAAAAAGGACAGGTTACCTGGGAAGAGGATAGAGATGAAGTTTGGTTGTGTAGGCACGGAAGGCTAAGGCAAAGCTGGAACTGAACTTGGGAAGGAATGTAAAGAATAACAAGAAGGGCAAAGACGTTGCAAAGCCAATCTCCATGGTATTTGAAAAGTCATGGCAGTCAGGTGAAATCTCAGGTGACTAGAAAAAGCGAAACATTGTACCAATCTTTAAAAAAGGTGGACCCTGGGATCTACTGACTTGTCAGCTTCACCTCTGTGCCTGAGAAGATCATGGAACAGACCCTCCTAGAAGCTATGCTAAGGTACAGGGAGAACAGGGAAGTGATTTGAGACAACCATTACAGCTTCACCAAGGAAAAGTCCTATCTAATCAACCTAGTGCTATTCTATGATGGACTGACTACATAAGCAGATAAGGAAAGGGCTGCATATTCTGTAAAGCCTTTGACATGGTCCCTCCCAACATCCTTCTTTCTAAATTGGAAAGAGATGGATTTGATGGGTGCTACTTGGATAAGGAATTGGTTGGATTATCGCATCTGGAGGGTAGTGGTCAACAACTCAGAATGCTAATGGCAATCAGTGACAAGTGTTGTCCCTCAAGGGTCCATATTGGGCGCAGTATTATTTAATACCTTCATTAATGCCATAGATGAAGGGATTAAATGCACCTTCAGCTGCTGACACCAAACTAAATGGTGCAGTTGAGACACCTGAAGGATGGGATGCCATCCAGAAGGACTTGGCCAAACTCTAGAAGTCAGCCCATGGGAATCTCATGAAGTTTAACAAGACCAACTGCAAGATGCTGAGTACATGACTGTTTCATGACCATCTTATGTGATGGAAATAACCTATCATACATCATAATGTAATTTAATTTTTATCAAGAGGTTTTACTGCAAAGGCATATGGTGTGGTCTCATCAGTCAGTTGCCGAAATACTGCATCTTCTCCACATATGCAGATTGTGAAAAGATTTCAGAGTGACAAAAGACTTGTGGTTTGACTTATTAAACTGAGCCTTTGCTACTTATCAGATCTGTAGCCTGAATTCAGATCAGCAAACCCACTTTGTTTTCAATTTCATCAATACCTTTGTCAGTACTGAAACTAGTAACACTGATGAGTTTAATACAATCATCCATGTATTCTGTCATGTGGCAGAGATTAAAAATGACCAGTAAACTATTTTGTTTCCATCTGGCCATGCTAGACTGTTCACAGAATTGTGACATCTACAGTCTGCCAGTCAACAGTGACTCATAGCACATCCTACCATTCAATGCTCACTGCCTTACTGAAGCTAAGTTTAAACTACACCCAAATCATGTTGACACTTGCTCATAAAAACATTCTCATATTCATGTGCAGTTTTATTAAATGAACGAACCTGCTACTGTAAGTATGCATTTGTAGCACTAATGCACCTGAACAAGAAAAATGTAAAATATAGCAAGCATCTCCAAGTTCTAGGCCTTATTTATCACTTTTCTTAATACAAAGACTAGAAGACCAAGACCCTGTATTATCATATATTGGCTATCCTCTTACAAAGTCAAGCCACTCTGACTTTGTTGCTGTTATGATTTGGTCAGATGCAGGCATATCATGTCCTATAGCTAAATAAAATGGTGACACACTCCTCTTTTAGTCTTGCAAAATCATCCCATAGTTTTTCCTTTCCTCTATTATTTATTCCATTTATCTTTCTTCAGTAAATTTGTTTAAAAAGAAAAAACAGTCTCATCGTTGCAATTATTGCTGACAATTCATTAAACCAGCATATGTTACTTGTTCTTTTTACAACATATTCATGTCTCTGTACAGTTGAGTGAAATTTGTTGCATAGATGACTTTAAATACACTTATTGTTCATAAGTATACTTTTACTTCTTTTACCTGCTGCCACAGTGTACTTGAAAGATGGGCAGATGCAGAGTCAACTCTTGGTATGTGACTGGCAGCTGTTCTCTTTCCTAATGGAGAACTACAGATGACAGATAACAGAATATACAAAAGATCTTGATCTAAATTAAAATCAAAAGATCAAGGAATCTAAATGAGAAGCTAGTATGCATTACTCCATTATTGTCTGACTCTTCCCTTTCAGGAAGGAGAGTGACTAAGGTCCTAGTCACTTTTATTCAGAGTGAATATACCCATTGAGTTACCATGTGCTGCTCAAAGGCAAAATATAAATGTTTCTTAACATTTCAGATCCTGGTTTAACATAATTGTGTTAGTCGGTGATCAGTCCTACTGTCAAATGCATACAGTATTAAAACCTAAAAAATTAAAGTAAATTGGACCCTCTGTTGTTCACCTCAAGTAATCTATTACTGGACATGTAATGAGTAGATGAGGTAGGTCTACTGACACTCAGGTATTTGTTGTCTGTTGCAGTTGTAAAGAGTTATCCACCAACTGGCAATATTTAGAATAAGCTCTTAACTCTGTATTAGGAAGAAGCACCATGACATAAAATAGATATTGGTTCAATTTTTTTCTGGTTTAGCTATATTTTTAAGTAATATTTTTATTGTCAAAATAAAAACAAGAATACACAGCAGATAGACACACAGTGTACATGTGATAATGCAGTCAAAATACAAACTGTATTTTTTTTATTCAAGTCACTAATATGTGTTCAAGATCCTATCTTTTCTTAAACAAGAGGATGCAGTTCTTTTAAAATTTGAACAAAACCCTCAAAATCAATATTTCCATCCATGTTTCATTTTCTTACTGAGATACACAGGGATTATAATTTTTCATCATACAAACTATTCTTAGTCAAAATATTTTAAGTGAAATGTCAGTTGATGGGATTAGATCTACCTATTTATTTTAAATCAGCTGGATAGTAATAATCCCTTATAGGGAAACATGGAGAAAAAAATCATAGGGATTAAGAAACAACTCTTCACATGGAGAGAAAATTGTAAAATAAGATTCAGAATAAAATGGTAAAAGAAAGAATAAATAGGCAGAAAGGAAAATTATGTAGGAATAAAATTACTGGAAAATAAATAATACCAAAATAAATGTATGCCATAAAAAAAAGCCCAGTGGGATTTGCAGCTGAACACATAAAGTCATCCCATTATAAATGAAACAGGATCACTTAATTCTACATATGACTAATAAATTAGTACACATAAAACCTCCATTTAAGTGCATTAAATAACAATAACAACAAAATGTCACTTCATGTGTTTCTGTATGTTTTATAGACATGGCTTAAAAATACTGAATTTATATAAGTAAATTAGTCAGTCACCCAGGTCAGATGATTTTCATGTAATGCTAACACCATGGAGACTTTTGTTGACTAAATATTTAGTCAGAATCCAGCAAAAAAACCCCAAAGAAGTAAAGGTCACCAAATTGTGGGCCAGACCAGCATGAAAACAAGTATAGTCAACATTTTTAAGTACTGTCATGCAAAACAATACAGCGTAACTGAAGAGAACTCCAAGACAACACAAAACACATCTGGAATTTTATTTCCAGCTATTCTGGCCCTATGAACTAAATACCTACTACCAACTGGGAAATGTTACCCTTTTTCCCAGAACAAATCTTTTTGCCTAGCTTTAATTAAAAGGAATTCAATCCTCAAGCTGCAACACTGCTCTGCAATAGGTAGCAAAGCTCTTTAAGTCATGCCACTCAACATTTTAAAAGAATGTTGTTGCACAATGTAAAATTCTTACAGAGATACACCCAAAGTCCAGATCAGCGAGAGCAAAAACCTAAACTAATTTGGCCTTTTGAGGAACTTTGCTTTTTAGCCTCAAAGTTTTAAGATGCACCTTCAGGCATGATCAGAACCATATGGTCATGAAAGGGCTAGGTATGTATGAGCTAAGTGTCTAGCTGTACCTTATCAGTTTCTGGAAATCAGATTTTGTTCTGTCTACAAGGAAAAGGGAAGTCTTTTCAAAGCATTAATTCCAATATGTGTGAGAAAGATTCAGTTCTTGGTCTGACAGTTTTAAACACCATATGTCTTCATTACCCAATGATGACACACAAGCACTATGTGTAGTCTATATCTAGAACCTTTTTCTTGCCAAAGTTTGGACATTGTTTGCAGAAGGTCAAGCCTATTTGGGCAAGAGAAAGAGCAAACACACAGAACATAGTCACATATGAGTCATTAGAACATCTGACTATAACACAGAGGCAAGAATTTAAGTGAAAGGGGATCTTGTTCCATATGATCTCAGCATTTTATCCAACAACTGTATGATACACAAATAAAAGTAGACATGGGAACAGGAATCATAATCTGAAATGTTCCTTTCCCACATGTAAGTACAGAGCTACTCATAAATATTATTACTTTGGCATTTCATAATAACTTTAGCATGAAGAACTTGGCAAACTCAGTGAGCTAGCTTTGGATGTCATTTATCTGAGGGCTAATCCAAGCCCATCCCCCAATTCAAAACAATTTAGAGTAGTAAATTAAATAAGATTAATAACTAATGTAATCAGATAAAGTTCAATGACCCAGTTTTTTCTTTATATTAGTAATATCTTTAGAACTATCACTTTTAATGCATTTTATCAAGGAAAAGTCTTTAATATATTAGTGAACCAGAGGAGAAATTATGTCACCAACTCAGATAAAGAACAAACAAATTTTTTCACCTATGTTTGTTATGCACAACCTAAATTCTGAATGCACATCTTAAGGTACTGCAGAGCCATTAGGAAGTGCTGAGGGATCTTGGCTAGTTTATGCAAATGTAAGTACACAGTTTAAAAATAATTAATCTGTAATTTATATATTTTTTTTACGCCCCCAAAGGATGAGAACAAAACAGCTGAATTGTAAAAGAGGATTAGTAAAGTATTCTCTTTTCTCTATCTGCTTAACCATGCTGGGTGGTCTGCCGCTAAAATCTGTCTCCTAGCTATCCAGCTGGCAAATACAAACCACTGTCTGCTGAAACTACAGCACAGCTGTATGAATGCCATGAAGGATTCTTTTCCTGCATATATCACATCCCAGTTGCTTAACCTGCACTGTGCTAGGAAGGAAGATACATTAGACAAATGAAACATATGACATGAGTTAATATTTCACATACTTATGTCCATTAACTAACATCAACTTTTTTTTTCACAATCAAGAAAATGGCAGTGAAATAACATAATAAATACAAAAGCCAGAAACCTGTTCTGATGATTATGGTTGTACTTTGGCCATGGTTTACAGGAACTTGTAACAGTGCCTGAGAGTAAAAAGCCAAATTTCTTCACACTTAACTTTCACAGAAGTCTAAGGAATTGCACTGAAGACTAACATGGACTGTTCATATACTCAGCTTAGTTTCCTCCTTCGGGATTCTGGTGCAATGGCATCCCCATGAGAGAAAAATTTGTCAAAGAGGAATTTCAAGACATATACACACACCACTTTATCAGTGTCCAGAAAACATTCAGCAGACCTGAAAAAGTGAGAGCATGATGCTTATCTAGAAATGCTAAAGCTCCTGGGGAACATACCTATTTTGAAGTTTCCTTCAGAACAAAGAAAGGACAAGTAAACAAGACATATTTTTTTAAACTTGTTCTTTCTTTTCTTTCTCTGAGTATGAACTGAAGGCAGTCTTTCTGCTAACATAAATAGTTTGAAACCATTGACTAGCAGGAAAAAAAGTAGTTCTTAGATAACTCACGTTTCTGCTAACATAAATAGTTTGAAACCACTGACTAGCAGGAAAAAAAAAGTAGTTCTTAGATAACTCACATAGCGTCTTTTAGTCATATAAGCTAATCTTCCTGATTGCTGGGATTTCCATCCATTTTTGTTTCTTCCCCTTTTCTTTTCAGGATAAAAGATTGGTAGACAACAGCAGGCAGCACAAATAAACGACAAAGCATGAAATCTGTTAATAATGGCCACCAAAGCAATGCTGCTCTTCTGGCAGATAGACCAGATGGCTAGATAATACAGTGCAATTAATAAAGAGAAGCTTGCAAGGACTAAGGTTTTATGGGATGCTACAACAGCAATGAAAGGGAATGCTATCTTGATTTGATTGGGGCCTTTTATGTTGATCTTTCTGACTGGCAGTTTTATTAGGGTTTTTTGGGGTTTTTTTAATACCAAGAGTGGTAATCTGTTATCTTCAGATGCTTACTCTCTGCTTTATTTGAAGTCAGCAAGTTATACTTCAGAGTTCAGCATTAATACCTAAGCATTTTAGACTTTTATTTTTCAAAGTGCATTCAACATAAATAATTTCAGAGTCCACACTGATAATTTGTTTAGCCAGTTTCTACTACTTTAAAGGTTAAGGTCAGTTCCAACTCCATAACTCTATCTTATTTAGAAAATAATATGGGAAAGCAGTCTTCAAATAGACAGATTTACTGCAAAACTATATCCATTAAGAGCAGATACGTAAGTATTCTCTTTACACTAGGAACACTTCAGTTATCAAAAATATACACAGGTCAGCGGTACTTTCATTAACAACATGTTCTTAAAAAAAAGAAAAGCTAAAAGAGATTTATTTAACTGAGAAAGAGTCATATTGCTAAGCCTGATGAGAAGCTGAACATCTGTCATGTCCACAAGATAAGAAATCCAATGTTGAATTTGGAAATTGCATTTTATATGTTACTATATAAAAAAAATAAAATTAATTTACATATAAGAATTTATTTAATTTCTTTTTAGATAAATTGTTCTAGGAAATTAAAATGAAAAGGAGAGGTACAAAATTAAAACTAAAGAAGAGTTATGCAAGAAGTATGAGCTCTTCAGGTTTATGCCACATGCGGAATGTCAACCAAAACCGACTGTTTTCTTTATCCCCTTCATTTCTTGCCTTCTCAGATACAACTTTTGTTCTTTCACTCCTATTCATAGTGTGACAATGTTTTGTTTGTTTGCTTGGTTGGTTTTTGTTTTTTGTTTTGTTTTTTGGGGGGAGAAAACTTGGTATACAGGATGTTTCCTTCACATGTGAAAGTATCAGCAAATACAAACATGGTTTATTCCATAGGCTGTAAGTTCAGATAAGAAAATTAGACATTAATTTTTCTGTCAAATCTTTCTTCAGGGCAGATTTTACAGCTGTTTATGAGGGAAATCCTTTCATAAGGAAGATTTACTAGGTGACTTTTAAGGTCTCTTCCAACCCAAACCATTCTACGATTCTATGATAAGGAAATCCTTTTAATGGAGGTGTAAAAAGTAGGTATTTTTCACGAATTATAGCACTAATAGATTAAACGAAATACGTTAAAAGCAAAACTTCCACTGACCTTCTTTACGAAAGTAAAAGCCAATCTACTAGTATTTAATGCTTTGCTTTTGTAAAGTTTTGTCACAACCACAGAAGGTTTTGTTAACCACAAAGTTACAAGCTAAGGTGAGGAATGTGTAAAGAATTGCACACTAGATACTCTTGTTTTGTGGTAAAAATACAATCTCGCAGGGCTAAAGATAAAACACAAGTCTGAGAAAGCAAAAATATGTGTCTGAGTGCTAGACTCTGGGTCAGCAGAACCCTTGGTCTTTAGGAATTCTCTATGCTTCATCTCACTCATTATTGAGCACATATTACTGACCCAGTCCTGGGGAAAGAAACTATGATTTCCCTATGATTACAGCAGTCAAAGATGGAGAATCTTATATTCCAGCCTAGGAGTTCTTTATTCATTTTATGCAAGACAGTCACTGGATAATACTTGGTGGTTTAGGCACTCACAGGCTTTGTGGGAGCATGAATTTCAAGGGTTGGATCCCAGCATATCTGTACAGCTAAATTTTTTCATTACTATCTATGCTGGCATAAAAGAAGTCCAAACAAATGGCTTAGAAGACCTTAAGCAAGCTAAGGGGGGAAAAAAAAGGATGGAAAATACATATTCTGAGAATCCTTGTTCACAGTTTTGGGATTTTGTCTAACACTAGAGCTTAAGGGTGTAGGAAGGTAGCAACAATTTAATGTCTCTGTATATATCCACCAATAAGATTATAAATGCTTGAAAGATTAGATTCAGCTGAGTTGTTTTCAGGCTATCAGTGACACTTAAATGATAGATGAGTGCTTAAAGAAAGGAGATAAACAACTACATATCTTCGAAAAATCTTAGCAGTAGCTGGTAGATATAACTATTTATCATAACATAATTCTAGAAATTCCTACTGGGTTTACAAAGTAGCCTTCGAGCAAGAGATGTTCCTTGCTCTACAATTACAAATGTTCATATGAGGCCTCTATCTCTTCTTTCACAAGAATATTCTACTCTTTTTTATCTGTAAGCAAAAGATCTTGGCAGTTAATTTTCGTTTTCAATTTAATGATAAGAACTTATTTTGCATCTGCCACACCTAATTTCAAGCCTTTTAACTGTCAACTCATCAAAAAGACAAAACAGGAGATGGCTGAATTTTTATTAACTAACTCACATTACAAAAAAAGTGAAACATGGTCACTTTAACAGGATAAAGTTTGGGTCTGCATTGTGTGGTCCTGAAAGACTTATCTTCTCATGCTTGTGAGCTGAAAATATTCATCCAGAAAACCAAAGAATCACAGAATATCCTGAGTTGGAAGGAACCCACAAGGAGCACTGAACCCACCTCTAGGTTCTCTACACAGGACAACCCCAAGGAATCACACCATGTGCCTTGAAAACATTTTCCAAAGGTCTTGGGCAACTTTTGAAAGTGACTTCTGATATCTCTGATTTGGAAAATTAGGATGTGCTTCAATTTAACTAAAAAAGAAGTTACTTGTCTTCCTTTATTTCTGTAAAGAGGAAGGGTTAGCCCATAGGCTGGTATCCAGTGCTTCATCTGTAGAAAGTATCACAAAATATTTTTTTCTAGAACTATTAAATAATACAAAAATTAGAATAACACACCAAGATTAAGAATTTTTTATTCTGTCTAATCATTTATTACATCAGATTAAAATAATCCATATATGGTCACTACTACATTCATACTGATATATCCCCTTCATATGAGAACATGAAGGTTTATTAATAATATATAAAAAAATATACCAACAAAAAAAAGAAACCAGGAAAGTCAAAATAAAACTAAATGAAACCACCACAGTAGATGTTAATATAATAAGGACATTTCAGGAAATGTCCTTCTGACCTTACTGGTAAACCAACATGAACTATATTGAATGAGGATCAGGCCTGGCTATCAACTTGGCTGCAATTTGCTGCAACCCATTTGCCAGTATCAATGCAGTGAAAGCCACCAAAATTGAACATGGTTCATTAACTGTGGGGGGGGGGTTGATAAGCAACTCTGATATCTGCATTCTCTCTGATGACCAAGAATAATCTGCACTGCAGCAACCTGATGATGTGTTTCAGTGCATAGCCTATTGACCACCTGCTGCTTAATATGCTATAGATGATACTTTAACAATCCACTAGAAGCTAGGAATATACAGGAAAGAAAAGCTGTTCATTTGAGCTTCAATCCACATCACTGAAAAATCAGCAAGTTATTTGACTGAAGAAGGATGGTTTTGTCCATAAAACAATGCTTTTTCCCCCCCTAAAGTTCAGAATTTAACCTTTACTTGCAAATAATAAACAACTAAGTGAATTACAGTGTTTTTACTAAAAATATAATTTCACTGCTGGAGAAGACCTGAAGACAAAGTTACTGAGAAGTGTGAGGCTCCTCACTGAAATGCAGAGCAGTAGGCCAAGAGGTAGTGGTTATATATTGAGACAGGGGAAGTTCTGAGGACATAAGAGGAAGAACTACATAACTGTGATGATACTGAGCACTGGAGCAAGTATCCCAGAGAGGTTCTGGAATCTGTCCTTAGAGATTTTCAAGATCAAGTGGAACGCCGTCCTGATCAGGGCTCAGTCTGGGTTTGGGCTTGATCACACTATGAAGCTGGATTTGACAAATGCTCTTCCATTGTGAACTGATTCTATAGACAAGGGAATGACAACCAAAGACTTCTGAAGTTTCAAATATTGTTTTATAGATGTATAATCTACAAGTAGAGGGGCCTAATTTAGAGGGTTTTAAAATGAATAAGGAAACATAAGCTCAACCTGTGTTATCTAGCATCTGTGGAAGGGATTAAGTAATTTTTTGGTCCTCTATTGCAAACAGAGAAAGATTCTTTCAGAGACTAATTCAGACATGAAAAGTTTTACACAATGATATGACTTTTAGGCAACTAATTTCAAGCTCTGTGTTGTTATGAACTATCAGGAAACTCTTATCTATGCTTTAGTTTTAAACTAACACCATTCAGATGACAAGTAGTAAATCAGAAGTGAGCAGGATGATTTTTAACTTGTTGATTAGTAGTGAAATAGTAAGGACCAAGTTTTATATACAAAATGCTTACTTAAAAAAAAGACAAAACAAAACCACAAACCAAACTCCATAACTATAACAAAGCCATAGAATTTAAATTTTACAGGACTAAAATTGTAGCATTAGCAAGACTTTCACTCGGTATTTCACTATAGTTCTAGTCTTGTAACCAAATGCTGGGATTGCATATGTCTTTTCCCATGGGCAACAAGTTAATATCTGCCTACAAAAATTAGTGCTTTTTATTTTTCTTTCAGTTCTAAGGCTACTTAAAAATAATTATATAACGTTTAAGGCAAACCCCATTGTCTCAGGCACTATCATGAAATCTTATCTATTGCTATATTTATTAAAAATGTCTAAATGTAATACAACGATGATGACTATAAATCAAAGCCTTACTATCAGCCCTTCAACTCCTACAAGTTTCCTAAAAATCCATGGTTTTTTCATATACTTGCCACCACTGCAAGCTTTTTAATATATACTTACTAGTATGTTATATTTGAAAATAGGTATTCTGTAAAATGGAAAACATTTATCAGTTTTCCAGAAAGAAAAAACAAAACCCAAAACAATAACAAATTCCTTCACATGTGACTGATTAGTTTCAAGATATTAAAATAAGCTACTTTTATCTTATAGTCTCAAAAATTTAAAAGGATCTCATGAATGTTCAAAACATTGTCTTGCAAACCTGGGTATTGTCATAGAATCTTTTTTATTACCCTTTTTAAAACATAATTCAGTTCTGTGATTTTTTTCCTTGCCTCTTGTTTGTTTGTTTGTTTGTTTGTTTTTGAGGAACACAATTGATATTGTTACCTTTTTCTTTTCAAATATAATTATTTAAAAATTGCCCCTCTACTAAGATATTTGATTATAGATTTTAGGAAGTCCTTGCTCACACTATAATAAATGAAATCTATTATAATAAAGACATTAAGACAGGTTTTTCATGGTGCTGCATGGTGGGGAGATGAAAGGAGAAAAGTTTAATATAAAACATGTTCCAAAAAACTTTAATAAGCAGCCTGTTCTCATGAAACTCATAGCTCTATTGTTCATCCTGATTGGAACTTATACTCTGCAATCAGATTTAGCATAATCATCAGCAGTTTTATCACAGGACAATTAACTGGCACATATATAAAAACAAGGAGATGCAAACCAAGAAACCGTCTTTGATTTGCTTCCATATACAATCAAACTAAGGAATAATTGAATCTATTTCTACAGTTAAGATCAGATTTAATTTTAACAAACCTAAAGGGAATTTCATGCTATTTGTTTATCTTCTACAAAAAAATCCACAGTTGAATTTTAATTTTTTAAGGAATTTATTGAAGTTTACCTTACATTTTCCTAGCATCCATCTTAAGTACATTATTTCTTCTCTGAATACTATATGCTATTCCAATATATTACACTCACTCAATAAAGGTTAACAGAAAAGATTAACTTGAAGTGCCTTTTACTCTCTGGACCTCAACTAATATGTATCTAACTTTGGGTACACAGGAAAGGATTTAAAATAGAACTTGAAAACTACTTCCCAGATAAAGTCTTTTCTGCCCACTTATTAGTTTGCATCATATTACACTGAAAATCTCATTTTGAAGCTTTATGGCTACTACCAACTTAGTTTATAAATATTAATTTTTTTTAAAAGTGAGTTTTAAGCCTTTGCGGCATTGCAGTGATTTTCCACACTAGGACCACATGTTGCAAGCAAAAACTCTAGAAGATATCTTCAAGTAAACCACTGGAGTTTGTTTGTTATGTTTTAAAATGACAATTTAAAAAAATAGTTGAATCATCCTTAAAAAAACTACAAGCTTCATAAAGGGAAAGGGTATCTTTCTAATTGCTACAATAAAGTTCCTGAATAAAGATTTGCAAAAGTTGGTGTTAATACAGAAAGCTTTCTTCCTGCCAATTTTATAACAACTTGGGGAGATATTTCTTCTCTCCATAACTGGAAAAAAAAAAATCTTAAAAAAAAACTTAGTGACATCTGTGCATTGGTCTGAAGGATTAGATGAAGAGTTACTACGTTCTGCATTGTAATCACCCCTGTAATTATCTTAGGAAGCTTCATTATAGAGTTAATAAAGTCTGAAAACTTGGTATACAAGTGAAAAGTTGTTGCCTGCTCTTAACTGCAAAAACTCCAAAGCAAGAATGATGCCTTTAAAGCATTTTGGAAAACTCTTTAATTTAGTAGCAACATTTTAATCATTGCAGATAAAAACAATGTCTGTCTCCATCACAAAGCATAGGGCCCTTACATGGCTATATATAACTCTGTTAAAGCAGAGAAGTATTACGACACTTTTAGGAAGGGAAGTTTAAGTCTTCTTAATATACACTGTGCAAAGAAATGGATAGTAAAGTTTCTTTATGCTTCGGACCATTAAATATAGTTCAGGAAAATAAAAGCATAAAAAAACATTGCATCTTGCTCTGAAAATCTTGTCAGACAAAATTATGTGAGTGGGAGAAATGAAAAGAATCTATCTTTTAGATCATTGTGTATTCGTGTAGTATAAAAAAATTGTTCTATAATATGTATTTGATGACTACAAAATATATATATATATTCGCACACATTAAATATATCACAGAATAGTTAAGAAATAAATAGACTTGGTAGAGGAGTTTATAATTTTTATAGTGATGCCTCTACTGATCTTCATACTTCAAAATATGAGTTTCTTCATTTGTTTGGATTATTTGAGTTTTTGTTGGGTTTTTGTTTGTTTGGGGTTTTCTGTTTGATTTTTGTTTTGCTGGGGGGTTTTTGGAGGGTGCAGGGGGAGAGGTGTGAACCTAAATAATTCTTTGAAATTATCTATGGAAACAGTTCAGGTTGTTTCTATACTTGTGAAGTTGGAAAAAACGAAACTCAGTATCCTGGTATTGGCACACTCACTGAAGTAGTGCACATCACCAGTGATCAGTTCCAAAATTTTAAATAGTAAAGTTTAAAAAGAGAGTTAGGAGAAAACCAAGAGAAATGCAGAGTAAGATCGGTTACTTAAGCAGTAACATGAGCTACTATGTAAACTCAAACTTTCAGTGAAAAATCCATTTTCCTTACTGAAATTTTCCATTCAGTAGCTGAAATAAATGTAATTGCTGAAGAAGCAAATACATAGAAAGATAAGACATGCATGTCACTTTCTAAAGAAAAGTATATGCTAGATACACCATGTGCTAAACAAGTTTACCAAATCCATGTAAAATTTGTTGGCTTTTTGATGCTGAGGGGCAGTGAGACCTTGAACAATCTGCTGAGTAAGTGTAGGTCACATAAGTTAGAGCTGCCTGAAGCCAAATTAATTTTTTTTCCAGGATAAAAATCAAGAAAAAACAAACAAAACCACAAACAAAACAAAACCAAAACACACACAGACACACACAAAGACAAGCACATTGTCATCCCTGTTCTCATATCTGACAGGTTTCATAAAACTGCTAGAACAGATGATACACTGGTAAAAGCATGTTTGCATAAAACAGATTTCTACCTCTTATTTATCATGAACTGTAGGGAAAATAAGAAAAAGCCAACAGCAGTATATAACCTATAAATAACATGCAATCAATTAAGTCACCTATTAATCATTAATTCAGAAAATCATAGTAATTATATAGACATCTTCAACAGTAAGTAATAGGTAATTTCAATAAATGGAAACAAAAGCATGGAAAAAAGTCCATCTCCATGTTTGTCTTCAAAAGAAAATAAAAATTGGCTACGTTAACTGATAGCATGGCATAGCCTCACAACAAAATCTTAGTCAACATCTGGCATGATATTCTACACTTAGAAGTCTCAGTCTTGACTGACTAAATTTAGGCATGAAGCCAAAAGTCATGGTGACTCATTCTGCATCTCATCCATCTGATATCGGTACATCAGAAGTCGGGGGAAGAGAGAAGCTGTTTTCTTTAAGCCACCTACAAGGCATGGAACTAAATAGAAAACTCCTTTGTTAGCACAGTCATGTTTTGGTTAACCTTTAAGTTGTTGTAACTGTATACATTAAATAGCTAATGGTGTATGTTAAAGGTATTTTTATATCTTAAATGAGATCATACTTCAGTGAAGAGGTCTCTCCTGAAAGCAGTAGAAATAATTTCTAGTCATACAAAATGTTGGCATAGTTTTATTTTCCTTTTTTTTTTCTTCCCATGAAAATTCTACTACACTAACAGGACTACTGTGGAATTTATTCAAGTCTTTTGAAAAAAGCACAGTGAATACCAACAACAATAAATTCACTCAGAGAGAACGGGTACATATTGCTGGACGATTGCTTGATGTAATTAAAATAGCAACTGCCTTAAAGGAGATCTAAACATCGCTAGTATTAAAATAACCACAAAAACAAAGCAAAAAAAAAAACCCTCCAGTCAGATTACTAGTATGACTATAAGCTTTTAAAACACATTTTAGGGCAATTTGTTTTCCTTAACCCATATGTTTCACCCATATTATTCCCTCTTATAATGAAACAGTGAAAACTAAAACAACTACAGAAGGCAAAGCCTTCTGCATGTCCAAGTCTTTATTTTTTCTTTCATAAATATTTCAGTTTGAATCTGAGATTACCTGAGTAAATTAAAAACACAGCTACATAATTAGAATCTTGTTTATGCTATTAGGACACCTGAACAGTTCAAGTTACATGTGAAAGAGCAGTAACTTCATAGTCTGTCTCTCCAACATAAGCAAGAATTTTGGATCTGAATAAACAACATTCATGTTACATTCCATCACTAGTTGTCTTGCAATTTTCAGAATTCTTGCCTGTTAGACATCATATATTTTTCAACAGACAAATGGCATGTGCTAAATGTATCACTGACAGCAGAAATTTATAAGACAAAAAGCTAGTGAGCATGCAGATCCAGAAAATTTCATACACACACACAAAAGTAGATTTGGCCAGCTTGAGAGCACAATAAAGACAAAATTATGCTTGAGAGTAATTTCTGTAAGGAGAAAACAAGCTGCTAATATGAAATTATCTTAAAACATCATAACCATTTTATACTTTGAAGCAATACTAGGATTTATTTTTAAATTAAACTCTTCAAGTATAAAGACTTTAATGTGAACATAGCTTACTATCCACAAAAATTAGGTGTAGGTAACTAATTTCTATCCCACAGCAAGGAGGAGCTGCCCTGTGAAAGATACTGTAAGCAATCTGTGTCATATTCCTTACTACTGGGAGTTGCTAAAAGGACCTGCAGCACCTTTCCCTGTCATCTCTAGCAGCAGTTGATAGCTCCATTCTTTAAGTATTGTAAGTACCAGCACTACTGCCTTTCCATTGGCAGTTTCGTGTAAGCATTTTGTTTTAATGATTTGCTAAAATTAATTTAGTTAAAAGTTAATTCATGAAACTTGCCATAGAAATATTATTCTACAAAATAATATGAAAATAAAAAGAGTGTATTTTGAGTTTTATCCAGGATGAATTTATGTCCTTCTTTTTCAAACTTTGATAGTTGAATTATCATTTTAAACAACATACTGACACATATTTTGAAGTATGACTTGAATTGTATATGTCCATATATATATATATACACACTGGGAGCAATTTCAAAAGTCAACATTGACTAGAATTCATTGCCTTAAACTACTTCTGATACCAAAATGGGATGACTTTTTGTAAATGTTGCTATCTAAAGCAGACCACTGCATATGCTGATTGATCTGAATACAAAGATTTTAAATGCTAAGACGGATTGGAAGGTTTCTCTACCTTTATTTAAGTATATTAAATGTTTTCAGCCATTTTCTTGTTTAAAAACTTAAGTTTTCTTCTCAAAGAGCCTAACTGACTAAAAATGCTCATATATGCTGTTTGAAGGTAAAAGTAAAACTTTTAAACATATAAAAAAACACCCCTAATGTGCTTTCATATTAAGGAGCTAAATCCAATAAAGTAAATAATTGGATTAAAAGTAGATTATGTAACAGTTTAGTATTTTGCCTCCTACTTTGAAGTAAGAGGCACTTTACTGAGGTATCCTCCAGGAATCACGGGAAATCAAATTACTTTCAATTATTGATGTAATCAACAAGTTTTAACAAGGATAGCTCAATACCTTCAGCAAGACTTCTGTACAGTATCCATTTCATTGGAGCATAATTTGTGAAATTACTGTCTTTTATGAACAGTCCTTCTGTATGCCATAGAATTAAAATATTCATGTGTTTCATAGAATCATAGAATGACCTAGCTTGAAAGGGGCTTCAAAGAACATCTACCTCTAACCCCTCTGCAATGGGCAGGAACACCTCTCCCTAGACCCACTTGTTCAGAGCTCTATTCAACCTGATCTCGAACACTTCCAAGGATGGGGCATCCACATCTTCTCTGGGCAACCTGTTCCAGTGTCTCACCACCCCTACAGTAAGGAATTTTTTTGTAATATCTAATCTAAACCTCTCTCTTTCAGTTTGAAGCCACTTCATCTTATCCTGTCATGACATGCTCTCATTTGTTGCACAAGAAAAATCCTGTGCCCTTAAAAGTGTTGGTATTTTGTCAGTCTCAGCCTTCCAGAAAAGATTTTTAGTTTGTATTTTTATGGGTTTGGAAGCACATCTGAAGTATGCTTTAAGAAAGACAAAACTAAGTTATCCTGAAATTTACTTTTTATGAACAAAACAGATTGAGCTCTTGACCCTTTTCATTTCAAGAACTTAAAAAAAAATAATATCACAGTTCTCACACAGAATTTTTAAAATCTTTCAAAACCCTTGTCAAATCCTGCATACTAAAACTATGAGCTTCTGAATGTGAAGTTTAGAAATCAGGATTCCCACCAGCTGTAGGAGAAAACTACCTAAGAGAAATAGAATTACATTTCTTTTGCATATTATTGCCTTTGAGTTAATGAATTTTGTATTCCTTTCTGCATTATGTTATACCTTCAGGTGCAGAATGATGCTTAACCCAACCATACTGCCTCCCATAAAAGATGAAAGGAAGCTTGATAAACCTTCAAATTAGTTTGTCTATTTTCTGTGTAAATACTTTAATAATGATTCAGTGTAAACATCATGACTCGGCTTCATGAACAAAGATTTGGGAAGGGCTCTCCCCGCGTGGGTGTGTCCTTTGAGCTTGTACAGTGGATTTTTTAGGTGAGGCACAGCATGCACAGAACTGGCTCCACCGTTTAACTCCTAAGGTTCATCTGCCAGGGCCAAGCGAGCTTGGACGGTGACAGTGAAGTCCTCAGGACCAGAACCTACAGCACCCAGTATTCCCAGGAGGTCTCCCATCCAAGTACTAACCAGACCTGACCCTGCTTAGCTTCCGAGATCTGATGGAATCTGGTGTCAGGGTGGCATTTAACTGCCTTCAGTGCAAAAAATATATTATTATAATTATATATAATTTTATTTTGGCTACCATTCTCTTCCCACAACTTTTAAATAATCTATTTTAAGGAAAAAATTATCAACACCAACAACCACCAACAATGTACTTGCCATAAGCAAGTACAAAACTCAATGCCATTGTCATCCACTTCCCCTTACTAGTGTAACCTTGAAAAATTGAGCTACTATAGGTGTGTCCAAAATTTTATACTCCCTTGTTCTGGAGAGCTTGCTTAGCTCATGTTTTTGTTTTTGTTTTCCCTGGTTAGTTCACTTGTTGTTCATGTTTACCTCCACAAAACACAAAGCTCTGAATTTGGAAGTCCAGTCTTGATGGTTGCCTGAAGATACATGTATCTCTTTTTCCCGAGTCTCTCACTAGCCTGAGCTCCCATGCCACTGGCCCAGTTTGTGCTACCTCTTTTGGATGGATATATTTTCATTTGAGTAATTCCCATAACATTACTTGAAATAAACTTGGTAATAATAGTACCATTTTCAGAAAGACTTGTCTCACTTCTGTACTTGTCCCCTTATGTATTTTAAATATGGCCATCATTTTGATACAAAGACTTCCATAATTTCTTAAGGTCTTCTGATACCCTCTGACTGAAATGAGAAATGTCACTGTTACTTCTCACCTATTTCAGTAAGGGAGGAAACACAAAGGTATAAGGTAGCAAAATTATTATCCTACTAGTAGATGGTGGAACCCTGTAGGGAGTTTCAGGTTAATTGCTGATGACTCACAGGGTCAGCTGTGGCTGGTTACATTCAACATTGGATAAAAAGGAGTACTAGGTACAATATCCTCCTGCAAAACCTCAGCGATCTGGGTACAGATACTGAGGGAATGAATTACAAAAGCTGAAACTTGCTGAAACTTACTGAAACTAAGGGAAAAGGCTTGGGCTAAAATTCTTGTGTGGCAGTATTTGGCACTGCTTTGTCAGAGCCAAGAACAGTGAAAAGCAGTACAACTTTTCTGCAAGGATGTGCTTTTCTGTAAGGAATATGTTAAAGTATGTAACTACAAGCAAACAACAGAAAGGAATGCTGGCTCTGCCTAGGTTTTATGGTTGAATCTGGTTTTTACATGGCATAGATTTTGGCTCAGCCAAGCCTGTTATTGTTGATTCTGTGGTCAGGTGTTTTAGCTGGAAAATGACACATCTCAGACTCATTTGCTGGCAAAAACCAGCCACAATTAGTACCTTTCTGTGAAATTGTGTGCTTTCCTGGTTAATAAACCTGCTTAGTTCTGCTAATAGTCTCTTTTAAATTACTTAATTTTGAAACTAGCAATCACAGTGCTACAGTTTCCCTTAAAATGTTTGTAGAGATAAATTCACTTACACCAGCTACAAGCTGGTGATTGCTGTTGTCTCACAGTCCACATTAAAAAAAAACCTTATAATTTGTTAATTTGTTTGATATAAACCTTTTTTCTTCTGTGTAACAACTTTCTATATAGATATATATCTAAATACACATACATACATGTTATATGTGGACTCATCTGTGTTGTAAGTTAGAAGACTGCATGAGTAAGTCTTCATCTACAATGTTTTGAACCATTTTCCAAGCCTAAATTTTTAGATTAGCTGGCAAGAGAAAAATATAGAGGAAAAAGAAGTAGAAAAGCTTGATCTCACAGCTCTAGATACATGAAAAGAAAAGCATTAGAGCATTGGCTTGGTGATCACTGATCCAGCCTGATGGAAGGCTTGACATGCAAAGTATTTTGTACTTAGACATTTGGATCATCTACTAGCCTGGGATGAAAGAAAGGACAAAAAGGAATGAACTGCCTGATCTTTATCATCTTTAAACTCTTAAGTCCTGTTTGTGTCACAAGAAAGGTGTAGAAACTGCCTTTCCTTTTATGGTAATGGCTTTACATTGGAATTCAACAAATTCACAACATGAAATATACAACAAAGTTGTCTAAGATGAGAGAATTGGACTGTTGAGTGGGAGATCTCTTCCAGCCCCTACAGTCTCTATTTTATGAAAAAAAATAAATCTCAAATATAATTTTTAAAATGGTATTTGCACCTAAGAGCATTTTTTATTGTTGTAGTCTCCTGCAGTAAAGCTATGTAGCATGAAAGAAGTGTCTCCTGTATCTTTTGAAAACGTTCTTATTCCAACGTGATTTGACTTGTGTATTATATTGAAAATAAAAACTAGTCATGTTAGAGTAAGCTTCATTGTTTGATGAAAAATTTATAAAAATCTATGCTTTAAAGATATATTCTGAATCTCATATTCTTAACAAAGAGATCTGGAAAACATATTAAAAAAAAAAAGCCTGGAAAACTAATTTAGAAGATAAATCTTGTTTCCTTTGCTCTTTTTTTTCCTTTTTTTCCCCTTCTCTCCTCCTTACACACAACATTCCATTGTGTTACAATAATTTTTTTTTATTAGTACAGAATAGAATAGTCCCAGTAGCAAGGGACAGACATACAATTGTCATCTAGTCCAAACAAAAGTTAAAACATGTTGTTAAGGGCATTGTCCAAATGCCTCTTAAACACTGACAGGCCTGAGACATCAACCATCTCTCTCAGAAGCCTGATACAGTGTTTGACCACACACTCATTGAAGAAATGCTACCTAACATCCAATCTAAACTTGCCCTGGTGTACCTTTGAGTCACTGCCATGCATCCTGTCACTGAATCCTAGAGAGAAGAACTCAATACCACCTTCTCCACTTCTCCTCTTCAGGAAGCCTCAGAGAGCAATGAGTACTCCTGTCAGTCTCCTTTTCTTCTAAAAATAGGCATTAGGCAATGATGCAGCAAAGCAAAGAATCAAGTGTTCTACTAGATCTTATGTGAAATAGTACTTTTTCATGGTAGATTTGGTTAGAAGAGTTAGAAGGGAAAAGTTATTATCTTTATGTTAATTCTTGCTCTGAAGTTTTAATTTTCAGTAATCTAAACCAATTGGGGAAAAAAGCTCAACAACTTAGAATTACTTTTTATAGGTGTGTCCATTTGGTATTAGTCGTTTGCATGACATTTTACTCTAAGTCAGGAAATCACCATGCAGTGATATAAGTATTTATCCTTCAGCATGTCCTGCTGTTTTATTTCTGTACCCCTGCAAGGCTAATAAGCTACATGATATATTATCATCATGAGGTGATGGTAATACTCACAAGAGACCAAAGTATTTTATCATTTATTATACTCAAAGCCAAATCATTTCCTTTACCATTAGTATAATCAAATATTGACTACAAAATCTTTACTGAACATGGGAAAAAAAAGCTCAAAGGGTTTCCAAACCTATGAAGCTATCAGAGGCAACTAGAAATTTTAAAAAAATCAAACATTGGTTTTCCAGAGAAGAAAGATATATTATAAATTAATGGGATTTTCCCTTCAACTTTTTTAACATAATATTTTAAAAAAAGAAAACAATACAAATATTTTAAAACTAATTATACAATATAAATTTAATTCCAATACTTATGCCATTTGTCAAAAAGCAATCCACATTAGTAGTGAAATGCAGTAAGAGAGGAAAAAATTAAAGCATTGGAGGTCTTAAGACTTCAACAGTATGCATAATGCAAAAATATATACTAGAAATATACATAACATATGCCATTATTGTCTGATATACAAAGGAGAAATATTTTTTTTCGCACAGTATTCAGTTCTAGAGAAATGAATGATTTAAATCATGTTTGAATAAAAAAAAAAATTCTGTAATTTACTTCAGGAAAAAAAGCCCAAACAACTAGACAAACCTATCCAGTTTTACAATGCTAATAACTTCTAGGACTTTGGGGTTCTTATAAGGGAAGTGGTGTTTTCTTTTTTCTTGTGTTTTTGAGGTTTTTTTGGGCGTTTTTTTTGCTTTAGTTTGGTTTTTTTGCTACCTCTTCTGAAGGATTAAAAACTACCACCTTGAACATAGGAAAATCTGGTAAGGTAGTATTTTATATAAATAAAAATTGTAGAAAAGTAAGTGAGATTTCATCTACGTGAAAACAGTTATAATTCTTTTACTGGGGAAGTGGTAAGTACTTCCATAAATAGCTATATAATGATAGAGAGGATTATGGTAAAGACGCACTTGTGAGAGAAGTGTACAATTTTCTGGACTCAAGCACTATCTATCACTCAAAGAAAACAGACTATTCTAATTCAAAAGAATAGACAGAATAGAAAAAACACTGCAGTGCACACCAAAGTATTTATTTGCTTGAAATCATTAAAATCCGTTAAAAACCAAACCAAAACATAAAAACCTCCACCTGAATAAGGAAGCATTTAATACAATTTTTTTTCCTCTTTAGATTATGGTTATTCTTAGATAACTAAATTTAACCTTTAAATGAATGTAAAATAAATAATTTAAAATGCTAGGTTTATGGCACTTTAAAATGTAGAAAAAAGTTAAGTATAATTCTAGCATAAATATAAAATGACCTTTTCATTCTCTCCCACTAAAGATTCTAATTTTTTACAAATTATACTGGAAGTTACTTTTGTTGAAGTCATTCTTACGTTAGGGGTTATACTATTGTCAGATAATTATCTCCAGCAAGATTTTTAATTCCTTATGTCAATTTTAAAAATTAAAGTGATACAGCTATGTTTGCAAATATGTTTCTGGAAAGCACGTAGAAGACACAGTATCTATAAACTTATTAAAAACCCAAGATGAAACCATAATCTCCTTTTTTGAAGCACAAAGAGGCACCTTCAGTAATACACATCTTCACTAATGACACTGCTTCCTGCTTTGAACTCCAAGATTATTAGGGAATAATTTACTGCTGTATCAGAAAGCTTGAAAAAAGTTTTTTTGAAGCATCTACAGGGATAGTCTAATGTCTTAATTACACTGTTAGTTGTTTCTGCATACATAAGAGTAATTATTCCTTAAGCCTACTAAAGCATTTAGCAAAATAAACCTTCATTATATTACTAGCAATAGCACTCCTATATAGTACACTAAAGGTAAGTTATTGTTCAAGAGATTGTTTTTTCCCAAGTAACTAAAATACAAGCACTTCTCCAGATTCTGGAAACTACTCTATTGCATGAAAGTTCAGGGGAACTACAAAAAGAAAAGGCCTTTCAGGAATGCCGCAGGAGTAATGGAGGCTTTTTAAGCTTCTTCCCCCCCGGCTCAGATACCAGAAGAATTGTTAACAATACAGAACCTCTTCTGGAGGGGGAGGAGGGAACCATTCTACTAGAATTGAGCATTGCCAATTAACTTCTAAAACCAACAGGATATGCATGTAAAGATTAGCTGATTTAATACAATTGCCTCAATGCTGAGGGAAAATATTTGCTTAGCATGAACATATGAAAATTAATGTTTCGGGCCATATCAAACTACTATAGCTACTTTTCCTTCAATTTTAATACTTTTCCCCTTTGTTGACAAATTATGTGCTTCCAAAATACAATATGGAGATTCTTGACATAATGAGAATAATATGGGTAAAGTTTGAGCTTAATCAAGCTAAAACTTGGAAGCAACATACCTGAAATTTGCAATTATCAGCAGATTTCCCTTTAAGAAGCTCACAGATCTTTACAAAGAACTTCCTATTATTTTTGTGAAATGGATATTGCATATGTTTTATACAGATTATTTTTTTTTCACTGTTTCGCACTGACTTTGACACATGAAAGTAAAACCAAGACTCTCCAGCTCCCAGTATCTATTCTCAATCATGCTGTGAAATGAACTCTTAAGTTGGATTCAAAGGTGGAAACATCTTATTTCTTGCTGATGCAGCATGATGCAACTGCGTCTCCAGCAAAGATAACTATTTGGCTACCTGAGTGGCTGATTAATCACTGATTAATGGTTTGCTTACTATTTGAGCAGAGATGATTTTTTTTACTTGTAAATAATTGCTAAACTTTTTATTTTTTAAAACCTATTAATTTAATATGTTGTTTCTGAAGCATTCCTGATTTTATTCTTTCCTTCACCAAAGGGTCTCTGCAAGACAGTTCTGCTAAAGCAGTAAAAATAGTTCTCTCTACTTCTACTTAGCTATAGTAGTAACTGCAAAGATTTCAAAAGCTGTCCAAGTTCAGATCTCAAAGATTAGAAAATACACTAAAACTTTCATAAAAACTCTTTCTTGCTAGAAAACTGAGAAAGACCAAAATAAATAGTTCTCTCTGTGCTTTATTTAAAAATAATTTCAAAAGTATCCCAGGGATCAGAGGCTTGTAAGGCATAGACATTTGCTTATTTTGCCAGATTTTCCATGTCAGAAAGCACCACAAATCTCACTAAGGTCAGCAGCATTTTATATAATGCTAAAATGAAAAGGTCACATTATTTTATAATTGACTGTATACACTCCTAAGAGTGATGGAATTTAAAAATGTAAGGAGTCCTTTTCAATATACACAAAACATTAAAGCAGAAAAATTTCTAAATATAATTATCTTTATTGATCATCTCAATAAACTACAGATTTTTCTTCTCTGCTTCCCAAAGAAGTTTCTTGTTGCACAGACAGAAGTGGCAGCTTGCACCATCTTGTTATTTTTTTCATGCAGTCATATCTCTGGAAGTTCTGAGAAAGTCATACACAAAAGTCTAAATTCAGGGCTTAAGAATGAAGCAGAGAAATATGGAAAAGCGATATGAAAATATATTAAGCTAAATAAAAACTCTCATAAATTTGTATATGCTTATATCTTGTTTTGAGGTCAATCTATTGCTTTTTTTTCTTATGGGGGCTTTCCATGAATTCTGACAGCAATAGTCTATTATATATGTGAGCAGCTTGAGACTTGTAGGATTTAGACACTGTGTTCTAGCATACAGTGAGTATTTGGTCCACAGTGTCTGTAATCCAACAAGTATAAAATATAACAAGTTTAGATATTTGCTACAATTCTGCATTCCCTACTGATAGCATTGGTAACAAACTAGTCATTCACAACCCATAAATAAATGGTTTGTCTAGCTGAATAGATCCGACTTGCAGTGTTTTCACTATGTCTCAGCATAAAGTGCTAATTAAGTGAAAAGCATTTTTGGAAAATACAGAGCCTTAAGGATGGAACTATATTTAGCTGTTTCTAATCATTGTAATTCTGTTCTTTACATAGTTGTTAGAGTAGTGCGAATGAAGTTTTAATCTATTTCCTTACTCAGAATCTCAGAAATACTGTATGCTTAAATATTTTATCCCTTATGCAGACTGTGGCTCTGGTGCAAAAAGAAGTGACTATTGTATCATTGAGTAAAAGAAATTTTAGTCCTGTGTGAGATATAGAAAGGCAAGAATGACTCAGATTTTGACTGTCTACATAAATTTATTATTTAATCGTTGTAAATTAATAATCCCTCTGGGATTACTAGTGAACGAGATGATTCAAGAAAGTCCCAGAAAGTCCTCTTAGTACTCAAGACACTGGAGATTTCGAGATCAGATTATGAGGCATAACACAGAGACTCTCTCCTCTCCAAGAATATGTCAGTGAACACAGTTACAAAAATCCAAGACTTTAAAAGGCACTTTTAATGGGGTTTCTTCATGTTCAATTACTTTCTCAACACCCATTTGGAAACTGCATTATATATGCCTACATGCATACTTATATATGTATTTCTGTATTTGGAGAAAAATGGGATTATTTTTCAAAGACACAGTCAAGGCACTGGGAAAATCACACCACAAGATGGTTTCAAGAAACATTTGTGAAAGAAAATAGTGAATCAATATAGTAAAATGTAGGGGAAAAGTTTCTTTCTGCAGGAGGTGAGAAGTGGTTGAAAACCTTGAGAGCAGAAAAACCATTTGTTTATTTCATTCTGTTTTCTACCCTTTCTTGGCAGAGAACAACTGACATTATTTTCAGCTAATAGAGTGCAAGCACTCCTGAGTTCCACTACTATAATGTACCATTACTTTCCAGGAGGCAACAGTTAGCCTTTCACGTTGCAGTAGTATTAAAAATCTTCTTTATACTGAAGTGATCTGAACTTGTTCACGTAAGAACATTTAAAATTAGGTTAATATAAGTGCTAAGAAATATAAGAACCAGTTCTGAAGCTTATGCCCCGACTAGTGTTCTTCACTACAATTATGTTGGTATTATGTTTACAGAGTTATTAACATTCACTACAATAGTGAAACTACTTTAATCCATTGCTGAAATTCAGCCCTATGTGGATTTTCTCTTTCCACATAAACATAGTGTGGACGGAAAGTGGCAGGTTGTGAGTAGACAGAACACTGTCCATGATAGAAAGCCAACCAAAACAGTAGCATTTGTCAGTCATTGCCATTCAGACTAATGGACTTTGGATCAGATCCATTTTCTCTCGTTATTCTCCACTATCTGTCCTTAGCTGACAGTTTCAAACAAGATGCTAGTTAATGCTTGTTGGGGGCATGACCACCTCTTCAGTGGGTTATATTCTCAAAGTGCTAACTCATTTTATATAAGGCACTTAACTGTCACCTCAGAGTAATGACTTTGTATCACTACTGAACTGGGCTTGATTGAATTCTTTTACTGTTTAACTCCACAGTAATAAACAAATTTGTCTTGTCAGTACACTTTGCTTAGGCTCTTCTGAAAAAGCACCTTCTAAAATTCAGTTACATGTAGCAGGAAAAACAACAGTACTAGATAGAAAAGAACAATGGTAAAGAAAATATTTTAGTTTTATAATTTCCTTATTTCCTCAATTGTGTATCATTTATCAAGAAACTTCAGGATAAGGTCTTTATATTTTGGAAAAGTTTTTTCACTTAAAATTCATAGTATGAACAACATCATGTGGGACTCCACCTAGTAAAAGCTAAAGGCAATTGTTTCCTTTTGAAGAGAAAAGCAAGAGAAAACTGTTCACTTATCTGAACCTTTGGGGGCATCTTGGGCTTTCTGTGCATTCTCCCCTTACTATTTGTGAAATTAGATCTGACTGTGTCTCAAGTTTCAGTGTCTCTGCTCCTGGCAAGTGAGCTATGCCTCTAAGGAGCACGCTTTGTTAGCAATGGTGCACTGTGGCAGTATAGAGCCTGTCCTCTGTATTGCATTTATAAAATCTAGGATGTATTTTGATTTTGACTCACAACTATTTTACTTCATCATGTTTGTCCATGGGCCAGATACTTATGCCACTGTTATTTCCCAAAGTTTAATTCTGCAAATGTAACCATTTCCTGTACAGGAAGAAACAATGGGAGGGGAAAATCAATTCTGCTCATGCCCTTTGAACCAACAAACAAAACAACAACAACAAAAATAACAACCAACAAAAAAAATACTTAAAGAAACAAAAGACACAATAAACTTTTGTGCAATTTAAATTTGATTCTTTTTTTTTCCTATCACTCTATGACCCTGTCCCTTTCACCCTTAGTGTCATCTGGGTAGAGAACTATGGGCAGAATCTATCATTTTACACTTCCTTCCAAAAACAAAAGGATAACATATGGTGTCAAAATTATAAATCCTGTTTTTCTCACAGGTTTTCTCTGGCCTATGCTGATTGCTAAAACCTGAGAGAGCTGCCTAGAGCATGCTAAGAGTAGAACCAAGGTCCATGCTGTCTCTTTCCTCTGCCAGTTCATTGTACTTCTGTACAACAAGTTGGAAAGAGAATCTCAGGAAGGATGTGAGTCATACAGGCAGATTCCATGTGACTTATGAGTCATACCATGCAGGTTCCTTGCAAATTTTCAAATGGATCAATCAGCATTTTTTAGTCCTCTAGGATAACTTAAATATTTTCTGACATGCTTTACATGTCGTTACAAAATTTCTACCATCATGCTATTACTAACTTTCAAAATGCATGAAAACTTTTTATACATATTATTAAGAAGAAAGTCTCATTTTAACTATCTATGCCACTTCCCCCCCCAAAAAAAAAAAAACAACAAAAAACTTTAACTGAATAATGAAACTGCATAAAATACAATATCTTAATCATACTGTGGGGCAGGGCATTGAATTAGACATCCTCAAGCACAACTAAAAGATTTCTTGCATTTTAAAAATCAGCGTATGAAATAATGTCACTTATAGTTACTCCTCTTTTGTCCACATAACCCCCCATCCCTGAAGCCACTAGAAGCCTAGAAAACAGCTGAAGTTAACTATTTTATTACTCTCTCATATACTTGAATAATGGCTGTGTAAGAGACAGCTAAACCCCCCCACATTTTCAGAGCTGTCAAATCTACTGATATGTCACATTTATCCCCATATTATTATTGCAATACATGGCAGAATATGAAAAGAATGCTGGCACAAAATATGTAATTCAGTAGCAGGGAATGATGGGCACTGTTAATGGAATTAAACATTATGAGATGTTAATAAAATAACATACCATGCATATTTATATCTCAGATACTTCTTTAAAGAAAACAAATGGGTTTCTATTCTCCACTTAGGGAAATTTCTGTTATTAGCTAAGACCAGTGGAAGGTGAAATTGCATCAGATCTCTTTGTCTTCTCTTCATAATAAAATGTCATATTCCACTGATGAATGTTATTTCAACATCTGATGATTATATAAAAGTCATTGGACAGCCCCCAAAAGGCACATATATTCTCCTCTTCATATGAATTAATTGTGGACAAAAGTACTCGATATAAGAAAACCATTGACTGTGCAACTGAAATAATCTAAAGATAGTAGGACAGCAGGACACAAATACCACACACTTCTTGAATTCATGAGACAACTTAAAAATCATTTTCCCGAGATTCTCTCTATGGTCTTTATAGCACTATTACAATTTCAGAAAATGAGATAAAAATTCTTGACTCAAGAAAACAAATCTACCATAAAACCATAGGGGAAAGACCCAAAACTTTGGTGGAAGGTTGTCCTAGAGTTTGTTTACATGCAATTTTAAATATGATACACTTTGATTTTTCTTCTCTTTCTAATGAAATAATCCCGATTCCTTAGTCAAAGAACAAGTACCTCCTCAGGGATCTTTAGCGTTGATTTTTTCCTTAGATATATATAAAAGAAAAACAGGTTAAGACAAGTAAGTTGGAAAAGCTGGTATGGGCACCTTTGGTTGTAAGAGAGCACACAACCATCAAAATAAATTAACTCTATCAATATTGTTCTTCCTTTGCTGTCTTTACATTTTGCTTTTTCTATTCACCAAACAGCAATTTGCATGCATGTCTTAATTGCAGTTATTTTACATGTTATAAAAAAGTACAGATTTTAATTAACAATTTTTTTTTATTTTATTTACTGAGAGTTGTGTTTGTCCTTTCCATAACTGTTAAGAGCAGTGAGAATGGACACCTCTTTGAATGAATGGTGAGTTATCTACAATAAAGTAGAAAGTAGTAGAAATTAGTATTCTCAGATTTATTACTCCAATCTACAGTAAAAAAAAGGCACCCGTTATAAAATTCAGATTAATAAAATATATTTTCTTACATAACTGTTGATTTTTCTTTTGCTTTTATCTGTGCACAAAAATTATGTTGGAGCATAAAGTACTTTTCTGCCTTTTTTTTTTTTGCGACGGGAGTCTGCTGTTATTGTTGTTCTTTGCTCAAAACAAGTCAACAAGACCTAAGATATTATTTTAAATTGCTGTACTAGTAAATCAAAGCAATTTCTTAAGAAAATCTGATATAGATCTTATTCTAACCTTTGTCATGATTGCTTTTCTGTTTATTGAGTCAGTTGCCTTTCACATCGAATGCTATGTTGCTGTTGAGGCAAAAAAAGCATATACAGGTACTACCACAGTAATATTCAGAAATAATTAAATGTCTGAATTTATATTATGCTTGCCTGAAATTCTATGGTCATTATAGAAATGTTTATATTTCTCTGAAGAGCAGAGAATATAAATATAAAATAGAACTTTCAGTACTGATGATACATATTGTACTGGGGATTCTAATTCCCCATAACACCATTCTGATGATTTCAATAAACAAACCTGACATTAATATTTGCTAAAATACATAAAAGATACACACATTTCAATTTTTGATTTTTAGATTTCTTGAAATCATAACTGAAAAAGTACTTCAATCTACAACAGCAAAGTTCATTATGGGTAAAGCAACACATTCTCTTTAAAAAATTTGTACCTACTGGTCCCTCACAGGCTAGCAAGTTTATTTTTCCTTTGTATCTCAGACTAATGGGACACACAATCACTTTAAAAACCTTTAATAGGAAAAAGAGAAATTAATAGTTGCATGCAGTCTTACAGAAACTGAACAAATTTGTATATATAAATCCATAAAGATTGCTAAATCCACATTATATGGCTCAGGTAATCTGAGTTCCCAATTGTTGATAGACTCCTTGAAAAGCAAATTAATTTATCTGTCCTGCTATACTCTTCTCTGATGACCCTATTTTGTCCATTTTATCTCTGGTCTGACCCTGTACTTTAGTTAGATTTATACATTTAGATGAATTTCCTGCATACATGGAATACATTAATAGTTTTGTGGAAGACTGGCACACAGGAATACAGCTAGGACCATGAACCTTTCCAGATTATCATTAGACTTGAAGAACTAAGTTATGTAGCAACTAGGTAAGTACACTTGCTGTTACAACTCTAAATTCACACATGAGCAGATTAAAAAAAAATAATAATGCCTTCAGGAAACCTTTTGAGTTGCTTAGATAAGCTACAGCCTGAAAACCTAAAATTGATGTTTTGGATGTAAAAAGAAATGCAAGATTGATTCTTTTTTTATGTTCTTCTATGTTTTGCCACAGTGAGCTTTACATTTTACAAATCTGTATTGAAAATTGCATTATTTTAAAAAGAAACAAAAGACCGCATTCTAAGAAGTGATTCTACTTAGATGCAAAATGCAACAACTCATGCCTGTAGTGTATGTATCAATAACTCAAGGCCATATCCATCTGCTCTGTAGACTTGCACTCTACTTCTACTCAAACTCTTCATATAACAAGAGTAGTTAACATATAATTATTTTCTTTATGATATAGATGTGCACATGCCAGTTTAATACAGTTGAGATTTGAATTTGTCTCCAGATTTTTAAGATCAGATCTTTTAGAATGTTATCATTTCTTCAGGTTCAATTGTGTGGTGAATTAGACATGCTCTCGTTGCTTCAGTCCAAGTACACCATTTTGAAAACACAGATTTTTGTTCTGAATCAATAATTCATACTTGATAGTTTTAAAAATGGACTCAATGAAAAGATACAGTATATTCTCTTAATTTCATTACTTGGTTTTGGGTGTTCGGTTTGGGGTTTTTTTTTGTTTTGGGTTTTTTTTCCTTTTTTTCTTTTTTTTTTCATATAGGAAAAACTGCCAATTTTAAAACATCAAACCCAAAGCATCAAACTTTGTGACAAAAAGTAGTAAGACTATGTATTTTATAAAGGTAGTATATAAGATATTTGCATTTCATACAATGTATATTTAATAAAAAAAATAAATAGAAGAGTAGCTGAGAGCCAGAACTAGAGAAAAAATTAAAATCACTGAAATTGAGAAGAAATACCCCTATGAAGGACTTGTTTTGTATCTTCATCATACTTAGAAGATTTATTTGAAGCAACAGAAAGATTTAATGTTGTCCAGGAAACTGAAGAAACTGTCACTGAATACAGACAACTGAAAGAACTCTTCTGAACAGAGGAAAAATAAATTTCCGTTGACTCTTTGCATTAGTTTTTTTTCAGGAAAGAGCCTGCCGTGGATGCAAAGGTTGCTAAATATTCCATTCATAAACCAGATGTCTGTTCTTCCTTGAGACTGTAAGTTTTGGAATGCATTTTGCCTTCCATCTACATTCAGGACTGCAACAGTATCAAAGGGAGTTCTGCAATCTGCATCAGTGGGAGGCAGCCTGAGCTAGCAGCTGGCACGGAGGACTTGGACAAAAGCCTAACTTCATTAAGTCAAATGCAAACCTCTCATCAAACAGCAAGTTGGTGTCCAAATTATTACTTTTTGAGGGGTGCACAATTTTGGATCAATTACTAGATGAAAGATGAATTCATAGCAGGACAGCAGACATACTGCTTCACTTTCAAGACCCTTTAGTTCCCCACTTCTCAGTTTAGCATGTTCTTTCATATGCACCTCAGTGAATTGATTTGAAATTCATAGATGAGGCAGGTTATATAACTGCAACTGTCTAGATCTCAAGAGTATTTGCAGTAAAAACTGACTCATTGAGATGTGTACATGTGTGCACACCCACATGCACATACAAATCCTTCCCTTATTGCTTCATCCTAACAGATATAACTGCAAGTATATAAATATGGAGTTCTTTTTTTAAAGGGTACCAAAAGAAGATTTTAGTAAATGGCAGTTCAAGTTACCCAGTATCAATCAACTGCTTTTAAAAGTGGCGAACAGGTATTGTTGTATATATTTTCTTTTTAAGAGCAGGACACTGAAATCAGGAGTGGAGGAAGAAATCTTGTAATATGATTTAAAAAGCAAGAGGCATATGCTAGTATGCAGCACAAAAGGAACCAGAGGAAATACAATGGGAAAGCAACAGAGAGAACAGCAAGAGACATACAATGCTATTCAGAAAATCAGAAAAATGCTGAATAATTTGGTTTGCTACCCATGTGTAGGGGTGGATTTCCAATACAGAAATACGCATTCCTTCTTTGATTCCAGCAGATTCAAGCATACATTCTCTAAGCAGTCAAAATCTAACCAAGCTGAAAAAAATTCACAGCAATACTTGGGAATACTTCATGAACAGGTGCTATACAGAAGTTGTTGATATTTATCTGGATGGTCAAGAAAAATAGAGAGGATGTTTAAAAATACACTATTCTGGTGTCTTCAGTGAGGGCTGTTTCTGATCGCAGTTGGCCTAGATTTTGGCCTTTGCTTTGGGTTATGCATTTGAAGTACAATGTAAACAGAATAGTTGTTAATATACAATAAGCCCTAGTACAATGACACAATGCAAAGCCAAAAATAATTGCTCATTCTTGTGTGGTAATAAAACCTAATAAAGTAAATGTATATGTAAAAATATATTTCAGCACTAGGAGTTTAACACAATCAAAATCAACTTGCTTCATTTCTATGCATATGTAATACTTCAAAACAGAAGTAACTCTTAAAGAACAGACACCATATAGTTCTGAAACTTTAAGTATTACTGTGCAAATAGCTTATCAAACTGCCTATTCCTCTGCTGAAGAAACTCACAGATATATGGGATAAGGTCATCTAAAGGAACATGATAAAAGACTAAAAAGGAAAAAAAATCAAGGAGGCAAGCAGCCAGTGTTCTTCCCAGCTGGGTTCACTGCCTTACATAAGGTTACACCAGTTTAACAGGGATCCCTCCACAGTGTGTCTTCTGTTTTAGGAGCTGGGCTTTTTTTCACTCTTAAAAAATGTTTTTTCACAGATCTTATCAAAATGCTGAATTCTCAAAAAAATTTATGTCTTTCAAAGCGTTACCCATCTATGTTGCTAGTTTTACTGAATCTAGAGTTCATTATGTGCCTAATTATAGGTTAAGATTTGTCAGAAACAAGACTAAGAATTCTTATGTATTTTTATTGTATAATTTTGCAGCACTGAAAACCTTTACTGACTCAGGTTCTCAGATGGACTACTTACATCTACATTTTCAGGACACAATTTTAAAAACAAAATTATTCTCATGCAATTTTAGGAGCTGAATTCAAGAGAACAACATCTGAAAATAATGGAAACTGCAAAAATACAGTCATTCTATGAAATAAATCAATTAATATCTGGTTTGCTGTGTTTACAAGAACAGCTAAGTCTTCAAGAACATTAACCTGTGTTATTTGCACTACAAAAAGCTAAAGGAAAACTATTTCTGTAACATGGGTTCTCTAAATAATGCATTCTTTTTTTCCCACAGATTAATAATCTACTTTACAAGTAAAAGTGAGAGAATGCTCTTATAGATAAAATTAATTACATTTATTGATTGTCAAAATTCCTTTCACATTTTCAAGTCATCATTTCACACATCATGACCCCCTCTCTCTATTGATGGTGGAGATTTGACACTTGCAGTATAAATCTGAAATTGTCATTGAGAACACAGCATAATATCAGACTAGGAACCAAGATAATGCACTTCTCTTTCCTGCCTTTTAGTTCTTCATGTGTCAGCCAGAATGTAATTTATCTACTGATTTCTTTGTGGGAGTCAAGTAACTGAATCACAAAAATTCTGAGCTCCTTTTCAAGCTCTCCTCTTTACTTTATCTGTGACTTCAGACATGCCACTTAATCTTTCTTTACTCCATTTCCCCCTGTAAAAGTGAAAGCTGCAAACCATTCCCTTATTTTCCCTCTTTCACAGAGATGACTGCTCTTCTCCAACCCTTATATATTTGATACCGAAACATGAGCTAACTTAAAATACTGTGCTGCAGATCAAAGGCATGTTCATGTAGAAACACCTGAGCTAACTTTAAGGCAGGTACCTCAGGTGTGGCAAACACTCTAATTAGGACTGCATGGAAACAAATCTCCAGGGAAGGCCATATGAGCCATAACATACAGTGCTGCTGTTTCACTGCTATAAGTACTCTATCTAAATTAAACAAGAAATAAAACTGATTAGGGCACTAAATGCATAAATAAAGAGTAAGTATAGAAAAATTGGGGTGCACAAGGGGAGAATAAAGTGAAAATTTTCTAAGAGGGCTGCAAGAAACATGAGAGAGACCTCACAACCAGGTGAATGGACATGAAATAGAAGAATGAAAGCCTCTGCTTAGAGATTATATGTGTAACTAATAACATACCAATTAGTATGAAAGGCTGTATTGTCCGTTCTTCAAATGGTGAGACTATATCTCTAGCTAACCCAACCTTTACTAGAAGAAATGGAACTTAGGAATACTTATAATTCAAAGGAAAGGGAAATTTTAAGGAAACATAACACTCCATAGTATTCAAAATGTAAAATGGAATACTTCCATGCTGTTTCTCATAATGATAAAAAAGCCACAGTTAAATAAGACAAAAAAAAAAAGAAAATAAACCCAAAACAATTTTGATAGCCTTAAGAGGATTTTCCTGATGGCCAGTAACTTGACTTGTAATAAATTAAGGGTTTTTTTTAGTACTACTATTATTATTATTACTTAGTAAATCATAATTTAAAGAACATGCTGACTATTAACTCTTAAGGGTCAGGAGAAGAGGTAATTGTGGAAGTTTATGACACTGGAGTTTGTTTTATTTAAAAAAAAATTTCCTCTGAGATGTGGTATTAGGCATTGTCAAATCCAGAAGACTATGACTAAAGACCAGAGAATTAATTTACCATGGTAATTTCTTTACCCTTGATATACAAATGCAAATGTAATGAAAATATTCTCAAGAAAATTATTGTGCAATTTACATTAAGACAGTACCATTCTAACAGCAAAATTAAAGAAGGCTGCACATATGAGCAGAATTTACTTGTAAGGAAAGCTCCGAGGGCAGGGGATAAATTAACTCAGAAGTTACTTTTGGTTCTGCAGATTTTGCTAATTAACAAGATCTTTGCATACTGAATTTTCACAGTCAATCTGCTAACATTTCTTTTTTTCTTTCATTCTTTTTTTTCCCCCCCTCCCTCATCTGACACCACAGCTAATCATCAGAACAAAACTTCAATCTACATCTGACAGTCATGTAGGCTGGTAGGCAATGTACAGCATATTCTAAGAAAATCAACCCTCTTACCCTTTTCTTTTTAATTTTCCATCATGTTATCCTGAACTGATAAAATGGAAAGAAGATCTTAACAGTAAACAGAAAGCTGAATTTTCTATTTACTCTGCCTGTGTACTCAACCTTCTTAAATTTACCTTAACTATACAGATTGCTTGTTTTCCTTAGTCATCTTAGCTTGGAAAAAAAAGTATAAAATGTGTCAGAAGGTTTCCTGTACTGTGCTGAAAATGATCATTTCAAATTCTAAAATGAAAGGAAATCCAAAGCAATTAGTTATAACTGCATTGTTTCACACCAACTGAAATTAAATGGTAAATATTTGAAGTAAAAATTAATAACCAAGATCGCTTCCAATGTGCTGTTTCCATGGAAAATCTGCATGAAAATCCAGTATAAATCCTGATTAAAACCTAACCAAGCTAAACACTGAAGATTACCTAGATTCCAATTAAATGTGACAAATGAATGCTTGACAGATTTCAATTCCAATTCTATTTCTGTCAGAATGATCCATTAATATTGAAGACTACATTATCAAAATTTGAACAATACAATTGTGCTTAAAATAGTTAAAATACAAATGGACTTAAGAATCATATCACAGAAAACTCTACTCAAATGTCAGATATTACATATATGAAGGAACAAAGATTCCATCCTGTTCTGTTATTATTTATAGATTAATGCCAACAGAAATTTCTGGAAGCAGGTGACATGCCACTGTTGAAATCCTGTTTTTAAAAAATAACAGCAAAATCCAAAAGTCTGCACAGTATGACTTTATCGCAGTATCACCCACTTTTCAAAGGTCTCAGTTCAAGGTTTTATAAGGAACTCCTGATTGCTATATGCCTGTCCTACTATACAAACTATTTCTTGGAGGGTTTTTTTTTCCATTCCCTTATCCATGAACTAATGTATTTATCTACCTCTTTTTTTCTGTCCACTAACTATAGAACACTATTTTTAAAACTGAATCCAAAAAATTCATCCTACCAAATATAAAATATTATTTTTCAAAAAAACTGAAATATTTTAGTTATTAGAATGCAATGCCACAAAATCTTAAATAAACTGGTTTGCTTTAAATTAGGACACTTCTCAAGCACTCTTCATTTTAAATTACACTTCCTTGAGTGTGGGTTTTTTTATTATTATTTCATACTGGCTACCAAATATATTAGAAATTATATTCAGTTGTGGCTCTACTGTTCCTCCAGTGTGGCTTAGGCTTTACCCCATGTTAACATACTTTGAACTCAGAACTGCATGTCTACAACTTCTCTACATTGCTGTGTGCAAGGGAATTAACAAATTGTTTAATTTTATTACCCTAACCACAAAGTCTCACTACAAAACAGACAATAAAATAATCAACCCAATTTAGGTACAAAGTCTATAAAATTTTTTCTGATATTTTTTCAGTAATAGCATTATGACTTTCCCCCTCATCACATCTCCACAAAACTGAAATGTAAACAAGTATATTCACATAAACAACCAAGAAGAATATATAGGCACACACTTATACATGTACTTAATCTACTATACTTCTAGATGGATAATACCATCTTTTTGATCACTGCTGATACTGGTATATACATTTTAAGCATATGCAGACTGCTATAGGCATTCTTTAGTCATACATACTAGATTTGGCGATATCCTACCATGAAGAATAACATAGCTTTACTGGGTTCACATGTCTATCTCAGAAAATAAAAAAACCCAAGAACAGTTATCCAGTACTGTAACCTCTGAAAAACTAAAACATGCACTTAGCCACACTAATTAATTAATTCTATATCAAAAAATACACCACCATGTACCTACCAATTACAATTGGATTAGAAAACTCATTATTTATCAAAATCTGTACACTTGGACATATATTAATTTATTTCATTGTTTATGGGCAAATGAAAATACAATGAAGTCAGTGTCTGACTTCATAAAATTTTAGATCAAGGCCAACAAGTGGAGAACAGTGAAATATCCATGGTTTATAAAATACATTTCAAATTGAATAGTTCTTTTTCTTTTTCCCTTTTTTTTTAATCCTGAATAGTTTTAGATAGAAAGAAAAACAGAACCTTACCTAAGATTTATATTACCATTTTTTGATTTTTCTAATAGTAGGAAAATTACTAGGGATTAAATAAATATGCAGCATTTTCCCCTTCTACGTAAATGGACTCTGAATTTAAACGAGATGTTGTAAAAGTATTGTATAAAATAAAGAGTGAAGAAAAGGAAAGTAATGCTCATCTTTTCTAAATAATAAAGAATGGACTTGACATTTGTTGTTATTTTGAAACAGTCTATATAATGTTTCTGGGGAAAAGAGAATTTTCTAGAGTGGTGTTTTAAATCCTATTTTCTTTTCCTAATGTTGTACATATTACATTCTGGGAAATGTCCTAAGTAGTTTTTGAACCAAAAATGGAAGATAAAGAGAATACATGTCCTTTATGGTCTTTTATCTAGAATAAAATGTATGGAATTTAATTCAATTACCTTCTCCCCAGCCCTCTACTGGTACCTTTTTTTTTTTCAATATTTTAACTGCTTTTGCAGTGTAGATTTTAAATCATGTAAAGAAAAGAAAGTGCTGGTTTTATGAATGGCATTATGTTCCATTATTTTGTATACCTGCATTTTAAAAACTTTAAAATAAAATTATTAGAGGGTTATCTGTTTAATATATTTATTTATATTTTTGGACTGACCTTTCAAAAGTCTACTTAGTATCACTTGCTAGTGAGATTATGTGTGTGAATGTTGTGTTTGCCCCTACCATTTTCCATATGCTCTGCCTCACCAACACTGCCATCCGGCGTAGTCCTTTCGTAGTTGTCCTCTGGGAGTGGAAGGGCACCCAGTCTTGGCCCTGATGAACTCTTACTGCTTGGTGTTTCTGACTCCTCCAGACCGCTGTCATAGCAACTCTGCAATGACCCTTGATGTGGGTCCTGAGGCTGACTCACAACAGAAAACGTCACTCTACGAAATGGCTGTAAGAGAAAAGATTCTGAATGTCACTGGAAAGTTCAGTCTTTGAACAACTGATTCTCAAAACATGACTTAAGCAAACTAATATTTTAACATTTACCAGTTAAACAATTTTGTCTACATTAAAGCAAACAACAAGTACAGTTCTTAAATAAAAGGCCACTGGATAGAGTATCCATGGAATTTTACTGTGATATATGGTCTAGAACCTTCACACAGTTTATCGTAGCTTCCTTTCAAATGATTACATGAGCTAAGAAAGCTGGTTTAAATATTTATAAATTCTGTACAGTTTCTCTTTCAATCAATAAATTGAACAGAATATCAGACTGCATAAAGGTGTTTGACAAGTATGCGCATATGTATGTGTAAGACTGTGTGGGTGGGTAAAATTGCTCACCTGTAAACCATATTGTGGATATTACAAACATAGCAGCACACCCATAAGACTTCTATAAAATCACTCCCTTTGGTTGTGAAAGCTAGCTTACATGAAAAAGGGCGAGGGGGGAAAAAAATTAGGGGAAAAACCCCATCTCTTAGGTCCTTTGCCATAAAAGTCAGTGCCTGGAGACAGGGTGTGTTGCCAGCTGACTTAATAAAGCCTTTAAAGTACTGCGAGCACAGCTGACACCACACGTTTCCACCGGGACTGTACAAACATAGATTGTTAGAGATTTGTATTCATTCAAAATGACAGATATTACTGTTGCTCTGGAAGCCTACATGCTGAACCCTGGCACCAGTGAGCATCCCAGGAAGTGGGAGAGTCAATCCTTCACATTTCAGAGGACACTGAGGACAGGCGGGATTTTCAGTAAGAAGCTAGGGGATTCTCCTACAATTTGAACTACATTCAAACAGCAATGATACATTTAAAATAATTTATGATACATTTGAAATGACTTACTGTTCACAAGGCTACAGAAAAATGTCCAATGTTTTAAAACACACCTTCTGAAACAAACACCACTAGATACAGTTTATAAGACACACTGCAGACTTTGAGATAGAGTTGCTGAATCCTGCCTTTCAATTCAGATATGTTTCAAGCCCTATGTTAGAAAGAGACACGGGCATACATCACCCTCATTGGCATCTCTACTCACTGTAGGATGGAACTGTATATGCAGGCAAGAAGGGAGAATAGAGCAACTACAACCACTTACGCAAGCCCTGAAGACCAGAAGTCCACATCAGGTTTGCAAGTAGAGGAGTTGGTGTAGTTTCAGTTAGAATTTTTACAATTCTTTTGAGGATACAAAGTTCTGAAGATATAAAGATATTCAGTGCTGATGACAAAGAGGTCGGAGTACAAATACAATGCCAAGTCTTCCTGGCACAAGTAGTTCAAAATTTTATAAAGATGACTATTGCTAGAAATACTTTACTGTTAACTGCTTGATGGACCAAAACTTCATGAAATGAGATGCTGTAATCTGTAACTATGCATCAATTACCATTTAGTTCTGGACCAATGATGCAAACTGTGAATCTCCCAGATTTGAATTTACTTAGACCATCCCACAGGCTATTTCTGATTATCATACTATCTCTCAAGAAATGAATTAGCTTCTGGAGATACTGTGACAAGCTGAGAAAATGTGCAAATTGAGTAAGCCATTCCCATAGTTGGCCACAAACTGCTGTTTCCCTGTTATCAAACTTCACATAGGAAACTAACATCTACATATGAGAGGCCCTATCAACCTGATATCCATATGATAACCTGACAACTCTCAGACATCCATGGACCCGCAGGCCATATTTCAGCAAACACTTTTTAGAAAGATCCTGAGGACCTTGGTCAAAACCAGCATGGCTTCATGAGAAGAAAGTCCTGCTTCTCACATCTGATTTCCTTTTATGACAAGGTAACCCATGTAGGTGATCAAGGCTAGTTGATGTAATACTTTTGGATTTCAGTAAAGCTTTTGAGACTGTCTCTCACAGGATCTTTCTGGACAAAATATCCAGCACACAACTGGATAAACATTTCATGTGGCGGATGAGCAGTTGGCTTACAGGTCAAGCACAGAGGATAATGGTCTACAGCTTCCTCATGAGGGGAAGAGGAGTGGTAGATATTGATCTCTTCTCTAGCAACCAGTGTCAGGAGCCAAAGGAATGGCCTGAAGTTGTTTCAGGAAGTTTAGGTTAGATATTAGAAAAAGGTTCTTCATCCAGAGGGTGGCTGGGCATTGGAACAGGCTCCCCAGGGAAATGGTCACAGCACCAAGCCTGACAGAGTTCAAGAAGCATTTAGACAATGCTCTCAAACACTTGGACAATGCTCTCAAGCACTTGGTGTCACTATTGGGGATGGTCCTGTGCAGGGTTTGATAATCCTTTTGGGTCCCTTCCAACTCAGAATATTCTCTGACCTTTTGATGGCAGCAAGGTAGAAAAACTAATGCCCTATAACCCAGAGCTAAGCACAATGGAATCTACCCTTAAAAGATCATAACCCTGATCCTTATTCAGTTTTCATCTCAGAAAAGTAGCAGCTCTGACAGTGGATAACTGCAGAGCATGGAACTTAGAAATAGAGAACCTGCAGGATTCAAGGGTGGGATGCAAAGCTTATTGTTCATATTTGCCACACACTATACATTGGTCCTACTTGCAAAATCTACTAAAGACCACTTTGGTATAATTTCTTTAGCATTTTTTTTGTTAGAGATTTAACTTGAAAAGACAAATACTGCCATCCTTTCCCTAAAGATTTTTTTTGAAATTTTACTCAATGATCATGATGATTCAACTCTACCTAGTTTTCTGGATATAATCACCTGCCTGGCATCACTTCATGGAAAAGACATGGTGTACCATTGTTAAAGAAACTTCCCTGTCTGACCATCCAGGAGCCACTGTGGCAGTCACATTTGCACCACCTGAGCTGGGACCAAGGCCCCTTCACAGCTAAACATCCCACACTCAAAGTCAGACCAGATTTCCTTGTTTCATCTCTATTTCATAAACAAGATATTTTCTTTTCCCCTCATCCACAGAACAAAAATCACTGCAATGCCAAAGACTTATGCTTCCTGCTACCTCTAATAACTGATTCCTATTAACTTAATCTATGGTACAGTGTTTATCTCAGGCTGTATTAAATAATTCACCCCTATCAAACCTACAAATCAAAATTACATTATATTTTCAGTTCACAACAAACTCTAATTCTGAAGCTTGACAGTCAGGATAGAGTTTGGATAGACGTGGTGAAAAGCAATCTATCCATACAGCTCCATGAGGTTTAATCGTGACACTTTTTCACTATTATAAGAGATATTTCCTTTTATATCCTAAAATTTCCAGTTTGGTGTTATATTTCCTGTTACTTCACATTGGTCATGGATTATATTCTATAGTGGTTTCTGTATATCAATTGCTATCAGCAATGTAAATACTGTCTGTTCAAATCCTGATGCATTTGGACTATAATGGTGAGTTGGAACAGTGAATCTTTTTTATGTTTAATCATTTTGAGAGCTAAGCTTGCAACCATCAACCCTTTCCCAGTCAGTTGCCTCACAACTGATTCTGGATGAAGTAGATGCACTAAGGTATAAGAAGGAAGAGTTGGCAAATTTCTCTCTTAATTCCTTAGCATTTGGATAAAAATTTTAAGACTTCTAGGCCTTTCTGCTATCACAGTATCTACCTCTCAAAAGCATAATGACTTAAAACATTTTAAAAAACTGCAAAATGCAATCCAAGATGCAACTTAATACGTAGAGAAGCATAAAAAATTTGCTGAGAAAATTAAACTGAGGACCAAGCTAAAGGAGACTTTCAAGTATTTCTATCAGTTCATCCAGCATTAGCTTGGACATTACCCAATCGCCTGGAACATCAGAAACTAAGATTCTTGTTTTTACTAACTCTTAAATCAAATGACTGCCCACTTATAATAATGTGTGATATCTTGGGCTATTTGCTAAGATTTAATTTGGCCTAAAAGCCAGCTCTGGAGATCACCCAGTCCAACACTCCTGCTTAGAGTAGAGTCAGCTAGAGCACTTTGGCCAGGGATGTAATCAGTCAGGTTTTTAGTATCTTCAAGAATGGAGACTCCACAGCCTCTCTGAGCAAGCTGTTCCGCAATTTTGGTACTCTTATAGTAAGAAAGGTTTATCTTATGTTTGAATGGAATTTCTGTGTTTCAGTTTGCACCAAATCACTGCTGATGAGTCAAACATAAATAATTCCTATTAGCTTTAGAAAGTCAATCAACGTCAAGTTGCTTGCAAGACTAATACAATGACACTGAGATGTGCACAGGGCAGATCTGAAAATAGGCAGAAGAGATACATCAATTGATCGCATAAATTCAAAGTGTTCCTTTAGCACTTGAATTTTTATAAAACATGTCATTATCCTTTTCTTTCTATTCATTCTTAATTGCTGGAAGCTTGTTGGAAGACAAACAAAATATTAATGAGGGATTCCTATTCTGCATGAATAGTTTCAACCCACACAACATTTCCCCATTCAAATAATATATTTCTATTGTTCTAAACTTCTGTCATTGTGGTTAATTTAAGAGTGTCAGGAAATTAAATTAAACTGGCATTATTTTTTTCAAGGATAAAACTGAAACACCTGAGATTAGTATTACAGCAGCAGGGTAAAAGAGGAGAAACACACTAAGATATTTTTTCTTTTAAATTTAGCAAAATGTAGTGACAATTTTAATTTTTAACAGGACTTGAATAAAATAAAGAAAATATGCTAATACTACAGCTCTGTAGCAAACATCACCTGTGATGAATTGTGATTGGCTCAGCGATCAGGTAAGAATTCTAGACTTCCCATCATTATTTTAATTTATTTTGGTTTCATTTTTATTAACTTTAGTTGCAGTAGTGATCTCCTGGTCATGAATCAGAAGCATATTTTGTTTCTTCTGTATAAATATGAAATACACATTCATTAATATCTATTTGTTTAAGCCCAAGGCTACATGTTAAGATTTTCTATTCAGGAATAATATTTCATAATGCATTTTACATTATGGGCATCTTACTGTAACATTCAAACATACTTTTTCTCGTTTTCAGTTCAGTGCTTTTCTCAAATATCCTCTCTTTTCTTTTATCCAACCTTACCTTTCTGAATCAAAACAAGAACTTCTGAGAAGACCAAAATTACTCTTATTCACCTAGGTACATTAAGTAGATTCCTAATAATTCTTGTATAAGTAAACAAATAAAAGGCATGTCTTTTATTTCAGTGATTATCATCAGAGAAGAATCAATAAAATGAAGAATATCCCTTTCTCAAATATATAATTCTCTTTTGTGATAGAATACTTCTATCAAAATATAACACACAAGTTCATTTAGAAAAAAATTAAACAAGATCTTACAAGGCTTTAAGGTAAAACCAATATTCTTAGTATTTCACAAGAGTTCTTGTTAGCTATTGAAAGGTGAGCATAAAGCAACCAAGAATAAATGGGAATCTCTATCAGATATGGTAAAAAGAATTGTAGCATACTCTTTTGCCTGCTCCTCAAAATATATTTTTTTTATCTCTTCAGTATCCCATTGTTTGAAAATTGTAAAAACAAAACCTCTGAGGCCCTGAAATGCACTCTTATTATTCTACTGCAAGAAAGAATTGGGCGTTGTACTTCATCTTACCAAGAACAATTACAACATGAATTAAGATTTTTATCGTATTTCTATTTTCTTAAAACAAAAGCTTGTCCTATATCTTTCATGAAGATTAAACACAATGTCAGTGTATCTAATATTTTTTCTGAACTCATTGCATTAGATTCCAGTATTCTACTCTAATTCTTGCTAATAATTTTTATTGAAATCCTCTGAACACTTTGATCAAAATTTATTAAGGCACCATAACATAATTCATTTAGCTAAGTGTCCTGTATCTTGTATTACTCACTACTTACACCTTCACAATGGCTGTCTTTCATGGAAGAGTTTGTTTTGGTTTTCAGCAGACATATTAGGGATATTAATTCACAGAGACTGCTGTGTCTCTCAGCCCCTGTCTCTCAGCATAAGAAATTCTTATCTCTGTGTACTTGCTACGCTGTTTCATTAAATTTTTTCTTTGGCTCAAATTAGATTCTCTGAAAACAAACAAAACACGCATTTCCATTCCACCACTTCAATCACCCAAATATTTGGGTTGAGATCATCAGCAACTTCTCTTGAATCTGGAATATTTTAAAATTTAATGTGTTGAAAATAAAAGAATATAATATTTTACCCTAGTTATCAGGCACTAAAGAGACTTAAAATGGGAGGTATACATTCATAAATCAATTTCAAAAGTCATTTACAAAAAACTGCCCCTTGAGAAATGATGAAACCAGAGAGTCTGTCCACACATATTTTTGAGAGGCTATAGAATGATCATCCTTTAGTTGTCTCAAGATCAAGTGGGTCAAAAAGTGATGTGATAGAAACAATTCATCCAATCAAGCAATCTTCATATAGGTGCATATATCATTTGAGGTTCTGGCACACATTCTATTTCACATAGAGATATATATATATAAATGAATATGTGAAGAAACATAAAAATATTTTACTTCACAAAAGGTACAGACTACAGAAATTAATCTCCTTATCATCCCAAATTTTTGTACTTTGGTATCTTTGGAAGAACTTGAAGCAAATATATTGGACCGTTTGGGATCCAATTCCAAAAAAGGATGTGCTCCAAAAGCTTCCCTAGATAGCTTGAAGTAAAAGGAGCTCAGTTCACAGGATCAAATTGGAGCTAGTCCACAATAAATCTCCACAGAATGCATACAGTATGAAAATCAGTGTCAGAACCCATTGTTTCACCATACAGATCAATACGTCTTGTGACGTTCCATTTGCTTATGTAGACAGAGACAATTTACAAAAATTGCTTTCTCTGTGTTTTTCTGCCTGCACAAAGAGCCGCTTGCATCTGCAAAGGGATCTTTGCCAGGATGCCATTGAAATCACAGATCCTGATAGCTAAAGCATATATGAACCTTTCAAAATAGGAAGCTTTAGTATTAACAAAGCACTGAAGCAAAAATAATGTTTTTTTCTAAGTAACATAAAGTATTCCTGCTGCTAATATTAGATGAAACATTTTAAATAAACTGAAAATAGACTGCAGTGTTCTATATAGAACTTACTAGATTAAAAAGGAAAAAAAAATAACTCTAGAAAAGTTTTGAATTATTAATATATATTATCATCAAATTGGAACTGTTTGAGTCTTAAGTCTCACCTATGTGCTGTCATTGTTAAAAAGGCTAATTATTAATATTATTGAGAATATTTTCTTTTCAGCTATGTTCACAAGAAAAGACTAGCCCAGCATCAACAGGGAGAGTCATTGCTTCAAATCTTAGGAAAATTCACCAATAACTCCTGGAAGAATAGGATCAAATTCTAAATGTATATCAATACTGAAACAAGGCACTTTAAGTCTAACAGGGCAGATCTAAAAATATATTAAATATAGATATACAAATTAATTCATTTTGTAAGTGATCAGGAATAATTATTTTTGCATTGGTCACCAAAATTTTATTGATGATGACATATTTTCCAAAACCTGCATTTGAAATATTTTTAAAATTAGGTAAGAGATTCAACATTTTATACTTTTTTATACATAATATAGTCCTTATAGTTCGTTTACTGTTTATTCATCTAAGTTGTCCAAATTATTCTTTAAACTTAAATGTCTTAAATTTAAAGGCATAGTGATTTTTAAAGAGTCAACAGATTTTCTATAAATTGGACAAAAACATAAACTTGGGCACAAAATCTCAGTCAGCTACACCTCGCTACAAGAAGTGAAAGGACAGAACTACAAAAATGTATCTCACCTAGGAAGATATTTAATAGAAACAAAATATCCTTCACTAAATATTGAGGAATTTAAATTAGGTACATAATTTTAGATCACTCAAGTCAGATGAAACAATCCTGTCTTGTTGAACACTGTAGCTATTCAAGTTTTAATAATAAACATGCCATAGGCTCAAAATACAAGGCCTTGAAAAGGAAAATGATTAATTTTATTCAGAAATTAGATATTTGAAAAAGCACTATAGATTTGATGGGGGAAAAGAAGGAGACTTGAATGAATATAAAAATACAATTTGTCCCTTATTTCATTTTAATCAGGGTTACATGTACTTTCATTGTGACAAATAGATTATTAGAAAAAATATATTTGAATAGGGTAATTAAAGAGGCAACTGACAAAAAGCGAGCTACAGACAAAATAACAGATGAAGTTCATGTCATGAACTATGCTCCAAGTCTATTTATCCACAAAGCCATCTTGTATAATTAAAACTCCTTCAAAAGATATGGGGATATTTGTTTGGTTTTTTTTTTTAACATATACAGGAAAATACTTCAAAAGTACTGTATTACTGTAAAAATAGAATATACATTTTCTTCCACTGTAGTAAAATGTTTGAAGTGCAATGAGTATTTTAAAACAACTAATTAAAAATTGCATTTAGGTGATAATAAACTAACTGTTGCAAAAATATCCAAAATACAAAAAAAGGAATATATATTAAAAAACCAAAAAGTTAACATAATTTAGAAACCCATCGCTGCCTATTTTCTGTTATGGCCATCTGCAACACTGTGCATGTTGCTGTAGGTTAAAAGTTACTCTGTAATTGTTAGTGATGTTATTTGAAGCAAATTGCTTAAAGACATTGAAACGTGACACTATTTACGCTTGACTCAAAATGCTAGTAACTATTTGAGAATATAGTTTTAATACAATAAAGGTGCTTTAAATGTACAGACTTATAAGAAGTACTGAATATTTACCTGTGGAACTGATTACAACCATCAACTTTTTACACAATTATTGAAGTGTACTGTCATAGAAAAACATGTCTCTTTGTGGTTTGATTTGATTTTTTTTTCTTCAAAAGTCTAGTGGTGGAATACTATGAAAACAAAGGTTAACTTGTGTTCTCTAATAAAAATTTTCCTGGCTTCTGTTTGTTGATATATGCTCCAGTCAATTATTATTAAAAGCATGACTTTTGATGGAGGCAATGAGATGACTGTCTGGAAAACAGTATGGACTTTGCTAATTCCTTCAATATAAATACTTTTATTATCCTAGGACTTGATTTCCACATGTACAGTTTCATTTTAATTTTTCCAAGTCAAAAATACTTTCATCTTTCACTTCAGATTTGGACCTGAAGATGAAAGACATCTGTTAATCACTCAAAAGATTTTCATCATACAGTTTAAAAATCATCTAAGAAGTTATGTATCTGAAGAAAAATCAATTTATTATGCATACATAAAATGCTGTAAAATAGAAACAGAAAAGCTTGACATATATTAAAAATATTTAAACTGAAATTATTCATAGGAAAAACTTTATAGATCTTTTTTTCCATAAATAGAGCATTACTATGCATAGGTTTTAGTAGTCAAGCTAGCTGAAATGTTCTCAAACTGGTTAGCAGAAAAAAAAGAACACCTCCTCAACTAAAACCATGGCTACACATTTCAGATTTCATCACCAACTTAACAAAGTTCAAGTGTAAAACATTGGGTGTGACAGCCATCATTATACAAAAACGTGATAGAAAAATCTTTTCTTATTATTGATGAATGCAGTTGTACTTCAGTGATGAGAACCACAGATTGATGCAAACGTTCCCTGTTAAAAAAAGAGATCATTTTCTCTACTTCCTTCCAAGACCTCTTCTGCACAGCCCAACTGTAGCAAATATTTATGAATATTGTTTCAGATAGTTTTTTGTTTGTTTGTGAGAAAGCTGTACTGATTTTTGTTAACAGGAAAATGTATTTGCTAGAGCTCATATTCCCTTAGTGTCTTTAAGACATTCTGAAAACAAGACAACAAAAAGAAAAAGTACTCTATGCTTAATAAATGGCTGTTTTTAATTGCATATCCTACATACATTAAACAGATAGCAAAGGATTTATGACACCTTTTTTTAGGTGATTGATGAAGGATGAATTCAAATTATGCTTCATTAAACCTTGCATTTTCAGTAGCCACTGTACTATCAAGACTGTTGACAAATATATTGTTTGAGACTCAAGGAAGTCCTACGAAGAGTTCACAAACTGGAGTTCATGTTCTTTCATTCGACAGCTGTAGACCACACAGGTAACTTTCAAAGTTTCTAGGAGAGAATAGCCTGATGGATTTCTTGAAAGAAACTACAGGCCCAGAGAAGTGTACTGCGATTGAAAGTAGATTAAAAGTAGAATCGCATCGTCTTTTCAGACAGCCAAATTCCTTCTTATGATGCACTTTCTCAAATATTCATCTAGAAATGTGTTGAACGCTATGCCTATAACTCAAGACAGTCTGATGCTTGTTATCAGTTCCAAAGAAGATTTAAATATTAATATGTTATTCAAAAAAAGACAAGGCAAAATAAATCTTCATCTCTACTACAATTATGAAGTGTCACATAGGGAAGCAATGTTTTTAACTATCCACCTTTTTTTCTCTCCAATAGCAAAGTATGAGATAACCTTAATGCAAAAAATATTTTGGACACAATATAACTCCATTATTTTATTGTACAGTGTCATGCAGAACATAAAATGAAGGGTTGGGGATTAGTAGGTGTCACAGAAAAAGATTAACATTTGGTTAAAGCAAAAATTATAATTCAAATAAAATATCAGATTTGTTCATTATAAAACCTAACTTTTGCAATACTGTCATTCAGGAAGGAACTAGGATCACCTCTTGAAAATATCATGTAATATAAAAATGAATCACATGCTACACAGGGTCAGGCTGGCCTGTGGGGCCTGATGAGCTGCTTGGTTAGCGAGCACTGGGACCCTCATAGGACATGGTCCTTCTTGTGATTCACCAGGGAAACTACAACTCTTAAATTTTCTCTCTGAATATAAGAGAGAGGGAGAGACTGTCTGGCACAGGAATCTGGGCTGAATTCTGAACTTTACAACTCAAATTGAGCTGCCATGTGAAGTCACCAAAGCCAGATCTAAATCGCACTAAAGTGCCCTTGTGCACTTTTAAGTGATTTGCATCTCTATTCATACAACACCACATAGTTGAATGTGTGCAATTTCCACTTTAAATGTTGTGACTTTCAGGATTAATTTCATTATTTATTATTCATTTAATTCATGTGAATGAGTAAGATTAGGGAGGTCAAATCCCTGGCTGATATAAATCAATGTACTCTTGTTGTCTGACTCCAGGCATCTGTTCTTTCCCTAGTTATACCAAGATGTTTTGCTTTTTCAAAACAAAGCAACATAATGGGCAACAATATTGTCATGGCTGAAGACAGTTTTGGATCTTGATTGGATGAAGCATCATGCACTCCATAAAGCCAGCTGGCATTAACAAGAACACTTTCTGGTCAGTGCCCTCTAAAAATGAAAAGTATCAATCTCACAAAGAGCAGAACCCTATTGCAAAGTCCAGAATTAAATGCAGCTCTCCCATTTGGCTGTTTATGTTGCCACTATGCCGTCTGGCCAAAAATTATTTAGCACTGCATCAGCTTTATGTCTGTAACTTTTAAAGCACAAATATTTATATTTGAGTTTTGTCCAAAAATTCTCCTACATAAGTGGTAGAAAAAGATGTTTCTCTTTCCATTTCCAGACAAACAAAGCAAAAAGTCTGGGCAGATGTAAGGGAAAGAAAATTCAAGTACTTGACAGTGAAAAAAAAATTCAATACTTGTGCTACTTCTGGTCAGATTTGAATAAATTGATTATAATTGATTTTATGCTGATGTCTTAATCTTAAATGGCATTGCTTTCTCAGATTGTTCCATATGATTATAGGTTATTGGATCAAAACAGATGTAAAGATGCAGTCTTTGTACAATTGAATATACAGTTTTATTCAGAACTGTGAACACAACAAAGATCAATTAACATTTTGTTTCATGCCTTCAAAGATGAAATTGCACCTTTTTAAAACATTATGTAAAAGGTAACAGAAAATGTACAATTTTCTAATTGTAAAATAATTAAGTGATGTTCATGTAATTACGTTTATCTCAGGACCCTTCAGACAGAAGGAAGTAGAAAGGAAAGGAAAAGCATGTTAGAAAGGCTAGATTTAATTCCTGGCTCGGGAATTTTGCTTTGGCAACGTCTTTCACCCATCTGTAGATTCAAAACAAGGATTACCCTTTACCTTAGTATAATGGTTACCCTAACCTTGTAAGCAGACTTTCTAAGCCCATAGTAGAGATTGTTGGAAGCACAGATGGAAAAAACCGCACAAGCCAACGTAACAGTATTTCAAGTAACTGCAAGCATTTTGGGGGGGTGATCACAACCCTAAAAATCCAGAATATAGAGGATACTACTGATTTTTTATTGGCTATATATCTTGGAAATTGCAACAAAAACATATGTAAATTTCTGGTCAACAATACTAGTATAAATATGCAAATGCATCACTGACATACTCTTTCTAGTACTGCATATCATTATGCAGATTTTCTTTAAATTGTTTCCAAATTATAAGCTTCTGCAAATAAATACAGCAAAAATAACTGAGGGTAAGGGGCACAACACTAGAACATTACAAATACTGACGGTGTCCAAACTTCAAGAATGATTCTGAGGCTACTCTGCCTCAATGGAATTTGTAATAGATATACGTACTTTCAAAATGGCTCAATTTCACTGAACTAGAAAACCAGCTAAAACTACAGTTTCTGTAGATGGAAAATTACATTAATATTTCAAATTCCAATTTTAAGATTAAACGTGAGTCATTGTCCTTTAACTTCATCTCCTAAATATGGCACAACACACATCTGACAACATTGCACAAGTAGAAATTTTCTGACACATATACAAAAATACCTGGTAAGTCACAAGGAAGGAAAATAAAACTGTTGAAAGACTATCCTTTAAAAAATAGTTCTGAAACCCAAGAAAACTGTAAGAGATTTGATTTATTTTGACTTTCTTTTCTATACCATCTTAATGTATACAAGGAGAAATTCTCTTTTTCGGTATGCAAATATCTGTAATCTTTCCTCTATAGATAACAATACTTACAGGTTTTTTGTAAATCAGTATTTCCCTGAAACATTTTAAAGTATGTCTGTTTTTAGGAACATAATTTTTTATAACACTGAGACATTTAATTAAATTAAAGCTGAGCTGCAAGTGGTGTCCTCTGCAAGTGGTTTTGACACCAGAAGTGTCATTTCAGGGCAAATTTAATTCAGGTTTTCTGGATAAAAAATCCCTCTCTACTTAATCTTGGAATCATTCACACAACTTTATTTAAAATATACACATACAACCTTTACAACAAGTCATAAATCTGCACACTCACCCTGGGCATGAGTGTATTTACAGAAAGAATCATTTGGGAGATCCCGTTTTCCACAATCACTGTTCTCATGTTTCTCATCTTCTTTCTTTTATATGAAACCTTCTATGTATGTCTGACATGCTGGTCTTTGGGTAAGCTGATAGGACAGTGATAGAGGTTACAAAACCCATTATCCAGCTGGCACCCAATTTCCTAGTGACAGATAGATGTATCTGTCAGACACAATCTAAGATTAGTTTGTATCTTAATATCAAGGAAAAAATATGAGAAGGCTGAGTTCCTTTAGTTTTTATGTGCTTTTGCTACCTCAGGTCTGTGTAAGTAATCATACAAGCACAGAATGTTTGAGGTTGGTAAAGACCTCTGGAGGTCATCTTGTCCAATCCTCTTGCTCAAACAGGGTCACCTAGAGCCAATTTTCCAGGACCATGTCCAGACAGCTTTCGAATAGCCCCAAGAATAGACTTTACAGTGTCTCAGGGCAGCTTGTGCTAGTGCTCAGTCAACCTCACACTGTTTCCAGATGTTCAGAGAGAACCTCCTACGTTTCAGTTTGTGTACCTCCCCTTCTACTCAGCACTGGTGAGGCCTCACCTGAAGAGCTGGGTCCAGTTCTGGAGTAACATAAAAGTCAAAAATATAAAAAGAAAAAGAGCAGGAAAAGAGTAAAGCAGACTTCTGACTACCCATATACATATTTCTTGCCAAAAAGTGTTTTGTTGATAAAACAGCTCATGGGTTATGTGCATTTTGGACTGAAGTAAGGCTCTTACAAGATTTATCAGAAAATTCTAAGCAATATTAAACATACAACTATACTGACATAAAAAATGCATAATATGAATAAGTTCATATATTTCCTAGAAAGAATGCAATTATATGGATATGTTTTGACTTGAGAAGGTCAGAGTACTTCAAAACAACACACTATTTTAAGTGTATAGCATTATTTATAAATTAATCATTACAGATTACTTCATCAAGGAATAAACACAGGGTGAGAAAAGTAAAGTGATTTCCCCAACTAAAAGGTTCACATTTTTCTCTCTGAAAAATCTGGGTACATTAGACTTATTGCACTTAGGTGCTGTGATACTTATCATAGTGAGGTATGATAAGTATCACAATTAATGGACATATGGAACCTTTCCATATGTGAAGAATGACCTACCATGTAATAAGTCACATAAACACAGAAAAATTCAATTCACTGTGTATGTTGATATGTTTAATGTTGATCTATCTGTAAATCAAGATGCTGGGTTAAAGCTACTGCTGTTTAAATGGATAAATTGCTCTTTTTACCTGCTCATTTCACACTTTTGATCAAATAAGAAGTCAGTAACAAAGGAGAGAACTTTCAGGAACATTAGAGACCTTGCTGTGGGTACTGTGTTTATAAAGTCACATAATATCTGAATATAACTCACATAATAAAAATTATACTTGACTATTTTAAAATTATGTTTCTCCAAGTTTATCTTCTTCACCCTGCACATTTAACCAAAATCAGATTCAGAGGAATAACTAGTCATGATACCCACTGATAAGGGAATTACAATACCAACAGTGTACCAAAAAATTAGATTCAATTTACAGTATAAAGAACATATTCCAGAACTCCTAACTGATGGCTAAAATATGACTTCCATATTCCATGACATATATGACTCTCAAAAGCAATAACTGAACTGGCATTGATGATTCCAAAGTTCATGACAGTACTGCAGGAAAATTATTTTTAATATAATGCTTAGGCTTCACAGTTCAAAATGAAAAACCAGAAAATAAATCTGTATCCCCTGCAAACTACAGAGGATGCATATAATCCAAAATACAAACATGAGAAACCACATTCTGCAATTAAACACAAGGAATTACCTTCTACACCAGCTCATGCCCGACGGTGGGCTCTCATGACTAGTACAGTACCATTTGTTTCAACAGTTTACATAAGATGTAATAAACAAATGAAAAACAAGCTCTGAGGAGTTCTAAAGGATTTTTTTTGCCACTAATACTTCCAGCAGAATTTAGACAGAAAGAAATGCAGCAAGTTCCTAAGGCGGTCATCTTGTTAAAGAGGTTATGCAATGCATTTTCTAATACTTAAGATTTCTTTCATATGCACATATTCCAAGTCACCATATCAGAAAGGGAGAAACATGCGGCTCAAAATACTGTTCTAAATTCTAATTGTTAGCTAAGACGATGACCTCTATTAATTTATATTAATCTCCATTTTGGATGCTCCTAAACTAGTATTTCACAATCAAACCCGGAATTAGACTTTTTTCCTAAGAGGAACTACACTTGACAAGGAAGTAGCAGATTCAATCCCTTTCCAACTTGAAAAAAGCGTTAGAAAGTGCTGTGGTGACAGAAAAATGGTATTACAGACACATACATTAACAACGCAGATGGCCATGTTTGCTGTCAAAATACTGAAAAATGCTACAATGACACACAATCAGAGCAGAAATATTTGTAGGGACGAAGCTCAGAAAACATTATCATTCCTATGCTTTTCAGAGTTCTGAAATACACACTCATAAGTGACTTATATACTTCCAGACATTTTGTCTGTCTGAAATTGATACCTGTTCACTCAGCAATAGTAGAATCATGGGTAGTTTCCTTTTAAAATTTATGTCCAGCATTTTTGCTGTTCAGTGTTTCAGCATAAAGACAACTCATGGACATAGTTCTTTTGCATTAAATAAGTATCTGTACTTCAAAGATATGATGTTTGTCAATACTTTGCCTTTCTGAACAAATTTCTGAAAGTTAAAATTTTAGACTAGGCCATGATGTAATTTACAAGTAATTCAGAATATGAATGCGTACCAGTATGTTCTGTTTGCTATTTGAAAGTATCATACCAAATAAGCAAAACACAAGATGTCTGAATCTTCAGAGCAGTAGAGGATGCTTTAATTCACATTACATGTCATAACAAGAGTACCACAGTGCGTTCCTCTCTCCAGGCAAGCTGATCAATAGTCAAGCTTTAGCTCTGACTGTGGTCTTTCACAAATGGTCAATAACATCTCCTTTCCTGTTCAGTCAGTGGCATCACTAATTACGATAAATACCAAAAATTATCCCTTTGTGATCCTAGATTAAGATCTTTGACAGAAATGGGACATGGAGACAGTTTCAGAAAGGGATTCTGGTATTCAGCACAATTAAAATCAGAGGGTGACTTCACTGAAATTACAAGGGCATGAGTGAGGTCAAAATCAGCCTTCCAAATTGCAAAGAGTCTCTATTTGACCTCCTTTACCTACCAAGAACATGCTTCCTAGTATGTTTTTTGCAGTGTAAACATTGCAATGTGAGACTGAAAGGGTAGTTACAAGGGTTCTCTTTTTCTTTAACCAGCTTTCCAGAGTGCCAGGGGAGAGTTAGGAGCTGTACAGCCATTTCTTCCCAAAGACATTAGAGAACAATCTAGAGTGCAAAAGAGATGGATCAATTTCCATACACATTCTCACAGAAGGAGAAATGGCTAAAGGAGGCTGGATTCCACTATAGGCTATAAATGACAAGCATTTTGGTTACAACCAATAGTGAATTTCACTCACACCTCACAAGAGACTGAGTATGAGAATACTGCTAGGAGATACAGACTTTTAACAACCACGAGGCTATTAGAATTGAGATGTCTTTGTACAGGTCATATTTATCCTAATACCTAATAATTAATATTTAATACAATCTTTACCATCTTGTTCATATAGAAATAGGATAGGATCAAAAGAAATCTTGGTCCTACATAAGTTCAAACTTCTCTAGCTGCTTTTCAAGTAGAGGGATTTATTGGGGTTTGACATATATGCCATTAACTCTGCCTCTCACTATAACTATAAATAATGTTTTTAAAATAAAGGAGAGAAAAAACCCCAAACGAGCAACTGAATTTTAAATTCCTGAATGCACTTGCACCAGGAAGCTGGTACATTACTTGTTCTTCCCAGATCGCTCTCTCTTGAAGTCATTGTAAATTGGAAGTAAACCCTTGGCAGCAATATGCCTTGAGTCTGCACTAAACTATTCTCCAACATGAGACAGAAATAGGAACACTTACATTTGAAGTGAGCAAGCACAGTAACAGGTGTCTCTTGGGGATGATGGGTCTCTCTAGCAAGTGAGCAAGTGAGTGCCTCCTAGGGGCTTGAGGGGCATGGTTAATTATTAACCTCAGCTACTCCAATTCTCTGCTATTTAGAATGCGTGTTTTAAAATTCACAAGGTCAGAAAATATGTCTGTGTGGGTGGGTGCCTGAGTAGGCTCTCAAGGGGAGAGGAAGACAAACAGTGCTGAGAAACACACACATTTACCGAGGTACTGAGTGTTAGTCCTAAAAAAAACTTCTTTACCTTCAAAGATAAGTAGTACTAGAGGAGAGACATTTAAATATGTGTAATGGAAAGAGTATTCAATCATTTTTCTCTAGAAATTATCTTTTTTGGTTTTGCTTTTTTAAAAGTAAGAACAGCACTAAGTTATTTGTTTCAATCTGTTGCAATTTTACAGGGTCTTTTTCCTGTGGGTTTTTTCATACTCAGTTCTATTTCCTTCTTCATGCACATTTTATGGTAACATTGATTTCTTGTACTATTCTTTGGAGAAATTAGCATGCACATTCTTTCCCAGAGCTGCAATAGTACATTTGTGTGTAAAGCAGAATCAAAACTACAACTGAAAGAGTAGAAACCAGGGCTTTGCACAGGATGCAAAGAGAGCAGGAGAAAGTCCTGGCATCCTTAGAGTTATTTGTCTTGAAGCGTCACAGAGGGCCTACGAAAACTGGAAAATCTTTTATAAAGTTTAATTATGGAAGTGATTTTTATATTAGTATATATTAGAAACCTTAAAAAGGCAAACAACAAATCAAGAAGTTACAATAAATATTTTGAAAATGTTTACAAGTGTTTAACACTAAAGTGTTGGTTCCAGTCTCACTGCCTTCTTTCAGTGTAATAATGCAAGATCTCTGTTAAATGTATATTGACCTAATCCTAACTATAGCAGAAATTTGCATTGATTTGCATACCATGTTTTCCTTTTAGAATAAATTTTCCATGGAAAACTCTGACATCTTTTGTTTCAGATCAATCAAAGCATGCTGTTTGAATAAATCAACTGGCTTGGATGCGTCTTATTTTATTTATAATATTAAACTGAAAAAATCTATTTTAATAGTAGCAATAATAATAAGGCTTTTGTTTCTCTGAAAAATGTAAACTTCTGCAAACTATTTTAAACTTGACAAATGACATTTCCAAGAGCAAAGTGTTGCATTCTGGAAAATGCTCCACTTGATGTAATTTCTTTGTCATGCTACAAGTAGGCTATCTGTCCACTGAAAGTAATTTTATTTTATTTATTATTACAATATTGCCTATCAGATCCACCCATACACCTTGTACTTCCACTCAGTCTTGCAATAAAACAAAAATAGTTGACAGGTGAGAACAGGAAGACCATAGCAATCTCTAAAAATCTCCATTACCTGCTCATTCTAAGACCACAGCCTGAGGATTCTTAACGGGATTAATAATGTGATTTATAACAACAGCATGTGCTATCAAAGAAAGAATTTTTGACATTAAAACAAATTATTCTGTATTTTAAATGCATGTCAGATCAAGTATTTGTCTAAGTTGAACACTGTAGGTGAAAAAGATGTGTACCCATCTGGGATGGCAGTGATGAATATAAGATTTTTCATGTAAAGAGAAGCTGCATTATGTTCTCCTGTACATGGTATCGAATCCAGAAAGTTAGTTTAAGCCTTTATTAAGGGCTACTGAATTATATTGGTAGATTTTTGACATAGGCAGTTGTTATCTAAACTCTGATGAAGAAATCCACTTATGTAGGAGATGTACTAGATAGCTGATAATTCACAAATGTGAATTATATGATCCCTGTTTTCATTCTTAGATATTACACAGTTAGACAATTTTTTTATATCAAGCTTTAGAAAATAAAAAAAAAATTATACTGTCTAAGTCCTCTGTATAAAATAGACACAGACCTGGACTTTGGGGATTAATTCTCTTTTTGTCATAGTAAGGACAGGTAAATTGATTGTTTTGAATACAAATATAAAGCCAATGTATGGATAAAACTTTGTTTCAGCAGCATGTTTTCCTGGAAAAATATAAAATTTATTCTTGAATGCTTCAAGCTCCCATATTTTTTTTGGTTGCTGCAGAAGTTTTAAAATGAGGAAGAGAAGAAGTTTACGTTTTGAGAAGGATCAAAATGCTGTTTTGTGCGTTTTGGGGAAACTATTTATCAAAAGCAGGTGGTCTTACTAGCATGTAAAAGAAATTTATGTATTTAAGAAATATAATTATCATTACAACAAGAATAAATATTATAAAATTGTACCAATAGGTGACACACTGGAACTGCTTTGTGATAATCTTCAATTGAGCTGATTAGATATTGACCAATTTGAAATGCAAGATGAAAAAACATACTTAAGTATCAAGGCCTATGCAGACTGCCTAGATTTCAGGAGAAATCAATAACCTGTTCCACTTGAAAAAATTTCTTTGTGGTAGAGCTCTTCCTGGTTCATAACCAAATCCACGGAATTACACTTTCTGTTCTGAGTGTTTCAGTACTCATGTAATCAGGTGCTATCATGAATCTTAATGATTACAAGCAGGATCTGGTTATGAATAAATATCAGAAGTTGATCTTTGAGTCAAATTTCATTGGTCATTATGCACTTAAAGACAATTTTTTTCCTTTCTTTAAACCTTTATCATTATATCAAAACCAGAAGAAACAAGAAGAAAGTAGTACACAATATTATCCTCCTGTGGAGATAAAACATCCAGATTGATTTCATGGCTCCCAAGAATAAAGGATTTGAAAACCAGAGTTACCCCTGAAGAAACAAAACCCAAACTCCTTAATTTCCTTGCCTGATACGAGCATTTGTGGTTGGATATGCTGCTTGCTACAGAAATTTCTAGTGCTATTCATTTCTAGAGTGCTATAGATTAGAACATCAGTATTATCTTACTCCAGAAAATTTAGATCTAAAACTATACATTGCATTTCAATAGAGAAAACAATTTTTCACTGGGCTGCACTAGGAAACAATAATAGTAATTTTTTATTACTATTGTTACCATTAGTTATGGGCCTCAAGTTCTATGTCAATGATCTAAATACTAACGAGGAAGTCTGGTCTTCTTCTGCTTAACTCAGAGACTGAAAATACAGAGGATAAATAGAGTAAGTAGCCTCTGTGGGATTAATATGGATAAAGTGACATGCATACCATTGTAATTCTGGCTAGTCAGCTATTGTGATTTAATCTTATGCTGACTCAGTTCTTCAGAGTGAAATACTGCCATCCCTCCCACTCCTCTAATGCTTGCCAAATCCTATTAGGAAATGTATAGTAATTAAGGTTAAGTAACACCATGCTATCCAACTCTACCCAGAAGGTACTTCAGATTGTCTCTGAAGTCAACTAGAAAGGAAGCCTCTCAGTCCAGTGCCAGAAGAGATGTTTAATATCCGGGAGGAGCAAGATCTGGGCTTCATCCCTGCAGGAGAGTGAGCCAGGAACCCAGGGTGATTACGAAACAGGTCAGTCAATGACTACACTGAGAGGGCACAGCCGCACTGCACCTCAGCCAGGCAAGCAGAGATGAGTGGTGACACCAACAGGTTCTATCGACAGCACTGTGAGCACCAGGCTAATGCCATCTAATAAGTCAGGTTCAAGATCAACCCATAAAACCTCAAACAACAATTCAGGAACAACTTGAACTGAAGTGGAGCTCCTGGGCCCACTTATTTCAGAAAATTGCTGTTCTATTGCCTAGGATTTAGTTTTACTGATTACTTTGCCCCCTCCTCTCATTGCATAAAACCTGTGGGTTTTTCACAAATCTGATGTGAAACAACATTCCCCTGTGCAAACTTTGAAACAGATGTCCTTTAAACTTTCACGTCCTCAGAAAAAACCCAAACAAAACAAAACACACAAACTTCCAAGCTAGGAAGCTTCTCAGCTTTCCAATAAGAGATGTATCTTTCTCAAATATAAAGGCTTCAGCTACCCAGGCACATTCTTTCAGTGGAAAAAAATCCAAACACACCACTGATACATCTCCCACGATATTTCACCTGAAATAGCCAGTAATAAAAGATAGAGCAGCGCACAAGAGGTCTTCTGCTGTCTTGGAGTACAATGAAAGGTAGCAGACTGGACACCTTTTAGTTCACTCTGATTGGCATGGGACAGTAAAGGTTAACAGAGAAAGGGGAATGTCCATGAGTGCCCTCAAAAAACATCATAAAGACTCATAAACATTATGCATATTGTCAGTAAACACCAATACTTTAAAAAACACTGTCTACCAAAAGCTGAACATTCACCTACGATGTGCTCTGCACAGAATATTTAAAAGAGTACATTTGTGGGTGCTTTGTATTTCTTAACTACTTGTGGAACAAATTCAGTTACACTCTCTGCAGTATCTTGGCACCTGTATATGCAACCACTTAGCAGGGTGTCTGAAAACATTTGGCTTTAGCCTGTGACTCATCGTGCACTTTAGGTGCCTGTTTATTAATCAAGAATCATACACCCTGCTGCGTGTTATAATTTTCAAGGAAGCAACAGATCCATTAGTGTTCAGTGTTTCTTGTTTTGTATCTCATATCCAAGTCAGAATTAGCCAACACACCTGAGACTTAATTACTCTAAGCACCAGCCCATTTCACTCTTTCATGCAGTTCAGCATTTCCCTGCCATTCTAGGTTCTCATGGACAGGTCTTAACAATTTCTATAGATACTTCAGCAATATTGTGTATAAGTTAATATTCACATTTGTAAGTTTGAATGACCTATTTTTTTTTCCTGAAAAACTCTCCGTGATTAAAGTATATATTGGAGGGGAAAAAAAGATTTAATACTTTAAAAAGGCATACATTCCAGATACATTTCTAAATTACACACACAGAGATTTTATAATGTAAATAACATCAAAATGAGATCAAAGCTTCATATCAGAGCTAAAAAAGATTCCTTGATTTAAAGGCACTCTTTTTTTAATAATTTAACTTTGTGGCTGCAATGTTGACTTTACTTAGTCAGTTAGAACAGTTTTTCTACTTCCTTTAATGGAAGCGTAAATTAGAGAAGTCTTGCCAGGTATATTTGTCATCAATTTGCCTGATTTATAAACATACATAATTGCTGGAACTTCAAAAATGCTCCTTTGTTTAAGAGGAATCTTTACTAAGATGAAAGTCTGAGGGCAACTATTCTGAAATCAAACTGTTCAACTGGAGTGTGTGCTCCCGCTCCACTGTATAGTCTTGCTGATCTCATACTATTTCATATTGTTCATCTCCACTTCAAACAGCCTTAACTTCTAATAGCTCCCAATAGAACAGTCAGTAAAAGCAATCCAAAATGACAAGGAGAAAAAAAAATAAAAAAGAATAAAAAGAAGTTATGATGAGGGAGTTAAGTGGTATTTCAAGTTCAACAGTATTCTATCTCTTGGGAATCTACCTGTATCCTGATGGTTCACGAAACACCATAAATTCCAACAGTCAGTGATATGTATTTGACAAGATAACAGAATCAGTTTTGTCAAACACGAACAAAAGGAGTAAAATAAATATATTTTAAAAACACCCCAAACACACATATTAAGTTTTATGTTTACATTGAGGTAAAATTACATATTTCTTTCAGATGTTGATTACCTGATTCATGTCTCTAACATTAATAATGGTGACATATTTCACTGATGACCATGGATGTCAGATCGCAAATCAGTGTAGATTTAATCTGATAATACCTTCATTCCTTTAAATGAAAGACTCAGAAATTTCTTGCCTCTGACCTATTAAGAGCAAATAAATTATTTTTCCACTGCTTTAAGAAGAAAAGAAGTAAGATTGGGCTCTAAAGGGCTCTTATGTTTGAAGGTCATTTTGACACATAAGCAACTTTACTAATCCATTCCAAAGACTGTGAAGTTAAACATTGTCTTATTTAGAGGATTAAAAGCAACTAAAAGTGTATTACTATATAGTCCCATTTGGTTTCTTCATAAAGGTGAATTAACTAAGTCACAATTGAACTAACTTCCTGGAAGGGTTTATTCCACAGGTATTTAAAACTGTTGCAGAATTAAAGTTTTCCCTTTGTCAGACACTAGTTGTGAAATCAGAAGCATCATACAGGTTAAGATGAGAGAACTTTAGTCAAATTCATCTTTTCACTCACACAAGACATAGGAATAAGAGAAACTGTAAAAGGAATCAGTTCAAACACTGGTTTTCATAGGGAAACAAAGCAATTTGAAGGACCAAGGCAATTCAAAAGCCTTTGGGAAGCACTATCAATTAAAATATATTTTGGTTTGCATTGTATTTATGTTACAATAGCTTGACTCAATCAAAAGCTTACATTATCCTACAAGACTGCATAAGCACAGAGGGCATCCAAATGCATTCTATCTAATCAGCATTTATTGAAAGGAAAAAATGGCTGGTCACATTACAAGTTTTATCATAACCACAGAGTGTAAAATGCATTTTTTATACAAAGTACACTTGAGCACGTTAGCACACTGTAATAAAAGTATATTACTTAAAAGAATTCTATATGCAAATATGTAATGTGAAAATTTTTATGGAATTGTTATTTAAATATTAATTAAGTTAAAAATTCATGGACTATTTTCATTTATGCCTACCTTACCTTGATTAGGATTTTCTCTGGAGCAATATATTTTGAATATATAATTTAAGGTGGGAAAACCAAGATACTTCTCCAGAGACATGTAGGCCGTAATCTAGAATGATACTGGCAATTAGTTATTCCTTTTCCAAGTTTTGTGATAAAATTTTCCCATCCCACATTGGATTGAAAAACTGATAATTCAGATTTTTTTACAAAATAATAACTGGGGAAAAAAATTAGAAACAGGTCAATCAAAACTTCTTTCTTACATATTCAAAATGTGTCAGTTGTAATGTATGCTGCACCACTATTACTAGCACATTTCCAGAATGAAAAGTCATTTTGAAATCAAGCATTTAACTTTCATTTTCTAAGAATAAAAGCAGAATATTCCATTATTCTCAAATATATGTTAAACATTTTTTGAAGTAGACTTAGAAATGGTTCCAGCTAATGCAAACCAGAATTTTCCTAATAATATAAAAAAATATTTTTATGATATAATGTTAGAAAGAAAATATTTAATTTATTTTGTCATAAAAATGTCTCTGTTCTTTGGACTTTCCTTAGGGTTCTTGTTTTTATTTGGCTGATCATCTTCTGTTCTTTTGATGGGATACTATTTCAGTGTATTCTGCATCTGGGGTACTCAAAGAAAGTTCACTGCATTTCAAGTACACTCAAGGATGTGTCAGAATTGGAGCTGATTACACAGAACAGTGACACAGGAAAACATATTCTCCTCTAACACAGTTTTGAGGCTGACTAATCCTTTGGAATCTCTCCCCACATCTGGAGTAACTACTTTCTCACATTTTTTATGCAAATTATTTCCATCTAAACATTTACCTTCTCAAGCACTATTGAAAAACCTTGCACTCAGCTTTGCTGAAAAATGCAATGAATTAATATTTGGGATAATGCACCAGTTATTGGCAGTATCATCCTTAAAATCCCAGATTTTAGAAAAGCTAAAGGAAAAAGGCAATCCACTTATTCTTTGTAGAGGCAATATATTAATCATTGTTGTTGCAAAAAAACCCCCAAACAACAAACACCGTTTTAACTACAAAAGATAGGAGAGTATCTGACTTGAAGGAGGTATTTTTCTAATTAGTTCTCTAAACAAGAAGTTTACTGATTTATGTTCAGTTCTGACTTACTGCATTAAAGCATTTTGGTATGGAAGTGATTCACTGTCAGTGCCTTGAAAACCAAAATTTGAGGAAAAAAAAATTGGTTTTGGATCAGGCACAAATGACTACTGCATTTACAACCCATGTCAAAACCAGCTAAAATCATCACACAGGTTTTCTAACTCAAATTAATTCTGCCTTAGTGTTTCATAGGGATACCAGAATCAGACTGGTCATATTTTAGCTCTTCTGCAACAAACCTGGAACTTTGGATAGACTTCAAATCACCATATCTCATATACTGATCCAGTCTGCTTACTCACTAGCACTGCCTACTTTCTGACTGTCCAAAATCAATACCAAACATTGAATGCCTTAATTTGAAGTACCATGCTGGATGCATTATGATTGTATCCCAAACTCCACAGGAGTCTGAAGACACAGCCATATTCCAAGAACATGCCTTCTGTTCTGTTTCTGAGCTAAGCAGAAAAATACATAAAACCTGTCTATCTTTCTAGAGGAATTTGAAAAGTTAGTCATGTGAGACCTTACCATAATACAGTAAGGTATGATCCATAAATCTCTCTGTTTACCAGGAAATACACTAAGTTATTTGAGGGTAAAGCTTTCCTCATATGAAATTTACCCTTAATTTTATTAGAAAGGATTGGGATATCTATGATAAATATAAACATATATATGTATCTCTGAAATAAAAGCAAAAAAATCTGAATCAGTTTTGACCTCAGATAAACTCTTTGTTGATGGCCTTAATGTACAGCTGCTTAAAGATAAGCTACTATTAATACCCTGTAAGGATAGACACTCTTTTGTGAAGTTCAATGGATGTGTTCACTTATCACCTACCTCATTAAGTTTTAATTTTATTTTTATATGTTGTGCATAACCAGGGATAAGCTTGATACTGCAAAAGCATCTAAAAAATCAATTCAAAAAGCTTTTAAAACAGTGTGGAGAGACAGATAGGGGTTATAAATGGAACTGCTGACAGACCTTATCTCTAGTGTCTTGAATGTCTGCTTTACCATAGCTCTGAAAACTGAAATTCCTCTTTCAGCTCTTCTAAGAAGAGTTGAAATAGAAAAAGATTATTTGTATTCCAAGCACACTGAAAAAGACTGCTCCTTATTTTTAATAAATTTCTGTGGTTTTTTTCTTTCTTTTTAGAGCAAAAAGACAAAAAGAAAAACAAATAAACATATTAAAAAAAACTTGCAACCAACCAACCCACCAAAATCCAGTGTGTGCATGACCATGTAGCAAGGGAGAGTTAACCACTGAACTTTGTTGAAATTTGTTGTTAAGTCTACATTTTATATACATATTTTTAAATGTGTGTGTGTGTGTGTGTGTGTATGTGTGCATATATATACACACACACTAAATACTACTATACTGCTGAATTAAAAGAGGAATCATGCTGAGTCTGACATTTAGAAACTTCCTACAAAAACAAACTAAATACCAAAAGATAAGCAAAATGGTAAAAACGGTGATACAGAATTGGTCAGTAGGAAGCCTATGAACATGAATAAACAATATTTTTAATTAGTACTGACAGACTAACAGACTGCATGGAATAGATAAATAACTGCATGGAATAAATAACAGAATTTTAAAATTGAACTACTAGAAAAAATATTTAAAAATTAGATCATAGAACATATGTTTACTCTGAATGTAGCTTTTTTTTAAAAAAATCAATTTTCTCTCATGGTTCAACTGAACTCTTGATCATATTAATTAAAGGCTGGAAATGTAAGTTCTGAAGTGGACAATATAAATATGTAACAGAATTAAAGGTGCCATTAATATAAGAAATTATATAAAAAGTTATCCTAACAACTGCAGAAGTCCATCTGACAAATTACCCACTATTTTCAGGTGATCCATGAACACTACTGGTAACAACTGAATTACTCTCCTGAATGATGTAACAATTAAGGAGCATAGCAATGAGTTCATAAAACTCACCAATGCATCTTGATTAGCATATGCATTTAATGCTAGATTTATATAACTGTTTATATTAGTTTTGTCAACTAATTGTATCTAATGTGTTTAAACCAGAAACTGGTCATTATTTTGAAGGCAGGGATACCTCCCATTCTCAGTACTAAGAAGAAAACTCGTTTGTATGGGGTTTTTTTGTATTCACACACTTCTCTACAATGGATAACAATATGCAAACTGACAAAGAGTAGTTTTGGACTTTTTTATAGGCTATATAATATTGATTTTGTATTGGTTTCCCTGAGCATTCCCATGGTTGAATGCTATTATGCTATGTTAATGTTAACCAAAAAGTTTTTCTTTCAGTATTTCTGCAGATACTGAGCAGACTGACATTTTTCTTAAAGAGAAACAACATAGATTATGTGCAAAATTGTGAATTAAATAAAACAAAACAAAGTCCTTGGATTAACCACGGTTAACTCTTGAATACACAGAGTCACATTTCCTTAAACATTATGAAATCAAATAAATAAAAAACTACAGTGCTGGATCATTTAAGAAAAATCCTTTTATTGTAAATATGTCTCAGAGTCAGAAAATTTCTTTCATATATAAGCTGATAATACATTTAACTGCTACTGACTTTTCTGTAAATATCAGAGGAAATAGCAAATCTGAAAAGATTTAAAAAAACAAACAAACAAAAGAGCTATTTGCGTTAAGAAGAATTCCAAACAGTTGCAACCTAACCATGAAGAAAATTTAGAAATCAGAAAGGTTTCTAAATCTTCAGACAAATTAGCTTATTTCAACTAAGAATAGTCAGGAAAAACAATAGTTTTAAGATGGTATTAGGTGACTTTGATAAATGGGATTGTATGTTGGGCTTCAAAAGAGGGAACTGGATTTGATGACACAATACATTTTCTCCAGTCCCATTTCTTATGTATGTGAACTGAATTGCCTTTTACAACTAGAAATTGTCATAACAAATCCCCGTACTCTTAAGTAAGCAGAAAAACTCTGTTTGAAAGCTTTGGTTTCCTTTTATACTTTGGACCCTCTACAGACATCCTCAAGGATATTCTTCTGTGTCAGGAAGGAAGCTAAAAGATACCATCACTCCAGAGATTCTTGTCATTCCAGATCAGGGAATGGAGTGAAACAGAACCAGCATTTTTCCTGTTATCATCAGTTTCTGCACAGTTTATTATTAATTTTTAATTAGGTTTTGAGAACTGAGATATTTCTTATGCTGAATTTCTTATGATATGATTTTTTATGTAGACAGACAAACTATTACTATAAAAATGATGAGAATTGTACTTCTGCTTTTATGTTGGGTGAATCCCAATGCTTGACAATTTAATGATCAGCTTTTCATACTGTAAGAGTTGAATTCCATGAGCACTTTTCCATGCTCAGTGGCAAGCCATACATTTGTAAAACTGTCTGAACTAATTAGTACAATATATCCACCTATGTGCACAAATGTCTGATAACAGTGTGGTTAATGAGCTGTACAAAAATAGTATCCCAAATTGTTTATGGATCTCTGCTATCATGTAATAAAAATCTGAATTAGTGAACTAAAATCATTCAACTGTTGACTGTTTCATGCCTAAACTATTTCCAGAGTCTGCAGTCAATTCTGAGCTTTAACACAGAATAATAATACTTTAAGTCTTTAAGCATTCCTTTGCCCAGACAATGCAGATTGCACTCGTGTTCCATTCATGTCACTGACAATCACAAAATCCTCAAACAGCCTAATGCAGAAACATTTTTCCTTTATAGTTCTTACTTCCTAGATGGATAGATTCCTGCAAACAGAGGAACAGAAAAACCAAAGACAAACAATTCCTTTGTTAAATAACATAGGATTCAAACTGTGATTCACCACTAATCTGAGCATGGTACTGGATTAAGGGCAATAAACAAAACTTTTTCTGAGATCAAGGCAGAGGTGAAAAGAAGAAAAAAAAACCCAAGTAAGATAATTATTTAATCATCTGATTCTGAGAAACTCATGACCCTACTCTTCCAATTAAATCAACAGGTTATAAGTCAGGAGAGAATTTAGCCTTGAAATGTCAAAGCAGAATAATGAGATCCGAGTACCCAGTTCTTTCAAAAATTCCCGACTTCTTCGGCACAAAGCATAGAAAGTTCGCATACCTGTTCATGAGCAAATCCCAGCTTCTATAGTTATAGTTGTGGAACAGTATAAAATTACAATATGATGAGAACACAGTATTTCCTAAACCCTCAGATTAAAAATTTCCAGAAAAAAAATATATCAAACATAATATGACCTACAAATTGTATTTTAAAGGATAAAAGAGGAGAGCCTCACCTACACTATAAATTAGTTAAGCTTCAATGATTTCCAGAGCCAATTTATATCCAATGAAAATCTTATCCATAAACTTTACTTTTACAGGAAGCTTGTAGAGAACACTAACTTTTAATAGCTGCCTTACATGAAATATGAAGTGTATTTCACAGTAAATTGTAGAATGATTTGAGTAAGATGGTCTCCAGGTTCATCTGCCTTCCCCAAAATGGGACATCTTAAAAGCAGGAGGCCTTGCCCAGTTAAGTTTCCGAGAATGGAGGTTCCACTGAGCAGCCTGTTGTACTGTTTGACCAACTTCGTGATGATTTTTTTTGTTCCCAAAGCCTAGTTAGAATTCCTCTTGCAGTTTGCAAGATTTGTCATCTTTCTTGTTACTGCGTCCCTTTGAAAAATTCCAGGTCAACCACCTCTTAGAACCTTGAGTATCTTCGTCTTATGATCACATATAAAATGTATACAGAGCAGTACAATATACATATATTGTTCTTATGATATTTTCCACAGAGCTTTGCTATCAGTGATTATTCTTCACATTCATGACACTAACATAAAATCCTACAAAGACTTGTGAACATGAAAAATATTCCTTGTTTAAGCACTACATTCAGTTCTAAGGGATTAATAGGAAAGCATATATTCATATATATATATATATATATATATATATGGATTAATAGGAAAGCATAGATATAGATATAGATGTATAGAATGAGGCTATGATCCTTCATATAAGGATCATAGCCTCATTCTATCATTTAATTTTGGACTTAATCACAAATTAACAAATATTAGTAAATTTCAGAATATGATTTAGGATAATTTTTGATGAATACAAATTGCAGTATGAGGGAGAAAAACAATAGGAAACTAATCAATGGATCCAACTGCAAACTAGAGGAAAATGCAAATGACTATAATAGTTTATTATAGTAATCAATTATTAATTTGTGCTTAACATCATCAGATGTGAAAATACTATTAAATAATACTAGGAAAAACTGAATGATCCATTAAATATAATCAAAAGCAGCTGGTAGTAATCAAAGCATAGGTACAGAAAGGTTATTATAAAAAATGGGACCATTTTTCTTAATATATAACAATATATATCGCATCTTGACTCAATGATACAGTAGACATTTCTTTTGCAAAAATGCTGATCTGAGTTGTGGTCAGCACTTGTCTGTACAATTTACAATACCATTGTTGACACCTGCAGATGCCCTCAAACTTCATTTCCCTCTCTATAAAAGACTGCAGAGCTGCTGGCAAAGCATTCTTCAGAAAAGAGACTTTTCCTCTGGAATGCTCTTCCTTGCCAAGGTCTAAAATAGCCATAAACTGTTGACATTCTGGGTATGCTACAAAGTCCATCTGTGTGAGCTGACTGATGCAGCAATGGGTGGGATATCTTGTGGGAAGGTGTGATGGAGGTGCACAGGTCTTATGACTAGGAATTAAATGGGGTGTTAGAAAGTGGGAGGACAAGAGTGCTGCTTTTTTTGGAAGTTTTATTTATTGCAGTCTCTACATTATGTTTTAAAATACATGCCAAGGTTTCTTAAAGTCTTATGTGTCCTCTGGAGTGCTTATTTTGGATTTAAATCTAAATGAATGATAATTCTATTCCTAGTGTTAATGATTCATTTTGTTTTCCAGATTTCTCAGAGACTTTTCATAAATTAAAATCTGAGCAGCAGACTGTTATTTTTTCAGAGTCCTTCCACAATGAAATTAGTATGACTTTTTAAACAATAAGATACTATGCAGAGAGAAAAAGAATGCAAGAATCAACCCAAATGATTTTGACAGTAAGAGCATGATGTTTTACAGCAACTTTTTTTTTTGTTAAAATGCCCATGTTAAGCATAATGTATTACAGTGGTAGCACTGGTTTGTTGTCAAGGGGAGAAAAGCCCACAAGTAATGGCACTGGTGAAAACCACAAATAAACAGAGAAATAAGCAAGTTTCATGAATTAATTAGATTAAAATATCCATTAGGATATTTTGATAACAGTAGCTCCTCCGTAGCAAGGAAAATACAAAAAAAAGAAACATTTAAGTAACTGTTGATTTCAATTTTAACAACATACACATTTTTTGTATTAAATACTAAGAATTAAATCCAAAACATTTGTCATTTTAATCACTGATCTTTATTTTAAGTAGCCTATATATAGATATTCTACCCTAGCATTTGTTTATAATAGTCTTACATTTAGGCTCAATTCAGCAGAGCTCAGGTAGTGAAGAGTTGCAGGTAACCAATATTTTAAAAATATTGGTTGCCTACTGAATCTTTGTAAGAATAACCTTGTATTTATAAGAATGGATTTTTCACTCATTTAAGAGATTTCATGCAAAAACTTTCAACTGAAATGATGCTCAAAAATTCAATATTTTAGCAGTGTTCCATGCTGTAATAAAATATTACTCTCTACTTATATGCTCTTTTATGGACTTAATACATGATTAGACATTGCTTTCATTGGTGATACTAGGGACAGTAAGCTGAAGAAAGTGATATTCCCAAAGTCTTTCAATTTTTCAGTACTCAGTCATCAAAAAAACCCAAAAATCCACCAGCTGAGATAATCATGGAAGCTAATCTGCAATAACTTTTAGACTGTAGTATTTTCAGCTTAAAATTCAGTACGATAAAACACTAAGGTTGATCACACATCTGTTTGTCTTTTTTTTTTTTTTCTTCTAGAGGAATGGGAAAAATTAATACAGCTCATTATAGTCCACACTTTTTTGTAGTAGCTCTGGTTTGAGGGTGATGTCAGTTTTTCACTACACAGATTTCATGAAGAGGTAAAAGATTTGTCTGTCATCAATACTCTGATTTTTTGTACCTCTTGGTTAAAAATTCCATGAGACATGACATGAAAGAAGTATGTGAGTTTATCACCTTTTCTTTCTTTTCCGTCTTTTGATAAGTTTCTAAGTTCTGTAATTTTTTTTAAAGAGGAATTAAATAAAATTTTGGTTTGTCAACTCTTAAATATCCTTAATTTCTGCTACTTTTTGGTGTAATTGACTGAAATATTGTTTAAAAAAACCTTTTTTTTTTTTAATGAGTTAAGTTAGAAATGCTTAGACAAGAGTTCAGGTTTAAGGGGACATGATTTGGTGGATCAAGCCCAGCAAATTTTTTAGGTAGATGTTCAATTTTTGTTTTATTTTCACTTGTCTTATTCAGCTACTCACTGCAAAGAACAATTACTAATTCCAGATAAAACTGATACACCAATAATATCTTGGTATATCAGGTCACACGTAACAGTCACATAAACAAATAAAAAAAGATATTTGGAAATAGATTCTAAAGGAAATAGAAATAGTTGAAGGCTTCACAGTAAAAATTTATCACAAAGGAAATGCTAAAATTTCTTAATAAAAGAAATATTTTAATTTTTTTCTTTATTTTTAATTCCCTTGAAATTTTTTGTATCCTTATTTGCGTTGGCTTTTCTCAGCATATTTAAGCATTCTGGCTTTCTACATATTAAATGTGTATTCTTTCAAAACTTACAGAAAACACCAACAAAGCACACAGAAGTGGAACAAACAAAAATACAAATTAGCACGTTTTAAAAGTTATCCAGTTATTCATCCTGTTTAATAAATTGATCATCAGTCTTCAAAAAATTTGCTTAATAATGAGCAAGCTCACTATAATTACCTTGCCTTCTCCACATTCCTATCTTTTCTTGGTACTGTCTAATGTCAAACCAGACAGTCCCACAATGACTCTCATGCCCTTGTAGGAAGCTATAAGAGCATAACTTTTCATTGCAGGCAGCCACCAGTAACAACAGCACTTCAATTATGTCTAAATCCATCTAATCAAGATGAATGTAGTCTCCTCTGGGATTTTTTTTCTCCTTTCATACTTTTTTTTTCCTACTCATCTTTCTTTACCACAAAATTGACCATTCAACTCAAAGAATGCTATAGACTGCTGCTGAAAATTTCCAGAATATTTGAAAGCAACAGAAGGCTTTCCTCTCTGATTCCCTGTCCGTACTAGATAGGTTGCACTGACTGAATTCCAGTTTCTACACCTTAAACATTTTACATTTGTCAGGTAGCCAAGAACATTCCAGTGTGCTGAGGCAGACGAACTCCCTGTGCCTAAAGTACATCAGATACAATCAGCTTCAAGAAAAGCACTGAAGGAAAACACCGAGACCTTTTTTGAAGCTTATTCAAAAGCAGTCATAAAACTAGATACATTAATCTGGCTGGCATTATTATCAGTGGTGTAAGCAGACAGGTAATATCATCCCATGACAACACATGAATACCACAATTTACCTCACACACTTGCCACAGGAGAAACAAGGTATGCTTCTCACATGACATTGAGAATTTGAGTTTGAATTCCTACAGTGGAAAGACAACTCTCTCTGTGGTCTATCTATGAATTAAGCAAGGCTTCACTACAAAAATGTCCACACTTTCACTGCAGCATGTACAGTTCCATATGTCCATCATTCACACTATCGGTACACAAGCAAGAGCTGCACGTACACAGTAACAGTATATTCCAACTGAGGTAACGCTGAGATAACAAAATGCTGTCTGGCATCACGTTCAAGGTCAGTCTTTTAAAATTGCTGGTTTGGAATGTTCAGTTTTTCTCATTAGGCTCACGGATCAGCTGAACAACTATATAGCTATACAAATTTACTAAAATAACCCTGATGCTCACACCAAATTAAACAAATCCAAAGACAAAACTACAGACAAAGCTGAAACAATGCTCTCATTTATAAATTAACAGAATTTACAGAGCAGGTTTTACTGAGGAGAAAGACATGTTAGCAAAACAGAAAATGCAAAGCTGATTGCAGAAATGACAAATCATCTTTTGCATGACATCCTGTATTTTATAGTGCTTGGTTTTAATGTTTGCCTTTAATATGCTTTAAGCAAAAGAAACAAGAGCTATTAAAATTACTCCTTCACATATTGAATGACTTCAAAACACAGTGAAAAACACATTAATGAACTGCCTTTTTTACTTTGCTTACTCTTATGTTAGAGTGCTTTCAACTAGGGCCAAAACTGGAAGTCATAGATACACAGTAGCCACTAAACATCTTCGTTGCTGCTGAACAGACTGCAAAAGACCAGCTAATTATGTTCTGCTCTTCCTCTCCCTCTCTCTCTCTCTATATATATTCTGTGAATAACTCAACATTCCCAGCACTCCCTTCCCTTTGTGTTTTCTTTCATAAGACATGATTCTGAAAAGTAAAAGATGAGGAATGAGTTTTGCACATAAAAAAAGTATTAAAAAAATCTAAATGTCTAAATACCTCTATACTTGTTACTTGTCACTTACAAATTAAATAAAACTGCAAATTGAAATGTATAAGCTGTTTGTTTGTTTGTTTAAGTATCATAAAGCAAATAGCACAGTTCAAATTCATGTAAGTATGCAGATTATGCATACATAGATACTGCATTTTTTCTTGTATGTTTTTTTTTTTTTTAAAATTCATTCTATAAAAACAGAAATTCCTTATTTTTTAGGGCTAGAAATAATGAATGGTTTCAAAATAATAGCATCTTCATCACTGAAACAGTAAAGTTGCTCCTTGCTTTATAGTTGAATCTTATTTCTTGTACAATAACAATTCAAATATTTAGGATTAAAATTATTTACAAACAATATCTCTTAAAAAAATCTGGGTTAGATATCAGTCATTAGAACATACTTCATTTTTTTCTTCCTATTTAAGTGCCTTTCAATTTATTTACTCTAAATGAATGACATAGGTCAGAAAAGAACATGTAAAAGGTGAAAAATTCTTACTAGAAACAATCCACACAAAAAAAAGGTAGGAAATTAAAGGTAATATTTACAAAAGCAGGACTTCTCCTTTGAAACTACAGAAAATGTACACCCTATATAGACATCTGGAATGCAGCAATATCTAATTTCAAGTCATGAGCTACTTAAAATTCCAAAGCTTCAAATGGAAATTATGCAGAGAAATGCAAGGTGTGAAACAGACTGTTAATCTACTATGTAAATCACACAATATTTAGGGTAATGTACAAAAATACCTTCTGATTAAACTTTATTGTTGTAAGTTTCCTAAAAAAAAAAAATAACACAGTCACAATTTCTGCTCCCTTCTTGGGCAGAAAGGCACATTTTCTGTGCTGCAAGGTCAAACAGATAAATACAAAAAGGAAGTAATGGATTGATGACACTCAGTAATTTAAACAGAAAATGGTATTGCTAATTCTAGCAGTGGAAGCCTATCATCTGAAAATTTTGCCCATAACTGATGGGGTTTTGTACACTTTTGCTTACGGATGTATCTGTACAGGAAAATTTTGTGTAGTTGAATATCTCTAACTACTGTTGTTAGTAAAACAACTGAGTATACTAGAAAGCAAAGTACTTTCTCCTATGTAGAAAAATTTTGAAACAATTCTCATTCTGTTTATTCATATGTAACACATACTTGAGATACAACTCACATTTAAATCAACAATAGTTTATTTGTCAGTTTTTAAAAAAATCATTTAAATATCTGAAATTGTACTGGATTTGTCATTCCTTGTTCCTACATTCTATCTTCCAGATTCTGGTCTTTGTTTCCCTGTAGTATTATGTATACAATTTAAATAAAAAAAGGCAGAACCTTCTATCCATCATCATGTCATTTGACTTGGTAGACACACAAAAACTATCTATTAGCCTGAGTATGTATATGTCTGACTGTATAGATATAGATAAATGAGATAGATAGATGACTGATAGATAGATGACAGATGATAGATAGATGATAGATATAGATAGATAGATAGATAGATAGATAGATAGATAGATAGATAGATAGATGTAAAAAATCTTGGCATTGGTGATGGAGCAACTGTCACATCACAAAGTATGTGACATATAGGCCACAATGAAGTACAGAAAATCAATTATGCTTTTTTCAGGTTTTGTTGTCCATAAATAATAAGCATAGTTTTATTTTTGAATGTACACATTTCAGCAGCAGTGCTAACACTTTAGTACGTGTTTTGCTCTGGGAAAACTTTTGGGTTTTTTATCAGGGCTAGAGAAATTTAGCAAATGACTGGATGAAGCTATTGTTACTTACTAATTAAGTTTGAGAGCATCCTATGCATCCTTCTCCAGGAAGGTTTAGGAATCCTAAAAGACTTCATGTAAGAAAATGGACCTGTGAGTAATAACATAAATTTGGAGCTAAAAATTTAGTTTGTACTTAAGACAAGACTTGTGAACCATTTCTGATTCAGATGTATCTATTTTATTGCAGGAACAAGGAAGTGTACTCTCTACTGTCATTTTTACAGAAATAACTGGGGGCACTTACACAGCTCTGTTGGAGTTCCCTGACTTGGACAGTCATCTGTCCTTTAATCTCAAAATGCTGGACCCATATGCTTACATATTCCCTATGTGGCAGCTGGCTACAAATACTTGTTCGAGTCTTACCTAGCATTTTTGTTATGGTTGTTGTTACTATAAATTTTTTCTCCGCTTTGACTTCAGTGAAGGTAGAACTTGAAGCTCCATTGAATTTGGGCCCTTAGGACCTGTGTTGGTTCCCAGAATATCCCAATAAAGTGTTTCTCTCTAGTGGTTTAATATTTCACTGCTTTACCCAACAGAACTTCAGCACTAACAGATTCTAGATCTCATGCTATGCCATGGGTCCAGGACCTTGCAGATTGCAATCCAATATGACGAAGAGACCCACGACACATATTCAGTGGTCAATGAGGAAACTTCTATTTAAAAGGTAGGCGGTAGCAACAGTGCCTCTGAGTCCTTCTCGGGCTTCTGTGCAGAATGGTGCTCTCTGAGCATCAGGGTGGTCCATGTAAAGTTGTTAATGATAATTTAATGACAATTTTCTGATCAGCTGTCTTACCTGATTTAGACTACCCTGATCAAGTACAGGTCTCCTACCACTGACATGAGTCCTGTGAGGAAGGCAGATTGGAAGTAAATTAAACTGTATGTGCCACAGCTGCAGTTCATGTAGTCTTGCTGTCAACCTTAAGTTCACAACCCAATCATGTTGTCATGGCTAGCTTAAAGTCACCTAATTTCAGCTTGATTTAGATGTGAATATAGAATGCAGAGTCTAACTTTAAAAAAATCTGTGTATCCAGAAGAATAGACAAAACAATGTGAAGGCTGAGTTTCATTGGTTTTTTGTTTTGTTTTGTTTTGTTTTTATTGTAAGTGTAATATAAAGATGTTAATAGTTCTAGTTCTTTGTGCTCAACAAGAAACAAATGAACTTTCAAGAAATATTAGGGAAATAAGTCTTGGTAAGCCCCTGAAATCAGAAGCATAGTCTAAAGAGATATACAGTGATTCACCAGATAACCTTCATATGCAAAAGGGAGTAACAGAAAACACACGCATTTAATTATCTTTTATAATTCAGCAAATCTCTGAAATAACACTTTTTTATTATTAGATATAAAAATGCAGTAGGAAAATGTCTTTAAACATCACCGTATCCTATGAAGACCTTGTCAAAATGGTCCCTTTCTTGGCTTCAGACACTTGATACATAAGTTGCAATGTCATAGTAAGACAGGTGTTCTCCAAATCTTGAAGTGATGTATTATACAATATATTCCTTTGTTGCTGATCATCCCATGTAAATGAAGCATATGAATTTTATGAAGCAGGCACACAAATTTTAATGCTACAGTGATCTATCTTTCCTTGTGGTGCACACAGGTTCATGTGTAAAACATGAAAAAATAACTGGATGCTAAAGAAAGGCAGCCCAAGGCTAAAAATGTAAAACATTTTACAAAATGTAGGTTCGAAATGTACTGATATGTTTATATGGTAAATTCTTCATGGCAGGGAGTTTTCCTTATTGTATCTATAAAGTGCCATTCTCCAGAAATGGTAGGACTTAGTCTGATAACGGTTAAGATTGTTAAGCCTAGCAGGAGATGGAGATAAGGCAAAGCAACATCCTCATAAAAGCAAAAAAGTATCAAAATCACCAAATTAGTCCTTAGGCTGTCACATACAGAGTGAACTTTACTGGCCCATGTAAGCATAGCCCTGTCTATAAGGCAGCATAATGATGCAGGAGGCTTTAATTTCAAGCAGTATTTTACTTATGGAACAACACTTTTAGAAGTAAAGAGCCAAACAGAAAGTACCCACCTGGGGGGGAGCTTAGCCTACTTCTCATGTTCACAGCAACAATTCCTACCAGCTCCAAAGAAGCTGCAGCAAGAGTGTTATACCCACTGGGAGCAGCTCACATCAAAATCTTCTACAATGCTGGAGGTGGTGTCTTGGTAAAAATAAAGTAACTGTACAATGACACCTTAGAGGTTCTATTGGAATATGTTTTGAAAGGAAGACAAATATGTCCAAAAAAAAAAAAAGGTTTTTACATTCAAATCAACAAAGACAACCATGGTGTTTCATTTTCTCCAATGAAAAAGGTCAAGAATAGTCTGCACATAGGATTTTTGTTACATGTAAAGAACTTTCACTAGAAAATGCTGAATAATGCTTCATTTGTCTTTCGTAATAAAGGCAAAATTAAATATGAATAATTTCAAAGCTTTTGTTTTCCATTACAATTTTTTGTACCTTCTAAATAGCTATGATATTCTACACTTTATTAGCTATCTTAATGCTGTAAAAAGATTGGCATTTTCCACTGTTATATTTACCACAACTGTACATAATAGCTGGTACGATAATTTTAATGAGTATCCACATTTTTCTTCTCAAAAATTCATCAGCAGCTAGTGAACTGAAAGGATTTTTTCCAACATATCCTTTTATCAAAATGCTCAGTGCAGCAAGCTAGTATCGTATTTAAATGTGGAGCAATTTTATTGCAATCTCAGTGGTATCTGCCTGTCAGCAAAAGGGTGGCGTAATGGATTGTAATCATTTTGCACAGTGTAAGGACAGGTCTAGCAGAAAATATTTAATTCTAGGTGATAGCTCCTGCAGAGTCAGTAAAGGGCACATGCTAATAAGGAAACTGCAGAAAGGCACTGGCGATGACATGTTCCCTGAAAACAGCAAGCTCAGCAGATACAGTGCAGCTAATAGAACCATTACTGCCTCATGTCAAGCTATGAAAAATACCAAAGGACAGAGTCATCACAGTGAAGAAAAAACCAAAGCTCTTGTGTATTATGGTTGGAAAAGCTTTACAGGCAGAACAATGTTAGGATAACAGTGTTATCAAATGCATGAATAAAAATATGCCAAAAAGCTTGCTCGGTAGAAAGAGCAATTTCTTGGTTTTAATTCACTCTATATTCCACATGTCGTAGCTGTACCATTCATTGTATTAATTTTTAGTTTGAAACTCATTTCCTACCAACACATTTGTTGTCTTCTGCTGATGGCAGCAGGTTTGCTTTTGCTTTTCTTTTTTTCTTTAACTTCAGTTTATGACAGAGTCCATAAGTAAAACATAAAGCATTGCAAAAGAACATGACTACAAAGCACGTAGACATCCAGAAGCTTTTACAGAGAATTAATTTTCTAGACTCTGATTAAAGACTTTTGTTGTCACTGGCAAAGAGTTGGTCATCTTCTCTCCTTTAAAACTTCGAGTCTATCCAGAACCACTAAGACTACGAAATTTCCAGAAAGACTAAGATTATGAAATCTTCATAGCATGCTTATGTTCCAGCAAGAAGCACTCTAGGCAGTTACATTATACACAGATAAAAATCTGTCTCCATCTGATACAGCATTTCCAGTTTAAAATCCTGCTCACCCACTAATTCCAGACAGGAGAAAAACACTGAATATAACCAATGATGTACATATAGGTATTCAGACATACAACAAAATCTAAAAAACTACTGAAAAATAAAATTCAAACGGATATTTTCCTAACATTGATTTTCAAAGCAAAGTGTTGCTCTTAATTCTGAAAATAAACATAAAGTATGTCCTAATGTATCAGAGAGAATAACATGCTTGCAGATTTGTTGGTTTTAAGGAAAAAAAACCATTTGTTATTTGTGGTCCTTCTCTCTCATTTCAGTTTCTGAATATGAATTTGGGCTTTGTCACTACTTAAGAAAAGAAACAAGCTAACAAATGCCAGACTCAAGAGTAACTATCTAACTTCGCACTCTTTGAAATTGCAATGCTGCTAATGGGCTCTTTGTTTTACTACCAAAGGGTTTAATTACCCAGGATTGTTAGTGAAATAAGTGTCTAATAAAAAGCCTACTAAATCTATGGAGTCTTTCTATTGGCTTCCACTGATGCTGATTTTAAAATCAACAGTGTTAATTTGATAAGTTAGATCCATAAGAACAAGTCACAGGCATTAAGAGTTGCCACGTGTTTCTGAAGTTTTCATTTTATGTCTTTAAAACTTACCAAGAATTTGAAAGCTTTATCATTAGATGAAGGAATATTTCAAAGTAATTTTTTGTATAATTTGCCATTATACTGTTTTCTTAATTTGCTACTTAAGACAAGCTGCACATCACAGGACAGCTCAGAAATCTCATAAACAGTCCTCTGGAACATGCAGTTTAAAATCTCCATTCTTCCTTTTCTTTTTACACTATTTCTCAAGTATTTCTGTGGGATATCCCTGAATATTGTAACTGTTTGCACTTCCTGCCCCTCTTCAACTTGTCAAAAACACAATCACTACAAGAAGTTAATTACAAATTATTCTCTGTACATTAATGTGTGTCATTCATCACAAAGATTAATTAAGTTAGGAAACAATAATTACACCTGAATCTCATTTATAAGGAAAATGAGGGTAAGCACATTTTCAAAGAGCTCGGTCACTCGTATTCATGGGGGCATTCTTTGCCGCTTAGTCAGTTTTGTTAAGAAGTAAACCTCAAGTAATTAGTTTCAACCTGGCTCAGATTACCAAATCACTGAAATCAAAGGGTTGTGTAGTAAGAAACAACCTATAATTCACTTAGTGATTTGCATTGCTCTAAATGTCTCTTTTAAAACCTGTGATGAACCCCGCAAACCACGGTCACATGAGAAATCTTTTTTGACATGAATAGATCCATTAAGTCAATGCAGCTACTCATGTGAACAGAGACTCATGTCAAAAACCACTGATGGTGAGAATGCACTCTTTTGTATGTTCTTTCATTTGTATGGATAAACAAGGAAGTGTCCATGAGAAGCACTATGTGGAATATTATGCCCTTTTTTCCAGTATTCACATTATTTTGCATTAAAAACACCATGGTATACTGTACTCTCCCTCACACTTTATCCCTAAATCTGTTAAGTAATATTAGAACAGTAAGTGCTTTTCATTCCAGACAAGATTGCAAAGCCACAGTAATTAACAGACATTGTAGAGGTATCCTTTTTACCTTCGAAGTTTCCTATTGGAAATAAAGCTTCGCTAAGATTTTGTTAATCAATATTGTTGTTTCAATAATTCTCTCATCTACAGGGACTGATCTACTCATGCCTTCTTGAGCAAGTTTCTGACTCAGCAGTGCTTAGAGAAAAAAGAAGATGTATTAAATAGTTTGGGTTTGGATTTTTTTCCACAGTTTGTGTCAGCTAAACATGTCCCCAGCATTACCACATCAAATATTCTCTTAACTGGATAGGTTTCTGTTATAACTCTGTCACATACATGGGTTAAACATTGTTGCTGCCATCTGCCAAAAGGGGTAGCACAAAGACAACATGCCAGTGGTACTTTAGCTTGTGGCTTCTGGAAGAATGAAAGAGAAGTTGCTATCTGCTTGCTTTTGTCTTTCTCTGCAGGTCGATTACATAGCAAGACTGTGGAGGAGGTCTTGCCTCCTCTGTCAGACTATAAAAATGGCTCTGACAAATTACTGCCACTTTTGCAATACCAGCAGTTGCGCACAAGGAACAAGCCTCAGCCTTTTTAAAAAGCCAAAGTCCTTCACTGAGATTTAATTGGCACTTCAGTATGATATTGACTTCTACAAATATATGTTTTATCTAAAGACGGGCAAATGGGAAAAGACCTCCATGCACTGTTTTGCTTATACACTTGTGCTGTTGTTGTGCCCAGGCCGGAGGATTATTTAGGAAATAGGCTGCAAGGCTATCTAGGTTGCTTAGGAGCAATGAGAAAATTTTAAAGAGATCTTCTTAAATATATTAATGCATGAATCTTTGCAACAGAAATTCTGTCTTCCTTGTTTTCTTAATTTGGAGCAGAAAAAAAAAAGAAAAAAGGAAGTGGTTTTAATTAAAATAAGGGCTATCATATTATTAATCTCTGAATTAATTGAATCAAGATGAAGTTATTTATCATAATTTTAAACTAGTGGCTGAGAAACTATGTTTATGGCTACATTTTGGCTCAGCCTTTAGATCAAGCCCGAGAGGTGTGAAAAAGTGTGTAACATTATCAGAACCCAAAATGGTATCTAGTGTACTGCAGAGAGCAGAACTTCTCTGTTTCTGAGGAAGCATTGGCTGTTTCTGAAGTGAACCTTCATGGAGTGAGCCCTTCTGGCAGAGACTTGCTGCGGCACAGTTATGGGCTAAGGTTCTCCTTCCTGAAAAAAGTCTCTGGTTTTGTTTATACACAAAGCTCCATCCCTTTAATAATACCTGTATGCTACTTAAAGCCATCCTTAACTAAAGTATAGATACAGATATACTGGTACTATAAACCAGATCTAGTTTAGGTTTCCTTACAGCCGTAAGGAAAGGGACAGTATTGTTTGATGTGAATCACCAAAGCAATAATTGCAAGCTGATATAACTGCATGTGTGTTAATACAATTCCACTGGGAAAAACATCATGCTCCTATATAAAAAAAGTTGATATAAAATCTGTATAAAAATCTGTAAATATCCACCCTCTGTCAAGATCAGAAGCATTGATAAGGCCATCACAGTCTTATCTTTATTTTCCAACTTTGCAGCCACAGAGAAGGCTAAGAACAATAAAGCCTGTTGTTAAGACTTTACGGTTGTCATATTGTATTGTGTTATTATAACATTAAGTTGTTACTACAGTGAGACAGATGAGAGAGAACTGGAAATAGTCCCTCAAGACAGTTAAAATGTAGAAACTTAATTTTTCATTCCATGGGAAGAGAATCTCTCCTGCTTTCCTGTAAAATAATGTTTCAATCACAGTTTGTTAGAGTCGCAAACAGCTGCTTACTTCCGTATGTACATGAAAGAACAAAAGCACTTCAGAGCAAGGGCTACAAGAACAAATGTCATGATGGAAACACTTTCACCATTATGAAATAGCTTAGAAAGTAAATAGGTCTTAACCGAAACAGATGAAAATAGTTGCCATCAGACTCTCATTATATATAGTAAAAATAACAAATTTGCTAATCTATCAGAATATTTACCTTTCCTATTCTTGGAACTGGTAGCAAGAAAAATACTAAATAGTTTAGATAAACACATTTTGATTGTATTCCTGCTTTTCCTACTTGCTGTTTTCATGATGGTTCATTCGAAGTTAACTATTCAGAATGGCTTAAACCCCTCGATTGCCTTTATTGATATGAGCATAATATTCTCAGAAATTAACCCTGAGTATTCATGCAAATCAGGTCATGTTATTATCATATTTTGAAGAGAGTTATGGCAAAGAGAGAATGAGAGGGATAACTGAATAATCGTCAAAGGAGGAGTTGAGGTACAAAAGAGAATGCGGATCTGCAATGAAGATTTGACATTAAAGGCAAAAAGAAGGTATAAGAACTCAATTTTAGACAAGTCACCTTGGGAATTAATAAAAAAACCAAGGCATACACAGGCACATTTCTGTGTAAATATGTCTTTATATGTCCTTGTCACTGTGTTGCCTATGAATACTTCATTTTTACTAGAACAGTGATGAATGGAGGAGAAGATAACTAATATCACAGGACTTCTGACTAGCATGTAATCTTTAAAACTGCCTAGTGGAACACTACAGCAGTGTGGAGACCTCCTGCACATTGCTCTACAGCACTAAGCAGGGTATATCAAGTGGACTTTGAGCTGCACAAACCACTGTAGGAGATGATATCTCGCAGGCAATAAGCACATGAAGAATCATCCAATCACCAAAGCTAGCCAGGAAAACTGTCTGACATAGTGAAGGACAGTGACAAGTGAAGCTGAAATGAAAATTATCAGGGTTAATATAAAGAATTTTACAAAAAATATATGTAGAGTTTCACAAAATGTAATTCTGTATTTGATCATCACATAACTTACCAGAGAAAATTTTCTGAAATTTTAAATATTTGCCTTTGAAAAGAAAGACTTTTGCCCAAACTGAACCTATTTATTCATAGAACATAACTTCTTCCTTCACGTACTTTGGAGACATGTGATTTGCAGATGAATCATTTCACTTGCCCTTGCCAAAAGAGGCATAGAATTCTATTTATGTATATTTAAATTACATCTTAACAACAGGAAACTCTCATACTAGCATCAAACATAAGCATTTAATCCCTCATGTACTCCATTCCCACATCATCATCAGGCCAAGACAATTCCAAGTCTATACTGCTGAATCAATATCCTGGCAAATAAACTTGATGTATCACTCCATGTAAATAAGCAACAATTACGGCAGATTGCTGAACTAATGGGTATATATTGCTGAAGGAAATTGCACTTATCCGTGAAGGTTTCTTCCCAAACAAAATTTTAAGCTCAAGGGTGATCTGCTAATCTAAATTGTAGGATTTGGCTATATAGAGTTTGAAATAATGTATATAGTGAAAGCCAACGATTTTAGAAGATGGGCTTAATAACTGGTGTAAACTCAATTTGCAGTTTACATTTACAAATTCCATTTTAGAATGCCAGTTAAAAAACCACTTAATTCTACAATTAAAGACTCTCCCTGATACTACACTTGACTCCTTATAGAATTCTTGGGGATAAGACACTCCAAAAGCACAAGAAATAGTTCTCTTTTAGGAAAGTTAGCTGTGAGTAAGGTATCGCTATTAAAAAAAACCCCACAAAAACAAAACCAAAAACTCATAAATACAAGGAAACAAATATTAATATATGAAAAACCAAAATTGAGTTAAATTACTATGATGAATTATTCCTTTTTATACTTGAATATTTTTAGAAGAAGACAATTTAGTCAACCTCCAATAAAATAATAATAAAAGGTATTTTCACTGCTAAAGATTGAATTAGCTTTCCAATTAATACTAATTTGCAATAGATATTGACGTGTTTCTATATTTAAAGATTCAATACAAGTCTTTCAGCCAAAATGTGTCGACTTCTATACTTCTTTTCTAAACATATGTTAGGTGGAGTTTGCAAAACAGAGGCCAATATACTTACCATCAATATAAAAATCTGTATTATCCTTCCTATCACAAAATACCCATTTGCAAGAGTGGGGGAATGAATAATTTTCAATAGGCATCTTAAACTATTGATTTAACTGCATTCATTTCTGTACTTTAAGTGCAGTTTGAATTTATTCATACTTGTTCACACACAACTGTGATTTATATATTGTAAACCAAACTATGACCCAAAAGCAATTTAGACTTTTTAAATTGAATGGATGTCTACATATACAGCATAATAACAATAATACCTATTTTAGCTGAATAATTTCTCCAGGAAAGGCCTCCACAGACACTTATGTAGGATAAAAAATGTGTTTTAAGGTTTCCAGAAACGTTGAGAAAAAGAACCTCAACTATTAGTAAACCAGCACAATTTGTCTTAAAATGTTTGTTTAATGTTTTGGATCTTTTGAATTTCATGTCAAGTTTTAATGACAACTTTATTAGTAGAATTATTAGCTTCAGATCCTCACTTCTCAGTGTTAAATGCCTTTATTACCAACAAGACACTTGGTTTTAATGTACCTAGAATATTAGGCCCTGGTCTATGACTAAATACTACAGGTGTTCCTCATTCATCTGTAAACAAAAGATATTTATTGTTTCAATTATTTTGGCTATGTCTGCTCCCATGCAGAGTGCTACAATGCATATGTGATTTATTAATGTTGAAAAAGACTAATAATTTTAATATTTAAGCCTATAAAATCATATAATTTTAATTTTTATTACATCCTATGTTTTCTTATTTAAATCTATATAGCGTTGCCATAATTCTATTTGAGCAAATGAGTGGAGTAACATTACTCAGGAATCAATATTTGCTTGTCTGATTTCATAGAAGAATCCTGGCTGCTAGAAAACTGCATGTTAACTAGTCAATGTCATCTTCCTCACTTAAGAAGATGAAAATTAAACATATGTAGCTATTTATAAAAAATACCTTCCATACCCTCAAAACACCCTCTATCTTCACAAGTGAATCAATTTTGCTGAAATTCTATTAAACCATGTCAAAAGACCTTGTTGAAACTTTTTCTTGAATGTCAAATAAACGTTATATGCCATGAAGAATTCAAAAAGGTAGAATACAAGATAAGGAAAGAAAGATTAAAAAATAATTAAATATATAATGGGAAAGGACATGTAAAATAACTAGAAAACAGCTCTTGAACATGTTATTAATTTATATTTATTCTTAGTGATTTTTAATTCTAGTTGTTGTATGGGTATGTAGTTCTCTATATTCTGAAATTATTTTTGTTCCTTTAGACTGTATGTAAAAGCTTTTTAGCTTCATTTTCATACTTTAAAAGCATTCTTTGAGTTTTTTAAATCATCTCTGGAAAGAAAGCAAGAACAAAGGTATCATGAAAAAAATAATCCATTATTAAAAAAGCTTTTAAGCTTACTGAAATTTTTGTATTACATATTTCATAAAGACTCTTCATGTACAATACAAATAAGGAAAAATGCATTTTGAAAACAACTTTTATATATTGAAAATATGCCTTACCTTCACATTAAAAGAAAAGCTAAATAAACAAACAATATGTACTATGGTAAACAAAATCAACTGCAACGTGCTTGATTTGAAATAAAAGTCCAGTGATGGAAATGAGAAGAACTTAGCTGAGCAAAAGATGTAGAAGAACTACAAATGGATTATCATTATTATTGTGTAGATGAAACTTCAACTGCATTTCAAACATAAAAAGTGCAGTGAAGGATAAAATAAATTAAAAGACATTTAATGATCAGGAAGTAGGAACTGGTACTGTAAAAAGATTTTTCTTCCTTCAGGTTACAGAGGAAGGGAAAGCTGCAACAAGATTGATGTAGACTCAACAAAACATGTTCTTAGTATATGTAAAATAAAGAATCGATTTTGTCTTTGTTAAATCTTGCATGACATTTCAGTGACTCATGATTTTCTTGAACACAAGATGTGCCTTAGTACATCATTAAGCATCATAGTTTATACCGTCATATAAAATCTGTGTATATATAGGACTATACATCTCAAACTAGTATTGAAATGTATGCTGTTAGTCTTCCAGGTCAGTGTCAAAGTTTCATTCTTCAGACAGATATAGAAAGGTTTCCATCTGTCATTTGATGAAAAAAAAAATCAATTACATTTTAGACTAAGCAGTATTTTAAATGAGATCACATTTTAGTGTCATTCCCCGGGGCGGGGGGGGGGGGGGGTGGGGGTGGTTAGGGTTAGGGTTAGGGAATGTTTATTGTATTTCAGAAATCAGGTAAGTTATCTTGAAAATCTGTGAAGAGTCTATAAAAGCAAGTAACAGGGAGCCAGAAGTATGTATGGACTAAATTGTTAGCAAGTTAACAACCACTTGGAAGCCAATTGAGCTATACATTGATTTAAACATGTAATGCAAAAAGATAAAGGTCTGAGAAAGTAGAAAATTGCCTTTAATACCATTTTCCTTAAGGAAGTAAATGGGTCACATACTGTGGAAGTCAAGACAATGGAAAACACAGAAATCCAACAGGCTGAGCAGAAACTGTCGGATGACACAGCTATATTTTATTGGTCTAAATGAAAGGGGGGAGGGGGCAGAAAGGCAGAATAAAAACCCCTTATTTTCTTCCTTTTTTTTTAATGTAATTGATTAATCTTTTTTTTTCTTGGATTATCTGAACCCCCAATTTAGTACCATAATTACTTGATTTAGTTCTCAAAGAGATAGAGAAAAATTTTTTTCTTGCGATTACCCATCAGCAAGAAGGGCAGTGATTGTTTAACCTCTGTAAACAGACTAGAGTGGAAATTATAACACGGTAGAAGAAACATAAATGACAATTTGGTTTTCCTGGACACAACTCATCTCACAGGCCTGTTCTTCTCTAGATGGACCTAAATGGCCACTTAAACTCAATGGAGAACACATTATCCAACAACAGCTGCCTGTGCACTCTCTCTTTATGGACTCTTAAGAAAAAGATTCTGCATTTTGTCTTGGTGCCAGCAGAAATATGAATAAGCAATTGGATGCATGTACATACTCAGCCATATAATACTTAAAAGAGTTTAAACATATATGAAAACCTTAGAATAAATATAATATAAAGGGCTTTTATAATTCTTTAAAGCATTAATATAAAACATCACAATTTTTAAAGAACATATCATTTATGCATTTGATAATATTGAATTAAATTTGAATCTTTAATTAAAACATTTTACAATAATTAATATCATCATAAGAGTACTTTGTCATATGAAACAAATACCACTTTACACAGGCTATTTCTGTCCTGAAAACCCGACAACACATTGAAAATCAGTGACATTGATATTGATGGTGAAGAGGATGTAAATTACACCTCACAAGAAGATCTACATTCTCAACAAATGCTCAGACAGTAACTTTGGAACACAATTGAGAGGAAAAAACCAGAAAATAAGAAATAATTGCAAACTCTTTTAACTTTCAAAATAACACTGTGGTTTCTCTAGCTTCTAGAAAAGCAACATAAGCCAAGTGCATTTACATAACCTGTTACAGAAAGGATTACCTGAGTTCTCAGAGACCCTCACATCCAAAGTACTGCACAGGGTCATTATTCGAGAGCAGAACAAATCTTGATTTGAGACAAGAACTGTCAGCCTTCCTAACAACACGGAATTATGTCACCAGCTGAAAGATGCACAACAGGGTGATCTCTCCAGTTCACAGCATGTTGCTTCATAGTGCAGATTGCATGAAAAACTTCAAATGTCTTACAACAGGGATGCCCTGATCTCTGTTCTATGTAGAAGAGACACATTTAGTACATCATTTGAACTGAAGTATGGGCAAGGAGAAGGATATTGCCACTCTGCAAAAGTTTCTGCCATACAGTGAAGCAACACCCTAATTTTAGAGAAAAAATGTCCTACAGGAAAACTGACAAGCTTGTGCAAATGCCTGTCAAGAAAGTACCAAAAAGTTATTTGTTATTCTTTAATGGGGGCCTTATATGCATGACCAAAATTTTACTAACTGAATACAACTGAGAATGCAAATTGGATCCATTTTAAATGCTTTTATATCTGTTCTTCCATCCACAGCAGGTGAAGTTAGAACCTTACTAAGTCTATATGTGATACCTTATTTTTGCTTTGATAAACCCCAAACCCCAGATCAAGCTTTAACTTTTATAGTAGGCCCAAGCTAGACTTTAGAAGGCCTCGTAGGCCCTAGATGCAGGCTGGATCAGCTGACATTAACCAGCCAATGGTGCATTTCATATCATATGTCATCAAAATCGGTATAAAAGACAGTGTGGGAGGTGCCTCGATCTCTTCCCTTCTGCTCTCGTGCCTTGTGGACCTGCTGTCACAGCGTATTAGGGAAAATTAGGCCTCTGCACTGCTCTTATCAAGAAAGTAAATATTTTTCTTGCCAGCTTTTCTCTTTCTGTTGCTCAGGTATCTCCTCAAGAGACAGGGGCTTTTGTGAGATAACTGTCAGGTAGGAGTTGGGAATTCCTTCATTACTTATTGTTAGCTTTTTACCTGTGTGGATACATATATACTGTCCTGTTTTAATTACCCCTTTTCTGTGTAAATACCCAATACATAAGTTGCAGTTTCAGGTTTTTTCCTTTCCCTTGAGAAGGGGAAACTGTGTTATTTTGGTGAATACTTGGCATTTTGCCAAGGTCAAACAACAACAAAATGTCAAACATAAGTAAAACGCCCACTGAAGATCTTCCTCATACTTAGGTGATGCACACTCAGTTTGTGTTTCAATTCAAGCACTCTGTGTTTGAAATAGACTTCTCAAACCCTTTCCCACTTAATCACTTTAGTAAAAGTGCTGTGAGCTCATCCACTGCCATTTGCTAATCTCATATTCATGTAATTATGAAATGGTTTGGGTTGCAAGGAACCTTTAAAGATCATCTGGTTCCAACCACCCTGCCATGGGCAGGGACATCTTCCACTAGACCAGGTTCAAAGCCCCATCTACCCTGGCTTTGAACACTTCCAAGGATGGAGTATCCACAAATTCTCTGAGCAACCTGTTCCTCTGTCTCACCACTTTCACAGTAAAGAACTTCTTCCTAATATCTAGTCTAAATCTACCCTTATTGATCTAAAGCCATTTCCCCTTGTCCTGTCATTATCAGGTCCTTTTAAAAAGTCTCTCTCCAGATTTCTTATAGTCCCCCTTTAGGTATTGAAATGTGCTGTAAGGTCTCCTTGGAGCCTACTCTTCTCTAGGCTTAACAACCTCAACTCTCTCAGACTGTCTCCATAGGAGAGGTGCTCCAGCCCCCTGACCAACTTTGTGGCCCTCCTCTATACTTCATCCAAGAGGCTGATGTCCTTGAGCTGGGGGCACCAGAGCTGGATGCAACACTGCATGTAGAGTCTCACCAGAATGAAGTAAAAGGGGAGAATCATTACTTTAGTTAGGCTGTATCAGCAGCCTTGGATGAAGTGTTTCACTGATTTATTTAGTGTCCTAAAGTGCCTTTATCTCTTCTGTTGCAATATTGACTTATGAAATGTAAGTTTGAAAAGACATGAACAAAGGTAAAAGTGCATGTAGCACTGCTGCCACAGTAGACACACATTGATGCCAAAAGATAATACCTGCTGTGTCATTCAAACTCCCTCTATATTCGTGCAGAATAGAACTATAGATGGCATTTTAAGTATTTACTGTACACTTTAATAAATCCAGCCATCCTAGAATACACAGGCTGAGTCAAACCAATAGTAACCCAATTTGTACCACATGCATTTCCAGTACCATTAAAAATACATGTATTAGAACAGCAAAGCAGACAGAAGTATGTGAAATGTAACGTGCTCCCATAACAGCATTACAGAAGAAAATGTGTGTAAAAAAAGGACCAATAAAATAAATTTTTTAAAAATGAGCTTTTTAAGTTTTGAAAGGCAATTAAGGCATGATCAGAAGGAAAAATGCAAGTAGGCTGTTTCACAGAACTATGCAAAAGAACATATTTTCACACCAGCAGGCACAGCTCTGTAGGAAGGATGGGGCAGGTGTTAGAGGAACTGGATGAGAAGCAAAGCAAATGAAGACAGATGAATGTTTGAAAAGCTTTTAAAATATTTGGAATTTGAATGGGAGTCAGTGGAAAAGCTCAAGCACCAGGCTGCCATTGCCATGGTGGTAATTAATGAATTTTAGAGGTAATTACTGGTGTTTGTCAAATGCAGAAAGCTTTTGACAAAGTCTGGACTCAGATATAATTTTCTTAAGACAATATGTACAGAGGCAAAGAATTCTCAGTCCTAAGGGTATATGTGAGAAATGGAACAACAACTCTGGTGAAAATGACAGAATGTATGAGTATATAATTCAGCTAAGGGCCAGTATGAACACTGATATTCTGGTATCATACCAGCACAAATGTTGAATCAGAAGGGATGTGTGTGTTAAGACTGTCTTGCCAAATATAAACAATTTTATTTTGTATATATTCTTTACTGCAGGAATGGAAGACTTTAAGTTGAATGTGAATACAGGTATCCAGTTCAGACACAAATAGAATTAATTTTTTATTATTAAAATATCTTTCCTAATTATGAAAACAAGGAAATTAATTTCCACTGTTACATAAATCATGATGAAGAGGAAAAAGATTAATTGTATCTTCCGTGTTTAATTGCCTGATGAACTTACCCAGGTGTGAGATGAATAGTTTCTTATTTTAATGTGTTGTATTCAAGGGGCCAGAACTACTCTAAATAGCAATGATTATACTCTTTTTCGTTAGTGTTTTGAACAAGAATAGCAACTGATGAATACCACAGAGAGGCCCCCCTTTACTAGTATAAAACTCATTTAGAACCTACTCATGGAACTTTCAAACTTAAAAGACAAAAATGTCACTTTGAATGTTAAGTATTTAAGGTGCAAGATAAAAAATATTATAGTTCTTTGGTAGTGCAGTTCAAGTGATTGTTTTAATGAATTCTACCATTAATATTCCACAGTAGATCTGGAAAACCCAGACAGACATCTTCAGAAAATCTTGCAAAGCCTTCCTTCTTGCTGTTCTGGGAGAATGGCCCTTCAAGTTCTAGCAGAGATTTCAGTAAAGTTATTGATTTTGTTGTGGAAGATGGTAAAATACATGGTAGTGTTGAAGGGTGTCAGTACAAAATTCAAAGTAGGTAGAAAAACTGATAGAGAACTAGATAATGGAGAAAGATGTACTTATCTATTAAGTTGATTGTAATAGTTCAAACGAATCTCACACCCCCGTGTGTGTAAAATAAAATATGTGGTATAAAACAATTGAAATTGTACTGTGCTACTTACAGCATTCTCAGCTTCAAATGATACAGAGATACTTCTATTCCAGTGCAGCAACAGAGGTAACCTTAGACTTCTCTAAGCATAATGGACATGCATTGCGGCAGACTGGTACATCACAAGGACTCTTCATCCTATGTTTCATTTCCATCTAGGCCAAATGATCAGTCCTTTACATATCAGTTATATGGACACTTTTGTAATTCTTGTATGAGGAGAAGCACTGGATATCCCAGAAACATGAGGAAGACATACAGAAAACTTCTCACAGACTAGTCTACTTCCTTTCAACTGATTCAGGCTTTACTATTCTGCCCTACTATTTTAACTAATAGTAGGAAGACAAAAAGGATTTGGAACTCCAAATAAACTGCCTAAACCAATTTCAAATTGTCTCAGTGAAAACAGCAGAGGATATAGGCCAGATAGCTGTCTTCTACAATTTTTACTTAGGTTAGATTAGTAAATGCAAGGAAACCATTCAGGGGTCCTAATAAGAGTGAACTGAAAATTTTAAGATTTTACATACTACTAGAAGGAAAGATGAAACTTTCAGTTAAATGCTTTCAGCTTTTATTTCTGATAAACCCTCTGAAGTTTAGTTAAGCTAGAAACTTAACTTGTTGTTGTCTATGAATCCATTTGCTTTGCACTGCAGTATCCTAGTCAGAGTCTTTTCATTATTTTACCAATGAAATTAACAGATAAAATGAGAATTTTTACAGCTTTATGTCATTGAGACTTTATGCAAACACAGGCTTCCTATCACAGAGATCTTTTATTTTTCTGATCAGGGAGGATATCTGATGATTGGGTAGACTGTAATGCAGTGATGTTTTCCTTTGAGGATGGAAAACAAATTGTGCACATAAATTCTTCCTCTGATGATTCAAAATTCAATTATACAAGCCACAAATAGTCCCTTCAGCCTGTCAGAAATTCAGAAAACTGTCTCCTCCCCAGTCTTACCCTTTCATACTTGACCATTAAGCAATTTCCCACTCTCTGCACACCCATGAGGGATATTTTACTTTATGCTCTTGAAATACTGAGTGACATTAACACAGCCACAAGACATAGATGCCATTCACTCTGTAGTAATAATGTTTTTTCTAGCTCTGACCTAAGGAAATTGTAAGGACAAGAGGTATGAACATTCTGGTCTCAAACTGCTACTGCTGCTCAAGTCAGTTCTCAGTTCTCAATGAAACACAAAAGTCCTCACCTCACCCCTTTCTCAATAACTTCTGTACTCAGTTACCTTTTCTCATACCCAAATTAGTCCTAGAGTTCTGGTTAGGATGAGAAAAGCTCAGCTTCAGATGGCAATTTCACTTTTAAAAAGGCTATTCTAGTATAAATGAGCAAATTACACACCCATAATGTACTCAGGTGTCAAATTAATGGCAAACCTATAAGAAGTCAAAAGCACAATTAGTGAGCATCATCTCATGTGACCGATGCCACATTACTCTCCACAAAGGGAGAAATTCCAGGTACATATACTGAATATGAACATACATTGCCAAAGTTTTTTCCTGTGGATTTCAGAAACCATACCATGCTGACTAGTCCACAACAGCTGTGCATACTTCCCTCACCAAAAACGGGTTAACTCTGCAAAGATCAGCATTAACTCCCACACACATTTCTGCTGGAAATCTATCAGGTTGCTAGGGTAGCATGCTGTGCATAAAGGCTGCTCCCTGGCTGTGTACCCTCCCCGCAGGCACACGAAGCCCTAATTATGAGGTATATATATACAGAAGAGTTTCTGTGGGCTAAAGAGAAACATCAACTACTTCCTTTGCACCATGAGATACAGAGCCTTTGAAGCCTTTTTTCCCTCCTTTGTTTATGCTTGCATCACCATATGGGAGGCTGTTTCAAACTTCACTTTAATAATTTTGACCAAAAATAATACCTAATTTCTTACTGCTACTCATTAATTTAATTTTAAAATTCAAAGTAAACAAACCCTGAACAGCAAGCAGTAAACTAAAACTGAAACGTGGATGATTCTGTACTGTGACAGCAGGACTGCACTTGCCCCATTTCATCACCTGTTTAGATGTTAATGAGACTTTACTTTTAAAAGTCATTTAAATACTATATAAGGAAAATAGCTCTTGATTTTTTGTCACATTATACACATTTATTCATTCATCCATTTATTTCTTTTCTTCACCTCCTGACAGGGAATGGAGAAGAGTTTCTTTCTTCCCTTCAAGTTCAGTTTTACTTTGTTCTTGTTGCACCTATATTAAGACCTCTTTGCCTCCTACATCCCAAAAAACTTCTGGTTTATTTCATTCCAGCAACAAGTCATTAAGGCTGAGCATAAGGATGACTTAAGCATCCTTACAGGCTAATCAGTATGTCTGCAGTTAAATTTGAAGCAAGGATGGCAGAACTGTCTTCCCCTGGCTGCCAAGAACTTACATGCTATTTCCATAGCTTTCCCTGCTGCTCCATAATGAAAGTGATGAGACTGAAGTTCTTCTGTATCACTACACTAGCACATAAATCTAGTTGCCAAATACTTTGAGAGTCTATATATGCCAACATGAATAATTTTCTGAGTTTGTTAAATATCCAACAAAACCATGCAACTTTCTAGAATATAAAATTTGAGAGTTGAGAAACAGAACAGAACAATCCTGTAACTGAGAAAAAAACACAGGGGCATTTCTTAAACACCAGAGAGGCACAAAAGAATTACCCTGTGATTTACAGTATAAATCCTTTCCAAATCCATACAGGTTAAAAATGCTAGTTGTCATATTTGTTTTATAGCTTAAAATCTTTGTTTTCTTTATGCTTAAGATGCCCTCAGTATATAGCCTCACAAATATAGCTAAATTGAAATCAGAAGGTTAGAAAGATTTATGATGTTGCCAAAGCTGTCACAGAGGCAGTGAACAGGGAATGTTTCATCCTAAGGATTAAGTATTCTGCTTACCATTTATTTTAAAGCCCTTTTTTCCCCCTTTTTTTTTTCCTAAAGTACAAATATCAGTGCTTTCAAAACTAAAAGGTAAGTTATTCATAGCAATTAGAACAGCTGCTTTGCCTTTGTCTTGTGGGTGGGAATCACAGACAAACATAACATTGACGGAATCAAGTTAGAAACATTTGCAGTTTATGCATCCATGAGTTTTCATTTTCTGACACCTCGTTTATGTAAACAAGGTCTTCCTTAGTTGCTTTCTGTTGTTTTCCTATACTGATATCTAAGTTCACACTGAAGGGGCTTCATACATCACACAATTGAAGCAAGGCTGGAATTCACCCTCCAAAAGACATGAAAGACAGTAAGAAAACCTTTAAGTTACATTATGCTACTATATTAATTTGCCTGACATACACAGAAACTATAACAACAGTACTTTTTAATTATGTACATTGATCACTGCATGGCTTTGTTATTTTAGCCAAATGCCTACCCCATTACAATTAGGATGTTATAAGAATTTGGTTAAGTTTTGCAATTCTTTCCTGAAAAGCTTCAGCAAGCAAACTTCACCAAAAGAAAAAAAAAACAACAAAAAAACCCACCAAAAAACACCCCTAAAAACAAACAAAAAAGACAAAACAAAATCAAAGAAAACAAAAAGCCAACAAAAAAACACCAAGCAAACCAAACCCAAAACAAACCTAAAACAAAATGAAAAACAAACCAAACAACAAAAAACTCAACCAAAAAGCACCCAGCCACCTAAACAACTAATCAAAGAACCACCTAAAACTATCTAGTAGTTCTCTGAACACTTAGAAATGTGCTAGCCTTTTCAGGGAACCAAAAACAGGCAATGGTTTTAAGGTCATTTACCCCCAACTGTTCTACCGATACAGGAACTCCTCAAAGAGGAAACTTCTCCCGTTAAAGGGGATGAGGCCCCCTTATGGATTACAAACCAGAGGTAGTTCAGGATTAAAAATAAGAACATATTGGAGATTGCCTGTCTTGGCAGTACTGGGAAGAGAATATTCTTTCTAGCCTCAGACAAATAAGGATACTAAGAGACGATTAGGCAGGTCATAAAACTACATGTAAGATTTTATCTTCCCAAGCATCTCCCTAAACAAAGAGATTGCTTAAAGTTTCTGTTTCTATGTCAGGACAAATGAATTAAACTAAAATATAACAATCTTTTAATCATTATATTTAAGTATTGTTGCTTCTTCCCAGCACCTTAATTAAGAGTACAACAAAACTGTCCTCCAGGAAAATGCAGCATCAACAGTGATCAAGAGCAGTCAGTGAATTCTAGCTTTGCATTCACTTCAGGGCATTTATTGTCTTAGCTTTTTAATTTAACACATATTAAAAATTATGTTATGAAAAATTAATAAAATGAAACTATTCCAAGTTTCCAAGGTGACATATAAAACTCACTTTTTCTAAAGTCATCTTTCATACTTAGTTTTTAAGTCTTCATTTTTTTGTGATTGTTTATTTTGCCAGAGAAGAGGGTCTTTGCAGGTTCTCCTCTCAAGCATGTAGGTAAATGAAGTTATTTATATGAAGGATTTATTTTTTTATTTAGAATCAGGTCGATTTTTTTAGCATCCTCCACTTAATACATATTATTTTGTGCTGGATTCAAGCCTGACAATTGGCTGAATGGCAGAGCTCAGAGGGTCATGATCAATGGAGTAGAACCCAGTTGGAGGCCTGTAGTCAGTGGGCTCTCCAGGGATTAATATTGGCTCCAGTCTTATTCAACTTGTTTATCAACAACCTGGACAAAAGGATAGAGTGCACTCTAAGCAAGCTTGCTGATGATACAAAATGGGAGGGAGTGGCTGATACACCTGAAGGCTGTGCTGACCTTGATAGACTGAGAAATGGAGTGGAGAGAAACCTAATGAAGTTCAACAAAGGTAAGTGTAGAGTACTGCACTTGGAGAGGAATAACCCAGAATACCAGTACAGGTTTGGAGCTGACCTACTAGAAAGCAGCTTTGTGGAGAAGGACATGGGAGTCTTGGTGGATGACAAGTTGACCATGAGCTGGCAGTGTGCCCTTGGGGCCAGGAGGGCCTGTGTATCCTGGGGTGGGCAGGGAATAATGAGGCCAGCACGTCAAGGGAGGTGATCTTTCCCTTCTACTCAGTCCTAGTAAGGCTATATTGTATGAAGCATCTCTCTTAGGAGAGACTGTGGGAGCTGGACCAGCACAAGAGAAGATTGAGAGAGGACCTCATCAATACATACAAGTGTTTCAAAGGTGAGTGTCAAGAGGATGGTGCCAGACTCTTTTCAGTGGTACCCAGTGATGAGACAAGGAGCAGTGACCATTAACTAAAACACAAGGAGTTCCACCTCAACATGAGGAAGAACTTTACACTGAGGGTGAGTGAGCATTGGAACAGGCTGCCCGGGATGGTTGTGGAGTTTCCCTCTCCAGAGACTTTCCAAACACACCTGCCCATGTTCCTGCATAACCTGCTCTATGTGATCCTGTGATCTCCAGAGGTCCCTTCCAGCCTTAACTATTCTGTGATTCTATGATTGGAAACTATTTACAAGAAGACAAAAAATATCCCTTTTAGAGAACTGTGTTGGACTTTGTTCATTATTTGTATTTTTCTCCACCCATCTTCCTTTGGCATTACAGTGAGCAGCCCTGTTTCAAGATACCAGCTGTCTCATCCGTCTTCTTTTTATTCCTTCATTGCATTATTCTCTACATATATAAAAGCAAAAATCTGAAACAGAAAAATTCAAAACTGTCTCTAATAGGTAAGCTTAGTGAATAAAGGATAAACTCTAGGGGGACAAACACAGGGAGAAACTAACTACTGCTTTTTACATTTTCTTTCATATAAAACCAAACAGAAGCTAGTTTGCCCTGGGCATTTTTCTTTAGACACTGTGTTGAATACACATTCTTGTCCATTTATATTCATTAGACCTAAATCTGGAAACTGCTATCATGCCGACAAAAAACCAGAGACAGAATCTAATTCCTGTGTTGCTGCTGTATATGATAATGTGATCTCCATGACTGGAAATCTTCTTGATGCCCTTGTACAGTGTGAAGATGGTATCAATCTGCTGGAGTGAGATTAGCAACATCCATTCAGTTTCCTACTCAGACATTAGAGAGAATGAACTAAAAGCCTAGAAAATACCACTGTCCTCAAAGAACAGATATCTCTTTTTAAATACTTCCTGGTGTATAATAGGAGTTAACCAAATATTTTCTGCTGCTCCTCAAATTTAGATATAAAACCTTTAAGAACCTCTATCCATTACTCTCAAGCAGAGCATATAATTAGAATGAATTGCATTGCCTGCTAGCAGAAGGAATTCTGAGATATCCACTAGGGCTCCAAAGGAGGCCTTTCTCACCATTTTGGGGAATTTATGTAAGCTATTTTGCCAAAATATCATTCATTAAACATTCCATAAATTTTGCAAGTTGAAGCAAAACAAATGGTGCATGCTTTATGTTTTCTGCCCCTTTCTCTTCAGCAGGAAAGTAAGAACTTCTTAAAAATTTTAAGCATGGACACTGCTAGACTTTAAAGTGGGTTGTTGGACCACCTAACAATCATATTATCAAAGTCATATTAGAAAATATTATGACGATGACACAGCTCTGAAAAGCAAGAATAATACAAAGCTGGAATATTACAGCTGCATGAAGACTGCAGCTTGCCAGTCACTGACACAGTCATGGCAAGTCAAAATGGTAGCACAGAAGAAAGGACATTTTCAGGAGCATATTTCACATTAAAAATATGAACTGAATATAGGTAAATAAAAAGAAACCAACCAACCAACAAAAAAAGCCCCAAACAATCCCCTCTTAACAGTAAGCAAAAGCTCAACTTTTCCATATCTGTCTCAGATTTTTCATTAGTGTTTGTGATCCTTGGGTTTGTCAGCACTGTCCTATCAGCATTTTCACTGAAGTTTATGATTTGCTCTAAAGGGCTTTACATGTGTATTTACTGCAGTTTTACATAAATGTACAGGACTTCAAAGTGAATGATTGAATATTAAATAAATCAAAAGCATAGTTTCAGAACACTTCAAGTGCAAAAGTACTGTATTTATAAAACTGTCAAACACATTATTCAGTGTATTTACTTTCTTAATACTGATCCCAAACTCTGCAAAGGCAAGGCTATCACTAGCTCAATAAAGGTTTAACATTGCAAACTGCTTTGTTTTTCCTGCAAGACATTAATCAGGGATAAGTTAAGCTTAGGACTACATCTTGCTTTTCCACAAAGGCAGGTAGTCAGAAATGACAAACTGGGAACTTCAAAGACGGAGATTCAATTTTCACCAAAAGCATTCACAGGGAAAACTGCAATCCCAAGAACTTGCCTCGATATGTAAAAAACTCACAAGCTAAACCTAAAGAACTGCATGTTTAAGCAAGAATAAACTTTTTACCAAGTGAATTACTACAATTTCATGGCAATAATTAAAATAACATAACACACAATAAAATAATGATACGTATGGTGATAGGGGAAAAAAAGATTAAACAGTTTATAGTTATATAGTCCAAAAAGTCCAACCAAGTAGGGATGAAGAAAAAAAGCTTGTTCAAAAATGTGTGATGAAGAATGTAGTTGTCACAGAAAAAAAGATAACTCATAAGAAAACAAACAAACAAAAGACCCCAGAGGTTTTTAAAAATGGGTATCAAAATTCTGATTCCAATGAGGATTTTTGGACATCATTTAGTTCTAATGATTTATTATTTTCTCAACAGAACTACTGCACTGAGACACTGTGGGTTTTATATTAATAGAAAATGATAAATGCCACTGCAATCAGGAATACCAATTTTCTCTTTCATCAGTTAGTGGTCTGGTGCTGATCAGATGATGAAATCAAGGAGAGTGAATTGTAAAACCAGCTGGAGAAAGCATTTCAAATATGATTTAAAACAACAACAACAGAAACAGAGGAGCCTTCTCATTTTTCTTTAGTTGATTTCTATATGTAACAGTGTGACTTCATTTATGAAGAGTGTGCATAAAATCCTTATCTAATACTTAGAGTAACCATCCCTTCTCACAGGGATAAATTACAGCACAAACCAGATAGAGTGTAAAGATAAGATCTTGGGTTTTTTATGTGCTACCCTGTATTTTTACACCAGGAAATAAACATGCACAAATTATGAGAAATCAGTGTTTTCATTCCTTTCCACTCCATCAGTCAAAAATCAGTAAAGGGCACCATATCCCTCTGTTTGTGAATTGAGTGAATGAGAGTTTGACAAGACTAGAGGATCAGCAAAAGACACAGACTCCCCCTCATTAGATTTTGCTCAACAGTGACTACAGAGACCTATGAATGCATAGTATTATGAATAATGAAACATCTGTGAATTACATAATATCATTAAGTATGTGACAAATGGTATGCATATATTAGCACACAAACACAGGCTGGTACTTATTTAATACAAAATCAGCAAAAAAATAATGGTGTTTCTCAAATGCCCTGGAAGTCCATTATGCTCTCCTAATCTCACATATTGCTCTAAGGAACGTGATGCTACTGTTACACCACAATAAACAATAGTCACAGAAACAGCTCGTAGTAACAGGTAGCAAAATCTTTGGGAAATCCACCAACTTTAATAAAAGGGTTTAAGAAAATGTAATTTCTTCTTGTATTTAAAACTGTCTGGAGATTACATGGAAAACCAACAAATATGATGAATTTTTATATATATTAATACTCTGTATTTTCACAACACTTCATATTGCCATTGAAATGCAGAGCAGACTACTAGCACATAGCACCTTCTGACAGTGAAAAAAGTGCTCCCTTGTATCACTGCAGACTGCACATAGCTTGATTGGAACCCTGTGTTTTAGATGTGCCCCACCACTGCCCTGGTGATAAATCATTTTATGATTTGCATCCTTGCTGTTAGCTTTAATGAATGATGTGCTGGTTTTTCATTGCTGAAATAAGGCTTCTTTTTAAGCAGCTATCGTAGTCTCGACAGTGTAATACAGATATGGATCTGTAATTACAAATGGAAGTCAAAATTATGATTTCTCTTCTGCATGTTCTTCTTAATGACTAGTTCAGAAAACGGAACAGAGAACTATTGTTTCAAACACAAGTCTGAAACCCCTAGAGGTTTCAATTAATATTACATTAAAAAAAACCAAATCAAACAAACCAAAACAACCCACACCATTTTTCTGTCTCTGTGAAACCTACTCTTTCAATTAGCAGAAATGCATCACTTAATAAAAAGACAAAGTACTTTATTATTCCATTATAGGTTGATACCTTTACTTAGAAAAATCTTTAATAAGAAGTAGCACACTATTTATTCTCATCTAGTCATACTTAACCTCAGACAATTTGACAATTTACCACACTAAGACTTATTTCAAAACCTTCTGAAGTCACTGACATACATTTTCCTTTTACTTTCTTGAGTTAGAAGGCGTTTTTTAAAAGTCAAATGCTGCATACAGAACTCCAAGCTCATCTCACAACTGCCCACTCTAATGTTATGACCTCCATGGTAAGATAGTGTAGGAGAGGTTTATTCAGTATAAGAACTGAGGCTCTAGGATTTATGAAATCAACAGATGGCCTCAGGCTAAGTGTATTTAAAGGAGATTTTAATTTTTAATGAAAATAATTTGGGATTGGGTATGTAACCAAAACTCAGGTATGTACTTTATGTACTTGATCATATCCTATAAATAATTCAATATAGATCATCCAGGTTACCATATGGACTGTATTCCATTCCTCCTATTAAAAGTAGATTACAGAAGGGCTAAAGCTACTTATGATTTTTCAAGCATACCAGTATTAATTTGAATAAGACAATAGATGAGGGAAGAATGATTGGCAGCCATTCCAACTACAAAAAGTACAAATCTCTTCAGCAGAATTTCAATGGATTGCAGAACTCAGTATTGAAAGATCAAGTAATAATTTGATCTTCTATTTTTTCATATAGTAGTACATCTTCAGGTAACTATTCCATGAACAGTATACAGTGAGTTACTAATTCTGTATAAGGTTCCAGCCATTGTCTGAGGACAACCATTCCAATTGCCTTTTCTTTCCTGGTTATGACACATAGGGAGGGAGTTGATGCAGCTGTACAGGCCCTGAGAGACTGAGGCACAAGCCAGAGAGATGATACAGGTGTCCAGATCTTCCCATCTGATGCCTGACTGAATTCACACTGCTTATTGCAAGATGTGGATAATCATCTATACATCTGTCTACCACTGACACTTAAGGGTCATATTTTCTTAAAGAGTTAATCACCGGAGTAAGTAACTGTGAGCATTTTTGAAAATTCAACCGTATTTCCTATGTACACTGGAATAGTTTTTATAAGTCTCTTTGGGTGCAGATCACCATGGCCAGAATATAAGAAATTCAGCAGAGTCGTTAAATAGTGCACTATAACAGAAAATTTTTACTACATTTACAGTAAATTATACAAAAAGTGAAATGGTTATATTTTAAAGAACACTTAAATGCCTTTTTTTCATCATATTAATAGGGGTGGAAAAAATCAGTATTCTGAAAATGGCAAAGCTGAGATGATTACGCCAACCTCTAGATTCTAATTTTTTAACTTCAACATACAAAAGCACTGCACATGTACAGATGAAGAGTGTTCCTAAAATTTATATTGGGGCATCAATCAGGAAATTCCAATTGACACTCACAGATCATGAATAGTATTTACTTAAGCGGTCCGTATGCCCTGTAATGTAAGCTCTCTCTATATATTATAATACAACAGACAGTCAAGGTACAGAAATATAAAGTGACTTCTTTCACCCCAGCATAGCAAATCAGTGTTGTCATCATCAAGAAGGCAATGCAAGATTCACAATTCCTACTTCCCAGTTCTATTTAGCAAACAGATTATTCATTTGAAATTAATGTAGCTGATGGAATAAATGTAGTCTTTACTATAGTAGGCAGTAAGACAGAAATAAGTCCTATTGTCTGTGTTTTATATATAAACAGAAATCTAAACAAAATATCAAGGGGATCCCAGAAAGTTAATGGACTAAGTGGCAGTTAAAAAATCTTCCAAGACTTGCTAATGTATTATCTTCTATCATCACTTACAGTAATAACTTCTGTAAAGCAGAGGTTCTGACATTACTCTCTGACATCCCACAGTTGTAAACCCTATTTTTTGAAAGCCTTTTTTACCTTGGAATGTATTGCAATAAGCTACAAACTCAGTGAAAGGTGCCACAAACTACATCAAAGGCGCTACAAACAAATTAGTATAAAAGTCACCCTAACAACATGTATGAAACCAGTGTGTATTTATCAAAAGTTATCCTATTGAAAAAACTTTTCAAGGGAAATCAAAATCTGTCTGGTGCTGCTCATTGACAGTTCTAATTTCAGTGAGAATAATTCAAAGCAAAGTGCAGAAGGCCGCATGGAATTGTTCCACAACAAAGGACAAAATGAAACTGGGTTATATTTAAAATCCAATGCTATATTTAAAAATTAAATTTACTTTTCAAATAGGAAAAAAAAAAAATTAAAATACAGTTTACTAGTATTACACTTATATCTTTGCCTTTTTATAATTTCAGTATTAATGCCAGAAATTGACTCCATCAATGTCAGAAAAATAAAAGTAGACACTGCTCTAAGAGATTTTGTTGGGTTTAGCTCCCTGCACAGATTTCAGGTTCTTTGGGAATGCTCTGATGTCAGTACCTGATGAAAGCACAAGCTTTGCTCAAGAGTTATATGGTCAGATTCATAAAAATATTCAAACTGATCATCCCTGAAAGATCAAAAACTGAACTCAAAAGGTAACCAGCAATTATCAACTCCTTCTACCTGCAAAATGCTCAGACCAACTTCACGTAATTTTAGGCATCTGAAACACAAAGTGAGCATGACATAATGCCATAATATGACATGAATTTTACAGACACATGTAATTGTACTATTTGCATTCACCTTCACCATCCTCTTTGCACTATAAACTCTTCATCATGCATAGGAAACACCTGACTAATTGCATCAGGAAGTCTACCCTTTTTATTCCACAACGCTGCCTATAGCTGCTTCATTCAGGTTCCCTGGAGCTTTAATTCAAAACTTTCTAATGCCCTCCACAGGGAGTATTTCAGAATGAGGGATGGAAGCAGGATGAAGGCAAACAAGAAAAACACTGAGTCTCCCACAGCTTGTCTAGTTTTCTCTTTATAATGAAGGCTTCTCAGGCCAAAGCTCATGTATCACTGTGTCACTTCCAGCCCTGAGTACATAATCAATGGTTTCACAATATTATTGAATTAGTTGCTTCTATACTGTCTTTTCTCAATTTTTTTGAAAGTCCTTACCTACTAAAAATGTCAATATATTCACACTTCACACTCATGAAATACTTGGATAAAAATAGATATGCTATCTGTATCCAAATCAACTTAAAATATTAAGTTTCATTTGCTCATCTAGCATGATATTTTAGGAAAATAAAGGTAACCTCTAAAATATTTTTTTTCCTAAATGCAACATGGTTAAATTTAAAGCATTCTTTGACAAAAATGCACTGAAGCATATATACAGAACTGTCCCATATACATAATGATGAACATTAAAATCTGTTTCAAAAAATTTGGCCAGGAGGCAGTTCATAAATGTTAAGCAAAAAAGGATTTGCTCTGAAAAACAGTTATCCCAACTTCAGTGAAACAGAAGACATTGAAGTATTTCTATTGTATAATAAAATTCTTCACAGAGACTTCCATGGTTGTCATCACACCTTGAAAACAGTTGACAAAATGAAATCGAACAAACTATTTTCTCTGACTGAAATAATGGAAATTATTACTCCTTTTCACAGTTGTAGCCCCCAAAAAAGGGGGTACTAGTGGTAGACCTAGGAATGAAGACTAAGTCTCTCTTCAACAACTAATACAAGACTGGCTTTCTACCCCTCCATAGAAATTGCATTGTGAGGTTAGTAAATTCAAATACATGAACGGTCTTCTATCATTAAATGTATGCTAGAGCAAACCAAGTGAGATGAGACATTTCTACCCAAACATGTTCCATGTTAACTGACATTAAACTTGAACACAAAAATATTTTGAGTTTGAACACATTAAAATTTCTCTGAGATCAAGTCTCTCTGTAGACTCAAGGAGAGAGACGCCAAGAGGAGTTTCATCTTAAACGTTATAAGAAATAACAATTTTCTGCATAGAGTTTCACAGTTTAGATTGTTTTGTTGTTAAAGCCAAAGATTGTTTTGTTGTTAAAGCCAAATTATAATCTTGCTACTTTCCTGAAGAAGAACTCTGAAAAATATAACATAAAAAGATAATTAAGCCTGATAAGATGGGCCACAGAGTACAGTTAGCCTTACTGAAGTGCTTCAGAACATTTTGCTCTGCCATATTTCCCAAAGATAATGTATAAATAAATTTAGTATTAATATGCACAAACAATAAAGATTTTTTTTTAATTGGCCTGGTTGGTACTTACTATTCAAAATTATGTTCCTGGGCTAAACTGACACTGTTTAAATGTGAAAAATAAAGTGATATTGAAGAAAAATAATTTTCAACTAACTTTGGAAACATTAATGCCTTTCTTGAATTCCACCACTAAAGACTACTGAGGGCTATGTGGTAACTGCCAGGGGACATCGCAAGACTTTTTATTTTTTAGTTTCATTATTAAGGGCAACAAACATTTTCCTGTGATAGATAGCTATGATGCCATTTCTAGGAACTACAGACCAAAAGAAAACACACTGCTGAAACAGTAATCTACTGGGGTGTGATGAAGAATAGATTTGATTGTGGTTTCTTCATATTTCAGGAACACATTCTAAAAAAACCAAATTGCTTAATTTTAAACAATGAAACTGTAGGCATGTTCATGGTGTTAGAAAGGATTATTTAAGGCATATTGCACTCCATGTAGATTCTTGTAAAATATTGAGAACAGTACGGAAAATAGAACAGTATTTCTCATAACTGTAGTTTTTCCCTAAATGTAATGTCAAAAGTCAAATATAATATCTGCAAGCACAATAGTTTAATTTTTTCCCCAATGAAGAGATAGAAATTCTGAGTTTGTAAGAATGCATAATTAAGTATATATTGGAAATTTAAATGTTGCCAGTGCATTTGAGAGTACAAAGCTATCTTTTACTAGCTCAGCACAAGTCAGTCAACTGAATGACTCTCAAACAGTAAAATAAGTAATGGGTTAAAGCATGGATTGTGACACCAGAGTTTTTAAACGATGAGTGGATATATCAAGCCTCTGTGCTTATGGGCCTAAATGAAGCTTGCAGGAAGGGCAGGGACAGAGGTTTCTTTATAAGCCTGAGAAATCCCAAGTGAAGATTTCAAATGGTTTACCAGCCTTTACAAAAACAATATATTTAAATTAAATTTTATTGTTCACCCTGAGACTGAAATGTAGTCGGAGTGGCGGAAGTTTGCTTAATTTAGTCCTTTAGTCTAGGTTTGTAGATAGGCTAGCAAGTTGAGTCCACTGAGAAGACCATATCTACTTCTCCATCTATATAGAAATTACAGTTGGCATCACTAAGAGTGCCTCTACAAATTCTGACAGTACACAGTCCTTAGAAGAACCATTAAGAAGAAAAATCTTGTGGCAATCTTGTGCCACAGAGCTCTATTTTCCACTGTTTTCCACCTCATACAATAGTTCCACTAATAATTTATCTAACTCAAGTTTTAACTAGCTAAAAAAAAAAAAAAATTGTATCATAACTTCCCTGATAGTTTTCTGCTGGCGTATCTTCTTTAGTGGTCTCGTATAAAATGAATAAAAATAAAGTGATACTGAAAGAAGAGTGGTCTTTAATCATGCAAGTAATCTCTGGGTTTATCTAGCCTGTTCATATGAGTAAGGAAGTGAGATTTAGCTTGAAAAGCGCTAATTTAATCTTGTAAAAATAGGAAAATGAGAGGCACATAGAAGTACATTTTTCCTCATCCATGCGGGACAATGGCAAGCAGAAAGTAGAATGTCGCTTGTCACAAATATCTTTCACTCCCTCTTTCTAAAATAAAAAAGATACTACCCAACAATGAAGTAGCCGTAGGAGGCAAAGAGGAAAGAAATAGTTCAAAAAAGCTGTATTACCACTTGTAATTCTGAAGCTCCCAGTGTCTTGCAACTTAATGTCACAGAAGAAAAAACTCTTCATTTGGTCTCCCACTGTTTTGCTGCCCTTTCCCCATTGGTGTTGTAGCAGGAAGCAATATAAAAGTGCTTTTATTCCATACAAATTGCTTGACTGCTAAACTCTCTGAAATCTGAAAATTACAGTAGTTATACCTTTTTTTTTAAAAGGATCCTCTCTTCATAATTGCTTCTGACCAGAATATTAAATACAGAAGAATGAATTTGCAATGAACACAGAAGACACAATTTTGATTTCATTCCCAGTTGAAGAATAATTTTATTGAAATACAGAGTTGCTGTATTTGAGGTAAACATCTGACCAGAGGTCCTTAATATTTCCTTTACACATTCCAGGTTAAACTTTTCTCTAACTAAAATTGTGTCTATATTCAGAAAAAGGCTGAAAATTTCACAAATATGTTTGTATACTTAATGTGCTTATTTCTTCAAAATGTTACATGTTAAATATTTTGTCAGGGTGTTTTTTTCTTCTCATCTTTAGGTACACTTTACAATTGCTCTGAAATATGATCAATGGATTGCAGGTATTTCATATACCATTTCTAAGCATCTATTGAGTTAAAGAGGGTTACAAAACACAAAAGAAACAATCTGTATGCTGATATTTTTAACAGAGCTGTTGGCACCAATCTTTATAGGTTCTCTGATACTCCTAAACAGTGCATTCCAATAGAGAACAGTGCTTTTCTTGATCTCTTTTGCATCTTTTCCCTTCACATTCCTGTATGCCTTAACTTTAATTTTCTTTCTCTGTGTATTTTGTTAACTTCTATAGGGTTTTTTTTTTATGTAGAATTACTGAAGTTTTCAATGTGTTATCCTTTCAATGAGTTCCAAACTAGTAATCAAGGTTAAATAAACAACGTACATGTAGAAAACCCGAATCAATTTAAAAATGAAAGAATTGATTTTTTTATTTTAATTTTGCTCATTGATTTTGTTCACAGGAAACAAAATCAATGTAGCAGCAGCATACTGACTTTGAAGTTTGGTAATATATCTCAGTATAATAAAGAGGTCAAAGCCCCTACTATATCATAAATTCCTTCTCTTGGAACTAATTACTACAAGTGGAAAAGAGTGGCAGACTATCAGTTTTGAAGGCATAAACACAAGGGGTAAGCTAAATCAGACATGAATCCATAACAATCAGGAGAGAAAAAGTATTTTTTGGCATTGTTTTTCATACAGTTGGAAAGTCATATTATGAAGGCAAGTGATAATATAGTCTCATTACAAATATAATTTCGTTTCTTCACAGAGTTATACAAGATTTGCATCAGAAACTTCAATGGGTTGAAGTTATGCTTTAGTCATAAGAAAAAAGATCTTGCTGAAAAATTATTAACACTTCAAATACTCTCTTTTTTTTCTCCCTATGATGAAGGATATGAGTAAATAAATTATTTAGGAGAAAACATTCAGCCTCACTCTAAATCATAAGCTGATATATTATAGAGTGTAATATTCAAAGACAGATATAAAATTAATATAAAAATGATATATGTATATATAAAATTGAAGCTGGCACTATAGTCTTTGTTTTTATGTGAAGTATATCGCTTAATAGTGACTGCAGAATCACAGATTTTCCTTAGGTGTGGTTTTGATATTGGCAGTTGTATAATCCTCAATACAATTATTCTAGTCTGGAGTACTCCAGCCAAGTGAATTCAGCTGTCTTTCGCAACTAAACTTTTTGTGTATACATGCAAGTAACTGTTGATTTCCCTATTTGCTGGTACAGACATTTAGCGTGTTCTGGTTTCGTCTTGGTATCTACCTCAATTTCTTTGTAGAGCCATTTCTCTCAGCAAAATCTGAAGGAACCAACACTGCTCGCCCTAAATCCTTTCTCACACTATGTCTCATGTTCTCAAGCAGGACAAAGATTTTCAAATACTAAGACTATATCTGGATTTCCAGAATTTCAGTCCTCAGGTACAATTATTTCTTTTTCGCTTTGCTTATCTAGCCCATCATCAGGGTTAGGGTTTTTTGTGTTTTGTTTTTTTTTTGGTTGGTTGGTTTGTTGGGGTTTTTTTCAGCGAACAACAAATACTTCATTAACTCTGATACTGACAAACTTTTTCACACTCATCTCCCAGTTACTAATTCAACCAATCCTCTAATCAAATTTCAGTCCTTTGAAAAATGAAAAAAGAAGAAAATGTGAGGTTTTCATTCTATTCATACTCCTAAATTGGATGGTATTTGATCCTGTTCCTCCATTTATAATCATTTCTGCTTACTAAATCTTTCTTGCATACCATTTATCTTCCTGTTTAGGATTCTTGACTCCATTTAATATCTCTCCAAATGCATCCAAAATGTAATCTGAACCTCTTGTTTTCAAGGGGTTTTAACATGATTTATCACAGAGTTTAATTTATTTTTTTTTTTGTAATAGCTTTACTTTCAAGGTGCACTTAGTTCTGCAGCAACCCTGCCCCTGGGAATCAATTTCATAACATAAGGGTAAAAGAGTTCATGTAATTTGTGATCCAACATCCCTTAGAGTTGGAGTTTCATTTCATAAATAATTCACTTAAGAGCACATACATTCATTTTACATGATTCCTCAATGTGGCCAGGGTGCTGTGTAGTCTGCATTGTATCCACCTACAAAAAATACAAAAAATATATGTCTGCTTACCAGGATGTGAGTAGGGTTTGCCTAAACTAATCCTCTGCCATGGATCTTATTAGTCAGCAAAAAGATTCCTCTTCTCTGCCTTAGGTCCAAACACACTCTGTAAAATAACTACTTGGCAGCCAAGACATAATGCTGTTGCATATTGCTTAAGAAAAAAAAGAAATTAAGCAAACTATGCCCAGAAACAGGCTGCGTTTAAATCATTGAGAAATTGTGGTGATTTATGCATTCTCCCTTTTCTTACATACAGTTACTGCAGACAAAGTAAAAAAATAATATATATATGTCTCAGCTATCTGTGATGAGCATAACATGTCCTCATTAAGTGATAGGATAAATAGTGCAGTTCAAATAGCTGACAGAAGCAAAGAATAGGAATTTTATAAGAAAACAAACAGGCAACTCCTCTTTCTCTTAATCCATCTCACCACACCACCAAATGAAAGAGAGTTAGCAAATCAGATTTGGAGTCCAACATTCAATATACAATGACAATTCTATGGACATCTACATTCTTCAAAATGCCAGGTATCAACTATTATGCTACAAGGTAGACACAAAGAAAATGCAGAACTAGGAGAGAATCTGCTTCCTTTGAATCAGTTTGATCAAGATGTTTGTGAAGGAAATGAGACACTGAAGACCCATGCACACCTTCTGATAAACAGGGAAGTTTTCAGTTCAACATATTCTTCAAAAACAGACCTTAAAATATCACTCAGAAATGGGTCATCCACACAAAAAAAAATATTAACCCATTATTGTGGGTTACATAACATATTTTGTTGACAATCAACAGTGTTTTCAGCTTTTCCAGTACTGTTGTAGTATTAATAATTTATTTTTATTTTACATTGCTGACTACTACATCCTTATTTTTAATGAATCATTTCTTCCAATCTATTACACATATGTAAAGTTAAAATCAAATTACACAAATGTAGGATAGCAATGTCAAGCATCTTTATAAAGCAGCTTTTGGTCTATGAAAATAATCCATAAAAGACTTCCAAATGTCCTCAAATAAGTAACGTCTGTTCCTCAATCTAAATATGATCTTCTTACAGGAAGCCATCTGGGACAAGCAAGCAAAACATTCTGCTTTAGTTGCAGAATATATTTACACCTCAGTAAAATTTTTCATCATCATCAAACCAATTATATACAAATCTTTTTGTTCAGTTTACACTGTCTTAGCTTGACTAAACAGCAAAATCACTAAACTGGCCCAAACCATTCAATAGCAATATAGGTAATGCACCTGTCTATCCATTTATTTATCTGTTTTGATCAATCTATCTCTCTACCATTTCAGTTCTTGAGTACCTCAAAGTTCCTAACTTCAACAGTTATTCAAATTCAGATATGGATAGACAGAGATAGAGATAGATAAAGATATATACACCTTATAGGTTTTGTAACTTTAAGGAGAATCCACTCACTGGAATTGTAAACTTGTCCAGTGTGCAATCAACAGGGATCTGCTAACATGTATTTTAAATAGCTTTCTCAAAAATACAAACACAACTGTGAGCACTTGCCGCATTCAAAAGATATTTCTGAGGTCATCAATCTACAATTTCTGCTATAATTTGACCTCTCTTGCATGACAAATACACATATTATTTTTTTTCAGTTAACAAATCAAATCATAAATCATTGTGAGAAAAAAAAATAAAGCAAAACCAAGTACCTGGCATATACTAGATAAAATGTTGAATCTTTTTATCAAAAATGCAATGCATTACATGCTTAAGACTCAAATAATCATGGTGGTCTCAGAATGTGTGCCTGCATTACTTGCAGTACTCCTGATGCAGCATTAAAAGGGAAGAATAACACTGCAATTTGTTGTTACATCTTAACAAGCAACAAAGTTTGCATCACCTGCCACTCTAGCATGCACTATGCAGGCATAGACAGCAAACTGATAGAAGGCCTTGCATCTTCACTCTAAGTGCTACATACCACATGACAACCTGACACAATGCTGGAAGAAAACAATGCTTCAAAATGCTCAGTGGTACCCAAAAATACGTAGAGTAGGACTCTGAATATAGAATCAAGACAAATTCACACCCAAAACATATTCTCATGCTCTGTGTCATTAATGTAGATGCACACAAAACCTAAACATTAGAAGAATCTTGCAAATATCCAGAAAATTGATATTACTGTCTTGTTCTTCCTCCTATTTCCTGGCACTAAAATGCATATACATGAGAGTTAAATGAAGAATTATTACCTCAGTTTTCATGAGCAAGATGCTTTGCAGCTCTCCACTAATCCAGTCCGTAATTGTCCTAGTTGAGCAGGTGGGACCAGTTTATCACTGTGTGGGGGTGATCAAAGCTATGTATTCTACCCCCTCTATTCATTTCCCAAGAACAATGGACCATTTGCAGCAGCCCAGGGCACAACTGACCCCTCAGGGTGTGAGCTGGGTGTGAAAGACATCTGTGAGATAAGAGCTGTGATAACTCCCCTCCAGGTAGTCGTTAGCACCTTCACACCCAGCCTGAGGGGGCGTATCTGATAATGGGCCATCAACGGTTCCAAATACCCTCTGATTCGTAGAGTTAGATCACCCATTGTGTGACTACCCGCCCTGGGGGAGGGACTGGGAGCTCCCACCTAGACCTGGGGGTTCATATCTTGGGGTAAGAAGACCTCGGGGGTGGGATTGAGAGGAGGACCAACACCTCGACAGAAGGGGACCACCACTCTCCACTAGACTGCAACTATCAGCTGCACCAACAGGTTTTCCACTTTGGACTTTTACTTTGGACTTGGGGGAACCACATAGGGCTCAGCACAGGGGTTAACAAACCCCTTTGTGCTTGTGCCCCAGGGTGCTGAGTTATACTTCTGGGGTTTTGTGGGGTAAAACCAATTTTTTTCTTTTTGCCATTGCATTTATTGTAATATTGTTATTAAATTGTTACTCTGACTTATAATCTCTTTTGTGTTGCATTCATTTCTCCTGCCAGTTTACCTTTAAACCAGCACAGTAATACTAAAATACGGGCCTGGAAGTTTCTTATCACATACTGGGTCTACTTTCTGCTTATCAGAGGCACAATCTCACATATTTTCTTAATAGGTTACAATAGTCTTGCATGAATATTTTATTGGAAAATCACTTCCAGAATTCCAACGCTGCAGTATATAAAAACAATCAGTGTAATTAAAACCCCAAATTTATTCATGTTTATATCTGTTTCTCTTTTTTCTTTAACTTACATATTCATTGCTATTGGGCAATGACCTTTCAGTATCAGTGATATATATTTACTACTACATTTAATTATTTTTCATTAAATAAGTGAGCAGTCACACTTTAATAGAGTATAGGTGATCACTGGTATAGCATATTGTTACAAATGCAAAATTACTAACTTCTGCAAGCATCTTTTTGTAATTTTTTTTGTGATTCATTTCTCTTTATTCCTAGTGCTAAATCTGTGTCTGTAAATATGATTGCAAGATATATTATATATTGATCTGATTGATGTGTGTGTATGACTATAAATGTGACACATTACAAGTTTCTGCAAGATACAACATGTCTTAAATGGAACTGAAAGGCACAACATGCTCGTTTTTGCCCACTACAGCAAATGCCAGATAAAAATATATCTCCATAGATTTCCTGCTACATTTCACAAGATGCTTCTAATGTATTTTTAAACTTCTTTTATAAACATAACTTCATTTTCAGTTTGTGGCAGAAATCAAAATAGATTATGGGGAAGTATAGCAAGGGCATTGTATATATTTCCTTAGAATATAAATGTTGTATAAGGAAAGGCAATTCTTAAACAAGAGCCAATTCATCAGTAAATAAAATATTCAATATCTTTATGTTGTGACATTTGTACAGTATTTGTGAATAATTAAAGGCCATATATAGGGTAAAAACTAGGTGATTTGAAACTCATTAACAGCTTTTCTGAATAAGAAATTAATGAGGACTGCCACATATGATCACAAAGTGATGTATAGATCTTGTTAACTAGAATTTCTGTAATAGATATAGTTTAATTTAATAAAATAATTTAATAATTCTGATAATAAAAGTTTAAAAGAAAGTTAAAGAAAGCAGCTTAAAAGGGTAAGACACCTAGAGTTAGTACACAGTTTAACATGACTGTATGTATTCTCATTCAACCTCATTAAATTAAATTTTTCATATTTTTATTTTGTGACTACTGCTGACTCCTGAATGTTATGTAAATCAATTCCATCAAAACTAAGCTTTTGAGTTCTTACCAAAGCAAATATATATATATATAATTTTAACCCGTCATTACTAGCATAAAATTGATAAAATAAATATTGGTCATTCATTACCTTTACAAACTCTCTGGTTTATTGATTTCTTGCTCACACTATTCTTGTGAATGAATTTTGAACATTTAGGAATCTGTCAAATCCCACCACTTCCTACTATTAGAATTATGTTCTTTTCATAGTCACGCTTTGCAGCAATATGGTGACATATTGACCAGTCCTCATGTTAAACACTAGAGGATTGCTGGCTCACAAAGACAGTGGTTAGAGATGGAAGATCTGTGTCCATGCCATTGATTTGAAATTAATGTACTCATCCACACAAACTAAAGAATTTATAATCTAGAATTGAAAAAATATTACATCCACTTAAATGTTTAAAAATCTGTTCTTTTTAAACAAACTCAAAATGTGGTAAACTAATAATAAATGTACACCTGCTATCAGTAGTAGGTAGGAACAAAAACCAAAATATAAAATAGCCCATTTAACCCTCTAATCTGCTCTCACACAGGCAGTGAAATAATAAAAAATTGCATATTTAATGCTATTTATTTAATGTCTCACTATTCCTGAAGTAGAGAACTGTCTTCATTACAATCCAGTATAAATATATTATTATTCTATCATCAGCACATATGCATTGGCTTATTTCATGTCGACCATGTTCAGAAATACAAATTGCTAACAATTTTTTGAAGGCACAGAGTGGAATAACATGTGATTGATCTACCTAAAAAGTCTCAATGATGTAAACTTCCATATGGTTTACATTTGACTTATGTAATATATTTATCAAAATTCTGTCACCTTGCCCTACTGAATTAATGCATTAAGAAGCACTGTAATAATAAGAATTATATCTATTTATTTATTACAATCTTAAGCCAGAAACATCTAGATCTCCCTAAAAACTAATACTGCCAGATCAAGAAAAAAAGGGTTCACAGAAAAACAGAAGTGTAAGTGATGATATCCTTAGATGACTCTGCTGCTGCAAACCTCACCACAAGAGGTTTGTGCTGTTCTTTAAACAGCTTACAGAACATGATCTCGGTGTAGATAATGCTACTAATAGTTTTATCCATCATTAGGAAACTAAGGCATTAAAAGCACGGCCCGTGTTTTGTTGTTGTTTCTATTTCCCTCTCCTCAGGAGTGCACACACATTCTAGAAGGAAAATAACTGTATAATTCTATGATTCCAAACTCACTGAGTTCCATTTCAAAACTAGTAAGATATTTTTACATCATCTCAACCTTAGAGAGTTGACTTTTTTTTAATTTTCTCAATTTCTGGACAAAACATATAGAGGTATAGAGTTGCTATTATAACAACATTGTACTTCAGTACTTTTTGCTATTTATTCCCAATATATTTATGAAGAGCAATCACATCTCCTCTTCCTACTTACTTTCTTAAGATTCTGAGGTAAATGCAGCAGTAGCTTAAAAACCAGATGGCAGGAATAGTTACCACCCTCATCCATCTGCTCCACCCTTCTGATGGGCACTAAAGCCTTCAGGGCAGGGTTATATGATATGCCTGTGAATGAGCTCATGTACTATTGCAGTCTTCAGCTGGGTGTATTAAAGTAAAAGAATTCCAGTTTTGGTTTACCCTAATATACAAAGCAGTGGTTCACAAAGTGTTTCAAAGGAGGTTCAAGTATTCATGCCTTCGGGATAGTACCAGCTTCTGCCATCCAATTTTAGCCTGCCACAGCATGTCTCTCAGAGCCTTAAGTTTGAATATGCAAAGCCCTTTCAGTCATCTCTTGCACAGCTAAGTCTATATTCCATGGTTATTAAACCACTCTGAGTGTCTAAACGTAAGCTTAATTCTTCCTGAAAATGGTTGACCAGAGTAATAAAATGATTTTTCAGATGAAGTCTCATGAAGAACTTCTCAAATGACATGACTTTGTCTGTTTCTCTTACAGCAGCACACAACTTGATGCAGCCTTATGTTGCAGAAACAAGCTCATGTCACAATGCTGCTTCTAGTAATTATGCCTAGTTTATTAAATTCTTGTTTTCTACTGCTTCTATCTCATGATTTCCTGACTGAATTTACAACTTGTCTTGTTCTTGCTTTTGTTTTGAGTTGTTGAGTTTTAACTCCTACAGCTTAAAATGTTTTCTAGTCCTTCAGCTAGTATAGTCACCCAAAGTCATGATGTTTATCATACTTGTTTCATTCAAGTTTCCTTCTTACATTTTCACTCTGTGCACGAAGGTTAAAATATAAAGCAAAACCAGTCTTAAGACAGATGTTTCACTCAAGTAACTTTTTATAATACTCATCTTTGCAACAACACCAATTGCCATCTCATTTTAGTGAATTTCTTACATTATTTTTAATGCTGCTAGTAATGCCCATCTTCCTCAGGTGCACAAATGATTTCCCGGATGGCAGAGTATCAACTGCTAGCTGAAGTCCAAGGAGTGAGATTACTAAATTTTCTTTATCTAGAAAATTGGTTATCTTTTCAAAGAAAGTTATCAGATTGGTATGTATGAACTCCTTTCAGTAAAGCCATTTTCAATTTCCATTTTATCCCATCTTTCCTTTCTCTGTGTCAGTAACTCAATTTTTATCATATAAACTCTGCTCTACTTTTGATAAAAAATGAGGTCACACTTTTAGACCTTTATCCTTTCTTTTCCATCTCTCCACTACTTAAATATAAATACCACATTTGCTATTCTCCAACAAAACAGCATCTTTTTTTTTTCTCCTAACAGCTTTATTTAAAAGAAGACATGACATGCTTTGTTCTATGTCACTCAGAATTCTGTGATGACACTTATCTGCTCCTACTTGACTCACATACATCAGACTCCAGGTTTTACTTTTATCTCAGATGCTTCCAGTTTTTGCCTCCCATGTACAAAATTGTTACCTTTGTTTAAAACTAAAGCAAAGGTTTAATTTCATTTCTCCATCACACCTACATTAGCTTTCACTTCTAAGCACTATAATTGTCCTACTTCTCTCTTGCTCTTATAGCTTAATAAAGTTTTCTTTTAACCACTGCTTTAGTGTTTACCTCAGCTGACATGTGTCAGTCAGTTCTTTATCCTGACCACACCCCATAACGTACATCTCTGATTATCTGACTTCCCTTCTTCTTTCTCTACCCATTCATTGTAATTTTGCAATCTTGTAATTTATTCCCTTTAAAAAGAAAAAATTCTTCTCATTCCTGTAGACAGAATAAATACCTGTGCATCTGAGACTCTCAGAAGGTATTTCAGGTATTTTACCTCATAGACATGTGTATGAAGAGTATTTCCATATCACCTTCCACACGGTTCTCTACCTGTGTGTGGCACTATAATAATTTTCTATTCCTACTACTGAAGGCCAATGCTGAAGGGAATGAAGTGCATTGATTGAACAGGGATTGTGCTTTTCCAATTCCCAGAATTAATCTGCCTAAAGGCAAAATGTCTGTGTTCTCTGCTAATGATCCTTTGTCACTTCAAACACAGTATTACATTTGTTTATAATTTCTCCAGCCATTATACTCTACTTATTAAGACAGAAAGAAAATTAGGAATGGCAAGACTTCAGTGTTTAATGTACAGAAAAACTGAGGTGAATGACAAATTTTATTTTTAGAGGCATTAATAACTGGTTGTTTCAAAGGATACTTTTTTAATAATTGTCTAATGTATAATCTGCATGAAAGGGTATCTTTCAATTAAATCTTTTTTCTTGCTAAGGTTTTCATTTGCACACACAAGACCAAGGAGAACTTCTAGTGAAATGTTTGTGAGAGTCAAAAGCATTATCCATGGAATTAAGAAATTTATAGATATATCTAAAACAGACACCTATGATGTGGCAGAAATAACAAGCTGATACATTTATTGTTTATTTTGCTAAGGAAAGTATTACTTCTCATCTCATGGACACAACAGACTTCACAGGAAAGCTTTACACTGCACACCTTTGGAGACACTGAGACAGTAATCGCTGTTCAGTATAGACATTCCTAGTATACCTGGGGCACAACAGGCTTCAGGGCCTTCTCTTGCCGCAGCCTCAGACCCCAGCCCTCCTGCTGCCCTTGCTTGAGAGGCACATTTAGTCTTTCTCTATTCAATCTTGACTACAGAGGGAAAAAAAAAAAAAAGCACTAATGCTGTGTGGAGTAGAGACTCTGCCTGAGCAGCCGGAGACCTGCGGCTCCTTCCCGGGTGGATAAAACTCCATCCGTCAGGCAGCAAAGAGGATTATGCCAAAGGCACAGTAGGGCTCTACAGGTAGAGACTCACAGAGCAGCAAAAACTAAAAGTTATGGAAAGCAGTGTGAGGCAAAGATGTGAGTGGGTTGGGTTGAACTGTTTTATACAGGACCCTCAGGCAGGAAATGGGTATGACAGATCTACCAGACTTTATATTAAATTCTAAAGCACAACTAGGTATCACTCTCACCCTAGAAAGCTCACTGATCGCAGCACCCTCCTTGAAGGTATGTCATAGTAAAAAAAAAAAAAAAAAAAGGAAACTAAGAAAAAATACAAAAGTGTTGTTACCAGTCTATCAGTGATTTGAACAGAAGTGTCAGAATAGGTGTAGATTGATTCCACTGTTTGTTCAGATCACAGAAAGCATGGATGTAAAATACAGATTCATAAAACAACATTAAAGGTGTTTCCAGTAGTCAAAACATAAAATTAGGTTTCCAGAATCCCTCTTCAGAGTAATTCTAAGTTCTAGTCAAAAGAATTGTAGAATTTATACATTCTCAATCTATACATCATCTAAATAATCTCTTACATTATGGAAGCATCATAATTATAAACCAATTTTATAAAGAATAGAGTGATTCTTAGATAGTATTTTATATTTACACAAAATGCTAAACTGTTGTACTGTTACTGTAAACCTGTTTGTGTTGTCAACTGTTCACTTTCTTAAAATTAAGTTCAAAGCAAGGAGGTGTTTTTTGTATCTTTGTCTTCCCTTTCAAAGGAAACATAAATTCCATGCCTCTATGCAAAGTCCTTTATCAATGAGGAGGGTGGTGTTTCCTAACAAATAAAAGCTTATTTTATAGAGTGTATTATGAGCACAGCGTGGTAGATTTGTTGAATTAAAGTCTGTCAAATTATCATAGGGTCTTTACATTCTGCAAGTAATTGCTTTTTCTTCTCTATTCACTTTTTGTTAATGGAAATAGAAAAAGTTATTTTCATCTTTAATATATGATGTAGAATGAAGAAAAAACAGAAAAAAAATAAGCAGTTAATTAAGTGACCTTTAATTTCCTACACATCCTTTTAAATTAAACTTAAAATTATGGAAATTTAGTTAGATTTGACGGTAGCTATATATGTGAAAGTATGTAATGCGTTCAAATTAGACTACTGTACTAAGAGTACACATCTGAAAGGAGAAGAACAATCAAATGCAATGAAAGTTGCATGTAAATATTTGTGAAATCAGTTAAAATTACCTCACATTAGAGTGCACTCCGGTGATCCGAACATAACATACTTACAGATCTTAGGTGACTACTACTCCTTTTATTCACAAATTCCTCATGATAAATTAATTTATGTACAGAATTTGCACATGGGACTGCGGAATTAATACTATAACCTTCAGTTATTGTTTAGTTTAGAGTTTGGAGTTGAGTTTTTCTTCTTCTTTTAGATCAAAAATAAAAAGCATCTTTTTCCAGTGCAGTAGCAAATATTTAGTGTAGTACTCAAAATCAGTCCCCGGCAGTCAGCAACAGGACAAGGGGGCACGGGCTTAAGCTCTGCCAGGGGAAATTTAAGTTGGAGATCAGAAAAAAATTCTTTACAGAGAGAGTAACAGGCATTGGAATGGGCTGCCCAGAGAGGTGGTGGATTCACCACCCCTGGAGGTTTTTAAACTGAGATTGGATGTGGCACTGAGTGCCATGATGTAGTAAATGGACTAGAGTTGGACCAAGGGTTGGACTTGATGATCTAGGAAGTCTTTTCCAACCCAATTGATTCTATGATTCTATGATTCTTAAGTGTATATCTGCTTCTTTCACACTAAATGACATCTAATATGCAGTTTGTACACAGGGTAAAAATACTTTGCTCTATCAAGTTAAGCAACAGAAGCGTAGTCCAGTTTATTTTCACACACCTGCCCCTACTCAGCATATTACCAGCTCTAGTACTCAATAGTAAGACAGGTTAGAACTGCTACCCCATATCCTGGACAGGGCATGCAAAACAAAAAGTGTTTTTTTTCTGAAAAAGTTTCTGGAGACACATGTACACCAGTGAAACTCTTCCTAGACTGGCTGGCAAGCAGAATACAGCAGCCAAGACAGATTAGTTACAATTCTACATATTTATTTGTGGGAGTTTCAAGTAGAAGGATGCCTCAGAAATTAAAAATGGGTGCCTACTTCATGTATACTTAATTGGTTTTCTGCATCACTGTAGAACATTTTACAAATGAAAGGCTTCTCTCTCTTTCTTCAAATAGCAAGAGTCCTGAGCTGATTTTATCTTAAAATTTGCATAACCTTTTTTCTGATGCCTTTTCAGTAGTTATTTCTTGTAATTTGAGTCCTCCTTTGGTAATCAGAATGCCCAAAACCAGAAAATTTAATGGAAAAATATCAAAATAATGGCTTAGCTTCTTCAAGAAAATAATAACTTTGGAGTCTTTTCCTTAAAGCCTTCATGTCACATATCATGGGAAAAAAACCATTATCACTATGTAACTATGTTTCATGAAAGCCTGTTATGATTCAAAACTGTTTAGAGATAACAATTAAACCAGAAGAATTTTGCTCCTCACAGAGCTTTTACAGTCATTAAGTCATTGTTCTCCTTTATGCTTGTAAGGAGAGAGGAGAGAAGCTAAAAATAAAAGGAACTAAAAAGGTGTTGCATCCTAAATGAGCACAGATATTTTAGATCTACTTGATTTACTCAATTTGTTTTAAGTTGAAGAGTGAAAAGGAATCTTTGACAAAACTGTCATCCTTAAAATATGGTGATATTTCATTTTCTCCTTTCTGCACTATTTAGATTGCCTGGAACTGAAATACTTCCAGCAGCCACTATGTCCAGTTTTTCAGAGCTGTCACTTCCTAACAAATCTGCTTAAGCAAAATACTTATGTTGTTAGAAAACAGAGCAAACATCTGATATAAATACATTCTATATTTCTTTGCAGGACTACTGGTATTCAAACACACAAACCAGAAAGAACATGTGAAAATCTGGAAGTTGAGTCCTTATAGACTCTTTTAAATCCATAAATCTGGTACTTCCATGATTAGTTTCCAAAGATGTCTAGAATTAGCTCACTTTATTTGACTTAGCTGATTTTATTTTATTTATTTTTTGGCACAATAATTATAATCAGCACCATACAATCAAAAAATAATCAAAATGCTATTTCCAAAGCACTCCAGGTCATTAAAATTAAAAACCACATTTCACCTAAAAGATAGAAAAAGAGGAGATGATCAGTTTTAACCCTCTCTACTCCAAATGGTCTTTTGGAAGGCATTTGATGCCCTGCAAGGTAACAAAAAACTGTAAAAACTTTACACTTATGTGCCTTTAGCCTACAATAGAGAGAACAGACGTCACATAAAATGCAAACAAACTCTGCATGCTGAAACAAACTACACTGAAAAAAATTAAGTTCTTTATTTAGGACATAAATTACATTTTGCAGAAAGAAAAAATGCAACAAAAACCCCAACCATAGTCTAAAATAAAATGTTTCTTTCAAGAGTGAATTTTAAATTCTGTATATAAAGAAATTTTACAGATGACAAACTGCAGAATGGTTTTGGCTGTTACAGGTCAATAAATACTATGATTTCTTTTCTGATTTTTTTTTTGTTTTTTATTTAAGATTTTCTGATTATACAAAAATCTTATTAATCTTTGAAGTCTACACAAAAGGAACTATGTAAGACTAAAGTTACTTACCCTTCTTTATAAAGCCTGTCGTTTTACAGGAAAGTCAGTGCTTCTTACTGTGAACAGTTCGAATCCCAATACTCTGATGGCCCGTTAACACCAAATATGTCACCCTTAAACACCACAGAATCAATACATGGAACGTCATGGTACCCTGATGGACCACAAAGCCTCTGTATACATTTTAAAAAGATTTTCTATTACTTCAGAGAAGAAATGTGACAAGAAAAAATCAATTTCAAGTTTCTTACTAAGAAGGAAATAGTCCCAGGTAAGTAAATGATTTTTTTTTCAAATTTCACTCAATCAAACATTGGAAGTAAGCAAAGAATTCAAAGTAATTTAGACATCTGCTTCTGAACAGAGACACTTGGGTGTTCACACTGCTATAAATTTTACCTCTAATTTTCAAGCTTTTTTTGACAGCCCTTCCTCACCCAAATCATCACCCATACAGCTCTTGTTAAGATCTTCTTCCAGGATAGGACAAGACAAATAAAAATATAGCCTAATACAAAAATTCTAGTATAACCAAACAATAATATCTCAAATCCTGCGTACAAAAAGCTATTCTAAAGATCACTTCATCCATTTTCTCACATGATCATCTAAGTATTGAAACTACTAAAAGGGAGACCAGACAATAGCGTACATTTAGAAAATGCTTCTGCATCACACTCCAAGGAACTGGAGAGAAAGTTACTGACATTCTGACAGCAGTGGAAAATTGCAGATGAGACAAAACCATCAGTACTTTCTTGCAATTAAATATTCAAAATATTTTTAGAATCTAAGTCAGGAAGCAGTGTTGATCATCTGTATTCTGTCCTTGGATAAGCAACACATACTAGCCAACCTGAGATTCCTTGGATGTTTAACAGAAAGAACATTGTAAACCTCTCCTTGAGCTGCTGTGCAGCTGACAGAATAAAGATTACTGTCTAAAAAGGTACAGGCCTCAGTACTCATGTTTCCATTAAGATATATGAAATACTTACATTCATAAAATAAACGCTTAGGAATCCATATAAAAAGTAGTTATTTTCTCAATTAAATAGCAAATGGCCAGCATAGACCAGTGATAAGCCCAAATTCAAACTGAATTCTTATGCACTTAGTTTTTTATTAATTCACTACAATATCCTTCAGTATATAACAAACTACTGCTCTAAAAAATGTGATTCTTCAATACATTTTAAATATAATTTTTATATTATTTTTCAAATGATTTATGAAGATAATAGAGTTATTAATATTGAAGTTGTAATAACCACTGGCCAGTAAAAAAGTACATGTAAAATATTTATTGTGTTTCTAACGTAGTAGAGCAGGCAGTGTTGCTCAAAGATAAGAGGTTAACGTTTTTATCTTCCAAAAACTGTTAACTAAAACATAGAATCTCATGATATTTCTCTTTATACTAATATTATATACTGTAATAGAATCATTATGTGGAATTTGGTCAACACAGCTGCTGGTCATCCTATGTAAGTAATATAGAGTAAATTGAGGGGATTATCTGTAGGACTTCCCATTAATACATTAACAGCTGTCAATAAAAAAAAAACAAACCACCAAAAAACCCAACAAATAAACCCTATCTCAATAGGGGAAATGCTGCCAGTTTGGTGTGTTAAATCATTGCATTCTACCTCAGAAGTTGTTTTCATATATGTGCTGTTCTTCTTTTTCACTCAATCAATGACATTGAGAAAAAGATTCAAAAAAAGAACCAAACAACCCATCCCCCTCAAAAAAAAAAAAACAACAAAAAACCTAAAAGCAAAAAAAAGAAACCACCAAAATAACAAAAAGAGCTGAATTTTGTTTCTACATGCTGCAATAGAACCAGAAAATTTCACACCATCTTGCAAATTGTCCCTCCAAATAATGAGTTTTAGCTGTAACTGTATGGTGAAGAAAAAAAAAAGGAAGAGAAAAAAGAAAATTAAAAAGAAAAATAAAAGAGAAGGAAAAGAGAAAAAAGGGAACCCCCCGAGCATATGAATATCAATGTTTTGCCTCTTGTGAAGCATTCCACACACAAGATTGTCATTATTGCTACTTCTCCTGGAGGCTTCAATATTTTCTATGACATCTCTCACCAGCTCACAAGTATATCTTAGCAGGTGTTGCTGTGCTTAGCTGTATGTCTCGGGAGAGCTGCAGTAGTTTTGCCAATTAGAAATAAGCAAGTTGCTTAATTAACACAGCCTTTTCATTAATGGTTTAACCCAAAGCTGACAAACAGTCTTTGTTGTAAACCAGGAACAAAGAAAAGAGTATTAATTAAACACCCTGAACTTTCTAAAGGGAGAGCTTATTTCAGTACCCAAGGGATTCTTTGAACTCCTCAGAAGACCTCCAGAGCCTTTTTAGAGCAAAGAGCACTTGGAATTTCTTATAACTGTCCCACTCACTCTGGGAAAAAAACAAACAAGCAAGCAAACAAACAAACAAAACTCCAAACAACCTGAAGTCTAAATATTTTTGGACAGTTCTAATGTTTTAGATTTCAATGTCTTTGAATCAGACTAAAATACTATAGGTTTTTACTTCATAGTAACGCAAATATAGAGACAAACCCAAAAACTGTTTTTAACACTAACTTGAATCCTTCAGATAAGGATGGGCTTATGTGGTATAACTAAAGGTTGGCAGTCAAAGTTAAAGTGCTATGCAAGCCGTGTTAGACATGAGTTACATATTAGACATTACATGGGAGCTAAACTGATGCATAAGAGAAGAAAGGGATTTTCTGTCCTGGGGACGACGTACCTACCAGAAGGATAAACAGAAAGGTTTCTTCTATGGCAACAAACTTGTTACTTTCTACCTTCTTTCTGACTTTCTGTGTGCCTTTTTTTATGTATGCATGGCAAATACATTTTCTTAAAATCAACTGGCCAATCTAAGATGTAACATGCAAAGGTTTCCAAGTGAGTGGGAGTTTGAACTGAGGGCTTCTGGTGCAAGACAAAGAGCAGCTTTCCTGGAGACAGATAGCAGTGATCTTTGCTTCAGCTGTCCACCTTACTGCCTCCTCACAGATACCTACTCCCACTCCAGGAAAAGCAAGAGTGTTCATGAGGCAGCTGCTAATAGCTGCAGTTTACAACCTAGTATAGTGAGGCCAAAGAGCACTGCTTTTTTAATATCTGGGCTTAAACTTGCACTGACCCAGTAACTGCTGCATGAGCAATTACACTCTCAGCAGCAACAAAGTGATAGATAGACAGAGGCAGTAAGTGTCATAAAGTTAGACATTCATGGCCATGAATCAGACCTCTAAGGTGGAGTGGGTATAAAGCGACTGTAAATGTAATGTGCTTGGAGGAAGCAGAAGCAGCGTTGCACTATTTTATTCTCCCTTATATCCACATGTACTTAGCCACTTCTAAATTTGCTAGAAAGTCTAACAGAATGACAACTCAAGAAGACATGACCAGACTTTGGGACCTGCTAGAGCTAGGGCTTGAAATACCAGCCATCCAGACTTCCTTCACCTATCTTCCTTCTTATTGTAGCAGCGCATCACATCCTTACTATTTTCTATATATTTATACATTTATTTCATTAGTAACAATAAAATTACTTTCTTTTTATTTTGTGTTTTATGAGACCAAACTTATGTACTTTCTGGTTTAGAACATGTATTCAGTTTCAGATATTAAATTCAAGGCTTTTGTTATAATGCCAAGGAATTATTTTTTAGTTTCAGATAGACTCAATGGTCTATAGGTCCATGCCTCATTAAGCCACAACCAGCAACAGACCAAATCCTGTGGACTACTCTTACAGACAAATGAGAAATAAGTAAGTTTGCAGCACAAAAATTGATCTACCCTTTTTATGCAGTAATGGACCACAACCTATTTTATAAAATAGATTTTAAAATATTTACTTTGTAAAGCTTTTTATAAATACTTTATGAAATGTATGAGAGAGTATTTATTTATCCATTCTTTCATAATGCTAGTATTTTGGAAAAAATGTTGATAATATCAGTGAAAATGTTTCAATCTAGTGTTTCTAGACACAAAAAATCTGCCACCTACTACTGAACACATTAGAAGAAACCTCTAAGGAAACATGGTATTAAAAACACTGTCAACTACATTCTATCACAGTATGCCTAGAGATCCAAAAGTATACCAAAATCCACTAACCCAAAGATTTCACAGTTTCGTGTTTCATGATACAGTGGAAAGGATATGAATGAACAAGTGAGGGCAGAACAAATAGAAGTGAATCAGGACAAGCTCTGGAACTCTAACAGGCAGCTGGGCTCCAGCCAGGAAGTCTGCACTTGCTTCTTTTTCCTCCCTAAGGAACAGCTCCAGCATACTGAACTGCTTCTTCAGCTAACAAAAAGAAGCAATTTTTACGTCCCTGGCCTGAAAATTTAAACTAGTCCCAGTTCCATACAGCAAATATTTTAAAATCAAATCCTTTTATCAGTCTGTATTGCAAAATCCGTTTTTATTAAAAAAAAAGAAAAAAATTGTAAAATAAAATATACAGAAAATATTCACTGTGAGGTTTCCGTCAGTAAAATCATATGTAGATGGGATACATGGCAGTTGACTGGTACAGCTCTCTGGAGTAAACATTTCTTCCTCGAACTCTGAATATTTTTTCTTTTCCAATTCTCTCATCCTAAAAATTAACATGGATCTGGTCTAGCCTGCAGGAGTTAACTTTAGAGGCACTAATCACCCATTGCTCTTCACTGATTGTAGTGAGAATTGTCTTTATTCATCTGCCTGAAAAGCAAGCATTTAATGGTGTAGCATAATACAACTTTATAAACTATTTTTTCTGACTAGCAAGTTTCTGATATTAATTCTATTTCCTCAGTTATCTCACTTTTACTCTGAATTTTCCTTTATGGTTAAATGAAAAAGCAGAAATCAGTAAATGATACCAATATGGCTTTTTTTTTTTTTTATTATTAGCTTTTCTTCTGATCCTTGAATGTTTTCTAGTTGTTGGGATTTTATTTTAACTGCTTCAGCTGATCTAAAAATATTACACTTTAATAAATGTAGTAAAGAGCTATACAATCAAACAGTAACAATAAAATTAAGCAATCTAAGGATTCATGTATACATAAGAAAATAGGTGGAAAAAGTAAATAACTGAAAATTATCATTATGAAAAATATGAGGAACTGAGTATTTTCTTCTTATGAAACAAAGTGAGAATTTTTCATGTTTCTTCGAACAAATCTTAAACATTTATTTCAGTAGAACATAAGGTAAAAAACATAGAAGAAATGTGCTTTTCAAATCACATTTTATTCACAGAATTTAAAAATTAAGTATGTTAAATGAGAAAATTTTATACTGTTGAATTTAAGAACCAAAGCCATGTTTTTCCAGAGGTTAATTTATCTTTCTTTTTTAAAAAAAAATTATTTCTATTTTGAAAACTACTTTTCAAACACATGCTCACATGAATTGAGACCTCATTTTGGCAAAGGGTTCAGCTGGAGCATATGAGCTATATACTGATACCCTGATCCCATATGTAAATAGCTACAAGACTGAGGTCTCAACACAGTAATGTTCTCTCTTGAAACAGATATTGCTTTTGCTTTGTTTCTATGAACAGCTTTGTTAAAGTCTCCTCAGTCACATTCTTCTCCTTCTGCCATTTCCTGCTCAAAAGAGCTGTAAAGAGAAACACAGACTGACAATGGAATAAATGTCAATGCAAAAATGGTGTGGAAAAAAAAACCAGTAAAACTTTCCCGTTCTCCTCTTCTCTATCAGCAAAAAACTGAACAAATTTAAAGTTCATTAAGATCTCTTCCTGAAACCACCCAAAAATTTCTTAAGGAAATTAAAGGAAAAATCATAAATAAAATAGACTTTCTCCTCCAGAAACTGCAACAGAATGATGAAGGTCATGGCATAACCCATGAACAAAGAAATCCATTCTTTGTAGCTTCCATTACAATAAGTCAAACTTAAAAGGAAGCCTTGCATTAGCCATGGGAATAGAAATGACGTGCCTACCACCGTGCCAGGAAGAAATCAGGATTGCTACAGCTGGCTTACTCCACCCCTGCTTTCCTAACTTTAGGAAGAACAGCAATGCAGATGGATTTAATTAGCAAGTCCAGACCACTGGATCAATGGCTAATACATAAAATGCACTATCAGCTATTATCTACAGTTAGTATTCCAACATCAGAAGAACTCAAATTAACTCATACAAACAAAAAATAAAACCAAACCAAACAAAAATAGTTTGGAGCAGCAGGAAAGCATATGACTGAACTAATAATGGATAAAAAATAGACTGTATAGCTGTAGCAACTATTTGGACCCATGGCACCAGGCCAGTGTCTCTATGACTGCTACGCATGGCACAAGCTCCATAGTTGTCTGTGATTTACAGTTAGGCTTATGCTGCAGGGCCTGCTGAGATTGGACTTTGTAGGTAATGGAACCAGCTTAGTTCCAGTATTAACAAACTGGTTAGCAGTGTATGGTTGTGTGGAACTACAAAAACAAGAGAACTGATATTTTTTATTTCTGGGTTGAGTTTTTTGCAGCTCATTCTCAATTCCATACTGCCATTACTCCCCAAAGAAACTTGCTATGTTGATATATACCTATATAGGGTATGACTACAATGTAATGAATTCATTCGGCGTCTAATAATTGTCTCTGTGTCTGGTATTTATTGTGTTTTTAATTCACATTCTTTTAACTTCAATACACATAGTTTTTTTCAAAGACCAATCAAATATAAAAAACCAAAATTGTCATTTTATTCTAGGAGGTGTTTTGATTTTGGCTTTCTGGGAATTGTACTAGCTTTATTTGTTTCGATTAATGGCAATTTTTTCTAAGTAGGTTATTTCGCTCAAATAGTATCTGATCTAAAGCCAGAATTAAAAAAAATCTTAAGTGACTGAAGGAGGATCTAGGCTAGAGGTTGAAACCTACTTGCTCAGATCAAATGCCCACAGTATTACTGTTATCCAGGGTATTGATGTTCAGTTAGGAGAAAAAAAAATGTCATTTGGTAGCTATCCACAGTTTGCTGGCAGGAAAAGGGGAAACTGCAAATGAGATGCCATAGGATTTTTGTTTGGTTTGGCTCAATATTTCTTTAATCTGGAATAATGGTATACATTTCTGGAAACTGTGGATCATCCAACACAGAGAAAGAGAAAAGCCATAAGCACCAGAAAGGAAACAAGATTTGAATTCAAATGACCTTGAGAAATTCACAAACTAAACTCTGTAGTAGAACTCTAGCACTGAAAAAAACCCAAACCCAATAAACAAAACAAACAAACAAGCAAACAAGTTACTTTTCATGCTGCCTCACAGGCAGGAGTTGTTACAATGGAAAAAAAATAGAGCACAATCACAATGAAAATTAAGCCAAGATGTGTAGTATAGGAGTTGAACACTGGGAATGCAGGAAAAGGAACGTTATCACATAGGACACTGGCAAAACTATTTTCTACTCAGAATTTGCTAGCCTTCAGTTATAATAATAAGGACTATTCAGCACCATAATTTGCCTTTCTGTATCAGCATCTGATGCCAGATATACTGACAAACCAGAAAGAATTCAAAGGATAGCAACAACAGAAGCCCTGGAAACATAAACTATATTTCTTGATACTACCTTATCAAAACATATCAAAGGACTAGCATGATTATCCAAAGTTACAAAAGGACAATGAAGACTTTTTTTTTCTCTGTACACTAAGGAGAGGTAAAAATGAAACTACGTTATCCTTGCTTCCACATTAACATTTCAACATGCTGATTTAGGCATTTATTGCCTTGAAACCCCATTCACTGACTCTCCTTTTTGTCCCCTGCCTGCTGAATGCTTCCTATTTCTCACAATCATTTCTCTCAGTCTATTTTTCTATTAAACAATTTTGTTTGTTTTTAAACACTTAAAGCATATTTAAAAAAAAAAAAAAAGCAGAAGTGATCTCCAGATGTGGAGAAGGCTTGAGTAGTTTAGGAACAGAGGTGAAGCACTCTTAAACAGAATAAAGTATCACAGCAGCAGCAGTGGCAAAGCTTTCAGGAAAAAAATACATAATAGTTATAAATTCTAGTATACTCTACTTAGACAGCCAGTGGATGTGCCTTTTTAAAAGTTTTCAAGAATTTAGATGCAAGATGTCTAACAATACACTTCTAACACTCCTGCAAGTTTTGTACCTTGGACAAAAGTATCTGACAAATAATGTATTGGGCAGCATCAAACTTTCCTGTGCCAGTCTAGCTCATTTGGATTTTCTAAGTTTGTGGAGTTTCTAAGTTTGTGGTCAAGGCAATGTAGAAAAAGTATTAAAAGCAACATCCATTACCTTATATCAAATTAATGAAAAACTAGAGCTAAACCACTTAATGAATAAACATTTGTGAGAGAAATCAAATGTAAAAAGACACCATTCAGCATGTGCTTAATATTATGTATTCCATTAGCCTTTTCCCCTTGTTCTTTTTAGATAGTGTAAACATAAACAGAACAGATTTTTATGGCTTCTCATTTGTGAGTTCCTTTAAGTTATTGGTTTAATAGACAAGACTCTCATAGGTAATAATTATAGCCGGAGGGAAAACAGTCCAACTATGTACTTTTGTTTACTACCATTTCAATATAAATCTCCACTTACTCTATCAGTCCTGTGATTTCCTGCTGTGACCAATATAATCTTCAGCTAGCTATCTGGTTTGCAAATGTATTCCACAAATTTATCCATTATTAATAACATGCCATTTAGGACCATGCAAAAAAAAATGGAAAAAAAATTCTTTTCACATCGTCCTCCAAGAAGCTGGATTATTTCTTTTACAGTTAGAGGACTCAAAAGAAACATGGGTAGGCTTCCCAAAGCAGACATTGCAGTCACCTATACACTGAGTTATCTCAACACTTTCAAATTTCTCAGAACTATTTTTTTAACTAAAAAAAAAAAAAAAGGAATCTTTATCCTGGTGCCTGGTGAAAATCCAATTTCTTTTCTTTTTTCTTGAGAACACAAGCTTCTACATCTATGTGCACTTTGAAACTCTACCACAGGATGACAATTAAGCATGCTGTTCTGGGCTAAGAGGTTACTGCTCCCTATTTTTACCAGCTGCTTTTCCCTATCCTTTTCTGTTGGAGGTAAGAAGCTCCTCACATCTGCCAGGAGAACCATATGGGCAATTACTTTTAAACTCAGTTCTATCAGGAAGGTTTCCTCTACAAGGAAAAACAAACAAACAAACAAACAAAAAATCCCAACACCAACAAAACCCACACCTAAAGAAAAAAATAACTCTGAGAAGTGTTTAAGTTAAACTGGAATTGCTTGTCGGAATGTGTCTTAAATGCAATTTATCTTTAAAGTTCAGAATTAGAAGCTTCTGTTTACAATGACAAACAATGATAATCAACTTTTGCTTCCCAAATGGTTCCCCGGGCTCATTCTTTACTGCTAAGGGGCTAAAATAGGGAACATCTGAAGGTAAATAAATTGTTTCTTCTCTACTAGATCAAATATTGGCATGTTTTACAATATATCATGCTGTCTCGTGCAGTTAGCTTCATCTAAGATTGTGAGCAGAATCCTGACAATAAGATATCATTATGCTGCCTATCCAGAACAGTGTATACCATACTATTAGCTTTTCTTTATCATTATTTGTATGATTGTAACTTATTTCTATTTTCAACTGTAGGTTATAGAGAAGCCTTTAGGAACTCATATAAAAGATTCTATCACAGTTTGATACAATTTGACACTTGATATAACTTCAGAAATAATTATTTACCGGTGATATTAGGCATACCATAGCAAGTACTAGCACTGGATAAACATTAAAAAATACATTTCAAGTCAATCCAAATAAAAACAGTTTGATAAATCTCTTTCCCACTATGAGTATCTGTGTTAAATTATGAAGAATTTGTCCTGAATTCATGTGAAATTTTAAATAAGTTGTTTTTCCAGATGACTCTCAGGTCAACGTTAAGAGCTCCAATGGTTTTGTTATTCGACTTACAGTAGGTTCTGAGATGAATACACCAGCTTCTATCTAATCCTCTGTGCTGCCTCATGACAGAAGGCAAAACTGTGAATTTGTTCCATTTCCTTTATTTCTTTGAACAGGTGAGCTTTTATTATTATTATCATGAACTTAATATTAAGACTTAAAAAACTTGAGCAAAAAATTACAGGAAATCATAGCTCATCTAACTTCTTAGAAGCAATCTTACAAATATAAGGTAATGAAATAATTAGATGGCTGTATGGCGTCTGGCTGAGACAGAGTTACTTTTCTTCACAGCAGTCCATATAGTACTGTGTTTCGTATTTGCGACTGAAATAATGTTGATAGTACACCAATCTTTTGGCTATTGCTGAGCAAAGCTTGCACATCATTGAGGCTTTCTCTTCTTCCCACTCTGCCATCAAGTAGGCTTGAGGGGAGTGAGAAACTGGAAGGAGATACACCCAGGACAGCAGACCAAACTGACCAGTAGTGATATCCCATACCATATGATGCCAAGCTCAGCAATAAAAGCTCAGGGGAAAAAGAAGAAAGGGGGGAAGTTTGGGGTTATGGCATTTGTTTTCCCAAGAAACCACTACTTGTGATAAAGCCTTGCTTTTGAAGAAGTTGCTAAACACCTGTCTGCCAATGGAGACTAGTGAATACATTCCTTATGTCACTTTGTTTGTGCACACAGCTTTTGCTTCATCTACAAAACTGCCTTTATCTCAATCTGCCTGTTTTCTCACATTCCTTCTATTTTCTCCCCCTCCCATGGGAGAGGAGAGTGAGGATGCAGCTATGTGTGTGCTTGGTTGCTGGTTGGGGTCAACTTGAAACAACGGCCAAAGTAATTTACTATGATTTAAAAAAAAAAAGAAAGTTAAAGCTGAAAACCTCATCAGAACACCAGCATTACTGAATATGTATCAGGGCACACTACTTGCTACAACCAGTCTTTTAAAATCTTATACAATTCCCAGGACAGTATTATCATGTGATCGTAAGTTTGTTCAGACAAGTTTGCCAAGATTTTTTTTCAGACTAAAAGTTCCTAGAGTGTGTGACAATTTTTTTCCTGTTAAAAGCTTGTATTCTAGTGCTTTATGAATAATTCTCACAAGAAAAAAAATCCTCTCTGATTCCAAACAATTTGAAATAAAACGTAATTCCCCATTAAAAACAAAAAAAAAAACCAAAACAAAAACCCAACAACAACAACAACAAAAAGGAAATAAGTGAGACGTTTGTGCATATATCACTACTGCAGTTACCATGTTACAGCCATCTTACCAGCTATTTGATGGATGACTTGTGAGTGTATAACAGCCTGTCCTGTATAAGGCAAAACAGATTTCAGGATATATTCTAATGAACCATCATAAAGGCTAGTAGCTCATACACATCTGATACTTTTTTTTTTCAAGTATTGCCAACTGTTTTAATTCATCCCAAAGATGTAAGCGGATAATAAAAAATGACTGAAAACAGAGGTATCCGAATTTGAGTATCATGGGCTTTGGAATGGCATACCACAATAGTCTTACTGAACTGCTTTATGTAGCTAGAATTATCCCCATTTAGTGTACTGCTCTTGTGAGTCTTATCCACAGTGAGGTTGAAATAGCACTTTTGTTCTCAGCATCTATTTCTCATGTAATTTTCAATGTATTTTGGGTGCTGAAAACTCTCATACTTGGCCAATTTTTTCCCCTAGTTTTAGTTCTATTCCTCCAGCCATCTAGGAATTATCTGAGCATAAAAAAATTATATTTAAGTGCTTTGGCTTTTTTCTCTTAAAAAGCAATTTGGTACCTCTTTCCTCAGCTATTTAAGCATGCATCAAACTGTGATATTAGCAGTTGTACTATATTTTTCTACTGGTATTAGCCATTTCCAAGCTTTCATATTTGCATTAACCCTAATACATTTTTATTAGCTTACTGCAATGGGAAATTCCAATCGTGCCTCAAGAACTGAACAAGAATCTGTCAGAACCTCACATTGCCAGAATTTCCTGAGGTTCACGCAATGCCACGGATGCCTGCTGATAACTAGTTACACTGTAACTATACGAGTTACAGGGACAGCTCTTGGCAATTTTTGGTACCCATGGCCATCCTGAGATAAGATTTCCCAATGACTGGAATTTAAGTTCCTACACAACAATAGGGATTTCAGTTTTAGCGATAAGTGAAAGTACGTTTCAATTGTCACTTTGCAGGGATAGATGTAGAAGTATCATGGGACATATTCTACTTTCAGTTATACAAATGTAAATTTAGAATAATTTTTCTAGTATGCTTTTACACCTAAGCTGAAATGAGAATGAGAGTTCATAGTTCCATTGGTAATATTCCTACAAAAAGCACTTCCAAGTGGTTAGTGGGAAATGCTGTGGGCATTATTTTTCCCATGAGATTTTGTTTAATAGTCATATATTGGAAAGAAGAAAAAACCACTGAACCTATAGAATGCTGTAATCAGAGTAGTAATGCTGATATTTATATCAGAAAGATTAAAAAAAGAAATCCCCCAAACCCCTCTAAACTAGAAACTTTTTTAACCTTTCAGAGAGTAACAAAACCAAAGTAAATCTAGTTAAAAATAAAATCTATCAAAAAATACTATGGGCATTACTTTGATTTGCTTCGCTTTGCCTTTTTGCTCTTGTTTTCACCTTTTTCTTTAACCTGAGATCTGAAATTAAAAACAATGAGCCTATGTGCTGGTTTTGGCTTTAGGTCTCAGATATGCCTAAATTTCGCAAAGGGTGTGACATAGACCAGAAGGGACAAGCATCACCTGAGTTAAGCAACCAATGAGGTATTTCATATCATCTGACATCATCAAGAAGTGTCAAGAGATATAAAAAGAGAGAGTGGAGGAGTTTCTATCTCTTTTGGATTTTGCCTCAGACCTGTAAAGTCGCACTGCCTGCCTCTGCCAAGATTAGGCCTTGCCACCATCCCCGCTGTTGTTATCTAGGGAGGTAAACATTTTATTGTTAATTTATCCTTTCATGTTGGGAGGGTTCTCTGGAAGAGGTTTTGGGAGGTTTTATGGGGTTTAGTAGGTTGGAATCTGTATTATTTGGTTAGGTGACTCAGTAGCTATTGTTGTTAGCTTGTGGGGTTTTTTTCTCACATTTGTATAAATATGTATTATATCATATTCTGGTTTTAATTGTCTTTCTTTTGTATAATATAAGAAGCTTGCTACTGGAGGATTTGGATTTTTTTTCTCTCCCTCCTTTTCCTCCTTTTGGGGGGGACACCCTTTCTCTCTGTGTTGGGCAGTTGGCATTTTGTCAGCTCAACCCAAGACAGCCTACAAGTAATAGTCTGCCAAAAACAACAAGCCTAATGTTTATGAGTCATTTCTCTAAGTGGATGCGAAAAATGCATTTGTGAATGCTGTCACTTAAAAGTCTACTTGATCTTTTAAGTATGTCTATATTCAGTCATCACACAAAACTTTGGTTTCCATATGGAAAAATGTTTATAGATTGACATTTTGGCACAAAGCTGTGATACAAAAGAAGTCCATTACTGGAATATACTAAAAGCTATCTGAGTGGACAGTAAAGTATTATCTATATAGCAACAAAGTGTGCAGAGCCATGGCACATGCTCAGTTTTTGATAAGTGAATATCCATAGCACTAAATTACCAGCATGGCATTCAGCACAGTTTTGGTTGATGCCAACAAGCACTTGGTCCCCAAGAGTGCTGAACCATAGTTCATCAACCATCACAGCCCAGAAGTCATTCCCAGAACCCAGCCATCCTATTCTGAAGGGTAGTAGAAGCATGGTAGCTGGTCTAACAAAGAACAGATACAATTCTATGAATTAAATTATACTAATTAAATATTTTTTAAATAAAAACATAAAAAGCTACTTGCCTAGTACCTGAAGATAAAAGCAGGAAATAGACATGGTTGTATTTTATCAATGTACCTGCATATTTATGTAAAAATGTCACTGGTATTTTTCCTTAAAATATTGTACTAATGTCACAGTTCATATACACAGAGAGAAAAAAGTCAGAGCCCCAGTATACAAGTCAACTCTTAAAAAGAAATTGAAACAAATTACAGATATAACTGGATATTTTAAAAGAAAGCAAAGCCTCTAACTTTCCTATACCAAGATAGTACCAAAATAAAATTCTACACTGATATTGCACTGCAGGATACTACACAGAACACAGAATGAATATTGTCCTCAAGGAGGTCTCATCAGAGGATAAATGCTGAAGCTGCAAAGAGTAATAAACTAACTCCTCTGGCATCCTCTGGGAATGTGATAACTTGGAAGAGACTGTGCTGACATTTGTAACTCCTTATCACAGATACTGCATTAGCTGTTCTCTTCTACTGGACTTTGTCTGCTGGGATTACTGGAGAAAAATGGGCTACACCAGGGTATATCACAGTGAATTTTGATCACTTCTGAAAGCTGGTAGACAGACGCTTACATAAGGTGCTTGGTCCCCAGTCACTTTCACAGCAGGTGAATGAAGCCGTTATACAATTAAACAACTTGCCAGAGTCTTTCCTTAGGTAGGGCAATAGAATTTTTATGTTCAAAAATTTTAAATCATCATAGAAACATCAAAGAACATCACTTTTCAATAGCTGCTAGAAAAGGAATGAGTTTTTTCAATGCATTGCACTGAGACTGTGCTGCCAGCAACCAATGGAAGACAGTGACGATCAACCAGTGCATAAAATTCATGACAGAAATTGTAGCTTTGTACGCTGGTAGACTATGATTCTTAAAAGAAACAGAAAACACAAATAAAAAAACCCCTTCGAGTACCAGGTCTGGTGATCAACTAACAACAAACTTCTTGAGGGGACTGTCTTTCCACATAAATTTACACACACATATATTTAAAAATTTCTTTATAAAATATGACACAACACTATTCATTTTATGCTCTGAATATTGAGTCCTATAAAATATTATTGTATCAATGAGGTTACTACAATTGTAAAAACGCTCATACTACAAATCCCTTCTACTTCCCACTCTATTCTGAAGTACTTCTTATGCCTTTTCTTAGTGGAGATAAATTTTTAGCTTCATAGTTTTCATATCATTTGAGTATTCTTCTTTAAAATAATACCTTTTTGCACAAATGCCATATTTGATTAACATATTAAGCTTTAAATAGTAAAAAAGAGTATGTTTAGGAAAATATAAAAATAACACACTTTGAATGTGTATGGACATAATATTTTTTCTTCAAAATTATCTACTGCTTAAATTGAAAGGCTATACTACAATAAATGCAAATTAGCTTATATGCATGTGTAGTTGCTAAGTCTCAAAAGTTCCTTCATCTGTCAGCTAATGGCAAAAATCCAGAGGAGCAGTTTTTTTAAAAAAATATTTTATTCCTGCTCTCTTTTAATTAATTATTATAATCAATTATTAACATAATTAAATATACTTACATATAATTATATTTTATATAATTAATAATTGAATAGCCATGAAGAATATCAATTCAACATCAAAGATTAATAATGAATTCTTTGAAGTAAACAAAATTAATTGAATTACATCAGAGGTGCCAGACAAAAAGCATCTTTTGATTAGTATTGGACAAAACATTAAACAGTGAAAAAAGGCTGCTAGGTATTGAAAATAACAACTGTATTGATTTAACAGTAGTCCAAGATAAACAGCATATAAAAGTATCAACCTCAAGTCCTGTAAAGACAATGTTCATCAGAGTACGTAAAATGGGCCTTTTATTAATTTTCTCTATGTTTCACATGTGAACTGTTTCCTTGTTTTTAAAACTGGGAGATAGAAATACTAAACCACTGATACACAAGGGGTTCATTTCAAAATACGTACAGTTCAAGATCAGAGAAGGGAATGGAAAACACCTTTTCTAAACCATTTTGAAAGCCATCATCTTCTCTTCACAGGTTATCGCCCCCAGTCTGAATGACAGGAAGAGTTCTATATTAGCTCCCCAAATGGTCTTTTGCTAGAACAGAAGTCAAACCTGTATTAAAGCAATAGCTTGGTGACAGGCACAGCTAAATCTTCCATATCGTCTCCAAATCCACTAAACCAAGGACTAATAACATAAGAGTGATGGTATTTCTACGTATGTGCTCAGTCTGGCTCTTTGCGTGTTTTATGGCTCTATGGATGACAAATCTACGAGAACAGGGACCAAGATGTGACCCTACAAATTTTTTACAGTGATTGACATAACATCTTATAATGTTACAGAAATCAGTCACAGGAATGAGTTGCACAGTTTATAAAGTTCTTTTTATCAGTCTGAGATTTACAGACCCCTAGAAATTCACAGACTATGTCCAAAACGTTTGTGAAAGCTTACCAGTAAGAGGTTTATTTATGTAAGATAACCATGTCTATGTGAAAAATATCTAGAGGCACATATATTTGAAGAAATAAAGGTCAATAAAGTTAAAATTGATTATTCAAAGTGCAGGCAAACATATATGTCTGGGCATGAAGAGTCTATAGGTCATGTATAAGCAATTAAATTATAATAACCAAATCCTGGTTTCCTAGACAAGTTGTGTGAAATTAGACGATTACAGAATGTTCTGTAAGAACTCGTGGTACTGAGTTACTGCTTCATATCAGAAGCACTGCAAAGTCTGTAAGGACATCTCTGCCACAGCATCTTATTCTTCACGAAGACATATTCAGTGACATCCCATGTAGCTCCCATCTGCTGCTAGGCAGACACTTAGTCAAATGGATCCCTCTGAACCACTTCAGCTAAAATTCCTGTTGCACCTCTGCCTCCCTGTTCAGACAGACGCTATGCTCCTGAGTGCAAATATTTTGAAGTTTGTGAATTTTTTTCTTCATAGGGGAAAAAAAAAGCATATTTTTCATTTTCTCAGTTAAATCTCCTTTATCTGCCCTTTTTCTATCTCAAAAACATCAGCTGCCACTCAGCAAAGAGAGAACAGGACATAAACCTGAACGTACAGACACAGATTTTGGAAATGTATTAATCTGATACTCAGAACACTATAGTGTTTCTGGTTTTTAAATTAAAACTTTGTGTATTAGAGCAACTGCATTTCTACTTTTACTCTTTACTGTTTTTCTACAAGTATATATTATGCATTTTAAGGGTAAAGAAAGATCAGTGATGGACAGTTTTTATAATGCCACCATACAAAGAACACTATGGAAATTATAACAAAACATTATACTGTGTTCTGACAAAGCCAGGATAGTATGGATTTTTTTTGAACAGACAGTTCTGACACATTACTTTGCAAATAAACAGAGTTAATCTTACAAATAAGAATTTGTTTTCTCTGAACTTTTTTAAATTGGGTTTCAAAATTTTTTGTTGTTATTATCAAGCTTTTAGATATGAGCATTGCTAATACTTCTCTCATTCTTGTTACCCTTTTTCTTCCTGAAGAGGTACAGCTTAAAGGAAAATTTAGCATACTTCTTTCATAAGCTCTAGCATGGACATTACAATGAAAAGGAAACTGCATTATTAAAATCTGATGTTAGTATAATCAAAACAAAACAAAATCCCTGTCTTTGGCACATTGATAAACCACTTCTATGTCTGTATCATGACATAAAATTAATCTACCCATTATTTTCACTTGACTAAACCAGTTCAAGTTGTATTTGTTAGATAAATGTCAAACAGAGGACAAAGCATAGAATAGTTTAAGATGTTGTAGCTGCTGCATGCTATCTTAGTTATTAAGAAGGCTATAAATACTTTCTAGTATATCAGTTTGCATATTTCTCATTCTCTAGGCTTGGCTATGGAAACAGCAAAACCCATCAATGTTATTTACAACATGTAATAAACACTACAACTCTTTTTTATTATATATATTTTTAATTAACTCCAATGTTTACCAACTATAAAAATTGCCTAAGGCAAGAGGACATAGCAAAGCATCAAAATTCTCTGCATATATGAGGTGAAAGCAAAGCATGTGTAAATCCTGATGATGATGACCACACGGGCTCTTGTATCACCATCACATCACTGCTTGCATTTCCATCATTGATACTTTTTACTTAAAATAACTACAATAAAGAGCTAATTACCATTTTTAGAAATAATTATATAACCTAGTATCTGGAGAGAATGACTATAAAGCACCCGAATTTTACTTGCTTTTCTAACTCTCTCAATCATTTCCCAGTTTTCCAGAAAGCACACAGAGCTAACAGGTGAGAGGGCAGAAGGATGCACGGCTGCACATGTTTAGCTGCCCTAGTCCCTGTGTTCCTATTACCTGCTGCCACTACCAAATACACTACCAAGTATGTGCTCCAAACACACAGAAATACCCTAAAATATTTTATTATATAATGGTGCAGATGAAATATAACACAAACATAATTTAAATCAAAATTTATACCTGCTTCTGAAAAACCACAGAACAGATGGAATTTCATCCGAACTGAATGACCCGGAAGCCACCTAAGCTACTCTTCTGCTATGATCAATGGAGAGAGAGGTCCAGGAGGCAGCACATAAAGTAGATGGAATAGCTTGACTCCTGAAGGTATCTATCTGCCTTCATTTTAATTGTTCCTAGATAAGTAACTTGTGTTAGATGAGAAGCAAGCTGAGGTGAGATAAATTGGCCTAAGGGCCAAAGTATACCTTTAAGTAACAAACTTTAAAAAACATCCTATGATTCTGTCCCAATTAATTAAAACTTTATGGAGAAGACAGATTTATAGTAATACAGGGAAATTTTAAAAACCTTACTGCTGTATGGTCAATATGCATGAATTCAAGCTTATTTTAATAGTCCCAAATAAGATCAGTATGTTCTAATATTAGGACAAAACATTTGCTAGGTTTTAATAATGAAATACAAATTGAGCATGTAAAGAATGTGGACTATTTTCCTACTATCAACATAAATCATACCAGTGATGTGGTAAACAGGAGGAAAACATGTAAGAAATTTTACAAACAGACCCTGTGTTCAGAAGCAAACAAATTTAAACTCCAATAAGATGCTGAAATCCATTACACTTCATATACTAGTATATTGTAAGCCATCTCTATAAACATATGTATTAGAGTGATTTCAAACTCCTACAAAAAGCACCCTAACATTTCTAAAAGCTGAATACAGTAACCTTACAATTTGTGCTTGTTTGCACTTCCCTTGGGGTGTATAACAGCACAATAAGATCAGGGAACTTGAGTCTCACAACCCTTGGGACTCTGACTTGCAGACTAGAATCCAGAGTGTGAATAAAATTCTGCAAAATTCAGCAAGAACACTGGTTCCCTTACTGACCTCTGTCCAAGCTTTTTACATGATTGTGAATTAAAAAAAAAAGTTATTATCCACTTCCTATGGACAGGAATTGAAAAGAGTAATACTGAGGGCATATCTAAAGTAAGACAGATCTGAACCTATGTTAATGGTCTCTTATGAGAACCTGCTGTTAACAAGGTCCTGTGTTTCTCACACCGTGTAGTTCTCACACAGATTCTTCCTCACATGAATTCTTCCTCTGCTCCCCTTAAATTCAAATGAGAATATTTTATTAAAAATATTTTTGAAAACTTAAAAACTACCAAAAAAAACCCACCAAAAAACCAAACAAACAAACAAACAAAACCCCACCGCACTTTGAGGTGATTTCCTTATTTTAGTTATGTCAATGGATATATTTGCTGGTCATCATGAAATCTACATCTGTTGTTTAGACCTACTTCAAGACTTTGAACAAATTTAAGCCCAAGAGATACAAAGATTGTAAATATTGTACCATACAGTACTACATCATGCTGTAACATAATGAACTAAATTGTATTACTGGATACCATGCACTGTGGATAGTAGTTTCCAATGATTTTTATTACCTCTGCTCCATAGTTTGGATGTTAAATATTTATTCCGCTTAAACTCTAAGAGTGGATCATCCATGTGTTTCTATTTCTTTTTACCTCTCTTCTTTCTGTGCCTGTAAAATGCCACACATAATTTAATAATGAACTGCCAAGAAGATGGGTAAATGTTTACCCAGAACTTTCTAGTCGAAATATCTTTCTTTTAAATTCTCTTAGCCCCTTTTAAGACAGTGTGATAAACCCTTAAATTCTCTTAACCCACTGTAAGGCTGTGCTATAAACCATGAATCTATTCATAGCTTGGATCATTAATGAGTAAGTATATTCCTTTCTTTAAAAAGAGCTGGCAAAAGCGTAACATTGCCTCATTTTCCCCCTTCACTGTCAATTACACACAAAGTCACAGAATAAGCTTCTCACAAATCAGGCGTCCTAGCTCTTGAATTATGGAAAAGTAGAGAACATGGGCACTATTTCATTTGTGCTCGAAATACTTAAGCCTCTTTTGAAAAAAAAAGGTTTCATGAAAAACAGAGGATTAGTCATAAAACTGACATCTCCTCTGTTTTGGTCTATACAGCATAGGTCAGCCAGAGGAGTTTACCAGACTGACTCTGAATTTAACTTGGGTGTCAAATTTTTGAAGGTTTGTTTTTCTGGAGTTACTTTTTGGTTTTGTTTGAGTTTGGTTTTGGGTTTTTTTATGCTGTTGTTGATTTTGTTCCTTTGGTTTTGTCATTGTTATAACAGAGAGAAAACCCCTCTTTGGGAAAACAGTGTCCAAGACATGTGCTGCTACAGAGAAAATCTGTAAATTAAGATCTTTCATGTCTTCATTGTCTTACCTTTCACCATATACACTAAGATTTTCAAATATTTAAGGTTTTAGGGAAGAAGTTAATTAAAAATAAAAACAAAGACAAAACCAAAAACACCAACAAGAAACTAATAGTAACACACAGATCTCCAACACTTTCTGCAATCCAGCAGAAATAACAAAATTTAAATAATATTCACACTCCACAATTTCTTAACATTTGACATCTTATTGCACAGCACTATCTAAATACTATAGTATTAGAAAAAAAATGGTTTGATGAGAAGAACTGAGAGTGAAATGAAAATCTAGAAAACTTCACACTTCCACTGGAAAGGTAAGACTAAAAATGCAGAGCACAAAAACTGGGATTACAAGACTGATAGTATAGTAGCCCATGGTATAGTACATGTGAGTAAAATTCCCTTATATGTCAGTACATGTATTCTAATGCCTGCTCAAGAAAAATTCTCCTTCCAAAACACCAAACAACTTCACAGGTTGATTTCATTTGGCTCTCAAAACAGCTCTTCATAAAGTCAACTTATAAGTGATTATTTTAAGGTTCAGTAGGGGGGTTTATTTTTTCAGAATTTTCATGCTTAAACAAAAGAAAAAATGGGGAGAAAATACTCTGGGAGCAATTGTTTCCATCCCAAGTTCTCTTTGTTTTATTTCTTCATGTCTCTGTAATAGTTATGTACTCTATGCTTCATGTAAGAGTCAAAATCATTCCAAATATAAGCATAGAAAAAATAAGTAGGTGCTTATAAAACCATAGAAAGATGGTTTCCTATCTATATGACCCAGTGTCTTCAAAGTGCACTGCTTTTGACGAAGATGAAGAGGAAGGTAGAGAGCATCAGTTTTACTCAACAAAGTTATCCCCAAATATTTTTTTAATTATTTAATGAAAGACTTCACCAGAATCTAGAGTGTTGAATGATTAAAAAATAGCTCTTCTTTCTGAATTACAAAGAAAATTCTAGGACCTAAAGAAAGAAAGGAAAATGAAAAAGACAGAATTCTAATCCTTCCCCTCTTCTATGACAAAAATCCTGCTTAAATGCTAGGTCTCTCCTTTGGGAGACGAGCCAAACACCTACAGTTTTACAATATAGGAAAAAAAAATCTGGATTTCCTTCTCTCAGGAGATCTTTTCTTTTCCTCCTCCAGATTACAGGCTTACAATGCCTTAAACAGGGGATACGTTCAGTGACAGCATATGCCTCTTGGACCTGCAATTCTTTCTTATTAATCTTGTGAGGAACTATAAACTGTTGATTGTAACCTATAACACCTACCTCATAAATAATCAGACTATCCTCTCTCTACGTTTTATAAAAGCTTGAGGTGAATCTCTATTATGTCAAAAATACAAAACACAGCAAAATGTTTTCTTCAGAGATTCAAGGACTGAGCCATGCCCTTGGTCCAGATTAGCATGGCTTTCATGATGTTCTGAAGATGTGAAAAAAATTACCAGCTAAGTGAGGATTTCAGAAAGGTTGAAGACGAATTCCATAAAATTACAAAGATTTAAAAAAAAATGAAAAGTACTAACATTTCTAGGCACGTTCTTACTCAATTGCTTCCCTTATTCAGGACTTTCTACTGTATAACATAGGATTTATTTTCACTGTTATCATTGAGAGATTTGAGCATAAATACTACAGATTCAGCATTCTGATTCTTTGTATTCTGCTGTCTTACAGAACACACCTTCAGAATGACACCTAATTATTACTGAAACCCCTGTTTCTACCCATATACCAAAATGTAGTTTCTGATTTGAAAGGCTCCTATCACTCTGTGAATGTTGAAAACTCCAAATGGAAGACATGATCTACCACATTTTGATTTAGAAGTAGCTGGGGAGTATACTTTTAGGCATATTCATGATTTAGACTTCAAGTGCTAAGGTGCATTTTAAAAATGTTCTACAATGTTCATGACAGCCTGAAGAGTCTTTGTGACTTCTATTTTCTCACCTTTTGTAAAGAACCCTTCTGTATGTGAATACATGTTATATAATTAATAGCATTCTGCACATAAACTCCTGGATTCCCTCAATGTACATGTTAGGGAATTCACCAATGCTGATAAGAGCTATAAATTTCATTATGCGTGAATAAACCTTCTCAAACATACTCATATTACTTTTAAATTATTACTAAAGATCATTAGCAGTAATAAAAAGAATGTTCGATATTTTTACTTTCAGTAAAGGCAAGATGCCTTTTATGACTTCAGGTTTAGGGGCATTTTCTGACCATCTCTTACAGTGAATTTATCAAGCTCACAGTGAAAAATGCATGTTGGCATAATCCTCCACTGTCACTGTGTATTGCTGCCCTAACAACATCCACTCTTGTAAAACAGAACTGCAATCAAAAAGTTCAAAATTAATAGCTGCGAAATCTCAAGCACTCATAAGCATGTGTTTTTATCACTTCCATGCTCTGCAGATCAGGTACTCTTGTTATTTATTATTTGTGACAGTGAACAATTCCCACTTGCTTTAGAGAAAAAGTGAAGAGCTGTTTGAATAACTAGTAAAGTGAAAAAACAGGTTTGGAACTGTTGGAATCGTTTCACAAGAACAATGTAAACAGCCCAGAAGACAGTTTTCTTACAGAACACTATAATGTGCTGACTACAGTATGTGCTATTCTACCCTCTATGTATCCTGTGCTTAAAAGCAGCTTTTACAGGATGTTCTGCATTTGTGAAGTGTCTGAAATGATGGAGTCTTGGTACAGAACTGGAGCTCCTGTGTACTCTGGCAGTCACCCTTATAATTTCTGAATTGGAAAAATGCAAATATTTATAAAGGCTTAATGAAGCAAACTGCATATATGCTATATATGGTTAGCACATGGCCTGCAATTGATCCAGAGAGGACTCTGGAACCAGCATCCCTAACAGCTCACCCCGCCACCACCAAGAGAGAGTGAAGCACTACTTCCTGCTGCAGTTTGGCAGACATGTTCCTCATCCCTCTGAGATAAGCAGAAGAACATGTAGTATTACATGAAAATATTTATGTATCAACAGTACTTTATCTTCTAAAGAAGTGACTGTTTTATGAGAAGAAGCTAAAGAAAAAAAGCATGGCTATAATAGTTTTCTTGAAATTATTCTTTTCTTCATTTCTTTTCAGAAACGAAATATGGAGATAATATCTCCAAACAGTATATATTTCCAATTAAAAAGGAAAGATTAAATATAGTAACTGTAACAGCATTACAAAATGTCTCCATCTGATGTAATATTAACATATGGGAAAATCTATCATAGATCAGGACAACGAGTAAGATTTGCCTGTGGGCAGTACTATCATCAGCACACAATTAGTTGCAGATTGGAGACACTAGCCTTAGATCTGTTCTCAGGCCAGTATTCTGCTTCCTGGCTGATTGAAAACCAACGGCTCTCAATGAAATGCTATTTAATTAGCTACAGAAAATTTGATTAAATGTAAAGGTAGTAATAACAAAATTAGTAATGCCCAACATAACATGAAATGGTGTAGGTCATATTGAGAGTTTTCGGTGAAGAATATGAAATGAAATGAAAAGATTCACATGTTTCATGAGAATCTTTTATGGCAAAGTAATTTTCTCTAGTTTAAAAACAAAACAAAACAAAACAAAACCCACAACCCAACCCACCCACATTTTGAATGCTAAAAGGAAATCTTTTCTACTGTCAATTACTATAAACCCATCAAAAAGTATGAATACTTAGTCCTTAATGCTAAGTCTTACAAATTCTTGGACTTATTTTTTTCCTTTGATAACAGATGGATTTTCTTTTATCTTTAATAATTTGCATTAATAGTAGATCATGAAGTCTTATAAATACATAAAGCCTTTTAGAAACTTTCGGTAAAGTGATGGTTTATCCAGTTGTTTCATATTTCTGCAACATTAATTCTCCAGAAAGTTTATTGTATAATTTAAAAAGTTTAGTCAATTTATATATTTAATTAAGAACTAGTATTGAAAAAATGCATAAAGTTAGCATTCAAGGTTCCTAGAAAGGTGCACTAATGTTCAGCATTAGAAAGTTCAAGATGAACTTTCAGTTCATTCAGTGGTGCCTGCAGGGTGAATTGAATAAAATATCCCTCCCCACCTCTTTGAATGTGAGACCATAAGTGATAAAACATTTTGGAGTATAATGAAACCAAAATCTCCTTAATTTATTCTGCATAGAGGAATTTCACACTTGCTTATCTTTTCATCTTTACTAAAGTACAAACAAAGAGATCCAGAATACTAACAATATTTCCTATATAATTACTTAAAGAACCGGCGTTGCACAAAAAAAGGACAAATTACAGAAGTGTCCAATGTTATCCAACATGTGATGGTAAATGGCAGAGCCCTTTTGCAAATAATTATGCAGGTTTCCTTCACTTCTAAACTAAAGATATCTTGTGTTTGCTTTTGGTTTGTTTGTTGTTTGCATTTTTTTAATTCATCAAAAAAAGCACAGAAAAACACAACAAGCAGCAACTATTTTAGTAACATACAATCCCACCTATGGACCTGAACAATTTAAACAGAATGAATTATTGTGCTGCACCAGGCTGTAGTGGTTTCATGTCTGCTCAAGGTAGCTTCCAGTGTCAGGTTTGAACCTACTGAGTGAATTCACCCGTTACATAAACCCACATGCTGGTGAAACACCTACTGCACCTCAGCAGTAATTCTCCATCAACCTATACAGTACTACTCACATCTGCACTGTAGTGAGATATTTCAGATGTTTTGCTATTCTGTTTTATAACTATATAACAATAAATTGAGTAAAATGTATGACCCAGACTATGTGTAGCAATTCCTAAGGAAAATACTTCTATTGAAAGCCTCTATGAAAAAGGTACTGCTCTGTTTCATCCCCATTGCTGTGATTTTTACTCACATGAATTAACACCTGCTCTGGAAATAGCTGAATTATATTCATATTCAGAAAAATGACATTAATATGAAATGGTCAATTTGGGCCTTTAAGTTGCAGGAGGCAAAGCCCTTCATTATACTGTCAGAGGAGCCTTCTGAGTGAACTATGTCTCTGTGACTGATCTTACCCAAGACCTGGGCTGAGGTTCAGAGGCTGATCATGTAGTGCGCTGTTAAGCAGAGATTTCTAGTTCCCAGTGCAATTATTCCTTCCGTAAAAGAACTCACAACACTACTTGAAAACTAAACAAGTATTCCTCTCTTAAGGAAATCAATTACTATCCTTCTGTAAACTTGTACTGCAATTGGAATATAATTACATGCTCATTGGAAATAGCATTTTTCTAATTCAAAAGATTGATGGATATCCTCTCTAACTATCACGTATGGCACACGTTATGCCATTATAAACAATTTAGAATACATGGATGGAGATAAGGAAACTGATTCACTATTTCATTACTCATAAATTTCATAACAATGTAGCTTCCCTTACAGCAGGTGTGATATAAGTTTGGAACCAAGTGAACTAAATAATGCTTTGGTTTGCTGTTGGTCTAGTAACAATATCTCTATTCTTTCACCTTTTGAAAGACTGTAAACTGTTAAATGCAGCATTTAAAATAAGACTTGCAATAAACGGAACAGGTTTTCCTAAGCAAATGGCCAGATTTCATCTGAGAGACTGTTTCGCATTATAACTTTGACAGGAATTTCCAGGCCAAGTCTTTCTCATAAATATGCCTACAAGGGTTAATACACAGCTCGACTAATAAACACCATGACATATCATATAATAGAACAAAGTTAACTTGCTGTACCACTAGTTTGAGTAAGAATGTGTTCAATACTAAAATCTTATTTTTTCATGAAATGTCACGAAAGGCATCATTCCCAGACTTTGTTACAAAGATATTTTTACATTTGAATGTAATGCATGATGAAAACCTACTCTCTAATTTTGCACATTAGACATATATATATATGCTGATAACCTAAATGGTAGGGATTTGATGTATAACATCCAAATTGATAAAATGGTCTTCTCTATCTAGACTTTGTTTTAATATGAAGCAGTTTCTAAATATTATAACACCTGATACAATATACAGCAATTAATATTAGATAAATTTGATTGATTTTTTGGAACTACCTGTAGTTTCACCTAAAATGAGACAAACATCAGCCTGAGAGGTCTGAAGATGAACGGAAATTCAGCTAAGCTAATTGCTGTCAGCATTGCTGCTGTGAGAACAGCAACAGTTTGTGTCAATTAGAAAAAAGCCTTGTTAACCTAAAATCAGTATATATGTGAACATGTATCTGCACATGCACATTTCAATTAATAGGCACATGTATGGCACACACACATTTGGAAACTGCTTAATTTTCAACCCCACCAAAATGCATTACATCCACAGAGTGCTTAATTTATTTTTAATTATTGTTCCTTTAAGTAAACCAAAGGATTAGTGATTGCTTTTTTGTTTGGCCTTGAGCTGCAGCTACAGAAAAGTGTATCTCTGTGCACCTCTTGCAGATAACTCAGAAACTTTCAGGTATTTGAACTGACATTAGGATGTGTATGTTCAGACAGCTGAATCACAACCAGAATTCCATGACAGTCTCCATAATTTTCTTTAGTCCATTTTCCAGCATAACACTGAACTCAGAAACACAATTCCACACCAAGTTGTATTTCCGCAAAAAGCACTGTCCTGCAAAAGGATATTTTCCCCAAGGATAAGTCTCTGAGACTCTGTTAAAAGTACTTCTGTCTCTCAAGATGTATCCAAAGGAGCAGGGCCTACTTCTCATATTTTACATTGCTCCAGGGCTGAAAAGTCCTTGACATTTATGCATGGCTAAACAAAATAAATTACAGCAGCCCCTCCCGTTTCTCTCTAAGAAGTGCTGCCACAGAGAAAATACTTGGAACATAACACAGAATACACTTCCCGGCCACAACCCCAATCAAGAACCTAATTTTCATGGAGTTTATGGCAGATTCTCCATAATCATCATGTGACCATGTAATGCAGAAATTTTTATCCTGTTAGTGACAAATATTTTCTTTCTTACAAGGTGATAACATAAAGGAAATGGTTCAGACATGACTGCAAGATAAAACTGTCTCTGAATTTTTGGTAGGCGGAATCTATTTCTGTATTCTAGTCCTCAAACATATTCTATGAGTGATTTGCAGCACATCAGATAGTACCTTCCATACCTAGTCTTAAAAAAATAACCTTACGTTATCTATAATTCTCTGTAGATAATAAAAGATCCTCTATCAAATATTTTGCTAAATACTAATTTCATTGTTTCCTAATACTGCAAGAATACTACTTGCAACCACACATCCCTTTCATTCAAGAATTACAAACTTAGACATTAGGTTGTTTGAGTGAGAACATTCGATGTATAACAAAATCTCATCTGGCAGAAAAATGGTTGCTTTAAAAAACATACCCACTCTTGGCAGTAGTCAATAAGGTAAATTAAGTTTTATAAGACAAAATTATTTTCTTCAGCTTCTAATAATGAGCCATTTGTGATCCACTCTGAGTGAAACTGAACAATAGTTTTGGGTTATGATGCAGCATTTTAAAAATTAATGATTACAAAATATCTGTGTTACCTAAATGAGAGGATTTTTTAACTGATATAAACAATAAAAAAAAAGAAATTACATAACTTTTACTTACATTTCAGTTTTAAATGGGGAATGGAACATTGTTTCTGTTCAAATTTCTAAACCCCAAAACTTACTCTAAAGTACGGAACATTGTTTCTGTTCAAATTTCTAAACCCCAAAACTTACTCTAAAGTTTTTTCATCTTCTTCTTCTATCAAAAATAATAATAAAGTGGTTCCTCCACACTACTCATATACACTATATATGCAGTTAATTCTCTGCTTTTAAAATACACTCAAAAGTTTTTCTTAATTGCAATTGTAGACATTGTCAGTGAAAATAGCCACAAAAGAGTGAGCAAATGATTCATGTTAAGAACAGTTCCACACAGTTGGACAACTTCAGTGACATAATTCAGGAACTTGACTAACTAGTACTTCGGTATAACCACATTTTGAGATTTTGGCCTGTGTTCATGGTCTGCTCTCAGTTAAATATTGATAGAGGAAATTGCACTAAAATAAGAAATGAAAAACATGTAAAACCTCCTATGTATTATTCTATTCTTGTAAATCACATTTTAGATGCCTCAACTAACCTCACTTAGCAGTAGTGTGATATTTTGTCATCCACAACAGAAAATAAAAGTGACCTTGTGAAGTCTCTGTTTCCTGAAGTATATGGAAGACAGTCAGTCATAGCTTGAAATATACCTGTATAATATCAGAATTTTCTTTTTACAAATTTAATTAAAAATACAAAAATGAAAATATATATTAAAATAACTAATTAAAAACTTTATTTTGATTCTTGATAGTAACTGTTAGTCTATTTTTGTAATTTCAGTTCTTGATTACAATGAACGCATCATCATCATGGCTAGGCTTCACGAACAAAGATTTGGCAGGGCTCTCCCCACGTGGGTGTGTCCTTCCAGCCTTCGCAGTGGATTTTTAGGTGAGGCACAGTGTGTGTGAAACTGGCCCCACCCTTTAACTCCTAAGGTTCATCTGCCATGGCCGAGTGAGCTTGGACGGTGACAGTGAAGTCCTCAGGACTAGAACATACAGCACCCAGTATTCCCAGGAGTTCTCCCATCTGAGTACTAACCAGGCCTGACCCTTTGATGGGATCAGGTATCAGGGTGCCATTTAACTGCCTGGTGAATGTATAGTATATGCTAGAAAGTCCAAAATCTGATAACAGACAGACAACAAATCTACTCTCCCAGGAAAGAAAAATCAAGGAAGAAAAATACAAAAATAGCATCCCCTCAGCTCATGGTGAGATGAAAACACCTAAAAAGGTAATAATTATTTTTAACTGGATAAATGTAGAACATAAATTACATGGAACACACTACATGTAGCCTAAAACTGGAAAAAAGGAAAATATTTTGCAGCTTTAACACTTTCTAAATATGTTGGAAGCAGACTTACAAAACCAGCCTGCTAAGTAGTGTACTCTACTTGCTTGTATGCCTGCATCAGTATTTCCTATACATATATAGTCAAAGAAAATTATGTTAATCCTGCTAAGATTAGTAATTAAATACTAAAATGCTCAGCAATTATAGTGAAGAGTTCACAGTGCTTGTCAAGGATTTAGCTGACTTATGTGCATAATGCTAACTACTGCTGAAGTTTGTTGATTTTCTGTTATATTTTAATGCAAAACTAAATTGAGAAAGAGGAAGAATCAGACTCAGAAATACACTGCCACAGTACAAAGATGACACAGAGATAGTCAAACTGCTAACCATACTTATAACCCAGGTTCATATTGGTAGGTATGTACAACACCAGAGAGCTGCCTGAGTTGATAAATCAGATTCTATCCTCTTAAAGATGTTTCTTGCTACCTTTTGCCTATAATAGTACTGCTCTTTACTTATTCAGAGCATGAATCCTCCTCTACTCAGATCCTGTCCCTTTTGGCTTTGTACATCTCCTGGGAGCTCAGAATGATTCAGTGGTAACTTAGTCATTTGTGCACTGTACAAGATGATTTTACTGGAGAGTTAAAAAATAAAAGCTGCACTTAATAGTGGAACACTTTGTGTTAAATAAAGATAATTAAAGCATCAAGGATACATCCATTTCATGTTTAATTAGCCCCTCTTTCATCATAATTTGTTACCGAAGGTCAAATGTGGGCCACTTTTAAAAACTAATTGCAAAATTCTCAATATAATGAAAAATGAGAACAGAAAATTCAAAATATTTCTGTACACTTTTCATTAAAGAGTATCAGAGTTAAATGTATGAAAGAAGTCACCAATGTAAATGTTTATCTGTAATAAATGTCTCACTTTTTTTTTGCCATTTCACATATGACATTATTATGATTATTATACTGTAGGATATTTGCTAAGCTGAAAGTTGTGAAAACCTTCATTCTTTAGAGTTGCTCCATGATTATAAAAGTAGCCTTTGAGACAAGCATCTCTGTGTATGTGTGTATCTGTACATAAACAAGAAAAAAGATGGTGCTTTCCTGCATGGTTAAACTGATTGCCCCCTTAATGGATGAATTTTGGGTCCTGTTAAGGCTGCTGGGGATATGTGCATGTTTATGAGGAAATTCACCCATTTAGTTTATAGATACAATTCACATACATGATAACCAACTAGTCAAAATGCTTCTATACCGCAACAGACTGATTAGTGTTTGAAATATTATAAAATAAAATAACTGATGACCATACAAATATTTTTTTTTTAGAAATTAAACTCTACATATTTCAGTTTCATGGAAATAAGACTTTACAGAAAATGCATCTAATTCTGATTAGTGTGTCAACACACTCTGCCATGATAAACATTTTTCTTTGCTAAACAGTACATTTTCAATGAGAAAAGGCATTCGGACTTTTCATAAAGAGTTACAGAATTGGTTAAGAAGCCAATATCCCAAGCAAATAAATAATGCTGTTCAGAAACTCTTGTACTGGTTCTGCTAATTCTACTGATAATGACAAGTGTCTCTTAAAAAAGACAAAAAAACCCCCAAAACAAAAAACAGATAGCACTGCAGTGTTTTAAGGAAAAAATAATCATTGTTTAGTAGAGCAAATAAGAAAGAAACCAAAATAATATGATGACCAAACATTGTGAACATATAAACAATGTTTAAAAGTCGTGTTCTTCAAATAGTGGTTTATAACATGTTGATTCATGATTAAAAGTTTCAGTGAAATAAACCTACTTAGAAGTCACTATTTTGCATTGTGAGACAAAATAGGGCGAGGAAGCATATATTACAAAGATATATCTGTAACTAAATGACAAAGTAAACAATTATTTAAAATTAAAATTCATTATGAGAATTATGATTAAGTATGTAACTCTCCAAGCTGCTAAGTGATTCCCCTTAGGCACTGAGCTTTCCTTATCTTTGGCTGTCTTTGCTGGAAGTTAGTACTAACCAGGCTCCTCACAAGCAATGCACAGCTTTAACTTCTGGCAAGTGATTAAGACCTGTGGAATACTAAGTGATTTAAAATTTGTTTGGCATTAAGCAGATATGTTAGTGCCTTACTAAAAAGGAGAGAATTGATAAGTGAGATGCTAAAAGAATATTTCAGAGTAATACTGTGTTAGATAAGACAAGAATAGGAATTAAAGTTGTGGAAGATCTCAAAAAAAAGTGAGTGAAATGTCAGAAGCCTACTAAGTACAGAATTTAGTTTTAAACTTTATATAAAATACGCATTGTCAAGAGAAGGAGAGTTACAAATTGTTTGCAGTTCTCACCACTGGAGTTCTCTTATACAATACTGTATCAAACAAGATATATTTGGGAAGTCATATAAGAATTCAATTCATTAACTTAAAAAGGAAGTATCAAATAATGAGAATGAAAACAACCTGCATTGGCTGGGGTACACCAGTCGGTCATGTAAGTAGAGACTTTATTTCCTGACTGCTCTACTGTAGGTATATGAAAGTATCAATTACCCGTTCTAATTACACTAGTGGAAAATTAGTATTGCACTCATCTCCAGTTAACTTAGAACAGGTATGTTCTGCTGTGTCCACTTATTTGTTCTAAAATTTTATACACCCTCTAATGTCTCCTTAGAACAAAGGGAACTGATAATGAGTAAATAAAGACAGTTTTAGAGATTTCAAGTAATCTTCCTACCAAAGTCATGTCAATATGACAGTGGTTCTGTACCACACGTACAGGGGAACCATGAAACAATCTGATATACGCATCAGAACCCTTTAATTGCATCTGCTTCACATTTCTCTCCAAACAATGTACTAAACAAGAGCTCCACAAGGTTTGGATGTTAAAAATCTTCATATGTTTTACCTGTTAAACTGAGAAATACTGAACTGTCAATGTTTGAGATGTGAAAAGTATACAAGTAAGTTTTAACGTCCCCACTACAATGCAAAAGCATGAACAAAACTCAGCAACAAGCTGGCAAGTACCCATAGGAAAGTGGTAATGAAGGGTTTGTATCTGATAGTCTCTCCCATAAAGTCTGTTATTCAGCAATACTTTTATCGTTTTCTTGGACAATTTCCAACTTATGTGCACACTTTACAAGTGAACAAATACTTTCTACATGTTTAAAAATAAACAGATAAGAGATTAGAATACTGGCTATAAACTACTTGGGTAAACTAACCTTCATAACATATTTAGCTCAAAAAAATTACATCGAGAAACTGATTTTGCAACAAACTACATAAGTAATGGAGCAACTCAGGATGTCCTTGTTTTGGTTTGATTGTTGCAAGTAAAAATATAATTAAGCCATTGTCTTCTACTAAGAAGTTTTCTAATATATTTTATATCAAAACGTATCTTTGCAAAATGTTAAGTAATTCAAACCTTTTTTTTATTTCTGTATAAAATCCGAAATAAGGGGTTTGGGGGTTTTTTGTTTGTTTTGGTTTGGTTTTGTTTTGTTGTTGGGGTTTTTTATCAAGCAAAACAGTAATTTGTAAGGCACATTCCTTTACCAATCCTACACTTAGAATGCAAGTAACTCTTTTACACTAAAAATAAATTACACTTTAACAGATTACAATCCATATGTTTAGGGGAATTGCAGCAGCAAGAAAGCAGTATCTGATTAGCATATATTCTATCGCTCCTTTTGTCCCAGTGTTCATGAAAATGTGTTTAATAATCTTTAGGAGATGGAAGCTAAGGAACTTTCTTAGTATTTTATATTTTATACAGACTATTCTTAAACTGAAATTGTGATGTACTCTCTAGGAGGGAGTTAATGAAATGTATCACCCAGAATCTACTGTCAAATGTTCTGCAAGTCTATATGACTTGTAAAACCACATACACAAAAGTTCTGGGAGACAATACATCAGCCACACTTTTTTGGTGACCTGAAAGACTAGGGAGGCTCATACAACCAATTTTATTTTACATATTTTAAGTATTTCTGAGCAGAATGCAAATACTGGCAACACAATGTAAAACTTCGGTTGTAGTAAACCAGTTGACATTTCAAAGTATTTTAAAAAAGTCATTGTGTACCATATTTGCACGTTAAGTTGAACGGGGAGCATTTTTGTCAAACTAGTCAGAATTACCCTGTTCCAGACTTGGCTGCGTATATAAATGTATCAGCATTCATTTGTTTCTGGATTCTTGTGTAACATGCATTGTAGCTGAGGAAACATTCAGAATATTATCTTATATGTAAAGATGTAATGGAAATCACCAGGTGTGAAGTATCTGATTTTACTATCACCCAAAAAGTATCACTCCAAAGAAAATCTTATAAAAAAACCCAGACATTTTCACTTAGGAGGTTGATGCTGCTCTCTGCTATCCCTATTTTATTTGAAGGACTTAAAAGCAGTTCCTACCATCACCAGTTTTAGGCTATGGGAACACCACTGAACCGATCCTACCAACACAGCCGAGACCAGAGCCAGTCTGTCGTGGCACCCCTGAAGTCACATTTCCCTCCAAGAAGCCTCACGGCAGTCACACCCTATAAACACAGCTATGCGGCAGCTGGGCTGGCAAATTAGGGCCTCTCAGCTTGAATGAAATCTCATGCGCTAGGCAAGAGGGGCATTAATTAGTTAATTAATTAATCGAATAAATAAATAAATAAATAAATAAATAAATAAATAAATAAATAAAGGCACTGAAAACATACGGGAGTGCGATTCTAAACTCACTAACGCTTATGTGTATTCAGAGCAACTACTGCAATCAGTGCAGTCTCTATGGTGTAAATTAGATCACAGACAGGCTGTGTAGATTATTTAAGCATTTTAGTCCTAATGAAAGAGCTGGTAATTACAGCCATTAATGCTTCAGGGCATCGGTTGCAAATCCACTCTCACTCACAGCTTCAGGAACTGTCTGGCAGGCAGTAACCCCCGAAACACCTTGCTGCCGAGGCGAAACTTTCTCCTCCTCAGCCGGAGCTGACCCGTCTCTAAGGCTTGGAAAGCACCGCTGTTGAGGAAGCGAACGGACCGGCTGCCGAAGGCGGGGCCAGGGGGCGGGCGAGGGATGACGGCTCCGCCCGGTGTGCGGAGTCCTGATTGCCCACCTCCCACAAACCGCCGGGCTTGGCCTTCGGGCAGGCGACTGATAAAGGCATCTCAGGTTGCCCTACAGCTCGCGGTCGGGGCTAATGCCCGAGTACCCGGCCCGTGCCCTGCCCCCGCGACCGGCTGCCGCTCTGCCTGCGACGGGGCAACGCGGTCACGTGGCCGCCCCCCTCGGTGCGGCTGCACGGCCAGGCTATTTGGCTGCCGGGTCTGAAAAGCGGAGGAAATGATAAAAATAATAATAAAACAGTAAAGATATCTGGCTGTCCTTCCTGCATGCTGTGTGTTGCGCACCTGACTGGCTGTGGGGCGGGGATACCGGACTGAACGGGTCATTGAACCTGACGGTGGTGTGTGCCTGTGCCGCTGTGGGAGACGAGAGGACGGCATCAGTCCCCACTCCCTCACCCGCTCTGTGCGTAAGTGTGCCCGCGTGTGTGTGTGTGTGCGCGCATGTGAGTGAGTGAAAGGGCCCCGCGGGGGTGTGCGGGGCGCAGTGCTCTTACCTGCTTGCTGTACTTGCTGCTGGCCTGGCAGCTGTACTCGGAGCAGTGGTCTGACCCGATGGAGATGTTGTCGCCAGCGCCCACGAAGGTGTTGGCCGGGGGCAGGTCCTGTACAGCCTGGTGCTTTTTGCCGGCGGTAGGGGACTGCGGGTGCAGCTGGACTGTGGGCAGCGGCGAGCTCGACTTATAGTGCCTGGCCAGGTCGGGACTGCCTGGACCACCATTGACGGAGCGGTATCGGCCCATTCCAGGGCTGTCTGAGAGCTTCTCGTTGACGCTGTCGTAGCGCTGCCCATTGGGCTTGGAAGCCTCAACAGTGACGATGCTGCTGTACAGGGGCTGCTTGCCCTTCTTGCCTTTCTTGTCCTTCTTGGGCTTCTTGGCCTTGTCGTGCTGCTGCGGAGTAAAGAAATCCTCATGGTCCTTCTTGCCAGCCTCGTACCCATGCTTGCCCTTGGAGCGGCAGTAGCGGGCCATGACCACCACCAGGATGAGGAGGATGACAGTCATGATGCCAGCCACCACGCCGATGACTATGCTAAGCCGCTGCTTACTTAGCTCGTAGCTGGGGTCACCAGCAATGTCCTGGGCCAGGGGCGTGTGAAGGCTGCGGGCCACCTGGCTCTCCACCACAGTAGCATTGGACAGACTCTCATTGACAAAGACGTGGAGCAGGGCAGTGGTGGACTGGGGTGGCTGCCCACTGTCATTCACCTGCACAACCAGGCGGTGCAGGCCATAGTGCTTGGGGGCCAGCTTGCCCACCAGTGACACCACGCCACTGGCTGGGTCGATGTCAAAGAGTTTGAAGGGGTTGCCTCCAACAATGCTGTAGTTGAGGTCAGCATTGAGACCAGTGTCAGCATCGGTGGCAACCACTGTGGCCACCACGGTGCGCATGTTGCTGGAGGGTGGCAGCACAGTGTAGGAGCTGTTGCTGGGGAAGGTGACTGCGGGTGCATTGTCATTCTCATCCATCACAAAGAGAGACACAGTGGCCGTGGCAGACCGTGGCGGCTCACCCCCATCCACTGCCTTCACCTTAAAGGTGTAGCTGGTCTGCTGTTCACGGTCAAAAGAGACAGTGGAGAAAATGGTTCCGGTGTCATTCTCGATGGAGAAGATGCCAGCTGCCTGGTCATGGTCGCTGGGCTGGATGGAGAGGCTGAGCTCAGCATTGCGGCCCTTATCAAAGTCCATCACAGTCACCATGCCCACAGGGCTGTTGGGCTGCAGGTTTTCCTTCACATAGAAAGTGAACACATCCTGCATAAAGCGCGGCTCATTGTCATTACGGTCTGCTACCCGCACCACTACTGTGGTGGAGCCCTGTAGTGATGGCACCCCTTTGTCCCGGGCCATCACCTGGAACTCGTAGGTGTCGCGTTGCTCACGGTCCAGCACTGCCTGCACTGACACGTCCCCAGAGTCTGGGTCAATGCTGAAGATGCTGCCCAGTGCCTCTGAGGATAGGGGTGAGGCCTCCAGGGAGTAGGTGATCTCAGCATTCTTGCCACTGTCTGCATCCGTGGCGACCACTGTGGCCACTCTCTCACCAGGCAAGTTGTTTTCTGGGAAGGAGACCTCCAGCACGGCCTGGCTGAACACAGGAGGGTTGTCATTAGTGTCTGCAACCCGTACCAGCAAGGAGTTGTTGCTGGACAAGCTGGGACTGCCTGAGTCCACAGCCACAATCACCACATTGTAGTCACGGACAGCTTCATAATCCAGGGGGGCTGAGGTGTGGAGGAAATACTTGCGCTTGTTCTGTGGCTCCCCTTCCCCCTCACTAGCTGGTTTGAGCTGGAAGGGCACGTCACCTACCACAGTGCAGGTCACTACACCGTTTTCACCTTGGTCCCGGTCTGACACCTGCACCAGGGCAATGGGGGTGTCCACCAGCACATCCTCAGCCACACTTGCCACCCCGTCCCGGAGCGGGATGCGCCCTATTTTCCGGATGTCAATGGTGGGCACATTATCATTCTCATCCCGGATGTTCAGCACAACCGTGGCCTTGTCTGTCTTGGGGGGCTGGCCCCGGTCTCGGGCCATGACAGTGAAGCGAAGCTGATTCACCTCCTCCCGGTCAATGCGGTGCAAGACGCTGAGCCAGCCTGAGGTCTCATCTAGTCGCAGTAGACGCCTGACAGACTCAGTGGCTGCCCCAAAAACATACTCGATTTGCCCATTCACCCCTACGTCCAGGTCGGTGGCTCGCAGCTGCAGGATCGGGGTCCCGGGGCTGCTGTTCTCCGCCAGGTCTGCCTCATAGACGCTCTTCTCGAAGCGGGGGCTGTTGTCGTTCACGTCCGTGATCAGCACCCGCAGGATCGCTTGCGAGGATCGTGCCGGGTCTCCGCCATCCCGCACACGGAGGCTGAGCTCGTAGGAGTCCCGCTGCTCCCGGTCCAGCGCCCCCTTGACGATCAGCTGTGGCTGCTTCTCACCGTCCAGGGTGTCGGCCACCTGCAGCTCGAAGACGCTGCTGCGGGCCGCCGCCTCCGCCTCCTGCCGCCGCTTGCTGCCGCCGGGGTAGGGGGCGCTCTCAGGAGCCGCCGCGGCCGAGACCCCCCCGCCGCCTCGGCGGCCGCCGTCCCCACCGGGCTCCTGTAGCAGCTCGTAGCGTTCAATGCCGTTGCGGCCGAAGTCCCTGTCGGTGGCGGTGGGGAGCAGGTAGAGAGTCCCCACGGGCCGGTTCTCCTCCACAGTGAGCGTGAGGACGGGGGAAGGGAAGGTGGGGGTGTTGTCGTTAATGTCCAGAATGATGACCCGGCCCTCGAAGAGGTCCACCCAGCTCTGCGACGGGCCGATGACCGACACTTCGAAGTCCAGGAAGCACTCGTTCTCGTCGAAGATCATCTGGCACTGCGGCAGCTTTTCGCGGTCGATGCGCCGCTCTGTGGTGCTCAGCTCCCCGGTCATGTTATCGATCTTGAGATAGTCGGAGCCCGACTCCAGGCTGAATGTCACCTCTCCGGAGCCCGTCACGATCCCCAGGTCGGAAGCCACGTTGCCGATGCGGATGTCGGCAGGTCCCTCCTCGGCCAGCCGGTACTTCAGGAGCTGCTTAGCCGCTGCCAGGCTGACCCAGAACGGCGGAGGCAGGATGAACAAGAAGCAGCAGCAGCAATGTACAAAGCCAAGGAGGGTCGGCATCTTCCTCATCTTCCTTGCACTGAAACCCCCCGCCGTCGTCTCACTTCCACCTGCCCCCCAAATGAACTACCCTGACAAGCCAACAGAGCGGCTGACCGTCCCGGTGATCAATTATAAAATCCTTCTATTCCTGGAAACTTATTGTCTCATGGCTGGTGCAATTCGTGGTCAAACCCCTGCTCCTGGCTCCTTTGCTGCCCTCCCTGGCTTCCAGTTGTGATATACTTACAGTTCACGGGACAGTGTATTTTGCTTTTTAAAGATTCATCTCGGTAGATAGGGTGGGATTTTCCTCCTCCTCCCCCTTCTCCTCCTCCTCTCTGATTTTACTGTAATCACTTTGCAAGGTCTGCAATAAAAGCAGGAGCAGCACTATACGATTCGAAGCCCCCCAGGTCGTCGTCTTCGACACTAGAGTTAACTACAATTCACACGCTCTCTCTCTTTCCGCTTTCCCCCTCTCTCCCTCTCTCCCTCTCAGCCGTTTACGATCAAAGCATTAGATTTATTCTTCCCCCTCTCTGGACACACAGGGAAAAAATATGATTCGCTTTATTCAAAGGGCTTGAGTCCGGGAAAACTCCAAATCCTCTTAGCAACGGACAGTTCTTTAAAAAAAAAAAAGTACAGAAAATATAAAAATCCCAATAATGTCGGTAGCTGCACAGCTGATAAGAGACGAACCCCGAGTATTACAGACCAGTCCACAGAATATCCCCTTTGGTTGGCAGAAAAACACCCAAATCCATCTTCAGAGATCGCCTAAAATGTTCAGCTCTTTTTCCAGAGCGGATTTTTTTTTAACAACTCTGCGCAAGGTCATTAGTCACAAAGCAACGATACAGAAACTGCAGAAGCCGTTTGCCCAGAATTTGCAAGGCTGGAGATAAGAACATAGACACACAACAGTCCCAAGTTTGTTTTTGCATCCGCAGTTTGTGTGTGTGCCTTACCTGCATTTGCACTGCATGTGTTATAGCAATCTGGATCTGCAGCACTGAGAGCGATTCACAAATGAGATTGCAGTCTCTCTCTCTCTCTCTCTCTCTCTCTCTCCTCTTCCTTCCCGTCCCAATGCAGGTAACCAGATCTGAACTTGATCCTTTCAGTTCAAAGGTTAGCAACAAAACTATGTGTCCAAAGGCGATTATTCGACTCTCGTAAATATACCCGGAGCGGAACAAGATGTAACTGGATCCCCCACATGAATTAGCATAGATTCTGTATTACATCCATATAAGCGGAATGGCAAAGGGGAGGGGAAAAGAGCCGCGACGCGATTAAAAAAATACAGAGTTCTATTTGCAAATAAAATTGTGTCAGTTGTTTCCTGTGATCTGCACCGCCACAGTGGGTGAAATCTGCAATTGTGTATTCCCTCCTGTGTCTTTCAGAGAAGTGTGGATCAGGCGCTTCCACGGCAGAGCAGCTTGTGCTTCAAAATGTTGAATGGCAATTGAGAAGCTTCCCATTCGGAGGGAAAAAAAAAAAAAAGAAAAAAAAAAGAAGCGGTAAACCGGCAAGTTTGCCCAAAGTGGTGGGAGCTGCTGAAGCTTCTCTCGGTAGCTCTTCCCTGACGCTGCAGCAGCAGAGCCTCCTGCGCTACATACACACAGAAAGAGAGGGAGAGAGAGAAAGAGGGAGAGCAGAGAGAGAGAGAGCGAGAGTGAAAGAGGGAGGGAGAAAGGGAGGGAGGAGGAGGAGGGAGGACGAGTCAAGCGCTGCACTCCAGAAAGCTCAGTCTTACCCTCTGTCTCTGCTGCTGCTAGTGCTGCAAGTGGGATAGCTACTCATCTTAAAATACCAGTTCAGTCCTCAAAACCGATCCTTATTTCACGCCCGAGTGTTGCTTCGGTTGCCTTCTCCAACCTCTGTACTGATTTTCTCCTACCCTTTCCCTCCCCACCTCCGCTGTAGGCTGTGAATCGAGCAATGATTTTTAAAGCAAATGTTTATTTGCCTTTCTTTTCTTCCATTCTGCAGTTTGCGGAATCACGCTGGTAAGGCAAGTCGTTTCGCAGATTCCCACCTTCCCCTGTCGTGTCGGTGCTTTTGTGAAATAGCTGCAGTCACTGTAACTGCGTAAAACTCCAGGGAGCAAGGGAAGGCTGCCTTAGATCTCAGACTTTCGTCCTGTTTCTCAGTGCTGTTTGAGCCTCTCAGTCTTTGTGTTCTTCCAATTACCATGATTTGAATGTGTCTTTTCAGAGTGTTTGTGGGTTTCCTAGGAGAAAAAAAAAATCCCTCGGAGAAGATGATCAGGAAGGGGGCGAGCGGGTTAGTAGAATAAACACATGTAAGAAGTAACAGATTTATTTCCGAACAGAGACTTGCTGCTTCGATGATTGCTAAAATGTAGCGTCACCTACCTGGGTAAGTGGGAAATAAACTTTAATGTTAAAGCTCTCTGTTCAACTTTGCTTATTCTGCCGTCCCTAGTTCGCGTCTCCTTTTGACTTTGTGCCATTAAATCTCCTATGGCTTTTGTGTGCCCCTTCCCCTACCCTTGGTGATGCTTGGCTCCTGTACTCGTCCTCTCCGCTTGGACCGCGGACGGAAAAGGGAGACTCCGGGAGCAGGCGAGCATGGGGCAGGCAGTTGGGAGAGAACCGGCGTGTCCGGGTGTGTGTGTTTGTATGTGGGTGTGTGCACGCGGGTGTGTGCATGTGTGTGTTTGTGTGTGTGTGTGTGTGTGTGTGTGTGTGTGTGTGTTTGCGCGCGCGCGCTCTTGTGCGTACCCAGCGAGGGGAAAGCAGCAATCCAGCTGCTCTTTCTCCCTCTGTGAACATATGTGGGAAAACAAGTTGTTGCGGGTTCTGTGTGTGCGTGTGTGCATTCCTCGTTAAAAGTGGCTATTTTGAATAAAAATGCATGCAGACGAACGTAGTAAAATGCCTCTCTTTCAACGCGATGACATATTTGAGCGAAAACCGGACGGATAAGTTGAGGTGGTTCAAAGCAATGGTCACAGCGTGTCTTTGTCATTTGGGGCAGTGAATGACTGTAAGAGGGAGGGAAGGTTGCCACCTCTTTCCCTGGGGAGTCCAGAGGCACAGAAGGGCAGAGCCGCGCCTCATGGAGTCGGCGATAGGGAGGGACGGATTGCTGCCCTCTCCGGAGGGCTGCAGGGCTGCTTTTTCGGCGTCTCCTCCGGCCTTGGCACCGGCCCCGGCCGCTCTCTCTGCTTCGCCAGGACACGAAAACCCTCCCCCGCCGATGCTGGAGACACTCGGCTTTCTATCTGCAGCATCAGCGAGAAAGACCAGCTCGGCGCAGGCTCAGTGCTCACCGCCGCAGTCCCGGACGGAGGAGGGGGTCTCAGGAACGCAGCATCTTCGCAGCGGGTTAAGTAGGATTAATACCAAATCCCTATTATATTTGCCAAGTAACTTGAATTTATCAAAATTCCCCCTCGCTGTTCTGAAGCTCCGAGAAGAGGAAATTTTGCTCACAGTGTAAAATACAGGCATGCCAGTACGCAGAAATACCAGCATACTGCTTTACACTGGCTCCCTGCACTGGCAATACAATTGCGAGCCGCAGCTCCCGGCTGTTCCTTTCCCTTTGTGTTTTTAAACGCCGCCAGGAGACTTAACGTATTCGCCAGGGGAGGGGCGGGATGAGAGCGTTTTTAACCTCCCCGCCATAAACTTTAATCGGATTCCGGGCTGTTGCACGGCATGGATGCTCGCCTCTTTCCTGTGTCTCCTTTCCCGTTGTCTCCCATGTCTACTTTTACTACGGTCTGCTCTGCGAGAGCCTCTTTCAAGCGAATGAGTGATTTCTTTCTCTTACCATGTGCAATCGCTCCCCCTCCCCTTCCTACCCTCGCTGGCCTCTCTTACACACACTATGCCTTTCACACGCTGTCTGCGCCCCCAGCCCCCCTCCCTTTCTTTCTTTTTTTTGCAGTGTCTTCACATGCAATCTCTCTCTGAATGTGCAATGTCTTTCCTGCTCGAGAGTGCTGCGTCCTTCACAGTGGATTGGTTCCTCTTTCGGAGCAGAGGTAACGGCCCCCCCTTTTCCATCATTCCCCCTTCCTCCCTCGCCGCCTCCCCTCCTCCCCCAGGGCAGGCGGCCGGCGTGGGAAATGGGCCCGACGTGCGCTGCATGGTGGATGGCCGCGCTGCTCCCGGTCCACGTGCCCCGGCTGCCGCGGGGAGGACGGGGCTGTGCTGGCTGTGTGTCCCCCGCACCCCCTCGCAGCCCGCTCGTTCGTGCGGGGAGACAGTGGAATCACCCCCGCCCCTCTCTCCGCCTCCCCGGCACCGTGGACTCCCCGTCTCGCGGCCCGTGCGTCCACAGCCTCCCGGGTGTCGGTAGGAACAAGCCCAGCTGTTAGAGGAGGTTTGTCCCTCTAGGGCAAATCTGTTGCGCAGTGTAACTCCCCCCCATCTTCCCGGCTGCCCCCCTCCCCGGTGCACACAGACGCCCACACGCGCTCAGACGCGACGCGGCATTTGTCCTCCTGATCTGGTGAGATCAAGTGGGGAGCGGGATCACAAATGTAATCGTCTGTAATAAATAAAATAGCCTGAGATGCTGATGATATACAGAGGGGAAATAGGAGCTTGTGTCCTTAAAGGGAACATCTGATAAGGCCACCGAAGTGGCATCTTGTGTGTGGGAAGGAATCCGTCTTGCTGACAATCTCAGCCTGCTGTACGTGGGGAAATCCTAAAGCAGCCTGAGAGCTTCCCCAGCTTTCTGCATTCCCCCAAGCTCCCGATACTCTGCAGGGGGGTTTTATTGTCGTTGTTGTAGTTGTCGGTTGGAAAGACAGGGGTCATCGCTAAAATATGCAGATGTAATTAATGGCTGTTTTATCTGGTGTCTTGGCTGAGCCCGGCTTCTGTCATGGGCAGCCGAACTCGCGTCCGCAGTTGGCACTTTCAGCCCACGATAATTTCGTTTTTGCAGTTTAGGAATGTCGGTGACTCTCACTGGAAAATTACTTCTGAGATCCCTGGTTGAGACAGATTGTTTACATATCCATACTTCTCTATACCTTAACAAATACATACTACATATTAGTATTTGCACGCACACAAACGAAAAAGAAGCTCCAGGAAGAAAAAAATGGGTCGGCTTGAGAGTAACATTCATATTAATACGTGAAAAAGGTTAAATACAGTAAACATGACAGCAAATTCGAAAGCAGGGTAAAAACAAGGACAGAATTCCCACATGCAGCAGTTAAAGCCATTTGACGGAAAGGAGAAACTAACTCAAGAACTCCACCAAGGGACAAACAGCTGAAATGACACCACAGCAACACGGAGCCCGCGGTGACCTCTCATCTCTCAAAGTGTCTTGCTGATGTGGTGCAATTCTGTTGTGACCTCTTCAACTCCCTTCCCTACCACAACCGCCCTCTGTCCACCTCACAGCATCCTTAGTTCCTTGCAGTGAATATACTGGGAGGCCAGCTGAGTCTACAGGGAGTGCTGACACTTGGCCAGTGTCTTTCACAGCTTTGCAAATATGCTTGCTGTGTAGTAGCATGTAATGGGCAGAAATGATTGAATTATTCATTGCAGCAACAGCCTTTCTGATGGACATTAAAACTTAAGAGTTTAAATAAAGAAACCACAGATTTACTTTTAAGCAGATAAAACCCACATCTGTGCTTATTTAACTGAATGCTAGCTAAGCATGAAACCAGTCACTTTGTTTAAATCCTCTCCCTTTTACTCTCTTTGAGAATTTTGAGCTACATAATACACCATAAAAGTTACTGACAGAGCAGAATTAATCTGTGTTGGATAACACATGATTATAATTGCTCATTCTTAAAGTCATATCTGAGGTCTGTTCAAAATGAAAGGCTCTTGCAGGGGCATGATTCCATCAGCATTTCTGATTTCTCACATTTAAAAAGAATGATGAAAATTATTATTTAGCCAAAGTGGTAGTAATTCTTTTTACTAAGATTTTTGCAATGTATATATTTCTTACAAATCACAATAGCTTCCAGGTTTTCTCTTTTTTTTTCTTTCATTTATTCTTGTCATTATTCTATAGAATTTGTTATGAAAGGTCTTTTACAGACTGTTTTTCCCCCCAGATGTTGACAAAAATTCTAGCTATTCAAAATCATTCAGAAATGACAGACAGAATATGCTTAAAATCAGAAGGAAAAATTAATGAAAGGTCTTAAAAAAGCATATGAATTTTAATGAGGGGAGGCAGATTTTTGCTAGATTTATGCTTCGTATGCAACTACTGACTTTCCTGGATTTGCAGGGATATAAATGAGTCCTGCACCCAGCCCTATTATTTTATAGATTTATTTTTAAATAAAACTATTGTTCAATTTCTCTAAATGCAAAGTAAACTATAGAAAAAAATAGGGTGAGTTTGCATGAATTCCTATAAAAACAGAAGGAAATTATGAATCATTAGTATGTATTTTACATAAAGAAATACAATGAGACATTCAAGGGAGATAATTAAAACTGGACTGAACTTAAATGAAATGTATGAGAACCAGGTAGCATCAACAAAGAAAGAAAAATAAGTTTGTTGTCACAAATATTAAATAGGCATAGTTGATATGCCTATGGATTCACTAGCAGAGAACACCACAGTTACCTTGGGAAATAATGTAGGGATTTTTTTTTATGTATAATGTTTCCAAGGTGGATATCAGTGTGAGCACACTGAAGGTCTCAAAGTGCTTTGTAAATTGTCCCTATGAGATAAAAGGAAGTGCAATGACCTGCTCAGTCTCCTAGGCAAGCCAATAAAAAATAGTTCTTTCCAGATAATGTTCATCAGACCACAGTTTTGTACTTCTGTATTTTTTAATATGTTCTGCATTCACCTCAAGATTGGTCTTTGAAAACATGGCAACCATTTCTGCTTTATTTGGTGGAGTGCTGGGAAGTCAAAGAAGCTCGTTTTGAAGAGAGTTTAAAACAAGTTTGTGTTCCAGAGAACTGTATATACAAAGAAATGTCTCGTGTCATGAAATTTGATTAGTAAAATATACTAAACTGTTATAGATACATTGAAATACAATATATCTATATAAGTTATTTTCAAGCTCGTGCTCCCACTTATTTCTGCCGGATATCCTTTATATACTGAACTGGGTACATAGTCTTAATAAAGCCATTTTGCCTCTACACACTCTTGAAGATTTCTTGACCAAACATGTCTTTTTTCAGTACTATGCTCCACATTTTTTTTTAATGCTACAAATATTTTTTTCTGTGAATTAAAGTTTTCTTTCATTTTTAAATGTAAATCATCAGTTCATAACATTTTTTTTCAATATTCCTAATGCATCCTGTGCAACTTGAATTTAATGTCATTCAGGACAGCATAAAATATCTGCCATGTGTTCATGAATCTACTGTGTCAGCTGCCTGTTGAGCAGAAGAGAAAATACCCAAGCAAGCTGGCAACTCTGCAGAGTTCTGAAGAAGCATCTTTGATATTATAATTCAAATACTGTTATGGATAATTGAATTTGGTGCTGATCTATTTCTTTCTGTAAGTTAATGCCAATATGTCTTACTGACTATACCTAAAATGAAATTTATAAATTTACACATCTAAATACTTACTTATTTAGAAGCTTTAATATTTCTCTCTACTTTGTCAAAAAGAATTACTGCACTCTGGCTGAAATAGGGGCCATATAAATACACAGTTATTCTAAATTAGGGAAATAAATATGGTAGTAAACAAAGTAATTTAGAATGGGACCTAGCTGCTGGTTGTTTATTGGACAGGCTATTTGGCTTTGTTCTGCAATGATTAAAACTGCTTTCCTAAGTATTTTATAATGTTAAAACTTGCTATTTCTTTTCATATGAAAAGTGCAACATTAGACTGCTTAGAGGTCATATTGCTATAAACCTTATGTTGCTGTACAGTGTGGAAGAAGACAATGCTTTCTCTTAATCCATCATTTGACCCTACCAAGGGCATGACTATCCACTGAAAAAAAGTAAGGACTATCCACCTGCCAAAATCTACTGTTAATGGTTAGCAAGAGGAATTGTGAAGAGGTGGAGTCCCTTACACATTTCCCTGAACTAGATTAAAACATAAACTTGCATCTCCATGCCTGTACTACACAGGTCTAGTGCAGATCTTTGGCATTTAACCAGATTAGAGACTGGAGAAGGCCCTGGTTATATCACCCTAAAACAAAATCCTTTAACAACCAAAAGGAGTAGCCAAATGTATTTTAGGCTGTAAAGCACTCATCTATATGCTGGTAATGATCAACTGGTACTCTGTTTAGCTTTGCTTTTGAAATGTTTTGCACTGTTACCTTAATTCTCCAAAATAAGAGTGAAGGATTTGTAGCTACCCTTCCTGTGGGAAAGATTACGTATCCTGACTTTGAAATAATTTGTTCTCCTCCTGCCTCACTTCCACTTTTTGCCATACACAGACAGCCCGAGTTTTATGTCTGTTTTAGCTGTTTTGCAAAGTTTCTTGGTGATCATCCTTAGCATAATTACATTTTTAGCTTCCTTTATAAGAGTAATAAGTACTGTACAGAGCAGGTTTTTATGACCTATAATATATCCAGAGGAAGAGAGGTACTGATAAGTTTCCACATTTTTCATCTTCTGATAGAAGCCTGACATATCTTCCAGTTCATTCATTCTGTGAGATGATTAAAAAGTTGCTCTTCAACAAACTAAACCTCATCCAGGGCTCAGCAGGAAATAACTGCAATCTAAGCACATTAAAGAACAGGCAGGGCAAACCAATGTGTACCTCTTTCTTTCCCTCTTAAGATCATGGGGAAAAAAGAAAAGCAGTCTAATATTGTGATAAAACTGCAAGCCTGCAGCAGCTGGTTGATGGGTAAGGATATAGAACATAATCCAAAGCATACAGAAGTCAATGGAAGCACTTTGACTAAATGAGCTTTGCATTAGGCACCTAATGCGTGAATGATGTTTAAAGCATTCATGTAGATTTTAAGCAGATGAGCAAAGAACAAAATGATGTACATTTGAATCAAAATAAGTTCCATTAAACCACTGGGTGTAAATGTTATTTTGCCTGATCCCAGAGATCATGTTTATGGTTCAGAATAAACTGGCATTCTTGAGTGCTGAGCCCTATCCTCCACTTGTTTAAGCACTCATGTTGTATAAAAAGCATATATTTTAAACTATATGTATTTACATATATGTAAAATTCTTATGTTGATACTAATCTCCATGTTCAATGCCTTATAAACATCTGCAGGCTCTTTCTACCCATTCTTGTGTTTACTGTGGGGAATTTCATCTTAGGTTTTGAGGGTTTTTTAGTGGGTTTTGTTTTGGTTTTGTTATTTTTTGTTTTTGTTTTATCTGCTTGTTTGTTTGTTTTTTTTTCAGAATAATACAAGATCTTTCAATTTCCTTTCAGGAATTAAGTTCTGCATTCCTGACATCATGCTGACAAACTTCCCCTACACCTCCATTCTATTTTTAGTGACGTTTTCAGTGAATCTTTGTTTAATATGATGGATAGGAATTATTTATCATTTTCATCACGTAGATGTATTCTACATCATGTGGTAGTGTTAAACATCCCTTTCTTTAACCCAGAAATACCTTTTCTAATACTCCATAATAGCATTTTTCATAGCTACATCGTGTTTTGGTGGCTTCTCTAGTATCTAGCATCTTTCTTGTTCTCTGTCACTTCCAGCTGATGAACTCACAGCTTATAGCTGGAAATCTAGTTACATTGCCCTTTTGTACTGTTAATTCCATTTCTATTACAAAGTCATCAAGGTCATCTGATTCTTCCTGTGTGCTTTTATGATTTCGATGGTTTTCAGACTTGCTTCACCCACACATTTCAGCAGCATGCTCCAAGGCTTTGTGATCTAGTCTTTAATTTAAATATCAAAAAGGTCCATGGCAAGGTAGCCCATGAAGAACTCCTTAACAGCTTCCATCTAACAGTGCAACCACCTAACACAATCTGTTGTCCATTCTTGATTAGTCAATTCTTTGTCTTTTCAGTCCTAAGTAATTTTTTTGCATATCAGATAGTGTCAAAAACTGTTTTGAAATCTAGGAAGGTGAGATCTTCTTTTGGCTTGCTTAGGAGATAAATTATTAAAGAAATATAATGCTAAATGTTATTGTCTAGTCTTGGAAACATTTGGATAGATTTTATTAAGTTTGCTTTGTACTTTTGTGTACTCTATATTTTTGAACTTCTTGTACATGGACTGCCCAGGGAGGTGGTGGAGTCACCATCCCTGGAGGTGTTCAAGAAATGGCTGGATGTGACACTTAGAGCCATGGTCTAGTTGACAAGGTGGTCATTAGTCAAGAGTTGGACTTGATCTCAGAGGTCTTTTCCAACCTAAATAATTCTGTGATTCTGTACTATTACTCATTCTTTGCTTCAAAATTTATTTTGAAACTTTACATTCTAAACCCATCTAAAAATCATATTGAGATGTCTATTTATTTCCTCTCTTCTGCTTCCCTTTTCAAAGGTAGACAAGCCATTTGCTATTTTCCCCAAATAATCATCCTGACATATTTACTAAAAATCCTTGTTTTAGACTCTTCAGATATATATATTAATTTCTTCAGGATTCTGCAGTGAAGGTTATGTAGACTCTTTGCTTCGAATATTTTCTAATGTTTTAATTAATTTCATTTCAGATCTGGCAATTCTTCTTTCATGACTTTGCTTTCATTGATCATTTTCCTCATTTTGTTGTCACAATCCTTGTTGAAACCTGAAACAATGAATAATTTATTTGAGTATCTCCAGTAAATAATTATAATTTTACTTATTGTTTTTGCCTATTTATAGCACAAGCTGCAAAAGTGAAACCATTGTTTTCTTAGTAATTTTTGAATAAGATCTGAAGCTTTACACTTAACAGTTCATTAAAGAGTACAAGGGGATACACAATTTACATATTCTGCTACATTACCACTGCATATCTGTGTGTCTGTCTTGTCTACATATTGCCTACATATCTACATCATCATCTACAAATTTCTTATTTTGCATATCTGAATGCTTTATATTAAAATAAGAGGAATGAAAATGAAGATAAGTAGATCATTGCAGAACAAAAGTAGCTATGTCTGACCAAAAGGAACTTATTGTATCTTTCATAGAATTGAATAATGCACAGGTAAAAGAAACTGAAAACCCACATGGGTTTTCTGTTTTACAAGAACAGAGGTATCCAGAATGTCAAAGATCAATCCACATGATGAGAGATACTACTAGATGCCAGATGTTATCAAGCTGAATATATGGATAGTGTATATGTGTGTGTGTATATATATATATATATATATATGTATATAAAGTCCTTGATGAACAAATGAAAACCATGTACCAGAATAAATTACTACATGAAGATTCTTCTATCAAGTACCTTAGAGAAGTTTAGAGATAGATTAGAATAGGAAAATTAGAAATAGAATAACAGGGAGGTGAAGATAGGAAGTGTTTTTTTTTTTGTGTTGTGTTTTTTGGTGTTTTTTAAATTTTGTGAGCAAATGCAATAAAAATTTTATAAGGGAGAAATGAGAAAAAACAGATTTCAGAAAGCTCATGGCATTCCAATTTTAATTTTAAAACTATGCATCAACATTGCTGGGTGAAACTACTTCTTAACTAAGTTATTAGTCTTTCATTTAATAACTTTTGTTTTTCTTTTAAAATCTTCTTGGCATTTGTGTACTACTGGGATATTTTTTTTTTTCTCAAGGGGGACTACATGACTTATATTGTAATTTAAAGAGGATATACTTAATTTACTACAGCTCCAAGAAGTTCATGAACAAAAAGTAATGAGAAGAAAACTTTTTTTAGTTTGATCTTATATGACATTCCTGGAAGAAGTTATTGACTTAACTTGGTGATATTACTCCTATGAAAGTTATAAGTAAGAATGATAACTATCATGACTTCATGACACTTCAAATAATATATCCCTCCTTTTTTTGTTGCTTATTACTTTACTTAGCTCTAGCATATAACTTCTTTCCAAATCCGAGGCTATATTTAAATTTTCTAAAAAAGTCAGACTGATCCAATAACATCTCATAATGCTACCCATAATTAAATTTATAGACAACCTTATGTAAATATTTTCAGCACTTTTATACCTTTCACTATAAACTTGAGCTTTTAAGAGGCTAAGTTTTGAGAGTTTTTGTCTGATGATTAAAATCCATCAACCCAAGTTTGTTCAAATAGCAATGCACTAATACATTGTATTTTACATAAGAGTAGCAAGGACTTTAGATTTTTATATACTAAATTCTCCGATTATTTTATTCACATTATGTGTAGCCCAGCATGTGGTTAACTAATACTCTTTTGTCAATTACAGCTCTTTGCCCAGAAACTACGATAGTCCAGCATTATGGGACTTCTCTTTTGGGACACAACAATGTGGAGCAGGAAGCAGCTATATTTGAACACAGAAGGATGAAAGTTTGATCTGAAGACAGAGAAGAGAATGAAGAAAGGTTATTGACTGCTCTAGGTATCAATGATTGTGCTGGTTTAAAGGTGAACCAGCAGGGGAAATGAACTCACCACGAGAGAGATTATAAGTCAGACCTAAAATTTAATAATAATATTACAATAGCAACACTGAAACACAAGGGAAATTGCTTTCAACTCACCAAAACCCCAGCAGTATAACCCAGTGTCCTGGGGCACAAACCCAAGGGGGTTTGTTTGCCCTTGTGCTGAGACCCCTGTGGTTCCCCCAAGTCCAGAGCAAAAGGAAAAGAAAAACCTGTTGGTGCAGGCGAGGGCTGTGGTCTGGGCGAGAGCGGGGATCTCCTCCTGTCAAGGTCCTGCTGCTGCTCTGGATCTGACGAGAGGTTCCTGAGGTCTTCTTACCCACCACTTATGTACCCTCAGGGAGCACTCAGTCCCTCCCCCTGGGCGGGGACTCACACAATGGGTGATTAACTCTGGGAGCCAGGGGGTGTTGAGCTGTTGATGGCCCATTAGCAGCTCCGCCCCCCTCAGGCTGGGTGTGAAGTGATAATGGCTCCCTGGGCAGCTGCTGCTAATGGCCCATTGACCTTGGGGAATGAATAGAGGGGGTAGAATACACAGCTTTGATCATCCCCACACAGGGTTAGCTGGTCCCTCCTGCTGAACTAGGACAATGATGTAAAAAAATTAGTATAAAATTATCCCACTCATGCCCTTTAAAAACATTGATAACATTGTACATATTTAGTTTTTGTTCAAATCACAAAGGCTTATTCAGCAGACCAAAAAGATACGGTCCTGATGGCCAGCTATGTGAGTATCACTAATACATCAGATGATTAAACTTCTGTTGTGTTTTCAGTTTGATTGTTTGGGTTTTGGCTGGGAAATGACCTAGTTAAAAAAAATATATCAAAACTCCCAAACTAATATCAAGAACCCTATTCATATTAACAAATGGGAACACTATATACAATATAGCACTCAGAAGTTAGAAAATATCAGAATAATACTGTCAGCAGACCCTTAAGTCAGCAATTGCAATCTAATTACATATTCACATATTTTTAATCCATTGAATTTCAATTTGAAATCAGATAAAAATAAATAAAATTCAATTGAATAAATTCAAATAAATTAATAAATGTTAATATATTGATTCATATTTTTATTTAATTACACAGAAAAACATGTAAGTTTGGATTTAATATTAAACTAATTTTTAAAAAAAAAATTTCATGTTTAGTATTTGTCTCAAGGCCTTACTGCATACTGTTCTAACAGCATCCTGGACACAGAATTATTAAGTGGAATTTTTCTTATATATCACTGCGTTGCCTAAAATATTTAAAAACTTCATTTAATTTGTGGAGAACTGCATTATACTATGGGTTATCATGAGTCCAGTATTAAAAATGGAAGGTACTATGGAGATGCAGGTCAAAAATATCCACACATTTAGGATATCTGAGTCTTTAATGTCCACATTTTTGAGAAGAGCTTAACATTACATAGCTCTTACATGTGAAACCCAAAACTCTCACTGACTTAAGGTGTGTCTGGAGATGCTCACTCTTCTGCAAAACAGTCTTGTGGTTTCAGGTAAGAACTCAGAAACAGGTGAAATCACAACTAAAATGTTTTGTTTTGTGACAATATCATGGGGGAATTTAATGCTGGAAGTCAGTGTCAGTCTCCATTTTTAAAATAAAACATTCCAACTCTATGAAACACTGTTTTCCACCTTGATTTAACTTCAGGGAATGTTAGTTCTGTACAATGAAGAAAGTAGGGACCTGTGGGGGGAAAAACATTACTTCAATGAAAGACTATGTCAGATTTCACTAGTACAACTGTCTGGAACCGCCAAGTGTATTCCATCTACAGCATCATTTCATCGTTTTCTAACTATGAAATGAGCATTTACTTTTTTGACCCTAATGATGTCCTTTTAATACAATTGCATGGCTTACAGTAATTTTCATCGCAGACAGAGGACAGTAAAGGTCCCTGTGTCTACAAAAGGAAATAGATATACAACACTTCGGAGAAGAAGGAACTGGGGTGCAGGGAAGAACTGACTAAGCATAAGTGGGAGATGCACAGATGGCAGAAGTTCCCAAATGTTCTATGGCTCTCTCTGGGCATCTTTTGCTATATAAGTGTGATAAAATTTGTTAGAAGGCATGATAAAGCTTTATGGCCTTCACAGATGGAATGTAATTTCATGGAAAAACTTGAAAGAAAGAAGATTCGGACATGAAATGCATTCCATGAAAGGAATTAGAATATGTTAGTCCAGAGACACAACAAGATATAATAATAACTAAATGCTGTTCTATAAACCTATCTGTGAAAGAAAAGACACCTCATCCAGGGATATCTCTGTTTTTCTCAAAGGAATGTATAACATAAATAATATTAACAGTTCAGAAAAATTATTTAAAGTCATCAATTACTAGCCTATTAGGCTACAGAATTAAGGAAGTTTTCTGTTCCTCCTTTTCCTCCAGCAAAACTCATTTACATTTCCACCCTTTCAACTTAAAACAAGCCTCATGTCCACTATGCTATATATGTCAGGTAGGAAGAAAATGCCTTGATGACACAGATCAGTAAACTTCAGAATGGAAGTAAACTTCCATTTCCCTCAGCTTCCACTTGAGGGAAATGGAAGAAAGTCATACTAGATAAGCAGATTTACTTAGACCCTTTTTCAGAGATTCCTACATAACATTTATGCATATGCTTGTATGTATATATTTGAAAACAAACAAACAAATGGGATAGTATAAGTAAAAATATATGTGTACATATGGGAAAATAGCAAGAAAATACTTGACAAATAGGTGCTGACATGGAAAACTTCATAAACTGCAAGACTTGTCAATAGGACATCAGAATTACATATCAGTGATATACAGAATATAGTCAGTTTTCTTAGATTCATCAGTAGAAAGACTTGGAATAAATAATTATGCTGATTTTTTATGTTTTATGTAATTTAAAAGCAGAAATAGTATTTTAGAAAGTAGTTTTGGTTTTAATAAAAGGAAGGATGAGATATCAACCAAATGACTGTAGAAGAATGTAAGCATCATTACTGATCTTCAGTCATGCTGGAAATTTAAGGTCTGAGACTGAGAACAGCCCATGTAATAGTGCTCTCTCACCACACACTCACTCTCATCAAATCCACCATTCAAGGCTGCTGTCACATCTGACTTGGGGATTCAAAAATCATGGACTCTAGGCCAGAGTGAGGACTAATCACTCATGAAGTACTATTTAAAAAAAATAGTATTTTGCTCTTCCTAGAGGGAAAAGAAAGCTTCTAAATATTTATCTCTTGCCTTATAATTACAACAGTAAGATTTCTGTTAGTGATTCTTCATTAAATCTGGTTGCAAACTGGAGAGAGAAAAATATTCTCATCTTGTGGCTCTTTTTTTGGACTTAAGATATATTTATGAAAAAAAAAAAGAACATACCTTTCAAAAACAAAGAGCAATTTCCATTTTAAAGAAGAGTATCAGAGAACCGAACTCTCATATAAAAACTTGGTCAGAATCTCACTTGTAGCCTCACTTGTAGGCTTGTAGCCTGTTCTCGATAAGATGTTTAGTTTGACTGTCTGGCCTTCTTCAGTGTTTTGTTTCCCAGAGCTGTCTCTCCTTTACAAAAATGTCTATGTGCCAATTTAAGGCATTGTGAAGTCAATCAGTTGTAAATGTAAGCTTGTATTCTGGGACTTTCCTTTACTTTAATGTGGTTAATGAATATGTTCCCATGACTTTTAAATGGACTGGTGCCTCAGCACATTTTCAAAATTATGCCATTTGAAGTCATTTCCATTTATAATGGGTCTTAAATCTCATTTCCCTCAATATCTGCACTCAGTCTATTTTAAGTCTTCTCCAGAAAAAAAAAAAATCTATCTCAGCTGCTGTTCCTGCTCTTAATGCTTTCCTAGTATCAGTAAGAGCAGAAACCAACTGATGCCTCACTCTGATACTCACACAGAGAGAATATGCAGACACTGTACTGTCCTCCATTCCTGGCTGAAGAGCTCTGTGCTACCATTTCATATTATCTACAGACACAGCTGCTGCTTCATGCATCTGCTAAAGCTTCATGTCTCACTGTAGTCTCTGCGACTTCACCTTTTCCCTGTAGGAACTTAGAGTAAGACTGGGAAAGACTCCCTTAATTGCAAGCTACTGCAGATCCTAATTGGGAAAAAAGTGCATCTGAAACAGACCTGAAATAATAGTTCAGACACAGGCCTGGATGAGTGGAAGGAGGAAAAATAGAAAGGGCTATAAAGAAGGTGAGAAAAGAGGTGGAAGTTGTACTATTTGATTGTGTCCTTCACTTGCTGAGTCAGCAGGAGCCAAGAGCTCTGCAGGGGCACATTTAGCCTTCATATTTCTCCATAGAAACCCCATCTGGCCAACTAAATTGCCAGCAATTGAGAAGCCATGCAGGAAGCTGTATCCAGCTATTCTCATTCAGTGTGAAGGTTACTGTGTTGTGGAGGTAGTGTAAAAGGAAATAAGGAAAACATTGCAAGACTCTGCCTCTTACACACAATAAAGGAAAGCATCAAATATGAATCAAATTTGGACTGTTCATGGCTGTAGTTCTTAGACACATAAAGAATTAGTGTGAGAAAATGTAGCTTCTATTTTAGAAAGAAACACCATCAGGCAACTTTGTGAGGAAAAATCATAATGGAAAAAAACAGTTCAAGGAAATTAAATAAATTTTACTATAGGATTTGAATTTCAAAATCAAAAGTTTTTACTTTTTCTATTAGGTTGTCTGAAAGAAATTTCTTGGAGCTCTACTTGACCTTTGCAAGGATAACTAACATCAACCTCCATTTAAAAGACCTAGAAAAGTAAAATGCCTTCTCTGGGCCTCTTAACATGCAGTGTTCATTCACGTGCAAGTACTGAACAAAGATGTAAACCAAAGACAAATATACCAACATTGCATGAAAGAATCCAATAATTTATGTGGGGAAAGCTCTAGAAGTATGTATCAGCTACTGATTTATGTGCTGTAAAACAGCAAATGCACTTTTGCCCTTTACTTCAGTGTTTCCCAATGAGTGAGGCTGCTCTCACTGGAGTAATGTGCCAGCATTAAAGGTAAGGCACAGAACAGTACAATCCAGTGAATGTGTTAACTTAGGCTCGATGCCCAGACTGGCACTGCCAGCAGTAGCAAACTAAAGAAAAGAAGATGATCAAGTACAGCAGTGAGAAAAAAAGGGAAGTGGGGGAGAAAAGGAAAACACAATGTCCAGGAAAGCTTGGTATCACTGTTTTGTCTTTCTGATCACAGTAAGATACTTTAAATAAGGCAATATGGCTTGTTGTATGACCTTTTTAGTTCCCTGATGCTAGCTGTAGCTTGGTGTCAGCAGGTTGTGTTATCCTGGAGAGCTGAGTTACTTTCAAGTGACTAAGTCTCTTGATGGTGCTTTGTGGATCACATGGTCTAAGCAGCTTATAAAGGCATCAGTATTCAGGTTGCAGTATGGAATGAATGATCATTCAGATTCCAAATTGCCAGTCCTTTGTGTTTTGTGTGAAGCATATGAGTTTCAGAGGAGAACTTCAGTTTTAATTTCAGATTAATTTTTTCTTTCACTGATTGAATCTCATTTTCTATAAGCCTTGGAAAGCTTTGACAACTGGGCACAAAAGTTTCCCAGGAGCAAATTAGCCAGTTGTTTATAAGAACGCTTACCACCCCATGAGTTTTCTATGCCATCGGTTCCCAGCCAGTAAGTCCAGAGATACATGTCACATCAGCAGTGAAGCAGAGAGCAGAACAGAAACTAATAAACTTCCCTCAAGAATAACACAATATACTTCATTCTGTTAATGAGCAGTTGAAGGTAGGCATCAATTTTTCCTACTGCCTTGAATCTATTAACCTGATGCTTGGCCCACATTTTTACTACTTTTAGCTAATTTTACAATTTTAAAAAAGTTTACATAAAATGTTCCTTTTTTATTTTTTCCTAGACAAGATAAAGAAAATGTACTATTAACTATGTCCTTCCTAGCAATGTAGAAGTACTGATGAATGTTAAGTCAAGTTACAGTGAATACTGAAGAAAGTGCTGCAGAAGCTGACTTGTTGCTAAAAGCAAGCAGAAAAAGTAGATTTACTAGGCTTCTTCCAGAAATTGTGCTTTATTATAAATTAGATTTTAATACTGAAAGTATTTCTGTAATTCTTTGCAAAGACCATTTATTAAGGATATATGTCTATAAAAATACCTAGTGCGCCCATAAACTGCAGTACTAATTTTACTATATTTCTGTCCAGAATTGGTAATGAATACAAATTCAGGCATATTCAAAAACTATCTACTAAAAACCAATTTTCTTAATCAGCTAGAATCACTGGCCTTTAAATACTGAGTCTTAACATATATATTTTCTTTGTCTTTTTGCAATGTAGTGACTGTGATTCACTATGTATATTCAAAAAAACACTTTGGTCCATTGCACTTTTGGGCTACCTTCTGAAGTCTTCAGGATATGTCAGAGTGGACTTTAACAGCCATAATTAGGTTTTCTGCTGCTTCCTTGTGACAATTTAATGTAGTGTTCTTTTACTGTAAAGATGGCTTTCCACAATCACAGTTGTGTCATTTCCTTAAAAAATTTTGGTGGCAGGATGGGATCAATCACATGACCTTTAAGCAGAGCCCAAACCAAAAGCTTTTCATTCTTTCCTTGCCTCTAGGAATTTGCATGTAATTCTGATGAGTCCTGAAGGGCTTCCTGGGCAAAGCTAACACAGACCGAGTTTTTCTAAGCCTTCTCTTGCTCACCAAAGGAGGGTGGGAGCAAGCTGGTTCTATGGACTTCAACTCTGTTCCTAAGTCATCAAGAGATGGCAGTAGAAAACTCCCTACTTACCTATCATAAGGCCAAAGGTGCCTTAAAAATGACCATAATAATGTCAAAGGAAGAAAAAACCATCCAAATAATGAAGCATCTACCACTTTTGGAATGACTGTCTTTCCTATTACCTTCTTCTGCTTTTAAATGATTTTTTGTAGATGTATTTTATTTTTCTAGTTTTTCTAGTTATGAAAGAATATTTGGAATATAGATTATAGATTATTTTCTTTCCCCACAGATAGATTGTTGTGATGAAAAATCTGTTCTCTTATCTCGGTAAAGACTTTTTCAAATGTTATCATTACAATGACAGAACAAGTAATTTAGTCAGTAATTTTGAGACATGCCTCACTAGATTTTGTCATTTCATTAATTCCTCCCCCTTCAAATCAAGTAGATGGTATAATAAACTTTGTAAATTCTTTATATAGATTGAAACATAAGATGCATGAAATATACAGTAGTTTTTATTCCATTTTTTAAAGGACGCTGATATCTTGGCATTGCCAATCAAGGAACAAATATTACCATAAAAATTTCTTAGAGGAATTTGCTTGTGTAATGTATAACAGTGGGTGTCTGACATAGAAAAACTCATATAATTCTCTTCTAGTCTCAAGCACTTGAATAAGGCCTAGAGTTCCTGACTTCTATTTCTGCCTCTTTCACTAACTTATCTTATTAATTCTTTGCAGTTAACAATTTTCCAGCATGTCTCTTATAGTGAAAGAAACTGATTTTGAAGGGAAGGAAGAAAGGGGGGAAGAAATGTCTCTTTCAGGCACTGCTGGAGGGAGTGGCTTACTGTTCTAAACATAATAGAAATGTGTGAATTTGCTGAGCCAATGATTTAAGCTGAATTAGGATTGAGACAAATCTTCAAGATGCAAACACTGATTTCCCTTCAATTTAGTGAGTGGATTTTTTTAGAGGAAACTTCGAACATTGACCATGTGTTGTCTGTGTGAGGGTGTTACTGAGCCCTCTCATACTTGGCAAAGGGAAGTGTATGTCCTGGGAGCAGTGCAGAGCATTTTGCTTCTTCATACTGTTCTACAGAAATGTTGGGGAAAAGCCAGCATAGTGTCAAAGCCATCAAGAGCTTTTTGGTTTTTTGCATTCTCAATGTTATTTCGCGTTTGATTTGGTGAAAGGAGGTGTGTTTGTTTCTTTGTTTGTTTCTTTGGGTTTTGTTTGGTTTACCTGGGATTTTGGTTTTTGAGTCTTGTTTTTTTTCTCTCTTCTAAGCAAACAGAAAAATCTGCCATAGTAGAATACATTTTGGTCCCATATCAGAAATACTTAATGATTTGTGCTTATCCCCACAACTGTTTTTACTGTCTGAGTATTGTAAAGTTTGCCTATAACTTAGGAAAGGAGAATAATATGGTAAGTATTCCAACTATTTAAAATATATTTTGGCAGGTTTTTATAATTATATAATTAGTTTCATGTTGCGTCATTTTCATATGAACAATTTTGGAAAAAATGAAAGTAACATTAATTCTTTTGGCTATAGGCATAAATAGTGGTGTTGAGTGTGATACTATCTTATTCTTATGGAAATTACAACTTGCATCATAAAAATGAGGTTTTAGTTCATGAATATCTACTTGAGTGATGACATTGATAACAGGTTTGTTAGTTGCTAGCTAAATGTAAATATAAACCAATAATAAAAGTTATCATTGAACAGATAAGTGCTGATATTATAGAAATGGTTGTATAATCTTCATTTAGTCCCATCATGGTATCATTAATATATTATCACATACATTTATTTCCAGAGGACTCTGGTTATGAAACATACTCTCTGAATTTTTAAGAAATTAATTCCATGAATGAACTGTGTGTATAGATTGTTCAGCCTGTGTCCTCTGGCTTCCTATTACATGAATAGGTAAAGAAGTCAGAGAATGAAAAACTCATCATGCATTCAATAGGGTTTTCTCATGATAGTGTTAGTATTTGGAAGATAGCAGCTTCCTTTGTAAATAACCTTGAGATACATTTTAATAAAATGCTCTAAAATATATATGTATGACACTTACAGCTTTTATGTTATGAACTGAACAAATTTTCAACAATCTACCAACAAGTACATCTGCACTGGTAACATGTTCCAGTTGAATATTGAACTGCTACACCTTCAGTTTTGCTTATTTGTTTTGAGAAACTATCAGTTTATGTGCATAGCATAGAGCAGGCCAGATCTGCAGACAGACCTGTTGCAGTCTTATTTGTACTGCCTATAGGGTTACTTTGGAGTAAATTATCCCCACCTGAAGTGTCCCTGAGAGAAAATTGGCTGTGACAGTTCAAAAGAGAGCCCAGGAGCAAGCTGACATACAAGAAGTGTGAACAGTTGATGAACTGCAGAGTGAGGTGAAATGGAGTGCTAAGTTGTTTGACAGCATGCACAGGTGACTTAGATCACATGTAGATTATCAACTGTATTGGTATGGCAGTGATGTCCTGAGGAGACATACTCTGAAACAGCACTCTCATATCTTGAGTTAACTCTGAAAATTACTGCACAAAGACATACATGCCATAGGTAGTTGTTTTCCTTTTATGTATACCTCCTAAATTTGAAGACATTTTGTTGTCACTATCTTTCACTTCTATTTTCTCCGCTTTTTCTATTAGAAATATTTTACTTTTCAATGTGTGTCTGATACAACACACAAAAAATAAATGACAATTTATTTCTATTGTAAATTATTATTTCCAGAAGGTGGCCTTATTTTCAATGACCACTCTTTCTGTGTACTGTGATATAATAAATTTCAAAGTGACTCCCAATAACTTCTATTATCACTACTCTATTTTTAACTTTTTTCACAGATTTTGCCAAAAATCCTACTTTTGTCTAGACTTAGTTATTAGAAAATTATATCTCTGTCTTTACCTTCCCCTTATCTGAACTCCTGTAAAAGAAAAATTTTTCCACTAAAAGTATCTTCAGTAAGAGTAGTAAATTTTACCAGGGTTTGTCTTCTATTGTATAATTCATAGTTGTCTTTTAAACAGCAACATTTTCCTCATTCATTTTGTAGGGAATAGACAGAAAAAATATAAATTAAGTTAACTTTTGGGAACACGCAATTGTAAACCTTTCATTTTCAATTTCTTTAACCATAAGAAATGGTAAGCCTGTAATGAATTTAAGTCTTCCTGTGTTTTGGAAATGCCTGTCAATTAAAACTCTATTTTTTTAATACCATTGGAAGAATATTGCCTAGCAGTAGAATATGAGTTTCAAGGCACTTGAATGAAGTATTCATAGTGAGATTAATATTGTCCAGTCAAAGTGGTCTTAAATGCAGAAATTAAACTCCTACATTCAAAACAACAATTCAGAACGTCAGTATTAGCATTAGTTCATAGTGGAGAAATTCTCACTTTGGATTACTAAATTTGAGATGATCCTCAGTATCTGGTACACTGTGTAAGAAGAAGGAGGGGTTTAGCCAGAAGGGCAGGAAGGAGCCCAACCCCTAAGTTTTCAAACTGCCCTCTTTACAAATTTGGTTTTTAGTTCTGTTTTTCTCTGGTATGAAATGAACTCAAAATTCAAGCCATTGTCAAAGTGCTTTGTCTACTGTGCTACAGAAAATGCATGCTCTTGTTTAGGCCAAGGAGCTTGCCTCTGCATACATGTCTAAACAGCTTTGGTAGGAAATATAGGTCTGAGAAGTAGGTTTTAATATTTTTTGGTTAGTTGAACCCTTTTCTAGATTTCTATGTAATTTGCTGTGCAAAACAAGACAATTAGACACTGTTTAAAAAGGCAAATTGTGTTCTGTTCACTAGGTTCTCTCAAGACATAAGTATGCTCTGACTGAACAAGACACCTTAACATCTCAAAAAAGGAATGGGAGCTCAAAAGCAAAATTCTACTGTTTCTTTGTTAGGTAGCTTTAGAAAGCTTTTTGTGTGGCCTCTGCTTATTTTTTTTTATTCTACAAATGTGTTAAACCTTTTAAATAATTGTAATGTAGCCAGTAATTTCTTTTTATGTACTGGTACTCCTACAACTGATACCCATGGCTGAATATGATTTTCTAATAAATTCTATTTTTGGTGTCTTTTATGCAAAGAACTGCATTCAAGAATGGAATTATAGCACGCTTCTACTGGAACATGGAAACACAGCCATCTGGCACATATGTGTTTTATAATTTTGCCAATTTCTTTGCTGCAGCCTATTTTTGTACTTGGGAGAACCTTCTTCCACTTGGTACTTTTTACAGAGTGAAAAATCAATGCACAAAAGCATATAGTCTATATTAAAAATATGTTCTTTGCACAATTGAGACTGCTGAATTATTTGGTGAGGATTCAAAGTTGCCTGTGCTCAGGGATTATTATATAAACACAAAATTTTGAAGACTTGATGAAATTGTTGCCACCTGAATGATTTAATCAATTTCTCAATATTTTTTTCCCCTCTTGGATTTTTACAATGCAAAACTTGCTATCTCTCAATGCATTACTCAATATCTGTATAAACATGTTTTTAAAGCAAATGCAACTAGGAAGCAATACAGTTTGTTGTGAAGAATCATACTATATAGCAATTGGATTTCAACAGATAGTCAAGAGTTATTCTTTCTTCTTATGTTTTCTCTGTTCATTTTTTCCTTTTTTATGAAGTGAAAAGTTAATATACAGTTTAAGATTCACTTTTGTCAACCAACACCACTCTGTAGTTCTTCTAAATATATTTCTGGTTATTCTATTTACATTGCATTTTTAGCTGTTAATTTAGTACTAGTTTAAGCCACAACTCAGTAAACAGAAACAAGAATTGCTCCTATTTAAGTATTCCAAGGGGATATGTGTGGTTTTAGGAAGTCTTAGTCTGCTCTGTGCCACCCTGGTACTAGGTTTGTGAGGATTGTTACTGACAACTGCCACCAACAAATTGAAGTCTTATTTTCACTCTTAGTTTGATTCACCAATTTACACAGATGAAGATGATTTCATTCATCTTACATCTTTGTGTTCTAGAATGGGAAGAATCTAAAGAATATACAATATCCACTTAATTTTTCATATTCTTATATTCCTTTAAGTCTTCCTTACTGCAATGCATAGACATCTCATTGAACTAAAAATATCTACCTTTTACATAGGGCCTTTAAAAAAAATCTAATTAATTTTTAAAAGTAAGAAAGGCCAGGCAAGCTAAGGTCAGAAATGCTTCAGAACAGGTATGAAAAAAATACCAGCCTCAAAACTATTGCTCAAAGGTTTGTTCCAGTCCACATTTTTAGTATGGTTTAAGTACTTTATCTTCCTTCTATTCTGGAACTTTACTGTTAGAACTGACCATCTTTTCTGAATGTGACATTCAGAGAATGGTGACTCAGAGGTATAATAAGTGATTTTTGCATCTGCCATTCCCTAGACAGGGACCAGATATCTGCTTCACAGTAGGAATAAAGAAATGAAACCTTGAAAAGCAACTTCTGGAAAAGAATGCTGAGAAATTCCAAAGCACAGTGTCAAAAAACCCCTGGTATGTGAAAACTCATCTGTGTCATATCTGCATTCTCTCAGTACTTAACTTCCTTTGCCTCTTAATGGAGTGAGGAGCTTGGCAGGCTGTTTGGATACCTCCCCCTTGTCAGTTATGTCTATAAATAGGGAATTAAACCAAAGTATTATCTGTAAAATAGGTTGTAGTCCAAATAGTTGTTGCAGAAAACAGCAGTCAGGCATAAAGAAAATTAGTCAATTCTCCTGTGTGTCAAGAAATGGAAGAGAAATAATAGCACCCTGTTACAGAAAGTAAGTACATTTTGAGGCCCAGAAAAGAATTTTAAAAAATGAGAAACTAAAGTTGATAAGGCTTTTTGGAACACATAACCTGTTTCTTTTGGTGATGACAGTCATTCATTTTGCCTTCAGTATTGTGCAACTCTGGTATTTTTAACAAAATCATATTGTCTCTGTAGTCACGAGTGTGTACATATTTTCATTACAAGCAAGATTTGTCAGATATAAAGACTTCTGCCATATCAAACTGTGTAAGTATTTTCTAAAGATGCAAAACTACCATCAGTGCTTAACTTCTTGATCATCCCACAAAATGCATTAAGTCATTTGGGTCTGAACTGGAAATGTATGCTAAAATACCTCACTGAATTGTCATGAATTGTGACTGAAAAAAGTTACGGGGACAAACAGGAAGAAAATACCTTTTTAGCACCAGAATAGAAAAAGTAACTTTGGTTTTGTTTATTCTCTTCTCTATTGAATAATTTTTTGTTCTATATATACCTACTGCTAAAATAATTTCAGTATCAATTCTATAACACCATAATAGATCACCAACTGGCCAGTCCTAATGCCTTTGAGACAAACCAGCTCAGCAAGTCTGGCAAGTTATTTAAATTGCATGTCATCAGAAGCTTTATAAGGATAAGTGAAACTGCCATTTTCTGATACCAATAGCAGCAGGTAAGCCTCTAGAGATTGTCTGAAAGATTTGTCAAAAGTGTGCTTTCTCAAGCAGTAAAAGAAAATATTTCACAGAAATTCCATAGATGAACTCAATAAAGCAGCATTTTGCTTTAGTTTACAGTGTCATACAGGATATCCATGCATCTCTAACAATAGCAACAATTATTGTATTAGTATTAAAACATAAAACCCTCCCATATTGAGTCAATGACATTTTTAACACAGAATTTATTTCCACTCCTGTGCCACCCTTTCCTCCTTTTCTTCATTTTTTTTCTTTTTTTTTTCTTCTCCTGGCAGCTTGATCACATATACTGTTACTGATGTAAAAGTTACAATGTGCTTCAGCAAATTATCGTGGCTTTTATTTTCTCCCTTTTGTTAATATTTCATAATTGCTCTTTCTAAATCAATAACCTTAAGCCTAAAGAGGTAATCATAATATCTGGAACCACTGTATTAAATAATCAGGATGCAGTTTTACTAACAATAAGACTTTGATTAGTGTAAGGGTTGCAATACCAAAGTTCCGTTTTCAGTTTTCAAAATACTCTTTTTCATGTACTATTGTGTTTGCTTATATGCAAGACACATAATACACTTTGAAATCAAGAGAATAAAGCAAAATCAAAGAAATGCCCACCTTAGTGTGGTTAAAAAATACTACACATATCACCCACTGCATTTTTGATTGACAGTTCTTGAAACTAAGATTGACAACATGTAGGACGTAATGAGTGGGAAGACGGCTGGAGTGTTCAGCTTATAAAAGAGAGGTCTGCCTTTACAAAAGTACTAGAAGTTGTTACAGTCATCTGTTTCTGCATTTGAAGAAGAATATGATAAATAGTGTCTCTGGAAAAAAACCCCATATGATGTAAATGCTTACTTGTTGAAATTATGGATTGTATTTATGGATCCCCACAGTCACCAAATTGCTTTCGCAGGGGAGCACTGTACTAATATTTTTTCTCAAGAAGTTATTAGGCAAAAACCAGGGGAAAGACAGATAGTAATGGCCAGTGATGGCCAGTGAACGGACAGTAACTTGACGCTGTCCTCACAGTACTAAGTTAAAAATACTCGAGGAGTGAGAGTTTCTGAGAACTGAGAGTTTCTGAGATCAAGTGTAAAGGACTAGCTCTTTTCCACACTGGTTAGATAGCCAGCCTTGTACAGCTTTACCAGATCCACATCACGTAGTATTCACTACTGTATTTTAGCCAAACTCTTAAAGCCATGAGCGATCACCTTTAATGTACAGGTCTGGGGGTTTGTGAGAGGTCATTTTTCCCTTTCTCCACCCAGATTAAAATGCCTAACTAATGTAAAAACTATGTTATAGCTTCCTAAAATAGCAGTTTATATTAATAAACTTAGAGGATCATGTATTGGAAGTTTTGAGATGTGACATGGGTTTGTGTAGTCTGTGAGGACAATGTTGGAGGACTGTGTAGAATACATGGAGGGAAAACTGGAGGAAATCTGAGTTTTACCTGCACAGACTTCTGGAATCAGTTCATGAAGCAATCTGTCTCCAAAAGCCTGAGCAGGCTTTGTCTTGAAGAGAGATATCTGGAGCAGTTTAAAGCATAACAAGTGAAAGAATTACCAGTTATGCAGGTGTGGATGAACAGAGGTCTGATGTTAAGCAACCTCCCTCTTTTATTCATTAGGACAGATGGAACAGTTGATACCAGGAGTCAAGAGCAGACTTTTTCCCCATTGTGCAAAGATTAAATTAGAATTGATTCATGGGCTAACAGTGATAATGCACAACCCTAAAAAAAGCCACATCATGACTCAAAGCCACAGAGTTCTGTGTTCTCACACTTCTTTCCCACTCTCTTTTTCAGGTAGAGAAATATGCCAGTATGTATCAGGCTTATAAATAGAGCAGGTAACTTTATGTGACTCCTATGTATTGAGAGCTCCATACCATTTATGGTCAATTTTCTAGTTGACCATTCTCTATCCACCTGTAAACAGTGTGAATCAATGGGTCAAGAGAAGCTCCTTGTTTCTAATCTTGATAGCAGTTATATAGGCAGCAAGTGTAGGCAGAATGAATACAGAACAGCCTCATAATTCCTGGTGTAGGCACAAAGCCAGGATCACAATCTGGCTCTTCAAGACTTGACACATTCACAGAACACTGTAATACAGTATCGTTTATTTATAGAAATTTGGACCTGTTTGAACTTTCCTACTTTTATATCGGAATAAATTATGAAGATATCTTCTATAATCTGTAAGGTATGGTGTATCTTTCTGCTAACTCTGATAGTAATTAGAAAGTGAAAATGACTCTAGACCTTTTCTATTCCTGTACTATAATAATGTCATTTTTTCCTATGTATTTTTCTGGTTCTCAACACTAAAGGAAATTGATTTTGTTATTATCTCAGGATTTTTTTTTCTATTTCTTTTTATTATGCAGAACCAATATGTTCCTGATTTAAATATAACACAGCTAGTGGGGCAAAATCAGAGAGTATAATAAAAGCCCCAACCCTGCTAGAATAGTATTTGTGCTTATTTTGGTGTGAAATTTGTTCTTGGGAACTCAAGGATGAATTTTCCTTACATAACAGAAATTTAATTGAAACGATTTTCCTGACACTTTTTAGAATCTTAAAACATGGTGTACCCCAAGTTGTGGGAGTGATTGCTGCACATTATTTAAGATTGGATTGTGATGACTTAGTGTTGCACAGGACTTTAAAAGCCATATTTTGCACATGAACATTGTTCTTTAAAATATGGGTAAATAGCCATTTGTAAAGATTCTGAAGAAAACTTGAATGCATATACATCCTGAAAAAGTTTGTAGTCAGTGTGTATTGTTTCTACTTGTTAAAAAAGAATCAGATATTTTTGTAAAACAAGCTTGCTATTATTCATTACTGAAATAACATGCTGGGTTAAGAAACATGGCTCTAAACCCTGTTTCTGTTGTGTTTGACTTAGATTAAATTTGACAAGATGTTTAGGTATTGGAGTAAGCAGACAACAGAGAGAAGGACATGAGCAGAGACTGTCCTTTTCTCATGATTCTCAAGAGAAGGAATTGTAATGTTTAGTGAAATCACAGCAGAAAGGACAACTCTACCTACAAGGCAACAGCTAGCAATTAATATTTGCAATACCATAGTGTAAATTTAATGGGAATAAGTGACTTTGAAACTTTCCCACCTTGCTGTGTTGAGTGTAGCAACAGAAACAGGAAAGGAGCCCATCACATCTTTTACTGCCTAATGAGCAATTCACGGAAAGGTGCTTCAGTGTTTATCTCTGAAGAAAGACTTTAGCACAAAAAAAAATCTTTTTCTTTTACAGCTTTATAAGTTGGTCTAATGAACAAAATTACTTTTTTCCATTACTTTTGCCCTCTTGTTCCTCTACTTTTTGATACTTCAGAGACCATAGAAAGAAAGGGGAGAAAGGTTATCTCCTTTATTTGCTTTACCTTATTCATTCAGGTAAGAAGAACATAACCTCAGTTTATTACAACTGTTCTTAGCTATTTCCATAGATCCTTCTTTTGAATTATGAAAGATATATTTATACATTTTTATACTAAAAGATGTTAATGAAGAGACGCCATGTATAAATACTAACATCACTACTCACAGAAAAGTCAAACCCTTAAATTCAAGCCAGTTCACTTTATTGTGTGCCTGTGAAATAAACCAGGGAACACATGAAACAATTTTCCTCTAAAAAGACTACTTATCTCACTCATTTACCTAAGAGCAGGCAGACACAGAATGATATCCTTAGTAGCACAGAGAAAAACAGACTGCAAAGCAGAAGTGGGGGAGAAGCTGATCATGATGAAGTCATGGTCCCCTTTGTCTTTTGGAATGGTGCTGTGTACACACAGGTTGGATTTTAAACTTCTGCTCTAATTCTAGATTTACTGCAAAACTGTAACTTATAGACTACATCCAAAACAATCTCCTAAAAAGCTACTCTATTGACTTTTGGACATTTTTACATGTTGGGGGGTGGGGACATTTGTCAGGTATTTGCTAAAAAGTAGTGGAGGTTTATGCCTTAGCTGAGAATGGTCTAGATTTCATAATTTTTCATTTTCTGACATTTTCGCATTTGGGAATTTTTAAATAGGTGATTAATTTTTGCAAAGGAAGAATACTATTGATAATCAGAGTTGGATAAGGTCCATCGAAACACATTGTCAATCCTGAATTGATTTTAACAGAGTTTATGCTTAAAGAATATTAGGATATGCATGTGCTTGGTGACTTTGGAGAACGTGTCCATGTATCAGTGCAGTAACCCCTCAGAAACACTCAAAAATGGTATAAAAATGTGGTAGTTTAAAAAATTACTACTCAGATAGGTACATACTGAATAAGACTGCTATTTGGTAGATTTAATAATACGTTTTATACCTTTAAATTTTTGTCATTCTTTCTGTTGCCTAACTCAATGAAATATAAGTGATTGAGGACTATGCCCCTTAAAGCAATTTTCCTTTGTTTTAAGCATTAGTGCTATTTTTTAATCAAATGAAAGATGAAAGAATTGGGAAAGTTCACTCAGTACAGTCATAAGCTGATGAAAAAATATCTACCCAAATAAGCATAAAATAATTCTTTTTTTTCCTAGGGCCGCATTAGTCCTTCTTTCATTCTATGCCTAACTTTTCATTGTATGGTATGATTTAGATATACTTCATCTGAAAGATAACCTAATCTCACACTTCAAACTACTTGGTTCTAAAAATATTTTTGAAACTAATCAGTGAATTTCTGAATAGTGTTCGTTCTGCTGAAATCTTATTGAGGAGACCTGAAATCCTACCTGATTTCTAAACAGCTGTTCCATATGTTGGTATCCTTTTACAGCCTTGCCTAAGTTTATAGGCATCTGTAGGATTAGTTAACATCTTGACTGCTTTCACACATTTTAGAAGTAGTTATTTTAGGGACATAATTATCTATTTCATACTTATGTCTCTACTTGAGTAGGGCACAGCAAAACAAGCACACAGATCTACAAGGGCATTCTGAAGAAACAGCCGTAATTCTGAACTTTTAGCTTGTAGTGCTGTTCAGCTAATTCACAAACACTGGCTTCTTGCAGCATTTGTCAGAGAAATCTGAAAGTTTTCTTTTTTACATTTTAATCATTTTGAGAGAAAAAAAATATTGCCTTTGAGTTTTGGAAAGTCAACTTTGCATTTCTACTGAACTGTAAAGAAACATGATACTGAAAGAAAGGCTTTTTGATTCTTAGCAAGTAGTTCTGGTTTGTTTGTTTTTTTTTCATTGGTGACCTAAAATAATACAAATATATATTAAAATTAATAGTATACAGTCTCTCTTTTTTCAGTTTTAATCCTTTCCAGAAAAGAGTCCAGCTCCCTGTTTAAGTGCCAGGCTTCTTGACCTTTCAGCCCTTTCAGTATTCTCTTAAGAAACGAGTTTAATTCTTTGCATCTGAAACAGACACGGAACCCTCCTGTCCAAATTCCTAGGAAGGTATTCTATCATGAAGTATTAAGCAAGAGGTAAAATAGCACTGCTGCATCTTCTATGAAAGATTCACCATTAGGCATCCGTCTTAGAAGAATCATAGAATCATAGAATTGATTGGGTTGGAAAAGACCGCCGAGATCATCAAGTCCAACCCTTGGTCCAACTCCAGTCCATTTACTAGATCATGGCACTCAGTGCCACATCCAATCTCAGCTTAAAAACCTCCAGGGATGATGAATCCACCACCTCTCTGGGCAGGCCATTCCAATGCCTGATTACTCTCTCTGGAAAGAATTTTTTTCTGATATCCAACTTAAATTTCCCCTGGCAGAGCTTGAGCCCATACCCCCTTGTCCTGTTGCTGACTGCCTGGAAGAAGAGACCAATCCCCACCTGGGTATAACTTTCCTTCAGTTGAAACAGTCTGGGTTCTGAGCAGAAAGAATTGCATAATGGAAAAAAAAATAGACACCTAACTTAGATATAGTGAATCACAATGTTGAGGGGTGTTGCACTTAATATGGGTGTGATGGGGATTTTCAGAAATGCCACCACTCCTTCGTTGGTGAACTAGGGATTTTAAGCCCTGTTTTTTTCTGAGAACTGAAATTTTAAGCCCTATTTTTGTGAGAATTGATTTTCCCCCTCATCTCCCACAGAGGCAGCCACCTAGAATTTAGATCCATCAGTTTAAAACAGTCATCCTGGCCTCCAGCCTCTTTTTAAATTTTCTTTGTTCTTATTTTATTTCCTTTAGAAAGCAATTTGAGCTTGAACTTTGAGAACAATGATCCTTTCAACTTTATTCACCACAGGATAAAGTCTTTAATGGTAGCGTAACAATACAATTCTTATTTTTCTTTAAAATGGCAGGATATATTTCAGTATTTTGCAAGTATTCTGTAATGCCTGACACTTTTTTGATGCTAATATGCTTTTCTTAAGACAAAGAGTAGTAAAAGTAGCTCATTTGAAAATCAAAACCAGTTTTATCTAGGAGAAGGAAAAAGTAGCATTTTCTAAAACTTATCTGTATCCATACTTAAAATACTTCAAAGATTAGTAAAAACACTTAGCCTTTTGAAAAAATAACATATGCTATTTAAGTGCATTTTAATAGACAAAAGTACCATTGAGTAGATCAAATGTTGGTAAAAGCTCTATGAAATTTGAATCATTTTTTCCCCTCAACACTGAGTATTTCACTCAACACTAATCTGTAGTGTGCAAAGGAAATTGCTCTAACATTTCTTGTTATCAGTGCTCCATGAAATGGCAAAGAAAAAGAATGTAATTTGTGCCATTATTTGCTTTTTAGCATAAGGAAAAAAAAATCATTGCCTCAGTTAAAGCTAAGTCTGGGCTTTCCTTCTCTCTTTTATATCCTCTAGTGACTTTTGACTATTATGCTTCTTGTATAAGCGTAAAGGAACATCTTATATTCAGGTACACCACCCACATGGATTGTATACATACACTGAACAATTTCATAGGGAATTGACTTGATTTTTTCCTTTGTTTTTCTTCTTTAAATATTAATAAGTTCATCTTTTATAAATAGAGTACAAGCTGCTTTCTAAGTATTGAGAAAGATTACATACACTGTCTAAAGTTATAGACTTTCAAAATCAGTGTGTCCCTTGAACCAATTAGAGGTGGCTGTTTTCTTCAAACAGGCTACCTTTTTTGTTTGTTAGGAATAAATTGTTTTCAATACATTGTATATTTGTTCTATTTTCTGTTGTTCCAGCATTGACTACACTGGGCAATTTCTGTTGTCTTTCAGTCATCTTAAAACTCAATGAGACCTTTATTTATGGCTTGAGTTTAGGAACTTGAGTCATATGCTATGTGCCAATAATGTGAGAAAGCTCACTGTTTGACTTTTTAAAAAGACAGAAAGATTTGTTGTGTTCAATAGTTTTTCAACAGTCTTAAAAGATAGCACCTTGTTTATCTGATTCTGTGCATGAAAAGCTTTCCAAAAGAAGTGAATACTACCTAAGCAGTATTCTTCATAATCTAAAATCAAGAAGTAATAGCACATTTCTTTATAAATGGCAGAGCAGACAATTGAATGGCACTGTCTGATTCTACTGTGATGTTATCCTTTTGTAGGTCATTACTTCAGCAAGAACTTTGCTGTTTTATCGGTTGCAATTTAAAATACAGGTGCTTCTAATGTTCTTTCAAAGGCTTCACTGATAATATCAAGCAAAGTGAATTTAAGGTTTAGTACAAATAATTCTTGTTATCTGAACAATCATTCTTTAAAAGATGCAAATCAAAAGGAGAGCTAGAAATTATATTCACTATGTACTAAACTTCAGTTAAATAGTAATGTTACTCCTGGACAAAACTGATTTTTTCTGTTAGTACCATTGCACATTTAGTACCATTGCACATTTTCACTGATGGTACCATTAGCAACATATGAAAACATGACACTGACTAGAGAAGAAGAAAGATGTTAATTCAGGGAGCCATATTTTCTTTGAATGTGTTAAAAAACCAAACCAAAACAGTGTTGTACTTACAGTATGAAACAGCTGTATGTGTGGCTAATGTATTTGGCAGCACTTCATAGCCTTCATGGGAATATCTTGACCAGGCCAACTGTCCTGTATTCATACTGCCATCATTCAGCAGAGCAGCTCTTATTCTTTACAGCTCCAAAAGGTCTTGTACCATGTGGTACTCTCTGATTCTTTCTACTTCAAAAAGACAAACTATTGCAGCATCCCTTATGCGTTGGGGTTGAGTGATCACCTATCGGGCATTTCCACATTTTTATCTAAATGGAAGATGTCAGACACCACTTCATTTGTTCTCCACTAAAGAAATATGATGCAGATTAGTTCATATATTTTTACCTTCAGATATCTCATGTTCTATATTTTAAAATTAAGGAGCATGATTTCATTTCAAGGTTGAATATACAAAAATGAATAAAAACCCAGATATTTCTTTAGACTTCTGGAATTACATCTTTTGTCTTTGATGTGACATTTCTTTAATTGCCCTAAGAAAATAAAATAATTTTTTAAAATGACCTCTAAATATGTGGAATGGAGTTGGTTGAGTGTGGGCAAGAGGCTGAGAGAGGACAGAATCAGGGAAGTTAACCCCAGCTGACCAGTGGATTATTGCATTACATATGATAATGTACTCAGCCATATAACTAGTGCATGGGAGAGTATGTTTTCAAAGATGGCTCTGCCTGGAGACTGCCTGGCTTTGACCAGCTGATGACAGGTGGTAAGGGCTTGCCTTTACACTGCTTTTTAGTTTGTGTTTCTTTTCTTCACTTATTAAATTTCCTTTATCATGATCCGTGAGTTTTTTTCATTTTTTTTCCCTTTCCAATTCTCTCCCCCATCCTGTTGGGGCCAAAGAGTGAGTGGGCAAATGGCTGTGCTCTTTCCTGTTGGGCAGGGTCAACCCGCTATGAATTCTTTGCCAGTTTTTCCTGACTTGACTTCCAGTAATAATTTTGTACAGCTTTTTAGGAGACTAATGTCTTCTTCAGGCCAAATCCCCCACATATTTGAATCAAAGTTGCTAATCTTTCATAATTTCTTTTTATCAGTGATGTGGATGGAACAGGAGAAGCAGATTCCCATCTTTTAATTCATGTACTGGGGCTTAATCCAGAGCAGCTGAGAGCAGAAAAAATCCCTCTATTCTCTACTGCCTCTGAGCTGGATGTTCATTTCCTGCATATTTTGGTGTATCACACTTGGCACTATGATAAGAGCATATTTATTGAGGAGAAAAAATAGCCAGAAACTTATTAGGTAAACATTATCAAGTGCTCAGCAGCAAGAACAGGGATTCTTGCATACTTCTAACTCTTACAGACTTGGCAGAATTTGTTTTCAGATCTATATTTTTGCCTAAAGCCCCATTCCTCCTGCCATATTTCCAGACCCTGTTCCATTGGCCTTCTTAGCGACAAGGTCACACTGCTGGCTCATGGACAGCTTGTTTTCCACCAGGCTCCCCACATCCTTCTCCCCAGAGCTGCTTTCCAGCCAGTCAGCCCCCAGCCTATCCTAGTGCATGGGGTTATTCTTTCCCAGGTGCAGGACCCTGCAATTTTCTTTGTTGAATTTCAGATGGTTTTTCTCTGTCTGTCTCTCCAATCTGTTAAGGTCCTTCTAAAGGGCTGAACAGCCCTCTGGGGTATTGGCCTAAAGCTTCTCCCAGCTCTGTGTCATCAGCAAATTTTCTGAGGAGGCATTTATCACTTCATCCAAGTTCTTGATGAATACGTTAAACAATACTGGGGCCCATTACTGAGCCTTGGGGGACACCACTAGTCACAAGCCTCCAATCAGACCCAGAGCAGCTGATTATGACCCTCTTGCATTTGCTGTTCATGCAGGTCTTAAACCACCTCACTGTCCACTCACCTAGGCCACACTTTCAGAGTTAGCCTGTGAGGATGGTGTGAGAAACAGCGTCAAAATCCACTGTCCTCCTCTCATTCATCCAGGTAGTTATTTCATCATAAAAGGTAGTCAGGTTGGCCAACCATGATATACCTTTAGTGAATCCATCCTGTCTACTCCTAATTACCCTCTTCTCATCCATGTACATAGAGATGGTTTCCAGGATGCCATCACCTTTCAGGGTCTGAGGTGAGTCTGGCTGGCTGGTAGTTCCCTGGGCCCTCCTTCTTGTCCCTTTTGAAGACTAGGGTGACATATGTTTTCTTTCAGTCACCAGACACCTCTCCTGTTCTTCATGACCTTTCAAGAAGATGATCATGAGCGGCCTAGCTGTGGTGTCCGCCAGCTCTCAGCACTTATGGATGCTTCTTGTTAGGGCCTATGGACTTATGGATGTCACGTTTGCCTAGGTTTTTTTAACCCAATCCTCCTTCACCAAGGGAAACTCTTCCTTCCAACTTTCCTTTACCCTGGTCTCCTGGGTCAGAGATTCCTTAGGCCTGCTCTTGTCAGCGAAGGCCAATGCAACGGAGAGGTTCAGTAACTCTGCCATGTCAGTTACCAGGGATTTCCCCTGCATTTAGGATTGGGCCCACACTATCCCTAGTTTTCACTTTGTTATTGATGTATTTGAAAATGCCCTTGTTCTTCTTGACATTTTTGGCAAGATGGTCTTTGGATTTCCTTGTCTACTTTCTACTTTTTCAACTTCTCTATATTAATTTCAGGTGGTCTGACCAAGTTTCCATCCCCTGTGTATTTCCTGCTCATGCTTGGGTAATGAAAGGAGTTTCTTGTTCATCCATGCAGATCTCTTGCCCTCTTTTGCAAGGGATTCACCTTCCACCTTGATCATAAACCTGTTTTCACTCCCCTCCTCTAAGTTCCCCTTCTTTTGCCTGGTGATGAGACAGTAAGGAATCCATTGCTTCTTGAGAAGTGGATGGGCATGTGCATTTGTCTAAGGTGTGGTAGAATGTGACTCCACCAGTCAATCTCTTCCTCAGAGTCCCTAATACTTCTTAGTCTTTCCATCTCATCTCTCAGCTTCACCAGTATGTGGAGCAGATTGTCAGCCTGATCACATCTGACACTGCTATTCACTCTGCTGCCCTCAAAAAACAGTGCCAGACTGGCATTCTCTTTAGCCTGACATCTGGATCCCTGCATGCTCTTTTGGGTATTCCTTCTGGGTTCTTTGTGGTGCACACAGGGAAAGCAACTTTTGTCTCAGTAACACCGTACCTCTCTTAATGAGGGCGGTGACCACCAACTGAGCTAATTGTTTGAGCTGGTACATATTAAAAAAAAAAATAAACTGAACTTGCCTCACTTTATTTCCAAAGAAAATAGTGGATCAAAATGTAATAATTTCACTAATAAGTGTCATAAAATATCTTAAGCCAGGAATTACCTAAAGACATGAATGCTAAATAATGCTACCCATCCTGTCACTTTTGTTCCCTAATTCAGGCCTAATAGGGAAGATTTATGCCTGACAATTTGCATCTTTCATTTTGAATTTAAAATTTTCTGCCTCACCTGCTCTTACAAGTTTAGATTATTATCTAATTTTCTATTATGTAAAAAAACGAATTTAGTATTCAGTTCAAGAATCAAAGATACCTGCCTTGTCTGACAGGTGCTGTTCAATCAAGGATCATGCCAGTTCCTCAGGTTGAGCACAAACACTCAACTATGGATATTTTTCACTCTCCTTACACATTTTGTTGCACAGCAGGTAAACAAAAAGTATGGATTTTAAAATGTTTAATATTGAATTAAGTGTGCTCCTCATGTGTAATTGATCTTCAAGCTAGATCCATGGAAAAGCTGTGATGCAGCAATGTTAGATTTTTCTGTCTATAGACATATAAAGAATTAATTTATGATGATTCTTTAAATGCTAATGTATTATTAGTGCCAATAACAGTCATAGAATATTTTCAACGTTACCTGGCATTATATCATGGATAGAAAAAGTAATTTCTACAAATACATAACAAACTTAAGTTTTGGTCCTGCAAGGAGAGCCACGAGTATGGATCCATATTCCCATTTAAAAAAATCAATTAAAAAAAAAAAAAACAAACAACTGAAAAGTGTGAAAAATTGTTGTTGTATCTATTTATTATTTCAACACAGTACTAACATCTCCTTCGTAGTCTCATTACATAGTGATTAAAGGATGAAAATAGAATTTAATTTGCAAGGTATTAGTTTACAATGAATTTTTTGTAGTTGTCAGGGCGAAACTATAATTACATAGAAATTAATTTTTCTCTTCAGGATATTAAGTGACAATGTATGCATTTAGATGGAAATGATGGAAATAAATTCTAAAACTAATGCTCTGAACAACAAACAACTGCAATTCAATATATGTGAAAAATAATGAAATCAAGCCGAATAGTGTAAACTTCAGTGAAAAAATCATCTCTTGAGATGCAGACTTCTTGCAAAGCTCTTGAATGATTAATGGAAATGGTATTTCACTTGTGGTTGTTTTTTTGAAGTGGGTCAAGAACACGTATGTTTAAAACACACAGAGAAATGATGTTAAATTTTAAAGAAATTCACAAGAGTCAGACATATTTAGGATTAAAACTTTGACTATGTCCACAGTACATTCCCCCTGTGTCTTCATAATTGCAATGTTGTTAAGGCTTGAAATCAGTGCTTTTATGTTACAAGTTAAAGATTAATTGGAAGCCTTATCTTTGAATTTTCTTTCTTTCTTGGGTTAAAGGCAAATCATTAAAATAACATTAATGCATTTCCTTTTTCTATATTAATTTCCTTTTCTTAATGGTAGTAAGAGAAAAGGCAAAGGAAGGCAAGGGAAGGGAAGGAGAAAGACTCAGAGAGAGAACTCTAAAACAAATGTATCCTGTATACGTTCATAGAAGATGTGTATTTTGTAATTCAGAACAATTTGATTTAAAATTTGCAAAAATGCAGTACCACTGAAACTTGGATAGGAAAAGTCACTCTCTCATTACACAAGTAAATAGTCCAAGGTTTAGTCACACTGATTTTAACAACACAAAGACAACTGCTTTGCCTACCTTTAAACTCAAACAGAAATAGTTTTCATCTTTATTTCACTCTTGCTTTTGACTTTGTTGTTAGTGCCTATTATTACTTGTCCATTGCAATTGCAATTGTTGTCAACTAAGAAAAAAAACTAAGACTTAATTTACTTTTAAAAATGCAATATATATATTCTCTGTTTATTACTGATTTTTTTTTTCAAGTTAGATAGCAATAAAATCTCCTAAAGTGGATTTTCCTTTAAGAGGGAAATTGTTTGGATCTGTGCCTTATCTTGTTGGCAAGGCAATGTTCCATACTTAGAGAACCTCAAAATAATATTTATTCCTACCATACCAATTCATATAATTTTAATTTTGTTATATTTATCTGTATGTATAAATATCTTCTGGTATATTGAATTGTCACTGTTTAATTATGATTGAGATTAATGAATTACACAATGTTGTATTACACTTTCTTGAGAAAAACTTTGAATAAAATAGAATAAATTATGTAATATTTTAGCTCAGGAAGGTTGCTATCAGCTGTTGATTGAAATTGCACTTGTTGATGTTAAATATTTTATTATAAGATCACTCATTTTTCCTATGGCATTTTATGCATAATGTAGAAAATCTGGAAATCTGTAAAGCATTATAAGAATTGACTGAAAAGTGGATTGGCAATCATCTGCACATAAAAACCACTGTAACAGATGTGGAAAACTGACTCTATGACTTAATCACTTTATAGCAGTTAAAAATACAGCCCAAACCAAAAGGTTCACTCAGGCAATCATTCTATCCTGCAGGATGGGACATGAGGCAGTTGTTAGTGACTATAGTCTCAATCAGTCAGATGGATGGCAGATACAGCTGAGAAACATAGCAGGAAAATGCATCTCACAGCAGACAAAACCAGACAGGGTCTTCATCTAGATGTAAAGGAAGTGTCAAGCATAGCTGGGAGAGTATACATATGATTTTTTTTTCCGACTTGTCAGTGAATACCCCTTCTGTAGGCAAATAAATCACATTTTGTTTTCTTTGGATCCTTGTAATGCATGCAGCCTTAGAGGTGACATGTCCTGAGATCAGCTGATTCTGTGTTTGGAGGCATGAGTGGTGTATATTGGAAGTTCAATTAAAGTTTGTGCTGTGGACTTCTGAACCAAAAATAACAAGTGGAGGTCTAGTCCTCTGAAAAGGATGTTTTCAAAAAAAATTGAATTAAGTTTCGGATAGCTTAGTCTGAAATCATGACAAAAGATAAACTTCATGAACTTATTAGAATGAGTTAATGAAAATTGTAAGATGGTCGCTCTTTCTGCAAACCAAAGGATTTCTGTCTTTGGTCAAGAAAATATATCTAGCTTTCTGTATTGGGCACCTTCTGTCAGATCAAGAAAAAATTGAGAAGCTGCCTGCTGCAGAGGAAGAGAAAACCCTTTAGACATTGCAGCTGAATACCCAACCTATTTTCTGAGTACAGATGGTCTTTTTTTTCCCTAGCTTTTCAAACCTTTACAAGTTTTCAAGAAAATTTTCTTTAGATGGGAGGGGAACAAGACAAAGGCAGAAAATACAAATTCTAAGACAAAAGAGAAAAAAGACACTTTAAAACTGGCAGAGGTGTAGACATTGCAAAGCTCAGTGTCTAGGCTGTGAGTTGATCAAGGCATAAAACTCTTCATAATTAGTCAACAGGTGAGACCAGATCATGTATATAATAAATAACTGAGGAAGTATGCTTTGTTATAGGAATAGAGATCAGAGACATCAAGGCCTCTTCACCATTTTTAGGCAGCCATGAAACAGATATTTTAATCATTGTGCAATATTTGAAATGCATCTTAAAAGTAATCAAATCTGATTAGCCCTGAAATAATAATAAAAAAGGTACTAAATAAGGACTCCCGCTATCTTTCTTACAGATCGTTATTTTCTCCTATTCTGAAACAGACATGCTCTCCATAAATCCCACAAAACCAATGAGATTTAGAAGAGTTCAACAGCCTTAAAATTAGGTTACTTAGAATTTTAAAAGCCTATAAACCCTTTTTTGTCCACCTGTGTATTTCAAAATTGGCATAAAAGTCAGATCGACTAATATTTTTTAACCCCTTCCTTTTTTGTCCTTTCAAAATTTACTTTTCTAATATTAAATATCAGCTTCAGAAGGCATTGGTTCCATGTCAAGTGTATTTTTTACTTTGCATTTATTGTTATCTTGAATCTTAGAAGTTTCTTTCAGTGTGAACCTCCAACTGATTCATAATCAACCAATAAATATTAAAAACCTCCTACAGCATCAAAATGATCAGCTTGCTTGACACTAGGTGGCAGAAAAGGCAACCAGGAAGATCACTGAGCAAACTCTCCTTACGTGCTTCTTCTGGTGTGGTTCCTTCCAGTGTAATACCTCTTGGCAGATAAGCAGCAAAATCAAGGTGTTAGTACTGCAAACATGCTGCTTGCAGCACAGACTTCCTGCACATACTGTTAGTTGACTATATCTTTTATTGTTCAGGCTTGATTTTGAAGAATGAATAACACTTTGAAATTTCATTGTCTGTGAAGCTATGAAAAATTACACATTGATTTAAAAACCGGTGTTATGTTAGCAGTTTAATTATGAATATATATGTAGTTACACACAAAAGAATATATATTTCATAATGTATGAGAAACAAAGCCCAGCTAAAACTTGATATAATAATCCACCTATATACCTGTATATATATCCTATATATATCAGTGAATCACAGAATATGCCAAGTTGGAAGGAACTCCCAAGGATCTTCAAGTCCAACTCCTGGTCCTGCACAGAACAATCCCCAAGAGTCACATCACGTGCCCAAGAGTATTTTCCAGACACTTCTTGAAGTCTGTCAGGCTGTGTCATATCTATGTGCCATAGCTGTGTCATTTGTGTCATATCTATCTGTCTACAGTTAATCCGTTGGTTAATATTCAAGTACTTGCTCTCCCAAGTTCAGGAGCGATGTATACCAACAGAGGTGAAGTGAGGCAAAAACACCAGAAGGCCTGTGCGGATGAGCAAGATGCTCCTGGACAAACTAAAACACAAAAAGAAAGACTACAGAGGAAAGCAAGGACAGGTAGCCTTGGATCAGATATGAAAGCTGAAGGCCTGATGGAATTAAATCTGCCCATGAACATCAGGGGTAAAAGCAAAAACTTCTATAGTATGTTAGCAATAAAAGGAAGATAAGGGAAAATATGGGCCCTCTGTGGAAGGAAATGGGAGACCCGATTACCCAGGAGAGAGAAAAGACTGAGTTACTCAATGACTTTTCTGCCTTGACCTTCATGGGTAAATGTTCTAGCCACGCCCCCTGAGTCACAAAAGATAGTCCGGATCTGGGAAAATGAAGAACCTTCAACTGTAGGAGAAGATCAGGTTTGAGACCACCAAAGGAAGCTGAAGGTGCACAAGAGCATAGGACCTGATGAGACTTATCCATGGGTCCTGAGGGAGCTAGCAAATGAAGCGGCTAAGCCAATATGCATAATATCTGAGAATTTGTGGCAGTCCAGTGAAGCTCCCACTGACTGGAAAAGGGGAAACTTAACTGCCAATTTTAAAAAGGGAAAAAAGGAAGACCCATGTAACTACGGGCCCATCAGTCTCATCTCCCTGCCTGGAAAGATCATGGAGTAGATCCTTCTGGAAAGTATACTAAGGCATATGGAAAATAAAGAAGTGATTGGTGACAGCCAACATGGATTCAGTAAGTGCAAGTCATGCCTGATAAATTTGTTGATCTTCTATGACACAGTTGAGCATTGGTGAATATGGCAAGAGCAACTGGTATCATCTACCTGGACTTATATAAAACTTTAACACTTCCACATGACCACCTTGTCTCTAAACTGGAGAGACGTGGATTTGACAGATGGACCATGTGTTGAATAAGGAATTGGCTGGATAAGTACACTCAAAGACTTACAGACAATGGCCTGATGTTCAAGTAGAGACCAGTAACCAGTGGTATTCCTGAGGGATTGGTATCAGGGCTGATGCTGTTTAACAACTTTGTTGTGACATGGACAATGGAATTGAGTGCACCCTCACCCAATTGTGATGTAGTCACAGAATCACAGAGTCAACATTCTGAGTTGAAAGGGACCCACAGGAATCACTGAGTCAAATACTTAGCCCTGCACAGGACCATCCCCAAGAGTCACACCATGTGCCTGAGAGTATCATCCAAATGCTTCTTGAACTCTGTCAGGATTGGTGCTCTGACCACTGCCCTGGTGAGCCTGTTCCAGTGCCTAGCCACCCTCTGGGTGAAGAACCTTTTTCTAATATGTAACCTAAACACCCTCTGGCATAACTTCAGGCCATTTGCTTGGGTCCTGTCACTGGTCTCTACAGAGAAGAGATCAGTGTCAGCCCTCCTCTTTCCCTCATGAGGAAGTTGTAGACTCTGATGAGGTCTCTTCACAGTCTCCTCTTCTCAGGCTGAACAGATTGATTGATCTCAGCAGCTACTCATACAGTTTTCCCTCAAGGCCTTTCACCGTCTTCATTGCCCTCCTTTGGACAGTCTCTAATAGCTTAATATCTTTCTTATATTTTGGTGCCCAAAACTGCACACAATATTTAAGGTGAGGCCCTGGTGTAGAGCAGAGTGGGATTATCACCTCCCTAGACTGGCTAATGATGCTTTACCTGATGCCTCCCCAGGGTCACAGGTGGCCCTCCTGGCTGCCAAGACACTGCTGACTCGTATTCAACTTGCCATCGACCAGGACACCCAGATCCCTCTCAAAGGCTTTCTAGAATCTTATTATAGCAAGGATGTCCCCACCCTGGAATTTGACCAAGACAATGCCCTATTTACAAATGTATCAGTTGTGGTGGCAGGCCAGGCCAGGAAATGTTGAAACCAGTCTGGATTCAACTCTGAATTAACATTCTGATGGCTAGGCAACCACTGGAATCAAATTATTGTCAGTCAGTCACTTTGTACTTTGGAAGTCCAGTCCCCTTTCATACAGTCAGGTCCTTCTAATATAACCCTTCTTGGAGTGTATGTGTGGAGATTCCTCCCTTGGGCTGGGGACACCCCCCAGGGATACTCTTTGAGGTTGAGCAAAAGAGATCTCCCCATGGGCATTGATACGGGTGGGTTACATCAAATCTCTAGTTAATAATTATTTCTTTTTGCTAGCTTTAATATAATTGCTTTAAAAATTGTTTACTACAGTGTACTATCCTATCTTATACTGTACTACTAGTAGTTTTACTTTTATATTGCATAGTAAATAATTCTGATTAAGATATTTTGTCCGATCATTTGTAGTAATAAATTTTTCATTTTATATTAATATTCTCAGTTTGTCATAATTAAAAACTCTGGGACAAAAGTGGTTCAATCACACCTCTCTAAATCCTTAAATTTAAACCATTCACAAAATCTGAGGCTAAGACTGGGTACTTCTTGCACCTCATGACTCAACAGCAGGCCTTCTTTAATAAATTTTGGCTGAGCCTTCCACAGCCTTCTTCCAGCTCTTTGAGAATTCTGGGATGAATCCCATCAGACACCATAGATTTGTAGGGATCCAGCTGAAGCAGATCCCTCACATATTCAGAGTCAATTGGGAGTTGCTCATTCTCACAGTCATGGTCCTCCAGGTGAGGGCACTGAGACCCCCTTGGACTATCATCCTTATTGAAGACAGGGGCAAAAAAAGCATTAAACACCTCTGTCTTGTCTCTGTTTGTGATGCCACCATCCTCATCCTTTAACAGGCCAGGGATATTTCTGTGCTGTCTGTTGATATTAATGCATTTGAAAGAACTCTTTATATTGTCTTCCACATCTCTGAATTCTTCCAATGTCACTTGAACTTATTTTCTCATCAGGCATACACTTTCTTTCTTTTTCCTTATCTCCAAGGGAAGATCCCTGCTCAACTATGTCAGCCTTCTGTCTAGCCTGCTTGATTTCCAATATTTGGGAATTGCCTGCTCCTGTGCCCTTAGGAGGTGATGTTTGAAAAGTGATCAGCACTGATGGACCCCAGCACTAGCAAAAACATTTTCTGAGGGGACCTCACTTACTAATTCCCTAAGCAACCTGAAGTCTGCTCTCCTTACGGCCAGAGTTGAGGTTGTATTGGCACTTTTCTTCCTGTCAACAGAGATTTTAAATTTGATCATGTCATGATCGCTGTAGCAAAGATGGCCACCAATCTCCACTTCATTCAAGCGATCTGGTCTGTTGACAAGCAGAAGCTTAAGGAGGGCATCTTTCTGAGTAGGCTCCCTTTGGACCTGTTCCTTCTAGGTTTTTAGAAATCTACTATCTCAGGTTATGAGTGATGATCCCAATTAATTTCTAGCAAGTTGAAGTCCCCCATAAGAACAAGGGCAGTTGACTTAGAAGTGTCCCTTAGTTCCTCAAAGAATAATTCATCAGCACCATCATCCTGGGCAGGAGGTCTATAGTAAGCTCCCATGATGTTGTCTACGTTATTTTCTTGCCTCTTGATTCTTACACAGAGGCTTTCAACTGTGCCATTGCCAACTGTGAGCTTCTAACATTTTAACCTTTCTATTATATACAGTGCCACCCTTCCACCTCTTCTGCCCTGTATATCCCTTCTAAAAAGCCTGTAAAAGTCCAACAGGACACTCCAGTCATAGGACTCATTGCACCAGGTTTCACCTATGCCAATGATGTCAAATCTCTGGGATTGGGCCAAGGCTTCAAGATCCTCTTGTTTGTTCTTCATGGTGCATGCAATGGTATATAAGCATTTCAGGTGTGGTACTTTGTAGCCAATACCTCCTGAGGCATATTGAGGGATCCTATTAGTGCTCGTTTCTTCAAGTTTTGGCACACCATCCCATAGCTCATCACTGGTGAACCTGGTCTTGCCACTTTTCCCCTCCCAAGATAATTTTAAGCTCTATCAACGAGTGCAGTTACCTCCTAATCTAGAACTCTTTATCCCCTCTGAGGTAAGGGCATCCCACCAAGTGTCAGTAGACTAGATCATCCCATGGCCAAAAATTGTACTGATTACAGCAGTCTTTGAGCTATGCATTGACTTGATGTGCCTGCCTATTCCTATCAATATTATTCCTTCTTACTGGAGGGACAGAGGAAATCACTACCTGTGCTCCTGATCCATTTACCAATTGTTCTAGGCCTCTCAGATTTCTCTTTGTTCTTTCATCCCTGCCAGTTTGAACTACCAATAGCGAACAGTAATCAGAGTGCCTTACAAGACTGGAGTTTCCAGTAATGTCCCTTAACTGGGTCCCTGGGAAACTCAGACTTCCCTGGGAGTTGGGGCTGATCTGCATATTGGGTGCTCTGTTTCCCTTACAACTACTGGTTTTCCTCTTGACAGAGGAAGTCATGATGAGGCATACAGGTGTTGTTTTAGGAGGCCTCACAGCCACAGAAGAACCTTTGTTCATCTCATTGTTTGGCCTTCTAATTTCAGAGCCTCATACTTCTTGTAGAAGGTGCTAGTCCTACCTGTCAAATTTTGAGGAGAAGGAACCTTCCTACTGTTATGTGCAGTGACCAACTTCCAGCCTTCGTCTTTAACAGACCCTTGACTAACAGTCCCTTGAGAAATTACCCTGCAGAGTTCTACACCCACCTGCTTTTCCACTACAATGAAGGTTCAAGACTCCCAAGAGTCTTGAGATTGCAGTGTCTCTGAAAACAATCAGTCTATATCTTGCTCGTTCTCTCAAGTATTATGTAGCGTATTCACTGCTTCCCATAGCTCCTTCATCTGGTGACACAGTTCTTCAAACATGGCCCGCCTTCTGCAAAATGACTGTCTGCTCCAGCCTCATGAAGAGGCATCAGGCACTCCTTGCAACCTGTGATGTGGAAAGGTGTGCCTACCATAAGTGGGTCTGTCTGTCTGGAGGCCTCTGACATGGCTGGTTCAGTGAATCCTGCAGGTACAAGGGATTGAGCTTTATGGGGTGTCAACATCATAGCTGAAGCTTAAACTAGTATGCTAATAAGACTTGGGCTAAAAGGATCTCTTTGCGCTTCCTTATCAGCTACTAAGTCTGTTGGCTGCCTCTGTTGGCTGCTCTGGGATGGTCAGAGAGGAGCCTTTCCTGCTCGCCCTGCGTGCTCAAACTGCTGTTCAAACTGTGATGTCATGTCCTCACTGATGTGCTATACCCCTGTTTGCCCACTGGTGTTCACCATTCTGTTCTTTGTCAACACACTGGAGGGAAGGGATGTCATCCAGAGGACCCTGGACAGGTTGAAGATGTGGGCTTGTGTGCTTCTCCTGTATGTCAACATAGCCAAGTGTAAGGCCCTGCACTTGGTTTAGGGCAATCCCAAGTACAAGTAGTAGACTGGGTGAAGAATGGATCAAGAACATCCCTGAGGAGAAAGACTTGTGGGTTTTGCTGGATGTGAAGCTCAATATGATCTGGCAAGGTGTGCTTGGATTTTTATTATATAGAGATATATATTGAGAAATTTTAGCTGGGCTTTCCTGCATGTTTTCATTGAATGATTACATAACATTTTTCCTCTATGTCAGTGAAAGTGTCTGTTTGTTGCTTCCTGTTTTATTCTTTGCCAAATTCTGAATCATTTCTTGAACATTGTGAAAGACCTGTTATTCTGTGAAAATTATATAGAAATTATATACTTAAGTCCTAACGTACAGAGCAAGAACTTTTCTATAAGCTCAGAAAAATAATGAATTGGTTAATATAAGTAAAGGTTTAACACAAACATTATTTTAGTGGACAAATTAATAGGAAAAAAAATCTAAAAGAAAATATATGCTATCCTACAAGATTATTTTGGATTCTTTTTTTCCAGAGAAAAGAAAGTTAATAGTCACAGAGGACTAATTCTTTAATTTGTTTTCCAGTTCTTTAGAAACTGTTAGGTGATAATCTTGTAATGAGAAAACAAACAAATTAAGCTGTCTAAAAGGCCTGATCCTTCAAGAGATTTTTTTTTAATGAGGAAAAAACCTGTGCTATGAAGCTTGAATTTTCTTACCCTTTTAGTTTTGAAGATACCCAATATTGAGTCTTTCCTAGCTGTCAGCAAAACCTGTTGAAACAGCAGCAATGATAATTGAATTCCTATAAAAGATATCTATCTAAGTGATCTAGGACCTGTGCAAAAGGACATATAAACAAAGAGAGGGCACTTTGACTGCGGGTTGTTTTTTTTTTTTTTTCAGATAGTCAAAACTGAAGATAGTTGGAAGTTATCTAAAAAAATAATGTCTTCAATTTTGCCTTATAAACTGTTAAATATCAGGAATATTGTGAATGACAGTTCATGGTTAAAATCACTGTGAAGTCTAGATGGAACACAAACCAAAGACGAATAGGAGGTTTCCTCATTGTTTAGCATCATTCATTTCTGAACTGAACTCATTACCAGAGACATCAATCAGGCAAATGTATTTATCCAGTGAAGTTGAATGTATTTGTTGCATCCTGACATTCATTCATTTGGAAATATGTTCTATAAGGAGAAGAATAAAAGCTCAGAATATACGGTCTTGAAGACTGGGCTCCTGCTGTGCAGCTTTGCAGGATTCAATGCCTGTGTGTGTGTCCATTTGTAAAACTAAATCCAGCCACAGAAGCTGCTCACTTTAATAGTACTGAATTAGTTATCTCCCCACCCAGGACAACTTTTCTCAATTTCCTCCTTTATACTGCATGTGCCAACAATGTCGTTGTCTGCCATAGGTTTGCTTTACAAACAGACTGTGCTCTTATGTTGCATTCATTTTTGGCTTCCAAGTGGAAGTGGTACTAATGGGTTTCTTAGGCACTCACTATAAAAACAATTTGTCTTGTTGGCAGTTTCAGATACTCAGGAATTCTATGTACTTGTCTTCACTTTGCAGATCATCTTTTTTTGGCACTTAAATATCACAGGAGGAACTTCCTGACTGGAGATAGCACTTACCGTATTACACGAACTATGCATTCTTTTTGGCTCTAGGGCTACACACAGAGAAAAGCATTTGGCTCATGTAAGCAAAACAAAAAAAGAATAAAATAAAACAGCAGAAGAAATCAGGTTAATATAGTTTTAAGCTGCAAGAAATCTCTTGATTTTTACTACCCCTTATTAATTCCACGGGTCTAATATTTTGACTTTTTTTTTTGTAGTTTAGTCTTATATAAAACTGCATTTCTTTTAATTGCAAATAAATGAATGTTTATTTCCTCTAGTGAATACAGTCCAATTTCTATTTCTGTCCTGCAGGTTTTTAACTATAATTTTGTCAGTAAAAAGAACAAGTATAAAAATGATGCATTTTCTTTCAGGTGTTATGTTTCCAATGAATACAAACCAAAAACAAAGGAACAGAACTGATTTTTGCAATCAGAGTTGTCAATACAGGTAATTCTAATTTGATAGCACATCTTTTAAAACTTATGTTTTTTATTTCTTTGACAGATAATAATTAATTGTGATTGTCTCAGCATGGAAGATAAGTGCCTGCCTTACACAGAATATATATATGAGCACTCTTTTTTGAGCTCCCTTGATTTGACAGCATTACTCAGTATTAATTGATCCTAAGGAAAGGTAGATAAAAGGTCACAAAGTGGTATGCAAGGCATAGTAAAGCTGTTATGGGTTCACCTAGGTGGGCCTAGATTTGGGCTCTGAAGTTTGGATTAGGCCGAAGCTGTCAGCTGACTTGAGCTGGGCTGAGCTAACAGCTGACCTCTTCTAGCCAGTAACTTTGTATTCCATACCACATTATGACATCATCTCCAGGGAAGTAGGAACCAGTGTGGGAGTGGTTAAGGCAGTCGCTTCTCAGCCCTCCTCTTGGGAGGACGTACGATGCTGTCCCAGGGGGGATGGAGAGGACCAGGCCCACCACTGGCTCACAGGGTATCTCAGGAAAGTAAACAGTGTTGTTCTGGGTCTCTCCTTTCTGCTTGGGTTTGTCTCCCTGGGGAATAAGCTTCTTCTTAAGTAATGTGTAGTTAAGACTGTAGAATCTGTGTGTTCGTTAAGAAGTGAGGAATTTGTTGTGTGTTGCAGACTTGTGTGAGTGTATATTTGTACTCTCTTCTAATTGTCTCTTTTTTTCTGTGAAAATATATGTAGTTTTAGTATAAACGCGGTGATGCAACACTAGTCTCCCCTTAGAACAACATTCAAAAATTAGAGCTAGAGAATGTGCAAAATCAAGGGATGGGAAAAGAAAAATTATAAGCTCCCAAGGGAATATGATGGCAGAAAGCTGGATGAAAAATTCAAATGAAGATAAACCATTATGTTTTAATAAAGGGTAAAATACATTTGTACAGAATCAAATGAATCATTTGAATCAGACTCAGAGGAAGAAATTTTCAACCATTTCTTTCATCTCCCTTTGTAATGAAAACAACATAATATACATTAGAGATAGGAAGTAATATCAGTAATAATAATAATGAAAAATAAATGTATGCCATCAATATCCAAGTAAGATATTTAAGGAGCTACAAAGGGAAGCAGTACAGGAAAGTAATTGCAGACATGTTGCAGTACAGAGATGAGGCTGCATCTCTATGTAGTAGTACATATGTGTCATAGTCTCTTCCCCATTTGCTAAGATTTTGCTCCTTGGTAAGCACAGCCACTTGCTAGGAGAGGAATAGCAGGTGAAACAGTCACTGAAAAATGTATTGTGGAGATGTTACAAGTTACTTATTCTGTCCTCCTGTGTACCAATATTGGTTGGTACATACTTAAGGTTAGCATATACCTATAGTTGATATATACTTAAAATGCTAAGCCATGTCATGAATTATTGTTGCAGGAGTGCATTGAATTTCACACAGGTGAAACTTCTCAAGCAACTGTAATATTTTAAAATTGAATCAGGCTAATAAATGAGTATACTGATATTTCAGTTTTCTGGAAACTCTTTGGTGTGCCTTAGGAAGGTTCCTATTTTCATTCTGCTCATTCATTCCCTCTGTCCCTTAGAGAAATGTAGACTGGATTGTCCATTCAATAAGGCTGTGTGAACTCAGCTACTCTTTGAATCTCTTAAAAAATAGTAATTCAGAACTTCACTTTCAAGGGGTATGCATCTTCATGCCTAAGATATATATCATAGCCCAAAAGATTTCCAGCCTCTATTGATCCAGTTTCAATAACCTGAAAGATACAGGAAGTTTGGAAACCCTGGAAGCCTTCTAATCTATTAGTACATATTATTACTGAATGATAATCACATTTCTCAAGGTTAATTCTGCTTTTCAGTCTCCTTTTGCTTGGCATTATATTTAAGTGATATTTTGTGGGATGTTGTTACACAGATTTGGCAGACAATTTTTGTTTTCAGTGCATATAACGTGCATTTGACTACATAAATGACAAACGAACATCAGATATATGTAACAGAGACTTAAAAAGCGGAGCTTCATATTTCAAACTGTGAATGAGGTGCAAATGAATAAATAGTTAATACTTTACAGTGGAGATTTCAAGTACCACTGTCTTTGTAGCTGTGCTAGTCCTTCCTTTGGAAACTCAGTCAGTGAACTGCAAATATCAGTCTTCAGTTGATTGACGCAGAAAATTTGCTTATGTACTTCATAAAGAAAAGTAAAAAAATAGTGAAATTCAAGAGATTATTAGAGATTATATTAGAGTTACAATGCCTTATTGTGGTGGTCTAACACTGGCTGGAAATTAAACTCCAAATAAGCCACTCCCCTTCCCCCCTCCCCCTCTTCTGGTAAGAGAGGGACAAGGCAAAGACTATGGATTGAGATCACAATTTACTGACAATGAAAAGGAATGGAATAAGAAAAAAAAGCCTGCCATAACAGCACCAATATTAATAGCAAAATTATATATTTTTCCAATAATTCTGTTATGCCCCTCTTAAATTTTATAAGCATATTTGACATAAAGAATATTTTAAAACAAATTTTATTCATATTAATTAAATCAACTGTTCCTGTCAGGTCTGCTTCTGTGTATCTCCCATATACTGGTGAATACATGAAGTATTAAATTCCTAGATATATTTTGATTTAGTGTTTTATATCTGTAAAATGGAGATTTAAAGAAATTAGATGTCTTGGAAAACATCACAAACAAAATACTGACAGGCCAAGGAACTGAGTGTTCAGAAGGTACTTTGGTAAATAAGCAGATGTTATTAATGTGTGTTTCAATTACATATGCACTTTACTGCATTTGTCAATTATTATTGTTACTTTATTACCAGCAGAATCCATATGCTATAGTAAATAATACAGGATCACAAGTTTTTTTTTTTTTTCTTTGATTTCAGATGACTGTTAGATATAACCATGTCCTCCAAAAGGTTCTGACTCTGTATCAAATAAGAAATTCAGCAGTTTCTCGAGTATTAGGCCCAAGCATTAGGGTGTACTTATCCTATAATTAATTCCCTATTGACTTAAAGTAATTTCTTCCTTATTGGAATTTTTTTGAGTAATATATTATTTTTATTTGTTATGTCTTAGAAGAATCCAATTTTTCTTTAGCTTCCTCCTTCTCTGAAATCTTTCCATCTGCCTCTCCATATTACTCTTGTGAAATAGAAAATATTTGCTATCCAACTGTTGAGATACCAGTCAATCATTTTCAGTTCTATAGCTTTAATTCTAAGATTTTCTCCTATTTTCTACTATTTCATTATTATATTCTAGTATATTCAGTTCACTCTAATGATAAAAACACACTGAAAATATGTAAAAAGACAATGTAGCATCACATATAATTGAGCAGTTTTGCTCAATAGATTGTGGCTTTTAAGCCAGTTGCAGTTGTAGCTCAAAATGTTTCAGTGAAAATTATTGGAGCAAATATTGAAAGAAATTTCCAAAGTACATAATACAAGTCATGAATATTACCGTATTTTTAGCTGAACTGCTGTTTGCATTATAATAAAAATATTTTGTACTATGGCCTAAAATATCTAAAAGCAATGAAACAACACAAGAGGTCTCTAAACCAGCTCTGAATCTTGTTTTAATGTATTGAAGTTAGCCTGAAGATAGAACCTTGTTTATGTGATTTAATATTTATAAGGGTAAACTAACTCACTAAGTAGCACATATTTACATCTCTAAGTAATTGCTCCCAGTAATTAGTTAATTGCATTACTAGGGATTGCTAAGCATTCATGGAGAATATTTTCTGTACATCCAGGGATTTGCAAACTGAGCCTGGACTTCATATAGACATAGTGTACCTATTATAAAATAATTATACATAATTTATGGGTACTTACTCATTGTGCAGAAATCCTTCTGATATCAAGTAGCTAAAACTAATTGGTTACCAATGCATCTTTGTAGAATTTTTTTCTGTGCCTACAAAGCAATAGTGTAATGGTATTATTTAAACTTCTACTTTCATTTTAATGTTATTAGAAATAGTGTCATATGAAAGTTTGTTACTATCTGAATGCAGAAGCACAGACAAGAAATTTTCTTCTATCGAGAAGATGCAGAGAGACAATTGTACCTCTTATATTTATTCTGGTGCTTGCACAAAAGGACAAAGAGGTTTAAAATGAAAATATTTTCTAAATTTTCTGTTAATCCACAGAATTATTTCAATACTATATTTAAAATAACTGAATATAATTCAGTATAGACAGCAGTTTGAGGTGTTACTAAATGTAAGATTGTTTATTAATAGTGTCTTGACCTCTGTTTTAAAGGTCTATACCTCTACAACTTGTGATTATGACAATTCACTGACAAGACATCATAGCAGCTACATGAAGTATACATGTCAGTACGAAGAAAATGATGTTATGGTTTTCTCAGAAAGTAGGAGGATTTAAATTTGTCTAAGATAATTTTTTCTAAGAACTTTCTCTGGTGCTGCATGTTCTGCCATGGTGCCACATTTATACTTTTTACTGAAGACAGGGCAGTCAGGTGGTTTTGTAAGTACACAGATCCAGATTCTAATCACGTGTAGAGTTGGTTATATGTATCTTCCAAATCCACACTGATAAGCTCCAACAAGCTTCTTTCAGGGATTAAAGCAGCTTTCAGGATTACATATATTCCAACTGTTTGAGAAAGAATATAGTCACTATGAGCAAGATACAAAAAAGAGTGACAAAAAACTTTTTTGAAATCTTTATTAGAATATTGTTTAAAATTTATATAAATATTTACAAACAAAGATCTGCCTAGGGGAAATCAAACAGAAATTAAAGTAAGGAACTACAGCAATAAGAATATCTTTCATCTGAAGCATATAATGCCTTGTATAAATAAAAACCCTCTAAAGCTCCCTTGGAAATAGAATGCAAACATGAAATGAAGATACATATATCTCCAATACCCTTGTTTTTTAACAAAAATAAAAAAGATTTTATTCTTCTAAGTTATACTGCCAAAAGAAGCTGACAGGAAAAGAAATCAGAGAGGTCATGTATAATTTTGTTTTGTCTCACTTTGTCTTTAAATATGTTAGCCATCCCAATTTGCTCTCTGCAGAAATAAATAGCTGTTGTTGACATCATTGCTCTCTCTGCATCCCATTCAGCAGTGACATTTGATTCTTATTTGGGTCCATCCTGGAAGGCTTCTCTCTTTGACCAGGTAGAAATTTAATGTCAACCAAACAGTAGAGAATGTACATTTTTGCTTTCTTTGGAATTCTGAAATATATTTGTGGAATAACACACTTCTGTTAATGAAAATTTTCTGGAGCAGTATAACATCAAAGCTGCAACTCTGAAACAAATTATAGCAACCATGGAGTACAGATTGAGCATTCATATCCATTTATGGATCCTATTTCAGGTAGTTGAAAGAATTGAAACAATTCTCTCCCTTAGTCCCACCATATCCTTTTGTCTAGCTTTGCTTTTGAATCAAGTAATTCTACACGTTCTGGTTCAACAAACTCCATAGGTTCTCTCCAAGAAAACTTTTCCTTCCCAAACTGGGCTTTTGCTTCTCCTTAACAGCAATTCCTTTGTTTTGAGTGAGGTCTCAATCTCCCTTAACCCCCCCCACAGTGCTTGCCTGCCTGTCTGCCTCACAGTATTTTTCAAGGTGACCAGATGCTCAGCCTAAAAGAACACTGTGCCCTTTTCCATAAACATTCCTTTAAACTAGGAAGGCAGGAACCTGAGCAAGTAAACATTTTCCCTGTTGTTCAACCATCCCCTATAGACAGAATATGGAATCATAGAATCATTAGCTGGAAAAGACCTGCAAGATCAAGTCCATTAAAGTGTAGTATGAAGTGCTACTTAATGTTTGAACACTTTCACAGATGATGACTCTTCCCTGGGAAGTCTGTTGCAATTCTTAACCACCCTTTCAGGGAATAAATTCTTCATAATATCTGATCTCAACCTCCTCAACATGCAATGGCATACACATGCAATGAACTATTACATAGTTCAGTTCATCATACAACTGTAGAAATCACAGTCTTCTTAGTCTTAAAGTGATCTTTTACCACCAAAATATGAATAAAAATCTCTTTGGCTTTTGTGGATAAACTGAAGAATAGAGTTCCAGTTTGTCTCTTTATGATTTGGTCATTAACCTTTCTGCCTGCTACCAATTCTCTCTTCTGCTCACTTATTTCACTTATTCTCTTTCTTCTTTCATCTAGGCTCTCTGTGCCATCACTTAGGCTTCACACAAACATGATGACTCCTCACCAGTCATCTCAATTTCTTTCGTTCTGCTTATTCTCAGATGTTTCCTTGTCATTTCTGTTTATTATCACAAGTTCAATGTATTTGGTTTCTGTCCACCCACTGACCTCTTCTCTTTCAGATTTTTCTTCCCACACTCCTTCTCATGAAAAAGAAAAAGAAAGTGAACTTCTTTAATTTAGAACCTCTGTGGCTGTCAGGTTTTCCAGGCAATAGTAGTTTTCTGAGGAAAGATTTGGTCAATTCCACATTGCTTATTGTTCGCAGTTCTATAGTAATGAACATGTGAAAGCTTTTCAGAGACTTGAGCAGATTTGAAGATTTTCATGGGATAACCACAGACACATTCGTGACAGACTTTACAAAAACTATTTTCCCAAATGTGCAGCATTGCAGAATTTTAGGCAAGGAAATAGTATTTTATTTTGCTTCATTTTCTTTAGATACTTTATTGGGAGTAACAGATCTGTTTAACTGAACATTTATGGCAGAAAAAAATGCAAATGAATCTATCCTGAGTTGTTCACTCAGCGTGGAAAATGATGACTGTTCAACCCAAGCAAAGTTATAATCAACTGAAAATATGAACTACTGGACAACCTTAATAATAGTTGGTACCAAGAGTCCTGCTTAAAATCTTTGTGATGTTCTTGTTGTCATGGAAGCAATTGTTCCAGTACAAATTCCCCTAAGACTTCATTCTTTGATAATAAGAGTAATATAATGCATTTAAATATACTTGTGTATGGCTCAGTTTCTAAGAGTGAGAACACCAGTGCTTCAATTCTCACCTCATCAGTGTAAAATGTCATAACAAGATGTATATTTTAGAGAGAGACATACTATGGAGTAAGATGTGAGGTATGGAAAAATTGTGAAATCTCAACATAGAGTGACCGTGAAATCTATAATACATACATATATATATATATATATTCACTTTGGTAACAGCATGGTTTTACAAAATTAAGAAGAAACAACTGCCTAGGCATAGTTGCATTTCTTCCTACACTACTGTTATGGTAAAGTATACTGATTGCCATTAGTTTGCTGTAGAGACTGGTGCAGGCTGTAATCAATTTATTTCCCTTATTTGTGTATCTATGCAAAGGAACATTATTTCTTCTGGTATTTAGAAAAAAAAATCTGTTTGACTTTGAGAACTTAGATGTTCCTGACACTCCTTCAAAGTGCACCAGAACTGTGGAAAAGGAGGGAAGATTTTCTTGGTATTTAAATAATGTATAGAAAAATATGAGGGATAATTGAAGCTAAATTTAAGCAGACTAGTACTTATGAATTTTATTTAATTATTATTGCTTTTAAAACCCCTTTATTTGCTTTATAAACCCACCTCTTTTTACCTTTAAATATAAATTCATTATCATGTAACTCTATGTAATCATAAAACAAGTGAATACAGCAGTGATACAATTCAGTTTTCTATTCAGCTGTAATGTTTAACATTCCTCACACCATGCTACTGACAGTAGAATATACCTTTATTTGCAGCAAAGGAGAAATAAAACCAATAAAACCAATACACATTGAATCCCTTGGCTCCAAAAAAATTTATTTAGTTTTCAGAAGCACTGCACATTGCTAGATCAGATCTGTTTTAACATAAGGTAGTTGTTACAACTTTTAGTTTTACTCATTTTCAGGATGAAAATAGAAAAAAAATCCCTCTCCCATCATATGTTCAGTGATACCTCCTTTAAATGTCTTCTAATTTGCTGCTATTTAGATTTCTGTTAAAAAGAGTTGCTGTGGCTATGAGACATACCTTGTTTTTTCTATAGCAAAGTTTGCTGCTATATTTTTAAAACTATATAATTTTACATTTACCTTAAAGAACTGGTTTCCTCATCAGGATGATAAAACCATATTCCAGACCAAATGGCCACTGGATTTTATAGGTTTTAGGCTTTGCCAAGCTCAATTGAAAAAAATAAAAAAATAATTAATAGAAGAGTAACTTCTATCTGCATTACTCAGGGATATTTTGTCTTATTTTTACAGAAAGACAAAGACAGTTCACACTTAGATTTTTAGTGGAATGTACTCACCAGTTTGACAACTATGTGGATCTATCTAAAAAGTCTTGGGAGCTCATTGGTACTTCAGTCTACACTCAAAGCTGAGTGTTTAAAGATGTCATGAAGGAGTTCCTCAAAGATACATACAGTTAAATCCCAGATGCCATTATTTATCATCATGTTGCTTGTCAAAGGTGCCAAAAATTGCTGCACTCCCAGTGAGTATGTTGCAGTTCAGCAAGAAGTTGGGAAGGGACACAGCGCGGCTGACTGGCCCCAGTTGACTGAAGGGATATTCTATACCATATAGCATCACACACAGGAATAAAAACTGGGGAGAGAGTTTGTGAGGGCTGCTGTTGTTTGAGGACTGGCTGGGAACTGATTGGGTAGTGGTGAAAAATTATCTAAATTTTTTAAAAAATTTTATTATCACTTTAGTTTTGTGGTTTTGTTTTTCTTTGCTGCTACCATTTATTTTGGTTTTAGTTATTCATCTGTGTTTATCTCCACCCATGAGTTTTCTTACTTTTACTCTTCCAATTCTCTCCCTCATCCCAGTGTGGGGGAGGGAATGAGTGGCTGTGTGGGACTGAGCCTAGTGGGGTTAACCCACAATAGTTTAACCAGATACCAGTCTGTATAAGACTGCATTAGCTAATATTTTCACTACAAGTGTGTCTGGAAGTTACTGCTAAGGCTGAGGTCTCATAGGCTGGGTGCCAATAGAAGAACATAATAGGAAGATAGGATTTCTGCAGGTATGCAGTGTATGTAGTAGAGTTCTCAAAGCTTACATTCCTGTCACTTGGAAAGGGGGAGAGGGACAGAAATTCAAATATTTCTAGTCCCACCTATAGTAATATAAAGTAAGTTATTGGCTATAAGCATCTTCAGAAGAATCAAAACTTTATGAACCCAGCACTGCCTGTTGAACACTGGACAGAACCCAGGTTGGAAAGATTTTTGACCTTCCTATGAAGAACACGATTTAGCCAGGGAGAACATATTAACTATAAGCGTCCCAGAACATCGAAGCTTTATATAACCCAGATCAGCCTGTCTGCGTCTCACCTGAAAGAGTCAACACAGGACAGCACACTGACTGGAAAGGTCTTTGATACTCAGTTTATGGACCACACTTAATAGCAAGAACATCTCTTGAAATAACTTTTATTAATACAAGTATGTGACAAGGACTATATGGGTTGCTTAGTTGGTGATAACATTTAGCTGCAGGATTGTATTTAATTGATGACAAAAAATACCCAAAAGAAAGTGGCACAAAACACATTCTACAGGCAACTCCAGCAGTATACCCCTCCCACTACAAACTTAACTAACACAGGATTACTAATTCAAATCACAACAGCTCAACACTACATTTAAACACATTCAGTAATCCAAAGCAAAAGCAATAGGAAGAATATAACAGCTTCCCACTAACACGTATACACCTGGTGAGCTATAACAAATTATAATTAGTAAGGCATAGGAAAACAGAGTAAGAATTTGGTTGCTTACCCCTACCATGTCTGATGGGGTGGGGGAGGGATACAGATAGCTCTGTAGGTTGTTCTCCCAGAGGTGGTGGAAGTTTTCTCCTGAGTTTTTTCTCATGCCCAATCTCTTTTTATATCTTTTTTTTTCCCCCTTTAGGTGGGTTGAGTGATTGTAGTCAATATTTTGGGGGTGATAGATGCCTGAGGGGTTGCTCTGCAGGGTGCCACAGGGTGCAGCAAAGAAAGGCCATGTCATTTCCATAACACTCCATTCTTTGGTAACCCCATCAATAAGCACTTTCAGGGAGCTAATGGTTCAAGCATCCCTCCAGGGGGTTGAGGCAGTTCCCTCAACTCATATCAGGGCCATCACCCCACAATTCCCATAATAGTGTCACAGAATGGTTGAGATTGGAAGGGACCTCTGAAGGTCAATTTGCCCCCTCTCCTTACGTTGGTCACTAAAAGTCAGTTGCTCAGGATCATGCCCATTTGTTTTTTGAAAATTTCTGGGGATGGAGGACTTCATGTGTATATATGATACACAGTAGCAAATATGATCAAATATGATAGAATATGTATCATATATGTGCTAGTTTTGTCTGGGATGGAGTTGATTTTCTTCGTGGTAGCTATTAGGGGACTATATTTTGGATATGTGGTGAAAACAACGTTGAATACATAGAGATGTTTTTGTTGTTGTTGAGTACCACTGAACACAGAGCCAAGGCCTTTGCTGCTTCTTATCACCTACCAATGAGTAGGCTGAGGTGCAGAAGAAGTTGGGAGGGGACACTGCCAAGACAGCTGATCCCAGATGACCCAAGGGATATTAGACACATATCATGCTCAGCAAAGAAAGCTGGGGAAGGAGGAAGGGAAGAATGTTTGAAAGGACAGCATTTGTTTTCCCAAGTCACTGCTACATGTGATAGAGCCCTGCTTTCCTGGAGATGGCTGAAAAACTCCTGTCCATTTGTCCATCCGTGCACAAATTCCTTGTTTTGCTTTACCTATTAAACTATCAACCAATAAAATTTCTCACTTTTACCCTTCCAATTCTCTCCCCACTTCCATTAGGAGGGAGAATGAGCGAGTGGCTGTGTGATGCTTAGCTGCTGTCTGGGGTTAAACCACAACAAGAGGTTATAAAATCATATCACATTACAAATATTTTCATATAAAGTACTTACTTTCAGTATATTGCATAGACTCAGTTCACTTGCATTTCATCAGCAATTATTCTTCATACCCAGTTTTTCTTTATGAGTTATGGTTTGCTCTCAGAATTTCCAACACCACTGAATCCTTACCTGTCTCATTCTAAATGCTTTCACCTATCCATTGTGCCTATGCTGCACCGTCACTGACACATCATTTGCCTTTATTTCTGTATATAAATGATTATACCTCATGGTGTGCATGAGTAAATAAATGCAGGAACAGGGGAGCAGACACAATGAGATTCAAAATTAAAAACAATTTGGAAGAAGCAGTATAAGAGTTAAGCATGTATTGAGAAATCATAAGGTTATGGCAGAGGGGCAGTGAGCTAGCAGATGAGTATTTCACTTCTGAACAGTCTTCAGTTAACTTCAGCATCTGTGGAAATGTCCTTCCTCGTTCTCTTTCACATCTTCTGCTTACTTTTTGAGGTCTTTCTGCATCAATTAACTAAACAGAAAAGAAAGTAGAGTCTCATATGAAAGAACAGCAGGAAGAGAAGAGTTATCTGAACTTAGAAGGAGTTAAGGAGAGGAAAAGCAATTATTTTCTAACCCTTAGTCCTCTCTTCTTGTTCTTTTAACCCTTGTATTGATGCTGCAGAGCAAGGCAGCCTCAGTTAACCTTTTGGGGTATGCTACAGCATTCACAGACTCTATCACATTTTGCAAAACCTTCTTCCCAGGCTAGACTTGTGTATCACCAGGGTACAATCCTGCCTTTCTCAAAGTAAAGTGTATATGGAAGAAGATGAATTCTCCATGGAGAAAAATGACGCCTTGCTTAGTAGCACAGTATTGTTAGCTTTTATATACAAAGCTATCTCACAATGTCCAGTAGTTATAGACCTATTCTCCTTCTTTTCCCTCTCCATGCATATTTGCAAACTCTAACATGGTATGATTAGCACCTGTTCAGTCTTGAAGCTCACTTAGCCCTTGGCATCTTTGTTGAAGCTGCAAGAGTGAAATCCATTCATGTCAACTGCAGTGCTGTTCTTGTGGTGTGGTATGTGTGTATGCTAAGACCAGAACAATACATAGTTTTCACAGAAGTCATTGAACTATACTAGCTTTGATAATGAACTAAAAGGTTTTTGTACTGGGGACCCCTCTGCTTACTCACTGCCATTTCATTATACTTTTGTATGGTTTTTTTGTGATGTGAGGTCTTACTTGGAAAAATAATTCCATTCATCAGCAGATTTGACCTCTCTTTCTAACCAATTTACTGTTTTGCTTATATTTATCTTCCCTTGTAAGGAGATTAATAAAACACATACAAAAAAAAAAAGACCAAAACCACTATGTAAGAAGTTATTAATGTAACAACTAACCAACTAATATTCATTACAGTAGCAAGCTTCTGTTCTGATTCCAGTTACTCAAAATTTCTTCCAGTGCCCGCAAAAAGGAAGCTAGCAGCACAACTTAGTTTGCTGCAGCCTGCAGGTCTGCAGACAGGGACTTCTGCTGAGTCCAGAGTTCTTTATATCTCTCAAAGGTTCTCTTATAGGAATGGAATGCAGTAGACAGGCAAGCTGAGTACTAGTTTATTCCTGCTATAAAAGAGGATTAAAAGTGAGGATGACTTCAAAAGCTAATGCCTCTAGCAAAGTACAACTGAAAAGGGAGCAAAAGAAACTGCTATACAAATTGAAAAATCCATTGGATAATATTACTTTTGATACTAGAACATAGATATCACCCTTCACAAAATGCTCATTATCGCTGACTTCTACTAGCAAGGTGACTAATGTACACAGTGTCTGGCCACTTTATTCACTCTTAACAAAGCTAGAAAAAAAGCTTTAAAAAAGCTAGAAAAATAAGCTGCTTTTGTAGCTGAAAAACAATTTGCCACCATATCAGTTGAAGGAAAAAAAAAGAGAAGATTCAATTCATTGGTACTGCAGTTTTATGGAAGAACAACTTTTGGGACAAAGGAATGCTGCTCATGAATTCAGAAACAAGTTCAAAATAGACAGGGCAGATGTTACACTGACCTCTGCCTATTAAAATGTGATAGGTAGTTTGGTTTATCTCTTTTTGACCAGATAATATTACCTCTAGGGAAATCATTATCAACAGTGCATCTTTAAGCCAGGCGTGGTCACACATTGGATATCTGTATTTCTTTAGGAAAAAAAATTAGTTCAGTTGAAATCCAAAATTTTTTTTGATACTGCTGCTGGTCTATAACAATACGTAGAAGTTAATGCATAAATGTACATATATAAATATGCATTTGCACATAAATAAAGCTATGGTTCAGCTGTAAGAAATTACTTGGTAGATGTTTGAATTGTTATTTTTCAAATAATGTATCATTCTCCTTTTCATAATACTTTTACTGATGGATCACATCATACTTCTAACACTGGAAACAGAGGAAAAAAGAAAATGGATTGCTGTTCTAATGAAAAAATATCCTATAGATTGCTACCTCAGAACATCTTTTGGACTTGTGAATTAGCATCCAAATTTAATTTTTCTTGGTGGTTTCTCTACAATTTTTGACCATTCAATAAAGTAGTGATGAGATGGTTCATGAGTTTTATTTGTCTGGCTGTTGCAAAGCAATGTGTGTTGCATGTAGAACACACTATAACAAAACACTAGTGAAGTCACTTACCACAATATTGTGAAAACTTTGAAAAAAATCTGTTCTACTGTCTCCTTCACTAACTTAGGAGTTATGTAGGAGCAGCTTTCATCTTACCTATATTCATTTGTGGTGTATGAGGAGTGGGCGAGTTTTATTTTTCCTTACTCTTAGAGATCTTGTAAATTATCTAAATGGTTAATTGCCATTGTAATCTCAGGAATTAAAGTTAGAGACAAAAAGACATCAATAGGGAATATTTCATGTTCAATGGATAAGATGGGATTTCATAGCCTTTAACCTTCTACAAGGGGAGAACCTTAACAAGAAGTCTAATAATGTTTATGCAAAATGGTGTCATTGATAAATGAAAACTAAAAAAACCCTCAAAATATCAATTTGTTCCTGGATTAAAACTGATCTTTTGAACTTTCAAACTGTTGCTCTAGGTACAGCATATACAGATTAGTTTTACATATCAGAGGAATACAATATAGTTGTCTATCTGGAGTTATTAATAATAGCCTATATTATTAATAGATAAAATTTTGCATGATCCTTCAGATACCCATAAGGCTTTCTAAGTGGAGAATTAGGTTAATAGACTATAATATTGACTAACTGTAATAGAATCTGAAATGTGAATTTATAGAATCATAAAATTATAGAAGAGTTTGTGTTAAAAGATCATCTAAACACAACCACCCTGACATGGGCAGGGACACCTCCCACTAGACCAGGTCGCTCCAGGGATGGGGCAATAAAATCTCCTCTGGGAAACCTGTTCAGTCCCTCATCACCCTCATAGTGAAGAATTTTTTTTCCTTTCCCTGTTGCCTGTCCCAGAGCTGATGGCTTCAGGGAACAAGGCACAGAGGAGAAAACAGCAGTGTCACCCTATCCTCCAGCCATCTCATTTTGCCTGTCATTGCACAAGACGGCTCAACACAGAGGCCACTGCTCGATTTAACTATCATTCAATTATATCTACTAATATTTTAATTTCTTCCACACTAAACAATAAAATCAAACAATGATACAACTAATAGTTCATACATTTAATTCACAGTTACATAATTACCTATTAAAAGGAAAGACAGAAGTCACATTTATGTCTATGCCATAAGTGTACATAGGATTATTTATTCAAATTCCTTCATATGAAGTATTTTCTGTACACTTACATACCATGTTCAAAGAAATTGCCAGTGGATACTACAAAATCCATCTTTCTGTTTCTGTATGTTTAAGAACTTCTATTTCACAGTTCACTTAGTAGATTTAGTTCATAAACTGCTGGGAACAAGACAGAATTTTTCTGTGATATTTTTAGACTATTAAAATTATATCCTTTGTGAGTAGGAGGAAGATTAAATTAAAAAAAATAGGTAAAAGAAATAGCTTATTAATTTTGGTTAGTAATTTCATTTTTATTTTATGTCTACCAAAATTTGAAAAAAATAAACCCACAGAAATATTGGGACCTGAAAGCTCAATATTCCAACATAAAAGCAGCAATGCATGTTTTGTAATGAAAAAAATAAACATACATTTTTCTATATGTATACATGTATCTATTATGTTATATAATATGAAAACCACATACATTTATCAACATGAATAGTTTATTTCTATTTCTTGATTGTATCTTGATCACACAGGATACAAAGACAAACCTTAGTCTTACTCAAAAATTGCTTCTCTCTTTTTCTGATACACATTTGTTAGGTAACTAAAATTGCTATTTCATGTCAGAAAATAGTGTGCATTGGCTCATGATATTTAAAATTATATTTTCTAATTAATTCTTTACATGATTTTCTACTTTATTGTAACTGAGAAAGATTTTCCAGTTAATTGCATATAACAATACAGTAACCTAACTTTGTAAATGAGTAGAACTGATGTAAGACTCCAAGTTATTTGTCTGTTTAGCAACTTAAATTTATCAAAATTAGATTTCAATAGTCATCAAGGGAGTAAATTTCAGCTTCTCTGGAAATCTTACACAATTTCTGCGATCTTGACTATTCTGAATAATGTTTTGCTCCTAGTAAGTATCATGATCTTCCTCTTCATCATCTTTTTCCAAGTCAGTAATAAGTATATGTGAGTATAACAACCATATTCCTCATACAACATTTTGGGAACTCCAGTTGTTCGCTTTTTTTCATGCTAAAATTAAATCTTTTATTCTTAAATCTATTTTCATATCACAAGACAATTAACAGAATTTAAGATGACTTCAAGATGAATTAAGATGAATTCTACCTTTTTATTTTAAGATACTATTTGAAATTTTAATTTGAGGTTTATGGCAGGTATTTAATGACTGTTTATCCTTAGCTGAGCTATTAACAAGCTGCAAAGTCATTGTGAGACACAAGTCTGTCACTGGGAAATGTTCAAGGATTTTGTCATATACAAACTTAATAGCTTACATTCACAATTGTTAATCATATTTCTATGCATGAATAAGTTAATGATATATCTTAGGAAGGACCAGAGATAATGGTAGTCATGATACAGACAAAATAATGATTTAAGGAGTTTAACCTGGTTTTAGTGATATGATTAAAACTATTTAAATAATCCTCTCCAGTAGAAGAGACTTTTGATTTTACTCACATTGTTTCTAGATACCCAGTTGTAATTGAATTGTTAATAAACAGTTTCTATATTTATATGTGCTTACATACCATTCTTGTAACATGAATCAAGCTATATGTTACATTATTTTTGTTCTTTCCATTTTCTTCATAAAGTGATACAAATGGTTCTTAATAATAGTAATTATAGACTATTTCTTTCCTCTTCTCTCCTGAAAAAATCAAATCCATTAACAAAGAATAAAATTTTGTTTTCTCTCTTTAATCTCCAATGGGGAAATCTGTTGATGATTAAATAAAATGTGATATATTGTCAGGAAGAGGGAACAGATTGACACTACTTGTCTGACAAAGGAAAACTTTCTTTTTCTGGAGTTGGACATTACACATTTGGATCACAGATAAATATGTTATATCTGTCACTACCTTTCCTTTTTACACAGGTTAGAGAACTTTAAATGTAAGACATGTAATTTAAGTTCTTTACCCATGAAGAATTTAATTAGCTACTAGCAGAATTGTCTTAAGAGTATATGCCCAGCCACCTGCTTAAAGGGAGCTCACACATTTTTTCTTGTCTTGCATTAAATAATTAAACACTGATTGGCCCACAGCAGAAGATAATAAGTGAATGTAATTCACTAGATGTCTTTTTTAGACTATTTACTGGCTGTCCTTTAATCCCTTTGAAAATGAAAAAAAAAAAACACAAAAAGACAAATAGTTGGAAGACTCTGTTCTGAAGGAACAGCGTTCTTTCTGACTTTTGTCCAATGACTTCTTAGAGTCAAATACATAATGAACAGAGATGCAAATCCTGTCTGTCTGCTCATTACTGAGATACCTGAAAATAAACTGAAGAGTCAAAGTTTTTCTTACATATCTGCCTACAATTCTTCTATTCCTTTCAACCTACTGATAATTTGGAGAAAACGATGACCTTTTTCTTATCACAAGTACAGGAGCACTGGTAAGAAATACAAGGTTTTGAATTTTCTTAGTTCAAGAAAACTTGAATTCTTGATTTAGCTTTCTAACAGTTGGTTTATCAAATAAATAGGAACACAGTAGTCACAAAAGCCCTGACCAGGTTCCCTAAGTGAGAGGAAAACAACTTTATGCAATAGAGAAATATCTAAGGGTGAAACTTTTAAAACAGCTTGTAGTTTGATATTTCAATTCTGCTCGAATCACAGTCTGTGTAACTATATCTCTGATTGCTTTTATGTATCTTAGTCCAAATTTTCAAAAATGCAATAGTGATTACAGTATATATACCTGCATTCCCTTGCTAAGTTTTCTTTCACATACTCTTTAATTATCTAGTTAGGGCAATTTAGAAATTTAAAAAACAATATTTCAGTAAGAAATATGTAATTATGAGATACTTATGATTTTAGTGTGCATCTATCTTAGAAGGAATTATGCTCCTGACAGCACTTTTCATAACTTTTATTTATTAAATGATATGCTCAATACATTTTACAGTCTCACTAATGTTGTTTTGCATTTAAAATTCAGGTAAATTATATCAGTTCCAGCAAACATTTTCAAATAATGATTAAACAGCTGACATTAATTTTTTGTACACAAATTGGCCATCAATTGGACAGGTTCTTCACTCATGGGAAAGAGGGCTAGTTAATTTTTGTGAGTAATTATTGTATCTTTGGACTGGGAGAGGCAATCTCTTCATTAATCTTTCAAATGTTATTATACTGTTATACAAAATAAAATTTAGCAATTAGTATACTGTGTGAGGTAAGAGGTCCATACCATTATATATTTCTGTATGAGAAGAAACACTCAGTCTCTCTGAATTAATCAAATGAGCTAACAAATTATTGTGGATAATTACGGACATCTAGAAATGTGAGACTACTAGCAATCAGACACTTGTAATGCTGAGAATAATTACATCTTGTGGTTTGCCTTGGAAATGATTGAAAAGAGTTCTACTAAACTAGTATTTTGAACTATTTTAGTGCTCACCAATGATCATCTGGGACACAAGGGAAATGAAATGTTTTACTAGTCTTTCTGAAAGACTATTAAGTATTTTCTAATAGCGCATCACTTAATGAATATGACAAAGAAATTAAAAATATTGAAAAAGAAGGAAATTGGAGCACCCTCCCTTAGCTTCAGATTTTATCTTAAAGTTTTTATGAAGAGGGTTTGTGATAAAAAACTTAAACTGAAACAGATTAAGAGGCACTCATGTAATGTAATGTGTGTCTATATTGCACAAATAGTAAATTTCAGATTTTATGATAGTGCTAGAAGGGTATCTGTTTATCTAACTGTTCTAGATTGATCAAGGTGTTTTGATCAGATGGGTCTGGTGCCAATAACTGTTTCTGTTTATTTGGAAATAAATTTAGATCAAAGTTAGTCATATCTGGCTCAGTCATGGGTCTTGCCTACCCCAGTCACAACTTCCTCACCCATTTGCTGAAGAATCCCTTCCTCCTCCCATTATTCATAATTTAAAGGTTTCTTTACCAAGTTGACCAGACTGCTGTCAAAAATACTTTTTCCCAAAAATACTTTTTTCCCTGCTTAAAGCAGTGGTGGATTCCAACCCTTCCAAACAGATGTTGACCTTCAAAGAGAGCCCCATGGCATTGAAACTGAAATTCTGCTGCCATATCAACTGTGCTACCAGTTGTTGGCATGTAGGATCCAAGATGCTCTTCAGGCCCTTCCTTCTTACCATCAGGACAGAAAAAAGCAACACCTACAGTCCCTTGAGCTTGACCACTGTTCCCAGACCCATGTAGTCAAACTTGATACTTGCCAGGTCACCTTTGGCATTAGTGCCTAAGTGGAACAGCACAAGGGATAACAGTGAGCCATAGCCTCCCCACAATATCCTGTATGTGATTCCCTGAGAAGCATCAAACCTTGCATTGAGAACACAGAAATTTTGGAGAAAATAAAACTTCTCACTTTCCAGCTGGTCCTCAGAGATCAGATGGTCTGCATGTGGCTGGGTTGATTAGAACCAATTCAACACTATAAATCCAGTAAGGTCCATGATCCCAAATGAAAAAATAGTGTAGCTTACACTGCAAGTCTGGTCTCATTTGCAATTACAGATTCACAAATAGTGTCATTTACCAATGTGACACTATAAGTCTGATTGAGTTCAATAAGAATTTTCATAAACAGATTCACTAATAGCATGGTTAATTATTCCAGTGTGGTTTATTGGAGCAACAGATTAGAGTTTCTTCTAGATTACTTGTGATAAATCTGCCAGACCTGCTAAACATAATTTTATAGCCCTACATATAAGTGTTCCCGGGTATACTCCAATGCAGTCAGAGGTGCAAATCTTACCAAAGAGTTGTCCCTGCTTTGATGAGGAGAAAGGAGCAAGACTGTTGACCTGCTATAAGCGGGTCATATTGTCCTCTTCTGCCATGGAGAATTTCAAACACCAATTTATATTTTTGAGGGAAGGCCCCTTATGTATAAGTGAGGAACACTGGAAGTTGCAAAAGTGAGAGATTACAAAGCCTGTGGGTCTTCCACAAGGGTGGAGCAGAGTTGTGACACCTTAGCATCACTCCGTCTTCCATGTGGCCAATTGCAGCAATAAGGGTCATTCACGCTCCACCTCAAAATCTGTCACTCCTTCAGCAGTCAGGTCCATGGAAATCCCATCACCACATATCTCATGGCATATCTCATGATTGTAGGCCTTATTCCTAGAGTCAGGTTACCTCTGCAGTAGACAGTTTCCTACTACCTATCACTCAACTCTCTCTGGTCCTGAGTGGCTCTGGCTGCTCTGGCAGAAATGCACCATTTTATGGCACTCTCAGCTTATTGGCAATGACAGCAGTGAATCTATTCTGTAACTGACTTCTCAAGTCACCAGATGGGGTAGGATTCTTCCTCCTGGAATTCAAATAAAGCCTGGATGAATATGTCTTCCTTTAATAAGAAAATCAGAAAACTAAAAAAAAAAAAGATATCAAACTGTGTGTGGAGTCTGTGAGAATCTCTGGGAAAGAAGACATCTGAGGACAGAGGTTCTTCAGTGCAGTAAATACGTGCAATATATACTTATGAACTTGTATGCATTTTAATTTTGTCAGTAAAGAACTAGATTTATGCTATTCCTTCCTTGTATGTATTTGGAGGACTGTAGATCTATGTCTGTTGTTTCTGAAGTGAACAAACTGCTCTGTGTTACACTGATTTTAGACATATTTATATAGTTAAGTATTTTTACTGAATTAATATTGAAAGGAAATCAGCTGACTTTGTTTAGAATGTCCTATATGTCAGAAATATTTATAGGCATTCAATTATTTCTAGGTCAGGCAAAATGTATAGTCTATATCCTAACAATCTTAGATGATTGTTAGGATATAGAATACATAGAGCTTAGTTTATCTCAAAAATACTTATTTGAGCAGTGAATGGAAAAATCTGACAACCTACTCTTTGGGCAAGGAATTTATTATTTATTTATTTATTTAAAATTTATCTTCTCATTTATTAGGCAGTTTTCTAAACAGTGTATATAAATACATTCTTCACATAAACTGCGCAGCAACTCAGCTAGCTCAGAGTAAAGAATTCTACTAGGTCATGGTGCATGTGAAAGTCAAACACTGAAATGTTTAATTGCTACATCCGTTCATCTACTTTAGGACATTGCTAGAATATCCTCTGTCAACTGAATACACAGTTATATATGAAGTTAATCAATGATTCAGATGTTTCTTTGTTTAAAACCTCTGAATGGCTCAGTGCAGGAGGTATTCTTATATGTCTGATAGCAGAAGAAATTAATTGTAGTGCTGTATTTTTGACTATTCTCATTAAAAATAAATTTTATTTTAGGAGATTATTTTATAATACTGTCTTATTACATGTATGGGGAGAAAAATGTCTCAAAATGTGCTAGTGACAGACTAGTGACCTTTTCAGAGTGAGAAAATTCAGACATTCAGATTCACATTCATCTCCAACTTAATGCTTTAATCAACAGCCTGTAGTGTGGGACAATTCTGAAAGGGAATAAGAGAGACAAATATGAAAAGGAGGCTGATTTCCATCCCTCCTGTTTAATATTATTTCATAGTTATGAATATAGTATTTATGGGGAAAGACTGAGAGGAAGAGATAAAGTGAGTAAAAGAAAAAAATGTAAGGAAGTATGATTCTGCAAGTTAGTAGCTAGAATTTTCAGCACAATGGAGAATGAGTTATTCTCTTCACTGTTAAGATTCTTTCTGAATTTTATTTAATGACTTAAATTTAAAAAAAATAGGAAAAGATTTTTGCACTAAGTTCTAAGTCAGATGGCTGAATTTTCGAATAATAAAAAATAGCTTCATTTAGCTTTTTTTACATCATGCGGGTGGTTTCTCATGCTGACTTCACATTGACTCAAGACACCTCTCCCTGTGAGCAATTTGCAGACTTGTTTCTAAATCAACATGTTATGAATCATGTTTTCCTGAATGATATTTGCTTGTCTGAAGTGGTTCTATGAAACTCCAGCTTTTTATCACATTGCCTAAGCATAAGGCTCTGAAAAAATGTCAGGCCAAACAGAAGCAGGGTCCTACCTCTAACAAGGAAGTATCAAAGATCACTGATCATAAGCTACTAAAGAACCAGTGTCTACATTTCTGTGGACTGGAGTCATGATTTGAACTGTATCTAATATTCCAGCTGGTAGGTAGTCCTGCTTTTTGAGCTTGGGATGAAGTTGCTTGCTTTAGAGCCCTGGCAAATTTCATAGAATGACTGCTTTCTGGAAAGCAATTACTGAGACATCATATGTAGAACAAATTTCTCCATTAGAAGAATGACTCTTTATTAATAGGCCAACTTTGCTACTGAGTTGGCCTTTACTCAGTAAAGTGATTACGGAGAGAAGCTCTACTTAAAGTGAAAATTAGTCTGGCCTATCTTGTGCTCATTAGTAAAATAGGTTGCTCTCTAATCAACTGTGTTTCTCTTTCACTCTTTAAACTGAAAACCTCTCCATACAATGGTAAAACTTATCCTCATTGGGGAAATACCTATATGTTAATAAAAAGATGAAACTAAAATGGCAAAAAATAAAACAAACTTGTCTTCAGGGATGTCACCTCTTTTCCATAAGAATGAGTAGGAAAACTGCTTGAATAATAGGGGAGTGGAAGGGAGTTGCACTACAGATGCCATACTAATTTCTGAGGTTAATTTGCAGTTAGTGGAAGACAGATATGTTCACAAAAGCTGTTAGTGAATCATTTAATCCACACATAATTCACTCTGCTTTTCATAAGACCGATTTAAAACTATTTGAAGAATTTGAAATTAATATTTTTTTAATTATTCCTTCTTTTTTTTGGCATTAGATTACTTAAAAACATGTGGTGAAAAAGATGAATAGCCTGTTGGAATGCAATGTTGCAGCAAGGTGCATAGGCCACTGCTGTGCTTAAATCTAATATTGTCTAGACCAAATATTTAGTTAGTGAAAGTCAAGGTATATACAGATGTGCCACTGTGGATTAAAGTCTAACAGATGGCTGCTGCCATTAGCTACTGCCTATCTGTTGAAATGCATTAACTAATTACCCGAAGGTTTTTCAATCCATTTTAGTGCAAAGTAAAAACCTTTAGTGGGGACCCAACTTAGATGTTTCTATGTAAATGGATGTAGCATGGGGTATAAGCAAGAGGAGTTAGAGATATATGTGCACTTGTAGGGCTATGACCTTATTGACATCTTGGAGATGTAGTGGGATACAGCAATGCATTCCAACAAAGAGGAAGTTATACAAAAATGACAGGAGGCCTGAATGGATGGACACTGTCGTGCATGACATCCTTGTCCCACTTGGGTCAGGGGAATCGTAACGTAGTCTGGACAGAGAATGAAAAAGGTATGATCAGCAGGTCAGCGGAGGTGATTCCCCCCTCTACTCTGCTCTTGTGCAATCCCATCTGGAGTACTGCATCCAGCTCTGGGGCCCCCCAAAATAAGAAGGATGTGGATCTGCTGTAGCAAGTCCAGAGCAGGACCAAGGAGATGATCAGGGCCCTGGAGCACCTCTCCTATAAAGACAGGCTGAAAAAGTTGGAGTTGTTCAGCCTGGAGAAGGAGAAGGACACCCTAATGCAGCCTTCCAGTAGCTAAATGGGGCCTCCAAGGAAGCTGGAGAAGGTCTTTTAACATGGGTAGGTAGTGATAGAAGAATAAATTGGCCTTAAACCGAAAGAGGATAGACTTAGATTTAGGAAGAAATTTTTTACTTTGAGAGTGGAGAGGCACTGAAACAGTTTGCCCAGAGAAGTTGTGTGCCACACTCCTGGAAGGCTACACTGAATGGAGCAGTCTGATCTAGTGGGAGGTGTCCTTGCTCATGGCAAGGGTATTAAAACTAGGTGATCTTTAGGTCTCTTCCAACCAAAACCATTGCATGATTCCAAAATTCTGTGATCTTCCAGAAAATACAATCAAAACATTTTTAAAATAAGCTCTTAAACATTTAAGTAGACTAAATATGAACAAAATTCAGGACAATATCCTGAGTATGCAATTTTGGCTACTCTCTGAAGTTCAGGTGTCTTTACCCTGTTTTTTGTTTCCAGAGATATATAGGAATTTGAGGATTCTACCTATAAGCAAAGACATTTTAACAGAACAGCTCATGCACACTGAAGAATTTAAACTTGATCATAGGCCCTATTTAACTCCATTACTGAGAGAGTGAATGGAAATAATAAATAAAATAAGATACAATACTATACACCTTATCAATATTGCAAATTCCACTTATTGCCAGAACAGTTATCAAAAAGATTGTGATACCTTAATTTTGATTTTGGCAAATAGTAAAGATGTAAGATGCAGAAAGATAGTATGCATTTAGTGAAGTATAATAAACTGATTTCTCTTAAACTATGTACAAAAGAAAAAAGATTCTGTTTAAATTACATAAAAGAAAAAAAATAAAGTTGTGATTTTAGTATTCTCACTCTAAGAAAGGAAAAATGAATGTGGATTACTTATGAAATTGCACTAGATCCAAATTACAAATATACTTGGAGCTTCAGAAAAGACAACTTAAGAGAATAACAATAGACATTAATTTTCTCTTTGGCTGGAGAATTTGTGTATTTTATAAATGTATCAATAAGCAGAAAATAAGGAAAAAAACAATCAGACACTGACTGACAGAACTGGTGTGGAATTAAAAATGACCTAGTTTTGACCTCAGCAAAGTATGTTCTATAGTTCAAGTTTCAAACAATGATTTGAATGTGAATTCTGTGGATCAGATGTTTATTTTAGACAGAAATGGAGAAAGCAGTTTTTGTAGTTATTAGCCTTAGAATACATGAATGTGCGACTATCTATAGTAGGTTTGAGAGTCATCCATCTCCTCTTACTACTGTTTCAAGCACTGACTGCATATTTATCTAGGGCAGAAGAAGAACACATATATGATGCTTCATCTTAATGCTTTCCCAGCTGCTAACTCTTCTTATCTCTGAGCTTTCTAATTGAGATAAAGAGTCTACTTTGTAGCCTTCAGTGAATCTCTTGCATGTGGTCAGGTCTTGACACTTTCAGACTTGGTAAGTTTTTGATCTTTGCTGTATCCCGTGGCAAGTTTAACTTCTTGCATGAAGAATTACATTTTTGTAAAATCTGACTGTTAATATATTACTTATACGTTCTAAACAATTTCTTTTTTTAAAGACAGAATGAGTAAGTTCCGTCCACACTGTTTTATCTACCATTTTCTGATTGTTGAGTTTTCATGCTGGCCAGAAAATTAATTACTTAGTTCTTCCTTGTTCTGTGACCCATTGAATATAATTTTTGTCATCCCTAGTAAAGGGTCACAAGATTTTTTATGAAGTGATATAGCAGTTTGTCAGGGTTCACTTGGCCTCAGCTCATTTTGGTATAGTAGAAGTCTCACAAGCTACATAGTCATTTAACCCATTTATTTTCTTTATGTCACAGCACAGAAAAGACCAGTTTCTGCTCAGGAGTTGGGAAAGTATAACATATTGAGGGTTCATCAGGCCAACCAGTGCTTGTCCCACCAGACCAAGAGAGGGGGTAAGGAAGCCCTGATGCACTGAGCATAAAAAATAGGGTTTGGTACCAGGTGCAGGGTGCCCTCTAGGGAAGTAGTCCATGAATTGTCCCGTGCTGGTCACAGTGGATTCCAGAAAGCACTAAATTGAGAGAAATAATAATTCATAGCACAAAACTTCAACCAACCAGAGGACCACATGTCATTTCTTCTCATGCATGTTTGAGGAAGGGTGGCACCTGCTGGGGGCTGGAGATGCTAAAATCATACAGCAGGAATGAGAGGACACTCAAAATTGCATGCACAGGGAAGTGCGTGAAGAGGAGTGTCTGGAGAAAAGAGAGAAAGAATGAGGGAGATGAGTGGAAAGAGACGTTTCTGGGGACATGTACAGAGATAAACCCCTGAAAGAAAGTGCTTTCTGTTGGAGTAGGGACACCTCTGAGGGACTGCATCCTTTGGGTGACCTGTGCTGAGGCAGGAAACCACTGGAGGGACTATAGCCAAGGGGCAACCCAGTATGAGGAGCAGTATGACGCATGGAGTAATAAAAGGAAACCTCTGTGCACTCTTACCAACCTTATGCACTGCCTATTTCCTCATGAAAAGGGTTTGGATGGACCAAGTGCATGGTGAAAACTAGACTGGCTGAGACAAGGAAAGGGGAGGGGAAGTATTGTGCTGGCTGAGTCTGTAGAATAGTTGGGGAAGGCATTTCCCTGAGTATTTAATTACTTGGTGCCTGAACAAATAACTGAAAACTCACAAATGGGCAACAAATCTAAAAAAATGAAATGGGATGAAGTTCAATAAGGCCAAGTGCCAGGTCCTGCACTTTGGCCACAACAACCCCATGCACCGCTACAGGCTGGGGACAGAGTGGCTGGAGAGCAGCCACACAGAAAGGGACCTGGAGGTACTAATTGACAGGAAGCTCAACATGAGCCAGCAGTGTGCCCAGGTGGCCAAGAAGGCCAATGGGATCCTGGCCTGTATCAAAAACAGCATGGCCAGCAGGACCAGGGAAGTGATCCTTCACCCCATTGGTGAGGACGCACCTTGAGTATTGTGTTCAGTTCTGGACCCCACAGTTCAGGAAAGATATTGAGGTGCTGGAGCAGGTCCAGAGAAGAGCAACAAGGCTGGTGAAGGGACTGGAGCATAAGTCCTATGGGGAGAGGCTGAGGGAGCAGGGGTTGTTTAGCCTGGAGAAGAGGAGGCTTAGAGGTGACCTCATCACTGTCTATAACTACCTGAAGGTGGTTGGTCTCTTCTCCCAGGCACTCAGCAATAGGACAAGGGGGCACGGGCTTAAGCTCTGCCAGGGGAAATTGAAGTTGGAGATCAGAAAAAAATTCTTTACAGAGAGAGTAATCAGGCATTGGAATGGGCTGCCCAGAGAGGTGGTGGATTCACCATCCCTGGAGGATTGTAAACTGAGATTGGACGTGGCACTGAGTGCCATGATCTAGTAAATGGACTGGAGTTGGACCAAGGGTTGGACTTGATGATCTCGGAGGTCTTTTCCAACCCAACTGATTCTATGATTCTATGAAATTTCCTGAGTTGAGAGTGTTTAGCTTATGACAGCCAGCCATGGTGACCAGAGTCAGCACAGAGTCTGGATAACTAGGCAAAACCACAGTGTTGAAGCAAGATCAGGGATAAATCAGGATCCTGACATGAGTCAGGATCAACTCTGATGGCAGTGCCCATGGCAGAAACAGGCTGATATCCTCAGAGGTTGATGGTGTGAAAGGTTGAGACACTGTTGGAACACCATCCAGCATATGGTCAGGATTGGGCCCATGAGGGGTACCAGTGTCAGCACAGCCCTGGGATGGCTGGGCAAGTCCGGGGAGTGGAGGAAAGACCAAGGGCAGGCTGGGACATCAGTGCGTGGGTTGGACCCATCTCAGGGGGCAGGGTGGTGGTAAAGCTGTCAGTTTTATCAGTCCTTTGCCAGTTGAAGGGGAAAATAGCTGGGGACCAGTGAGAAGGAGAGAATTATGTTTGGGAAATACAGAAAATAATCCCTAAATGGATGTTGACACTGAAGTAGAAGGGACCTCCACTTCAGGATGTCAAAAGTTCCCTATTCTTTGCTTGAGGAAGACTCATGACATTGGCCTTGGGACCAAGATGCACTTTATAGGGATGAGCATAATACCACAGGAAAGACATTTTTAAGTTTTCTTGTACAGCAATGAAAGGTACTATTATTAATGAGGCTTTATGTATTCATTTAGACTACGATTGCTGGTATTATTATTGCTTGCTTTATCCTGATTAGATTGCTCAGTTTCTATAAACAAAAATTCTTGCCTATATGTATATGTATTTAAAATATTTATGATGCATTTCTTTTTTGCTCATACTAAGATTTTGATCTCAGGGATGCTGTTTCTATACTTTTGATCTTACTTGTTTCGATTCTCTTTTTCGTTGTCATTTTCTTCTTATTGGGGAAACAGAATTTTACATAGTACTGAAAATGCAGGATAATATTGGTTCTGTACAGTGGAAAAAGTACGATATTTTCTATTTTTTTTTTACTAACTCCTAATATCCTGGTTTGCTTTTGTGACCACTACTGAATATAAGCTAATGATAACTGCCTTTGTAACCCCAAACCATGCTTCTGAGGTGTTGATTGTCAGCTCAGAGCTGATCATTTTTTATGAGAAGTTAGACTGGTTTATTACATTTTTTATTAGAATTGTAAAGACAATTATTATTGCCTTTAATCTTATCTTTATTCATATTGAAGTTCATCTGCCATTTCAGCACCTAGTTTCTGTAAGATCCTTCTGCAATTACTCACTTTATCCTTACTTTCTGGAATAAAATCCTGACACCTGCAAATTTTGTCACTTTGCCTCTTGTCCATTTGCTAAGATCTATATCAATATTTTCACAGGTCATGTCAGTGTAACTCATCAACAATCACTCAGTGTAGGCCACCAGTAGTTGACCTCTCTTTCCTGTGAGAACTGAGTTTTCCTACCTTCATTTTCTATCTTTGTCTAAATAATATAACATAACACAGATCTTTTATGCCATTGCGGATCAGTGTCTTTAAAAGCATTTGGCAAGAACCTTTTCAAAGTCTTTGTAAACACAAGAAGACTTTATCCATTAGATTACCTTTATCTTATAGGATTTTTGAGAAAGCACTTTGATTTTTATTGACGTTCACAAAAAGCCATACGGTACTCATGAAATTTTCTGAGGAAGTTAATAACAATACAGGACAAGTTCAGAACATGTGATAGAATTAGATGACATTAAAAATGGGTTTAAATATGGATGATCATCCAGTTCTGTATTAATAAAAAATAATTTCTGCTATAAACTGGGATTTTTCTACTCAGAAAGATCCAAAGTGGAGGAAATGAACATTCTATGCAATTACAGAATTTCAAGGGGAAAAGGGGAAGTGGTGAAGCTCTATCAGAAAATTATTTCTGTTACAGAAAACAACGTACCAATGACATTTAACAAGGCATTGGTGAAATCCTATATAGAATCCTTTGTGTAGTCCTGGACATCTTTTTTGAAGATGAAATCTACATTTATTAAGATGACCAGAAGGACAGACACTTTATTTTATTGAAGGCCACTTAATGAGAGTAGAATATTTGGTAAGTGAAGTCTCGGAATGGATATGCTTGCATCCTAGAAATAAACAAGAGAAAAGGATGACGTAAGGTAAAATATAATGTTTGCACAAGAGCAAACAAGTATAAACTTTTGGTGGCCAAATTTAGCTTATGAGTTACAGGAGTATTTCTAAGCATGAGAGAAATTAATATTGAAAATACTATGAATGGGATTATTTCATGAAGCCTTTTGGGATAGCACGGCACACAGTCTGTAACACAAAAATGTCTGCAGCTGAAAGATATCTGTGACCTTTGAATGAAGCAAAACTATATTTGCCTGCTTTTCCTCCCCTTTTTTATTTCTCATAAAGGTTTACATATATTTGTTAAGGGCATACTTTTTGTTCAGGGAAGCATAATGGTAAGGAAACCTGGGGTGACCCACATTATGATTCAGCTTTGGAAGTTTTTTTATAATTCTGAAATTACAGTTTACTGAGATGTCCTAAGGTACCAGAAGAGAGAGAGGAAGGAGTTCAACAGCCTACTGACATGCAGAGTTAACTATCTAGCAGTGGAGAATGCTCTCTATGATGAGTTAATTAATTCTAAATAATAAGATGATCAGAGTTTGAATGAGGCTATGCATAATCAGATGGAGAGAACAAAATCCACCAGGAATAGCATAAAGTTTATTTGAAATGAGGAAGTCAGAATATTGTTGATCAGAAACAAGTAATTTTGAGTTCCTCATTTGAGTAGTTATACTGTACTTGAGGAATTTTGACATTGGGATAGGTTCCATAATAGTTACCAGTTAAAATATAGTCACTACAATGTTAAAATCTTGAACCCTTCCCAAAGAATACTTTACTTTTGCCTTTCATGGAGTTTACTATATTTGCTTGTTTATGGGCGCTTTTTACACATTACTGAGGATGCCACTTAGATGTCATTCTGAAGCCTGAGATTTTTTGTGGACAAAGAGACTAAGTGGAATTTAACACAAAGTGGCATTTTGCCACCTGATCCTGTCAAATCTCAGAAGCTAAGCAGGGTGAGGCCCAGTTAGTACTTGGATGGGAGACCTCCTGGGAATACCAGGGGCTGTAGGTTCTAATCCTGAGGACTTAACTGTCCCCGTCCAAACTCGCTTGTCTGTGGCAGATGAACCTTAGGAGTTAAAGGGTGGGGCCAGTTTCACACACACTGTGCCTCACCTAAAAATCCACTGTGCAGGCTGGAAGGACACACCCATGTGACGAGAGCCCTTCCCAAATCTTTGTTCACAAAGCCTAGCCATACATACATATACATGTAGGCATTTTGCCACTTACAAAACATACAGAGGACAGAAGGAAGATTAGTCATATGAAGGAGTAACAAGGAAAGAGTGTTTGGTCTTATACCCTCTGCCATAAGTGTAAAAAAGAAAAAGTGTGAACTGACGAATAACTTTTTCCCTTGCCACTCTTCACATCATCTCTTTCTTGTGAACTTTGATTTTTAACATTTTTTTAATGAGATTGAGTTATAAGATTTTTGCAGAACTTTGTGGTCAACAACAGAAACCTAAATGAAAACCTCAATTTTTCTATCTTCTTCTTCTTCACACTTGAAGGCTGTTAGTCATTCTCTGCCTTTCAATGAGAGCAATGGCAAAAGGAGCACCATGCAGAACAGGAATGTAATGATGTAGTCTGACTTCCACTCTTCAACATGCTGTGTTGACACCCTTTACCATTTTAATGTGCCCTTCTTTTTTTTTTTTTTTTAGAAGTTTTGCATTTTTAATTAAAAATACTCATATCCATTTTTCCACATTATCTTTTTCATTTCAGGGTTGTCTTGCATGTGAGTGCCCAACAGAAGAATAATGTTCCTAAAATCCTTTCAAATTATTGAAACACTGCACTTGAGAAAATATTTTAAACAGAATGATAAGCACTAAAGGTAGCATGTCGTTCACTAAAATTTAAAAGAGAGCAACTTGAGAGACAAGTATCTGTGAGATCTGCCTTTTCTTAGCTGATGTGTACAACAAGATGTTTCAGGACACAGATATCTTTTTTAATCTAGAAAAGGAGGGGAGAGGTGAATGCTCTTAGCTATAAGAGGGGAGGAAAAGTGTTGCCTGAGATCCAATTAGGGGTGAATTCTTGTTACATTACACTTATTAATACTTATGTTACAGTACTGCCATAAAATAGAGGGCAGCTGGGGAAGAGACATATAGCACAAACACAGGGAAAAATTAGTCCAGATTAGAGCCTATAAATAAGATACAATAAACGATTTGCCCTCAATTTTTCATTAGCTTGGCAAAGATCTGAGTATTCTCACTAATTCTCATATAGCTGAGAGATAATATGTGAATATTCAGCATATAGACAGTGTGATTCAGTCAACTCTCTTGCTCTCTTGTAACATAATTGACAGACGGCTGTGAGGAGGAAAATTTTTGTATGAAGATTGTTATAACTTAATGAACCTTGTGAGTTTGATGTGCTGTAGCTGAAAAAGAGTGTATTTGAATGTGAAAGATGGGAAATAATGCATGAGGTTTTGAAATTTTCTAAGCTGTCTCAGCAAAAGGCAATGATGTGCCATCACATACGTGTTTCTTCAGGCAAATGGTGAAGGCAGTTATCTCTGTCTAAGCAGAAAAAAAATCTTAACTTTCTCCAGTCTTATATTTTAGTGAAGTATTTTGAGAGACAAAGACTGTTGTGGGCCCTTTCTAAATATTCAAGTTTCTATCATTGCTTTATTGAATACTATTTTTTTCTACAGAAAAAAACTTCTTTGACTCTTATTTTTGTCCATACTGTTGCCTGACAAACTGATTTTTTAAAGGGAATTGGTCTGTTTCACGTTTTTCCCTTGTCTACCTCTTTGAAAAACAATAATAGAAAAAAGAAATTACATGTTTTATGTAGGAATTGAAATACAAAAACTGTAATCTAAATCTTTTGTAATACTTGTATCAAAAGGACCATTCATTCCAAGAAGACATGTTGGGGATCAAAGCCTACCTTTATTGTAACTGTGCCTATATGAACAGTTTCAAACTTCTGCCACACCTTGCTATGCTCTACCACAAAAACTGCAGAGGAGATCAGCAGTGTATTTAGGTAATTTGGGCTCCCAGACATAGAAAAAGTGATCATTTTACTATATCTGTGTGCCTATTCACTCTCAATAATGCTTGTTTTCACTTGTAGAATGGAATGTTCTCTTCTATGCCCAGTGGAGTGTAGAAAAATTAGTAAACAAACTTTTCATGATCCCTGGAGCTCGTGGAACATAGGGGGAATACTCTGCAAATTCTGTTCCTACCAAAATTCATTTAAGTGAAAAACACTCAATAGCTTGTGGGATCATGACTCTTGAATTGTCAACAGCAGCTTGAATAGAACTGTAGCACATTCTCACATGTAATCTCTATCTCTTCTCCCTTTTTCTGAATAATCTGCATCACGCAGAGGAAAAATATTGTTTCTTTGAGAGGCAGGAAGTTGCTTTCCCTGCTGAGTTTACAACTAGTAGGTGTTGTTAGAAATTGCCTTAGAGCATGATAGTACTGATTAGAAGTACCTTACCTTTGAGGAGAGGAAGGACTACCACATTCCACTGACTTTCAGACTCAGAAGGAACACAGAGACTGAAGCTATGGTTTCTTTTATATTAATCTCTGTCATTGTCCTCATTTAATAATACTTTCATTGGCATAAAGAGTATTCCTTTTAGGATGTCTGAGCTATTACCATAAAGATGGCAGAAAATACTAGGAAGAGTTTGTGAAAAAAAAAGTTGGACATGGAAACATCAAAGAGAAATGCATTATGAAAAGTTTCAGCAATTAAAAATAAAATGAAATATAATGAGCAATGATTTAGGATTAGAAAGACAGGAGGAAGTGGCATTAGGATAAAAACTGGTGACTTAAAATTATCAAACGGAAAAAGTAATTATGAAAGAGACAGTTATGCCTTCTCCACTCCCCATATTTTGCCTGTAGACCTCTTCTGTCAACACTCTTGTCCTTGTGTCTGTGCAGTATGATGGATAAAGGAACTGATGTAGCTAAAAATTAATCTGTCATTATGTTGGTGTAAAATCAAAATGTAAACACTAGCTCATGGAAATCTAGTAAAGAGCATCTGGAAAACTGTTTCTGTTCAGCAGTGGTAGGCCTCAGTCACTGCTCTTCAATAAGTAAGGAAGGAAACAGCTCAAATTAACAGTAGAAATTCAGACAAACATGAATAAAGGTTTTGACAATTGAACCTGGAAAGAATGGTTAAGTCAGAGCTTAGCCAGAGGGAAAGAACATTAGAAATGAGGCAATGACTACGCAAACGTAAAGGGACAAAATAAAGGTGAAGAGATCTATTATTTTCAACAGCCAACAAGTACAGAATGAGTAGTAGTGGTTCTTGAGCAGGAGGAACAAAAACTATTAATAACATTTTATAACATTTCTTGTGTTCAAAATACAGGACAAACTAATTTTTACAATATTTCTCTCTATGAAGAGAATATTATCAATGCCTTTTAAAGATGAAGATACTGAAGTAAAAATGTTTGTTGACCTTCCCTAGTTCAGTTAATGAAAAGCCTGGACCAATATCTGAAAAGGTTTGTATTTGTTTTCATCATGGATTTACCAGTGCTCAAGAGAATCCAAAAAGAGGCTGACCATTCCTGAATGTTGAGTCAGACATCTAGGCTCCATGTACTCTGAAAGGAAACAAAAAGCACTTCACAATGGATTCCACAGAAAAGAAAACAAAAAAGCCTTCTCTCTAAGAAAATAAAAAAAAAAAAAGAAAAAGCTGCCTAGAGTCATAGTCCATCAAAAATATTAAAAACAAGGACTTTCTTGAATTTCATCTCTCTTAGGGACCCAATGGCTTTACTGCAGCTGCTCAGAGGCACTATTTCAGGTTGACAGGATTGTCTTTCCCTAAATGTGAATTTCTTGGAATTTGAGCCATAAAGACTTAAGTCCTTTCATTTGAATTTATTCTTCAAAGAAAATATAATACTCTCTAGCATGAGAGGGAAAAAAAAGAGTAGTTTTGTGGAGATTTACATACAGAAAAAAATAAAATAATTGAGGACATGCATATTATAGAGCACATGTGTCCATATGTAGATATATTTTTCATATTTGAACTGAAAATGTGCCTCAAACAAGGTCAGAGTCTTTCCATTGTCTTCAAAGGTGCAAGTAGTTAATTTTCGTATTTTATACAGGTGTCCTAATCAGCCTAAATAATGTCAGTAAATCCCTTTTTTAGGCCATTTGTGTGGGGTCCACAGAAGTGTGTCAGATTCTTTACAGTAATGCAAGAAGATAAGCTGCTATTTTAAAGCACTTTCAGTTTAAGTAGACAGTTTGCATAAGGAAGGGAAAGAGGAAAAAAAAAGTAGGATAGAATAATTTTCCTTTTCCTTGACTTTTTAATAGTTGTCTCTCTCTTGTTTGCTTTCACTTAGCTACCTTAGAATGATAATACTGTGAGGTTTTTGTCCTCAGCTGATAACAAAATAACAATATATTCAGTCACCATCTCATTTCACATTTCAGGAGTCTAGAAGTCCATTAAAGTAACTTTATCTTCAGCTGGTTATCATTCTTGCTACATTATTATTTCCCCAACCTATGCTCCTTCCCTCACCATGCTTCAATTTAAAGTTACTCTCATTATATCTGTCAGTATGCCTTGTCAGGGACTGTTTTGTCAGGCCAGCTGATTAGGATTTTTTTATAGATTAGGCCAAAAAGAGGTTCAATTTTTAACCCATCTAATGGAAAAATTGAGATTTTTCTTACATATACATCCCTTGGATAGAGTGGCAGTGCATTAAGTGAGAACTAGGATATTGTGAAATAAAGACTAGGCTAATTTCCCTTATTCTTTAACTGCTGTAAATTCTTTTAGTACTTTTCAACATAGTATCCATTCTTTTGCCAAGAAACTTCTTGAATTGTTTAAGCAAAGCTTAAAGAGAACTGCAGTCAACTGCATTTACCCAGTTATCAGTTCTAACTCAATTAAAAAAGCAGAGTATGTGTAGCTTTTTAAACTCTTAATAAAGAATTGGAAGTTAAGTTTATTAGGCAATAAGGAAAAGAATGGTTTTGTTAAAGAAATATATATCTGATTTGAGCTCTTTGGAACTTCTTATGACATGCAGGGTGCTTGGAGACTTAATGTGGCCATATTTATATAGAGGATACAATTTATTTTGTTCACCACATAACACTGTATCACAGGTTCTGTAGGTTTAGTCAGAGTGGTTGCAGTACTAAGCAGGAATTCTGGAGAACCTGTTGTGGACATACTCTTTTTTTATGCCTGTATCAATAGGGTAAGTGGCTGAAATTATGGCTAGTTAATTTCTACAAAGATATGCTCAAGAAATTTTTTTATATGGCTTTAATTTCACAATATGGGAAGTTACAGTAGTCAGCTGTAGCAGATAACAATGTACTGATGCTGTCAAATCTCATCAGAACAGGATTACTTACCTGTAGAACACTAGAGGAAAGCAGATGTAGTGGCATTTACAACCATTTGCCTGAAGGAAAGAATTGAAGTAATTTCGTTCTTTAGTAGCCACAAAAGTTGAGTCCTCTGACTTGAAATCACCGGACATCTCCATCATCATTATGTTGTCTAACTAGCATGGTCTTTTAATTCAAGAAACCTGTTGTAATGAAGCTAAGTAGACACTCATAATGCTTGTTAGGAATACCTCTTCCTGAAACCCTGTTCTGCTCTCCTCTTTCCATTTTTGCACTTGTTTATCCAGTGTTCATTAATCCATTCAAATTACTTTCAAGCTGCATTTCCAAGTTTCATTAATATTATCAACAATTCCTTACTTACAGAAAGGATGGCTCCTACTCACCCTGACAAAACAAATCCTTATCTTCTCCATACTGTGATAAAGGTTTGGCCACAGCAGTACTACCTGTAACTCACTTAAAATCCTGACAGATTTGTCAGATTTGTAAAGATTGTCCTTTCCATTTTTTTTTTCCAGTGAGGTAGAATTATTGGACTGTAGAAGTTTTGCTTCAGTGTTATAGTTGATTCAGTTTTTAAATTCTTTAAAACAAAAAAGTTGATAGCCTTCTGTCATAGTGAAAAATAACTTTTTTTTTTCAAACCACCCCCCCCAAAGAAAACCCACCAAACCAACCCAAAAACTGTGAAACTTTGTATATCTGCTCCAATCACATGTCCAAACATATCAGCTACTAAGATTATTAACAATATTTTAAGAATCAATGTTTATTGAGAAGGAAAAAAAAAACAACAAACCCACTGAAAGATAAAGGAAAAGCTTTGTGAGAAAAACAGCAGTATTTTTCTTTGTTTTGGAAATTCCCCTTTGTATTTTTTTTGGAATCAAGTTCTGTGGTTCTGTAGTAAGTTTAGTTACTTAGTGCTGTGGTTGAACCCCAGTCAGCAACTAAGCAACACACAGTTGCTTGCTCACTCTTTCCTGATGGGATGAGGGAGACAACTGAAAGGGAAAAGTTATGGGTTGAGTTAAAGACAGCGTAACAGATAAAGCAAGAGCTGCATGCTCATGGCAAAGCTAAATAATCCTTTCACACCTTCCTGTGGCCAGTCAGGTGTTCAGCCATCTCCAGGAAAGCAGAGCATCATCATACATGATGGTGACTTAGAAAGACAAATGCCATCAATTCCAAATGTCTCTCCCTTCCTTCCTCTTCCCCCCTTTCTATATCCTGAGCATGATGCCATATGGCATGGGATATTGCTCTGGTCAGCTGAGGTCAACTCTCCCAGCTGTGCTGCTTTCCAACTTCTTCTGCACCCCCAACTTCCCTGCTGAGGGTGTGGAGTCAAGTGTAGAAAAGGCCTTGATGCTGTATAAGCACCTCTCAGCAGAAATTAAAACATCCCTGTGCTATTGATGCTTTTTCCAGTGAAAATCATACTGGCTACTGTGAAGAAAATCAGCTCTATCCCAGCCAAAACCAGTACACTTAGCAACCAGTGGAATAAATTTAATACTGAAAGGCTGCAACAGTACTGATGCTACCAACAAATCATTTTCTATTTCATCACAGTGTAGTGCACTTTCTCTTTCCATTCCCCTGAAAAATGACAAACATTATCATAAGGGAAAGTTAGGAAATTGTATGTTGAGAAGTTGTTCACAAACTTCTCTAGGTCTTTGTTTAAATTTGTTAAATTGAACCATGGAAAGTAAATGGCTTTTAATAATAAATCATTTTTTCAGAGGACCAAACTCACCAAATATATATATATATATATATATATATATATATATATATATATATATATATATATAATGTGTTTAATCCTATTTGACTGTTCACTGTTTTTTGTTGGTTATAATCAGTTATGACGAGTCATTTGTGATGACTTGGACTATTTTTCTATGCTTTTTTTATTGCATTTTTGAATATCACCAGTCTTGTTAAAATTGTCAGTCTGTTTATGAACTGCTGTGAATCTTTTGATGTCTATAATTGTAAAATACAAAATTTGGAAATTCTCTTTGGACCCAGCTGAATGTGTAGGACACTCTTCTAAAGAAGTTGGATCAGCATGCATGCTTGCAATTCATTTTTCCAGAACATCTTAGGTAAATTAAATTCCTGTTACACAATAATAAGTCAAATATTCATATAAACCGGTTCTATAGTTCTCTTAGAAAACACACAATTTGACAAGAAAATGTCTCTTTCGCTCTTCTTTTCTATTGCATACTTCATTTAGTGCCATGTTATTCGGTTTGAATTAAGAATAATGATATAAATGACAGGTAAGGTACATAAGGTACAACTAACAATGGGAAAAAATTAGAGGCTCACTGAAAAGAGTTGAAGGGGTTTTACATTAAAAATATGTAAGGCTCCAAAAATTCATCCAACAGATATCAAAAGAGCCTTCAGTTCTTTTATACCTCGAGGCTGCACATAGGAGAAATGTTACAACTCCTCTCAGGGGATCAAAATAACACACATTTACTGACAAATTTTGAAAAATACGGGAACTTGACAAAAGTTTAAAACAAACATTCAATCAAAATTAAGCATTTCACAGAGCTTTGACTTAGCAAATTCCAGCCCATTCAGGTTTAAGTTACACAAACATCAGGAAAAGGAAATTAGAAGAGGAAAAAGGTGAGAAAGAAAAAATTACAGCTACTGCCTTGAATCCAGCATAGATCCAGCTACAAGAGACCCAAGAAATGGCAGGGCTGCAAACCATGTGGTGGCAGCATGGTGCTGATTTTATTGCTCTGGACTCCTGCAGCCACTCCCCCCAGGTAGGGCTTCCGGTATGCCAACCCTACAGAGCTGGTTAGAAGCTACAGGGGGTGTGGTGTGGGATTTTAGGCATGCCAATGGCTAGTAGCCATTCTGGAGTGGAATAAAACTCCAGGGATGATGGGAGGAGGAGGGTGGGGATATGGGGTAGTGCTCCCAGTGTGCCCATGACTGGCAGCTGCACCAAAGGCTCTCAAGGAGGCATAGTTATGGAGGGGCAAAGCACAATTTTACCTTGGCAAAAATTGGTCTGCTACCTCCCCCAGCATACTGAGTCTTTTCAAGCCAATAAAAGAATTAATAACATTTTTCACTCCCTCACAAGAGTTAAAGACATGATTAAGGTAAGGTAGAAGATAGTATAATGAAAGACAGAATCTGGAAATCATTGAGTTGTTGAAAACATGGAGTTCAGACTGCATATTAGAAAAAAAGGTATTTTCACCAAGAATGTATTATGACACTAGAACAGGTAACTCAAAAAGCTTGTTGAATCTCCTTTCTTGGACTAGCATAACAGACCAACTTCAAAATCAAGTCTCTGAAAGAAATGAAGAGCAACTAAAAGAACCAAAATTTTCTTATCACTGGTAGAGCCAAATATTATTAGAAGAGAATGATATGATACAACATAGAGAACATAAGTAAAAAAAAAATGGAATTGTATAAGAAAATTAAAGTATATCCTAAGGAACCTAGCTTGATGCAGTTGAATGTGTGGGGAAATGGAAAGAAAAGATGAGGGAGTGATATAAAAATGATGAAAAAAATGATCTTAGTGATTATGTGAGTGGGTGTGGGACTAGTACTTCACAGGCTGTGTAAGAGTTGAAAATACCTTATACATGTAGGACAAATAAAGAAAAGCAAATGGAAGGCAATCACAATCCTAGAGGTATGATAGAGATTATGGTGTTATCATTACAGATGATAAATGAAGAAAACAGAATCTTCCGGAGAACAAGAAATGGGAAGTTCACTTTTGACATAAGAAATCAGCTTTCTGATGGGCTACAGTGGACTAGTTGACTGAAAAAGATGACAAAATGATCACAGACTTCTTTAAATAAAAATAACAGTTTTATGGTTTATATTTTGAAGTTTTTAATCCAATAGAAAACAAAAAATATTTTTAGGTTTGGTTTTTTTTTCCTTTTTTTTCCCTTTTTTTTTCCTTTTTTTTCTTTTCTTTTTTTTTTTTTTTAATGAATATAAGTACTGGAACTCAACAAATTCATTAACTATGACATAACCATAAATTCTTCATCCTGCCAGTGGGTGTGGGGTACTGCCAGACATACAGATTAATTAAAATTACATTCCTTTTATAGACTTTCTTCTTCCTTACAATAACTTCAAAGACAGAGAAGAAATTGAGGCTAAGGATAGCTAGTTCATGTTATATATCGTAACTTTCTGATTGCATATGTATTGTATACAGAATCTTCTAATCTGATTTGGAAGTTATGTAAGACAATACTTTGTACAGCCATTGTGAAATCCTAATGAGAGTAATTTTGACAGAAAAAAAAATAGAACTGTGTAAGGCCTTGAACTCACTCAACAAGTTTTTTCAAAGAGGACTTAGTTATCTCAATTCTCTGAGGCAGACACAAAGGAGAATGGGACAGCATTGTCAGGAGGCTAAACAAACACAAGAGACATAACGTACAAGAGGCAATGTGTTAAGAAGACCTCCTTCTGTTGTGTTTTGCCTTGATTACTGGTGTTGCTCAGTTCTGAGAGATTTGTCCATTGGCATTCCAAATAAATTTGCCATTGTATGAGCCTGAAAGAAAGGTAGAGAATAGCTAGAGGTACATACCTGTTATGAAGGACTGAGAAGGTTTTTTTATGGTTCTGCAGGTGACATAATGAACAAAAAGTGGTCAGATAGTAGCAAAGAGTTCATTAGTGTTTCAGCAACCAAAGAAACAGCTCTTTCTTTGTGGTGTTTTGCGGTAAATATATTTTGAATATTGCATTTGATATTATACCCTACATTACAGTGGATATATTGACAAACTGAATGAAGTTCTGATGACAGGAAAAAATAAAAAAAGAAAACCCCCAGCAAACCAGAATCCAAAAAACCCTCCAGATCAAGGAGATAGAAGGTTTGATTTCTGAGGAAAGATAAAAGAAGAAAGGATGTAGAGATTGACTCAGCAATGATAAAGGGAAGAGAGAATTAGCGGGTTACAAATAGACAATAGACCTAAATATTAAGTCAGAGAGAAATAATTTGGTGCAGGACAAGATGATGTAGCTAGAATATAAGCATTAAATTAAGTAGAAGAAACTGTAAATTGAATGCCAAAACAACCATTGCAGAATAGATCTGACCTTCTGATTGGACTGAAATTAAATTTCAGTAACAGTTGTGATACTACCAAGGTCAATCCTTAACCATTCATATTAACTATCATAGAAGTACAGAATGACTCTGAGTCAGAAATTAAGATTGTTTTATCTTATAGTCCAATAAATCATTCTGGACTGTGTTAGGTGGAGTGTTGCCTTCAGGTCAAGGGAAGGGATCCTTTCCCTTTATGTTTTTTAATCAATTAGTTCCTTTGGGCTTTTTTAGTGAATAGAAAACAGCTATATAATGTTTCCCCAATTAAATACTTTAATTTACAAACTTTAAATATTAACTCCATCAATTTCCTAAGTGCTTCCTAATTTTTATTGATTAATTAGTTTAGCTACCTGTTAGTAAAATGATTTTCATTTCCATCAGACTTACACAATCCCGTACGGTATTAATTGAGCAATGTTGTACAAATAACTTGTGTCTGTGGGGTAAACTCAGTAGGCAGCTCAGCCTCATGCAGATGCTCACTCACTCCCCCACAATAGTATAGGGGAGAGAATTAAAAATGTAAAATGAAAAAACTCATGGTTAGTGATAATGACAGAATAATAAGCAAAGCAAAAGTTAAATATACAAGGCAAGCAAGATAAGGAATTTGTCCACTACTTTCCAGCGATGTGTAGGTATTTGGGCATTTTCAGGAAAGTGAACACAAGATTGGGCATAAAAACATTGTAACTCTAGATCTCCCATTTTATTATTGGGTCATAGTTGATGCCATACGGTGTGGAATATCCCTCAGGTCAGCTGGGGTCAGTTGTCCTGGTTGTGTCCCCTCCCAAATTCTTGTACACCTCCAGCCAAATTAGTGGTGGAGCAACATGAGAAACAAAAAAGGCCTTGGTGGCACATAAGTGCTGTTCAGCAAGAGGTAAAACACCAGTGTGTTATCATTACCGTTTTAATCCTAACTCCAAAACAACCATATGAGCTATTATGAAGAGACTTAGCTCTATCCAGACAAAACCACTACAGCAGTGTCAATATTCTTGTCCCAGAAAGAGACAGAAAAATAGATATTTTATTTTTGCACTATCTTAGCAGTTGTAGCATTATTAAGAACGTGGAAAGCTTGGTATTTATTTGTATTTCTGCCTAAAATAAGTCTAGACTTCTCAGAGGAATGTTTGAACTGCCAGTTTGTTCTGGATTGGATAGATTGATGAGGATCTAAAGTGTTTTGTTAATGTTTTTGAAGGGTAGAGAAAAAGCAAGGGTAAGCAGGGATGAAGAAAGCTGTTTCTCAGGACAACAGAAACTTCAGAATTCTCAGGGTTTTAAGTGAAAGCTACTTTAAAAAAAAACCCATTAAAATAGCTGGAACATGAGTTAGAACCCAGAGTTATTCTTGCTTCAGTGAGGACTCCAATAAATTGAAGAATTGTACTTGCATAATTTTCTTTTCTATATTGAAAAACTTATATTTTTGCCATGAAACACTGTAAATAGATGAATTTGAACTTTGTCTTTCCTGGTGAAACCTTAAATTCTTCACTCCTCACTGCAAAATCTATTTGGCTTTGCAGCTTCCATGCCTTTCTTGGAATTGTTTTTGATCTCCCTAGGTAGAAAAAAGTAACTGCTACCACTGGTGGACATCTTTTCTTCTATTGGTTTTTAATCAAGTGACTGTGCCAAGTCTAAAGTACTTTCTACAGCATTATAGGTGTGTTTTGTGGATTTCGTTCTCAGAAATTTAAATCTTTCCAGACAATGACACAGTTTATCTAACTCAAAGCATCGATTTCTGACTTAAGATAGAAATAGTAAATGTTAGATTTCCCACATATGTTAGGTCATAACCACTGACCTTATCTAGGAAAAATTAAACAATGACCTCAGAGCTTGCACTTGGTCTGACATCAATGTTTGCTTCCAATTGCAAAACCAGGAACTACTTTTATGTCTGATTTCACAATATATAAAATTGCCACAATTATGCATTCTAAGGTGTCATGAGGAAGGATGAAGAAGACAATCATAAAAGGTAAGTTTTGAAACATAAAGAGAGATAATAGAAGCTGTGAGAATAGATCATTTTGATGTAGAAGTACAGGTTAATACTGGTGGGACCCTAAAGACACTATCAGGCCTTACTGTCCTTGCCCAGCCACACCTGGGGCCTCTCTGTGCCCCTGCATAGGGCCCTGTACCCCATTACAGCCCACTGGGGCCTACGGGTCCTGCCCTGAGGTTGGTCTCCAAGTTTCCACAGCCCTGACCAGACGTGGAACAAGCCCAGCTGTGGGTCCATGCCCTGGACCACAATCAGTCCCTTTGTGTCCCCAGGAAGGTGCCCATTGGGGCACCTGGGTCTTTCCTCAGTGACCCTCCTCGCCTTCTGGCTGGGGCAGTGGGAGAATTCATGACTGCCCAACCTGGGCATCCCCTGGGGCTCCCAGTTCCCAGCCCACAGGGAGCTGCTGGCTCACACTTCTCCAAAATAAAGAGTATACTCAAGAGAGCAACTCGTAGGTGGGTGAGAAAGGATTCTTCTAAATCATAAGTCATTTGCCTCAGGGAAAAGGAAAATACTCTCGGCTGTTATTCAGCTCAGCCCCACAGTCAGTTCTCTGGGGTTTTTTTAGTGTGTTTTGGTTTCTATTTTTTTTGTTTTGGTTTTTTTTAGATAGGCGACACATTGTATGCTATTTTTTGCTGACAAGTTACAGTTTTCTGCACCTTTTTTTCCCCCCCCAGAGCGCATCCTATTTTCTGCTAACTTGTATTCTTTAAACTTGTAAGGGCTTCCTGGAACAACATCGTCTAAAAATAATGATGTTTTCATTTATATACAGGGGACGTATGTACACAGCAATAAGATATATATACTTAGCAATAAGATTATGTTAGCATTGCATTTATATCTGCAATGCCACTGTGGAGTTTCAAAGAATTTTTGAAATTTGCTATTGAATGTACAAAAGCCTATGTGTTCTAATGCTTGAATTTAAAATGGCCAAGATTAATAAAAAACAAGTAAATCGTGCTTTAACATTTTATTAATTCCACTTTTCTTTTTCCAGCTCTTTGAGAACTCTTCAATTTATTGCATTGAATCAGTGTCCTTTGAAAGAGACCTGATTATGTTGCCCTTGGAGTTCCAGAAGTCATATTTTAAAAAGGTCAAAATGTTTACCTTTGTAACAGAAAAAGTCATAGCTACTCATTGGTCTTGAAATTGTTTCCTGGTCTGTTCCCCTGGTGTTAATTTCAGTGCTTTGGTTTTCTTATTCTTTTCTTCTCATAAGCCTGAGGTATACTTTTGATGAATATAATTCAAGACAAATAAAAATCAAACTGAATAGAAATGAATTCTTTGATCTTCTAAACAAATTGCTGAATGAATCTCTTTTCCTTACTTCTAGTTTTTGAAAAGGACACTGCTGCTTTTGAGTTACTGACAGAGGAATTTACCCTTTAGATTCATACCTCACTGCTGTTCTGAAATTATTTCTTTTTCTCTCTATCACTAAAAAAAAAAAAAAAAAAAGAGGTCCAATCTTGGCCTTGGCCTTTTAAGTGATGATCACCTTTCCAATAACTATAACGGAATTAAATGTCCTAGTTTTATAACTGTTTTAACCTGATCTCTGTTTTATTCCTGAACATTTCTTTTGATAGCTCAAGGGGAAAACTTTTATCCTGCAGAACATGATCCCATTCACAAATTACAAAAGCCCAGCATGTAGATGTATGGTTGAAACATGACAGCAATATTATAGAGCCTATAAATGTGTTTTTGTGTCTAATGACATTGAAACCTACTGTTTTATCTAAAGATTTACTATTGGAAATCCTTGGTCCTACTTCAGGTGCTTGTTCCTCTCATTATTGTTAAACGCTGCACTGATCGATGCATGGTCTTGCTCAAAATAACATAGCTGAGATTCTTCTGGGAAGGTGAGGCTGTAAAGATAATTATATATATATATAAATTAATTTCATTTTTTTTGGTTTAAGAGTCACAATTTCTGACCATGTGAAATTTTGGGGTAATTTTTGTGATTAAAGAAAGCTTATATGAAAATTGTCTTGGTGAAAACTTTCTATAAGGGCATCATAGAAGAAGGTAGCCTTTATCAAGATGAAAGCAAAAGTTTTATTAATTGGATGAAATTTAGATATTTTATTTTAATTAATGAAAATAAGACACTAAAGGCTTGTGAGATTTATCAGTTTTTACAAATTATTATTGAAGTTACTGTAATTATACAAGAATTTAATAAAATGTTTATAGGGTTCTTGCGTGTTATAATCCTGTAGTTTAAGAATTGGTGTAAATGTAAGTAAATTGACATATAGCTAATATAATGGAACTCTTGAAATGTAGAGTGAAATTATGCATAAAGTCATATATTGAAGTTAGACACAAATAATACTTTCTCATCTGGCAATAAATTTTTCTGTCAAGTCAAAATGCTATGTATTTTAGTATGAAAGGAATAGCATCTTGATGCTAAAATGTTTCTTTTTAAACGTGTTTATTTTCATAATAAATGATTCTAACTCTTTCTCTGAATTTTATTTTATATAAACCTCTGCCTTTTGCATAAATATTTGTTTGTTTGTATCATAAAAAATAGAGTGGTCCGTTTTTAAAAAAAGGAAAATGATCCCTCAGTCTTTTCTGTTTATGAAGTGTCTCTGTCTTAGTTGAAGTTACTAGTTTTGGCTATGGCTTGGTAGCTTTTGACATATTTCTGAAACGAATATTTAGTCCAATGACCTAAATATCAAGTGGTAGAGGTGACAATTAGGCTTGTAAATATGTGACAGAGTAATGGACTGTGTTGAAAAATTGAGAGAAGATTTTTATTTATTTTTTTCCCTGTATTGTCTTCAGCAACTTTCTATGTCCCATGACAGAATAAAATAACTGATAATTAAAAAAAATAATGAACACTTTGCTGTGCATAAGTAAAAATGTATCAGTCAGCTGGTCATGAGAAGTCACCTTCTTTGTATGGTATTTCTAAGTAACATTGCATTGCAACCTGTACATTTTTCATAACAGGTGATCTCACATTATGGCTATCTAAGAGTTTGCTGTTTAAGCAAAGACTGAAAATAATTTTGCCACTTTCCACATAGCCTTTCTTTTTTCCTATTGTCCATGTAGACAGCTACAATATTTTTTTTAAAAAATTCATAAATTTTTATTTACTAGTAGTTGCTAGTACCTCCTCTCCCTATTATTTGGACAAGCTTTGAATTGTGGCCTGTCTAATATCTTTACCCATGAGAATTCCAGCAGAACTGGAACATAAACTTGTGGACACTGACAAACCTTGGACCTAAGCTCAGTTCTTTGTTGCTTAACATTTCTTGGACTTGAAGAGTTTTAGTATTATCAAAAGCAGAATTTTGAATAGTAAACAATGTGTTTGGAGTTTCATAACTGATCTAGCAAAAATAAATTTTGTATTTATATAACTAGTGAACCTTACTTTGCCTGAAAAGTAAGAGATCAGTGCACCAGCTGAGGGCAAAGTTATCTTTTAGTATTCCCTTCTTGTACTGCTGAAATTGTTCTGCTTTGTGAAAATGTCAAGATTCACATCAAGTGTCTGGTATTTTTAAGTACGGGTTTTTAAACTGAGGGCCTGCTGTTATCACTGTTCCTATGGTTTGTCCAGCAACTACTGATTATTCTCAGTTTTGCCTGTTCATTTTCCTAGAACAGATGTAATTTTATAAATGTAGTTGAACACTCTTTAAAGATTTAAGTCTTAAAAATTAAATAATAAAAAAAAATCTGAATACTTTAACCACTGAAATACTATTTATTTTTACAGATGGAGAATATCTTCCCTGGAAGAGAGTTTGAGGGATACACGTTATGAAATTCTTTTCAAGTCTGGCATTCATATGTTCCCAAGAGCATTTAAACCATCAGCTTCCTAAATGAGAAGATTTAAGACTGGGCTTCTTACCTGCTTGTGTACTCTTTGAAGTTGGCTGCTGTACTGTATAGCAATCCTTTCCATTTTTTTTTTTTACCTAAAACTGCATCCTGCGGCAACATAGGACCATTTACACTGAAAAATAGTAGTAGCTAAAATGCTGTCTCTTCCATAACTATTTATTTTTCAAACAAATGAAGATTTTCCTAATTGAAAAGCTGTTGGCAGGAAATACCTCACTGGCCCTAATCATTTAAACTATATATTTGAAAAGTGAAATCACTAGGGAGTGTTATGGACTTGGAACATTTATACATTTAGTAAAAGTAGAAAAGCCAGCATTGCTCTCTTTCAATGAATGTTGGCAAGATCATACTTAGATATTTTCAATCAGTTAATGTATTGGGATTTTGCCAAGATTTCTCTGTCTCAATTATTGCTCTAATGTGTCAAAAGCTAGGAATAACTTCCCAGACCTGAGCAGATTCTGAATTTTGGATCTGTTAAGACCCTAAAGTTAATATCTAGGATCTATTTTAACAACAATTAGATATCATTTTCAGTGCAGTTTTTATAGTGTTTCTATAAATGCTTGCCATCGGTAAAACATTAATAGACATTCTATTAATATAATAATACTCTCTCAACATTCTGAAACTGTTGAAAACAAGCACACTATATCTTTGATTGTATTACATGTATTCATTTTTATACAGCTGTATATAATTTACATTCCTGACAAAAACCTCTTGCTTTACCACCAATTTTAATCACATCTTGACTACATCTGAATGGATATAATGCTTTGACACACCTTTCCCTCCCATCCTATTTTTATGTTATGGCATTCTATTGCATTAGAACCTGATTTTGCCTTGAAAGGTAAACATCTATACACTTGAAAGGTATACATCATCCTCTAGCAGATACATCAATTTCTACTAATAAACCAGGATAATTTTATGAAATTGTTTATAAGTGTATTTCATAAATTTTTAATTCTATATCATCATGATGCATTTATGAACACCATTGCCTATCCAAAATTCTGGGGCCACCATGAAATGTCACACTTTTTAGTGGCCTTCAAGTAACTGTGTAATTTGGGGGGAAAAATAAATAGAGAAATAGACCATCGTTTTGTGAATGTTATGATATTAAAGATACTGTGGATTTTGAGACTATTAGAGCAACATATAGAGCAACAGTAAGATAGCTGGGTATATTTAATCAGCACATGGAAAGCACTGGCCTAGTGCCTCTGCAGCCTTAATTTAACCTTCCTGTGTGTATGAATTAGGATAGCAGTTTTAGCTATGTAGTCACATACAAATTAATGGATTTCTGAGGAGTTTTTTCCTGATAAGACTCTAACTTACTTTATGTGTAGTGTTTTAAATTCTTGACTAATAACTGAAATTCTGTAGTGTTAGTGAGTTTCTTTTTCACTTCAGGAAGCTAAATAGTTATGATTCCTTTGTTAGTTGACTCAATTATTTCTCAGCACAAGGAGTCTTTACAAAGCAAAACAGCATCCAGAATAATCTTACAGATTTACTTCAAACACCTGTTGATGTCTCTCTAATTGCTGCTCCAAAAGCTTGTGGGATTGAATTTAAACTTCGATGTATTGTGCTCAAATACTTCTTTTTTTTTAGCAAGTTATTAAAAAAAACCCCAAAAACAAAAACAAAAGGAAATTGTAAGAAAACCATTTTTCAAGTATATTCTGTTTGCTTATGGGAAATTTTTAATTATTTAGATTTATATCAATAGTGACTGTACTTTAGCAATATTATCAATCTTCTGAAAGTCTTTGAACTCAGAAAATTCTTCTAACAAGCACAAAGTACAGTTCATATTAGAGAAAAAATGTATGAGAACATATAAATTAATAAGTAAGGAGGTTAAAGTAAATTAACTGCATCATTTCAGTCCTTATATAAATAGAACTAGTGGTACAGAGTAAAAACGAGTACATTATCATTAATAGTTTATTAAACTTAAGCTTACCTACCTTAAATCAATCTTCCTGTGATTACAGTACAGTTATGCAGTTAAATGACATTGAAAAATTCCAAAGAATTTCCAAGCAGCTCTGCTTAATAATGACAGAAAATAGCTGTACTTAAGGAGGTGTTTTTTCCTTTTACTTTTAGTGGATTTGATCAAGGTAAATGCTTCAGTTTCAATTTCTGTCTCATAAGTATTATTAATTTATGCAGTTTAAAAGTAGTATTCTTTGATTTGTGCAACATTATTAGGGACAGTTCCTTGAGATTTTTTCAGTGAAAATAATTATTCTTTGTAAATAAAAAAGTTCTATGTCAATCTGGATTAGAATTTTTAGGAAACTAATCACAGACTCCAAAAGGCCATCCAGAACATTAACTCAGGAAGTGTCCTCTGTAGTTGTGGAACTTTTCTAATGTTTGGATTGTAAAATTTGTTGTTTGCCCTAAGGTGTAGAAAGTCCCAGTGCATAACACTATAAAATAAAATGTCCAAGTAACTGGTCTCCCTCTACTTCTGTGCTACCTTCTCTTGCTCTGTAGCACTTAAAATAAACTTCACTGGGGTGTCCTTTTAAAGTAATTGATGTAAATGGAGTGTATTCAGAAGTCATACAATTATACTATTCCTACTTTTGCAAGTCTGTATCTTTCTTTGTCTCATTTAGTTCTATATCACACAGAGTTATCAAAGTAGCAGAAACACTCAAGAGAAAAATCACAAAATATCTCCAGATGTTCCTTATCAGTCACCTATGAGCAACAATATGACTATTTGTGTTTTTAAGGCTGTCATCTTGATTAATATACTTGATACAAAGATAGTTTAATTGAGCTCTCTGAATTAAACTGTCTGTTTAGGTGTAAAAGAAAGCTTAATTTAATTTTTGATGAGGAGAGTAATGCAAGACCACAGTAAGTGTAATACACAGTACATCTGGTAAGTGTAATTTTTGGCAACAGTAAACATAATATTTATTTCATGGTTTACAATCTAGAATAAAATCAGATGTGATGAAAGGTACAAATTTAAAATGAGGGATAGACTACAACAATGAAAGTGTTAGGAATAGAATCATGAAAGCTATAATTTTTTGTAAATTTAAAAAAGCTTTTCCTTTTCTAAATTCAGAAAATAAAAAGTGAAAAGCCTCTTGTTTCTGTTCTAAAAGCTCTCTGTAGCAAGACAAATTTCTCAGATTCAACCAGGGGTTCTTTGTTCATAAGGAGACAAATGCTTTTTCATTATTCTATAGCAATTTGTGGAGGAATGCATCTGCCACTCTGAGTATCAGTATAGTTCTAGTATTTGATATTATTTGTATGGTATATATTTCTAGTTCTATATTTGATTAACATAGCCTCTGTCGTCATTACAAAGGACGTGTCCCAAAGAAAAGCTGGACACATACTTGAACTTAAAACATCATCTGAATAAGCAACTTCATTTCAAAAGCATCATTCAGATTCTTCTATTACCTTTCAAAGGGATCAATCTTGCAGAAAACATCAATTGGACCTCTTGAAAGCCTTTGATAAAGGCAATTGGGTCCCAAAAGTGATTTGCATCATATGTAGTTAACATATTTGCATTACTATTCCAACATGATGATCCTCAATGTAATGGACAATTCTGTCTGAAGTGATTCTTGGACATTGTTTATCAATTCATACTCGAGCACAAGGCCTAAGAAGCTAACGTGAAATTGTGTCTTATTCAAAGGCTCTACCTTTTCAGACTTTCACATTTATATCTAATGCTCTTCTTCTACTGATTTTGATCACTAAAATTTAGAAAACTCAAGTAATGTGGCATCAATAATTTCTTTTCTCCTTCAGGTAAAAAGTTATTCCTGGCAACTTTTCAAGAGAAAATTTAAATTTATTAATACTAAAGGGACTGATTTTCTTCATATTAAAGTGAAAGTCTTCTGACAGTGTAACACTGAGAGCTGGTAATTTTTTTTATCTGCTTAATTAGACATATCTGAAGGACCCTACACACTAGAGACTGAAAGGTTGGCTATATCATATAGTGTGAAGGTCTTATCAGCACAGTTCATTTGAAAAGAAATGAAACTGAGAGCCTTTTCACCAAGGCACATATCTGACTTCTACTTATAGTGTGATTGTTATGGGTTTGGCGAGGTGTGGGCCTAAATTTAGGTTTTGGATTTCAGGGTAGGCCTGAGGCTGTTGTCTGACTTGAGCTGGGCTGAGCTGACAGCTGAGTTCTTCTAGCCAATGGTATTGTATTCCATACCATATTATGACATCATCTCAAAAGGGGGTAAGAGCTGGTGTGGGAGGGGCTTGGTCCATTCACAGCTGTGGTCCTGGGAGGACACACCATGCGGTCCCAGGAGGAACAAGGAGGCCCAGGCCCACGACATCGTCTCACTACCATGTTATCTTAGGGAAGTAAAATGTTTGTTCTTAGTTTTTGCTTTTGCTTAAGTCTGTCTTTCTGGGGCTTGAGTTCTTTAGAGTGATTTGTAGTTAGAATGGTAGAATTTGTGTTTACTGGGGAGTGGGAAGTTATTGTTATTTCTAACTTGTGTGTATGTTATATTGTAATTTACTCTTAATTTTCTCTTTTCTGTTGAAATATACATAGTTAGTTTAAGCATAAACATAGTTTGAAGAGGTTTTTTTTTCCCTTTCCTCCTGTTTCTGGGTGGAGAGAGAAGGGAGCTCTAACTCTATTCTTGGGCAGTTGGCATTTTGCCAGCTCAACCCAAGACAATGATAAATATTGCAAGTCTGAAACTGGATGTCTAGAAAAGCTCACTGTTAGTTTGCTGACACTTGAGATATCCTATGCAACTGCCAATTCAAAGACCAAATAGATCACATTTGATACAAAACAATCCCTTATTACGATGATGATGATGATGATGTCTTTATTTGTCTGAAAATCTTTGTATTCTTGTAGACTTTCCTGTGTATATAGTTGCATGAACACTTGATTCCAGGTCTTCCAACTTAACAAAATCTTGGATTCTGGTAGTATTTTTGCAGCTGAGTGCACTGGCAAGGTCTCCAGACTGCTGTGCAGCCCTTCAGAAGGACCTTGACAGTTTGGAGAGTTGGGCAAAGAAAAACTGTCTGAAATTCAACAAAAACAAGTGCAGGGTCCTGCACCTGGGATAGAATAATGCCATGCACCAGGGTGGGCTGGAGGCTGACCTGCTGGAAAGCAGCTCTGCGTTGAAAGAGTGGAAAGTCCTGGTGAACAACAAGCTGTCCATGAGCCAGCAGTGTGCCCTGGTGGTCAAGAAGGCCAGTGGTACCCTGGGGTGCATTAGCAAGACCATTGCTAGCAATTTGAGGGCAGTGATCTTACCCCTGTAGTCAGCCCTGATGAGGTGCATGCAGCTGGAGTGCTGTGTCCAGCTCTGGGCTCCTCGGGACAAGAGAGACATAGATGTCCTGGAGTGGGTCCAACAGAGGGCTACAAAGATGATTAGGGGACTGAAGCATCTCTCTTTTGAGGACAGGCTTGAGGGAGTTGGATCTGTTCAGCCTCAAGAAGGCATAGAATCGGAGAATATGCCGAGCTGAAAGGGACCCACGGGAATCATTGAGTCCAAATTCTGGTCCTGCACAGGACCACCACCAAGAATCACATCATGTGCCCGAGAGTGTTGCCTGAATGCTTCTTGAGCCCTGTCAGGCTTTGTGCAGTTTCTGTGTCCCCAGGGAGCCTGTTCCAGTGCCCAGTGACCCTCTGGGTGAAGAACCTCTTTCTAATATCCAACCTAAACCTCCCCTGACACAACTTCAAGCTGTTCCCTTGGGTTCTGTCACTGACCACCAGAGGGAAGATAAGCTATCCCAAGAAACCTTTTTAATGGTCCTCATAAAGGCAGCGAGAAAACTGTTTTGAAAAGCAGACAAAAAATAGTCTTCAGATCCTTCAACGAGATTTTGAAAATGAGTTTGTGTGACTTGTAAAACAAAAATCATTTTTGTCTTGTTTTTCCTGTCAGAGTTATAGCCCTAAACCTCTTAGGAAACTGCAGCTCTTGCTTATGCTAATCCACTGTATGATCGACATTAATTTAGCTGACTGATGAAATCTGAGTGGTCTGTTACCTGCACTACAGATCTTTGTTAAGGCACAATATTAACCTAGTTATTCTAATGATTTAAGATTCACTATTCCCAAATCAAATGTGACAATATTTAAAAATTTTAATATTATGTGACTATTTCTACAAAATGGGGAAATTTTCAGTTCATATGTTACTATTATTTTTAAAACTGGCAGATTTCTATCAATCACTAGGGTGTGGGGGAAGGAAAACCACAAAAACCTCTAGGCTTGAGGAAATGGTTTAAAGCTCTTGGGACACTTCTGCCCCTACTGTGGGATCTAATCTGCCAGCAACAGGTACAGTGTTGCACTTCTAGAGGTTCCTGTCTAGCAGATCAGGCTGCCAGCTGGAGAGATATTGTAGGAAACCCCTGGTGAGCAAGTGCAGTATTTCATAATATCCTTCCAGCTGGCAGCCTGCCTAGGATGGTATTTTTGTGCACTCTTCAAAACACTTTAAGAAGTTTATTAAGATTGCAGGCAGCAACCATGACAACTGGTAGGAACTATATATCTCAAGTTCACTAGAAAAGCATAAATACAAATAAATATATATTGTAGGAATACACAGATCAATCCAATTCTTTGTTGTAATTTCAATATTGAATAAAGTGGTAGCTAGCTGGAGTCTGAGCACTACAACCTAATCCAGGTGGGAAGGCTAATGGAGCAAAGGCTTGCACTAATATTTTTGTACTTGTTTGTGTGTATCAGATGATATGTTTTGTCATGCTGGATCCTACCGTTATGTTCCTAGTCATACATATGAACTGAAGGAGGGTCAGCTCACACTTAATAAAGAACCTTATCATAAATGATAACTTAATGAACTGCTATTAGCAAGAGAATAATTTTTTTATTTAATAAAAAGTAATAGACCAGGTCTTCTTGGTGAATCTTGTTATCAGTAGCCTGTTTTTTGTGCAGTAGTCAGATACTGTAGAGCTGTGCCCTCCTAGTGAGAGCAGTGTCTGTGCTGTGGTCACCTTTTGTTCAATGCTCATCATTCCTTGTGGAGCAGCCCTGCTTTTGCAGCTCCCTAATACACACACAAAAATCATCCTAACTAGTTGCAATAGAAAAAACTAAAAACCCAAGTCATGACTGAAAGAAACAACTTGAAGTAAAAAGTAGAAAATCAAAATATGGCCAAGCCAAAACAAATTAAAAGTAAATTGGTTATAAAGAGTGGTAAGAATATATAAGTTTGGTGGTGTTTTTTTATTGTTATTTTCAGTCTCATTAACAGGAAAAAAGTTTTTAGCAAAACCCAAATGAAACCAAAAATCTAATCAAACTCATGCAAGGGAAATTGAAATAAAAAGGTCTAATTTAAGCATGTCAAAATAGAAGAAAACTTTTCTCACATGAATCACACTTTTAAGTCAATATTTTCTACAATTTTTCTACCAGTGATTTTAAATACATGAATACACAGGTGCATGATACAGTATAAGCCTCCTACAAATTTATAACACTAATTAATTTGATATCTAATGGATACATTTAACCTGAGAATTGTCCACCCTCAGGTCTGCCCCTTGGCATGCCTCCCCAGACCTGAGTCGGGCGTCTCAAGATTTCTTATATCTTCACCATCATCATCTTCACATCACATCCTTTCTTTGCAACTTCTCCAGGATTTCTGGGCTTTCTGCTATGAATGCAATGATATCTTATTATGTCCTTCTAAGTATGTGTCCCAAACAAGATGTCCTTGAAAAGACCTTTAAACAAAATTTCAGGTATTTGGATAATTTGATATAAAGTGTGAGAAAGGGATTTAGTAACTGATAACTGCTATTTTAAAGTGTTAGAAACTATAGAGCTATATTAAAAATCTATATGCTACAAATCTTGAGAATCTTAAGGCATCAGATTGACCTCTTTAAGAATTGAGTTTTCATTTTTATATTTTTGCATGATGTTTGTAGTATGCTGTAGTACACTGGTAAATAGGCAATCCTTATACAAGCAGTGAAGAATTTGTTTTAAGATTTAATTCCTTCCATCATCACATTTAGAAAAATGCACTCTCATTTGCTTTACTGATGATCCAGAGAAGAGGGAAGAAAAGGAAGTGTGATTTTAGCTACAGTCAGGTATAACTAGATTGAGACATTCTAGACCTACTCATATCCTACTATAGACTCAGATGAAGTACAAAACAGCATTAGTGTTTTCTGAGATTCATTTATTGCCTTGGAAACAAGGGCACAGTGTTCTACGTCATAGCCACATTCTGAGTGTTAGGACAAGACCAAATGTCATTTGGAAAGTTCAAACCTAAATACTTACTTTTGTTCTCAAAAAGCCATTTCTGGCTATATAGATTTCTTCTGGACTGTTTATATTCTGTCAGCTGACAGAGTAGAGAAAAAGTCTCTGTATAGGGAGACTTAGGATCCAAGTGTTATATACTAGAAACACCAAATTTAAATCTGTTTTGAAGATTTTGCTTCCAAGAAAACAGATGTTTCATTTTCCCCTTTAAGTATTCTTCTTGCAAGAATAACTATTACAAAACACTCAGAAAATAAATGGCTGCGCCATGAGAGACAGCTGAGAAGAATGGCTCGTAAGTCTTGTTAAGTTCACAGTCTGCTACCTGTTTCCTGCAAATATTAAAAATAATAAAATAGAAACCCCAAAATGTTTTAATGACACCTAAACAATAGCTGTATTTGGAGTTTGGTTGGGAATATATTTGTGTTCTAATTAATAACAATCATTAATACTATAGAGTGAGCAGTGATAAAAGCAAGTGAACTAAGCAGGGGAAATGAGTTCTCTTAAAAAAAATCAACAAAAACCAGTAAACTGTAAAAAAGCAACGGAGTTTAACAAGTAAAAAATTTAACAGTAGCAAGCACATTACACAGGGCAATAGTTTCTAGCCTTTTCCTTTGATTGTTTTCTAAAGCTTACTGACAACATTCTGTTCTTAGGTATGTGTAACTCCTTGGCTTCTGTCCCTATGACTCCCACAGAGAGTTTTAGTTGCATAAGCACATCTTATAATGATCTTTCAGTCTTGTTGCCTCTTAAGCACATATCACTTGGGGCCAGATTGTTCATTTATAACATGGTAAAATGGGTTAAAAATGCTATCTCTCTGATTTGTTGGGCAATGATGAAATGGGTTTCTTACCTTGGTGTGGGGAAGAAAGGAAGAGGAAAAATTACGTAAGCCGTTGGATAAACAAGCATTTCAGAAAACTATTTCTCCATTTTTTTTCATTTTTCTAGTAGATTCTAACAAGCCATTAAGAAAATAAATTTTCATCTACATATATATTTATGAATAGTAATCAGGATTTACAGAGGTTTTGTTAGCCTGATATACTAACATCGAGCTTCAGCTTCTAGCTAAAATAAAGTAAGACTATCCCTCCAGGCAGTAGGAACATGTGTAGGCAGGAGCATTTATTGAAAAAAGATATCCCTTACAGTCTTGCATAAAGTTTTATTTAATATCGGGATTTCTAAAAAAAAAAGTTATACTTTGTTATGCAGGAAAGAGTCAGATGATGAATAATTTAAAGAAAAAATAAAAGGATTGAAATTAACAATTTGGACTTTTAAGTAACCCATTAAATAATATACAAAGATATTCAGAATTCTGGAAGATGTGGGACTGATTTTGCCTTTGCTCTATTCATTTTTGGAAAAATATTCTGTATCTTGAACAGGTGGAAGAGCCATGCAGTAGCTGAGTTATTCATGCAAGGCCATGTAAGGAAAATATGATTAAGCAAGAAAAGAACCCAGATTTTCTATTATATAGGCAATAAACAACCTTCCTGCTTCCTGAAAATTAAGAAAGCTTCATCCAGTTTTTGTTGTTTCTTTAGAATTTTCCTTTCCACAAATTTCTTCTACTTGTCTGATTGGGGCCTCAATTAAATCAGTTCTGTGAAAGCAAGAAGAATGCAGGAAGGGACATATTCCTCTTAGCAAATTTTTAAATCTATGTCTTGGATCTTATGTGAGTCAACACCATCTTCAGTGCTGGCAGAAGGTTGTTCTGCATGCTGCAGTGCCATTGAAGAAGCTGAGATTTAGCATTTTAGTTTTCCACTCAGGAACACACAAGACTCTGGGACATCCCCAGCTAAATCCTTAGCCAACATTTGATGTTAGTTTTCAGTTCTTCTGAATATGTTTGTGATTATAGCCAAGCCAATATTCAATATTAGATGCTGGAATCTGCCAGCTAGGCATTATTATCATTACTGTGCTCCAAAATATCATAGTGAGTAAAGTCTTTAGCAACTGATAATTGTTCTCTCATTAATTATTAAAAAAAATTATGTTTATGTGAAATAAATTGCAACAGTACCAGATTATCTGCTCAGCAAAATAATTGCATATGGGTTGTAGTAGAGTATCAGATCACTACATATGTCTAGAACAGAAGATGTCTTAAAGTTTATTAAGTATCATTATAGCAGCTTGAAGATTGTCATTGTCGACAACGTATTACACACTCCTTATGATAATATTTTATAGAATTTCAATATATTAAAGGTCAGATGTAGTCATTGGTTGAAAAAGAAAAGATACCTCCAGGTAGGTCTTGAGTACAAGAAATATTTCTGGTCCTTGGCAGGATTTTACACAGCAACAGCAGGGTTCCCTTTGCAGCTCCTGTGATCGTTTTGACTTATCAGCTGGCATTTGCTAGTAATAGGCTCCTACATGGGTTCTGGGGTGAGCTACAATCCGCTTTAAATAACCCCACGGCCAAAAACCCAAGTCATTGCTGAGGCACATCAGGCACATACATCTCTGATTATATGCTTGTTGATCATCTAGCTGGTTTTCTGTCCAGTTAGGTGCATGAGAAGGTTCTCTGTGTTTCTTCCATTTCTCCCACTCTTTACAAAGGAATTAACCTAAAATGTTAGAATCTATGTGGGAAACAATTATTATATCAACAGAGGGTATAATTAAGAAACTTTTAGCTGAAGCAAGGGCTCTATGTACTGAAGGAAAAAGCTTTTTACCAAGGGCTGTAGGGCATGGTGCTAAAAAGCTGAAGTAAAAAAAAAAAACAACCAAAAACCAAAAACCAAAAGCAAATGGTATTATTAATCTTGAAAAAGTTTACCAGACTCAAGTATAAGGAAATGTAGCTGTTAAAAAAAAAAAGTCTTACATTTTGCTCTGCAGTCTGTGAAAAAAATAAGCTAGCAAAAATCAATGAACCATTTAAAACTATGCTAGCAAAAAGTCATCAAGAAAGTTGTAAGAAATATGTCTAGCTGTCTGCAAGGAAAGAAAAACTGAAAAAAATAGATTGATGTGTGTACCCTACTAGCATAGAGACTAGGCAAAATCGCATTGACTCTATATGTAGTTTATACATTAAGAACAGAGGTTTTGTCAGCAGAGACAACAGCAGGCCATGAACAGAGACTAAGATAAAATTTTTTTCTCACCAATGCATAGCTTCGGGACACTCCAATGATTAGGGTTCAAAGGGAGCTTAAAGATCGTACTGCTTCAACCCCTTGTCATGAGCAGCGAAACTTTCACTGGGCAAAGGCTGGTCAATGCCTCATCCAGCCTGGTTTTGAACACTTCTAGGCACGGGGAGTCCACAGCCTCTCTGGGAAATCTAGAAAGCTATTGTGTTGATATCTGAAGACCATTGAGTCTTGTTTTAGCCTAGATTTTATTTAATTAGTATGCTAAAGGAATCCTCAGAGCTGAGTGTTTTCGTCTTAATCTCATAAAGACCTTTCTTCACACTTACATGTAGAAAAGGAAATTTAATTTAGTTCTATGAACTGCATAAGATTTGTGGAAAGGAAGGGGAATTTTTAGAAGTTGTATGTTTTTTAAATTCAATTGGTCTTGTAAAAAGTTTTAATGTCTGAAGTACTTTGAAATCATGAGGTATCCCTGTAGTTATTCTGCTACTGACAATGTTCTTGTTAAATTCCCTACTTAGGTCAAAACTTCCCTTTTTCCTCTTCCCCTTTTATTTCTGCTTTGCTCCCTGTTTTATAAGGAATAAGACCTATGATATCTGAGAAATTAAACAGTCTGTAGCATCAGTAAAGTCATGATCTTGAAAGATTAGGGCTTAAAATCTGAACTGTTGCATAAAATGAATGGATAAATATTTTTAGGCCAATCTTCAAAACCTAACCTGACCAGTTGCACATGTATGATTCTACAGTTAATTTCCTGAGAAAAACTTTAGAGTAACTATCTACATTGATATGTTAATTCTGAATAGCTAAACAAATCAGAATTTGGCACCTGAATTTGTATGTTATTGTCATTAATGAATAAAGTAAAGGAGCTGGAGATGATAGGAAGCTTGCATTACTGCTTCAGAGTCCCTTTTGTGTTCCTTTGTGCTTGGAGGGATTTTTGCACATATTTACAATTAATTGTTCATTATGTCATATACTAGATAAGCCTTTCTATAAGAAGAAACACAGAAAAAAATAAATATCAGGCTAGTAGTTGGGCCCTGACCAAGCTGGATGGGAAATTCACCTAAATGGAAGGTTTACCTTACTGTATATTTCTGAACATCAAGCAACAATACCTTAGAAATTTTTAGATAAGTTACACTGAATATTTATATTTTTTAATGATAATTAACTATTTGGAGTAGTTATCAGTGATAACACTTCATCAGCTATTCCCTTACGGTACGTAATTGCTGTCTGTATGAAACCATCGGTGCTTAGACTGACCTTTATTTAAATTAAAAGCTGTTTTCTGTGAGCAAAGGAGCTATGCAGTTGTTTCTGTTACAGCATGAGATGTTCTGATGCATTTAACACATTAGAGCTTGACATAGTTCAGGATTACCTAGGGATACTGCATATATGCCCTTTCAAAACTTTTCCTGTGAGTAAATAAGAACTGCAAAAATGACATAAAAAGTGAAGAATACTCCTATTAAAGAGGAAAATTTAAAAGGGAAATAGGCTAATACAGCAAGGCAACAGACAACTGGATTAATCAGAGCAGAAACTGCGAAGGTCTGAGAAGTCGAGGAGCTTTTTAGTTGTGAGGTATCAGCAAGTGACTGAGAGCAAGTCAGGTCTTTTGTCACTAAAGTTTCAGATTCCTACAGAATCACTATGTTTAGACTTTGCCTTTTCCAGATATGCTTTCTGGTTTGGGTGGAGTTGATGCCGAGTATGAATCATACTGTGCTTTAACAAATATGAGAGAGCTTGTTTGACAGAAATCATTAGTGAAACAGCAGTTAAATTGGTGAAAGTGCTGAGATTCCAAAAGACAGTAGACACGGTCTCCTCATAGTCTACTTTCAGCTTCTGAGGAAAATGCTGTGACACAGAAATTCTGTTGCTGATAAGAAGTGGAATTTTTCTAATTTGGTATACTGATGGTGATAACACAGTCTGTCTAGAATGTTGTTACATAGTCTTTAAGATGATCTGTGTTCTCTGAGAATATATGGATTTCACCCAGCTATACTTTAATATGATCGGATAAATCCCAATATCACAGTAAAATGGACAAAACATGAATATCTCAGAAAAATGTCTAAGACATTAAATAGGCCAAAAAGTGTAAACAATGCTTAATTCATTTGCTTTTCCTCTGGAAAGTGGTTTTCTATTTATCACCTTACTAATTTTACCAAGCTGTGCACTTGCATTCAAGGTGTAATTTGCAAAGATGTCTTGTTCTCTCCTTGTTAAAGACAGTCCATTAACCTGAATGTTTCATATCCAGTATTCATTTCCTATTGTACTGACATTTTCTATTTTTCTGGACTTTTAGAGTCTTTTACTCTAAGAATTGACTGAACCAGTGTCATTTTTGCTGAAACACTGAGACAGGGAATGATAAAAATCAAATAGATAGAAATACTAAACAAAGGCTCCTCATCTCTCTCAGCTTTAACTTGAATTTGCATTAGTTATAATGGAAAATGACATAAAAAGCTTGAAATTTAAACATAAATTATAAATGAAGCATAAGTATAAAGTTGCATCAGAAAGAAAAGCATAGTAAGACAATTTCAAAGTACTGAGAATCTTGTTTAACAAGGCCAGGCCAGGTTCAATGCATTAAGAACTTGTACAATTCTGGAAGTAGCTCTGCTAAACTGGAACACAGAATAAAATTTCTGGATTTCTGTGAGCTGGGCCTAGAAATGAAGTAACTTGAGTCTTTACTAAATGTATGAAATCTCTGAATCTTGTTTGGTAGGATGAAATAGGAGTCCATTCTTTGGCAGGATGCTCAAATTATGAGGTTTAATCATTAGACATAACAATTAGCACAGTACTGGTGTAGGACTCAGCAATCTGAAGTAGTATTGGAAAAGACACAAAGACAAAATATGTTGAAAACAAAAGAGGAATGTAAAAAGAAATTTAAGGGCTAAAGCAAAGCATGAAATTTCCTCCTTTAGTGCTATGCCAATGAATGGTGATGTGCACATGGACCCCCCCAACTCACACCTGGCTACAGTTTTTTTTCCCAATAAAACACTAAATGCGACTGTTTAAGTAACAATATGGGAAATCCATGAAATCACTTAAGCCATTTGCTACCCAGCTGGAGGAACAGAAACATGGCTAGATTTGTTTCTGGTGAAGGACTGTGATCACACAAGTTACACAATTATCAGTTGAGGAGACAGAAACTGTTGCTTCATGGACTATTTATGGTATTGTTTTGCTTTTTGCAAAAAATGACATGATTCCTAGGATAACAAAGACATAATAAAGCAAGATTTTTTTTTTATATGAAACTAGTTTTTGTAGACATCCACGAGTAAAAAGTATGAAAAATTCACCAATAAAGTTTTTGCCAGTGTAGCTTCTAGTTATTGCAATGCTGCTGACTGTATTTAAAATAATGCTGAAGTTTCCAAAGTCTTTTACTACACTTATTTCTTTTAATACTGCGTATGCATTAATCTTTCACTGGTCTTGCAATATGACCCAACTTGTGAATTAATATTCTTACAGTGTGAGACTATATGGTCATTTTCTCTCAAAACACATAATCTCATTAGTGGTTGAGGCAAATTTCAGGTATAGTTTTAGTCTCAAAATAAGCTTTCTGAGACCTTATTTTCAGGTAATATAGTATCCATTTATTTATAGATTTTGATCATGTTTAGGACCACCATCTCTGGCAAGGTCTTCTGAAAAGTATACTTTTAATTCATAGAATGGTTTGGGTTGGAAGGGGACCTTAAAGATCCTCTAGTTTCAACTCCCATGCCATGGGCAGGGATACCCTCCACTAGACCTGGTTACTCAGAGCCCTATCTAACCTGGCTTTGAACACTTTCAGGAATGGAGCATCCACAGCTCTTCTGGGCAACCTGTTCCAACCTCACAGTAAAAAATTTTTTTCTAGTATCTAATCTAAACCTATTCTTACCAATTTCTTGCTTGCAAAACTCTTGCACTGGCATGTAAAATATTATCAGGTTTTAAAGTAGGTATTTTAGATTATTTGAAGTAGTTTAATACTTCAGCCCTTTTTTTTTCCAGATGAAGGACTAGATATTGTTCTTAAAACATTAATATAAGCTCCTCTCAAGGTATTAATTGCTGTATGAATGATATTAAAAGTATCACTCCAATAAATAGCCTTTTTTTCTTCTAAAACTTGAACTATTGGAGCCAATGTCATACACAAAGCATGAGGAGAGAAGTTTCAAAGCAGGCAATACTAATTTTGAATGTGCTGTTTGCTTCCATATGTACATTTGTTTATGTTATTCTTAAAAATAATATTTTAAGCTCCTACCACAGCAAAGTCCTTCTTGAATCAAAATAATATGATGAGAAGATTTTAAAGAATAATCTGAAAAGGTTATACAGAAAACAACACGTAAAATGAAATATCATATAATGATTACACTGAAACCTAAAGTTTATAGCACAGAATTGTTAAGGAGAGGCACATCAGCTAAGGTCTTGAAATGGAAGGAGCTACATCAGTTTACTTTAATAATCAGATTATCTTTATGTCACTATGAATGAAATTGAATGCCTATATTTCAATAAGAATTTTGATGTTAATATACGTATGTCAAGTTTTGGAATATATATTTTCAAATGCAGATTGTCTCCCATTTTTTCTTCTAATCCAGTTTATCTAAAGGCAATGATATCTATCATTGATGTAAATACTCAGTTAGACCAAAACTGAGCATTTCTGGAAAGTATTGCTCTAACATTAGCTTATTAAATTACCATACAAGTGAGTGTGTTATAGGATAAAAAAAATTTTATATTAAAATTGTAATTAGATGTTTTTGTTTTTTTCATGTTGCTAACTTTTAAGTACTTGATACACAATTAACTGCAGTTAAATATTTATGGTCCTTGCTAATCTATTGCATATTAAGAATGCATCTACTGAATATAGAAATGACATTCCTAAAAGGCAGATGTTTCATTAAATACTAAACATTTTTTCTTCTTAAAAGCATATTTTAAGCTTAAATCTATTAAATGTTTTCTTGAAATTGTCTGTGGAAGACACAGAACAAATAAAGACTTATCAAGCTGTCATATTTATTAAATGTTTGACAGTGGTTGCTGAGTGCCTAAATTCTAATTAACTGCACATGTTTTGAAAGCTTTGCTGTGTTGTTTTCTCTCACTCAAGTGCTATTCTGTGATAGAGAAGGTTGGTTGTAATATCTAATTGAAAAATACAGAATTCAAGCTGTGTGTAGGTGATACATGAATTTTTCACCCCTGCTGATGACCACATTGGCTTCTGTGTAATTCTTTAAAGTGATTCAATCATGCTCATGCTGTTTATGCTTTTAATTGATTGAATTAAAAGATCATTTTAAACACTTAATCATTCCATTAGTCAAGACTGAGTTTCCCTATTCTGTGCTCAATCCAGCACAAAATAAGCACAGATTTCTTATGTGCAAGGGATGAGAAAACATTCCTTCGTGTTACACACCAGATCAGTGATTATTGGGCCACAACCACCTTGTGTGCGTGTGCGTGTGCATGTGCGTGTGTGTGTGTGTGTGTGCATGTGCATGTGCGTGTGTGTGTGTGTGCGCATGTGCATGTGCATGTGTGTGTGTGTGTGTGTGCATGTTCATGTGCATGTGTGTGTGTGTGTGTGCATGTGCATGCGTGTGTGTGTGTGTGTGTGTGTGTGTGTGTGCATGTGCATGTGCATGTGTGTGTGTGTGTGTGTGTGCATGTGCATGCGTGTGTGTGTGTGTGTGCTTGTGTGTCAGGGGAGGGGACCAGCTCTGCAGCACAGCATCCACATGGACAGCCAGGATGGATACCAAGGTCTGTGGCCCCATGGCATGAAACAGACATGGGGGGACTATCAATCAATAAGGTCCACCTGGTAACCCGCCCACACCACACCCTCTTATGTGCTGTGGCGCCCTCACTGTGCCTGGGGGTTAGTGAACCAAAGATCCTGCCTGGACGGAGCTGCCACAGTGACCAGAACAGATAAGGAGGCAGCACCAGGTCTCCATTGTGGCTCCTGGCCTATTCTCTTTGATATCATCAACATATGACCTTCTGAGTTTTAACTGTGTTTTTTCTCCCCCACTTTTTCTCTCTTCATTCTTTCTTAATCTCTCTGCTGTTATTTTTTCTTCCTCTAGTGGGTAACTTAAACACTTATTTTCTGTAAGTTATGGGTACCTGCCTTTAAGTGGTATGAATTTTGTGTCTGCTAAGTGTAACAAAGGCTCTCTATAGCAATGTTTGCTAATCCTGGTAACCTGTTGTAATGCTTTTGTGTAGTTATCTTTGTAAAACCCTTTTTGCTAAAATGTCTATATTCTCACTAAATTCAAAGAAATCTCTTAGAGAAAAATGTGTAGTTATTCTCCAGATGTTAACTCAGAGTACCAAAGAACCAATGGCTTTGCAAGGGCTCGTGTGGGTGAAATCTCTCGGGGCCTGAAATTAAGATGTACACTTGGGCTGGGTTGTACTACTCTGTTACTCAGTCTCCCTAGTTTGGTAGCCTCGGAAAAGCATTTTGCAAAGGACACTTAATATGGACTCTAGAAGCACTGTATCTATGAAGACTATTGTGTTTTGGAAAACTGGATTTGAGCATTGACCTATCAACTCAGAATGAACTGGTTAATTAGCCTCTTTTATTCCATTATATTTCCATTCTTCCTTGCATCTTAACTGTTTTCATCTGTAGCTCCTTCACAAAGGTGAGTTTTTGCCACTGTTGTATTTTAAAAAATAACCTTATTATGATATAATGCTGCTTTTTGCATATTTCCATATAGTATAGCATCCATAAATATTGTAATTTCTCTGAAATGGTTCCATAAACATATTTTTAAAATATTGACTTCTTGAATGGTGATAAAAATCTTTTGATAGATTGTAGAGGTCTGCGACAAAAAACTGTGTGAGAGTCAATGAGGGTGCCACAGGCATTTTCACCTGTATACTTCCCCTTAAGTCCTCATCAATACTTCTTACATTCAAAATTCTCAGAAGCTTAAAGTATTATCCATGCACATATATGACTTTGCAACACCAAATTCTTCTGACTTTATACAAATACTGATAACATTTTTTGAATTAAAGTTTTATTGGCTTAGGAGGGGCATTATTCTGTTCTGAGATGGTAAAGAACTTTCACTATGTCTTTGTTCTAAGGAGTCACTTTCTCATGAGTTCTATGCTTGATACCTCTCAATGATATCCAATGTGCTTATTCACAATGTTATTTTATTTAGTTCTAGTTTCACTCCTGAAATCACAACCTGAGCTGTCAGGCTCAAGCTGTGTTCTTCTCTTTGTATCTGTCATCACTGCTAATAAGGATTTGCATGCCAAATTAGACCTTTGGCTACAGATTAAATTCCATTACATTTGTATTATGTTCTCAGTGATAACCACATAATTTCATAGCCTTCATTTGGTGGTGCACCTGTAACTAAATAGATTTTAAGCCTGATTCAAAAGTTATTGAAAACAATGTGTATCTTTATACTGACTTCAATAAACTTTAAATAAGACCTATTATTTAAAAATTCTGCTAATGAAGTGCAAGAAGGATTAATACTGTTCTCTTTTGCTTAGCTATATTGGTTAGTAACAGCAATAAAAGATAATACTGATCCTTTTTTAAGAAAACAAATTTTAAGCAAGTGTCTGAATTCACAAATTAAAAGAATAGTGTCTTACAAATTTACCTCTAAGAGCAATGTAGTAGAGAGATACACAGAAAGATCACTATTCTGAAAAAAGCATTGTTTTTAAGTAATCAATATGTGTAGTAAAAGTTTAATTTAGGTTCCAATAGGAAATTGAGTGCAGAATTAGATGTCTTTAATACCAATAAGAGAGTAAAGTTTCATTAGCTTAGATTTTTGGAAAAAAACCCAAGTTGTTTAGTAGATTGTATATACAAAAAATTCTTTGGAATACTCCAGCATATTCTTAATTTCAATTTTATCTGACTTTGGATTAACACATGTTCTTTATAAGAAGTTGGCTGTGCATTTTTATAAAGCTTAAGGTCAGGAGGAAAAAAAACCCTTAAGAGCTGCTTTTATTCTAAAAAATACCGTTGCTATGACTACTTGAGTAGCTTTTAAGGTGATGTCCTTTTTATTTAAAATATTTTTAGAACTTTAGTTACCCTAACAACAGGATTCACTTAAAATAGCAACTTCTAACCAGTGTGTTCTTGTTTGCAAAAAGAAACCTCTTGTCTCTGTTTTTTCTGATGAAGTTCTAGTCATTAAATGATGGAAAGAATGAAGAAACTAAACTCCAAAACCATGTTTCACTTATTTATCTTCCCTCAACATCTTGAGTCTACACATCAGCATATAATCTATATTGATAATTTCACTAGATTTTTATTATAAACAGATCAGATGAGCAAGAAGGAAGAGTATGATGGATACTTTTGACTGCCATACCATAGTATCTATTGTATTTCTGTAGACATTGATCTTTGTATTTTTCTTCAGGTGTTTATTGGACCAGACTCTTTTATGGAGTTTTCCGAAGGCTCTGTATGCCTTTGCTAGCCTGTTGTCTATCTCTTTGTCAATCTTACCGTCTGAGGAAATGATACTTCCCAGATAGGTGAACTGCTGGACTGACTTAAGCTCTGAATTGCCTGTGGTGATGTGAGGATGATGGAAGACTTCTTGAGGTGCAGGTTGGTAGAGAACTTCCATCTTCTTCAGGCTGACTTCCAGCCCAAAAAGCTCAGCAGCCTCTGCAAAGCAGGATGTTAAGCACTGCAGAGCTGCTTCTGTGTGAGCAACGAGGGCGGCATCATCAGCAAAAAGCAGCTCACGGACAAGGTGATTCGGGGTCTTGGTGTGGGCCTTCAGTCGCCTTAGGTTGAATAGGCTTCCATCGGTACGATATCGGATGTAGATGCCGTTTTCTTCATCGAGGTCTGCTGTGGCTCTTTGGAGCATCATGCTGAAGAAGATTGTGAATAGAGTTGGTGCAAGAACGCAACCTTGTTTCACACCGTTTGTTATTGGAAAGGGCTCAGAGAGTGCATCGCCATATCTAATTTTTTTGTGCTGCTCCTCACGTAGCAGGATGATTTGCCTAAACAAAGCCATAGTTATCCTGATCTAAAATTGGCAATAACACTGCTTTTAGCAAAATACTGGACTAGATAACTTCCATGAGTGTCATCTAATGAATATTTCTATGATCCCATGATTTCACTGCCCTCATTACAGAGGCTGTTCTAGATGACTTGTCTTTTGTGTCACCTTCTCTGAAATTTTTCTAGTCATAGTATCCTTTTTTTTTTCCTACAGCTAGTCTACTATATTATTTTTTCTTGTGAAATCTTAAATTTATTCCAAGTATGCTATTAACTTTAAGTAATTAAATACAGCTTAGAAATAATGAAGTGGTATTCATCGACTATAGTACCTTTTAAATTAGGTCTTTAAGAAAGTATACACACAAAAAAACTATTATTCATTAATAAAATTTGTTCTTTATTTCCTAAATTTGCATTTTGCATTCATTTAAAGAACAATATTGCATAATTTTTTTTGTCTGCAAAATATTCTAAGGATGACATAGTAAAACCTGATATATTCTTGGACTACACACTTACTGCACATTGACTCAAAAAATTAATTTATTCATCATTTGGAAGGACAGCCAAAAAAGTGCCCTAGACAGGAGGCTTATGTACAGGTTTCCTCTCAAATCTACAAATGCCTCTTTTAACATGATACTTAAGCACATATTTCATTTTAGGTATTTAGAAAGCCTAAGATTCATGTCAAAACAATATGGTTGTTTCCATATAAAATCTGTGAAATAATCCAGGGATCACTCTTAGAGCTACTGGTTCATAGGGCGTATAGGATACCACTGACATTGTTATTACTAGTGTAATGTTAGTATCGCAAGTTGTCACTAGTGTAAAGCAAGTATCACATCTCTTTGTGGGGTAATCTGTAAAATTTTAAGGAGATTTGACCTCTTCCCTGGCAATTTTAAGATTAGTGTATGAGTTGAGATGTAACTGGAGCTGATGCTGCTAATGCATTTTAATGAAGAAAGTTGGTTAACAGAAGAAAAAGAATCCTTTTTGGCATTAATTAATAGTTGATTTTGTGAACTTCTAGGTTGATTTGGGGTTTGTTTGCTTTGTTTTGTTTTTAAGTATTTTGTGCAGTTTTCAAGGGCATCACTTAATTTAATTACCTGACTTTTTAATGCTGATCTATCTTAACATATATATACATATATGATCAAATATCAGTAAGCAATATTTGTTATTGAAGACTTAAAGATTTTTTCACTAGCTCCTTTTAATATTCAATGATCTAATGAAAAAGATGCAAAATAAATATCTCAAAGAATGACTTTTTTGTGTATTTATGTCTGATCCACTGTCAAAAATGTTAAAAGAAATATTGTAAATTACCAGTTTGCTATACCTGAGTTTAACCTGTGGCCACATGCCCCAGCCTGGCCTTGGCACATCCCTATCTCCAAGGAGGTGCCCAGGGATGAGGCTGTCTCTGGGTCTCCCAAGCCTGTCCTGCTTCCTGGCTGCAGATTTCTCTGATGACCTCCATGGGATGCAGTTCCCCATCCTCAATCTGGCAGCCTTAAAAATAGTCTGGTTTAAAGAATTTTTGTATAAATAATAATTATGGTATAGTTGCTAGTTTTCTTACGACAATGAACTGTAGTCAGCTGTGTACTGTATGTAGGTGAATAACTGAAAAGGTGTTGACAGGTCGTTTATAGAATGTTACATAAAATAGACAGGGATTCTGGTAAGGCCCTGGCAGCTAATGTAAAGAGGCTGTGATGAGGTACCTTGAAGTTTCACAGCCTGCTTTCTGATAATTTAATAACTAGAAAAGCAATTTACCCCTTGATCACAAACCCCTAAATTCTTAATTTCTCATGAAATTAACAAAGCCGAGAGTTTTGACACGCTGATAAACCCAGTATCAGTAGATTTTCCATGATCAGAGTGACATAGCTGATCACAAAATATTTGTTAAATTTAATAAAGTGAATCATGCTGTATAACCAAGTCAGAAAACTAGTGACTTATGAATCACTGTATTTCCACCTGTGGAGAGGTGGAAACTGTGTGCATACAAGAACAAGACCTAAGCAAAATTCAGCTGCACTACTTGAAAACAGGTATGTTTTCATAAAAGGGGAAAAAAAAATAGAAACAACAAATGGAAACACAGATACAGTTTTAGTGATGTGTAAAGATATAAAGATGTTTTCAGTGTCAATGAAAGTAAAAGTGTTGATAGATATTGCATACTTACAGGAACACTAAATGTGACAAAACATGAGAATCCTAAAAGAAATAGCAAAACCCTGGACAATATACTTTTGAAAAGCTAAGCGCAAAATTGGGCAAAGAAGTGGAACCTTGAACAAAGTAACACAATAAAAATGAAATTACATATGTCCCTAAATCAATGTTCTGAGCTAAATGATGGTATATTGAGGCTGTGTTTTAATTAAAATAAATATTTCATGTGAATATGCTCAGGCAATGGAATTTGATCATCTCTAGTAGACATGTTAGAACATGGCTTGACTTTGTCATATGTTAACTAGTCTTTTCCCCAAAAGTGGCTGGACAGAGTTCAACACATAGGGAGATCCAGGAGCAATTCTCAGCAGACTGATAGCAAATTTGAATGACACCTTTCTGTTTTGTGAGCAAGTTTATGAACATTTGATGACAACTCTTTCTTGTCAAGTGTCCTAAGTGCTAGAGAATGTTTTCAAAATGTTTAATGCACTGTTGGAGCTAATCTGTAATGCTGGTGTGTGGATCACCAACTATATACAATAAAGCCCTCCTAATACTGAATAACTGTGTGTCTGACAAGATGTCATGACAGTTTAAAAGTTAGAGAGAGATTCACAAACAAATTTTAATAGGATATAAATACAGAATGCTTTAAAATTTTTACATTTCCTACCTATTTTCCATTAGCTTCTTAACAGGGAAAAAAGAAAGAGCTAAATATGTGGTCAAATAACAGATGGCTAAGGCATTGCTTTAAAGAGAGAGGGAACTCCTAGACAGTTAGAACACAGAGACAATTTTACAAACATTTTGAAAGAAAATGTATTTTTGTTCCACGAACATTATGATAATGAACCATCAATGGGAGGACCTAAAACATAAATACAAAAGGAAGAAACTTTAATTTTGGTGCTTCCATTGACTGATATAATATGTTGAATCTTTGCTTCTAATGCTCCCTTTCTTTCTTCATAGATATCTAATTTTACTATGCATTTATGGAGATTCAAATTTGCATCTTTCTTGTCCTCAAGCTTAGTTTCTCTTTCTCTTTTTTTCTTACCGAAAATAAATGTGCTAGCATTGTAGATAATACTGAATAGTGTAGAATGAGATGGTGCAACATTTTCAGTTATTTTTCAGATATTTTTAGTAAAATCCTCACAAATATTATTTATAAAGTTGTTATTATGTGAAAGGTGTTATCATAAATAAAAAAAAAAGACTAAAATAAAGCAAAAAAAAAAACCACAAAGATAATGATTTTGTTAACAATGGAAAGAGCATGACTGTAGCAAAAAACCAGTATTCTGCATTGCATTATTCACTGTAAGCTGTAAAAGGTGAAAACAATGATGCTGGAAAACCCAACACTTAAAAATAGTGATTGAGAAGATGCATGACTGAACCATTGAGAAAATTCACAGCTAACAGAGGAAAAATAATGCCCACAGAATTATTTGATTACTCATGCCTAGGATCAAAAATTGGGTTTTATCGGTTTAGGATATGGGTATTGGCTTTTTACTGAAAATGTAAAGTCCAATAGCTAAGATAATAGCCAAAAAAGAAAAAAAATTCTAAGCGAAAAACCAAATAAAAAATAATATGGAAATGTTATATGGTCTCATCTTCTCATCTGCAATATATGTTCTTTTTTGGATCCTTTTGAGAAAATTCTGTTTTGAGGTATAAAACAGATTAGTACTGAAAATCCTGTTCATTTCAAGAAACTGAAAAGATTATAACTATGCCTCATTGGTTTACTTAGAATAGACCAAGATGATTTGTAGGGAAAATTCATAGTTTGGAGTATCTACTTCTTTTTCTATGTCTTTCACATTATCTTTTGCTCCCTTTCCTCCTCATTATATTGACACTGCTATTGCACTTTAATATTTCCAGAATGTGCATAGAGTTGGTAAGAGTTTTCTGAACCCTCATGATAAAAATTTATATCAAGCTGCACAAAGTGCCCTCATTTGCCCTGTAGAACAGAAGAATATTATTTAAGGGTTTGATTTTTGAGAGATGATGCACAAGTCTGTGTAAATGGAGAATATGCAGAAGCAGATGGAAATGTTTTTTCTAAAAATCTAATTCTATCTCTTTTGCTTGTAATGAAAGTTGATTAGAAGGAATGGCAATCAGCAATAAAGGCCCTAAAATTGTAAAAAGTCTATATACATGTGTTATAATTTTAGATACGTAGTCTATATTAAATGTGTGTGGCTTCATGGGTGCACTTCATCATTGTCAGTGACAATAGCTAAACATTTATATATGCCTGTATATGCATATGAACTTAAAGATTAGTGTGGAACTCAGAAACACATAGTAATATTAAACACAGCAGCTCTAATGGAAAAATTTATTTTCCCATATTTATATAGTTATTTGTTTAATTAGATAATCTAGTTATATTTATAGTTTAGCTAAGAATGCCATTAATGATAGTAAATCTAATGTTTTACCAAATTGAAGATAGATTATATCTAATATGATTCCTTTGAATAAAAGCAATATTAAAAAAATAAGAAAGCACCATCTACTTTTTGTAAAGTCAACATCCTGTACTTCATTCAGTTTTGCCTCAAAGCATCTTTCATTATTTTAAGTAACACTACATAGCCTAGTGTTCTCCAGTATATCTCATCTATATATAAAAAACAAAAACTTTTTGCCCAGTGAGTTATTGGCTGGTGAGTTAGCTAACGGTCTGTTTATTTGTTAAACCATTATACATTTGTGGAAATTTCCATCACTAACCTGTGGTCCATATTCTGTTCTGATTTCAAGACTATGATTAGGAACAATTCTGAAGAATAAATGGTAATTTAGCCTTAATTGTCATCCAGTTTTATTGCTACAAAGTGTCATATGCATCTGTCTCTTATTGGCATCTGTTTATTTCCATTTCAGTCAAATGGATGCGTTATGCAATTTTGCCATAACTTCTCTGGTACTGGAGCCCCTGTGATATTGGCAACTTTTACACTTTTATACACCTTTCCCTAGTAAGATTTTTAAAAAAATTATTTCTTCCTGTTCTATGTCAGAACATCAGTTTCCTCCTGTTAACATTTTCTTATTTTTAAGTGTCCTTTCTGTATTCAGTATCTCTTTTCCAGTTCCATTCTCTGTGGTAGTCCTATTTTCTCTCTGTGGAGCATGAAACTTTAGGTATCATAGAACTCTTCTTTGGACTGAGCATGACCATGTTTGACTTGGCAGTTCCTACCTTTGCACATGTTATGCTCATTTTATCTTCCTTACAGGTTATAATGTTTCATCCTTTCTGGTCTTCTGTTGATTTTTTTGTTTTGCTTTGTTCAGAGATAGACATTCTACCCTTTGTCAAGTGAGTTAATGTTCATCTTTTCCCTTCATGTTAGCTGTTCTGTATTCTTGTGCTGGTTTGAAGGTGAACCAGCAGGGGAAATGAACTCACCACGAGAGAGATTATAAGTCAGACCTAAAATTTAATAATAATATTACAATAACAACACTGATACACAAGGGAAATTGCTTTCAACTCACAATACCCCAGCAGTATAACCCAGTGTCCTGGGGCACAAACCCAAGGGGGTTTGTTTGCCCTTGTGCTGAGACCCCTGTGGCTCCCCCAAGTCCAGAGCAAAAGGAAAAGAAAAACCTGTTGGTGCAGGCGAGGGCTGTGGTCTGGGCGAGAGCGGTGATCTCCTCCTGTCGAGGTCCTGCTGCTGCTCTGGATCCGACGAGAAGGTGCTGAGGTCTTCTTACCCACCACTTATGTACCCTCAGGGAGCACTCAGTCCCTCCCCCTGGGCGGGGACTCACACAATGGGTGATTAACTCTGGGAGCCAGGGGTTGTTGAGCTGTTGATGGCCCATTAGCAGCTCCGCCCCCCTCAGGCTGGGTGTGAAGTGATAATGGCTCCCTGGGCAGCTGCTGCTAATGGCCCATTGTCCTTGGGGAATGAATAGAGGGGGTGGAATACACAGGTTTGATCACCACCACACAGGGTTAGCTGGTCCCTCCAGCTGAACTAGGACATTATCCACCCCTTATTCCACTCCATCTAGTCATTCCCAAATTAACCCCCTTTTTACCTATACATATATATACACATGTATACAATGAAACATTACAAACTCTTCTCGCTCAAAATTAGGTCCCCTTGTGGTACACAACGTGTTTCTCCATCTTTTTGCATTACCCACCAAGTGCAACCAGGTCCTTGAGCAAAGACAATCCCTCGGATGGGTTTGCCTTTGTTTGAGGTGGGACTAACCCAAACAGTCTTTCCTAACATACCTCTCATATGGACCACAGGGACTTTATCTCCATCTACAGTATTCAAGAGTTCTGATTGGGCAGGGCCAGCTCGATTGATGGAGCCCCGGGTGTTGACCAACCAGGTGGCCTTTGCCAAATGCAGCTCCCAGTGTTTGAAAGTTCCCCCACCCAACGCCTTCAAGGTTGTCTTCAGCAGTCCATTACATCGCTCAACTTTCCCGGCAGCTGGAGCATGGTAGGGGATATGATACACCCACTCAATGCCGTGCTCTCTGGCCCAGGTGTCTATGAGGCTGTTCTTGAAGTGGGTGCCGTTGTCAGACTCTATTCTTTCTGGTGTGCCATGTCTCCACAGGACTTGTTTCTCAAGGCCCAGGATGGTATTCCGGGCAGTGGCGTGAGATACGGGGTATGTCTCCAGCCATCCAGTGGTTGCCTCTACCATGGTCAGCACATAGCGCTTGCCTTGGCGTGTTTGGGGAAGTGTGATGTAGTCAACTTGCCAGGCTTCCCCGTACCTGTATTTCGACCACCGTCCACCATACCATAGAGGCTTCACCCGCTTGGCCTGCTTGATGGCAGCACATGTGTCACAGTCATGGATAACCTGTGAGACACTGTCCATAGTTAGATCCACCCCTCGGTCACGAGCCCATCTGTATGTTGCATCTCTGCCTTGATGACCAGAAGCATCATGGGCCCATCGGGCTAGAAACAATTCACCTTTATGCTGCCAATCCAGATCTACCTGAGAGACTTCAATCCTGGCAGCTCGATCCACCTGCTCGTTGTTACGATGCTCCTCATTAGCCCGGCTCTTGGGTACATGAGCATCTACGTGACGGACCTTCACACTCAGCTTCTCTACCCGGGCAGCGATGTCCTGCCACATCTCAGCCGCCCAGATGGGTTTCCCTTTGCGCTGCCAGCCGGCCTTTCTCCAGCGCTCCAGCCATCCCCACAGAGCATTGGCCACCATCCACGAGTCAGTGTAAAGGTAGAGTCTTGGCCACTTCTCTCGTTCAGCGATATCCAAAGCCAGCTGAACAGCTTTCAGCTCTGCGACCTGACTTGATCCACCTTGTCCTTCAGTCGCTTCTGCAACTCGACGTGTAGGACTCCATACAGCTGCTTTCCATTTCCGGCTTGTCCCTACAATGCGGCAGGAGCCATCTGTGAAGAGAGCATATCGCTTCTCCTCTTCTGGTAGCTGGTTATATGGTGGGGCCTCCTCAGCTCGTGTCACCTGCTCCTCTTCTTCTTCAGAGGACAATCCGAAACTCTCACCTTCCGGCCAGTTGGTGATGATTTCCAAAATCCCAGGGCGATTAGGATTCCCTATCCGGGTTCGCTGCGTGATCAGAGCGATCCACTTACTCCATGTGGCATCAGTGGCGTGATGGGTAGAAGGAGCTTTTCCTTTGAACATCCAGCCCAACACTGGTAGTCGGGGTGCCAGGATGAGCTGTGCCTCAGTGCCAATCACTTCTGAGGCAGCTCGAACTCCTTCATACGCTGCCAGGATCTCTTTCTCAGTTGGGGTGTAACTGGCCTCAGATCCTTTGTATCCCCGGCTCCAGAATCCCAGCGGTCGTCCTCGAGTCTCCCCAGGTACTTTCTGCCAGAGGCTCCAGGATGGGCCATTCTCCCCGGCTGCAGTATAGAGCACATTCTTCACATCCTGTCCTGTCCTGACTGGCCCAAGGGCTACTGCATGGGTAATCTCCTGTTTAATCTGCTCAAAGGCTTGTTGTTGTTCAGGGCCCCACTGGAAATCATTTTTCTTCCGTGTCACAAGGTAGAGAGGGCTTACAATCTGACTGTACTCAGGGATATGCATCCTCCAAAAGCCCACGGCGCCTAGGAAAGCCTGAGTTTCCTTCTTGCTGGTCGGTGGGGACATAGCTGCTATTTTGTTGATCACCTCTGTTGGAATCTGACGACGCCCGTCTTGCCACTTCACTCCTAGGAACTGAATTTCCTGAGCAGGTCCCTTGACCTTACTTCGTTTAATGGCAAAACCAGCTCTTAGGAGAATCTGGATTATCTTCTTTCCTTTCTCATAAACCTCCCCTGCTGTGTTCCCCCATACAATGATGTCATCGATGTACTGTAGATGTTCTGGAGCCTCACCCTTTTCCAATGCAGTCTGGATCAGTCCATGGCAAATGGTGGGACTGTGTTTCCACCCCTGGGGCAGTCGATTCCAGGTGTACTGCACCCCCTTCCAGGTGAAAGCGAACTGCGGCCTGCACTCTGCTGCCAACGGAATGGAGAAAAAGGCATTGGCAATGTCGATGGTGGCATACCACTTGGCTGCCTTGGACTCCAGCTCATACTGAAGCTCCAGCATGTCCGGCACAGCGGCACTCAGGGGGGGTGTGACCTCATTGAGACCACGGTAATCCACCGTCAGCCTCCACTCTCCACTGGACTTTCGTACTGGCCATATGGGGCTATTAAAGGGTGAGTGAGTCTTGCTGACCACCCCTTGGCTCTCCAGCTCACGAATCATCTTGTGTATGGGGGTCACAGAGTCTCGGTCAGTGCGGTATTGCCGACGGTGCACTGTGGCTGTGGCCAGCGGTACCAATTGTTCTTCAACTTTCAGCAGTCCTACAGCAGAAGGGTCCTCTGAGAGGCCAGGCAAGGTGCTCAGCTGTCTGATTTCCTCTGTCTCCACAGCAGCTATGCCAAAGGCCCAACGCAGTCCCTTTGGGTCTTTGAAATATCCATTCCTTAGGTAGTCTATGCCAAGGATACATGGGGCTTCTGGACCAGTCACAATGGGGTGTCTATGCCATTCCTTGCCAGTCAAGCTGACTTCAGCTTCCAGTACAGTCAGCTGTTGGGATCCCCCTGTTACCCCAGAAATAGAGATGGATTCTGCCCCGACGTATCCTGATGGCATCAACGTGCATTGTGCGCCAGTGTCCACTAAAGCTTTGTATTTCTGTGGGTCTGATGAGCCAGGCCACCGAATCCACACAGTCCAATAAACCCGATTGTCCCTCTCCTCTACCTGGCTAGAGGCAGGGCCCCCCTAGTTCTGGTCATGGTATTCACTGTGCTCTCCCTGTGAATATGACCGGGAGGTTCCTTCAAGAGGATCGGGCATAACATCATCATTCCTATACTGTCTGGAGCCTTGCCCACGAGAGACCGGAGCAGCCTTCAACCTTGAAGAATTCCCTGTGTTAGTTGTGCCTCTTTGCAATTCACGTACCCGAGCTGCTAAGGAAGAGGTGGGTTTCCCATCCCACTTCCTCATATCTTCTCCATGCTCATGGAGGTAAAACCACAGATTGCCGCGTGGAGTGTACCCTTTCTCCTTAGCTGGGAGACGCCTGCTTCTGATGGCAGAGACTCTTGTTTGTTCTGGAGAGATATGGAAGAGTCCTTCCTTAATCTTCTCCTCCAGTTCAGCCAGTTTTGTTTCCACAGCTGAGACATGGGCTCGTAATGGAGCAGTGACAGTGTCTTCATAAATCCTGAGTTTGCTGACCAGTGCACCCACCTTGTCTTCTCCCTCTCTCCACTGCAATGTTGCAAGGTAGCGAGAATACATTTCTGGCCCAAGTCGTGCAAATTTTAACCACATCTGGGATGTGCACTGGACACCATCTGGACTTTTAGGGAATCTCTCATCCTCTGAAAAGATTATCTCCAGTACGGCTAATTCCCTTAAGCACCGGATACCTTGTTCCATCGTGTTCCACTGTCCTTGCTGTACGTGGAGGTCCTCCTTACAAAGATATCTCTCCCTCACGCTTGACAACAGTCGCCGCCAGAGGCTGAGAGTTTCCTGTCTCTTTCCAATGCCCTGATCAATGACAACATCTCGAGACAGGGATCCCAGCTGCCTTGCCTCACTCCCATCTAGAATTGTATCATTGGCTGCAGCATCCCAGATTCGAAGTAGCCAGGTCAAGATGGACTCATTTGCCTGTCGTGTGAACTCTCTCCGGAGCTCACGCAGCTCTCCCAGGGATAGGGACCGGGTGATTATTTCTGGCTCCATTTCTTCTGCTTGAGATGAAGGTCCTGACTCTTCCTCGTCATGCACTATACGAACTGATTTGGTCTTTGATTTTCTTTTCTGGACAGGGGCAACTGCTATCGGTTTCTGTTGTCCTTCTGGCTCCTCCATGGTCTGGGTGGACATGGTGCTGGTTGATGTATCTCTCTTCCTCTCTGGCTCAGTCATGGTCTGGGTGGACATGGCGCTGGTTGATGTATCTCTCTTCCTCTCTGGCTCAGTCATGGTCTGGGTGGACATGGCGCTAGTTGATGTATCTCTCTTCCTCTCTGGCTCAGTCATGGTCTGGGTGGACATGGTGCCTGTGGATTTGCTCCTTTTCTCCTCCTCCTGATGATGCTGTACCACACCAAGCAGTGTGCGGTAGGCAGTGGCCAGGGCCCAGCAGGTTGCTGTGAGCTGCACATCTCTGGGACTACCAGAGCATCTTCCTTTCACATAGCTTAGCATTTTGGCAGGGTCCTGCAGTTGTTCCGGGGTGAATTTCCAGATCATTTGAGGAGAGAAGGTCTCCAAATACTGGCCCATATCTTCCCACTTCCCGTGCCACTCAACATCATCCGCTCCCAGGGCAGGCCTCCAGCAAGTCTCCTTAGAGAGCCCAGTTCTGACCCTAAACATGGTGTATACAGTACAGAGGAGACAAAGCAACACTAACAGCAGGATTATGCTGTCCCTAACATCAAAAGGAAGCTCAATATTTTCAATGATTGTTGTAGCAGAGGTGAAAAGGTGGAAGTAACCATCTCCGCCTGTTTTCCCCACAGTCTGGGTGCTATTTTTAATGAGACCCCAGAGGTAACAACCCAAACCAGGACAGGCAGACCAGACTGAATATACATTCACAATGAAATTCATTGCTTCTGATGTTATGACAACATAAACATAGTATATTAATAAAGCAATTTTGATTCTTCTCCCTGGTACTAAAGAGAGCATCAAAACAGGCACATGGTTCCCCATGTGTCGAAATATGAACAGGCCCAGATACACGATCCACATGAATACATCAAGCAACATGGTAGTCAGGGAGTTTCTGTACCCAAATACACAAAATGAAATTGTAGTTCTGACTTCTCTCTCGTGCCCCACGTTGGGCGCCAAAAGATGTGCTGGTTTGAAGGTGAACCAGCAGGGGAAATGAACTCACCACGAGAGAGATTATAAGTCAGACCTAAAATTTAATAATAATATTACAATAACAACACTGATACACAAGGGAAATTGCTTTCAACTCACAATACCCCAGCAGTATAACCCAGTGTCCTGGGGCACAAACCCAAGGGGGTTTGTTTGCCCTTGTGCTGAGACCCCTGTGGCTCCCCCAAGTCCAGAGCAAAAGGAAAAGAAAAACCTGTTGGTGCAGGCGAGGGCTGTGGTCTGGGCGAGAGCGGTGATCTCCTCCTGTCGAGGTCCTGCTGCTGCTCTGGATCCGACGAGAAGGTGCTGAGGTCTTCTTACCCACCACTTATGTACCCTCAGGGAGCACTCAGTCCCTCCCCCTGGGCGGGGACTCACACAATGGGTGATTAACTCTGGGAGCCAGGGGTTGTTGAGCTGTTGATGGCCCATTAGCAGCTCCGCCCCCCTCAGGCTGGGTGTGAAGTGATAATGGCTCCCTGGGCAGCTGCTGCTAATGGCCCATTGTCCTTGGGGAATGAATAGAGGGGGTGGAATACACAGGTTTGATCACCACCACACAGGGTTAGCTGGTCCCTCCAGCTGAACTAGGACAATTCTCAAATCCATCTTTTATCTGAAATGTTCCTCCTCAACCTCCCCCTCTTTCTTTTAGAGCATAAATGTCTCTTTTTGTTTTGCGTGGTGTTTGAATTTTATTGTATACTTCTAGATTTAAGAGATGTCACTTATTTATCTATGTTATGAAATTCAGTTTTTAATAAATTTATATCTTCTATGTTTTTATATTTACTATTAACCATCAAAGTATTTATATTTATCTACGTTCTTTTTGAAGCACTGTCAGATGAGTAAGAAAAATGTGTTGCTCAAATAACTAAATATATTGCTGCCTCCTTTATCCTACCTACTAAAAGCCTTCCATTTTAATGTTTTTCCAAATACCACCCAATTTAGGCTTATAACCCTAATATGGTCAGAAAACTGTATAAAGACAAGGAACAACTGCAGTTTTTTAAATAGATAAATAAAACCCCACAGATTTTGAAATAAGAAAGGAAAAAGAGACTAGGAAGGTACAGGAATATGAATGCATTCATTTGGCAGATTATGTTTTGGTGGGGTTTGTGGTAGGTTATATGTGATTCACTGCCGTCATGCCCTTTAAAGTGTATTTTTTACTTGGAATGTTTCTGAGTACTGCTGGCATCTTTGCAACAAGGAGAGAATTGCCAAAAAAAAAAAAAAGGAGAGGAGAAAGGAAATTAATGGACAGAGGATAAGAGAAGATGATCATAGCATTAAGATGTAAACTCTGGTGTTTACTTGGGAAGATGGAAATAAGAGAATGACTGATATTTCCAAAGTAATGTACATTAATGTACATTAATGTGCAATAAACAGGGATCTTCTGAGTTTAGCATTTTCAGAAGACTGCTGTGTAAACCTTGAAACAGAACATTTGTCAGGATTTATGAAAACAAACAAAAATGCCAATGTGCATAAACTAGAGAAAGTAATATGAAAATGATTGTAAAAATTGTTATTTAAAATTATAATGTTATCAAGGTTGCTGCACATATTAGATATGCGTACACCAACAAGAAATACATAGTTTATAGTTTCCTTCCTAAAAATTCCCACGAGAAAGGAGAATCATTGAGAGATTTATTTGTAGGAAAAACTGCACGTTTGTTTTGCAGAGGAGAAAAAACAAAGCACTATCCCTTGGTCACTAATTTAATCTTCACTGCAAGTACTGAGAAACATTAACACTCACTTCAAAGAGATTGTGTGTGCACCGTATTTTGTTTTCCAGTAGGCAAATAGAAAGTCTTGTCTCAGTAAAAGTGGCTTCATTGTTGCTTAGCACTAGGGTGGCCTTTGCAAAATATGTCTGTAAAGAGATTTAGAGATATCCTGTGGTACCTTAAGCAAGTGTTAGATACAGAGATGGGTTGCAATCCTGCAGGTCTGCAAAGTCACTAACAACTTTGCACTGATCAGTCATTTAGCACAGATAGCTATCAGCATGCTATTCTTACGAGGGTTATTGCATGGGAGCAATAGAACAGAAATTTATCTGCAGCAGAGGTAATTTTGGTCATGTCATAATTAAGTACAAGCTCTACATGAGCCTGGATTGTCTCAAGTGTTCTAAAAAAGTTTTTTGGGTTGCCAGGATCTGCAAAAACGGAAACTCTCTGTGGAAGACAGGTAGTATGCTTATTATCTTCTAAAATAAGGGTTCTGTCATAGTTAAAATAAGAAATAAGAAGTTGTCCAAGTCCAGATACTCCAAGACAGACTTACATGCTGTTGGTTTTACCTCATTAGTGGTGTGTTTAAATCTAAATGTGCAATTTACCCTTACAAATGCAATGGATTTGAAATGCAGGGGTATGAAATATCAAACTAAGGCAAAATGGGCATTTGTCATTAAAACTACTATTATAATCAGTTGTGCAAGGCTCAGATAGCAACTTAAAAGTCTTTAAAAAAAAAGAACATGAATGATTCACACACAGGTCATTTCCTTGAAATACCTTCCTATATTTTGGCAGTGAGAGGTTTAGCGGTTTAGAGCTGAATATTTTCATCAAGACCTCTGATTTCATAGGTCTTCATGGAACTCTCTTAGACAAATGTGTTTAATTTCACTTAAAGACATTTATATTGATGCACAAAAGGCTTTGATTTTTGATGTTCACATTTTATAGATTTTAGGAACACAGTAGCTCTAGCAAAGTAGATCTAGTGTGTTAATATTTCTAGCAGCTTGAGTTTAATATCTTTCTATTGCTACCCCTGTCCCAGAACAGAAAGCTCAAATTCCTTAGCTGTTTAGTCTTTTTTCAAGGTAGAAGGTTGAAGAATATCAAAAGGAGACATAAACACGGGGCAGAGTGATCCATAAGTCAGAACACTGAAAGAACTCCAGAAGCCCAAGGAAGAGGAGGACTGATGAAGAGGAGGTCTCACCGACCCCAGACTCAAATCCTGAGAGGTGAAACCGGGGTGGGACTGGGGCGGGAAAAAAAAATGAACTGGATATATGTAAAGTAGTGATTGGATAGATCATATTATAAAAGCCATGGAAATTAGAGCTTGTCCATGCACGCTTCGATGTATTCCTGGGTGAGCCTGGGTGCTTATAATTAAAGCCATTACCCTCTTATCTCCTACCAAAAAGTTGCTTAAAGTCTTTTTTACAGACTTATCAGGCAATAATACTATAGGTCCCCACAGCATCCTAAACTCCACAATGCAATTGTATAGCATATGAAAAAGTATTTCTTATTGTTTCATTTCAGCTGTTTAATTGTTACATTGATTGTTACCAATTGTTACCACTGCTGACCGTCACTGAAAATTTCAGAACATGATCAAAAGTCTTTCTAATGTTTGTTTCCTGACTTTTAATGACTGACATTAGACTCATAGCTATGCATGCATAATTAGAGTTGTTTTTCTAAATATGCCTTATGTTGCTTTGGGGTAGTCCTGTGGTGTAAAGTAGAGCACTCTGGTCTCTGAATCCCAAGGTCATGAGTTTCAGTCTCAGTGGGGACCATCCCCAGGCAGTTCAATGCCTCCCTGCCATCCCATCCCGTCAGATCTCGGATACTCAGCAGGGTCAGCCCTGGTTAGTACCGGGTGCTGTGACAGTCCTGAGGACTTCACTGTCACTGTCCAAGCTTGCTCGGCTGTGGCAAATGGACCTTAGGACTTAAACGGTGGGGCCAGTTCTGCGCACGCTGTGCCTCACCTAAAATATCCACTGTGTAGGCTGGAAGGGCACACCCACATGGGGAGAGCCTTTCCTAAATCTTCGTTTGCAAAGTCTGGCCATGTATATGTTGCTTTATCACTCTATAAAATTACCTGAAAGGAGATTGTAGCAAGGTGAGTGTTGGTCTCTTCCTCCCGGTAAAAAGTGACAGGACAAGAGAAAATGACCTCAAGTTGTGCTAGAGGAGGTTTAGATTAGATATCAGGAAATATTACTTCAAGCAAGAGGGTTTTAGCATATAAGGAATGATTCCTTACCTAAGCACATACACTGCATTTCTATTAGCAATCTGTACAGCACAAAGGAAGTGGATGTGTGGAGTAAACAACGCATCCTGCATTTCTGAATCAACATTGAGTTCAGAAAATTTCTCAGATCTATCTGTTGCAAAGGAGTCCCTGTTACCAGTCTACAGTGTCGTCTTAGTGGTAGTCACTGGGACAAAGAATTATTTTTCTCCTGTGACAGGGAGTTTTCTTTTTGGCTCAATCCTTCTACGTCTTTATCATCTGTCAGCCTCATTGACTGAAAGATAATCCTTCTACTGATGGAATTTAAATGTTCTAGTATTGGAGATTTTTATGTCCTTACCAAGTTGTTCTTCAAAGTAATTTTTTGGCTTGTCTTTTTGTGGTTTGCCACATAAAATAATATATGTTCCTTTCTGTTTCTGTTCTTTGGATACAGTCTCCAATTTTTGAATTATGTTCTTTTTATTCTGAGTCCTTAGCTGCTGAAGTGCAGTGTGACTTTTTTCGGTTTTGTTTCTATGTAATTATAGAGATTTTTTCTAGACAAGTAGGACATGCTACCTTTGAATTTTAAATTTAACTTGAAACAGTTGCTATGCTGCCTGTAAACTTTCTATCCTGTTAGTGGATCTGTTAATTTCCTTTTTACAAGTTTCCTCAGTTGTAGGTAGTTTTACTTTATGAAGTTCTATTGTTTGGATGGACTTCTGCTTTTGGCTTTTCATTCATATAAAATGATCAGTTGAAACATTTTGTGATCAGTGTTATAGATTATTTTTTCAATAGTTGCACCAGCCTCCAGGTACAGAGCAGTACTGAAACAGGAAGTAGTAATTCACTTGTTTGCTAGACTAGTTGTTCTAAGTAAGATCACTTTAACATGGAAGAAGTTCCCTCTCTGCATTTTCTGCAAATTTTAATACTCAGAAACTGCTTATCATATATGCAGGTTACTACTACTGCTTTTTTCTTTTTTCTTTTTTTTTTTCTTTTTCTGTTCTTTTTATTTTTTTCTCTTTCTTTCCCTCTGCCCTCTCTCCGCCAGCCTTTGTGGTTTCTCTAACATCCTACAAAATGTCTCTGTCACTGCCATCATTTTGGTATAATAGTACTGACAGTGCCCCAATAATTTTCTTCTCTTACAAAGGGACTACTTTTAAATACTTCAGTATTCTAATTTAACATTTCAAAAAAGTTAATTTCTAATAAAATTATTTCTCAAGATTTTGGAATACTTCATCTATAGCAATTGAATTTTTCCTTAATATATTTATTGAGATATTTACTGACGTTTTCTTATCTTCTGTCAGTAATCCACAGTTTTGAAGTTTCAACTTTAGTATCTTCCTTAAAATCAGCTATTCTGAGTATTTTGCATACTTGTAGTGTTGCTTAGAAAGACTTATGCATTCAATCTTGTATTAAAACTGTTTTGAAATTTCTGAAATGCAACTGAGGTTTATTTTTAGTCCTGGTGCCAGGAACACTTGAACATATCCTTCTATACTGCTTTTTCAAAGTACACATAATTGTGTTTCTTCATGAACTGAGAAAAAAGGATTATTTAAAAATCATCATGTTACCGTCTAAATGTAAGGAATGGTTACGTGTAATATAAGAATATATCTCATTCATTGATAATTACACAAAACATAGATAAAGTATTTAAAGGAATACTGAAAATGGTCTATAAAGTTTTAAATAAGAGTATGGATCACTTGATGTCAATATTAATAACTCCCCCATTTAATTTTTGTGTGTCATCTTTTCTCTTTTGTTGTTGTTTTTTTTTTAAATTTCCTCCATCTCTTTGCTCTTGGAAAGTAATTAATTAATCAAAAACAGATTATTTTTAACCTTTTACTTCCCTTCTTTACTTCCATGCAGAAAAAACCCCAACTTTTATGTTACTGCTCTCAAAAAAATTATCTACAATTAGCCTGTTTTTAAAATAATGATAAATTAACTGATTTTTAGAGAAAAAAAGTTGAAACTGCATTTTTTAGGAAATGAATTTGTTATTTTTGCACTTTAAAAATGAGTGCTTTGCTGGGAATAGGGGAGGTAACACCTCTTATGAGATTAAAAATTATATTTCAAAATAGAATTCATAATTTAAAATTATGTTTTCTGTACTCTAAAATGGACAACAATTTATTAACGTAATAAGTTTACAGTCTTGGGTGAAATTAATGCAATCTTTTGTTTTAATTCTACAACTGTTGATTGTAATAGTGGAGCTTGAACTGAACAGTATGACATTCTTTTCAAATGTTTTTGTTATTTTTTTAAAAGGAACAGATGTTACCGATTCTGTTGTCAAAGTAATTATGTTAGTTTTGAGTTTCCTGGGAAAATGTTTTAAAAGCTTTATATAGGTTGACATGAGAGATGCCTTCCTTAAAGCCAAATGAAAATAAACAACAGGCCATCTAATGCATCTTATGAGAATCAATTGTTGACAGTGGCCCTTGAGCAGAATCTGCAAGTGGTGGTGGCAGAGTTTAGTTTGTAATGAACTGGGAGAGAGTGGACTTGAAGCTCGGTTTCAAACAGAAACAATGATCGAGAAATGGTAAACTTTTAAAAAATACAGAAGACACAATGGTAGAATGACACCCCAGGAAAGTCCACTGAGATTCAATATTTTGCAGCAGAATAATGAACTCTGATAACTGTAAAACTGATGTGGCATATGTAAACATATATGCAAGAAATCAAGTCACAAATATTTAAAATACTTTTATCCTAAAAATATACCGTAAAGCTGATGAAACATAGTTTATGTTAAATATAGTCAAGACTGAGGAATATAAAAGAGATTAAAGTGTGGTCTGGACTGTCCCTCTAAATAATTGAAATAGATTTTAGGAAAAGAGTAGACTCATTTTTTTCTACCTTTAAAACTCAATCCTTCAAAAACTGCAATAAGTCCTGTGCTACTGATAGAACCACACATTCTAGGAAAAAATCTGTTTAGAGAAGGTGGACTAAAGAGTTTGTCAAAACTTTACTATGGCATTATGATTTTATTAAGAAGCTGTATTCAACTGAAAAGACAGAAAACAAGTAACTTTTATTTTGATTGGAATCAATTGACATCATATGTCAAAGGATAAGAGAATAAATGCTTTCTTCAAACACTGAACTATCACATCAGTGAGGATATATTCTAGTCCTGCTGCAGGCTGACATGCCCATGATATGCCGATAGCTGTAAATATTTGTTCTTTATTGGAAGCATTATTTCTATTCCCATCTGTTGTAAGTGTCACTTTATGGGAATGAGTTCTTGAAAGAGGCAGTTTTTCTGATTATAGTGTGATGTAAACAGGATCACATTACACTTCAAATAAAATTGAGTTAAAAGATATAAATATATGCTTTCATTTGTGTAGAGCTGTGCAATATATATGTACTGTTACAGAAGCTCTTCAATGTGCTTATGATATAAATGACTATTACGTCATTTGTATGACTACCCCTTAATTAAAGTTTTGACCTCATTTGTAGTAAAACATTAATTTACTAAGAATTATTATGTATTGTATTCTTTCATTTAACCAGTTTCCGGGAAAATAATTAATTAATTAATCACATAGCTTTTTTTTTCTTCTCCCAGCTTTAGATAAAGCATTTAGACTCAATCCTTACTCAGCAAAGCACACTTTATTTCATGAGAGTGTTGAGTGCATATGTGTCTACTCATCTCCATTAAGCAGAGTGCTGTCATTCACAGCCTGTTCACCGCAGCCATTATTCATGTGTGTGAAGACAGTGCATTAGTATAAGATTTTGCAGATTTTCTCTTAGAATTGAGTATTTTATTCTTTATTTTTATGATGGAGAAGGTGAAGTTAATACATGTTTTTGTTTGTGGATAGTCTTTTTAATATCTACTTCCTCATGGTTTGGATTGATTCATTCTCACAAATTTACATGTTTAATTTTGTCTCTCAGATTTCCTTCTGTTTGCTTCCAGTGGAATCAAATGGTATTAGAGAGAAGAAAGAAGAGTTGGATTTTTTAGGTTCCCTAAAACAATGAGTAAAATTGTGAGAGGAAACTAAAAAATACACTGAACCAAAACTGTCCAAGTTTTACTCAGTCAGATGGGAATAAACCATTTGTTTAATATGGAACACAGTGTTTTGTTTCTTGTGTCACTTGACTTTTAAAATTTACATGAAAAAATATTAGATTAATATTTCAATTAAATTGTCATCTCAAATTAGGATTTAAAATTATATATTATGTATATTCTAAGGAAATATTTAGCATTTCCCAAGGAAAATGTCTTAATTACATGACACTCTTCATTTACCAATATTTTTTTTCAGGTAAAGTGATGCATCGTGTTTGACCACAATTCGCGGGAAAAAACCCTAAACCCTAGTTAATCTCAAATATCTGATTAATTTACTGTCCTCTTGTCTTTCCTTCTGAGGCTTATTGCATGAAGAAGAAGTTTTAAACGGATCATTAGATTTAAGAAACAATTTCTAACTCTTTACCACATCAACTACCCTGAAATTGTAAAATTATACATAGTTTGTGTCTGAATTTTTCTGAAGATTAGAAATTAATTACAGTCCATTAAACCAGGTAAACAACCAACTGTAGGGAGAAATGTTTGTAAGGAGGTGCTCAATGATATTAACATTCATGTGAGGGTCAATAACAGCTGAATCCAAGACAGTTCTGCTTCTGGCTAAGGCCAAGTCCACCAGCAACGGTGGTAGTGTTGCTGGGGTGACAGCGTTGAGAAGGGAATAAACTACAGTGCAGGAGCAATAGCAGCCAGAGTAGAGAAGTGTGAGAATATATGAGAGGAATGACTCTGTACACACTGAGGCCAGTGCAGAAGAAGGGGAAGAAGGTGCTCCAGGTGCAGAAACAGACTCCCCAGCAGCCTGTGATGAAGACCATAGTGAGCAGGCTGTCCCTCTGCAGCCTGTGGAGTTCCATGGGGGTGGAGCAGAGATCCACCTGCAGCCCATGGAAGACCCCACATCCGAGAAGGTAAATGAGTGAAGTAGGCTTTGACCCTCTGGCAAGCCCACAGTGCAGCAGGCTCCAGGCAGGACCTGTGGCTCTTGTGATGAGAGGAGCCCACACTGGAGCAGGTTTGATGACAAGACTGGTGACCACATTGGGGACCCAGGCCAGAGGAGTCTGTTCCTGAAGGACTGCGCCCTGTGAAAGGAACCCATGCAGTAGCAGCTGATGAAGAACTCAACCCATGGGAAGGGTTCATGCTGAATAAGTTCCTGGAGGACTCTGACATGGGGGAGGTACTACATGCTAGAGCAGTGGTACGCCCTGTGAGGAGGAAGGAGGGTCAGGGCCAACACCTGGTGAACTGTCGGCAGCCCCCATTCTCTTTCCCCCTGTGCTGCTGAAGGGAGGCAGTAGAGAAAATCAGGAGTGAAGTTAAGCCTGGGAAGAAGTGAGTGCAAAGGTGTTTTTAAGATTTTATTTTATTTCTCATTTTCCTATTCTAATTTAATAGGAAACACATTCAATTTATTTCCCCAAGTTGTGTCTGTTTTGCCTATGATGGTAAACGGTGATTGATCTTCCCTTGTGCTTATCTGGGCCCCTCAGATATTTGAGACTATATTTCATTATATTTTTCCTCCCCTGTCCAATTGAGGAGAGGAGTCACATAGCAGCTTTGTTGGGCTCCTGGCATCCAGCCAGGGTCAGCCCACCACAGAAGCACAGAAAATTGTTATCATGGTCGTGTTTAACAGTTCACAGTTGGACTTGGTGAACTTAAAGGTTTTTTTCAACATAAATGATTCTGTGTTCAAAAGTGACAGTGAACACATTGAAGTCAGACACTGACAAAAAGAAGTGAGGGACCGTGACTAACCATTCTTTTCTTACGCTTCAGTACTTTGTATACTGCTTGTAGAGAAAATGACACAATCAGAAATTTTTCTACATAGGTGTAACAATTGAATTACTTTTTAAACATTCAAAGAAAAATGTATGGTTCCATTTTTATTGAGATATGCCCGGCACTGACTTGAGCAGAACTTTTCTCCATACATTATTGTATTTATTTTTCTTAAATTATATTATCCAGTGCATTGATATAAATTGGATTAAATAATTACATTTTATTGAAGAAAAAAATCAGCCTACTGATATATAGACAGATATAAATCTGATTTTTTTTAGATGTGCTTTAACAAAGCACAGGAGAAATGTTAATTTAAATTTAATTTGAAAATAAAATTAATAATTCCCATAGATATATTTGATGTTGGTTGTTCAGAAGACAACCAGGAGTGTAACAGTAGAGAGAGAAGTTACTTGAGTTAAATCTGGAGGCAAATGCCATATACCCTTTAGATTTGTCAGAGTCTGATATTCTCAGGGTTTGATGACAAAAAAATGCTTTCTTTCTGACTATGTTAGCCTTAAGAAAATGTGAATTTTATTTTGGTTTTTTTGGCTTTTTTTTAATGAAGTTATCTGAAAGCAAGTTACATTTGATCCTTCACCTGAAATTCATGCAGTGAAAATTTCAAGCTGTTAAGAATATTTAAAAATATTAAAATCACCTGTAAAAACTACAACAATTATGGAGACTCAAACAACCAGCCATTGCATTTAAAGAGGTCATTATCATGCTAGAGTGATCTTATCATCTTGGGATATCGAAATATTAATAAGAACAGGCTTGTCCTAACTGAAGAATAATGCTATTTTGTTTGCATAATGTTTATCCTAAAGGATTAAGAAGCACTAACAGTATTAAAAGCTGTAGAATGAGCTAAAACCAAAAAGAGCACACTTTAATGAAAAATAATTAATTATAAAAGAACTTCACTGATAAAAAGCCCAAATATTTCAAAGAATCAAAATAATGTAATAGAAACAGTGCTTGAAATCAATACATAAATGCTAAATTTATAAAATTTGAGAGAAATATCTTCATTTCCAAAGACTTACTGATTTAAATTAGTAAAAGTTCTCAGGTGGCTTGTGTGTTGGGACCAATCTTTCCCAAGATATTATTCTGTGATGAAATGAACATCTCATTGCTAATGCAGGTGCAAACTTCATAATCACACAAAAGAAACAAACTTTCAGGAGAGAGTCTATTTTTATTAAATAACCATTAAAATCAAGCTCTGTGGGATGTGTAGATATCTGTTTTCTTGTATTGACTTTAAGCAGACACAAGTTAATTTCTAGCATAATCCTTATATACTGTTGTTATTTAAACTAGTTTGTTCTGTGGCTGCTTGTACATTGGAAGGGGGAAAACAGTTTTTCCAGTCTTTTGCAGGATTTAGTTTCAGAGAACCATAGAATTTTTAGGGTTGGAAGGGACCTTAAAATCATCTAGTTCCAAACCACTATGCTGGACAGGGACACCTCCCACCAGACCAGGTTGCTCCAAGACTTGTATATCCACAATAGGGCATCCACATCTTCTCTGGGCAACCTGTTCCAGTCTCTCACCACCTTCACAGTAAAAGAACTTCTTAGTATCTCACCTAAATCTGCCTTCTTGCAGTTTAAAGGTCTCACCCCTTTCCCTGTCACTGCATGCCTTTGCAAAACACCCCTCCTCAGCTTTCAGATCCCCTTTAAGTACTGCAAGGTTGAAAGAAAGTCTTCCCCAAAGCTTCCACTTCTTCAGGCTGAATAACCCCAACTCTTACAGCCTGTCTTTCTAGGAGAGGTGCTCCAGCCCTCTGATCATCTTCATGGTCCTCCTCTGGACTCACTTCAGCAGGTTTGTGTCCTTCTTATTTTGGGGACCCCAGAGCTGGATGCAGTACTCAAGATGGGGTCTCACAAGAGCAAAGGGAGATTCATCTCCCTCAGTCTGCTGGTCACAGTTCTTTTGATGCAGCACAGAACACAATTGGCTTTCCATGCTCCAATCACATGTTACTGGATTGAGTTGAGCTTCTTGTGAGCTAGAACCCCTAAGTCTTTCTCTTCAAGGCTACTTTCTGTTCTCTACTCACCTGAATTTGCACTTGGGAAGAAAAAGCTTGGACACCAATTTTATTTTGATTTAGCTAAGCTGCATATGTTGTGGGAATGGATGGAAAAGCAGTAATGGTAAGTTGCCTCTATCTACTGTGTATCAGCGGATTGTAAATGACCACCGATACAGTGGAGAGGTTTCTGCTTCCAGGAGCCAGGCTAGGAAAGTGACAAGCAGGGCTCCCTAGGATCAGGCCCCTTAGAAGCGAGGTCGGCTCCTCCCGCCCCCGGCCCAGCGACTGCCCCGAACGGAACAAGCCCGCACTTGTCAGGAGTCCATGAGGAAAAGCCAAGTTTATTGCCGCGCGCTCGCTTATAAGGAGAGAATGGGAATTCCCCGGATGTAGGCGGGGAAGAGGGGCGGAGACGGGGAGGAGTAACACAGTTCATTGGGTGCATGTAAACGAAGGGAAGGAGGGAGGGGAGGAGCGGCAAAAGGACCAATGGGAGAATGAAATGGGCGGGGAAATTCTACCGTAGGGCTTCCGGTACTTCAAGGCAGGGACAGCCCCCGCCCAGGCTCCAGCGGCGCCTCGTGGGCGGCCCCGCCGGCAACCGCCCCCATGGCCGGGTCGGGCCAGGACAAGGGGCTGCGACCTGGAGGGTTTTGTGGGAAGAGGAAACTTGGATAAGGAACGACTAAGGGAAAGTGACTAGGGTAGACATATTGGGGTGTATAACATTCAAACTGGGGAAACATCAATATAGGGTATGAACATTAGAGTCCTTATAAATCTCTCGCAGAGCTTCCATATTCAGGGAGCCGGGTTCCTGGACTTCGGTGTCCTTGTCTATCCATCTCTTGTAGTATTTTTGCCACTGTATAAACCCTGGGTCTCCTCTGACAACTGTGTGGTGAATAAAAAGTGTGACTTAAACCTGTTGTAGTAAAAAAGGTAGTCTAGCATCTGGAAACATGTGGAAAAGGGAGGTATCTGAAATTTCCTACTTCAGGAAGCATTCTATATGAAAAATAGTTAGGATATATGGAATTCTTATTACTGGAAGATAAAGCACTTTTAGATCAATGTATGATTTTTTCTATAATGTAAAAAAATAACTTATATGAACTGTATTTTGCCTTCTGGTATTCTGTAACCAGCACTGGAAAATTCCAATAATTTTACCTTTATACTGTATAACAAATGTATTTGGAAACAGATGCAGTTTATATATCTATAGGTTAGGATTTGTGGTTAAATTGCTCTGCTTGCAAAAAGCCCTCACATTTCTCGTAAGTGCTAATTTAAGAAATGATCAATGATGACTATTGCCATTCTTATATGTTTAAACTTGAACTATTTAATGAGGTTATTTGTATGAAAAGAGGCCCACAGACTAGGAAAAAAAAAAAGAAGTGATAGATGTAATTTAGACATGCCTAGAAATCCTTTTACCTGTCAAAATGAAGAACAAATATGATAAGACAGAACATGGCAAACTTCAGACTCGGGCTATAGCTCAGTGATAAGAATATACAGAACCTAAAGAAATTACTATGAGAGGCAAGTCAGGAATTTCCAAATAGTATTTTTCCTCCTTGCAATGTCTTCAATAGTATTTTCTGTACAAATACTACAGGAGAACACTAGTTAAATGTTCATAATACATTTTTGAAGAGAGCAAATGTCATTGAACCTGCTGAGGCTCAGTTATCACTAGGGGTGTGGATTCTAAAAATCATTTTGGAAAGTCAGGTCCCCTGGTACATCTCATCTAGCTATCCCTATTTTAAAGATGCAATCTTAAGTCTACCACATGTTTGAAAAATGACGCACATGAAAAGTGCTAAGTTCAGTCAATAACAGAAGTGCAACTAAGACTCCCGCATCAGATGTCAATCCTATTCTGTATGTATTGTCACTGTTATCATCTCTTCATTGTACATTACCTTCTTTGGGACACAAGACTTTGAGGGAATTTTAGATTAATGTCTTTACTATTGAAGATGGTGCTTTTTCTTTTTCTTCTTTTTCTTTTTTTTTTTTTCCTGATAAGGGAAATACTGAAAACAATTCCCACAACTATATCTGAGGTTGTCTGTATAGCTTCTATTCTGGCAAAGTGTTGATGGGATGTTAAAAAAGGTTCAAAGGGCCCATTTGAAGGAATTATAAGACAACTGGAGGCTGTGGCTTTTTGTAGAGTTGTATATTAATTTCTCTGGTGGTCACTGAGCTTTAGCTGCTGTAACACTATTTGCACACAAATTTGAAGATGCACAAATACATTGATTATGCTGGATTTTAAAGCTGACAGATTATTTCACAGAATATTTTCTTCCCAAGACAGTAGGTTTTGATATCTGCATGATATCTCTTACCTTAACCAGTGTGTCTTAAACAAAAGGCCATTCTCATTTAATTTGATGAGTTTTATTAAATTTTATGCAATTAAAATAAACATGCTTGCCACTGTCAAATTCAAAATCAGAAAATAGTTGCATTTCATGTTTTAAAATATAAAAATATCTTAATAATCCTCATCATCTTAAAAGGAAATCTTTATGATTCTACAAATACAGTTCAGTAATATGTCCTTGTTTTTTATGCAAATCAAGTGAAGTCAATGAAAATGTTTCACTAATTCACTGGTAGAATGGTCATACCTGGAGTGAAACTGAATCCATTAAATGCTTTATTACAAGTAATGGAGAATGCAAAACCTTTCTTCACAGTATATACTGCAGTAGAAGTAATTTCAAATATCATGGTAAAAATTCCTTTTCTCCTCAGTGTGTTAGTATACAATGAATGTGCTGTTTGACTATGGAAATAGTGTCACTTCTTTAAGTCCTGTGCAATTATACTGTGTTCTCAAAGGACTAGCTTGCTTAAGTTCATGGAACTCTTATGTGGAAAAGTTAGAGGTATAGACTAAATGCTTAACACTATGTTAATAACTTTAGTCTAATTCAAGTCACATATTTAGGCATTTAGGAAGGTCAAGGTATGCAGATCTCATAAAAAAGCCCTGAAGAGCCTATTTTCCAGAACTACTTCAACTAGAACAGTCTAAAATGAATGGTTGCCTCCAATATGAACTACTTGCCTAAAATTTGGATGCCTGCAAATTTTAAGAAACATCTCTAAACATAGGCAAAATTATCTGATGTTGTCACATGCATGGAAAATATGTCAAAAGAATTGGATTGCACTCTACTTGTCTATATCCGTGAAAGCAGATTAGCAACTCCAACCATTTTTATTCAATGAAAAGAAGTGCAAAATATAACATTCCAGTAGAAGTATTTTTCCCAAAGGAAGAGATCTTATTTCTCAAGAGTCAAATATATGATATGTTTCTTTTTCCCTTGGAGGAATATTTCTGTCATCAGGCTACAGATACATTCTTCTTCCCTCAACCTGAATATAGGTCACTTAAAAAAATAAGTTTAGAGGTGTTTCTATACCAGAAGCCACCTTGCAAACATCAACACAGATTTCAAACTCCTTAGTTCTCTCCTCAAAGTAGAGCCTAAAAGCATGGGTATTCTGTTTTAAAGAGGAGGTGGAAACACAACCTGATTATTCCCTCCAAAGTATTAATTTGTACTGAGGAGGTGGAATAACTAGATTTAGTAATTTTCATCAAGATCACTTCTACTTTGCTGTATGATACCCTAAAAATCAAATATAGTCAAATTTTACTGGGGATGCAATGAAAGGAGAGTTCAACTTCTATTACTTTATAAAGCTTTGGCTGGTTGGAGTCAGGTATGGACAAATTACAGGTTCAGATAAAACAAATTTAGAGGTTATGGGGGAGGAAGAAGGGAGCATATCATTTACACATTTGCTTCCAGGTCTTTCAGTGCACTTTTTAAATTCAATGACTAAAACTCATAAAATATGTATGCAAGAGAGTTAGTTTTCAGCTGCTTGCATTCAGGAAAGAGTGATGTAATTATCAGTCTAGGGCATTCATGATTCTTCACTTGAGTGGTCCAAGATTAAGAAGATTTTCTTCTCTTGTCAGTTCTAGATCTTCATTTTTTAACATTATGTAACTTATGGAGAAGTCAAACACATTACACACTCTAAATAGACTGTGGCATATTAAAACTATTCAGATTTTGAAAAGCAAAACAAAACATAAAATACACTTGCATAGAATGTGCAAAACACCATGGACATAATTGAGAACTCTGTCCTATATTTTACTGTCTTCATTTACTACACAATGATTAATGGAATACAGAATAAATGACTGTTAGGAGAAAACCATCACAACTTATACTTGTTTGAACAGTCTCAATATCACAATCACTCCCTCCAATAAATCATTATTTCTGAGAAATATGTGGAGATTCTAGAAATAATGGGATGAATCCAAGCATGAAACATTTCTATTGAAAGCACTTTTCTGATGAAGTCCATTAAACTACCTAGTAGATTCCTTTGGAAAACGGTAAGAACCTGAGTATTTTTTTAACGTGGAAATTAAAATGGCTGAAACAGTTGAAGCACATCTTTTGTGGTAGCTCTAGTAGACCATATGAACAAGAAGCTTGGTGGGACTCTTTTAACTTCAACTTCTATTACTATAAAATAATTTTCTTTCTGCTTGTCAAAGCAATGCTCTAGTACAAATTAAGTTTGACTCATACCTAAACAGTTATATGTAGGCTATTAAGTCAGAAAAAGCAGGGAAAACTGGGAAAAAATTTCAGAGAAGAGTGGAATGAAATGCAGTATTTATTAAAAATGGTTTTGTTTTACCATGCTGTTTACATAACTATATATCTAACCATCCTATTACATCTTCCAAGAATTGTTATTAATACTTCCAGCCAAGAATACTTCTTTTCTGATTCCCAGTCCCCCTTTAGATGATAGTGAAGGATTGCACACTAGACTGATGAAGGTATGTATACCCACATAGTCTTTCATCCTGATCTCTGCCATCTAGAAGAAGAAAAATGCCTCTCCAAAATTTGAATTTTACATTATTTTTAAAATAAAAGCATTCTTCATTACCACAGAACGCTCACTGTTGAGGACCCAAGTAACTGACTCTCATTTTTAAGCTCAACTTTCAGAATAAGGGGGTCCCTGAGTGAGCTTTGCCTTTTGTTGCTCTATTCCATCATTGCGTCGGATCAAAGTAGATGACTTACACCTCTGTTTCTCTGAGAGCAGATCATTCATGTTATAGCCTTTGAAGTCCATCACCTTGACTACTAACTTTAAAGTTAGAAATAGTGTCATTTTCCTGGTGTCATGAAGACTTTTTTCTCTGAAAGCCTTGGAAAGAAACAGGACTGTGCAACTGAAGAACAGATACTTAAAAATGAAGTGTGGTCCCTGTTGCTAAAATATTTACAGCAGCTGAAGGTGAATCTGAAGCATAAATGCAATTATTAACTGACTTATATTTGGCATTCCATTCAATCCCTACACAAAAGTGATATATACTGGTGTTGGAGAACTCAGTAAAAGTTCATCTACTGTAAATCTTGATTCTCAGTAAGTCCCTTTCAAGCCTGAAGAAGCTGATAGCTTCTGCCTCACTGTAGGGTTCTCCTCTTAACAGGCTGCTGTCTTTTGATCTTTTGACCAGAGCATAAATTCCTCATCACCAAGAACTGAGGAGTAGTGTCTTCCCTGCATTAAACTTAGCTATTGTTCTCAAGTGGATTTTTCTTACTAAGACTTTTTCCCTACTTCTTTTCTGCTTAGCTTCTCTATAATTAGAGGGAAAAAAAACTGTATTGCTATTCACTCAGGCAAGGCAATGCCTCACACATAATTTTGAGATGCATATTACTTAAGGCAAAATGAACATATCTCTCCTACACAAAAATTTGAAATATATATTTTTTTTAATCTAACAACACCTCTAAAACAATCTAGCTTTACAAAGAAATTCAATATATTCCACAAAGGATTTAGTTATAATAATATATAACTATATATAATAATAGGAAGCTATTATAAGTGGAATTTTACCAGATATCATCAGCCTGTTAAATATGTGTGGCTATTCTAGAAGGACCTTTCTAGAACCACCTTCAGAGTTAAAGGATATTCTAGATGGATTTTTCTTGTCTTTAGGTAACTGCTCAGGCATAAATTAAAGTGCTGAAGCTCTGAAATGCTTATTTTCATAGAGTGAACAAACCAACATGCATAAGTACAGGGAATAAAAACATGTTTAGGAAGGCAAATAAAAGTGCTCAGAGTGCAACCCCACTTCCAGTGTGCATCACCATGATACTTGTACCAGCAAGAAAACCTGACACACAACAGAAATCTTCCTGATTGCTTGGATCCTGCTGTGTGGCAACTTTGACAGATGTCAGAGGCTAAAGTCCTTCCTGAGAACAAAGACTCTCCATAGAAAGAATTCCTTTCACCTTCCTGCCAGCTTTCCCAGCTCTGATTTCTGTTTTGATCTCTAGGCATCTAAGCTCCTTGATAACAGTTATCTTAAACAATCTCAAAATTATTTCATAAAAATACCTGGACTTCGTATTTTCACACTTTAGCTCTGAATTTTAGTTCAATCCATCCTCCTTATGAAGTGCAGGTAAGAATTCTGTGATCAATGTTTTCACTTTGTGACCAGTCTGAGAGGTCATGTAAGAATATAATGGAAAGAGATATCAATACATCTGTGCTTCTGTAGGCTCTCTGAGTCTAGCTTTAAAGAAACATGATTTTCTTCCTTTCTTGTAAAAGTTTCCTACTGCCCATCCCGGTGCTGCCCATTCCCTAACTAGGTGGGAAAGAGGGTGGAAAATTGAACTGGTATGGAGTGACTTCCTGGAATCAATTTGGTTGCTTCTCCTTCTGCTGTGCAGCTCTGCTGCAAAAGGAGAACCTCAGGCCTGATCCTTCCTTGCCAATGCTCCTGTCAGTTCTCTTAAGAGACAACTTGTGAAGCTTAATCATCCAGTCACTATAGTAGGACACAATTATGAGTTAGATGACTGACTATAGGGTTTGACAGAAAGCTGTGGATGTATTACAGTTGTGGCAATGCTTGGACTGAGGTTTGCAGGCAGACTACAGGATAAAGAAAAATCTTTTTCTCTGAGAACAGTGAGGAAACTTTTTCATTTCTGAACTTTTAAAACCCTGTTTCAGAAAAAAAGGAGAAAATGCTTCTGTCAGAATAGTAAAACAAGCAAATTTGGAGGGGAGGAAACACTTTAAAATGTCAGTTAACAGTTGCACCTAGATGCACCCAATTTAAAAAAAAAATAGTGTTTTTTCAAATTATACAGGTACTCAATAAAACCTACCCAATAGTATCTATGCATCCTTGTGCACCCATACACATGCATGTACAATAATGGTTAAGGAAAAGAGTTTTTCTACATTGAATTAGTATCTTGCTCTCCCTGCTATAATCTGTATGCCTTTTATTTTCAAGGTTTGTGTTCCTCTTCCTGATACTGCTCTGCTTTAAATGGTATTTTAAAAAGAAAATGCAGTAAAAAACCATTATGATCCTCATGTTCTACTGACCCATACTTTCAATAATTTTGTTATATACTATCGCTGTTAACTCTGTATATCCATTGTTTTCAAATATAAATATCATGTGTTAAGTGCAGTATTATAGCTGGTTATATGCTTTTAATTGTAATTATTACTTGATGAAAAATAATATGGTGAGAAATAAATTTAAAGACATGACTTGCTGGAAAGGTAGAAATTAATTAGGAACTTTAAAGCAGTCAAATTCTTAAAATTGTCTGGATGATGGGGTTTTTTGGTGACTTTTGCTGAAATGCATGTCTAGTCATGTAATTACTTGAGAACCTGGAGTGAACTGAAGAAAAGTGTTCAGAATTGATATATCTCTTGCAAACTCTGCTCCTGGGCAGAACAAATTCACTGGAGATGAGAAACCTCAGATTTGATCATTGAGGCCAATTAAATGAATTACTGCAGAAGAGCAGAAGATAATTCATGAGTGACATCTAATCTATTCTAATTTAATTGCACAAAAATTTAATGTAGATAGTTTCAATGTATGTAGAGCATTATGTGATGTATCACACTCATAGAAAAACATTTTCTGAGACCTGCAGTCAGTTTAGTGTTTTGTTATAGATGTACAATACATTGTTCTCCATTAGAGATGTTAGAGAAGCCCCATGGAGATAAATGTCATTGTGTTGTCTTTGTACTTTGTACAGGGAGACAAAGGGACCCTCTGACCTGCAGACACAAATTGTAATTTATTATGAAGAGCATTCTTTTCCCACAGATAACCCTGTTAGCTTTTGTCAGTTTAAGAGACTATGTCACAGACAAAAAATTGTTTATATTTTAATTCCTTTCATTGAAATATCTTGCAGCAAGCCAGACCTTGAAAAAAAAAGGCAACAATGAAAGCTGGAGATGCAGAAGGAACAGAATAAATGTCTATACAGATCTTCTACCTTGCTATAAACCAAAGTGTGGTTTCATTTGTACATGTCTGCTTTGTTAAGTGAGACATAAGATACTATTTATGCTGACATGCTAGTTACTTGACCTAGATAGTAAGTAAGTAAGAGCAGAAAAAGAACACTTTCTCAAATGATTCTTTACTTTTACTTTCAATATTGGAAATGGCTAAGTAGTCTTTGACTTTTTCCGCTATCACAGTACCTTAGAAAAAGACAACATGTGCTGTGTTGTAGAGGAAGGAAAATTCAATGCAGTTAATATATGCACAATAAATTTGTTCTATCTCTTATGCTGCCCTTTGTTCAGGATAAGGCTACATTTTTCTCCATCTTTGTTCAGTATGGCCCTTTTTATCATATGGGTAGATATACATTAATCCTGAATGACAAGAAATCTATAACTAATGTGTCTCAGGTGAATGTCACCACTGAGGTCTCAGTCATTGTCTCCTTTATGAATCTTCATAGACCACTTATGTCTGCCTTAATAGCTTCTGAAACCTTCATAGTATCATAGTATGGTTTGGATTAGAAGGGACCCTGGAGATCATTTAGTTTCAATGCCCCTGCCATGGGCAAAGACATCTTCCATTAGAGGTTGCTCAAAGTCCCATTCAACCTGGCCTTGAACACTTCCAGGGATTGGCCATCCGCAACTTCTTTGGCAACTGTAGAAACCTGGACAGTAAAGAGTTAATCTGCTGCTATGATTCAAACACTGATGGCCATTCCAGCATGTAAGTTAGAACAAGATGTGGCTGAAAAGGGGAGGTAGGGCAGCACTTTTTCTGAAATAAACTACTGTATTCTGGTCCATGGACACTGCACAACACATAAAAGGAAATACCAGTAGAGGGGGTCAAGATCACCAACAGATCCTCAAAGCCCCCCAGCCTATTTCCACAAAGGTCCAAAAGAACAGGCTATGCATGCTAACTCGCTTACATGAAGAGTGAGAAACCTAAGCCCAGGGTGGAGAAAACTTACCTATTGAAAGGTACACCCGCAAAGCTCAGGTGGCATGTCTCAAGGACCCTGGACACCCTGTCAGCTGTTGCGGCTGGACCCATGACTGGTGATTTCTTTCCTCTTCTATCTGACTTCTCTTTCAGTCTCTCCTTGTTCCCTCTCTCCTTTTATTATTTTATTTATCATTATTAGAGAGTAGGGGCAAAAAACTACACCAATTTCCATGCCAGTATGTAGTTTGCTATATAAAACTTAGCTGCATTTTTTTTTCTTTCTTTTAAACTCTGTTGGTCTTTGATGTTCTTTCTCAACCATGGCCATCTGTGTATCTTGGGTGGTCCCTTCCATGTAGAAGTCGCTGACCCTCTTTCATTTCATTTGTCTTCTAGCACTACATGCTGTTGTCAAGAGTTCCTCTTCAGCTTTCTTGAAGGTCCCATTTAGGTACTACAGGCTTCTGTAAGGTCTCCCTGGAGCCTTTGCTTCTCCAGTCTGAACAACTCTCTCAGCCTGTCTTCATAGGAGAGCTGCTCCAGTCCTCTCATCAGCTTCATGGCCCTTCTCTGGACTTACTCCCCAAAATTGTTTTACATCTTGTCCGTATTGTTACAGCTAGATGATGTGTCTCTAGATTATGCTTATGTTTAACTGTGACCTTAGCTACAGACAAAAAAATATACTGATTTAGATGCTCTTACAGAAGTGAAATATTTTCCTTCACCTTGCACAAAATCTTGGAGAGACTTCCATCAATAAAGTTCCTTATATAATTATTTAGTGTCACCATTTTCCCTCGTGGCGAATGCCCTTTGTTAAGTGATAGGTCAGAATATCTGAGAGTACTAAGAAAATCCATCTATATTAGAAAAAAAACCTGTAAAAACCCAATAATTTTATTTTCACTGCAAATTGGAGTTACAAATATAAATGCTCTCCTTTCACTTAGTTTGTGAACCATACTACAAAAGTAATAAAGAACAACACTTTTAAAATTCTATTTAGAAACAGACAGTTTTACTGCATGAAGATCTCATCACATAAAAGTTGTTTGGAAATCTGTTGATTTCATCTTCAAATATAATTTATGACTTTACCATATAGAAAAAACATGCTATGGTCATCCATGTAAAGTTGTTTTGTTCAGAACAGTTCGTTGTGTCCTTCTGATTGTGCCTAGAGATTGGGAGAAGGTATGAGTAGTGGAGTTATGTGATAAATAATGAAAAACATCTCCTCAAAACCATGGCTTGATGCAGACTACATTAAATTAAACAAGGGACAAAATAATCAGAACTGAAGTAGCACCCATTGCCCTTTATCTCTAATTACATTTAAGAGGACAACAATGGAGGATGTGATTATCCACCATTTTTATACCACTCTCATATGAGTACAACATTATTTTCAATATGGATGTATGAGTTTATGACGGATCTGCTTTTTAATATTTTTTATTGCTTGACCTTAAATTGACTTAAAGGGATTTGAATACCTTTTATAGGAAGGGACAAAAATGAGATTAAAAAAAAAATCCCCCTGCAAATTCTCTTAGAAACCCCTCCAAAACACTTTAACGTTGTTACTATATTAGGAATGAATTATAAAATAAATTATACTTGGTGACATTTTGCCCACAAGTATGCAGTTCTGCAGATATTTCATATGATGATATTGGAAGATCCTACAATTGAAGAAGATAAAATAAAGGAAGATAAAAAGATAAAATGAGCATTATTTTAACCAATTTTAGTACCTGACTGAGAAGAAAACATTTAACAAACCCACTTAGCCCTACAAATGTTCAATGTTTATAAGACAGCCTATTCTATAGTTATGATATTAGTATGCAAAAAAATTCTTATCTGCTAATAGTGACCATCTGATCAGACCTGATTAGTTTCTTCAGAAGGAAAATCACTTAATGTTTGATTGTGATGCACTGGATGGAGTTAGTACAGAAAAGAGAACATTTTGCTGAGGATCTGGGAACTGGTGATTATCTTACTGTATTTACTCATAGAAACTCTGAAGCTGTAGAACATGTTAGGACCATGAAAAAACCTATTTCTTCTTCTACCTTGAATAGTGAAGATCATTATGACACAAAAGAGAGTCACAAAAGAACTAATCTGCATGGATTTAGTTCAGGAGCAAGATGAACATGAGTGAAATGTCAAAAAAGTGACAAAGTAAAATGAGTAGCATTTTACCCAATTAACATGTGCACACTCTAGTTTTTTGCACAAGTAAAGCCTTACTTGTCTCTCTACGGCAACAACTGCTATGAAAATTGTTTCAATTGCTATGCTATTAGAGGTTTCGATGCCTGACATTCTGAATCCTGAAAGATTTGCATTTCACTTTAAGATTAGGAAACTGCAAGACATTTGGTACTGCCAGTCTTCCCAGGACATTATGTCCTCTTCTCAGGCTGGCTGCACAGAGCAGCTTCTTTATCAGATGCTGTGAGAAGTCTGCACAACCTCCTTGAGTGACAGCATGGGTTGGAGCACATGAGGACCTTGAGAAATGTAACTGGCATGGTGATGTGCTTCCTCACTGGGGTGAGCATTAGCAGATTACAGGTAATGTCATAGATCTGTGTAAACCTGGAGCATCCAGGTCTACAAGCTACTTGTACACATCTCCAGGATACTACAAGCTACATAAGTAAATGATACTAGCAAAATCAGATTTGTTTTACCTGTGAGATAATAATAGTAGCAATGGGACATGATTAGTGATAAGAAAAATCTGGGATAAAATCCATTCGGGGAAATTCAGTAATTCTTTACAATTTTTTCTCAGAATCTTTCCTTGAAAGCATGACATAAATATTTCGAAAACTTACCGAAACAGCTGCTTAAATGTACCATGCAAGCAGCACCACAACTCATTGTTCTGAATAGTTTTCTAGTTTGTTTTGTATTTCTATTTTCATTTTATAATTAAGTATATTTATATTATTTCTTAAGAAATTTAGCTTTTTCTTGTTTAAGGAAGCCATAGAGGTAAAAAAAAAAAAAAGAAAAAGAAAATGTAATGATATTGTAAAGTGTAGTTGGATAAAGTTATCTGACAGAAGCTTCAATCTGGTGACTTTCCAGATAAAGAAAAATGTCTTAACCTTTGTACTGATTGTGTGCAGATCATGCAATATGAGCAGGTTCAGAATTAAAATTCCCGCAAGTTTTTTTACTACCCAGTAAGATTTCTAATTATCTTTTACATATTTAGTTATAGAAAGAAAAGGAAAAGCCAAGAATAATAAGTAAAGATTCATAAATATTTTAAGCTTTCTGTAAACATAGCATCTCATCTTAAAAACAGTAGCAGAGATATTTTGAGACACTGAATCCAATCCTTCCTATTTTATTAGTTGTATTTAGAAAATAATGATGTTTAAATTATAAAACCAAAATTATCTAAAGGTAAAACATAAAACAAACTTTCTTTTATGTTAAACAATTCCACACAAATAGGTAGTTTCACAAATATGCAAAAGTGTTTTTGTTTCTTTTAAATATTTTTTTTATATTAGGAAAACTTATTTGCAAGCTAACTTTAATGGAAAAATACAGTTTCAAGATTTCATACTGTACATATTCTATGTTTTGTGGACAATTTTTTTCTTTGCTCTTCTTTTGAGATGCTGTACAAGTGGAATAATTTTCTGACAAGCACATTTTTCTGTGTCACCCTTATAGGAACACACTTTTATGGGGTCTCCGTGGTTTTTTGGGGTTTGTTTCTGTCCAAAGAAACCATTGTAACTGAAAGATGAATATTTCATGCATGACCTGAACATGTCTAGAATAAGGTTTTCTGATAGAAAAAAAAAATCCTGATATTGATGTTATTATTAGTATCTGTACAGAAAATAATGACTTTTTCATCAAAGTATTTACCCCAACATGAACGTTTGAAATACATTTTCCTAAAAGCAGATATGCCTTTGTACTAACATAAAACTGACTGACACTGGTTGTATTTCCATTCATTCTGGATTAAGTCTATGTGTTCCATGGGGAAAAAATTATAAAAAGAAACATTTTGTACTTCAAAAAGAAATTAAAATATTTGGAAGTAAAAGTGGCTTATACATTGTAAAATTGTTACTTTCATCAGTTGACCTTCTAGTTCACTGGGCTACATGAAAGTAAGCATATGTACTAAGTCAGCCTTTTGGAATAGACTTTTATTTTTCAACTGTATGTACATTAGCAGATGCATGATTAGTGAGGAAGTCCACATCATTGATTAGATTGGCCAGCCTGTGATTCAGCTAATCCAGGCTCAGACTTTTTGCTGTCTGATGAGTTTTAAAAGCAATAGCTTCCTAAAAATACAGATAGAAGATGAATGGGACTTTTGGAATCACTATAGCATTTAAGTACCATTGAAATCAATAAATACCAGTAGCAAGATCCAAAAACGCACTTATACATCTGAAGTACAAGATAAGCATTTGAGACCCAGAGGGTGATTCAAAAGCATTTAGGGACACAGAGTCACAAGGTATTTTAAGTTTGCACCTGTTTTGTTGCAGTGGAGGCCCAGGAGTTTCTGTTGCTACTTTGGCAGAATGGTGCATTGAGGGGTGCTCTCATTCCCCATGGTAGGACTAAGCTGCTTTACAGCTGGGGTGGGCATCCTATGGCAGGGGAAGACAGGGGTACAAGTACATACAAAATGTATTATTTAGACTGTTTTGAATGAAGGGTCAACATATGGCTTGTCATTTTGAAACTATTTCTGCTTTTAGCCAACGTTCCGTACAAAATATGGATTAGTGTCAGGTAACAGTGCTGCCTTGTATTCTGTGACACAATAATCTACTGACTGGAATATATTCCTGCAGACTAACAAGGCTGACTTGAAAAATAAATCCAGAGTTGCTGACTTATGGGACAATAGAAAAAGTGGGTATAAGTGCTCTCCTCCTATTCCACTACTTGTCTTCTTCAAACAAAGAGAATGTCAAACAAATTGAGTTGCCTCTAACCAAATAGGCACTTCAAGCTTATGTACCCTCAGTTCATTGCCAAGCTGTTGCCTTAGCCACAGCTAGCTTTCAAAACCTTGCCACAGTAGACATTTTGCTTTTATAAACCACTTTGCCCTATTTTACATTTTTGTGTACCTAGACATTTGTAAGTGATTTGCTTTTTCTGGATCTGAGCTTTTCTATTTGATATAACAATATTTCCCAAACTTTTTTTTGGTATTTTGAGGATAGTAACATTAATGATTGTGAGGTAATTATATTTCTTTTTTGTAACAAGAATATAAACACCACATTTAAATTCCTAGTATTACATTTGAAGAGAAGACAAGCCCATTCCAGATAATTGCAACACAGATAATCTGGGTCATCACAGGTATAACTATTGAAGTGAGCAGTATTTTATCATTTTGCTATGAAATTTCTGGGCCAAATCTACACTTGGTCTTACGCTGTCCTTTAATGGATATACAGTTGTTGCATTGGAGACAGCACTTTTCAAAGTTCAGGTAAGGGTAAAATGAGCAAATTGGAACAGAAGCATATTTCTAACAAATATTGCCTTCCAGAACATGAAAAGAAAGTCTGGTCCTTAAGCATGGAAGAGCAAACTGGCAAAACATCAGCCTTTAAAAGTAAAGAAACAATCAGTCACATGAAAATTGTTCTTCATATTTAAAAGAGATTAATTAATTGCATTTGGAGAAATTAGTAGCACATTAATGCTAAGAATCTGAAAGAAATTAAAGTTTGCTGATATCCTAGCATGATTTAGAGTTCTGCTTGATACATCTCTATAAATATATGGTAAAAAATCCACGTAGAAGTGGGAATGATGATGAAATTTACAGAATGTCTTCCTGTCAAGGATGTAGATTAAGATGGTTTGGCTTGGTTTGGTATAGAGGAGAGATAATGAGGATGAAAGGTATAGAAAAGCTCATTAAAGAGTTTGGTATTTTTCATTATGCAGAAGCTAGTGGTAGCCTAAATTAGAAAGGAGTAATAATAGGGAGTAACGGAAAACATTAAGATTAAAAAAAAATAAAAAGAAGTACTGTGTTCTCATACAGAGAACTCATTGGCTATCTGTAAACTCTTTTCCTACCTTCCTTTTTTTATCTTTTCTCTTAGATCTTGAGTTTAATACTTGCAAGAGTGACAGAAAGGAAGTTTACTCCCTATCTCCCTCTTAAAATATCCTCCTGTATCTTTGCTTCTGCAGGAAGAGAGTTTCTGTAACTTATTGACAGGATTGTTTTTCTTTGAAAATGAAGCAATTTAGGTAATAAAACATGTAAAATATGAATCCTTATATAGTGTTCCTTTAAATTTTTGTAGAAGAATATTTGTGTGTGTACACATATTACACTGCATTATATAGAGAGACCACATCTATAACATGTACATGAGCTTTCAAAAAGAATATGGAAGAATATTCAAACAGTGATGGCTGTTGAAGAAAAAAATGAGATTAATTTTTAGCTTTGAAAGCTATTAATCTGCTGACTGGCAGAGGCTGGGACAGTATGTCAGGGAAAGGTCACCCTACACTGCTCTTCCTCATGTTTCTCTAAAAACCATCCACATCAAAACAGGGCTATGCATTCCTAGATCCTTAGTTTGACTTAATACTAAGAGAATACTTTTATAATACTGATAAATGTAATTTTAGACTTAAGATCAGATTGAGTCTCAAGTCCAAAACCAGTCTGGTTTCCTTGGGGTTTTTTTGATGGTTTAGGTAATATATATCAGTAATGGTGTGTAGAGCTAGACGGACCTTCAGATCTCATCCAGAACAACTTCCGGTGTCTCTCCTTAAATAACATTGATGCAGCCAATTTTAAGGTAAGAAATTTATTGTATTTGAGTAACCAAAAAAATAAAGTCCTTTTAAAAGATAGAAATCAAGAAAAACATCAAAGGAATACAGAGTTCTAGGCTGCACTTTCAGAGAACTAAGAAAAATAAACAGATCAAGATGTCCAGATGTGGCACATGGGGACCAAGCTAAATGATTTGATTATTCTATATTGTGATTTGACTTGCTAACTTTCTATGAATCAAGTCAGTAAAAGACTAGGTATAGCCCCTATATTTTCACAGAATATACTGTGATGGAAGGGACCCATGAGGATCACCAAGTCCAGCTCCTAGCCCTGCAAAGAACCATCCCTGAGTGTCACAAAAATTGAAGGAATAAAATACATTAGGCTAAAATTCTGAAAGCAAAACATGATTTCTTTTTTTTTAAAGAAATACTGTATAAAACACCTTGATGTTCATAAGATGGGAAAGAAAAACAGATTTACTACAAAATGAAAAAATATTTCAACCCCCTATTTTTTTTTTCAAATGTATGTTTTCAGGGGAAAGAAGGTAATTTAAAAACATCTTAAATAGTTTAAAGCAGTGCTTTTCATTGAAAAATGTGTGTGTATTTTAAATAAACTCTAGTGTGATGTCTTTGAAATTCTCAACATTGTGGTTATAGCTGTTTACCTTAGGAATAAATGGTAAAAGTTAAACAGACAAAATCCATGTGATATCTGTTTTATCTGAGACAGAAAAGAAAAACGTAAGGCAACTTGAGCAACAGAATGCCTATTATGTGAAATGTGTCTAAAAGAACTGTATCTATCAGAGAAATATCTACATTTCCTGGCAAACAGTTCTCAAAAAAGAAATGCAGCGCTACTCAGACAAGATCACATAAATAAGCAAATCTGAAGAACCAATATCACAAATATTTGTTTAGAAACTCTGGAGAAAAATAGAGTAGCCTCACATTTGCTTAGTAAAAGGTCATTATTCTGCATTATGTATAAATGCAATCACTTTGAAATGGAATGAAAGAACTGATCTAAAAGCCATACTATTGATCTTTCAGTTACCAAACAAGCTTTCTCATCAGAGGAAATTTTCTCTGGATGTAGAAAATCTACATCTGCTAATGATGCAAAAAATCCAAAGCATGCCATGAGCAAGCTTAAGATTTGCTGATTTTTCATCAGCTCTCTAATATTGTAAGACACAAATTGACATTAAAACTCAAGTCAATACTGTATGAAACATACCATGGACATTTGAAACATATCTCTTCCTACACTGTATTAAAAAGCACATCTAAGAGCAGTTTCAAAATCAGCTTACATCAATATGGGCATCCAGCTCACTGCTTCTCAGCTTAAGTTTTAAGCTGAAGAATAGCTTCCTCCAGCCTTAATTGACGCAAAAGGTTATTGTTATCCAGGAACTACTAGGTTGGTTGGATCTTTACTACATGCTTCTCCTTGATAAACATAATTTATGAGCTTAGCTCTGTAAGTATTTTGTTTAAAGTCTGGTTGTATATACATACAAGAAATGTGATACCCTGAATTTGAATTTTCACTTCAAAGTCAGCAGTTATGCTGCAAATAAAGAACATCACAAAAGCTACTAAAGCATTCTCAGAAGCAGAAAGTTGAATGAAGAGATATTTTGCAGAGAAAGTTTCCTTCCTGCTGGATTCTTTTTTCAGGAACAAGACTTCATAGTATCTCATTTCAGGGATATTGTCATGTCTCATCTTTGAATTTGCAGTTGTGGATTCCATTTTTTCCATCAAGCAATGGTGAAAAGCTTGCAAATGTTACACCCATGTCTTCTTTCATTATCACTTCCTATTTCATCCTGAATTATATCACTATTTGTGTAAAAGAAATAAAATTAAAGAAAACTGGCACTACCTCACATGGTCACAGTATATTTTCCATTGTTTCTTCAAAGTTTTATGACCATACATTAATAAGAAATAGTTTTATCTAAGAGAGTATTCAGCATAACATTTCTGCACTGTGATACAAGTAAAAGTTTTCTCCAAACAGATGTTTTTTGATTCTTATTCGTGTATATTCATGGGTTTGTGTTCACAATGCTAAGCTTTCCAGTCTCAGCATGTGTGCTGCGTTTGGCTGTGGTAGAGCTAATTTTCTTTGCACACCTAGAATGTAGTTGCGTTTTGGATTTGTGTTGAAACACTGTTGGTAACTCAGGGATATGTTAGCCATTGTTAAGCAGGGCTTGTATAGTGTTATGTCCTTTTCTCCTTCTCACCCCACCCCAAGACACTGGGGTGCACAAGAAGCTGAGAGAGAACACAGCCGGAACAGATGACCCCAAGTGACTAAAGGGATATACTGTACAACATATAAATCTGGGGAAAGTTGGCTGGAAGCTGCTGTTTGGGGCCTGTCTGGGCATTGGTTGGTTGATGGTGAGCAATGTTTTTCATGTGCATCACTTATCTTTCTTTTCTTTTTTTTTTCTTTCTCTTGTTATTTTCCTTTTCATTAAAGAGTTTCATTGTTATTGATTATTATCATTACATTTTATCTTATCACAATTATTGTGTTTCTCTTCCCTCATCCTGCTGGGTGGGGGAGTAAGCAAGCAGCTGTGTGGGTCTTCATTGTTATCTGTGGTTAAACCACAACACAATACAGGCAGCCATGATGCAGCTGACTGATTTCATCACAAAAATTACCCCAGCAAACAAACAAAAAAAAACAAACTAAAAAAAAACCCAAAAACAACCTAACAAAAACCCAAACCCAAACCTAAAAAGTAACAAATAAAACCCCTAAACACTATGAAGGACAGGGAAGACAATAAGGAAAATGCAAATACAAGTGATTTTATTTTTAGTGGACATTACTGAAATAATATTGTTATACATTCCTGAATAACTCTGGAAAATTTTGGATAACGTTGGAAAAATCTGCTCAGCAATATAGAGAAAAATGAATTAATTATGAATGATAAAATCTTTTGGGTAGTGTTCAGCATACCACTCTGACAGAACATCAGTGATTATCAATAACTAACCTGTAGTTCATTACAAAACTTTCCACTGCCCTATGTGGTTGGTTCCAGAATTACTTGATCCCCCGTGAAGTAGCTTCCAAGCAAACAATAGTAATAAATAAAATAAATAATAACACACACACACACACACACCCTCAGCACTGTGTCTGGGTTTTTTAGCAAAACTTTGGATATTTTCTTATATGAAAAAAATAGTTTCCATAAAACAATGAAAAACTAATTTATGCAAATCTTACTGATCTTCAGGGTGAGTTATTATTTTCAGCTGTTTTTCACCCCCTAAAAATACAGTGATGTCATAAAGCTCCTGTGTTAAAACAGATGTCTATTCTTGTGGAGATCCTGTTCCTCTCTATGAAACATGATTACCTGTAATCATTTGGTTAAGGCGTTGGCTTTTGATTTTTTTCTTGAGACTGGGTCCCACTGCTCAGACAGGTAATAAAAATATGAGGGCTGGTAGTGTTTATTATACTTTTAAGAGACTTTTAAATTTTTAATCAGGTAATGACAATTTTTTCCCCATATGTTTGGTGTGTTCACAGAATGTCCTATTTTCTGTGGATGATTTATGTGATTAATGAAGAACAGAAGCATTCACCTCTCCTAAAATATTTAAATAGAGTTCTGAATACCTGCAGGTAGATTTTCTGAGGGGGTGATTTCCTTCCAGCTGCTGGCCCAGCATAGGTGTTCTGTGCAGTCCCTGGCTGTTACTGGATTGCCTTCCTTATTTATGGTGTATGTCCTTATAACCTCATTTCTCCATAATGTTTTGTTTGATTTCTCTATTTTTGTGTTATTCTGGTTTCTCATGTAGATTAATCACAATGACTGTATAGAGAGAATTTAGGAAGACTATGCCTCTAATATAAGCAATTAACTAAAATAATGGCTGTGAATATCCTCTTTCTGTTACTATTATTCACACAAGCATATGAAAGGAAAAGAGAGAGAATCTTTTACTATATATAAGAATTTTTATCTTGCCCTCTAACATGCTGAATATTAGAACATGAAACTACATTGGGAAAAATTAGCACCAAGATTACTCTGTCAGTAAAAAGTTGCCTATGGGAAAGTAGAAATTCCTGATGATAGGCAGCACTGCAGTTTAACAGTACTCCTGAACCAGCAAAATTATGGGATGAACCTTTTCCGTTTAGCCTGACAGAAGAACATGAATTATAAATTACACTGTATTAGTGGCTTGTTGGTTGGTAACCCAGTGAGAATAGCATCTACAGTTAACCAATGATTATAAGCTTGAAAACTCTTTTATTCCCTCCAGTGACCATAAAATGGTCAACATGCGAGTCTTATATTCTCATTTTTTTTAATTTAGCTGGAAATGCATTAGGATTTTTTCTTTATGGAAAAAATGCATTTCCAAGAACTATGCTATATAGCTATATACCATGTATACACTGTGTGGACATCCTGATTCCTGTGCTAGCATATCAGAACAGTGAGAAATTTAAAATTATTTTTTATTATTCTCTCTTATTTTTTATGGAAACGAAATTATTTATTGTTAACAAAATAAAACTACTTTTTTTGTTGTTGTTGCATCTTTATAAAACTGAAAAATTGACCCAGAAAATGCAAGGAAGGCAATTTTGATTAGTATTATATAATTTAGAACTGAAAACATAATTTTGGCATTCATGAGGCTACAATAAGACCTTTCATGAATCTGTGTGCTTATGTTGAAAGAGACATTTGTTCCTGATAAATATTTCACTAAAAGCAGATGGAAAGAGAGAGAAATTAATGCCTTGTGCTATGCTGGCTGTTGGAAGGAGGTCTCAAACAAATTGCTGAAGTACATTTTTTTTCCCCCTAGTGTTTAATTTTTTTCAAATGTGTACATAATTAAAGCTGTCACAAACAATATAGCCATGGAGAAGAGGAAACAATAAAATGAAGACAAGGCAACTGTAAAACTTGAAGTGAGGAAATAATGCTTCTGCAAAGTGGCATTTTCTGTGACACAATTTGGTTTACGAGGAAAACAGGGAAAAAAATGTAATGAGCTCACAAATTTAGTGGAAATATAGCTGAAAATAAATTTTAATAATGCATAATTTTTTCAATATTTATTATTTTAGGAAGAAAATAAATTTTAACTAAAGAGTTTCTGAAATCCAAAAAAAGAGCTATCTGAGAGAACACAGAAAGAGAATAGATAATATGTCATACACATATCAAGGCCAGTGACGTCTTTTCATGGAGGCAGAAGTTTTTCCATTTTAGTCAATATCTAATTTCCTCCAGACTAATCAGATTGATTTTTGGGATGAAATTATTGCAGAAGGAATGCCGCTTTGTAGGTTCACAGTGGAAAAGGGATATTCCTGCAGCTTTGGAAATACATAGGAAAAATTTCATTGAATGTTTTCATCAGTCTTCTTTACACACACACACACAGAGGCTAAAATAAGGGATGCACTAAGAAAATCTGCTTGTGAAACAGATTTGGAGGTTTTATACAGAAGGAAATGTAATTGAAAAACGATGAGATTATCTTGAAGACTTGAATAGAAATTATATGAAGTGTATTAGTACAAAGTGAAGTTCTAAGTACTCATGGAGTAATCCTAATCATTTAGAGTCCCAAATATTCAGAAACTATGAATCATGTCTTTTTAAAAGTCTACCGGATGTGTGAAAAAAAATTAAATTATATCTTTAAGATTAATTTCCCTTGCTATTTTCTTAAGATGAAAGTTAAAAAATAGGACTGCCACTATATGGCAGGTTATGGGGTCCCTAAGGGAGAAAAAAACAAAACAACCCTGAAATGGCAAGATAAATTTGGAACTTGTAGTAGATGAAAAGTCATGCTAAGGCAGCAGGTTGCACAGTTAGATGAAAGTTTAAGATTCTCACTAAATTTTTTATTAGAAAACTCAAACTCTTTTTTCTTGCTTTTCACAAATTTATTACAGTTGTTTTGATAGGAGAGGAGTTATTTATCCCTTCTGTTGTTTTGTGGGGAATACAAGTTTTCAACTCTTTTCTCCCCTTGATCATGAGGATTTAAACAGTCTTATACATTTTTGTAATCTGTCCAAGACAAAGGATGAAACTGAGTCATGAGGTGTGTTTTGGTATGGTTTGTGGACAGGGTAGAGTTCTTTTCTTATTTTGATTACTTTTATTTTTAGTTTGTTTCCCCTGCAGTATATCTAGAGAAAGTGCCGCTTAAATGACAATGAAGACTTAAATAGAAAAATATGAGGGACCCAGATTTATTGAAGAAATGTTCAATACTCTATTAAAAGGTGTTGCACAAATTCAGGGCAATATATCCCACACAACCCCCCAGAATTCTCAAAAGAATTCACAAAGATTTTTTTTCTTCCAGGTTTTATTTAGCCTGAGTTGATAAGTGTGCAAATACATTTTGTTGTGCTTCCAAATTCAGTGATCACACAGCAGCATTAGACTGTCCAGTCAGACCATTACCTTGAGCAGCTCTCAAGCCACCCTTCCCCAGGTCTGTAGAGATGTGTGGCATTGTTGCAGCACAAGTGGAGGACCTGGCCTTATCGAACCCTATGCAGTTCTCCTCAGCCCATCCATGAGCCTGTCCAGATCCCTCTGCAGAGCCTTCCTACCTTTCATCAGCACTCTCATCCCACTTGGTATTGTCTACAAACTTACTGAGGGTACACTTAATACCCTTGTCCAAATTGTCAATAAAACAGAAACTGTCAAGTAAATAGAACTGGCCCCAGTAGTTAGACCTGGGGAATCCTACTAGAGACTGGAAACCAACTGGATGTAACTCCATTCACCATCTCTTTCTGGACCCAGACACCCAGACATTTTTTGTAACTAGTGTGCTGATTTACATGTAAACCGGCCACTTCCCAGAAGGGAGCTATCATGGCTCAGTCATTGGTGTGAAGACAGGAACACTTCCCCATCTCACAGAGTTCTTTAACACCCAGCTTGAGGTGTCAGGTGTGCCCTGGGCAGCTGCTGCAAACAAAGCATTACTAACAGTTAATCAGAAATGATCTAGAGGGTGTAGAATATACGGTTTTGGTTACACTCATACAGTGATAACTGGTCTCGGCTGCTGTAACTAGGGCATCCAGCAATGACTACACCTGTGCAAGTAATGAGCAGCCATGAGTACCATCAAGTGTCCAAATACTTCACATTTTCTGCAGAATTGATTTTTCAAGGAGAAAAATTTGAAGGGAGATTGTTTCACACTTGACATCTGCAGCTCTTTGTAGTGTGGATACAAAGGATGAGAAACAATGAACTCTCAATCTGAAGGCAATTAATTTGTAGTGTTTACTCAGCTCCTGTAGTAGAGAGGATATTCCTACAAAGCTCAATTGTTTAATTTTGTTTTGGGGTTTTCTTGTGTGTTCAATTTGGTACACTGAAGAGTTTTTCTAAGGAAAAACAAATAAACATGTATTTTGTATTGATGGCACATTCATTTCACTTACAGAATAAGTGATTTGTCCTGTTGTAAACAAAGATACATAGGTATGCTTGTGTTTGTGTAAAGCTGCATTTACATGATTTCTGTACTTACTAGAACATACTACAATTCTCTCCAGAAATAGACGTATTTGCAATGGCCTTGTGATCCTAATTGCTTTTGGCTCTCATGAAATATATTTTTTAAAAAATCAGTCTTTTGATTACTTTGTTAAATTGCAAAGTCTAAAGAATGATGAAAGTCAGTAGCAAGTTGTAATAAAGGGCACTTTTTTATTAAAATGTTTTTACAAAGGTTTTTCCTGCTCTCCAAAATAATTTTATCAGAGATTTTTTTAGACATCTCTACTTCTTTTGTACTGAATTAGTAGTGAAGACTGTAAAGTAGTGAAGTAATAAGAACCTCATTATTGACAAAAAATACTGTAGCACTATATATGTGACTTTTCCTAGATTTGGTTAGCTTCCATTGTATGATATTATCTAAAAAAATTACATTTTGGCCTTCAGCTGATTTCTCACAGTTAATTTCATAGGAACAGAAGTGGCTTCTTTGACCTCTGATACTAAAATTATGGGGAAATATTTGAATTTTATTTGTTCAATATTTCTGAGATCTTTTATACACAGGATGTTTTGGGGGTTTTGGCATACACAGCTTTATTCTCATACACTCATATCTTAATGTCGTTATATCAAACAGATTTTTAAAATAATTATCTTCTAAGAACATTCTTTACACAATACATTTTTTGAAATAATTTTCTAAAATTGAAACTGAAAGACATCCATAATGGTCTAGTTCACAAATTGCTGTGTTAAGAGTTTCCATTTAAGTAAATTGCCTAAGTGCATATAATTTTATATGTAATTGTCACTGTTATACACTGAATTTCTTTGGTTCCAACTATATATAAGTTCAATATTTCCTCCTACTTCACAGGTTTGTTTGCTCTATTTAGTAATTTGTAGTATGTAAGAGCTGGGAGTATTGAACTGTGATAAAGCAGCATGACAGAACTAGCAGCTCAACATCTTACTACAGTGAGTTTCCCAAGAAAAGGAGAGACAAACCAGTAAACTCATGTAGAAATTAAAATTGTTCACAGGTTGAACACTGACAGAATAAATGCTTGGAGTCCATGAAAGCTCCTTCGATTGAAAGACCAGGTCTACAATTTTTTTAAGACTGGCTTACCACAAAATAAAACTATTCAGTGATTGAATATTGCAACTTGAAATGGTTTAAGACTACAAGGTTTATTTTTGGTTTGTTTTGGGTTTTTAGGTAATTTAAGTCACTAAAAAGATATTGAATAGTAATCAAAAGTATTTGTGAATTGTGGCAATTCTATGTCATCTGAATTTTTTGTTTCACTTGAAAAAAAATCCAAGTGTTGAAATATGCTGATATTTTTTTGCATTTAAAAGGACAACTTAAAAGCATTGGATTCGTACTACGAATCATAAAGATTAATTAGGGTGGGTGGGGTGTTTTTTTTGGTTTTTTTTGTTTTTTTTAATCTCACTAGCATAAGTGTAAAAGTAGATGGTCCATCCAAGAGTAAGTACCAGGTAACCAATACTCACAGTCTGGAGCACCTGTTGACTGAGTAGCACCAGGAGGAATAAAAATGTATAATTCAAAGTTAGATTAGGCCAGGAAGCCAATGAGACTGCCTCACACTAGGTGAAACTACTGCAGTCAACGCCATTAGGCATCTATGAGAAGTCATGAGACTGACAGGTGGACAGAAATCACAACGGATTTGAATCCTTTTCACCAGACTAGTTTAAATTAAAATTCCATATGTTAGGAGGATGGTATTTTTGGCTGTTTGTCCAATAGCCAAGCAGTTAGCCTCCTCAGCTAGTATCAATTATTTATCTTGCAATGGATTTGCAGCCATATCTTTTGTTTGTTAAGTGAGATGTGGTACAAATATACTATTGATTGTCTTGTGAGTTTCTAATTTTATACTGTTCAAATTATTGTGTTTTGCATGGCATATTTGAATGTGCACTAAACACAGAATTAGAAACCAGAGACTTTCCCCCAACACGTGCACATGAAAATATTCTAGTTACTAAGAGATACAACTGAGGGCTTTTTGATTACATATTGGGGTTTTCTTTATGCCCAGGTCTAGTGAAATGGCTTTTGGATAAAAGCACTTTCTTTTTTTTTGCAGGCATATTATGTCGTTCTTAATTTCTTTTCCTTTTGTTAATGACTTTCAAAGATAACTTTTCCATTTCTGTTGATATAAAAGGTTTGCCTTGGTTGAGAGTGAATAGGGGTTTTTTATAAAAATTTTATTAGAGAAGTAAAAAACCATTACCTGATTGTTTTCTCTTCAGTATTTCTATTCATCTGTTAAATCACACTATCAGTTACTGAGACAATATTTTGAGTGGTATGTGACTCTTGAAAGAATAATCAGTGTGGCATATGAAATATGACTGCTCATGAAACTAGAAAGTATGTGTTTTCACCAAGGTTTGTTTAGAGGAATTTGGAAACACTCTACTGATGGTAAAGCTAAAATAATTTTCTGAAACCATACTTTAACCTCCTCCCAGGAAATTGCAATATTTCCCAAGAAATGTTACAGCAATGTAGGAGAAAGTTAAAAACTCCATTGCAAGCTGATTATTGTCTTTACTTAATGGATTAATTTCTTTTTTAAGCTTTGCTATTTAGAAACATACTGAAAATTAGTATCTGTACTATATTTTAAGGAAAGAGCTGTGACTTGCTAGAGGTCTGACCCGTGCAACAAACACTTTATAGACCCTTTCACTCACACTGTGACTATTTTCAGGGAAAAGAAATGATGAAAAATTCCGTCTCCTTCAACATCTATTAATGGTGATTCACTTTCTTCATAGGATCTCAGTATGTAAACTTAATGATGTGTAGATGGATGAGTAGTTGGACTATTTCATAAGCTTTTTTACTGCTTTTCTTTGTGCTGCTGTTGTTCTTTGTGTTCAGGTTATGCAGGCCTTGTGGATGAGCTAAATAATATTAAACTCCTATAAATTTATTATTTACAGTAACTATCATGTTCTCTCGTGAGACTATTGGTATTACTAATGTCCATAGTAGAAAAAGTGTCAGTAGTGTCATATGATAAAGATGGCAGATAAGGGCAAAGATCTTAAGTCATATTTTTGAAGCAAAGTGATCTGGGAGGTGGTGTAAATAAGAAGTTAAAGTCAGTTCCAAAGAAAAAAAATAGATCCCTTGTCCTAACCCAGCTGATTACACTGACTGTGCTGCAATGCAAGACTGGTTTTCTTCCTAATGATACATCTGGAAAGTATTTGTCATTTTCTATGCTTTACTGCAATATTTGAAATAAATAAATAAATAAACATTAGTACACTGTCAGAGTTTTACAGGACTTGAGAGAATAGCTTAAGTCCATTATTAATTGGAAATCACACTCAGAAATAATGTGAGTCACTGATTAGCTATATTCAGTAAATATACAGATGAATGCAAAATTTGGAATTATATTTACCTAGGTTGTCTTACTTTTGAAGTTTATATTGAGTAATTATTTGCTACTTTCATCAAGTTGTAACTACTAGGGTCATTTGTTGTTGTTGTTCAATTCTTGTGAATAAATGGCATCTTAGAGATTGCTTTAGCACCACTGTTTAGGTAGTAATAAGGTCAGTCTTAAATATTTAAACTAAACTTCACTCAACTCTTATGTAGCAATACACCTCGTGGTGATTCCATATTTCTTCTTCATGATTGATCTTTTAATGCTATTTCTTCCTCTCAAAAGCGGATCCTAAACCTGCATTTTTATACAGTTTTTCTTGGTTTTGTTTCTGTCAGTACTCCTAATTTATTAGTCAAGATACCTGTTTTTGCATTCTTTACATTTCTCTTGTTTTGGTTTTTCAACTGTCTCCTACTTGGCTGCCTTCCACACACACCTTTGCCTTTTTGTGGTCAAGTTGCTCATATGCCCCATAAAATGCTAATTTATGTGTGTCACAGGGCTCTGCTTCTTCTAAAAAATTATAAGTTGTAACATACGTGGATATAATTAAATATTTCATATTAATGCATCTATTATTTTATTATTCCAGAACTGTAGATGCTCATGCTTTGTTAATGTTTTATCTGCATATTTCATTATGCATTGTCCTTAAGCAGGAGATTTTTGTGTTAGAAATACCATCACAATAGATACAGCTTAGTTATTTATATACAGCAAGTGCTAGTTACTGAAAAGCTAGTGTGATAGCCATTATTTACTGAGTAAACAGAGATAAATGTGGATCATTTGCTAAAGCTGAAAACTGTCACTACTTGCTGTAGTGGTAATTTGGCTTCTGACCACATGGAGATGGTTGTGTGTGGTGGAAGTGTTCTAAAGGTGTGTGGATGTGATCAGGGCATATGGTTCTGTAGCAAATATAGTGGTGCTGGGTTAACAATTGGACTCAGTGATCTTGGAGGTCTTTTCCAACCTTAATGATTCTGTGATTTCATAGAAATGTTTTTGTATTGTTTTTCTACTATTTTATGAAGTATATATATGTTCATAGTGCCCCCACACCACCACTTCAGCCGGGGTAGTTTTGGCTTTACTTTTAGCTAGGTCTCAGTTTAGCAGGCTCAGAGAGTCTGATGTAGGTTAGAGGGGACAAGCATCACCTGACTTAAGCAACCAAAGAGATATTTCATATAATTTTGATGTCAAATTAAGTATAAAAGAAGGTGTAGGAGGTTACTAGCTCTCTTTCCCCTTCATGGCCAGGTGCTGAGTAGACTTGCTATCTCCATTGCTGAAAGTGTTAGCCCTTGTTACCACTTCACAGCTGTTTAGTTTGGAAAGTACACTTTTTTTGTTGTTGGTGGTGTTCTCCTCTCTTGCCAGCTGTCCTTTAGGCGGAATCTGTTGCGGTGTTTTTGTGATCTAGGTGGTTGGAATCTGTATTATTTGGGTGGGTGACTCAGTGGTTGTTCTTGGTATGTTTTTTTCACATTTGTATATATTTGTGTTAGATCATCTTCTGTTTTTAATTTTCTCTCTTCCATGCAAAATATAAAAAGCTTGCTATTTTAAGTGTCAGGGTTTTTTTTCCCCACAGTTGTGGGGAGGCTTCTCTCTCTGTGTGTTAGACAGTTGGCATTTTGCCAGCTCAACCCAGCACACCCTCATCTTTTTTTTGTTCATTTGCATTCTTTTCTAGAAATATGTTTCAGCTAAATCGTTATACTTATTTGATGAGGTTCTAACAGTTTTAAAAGATTGAGACTCAGAAAGGATATTTTAAAAATATATTAATAATTATTTTCTCATCTGCTATAGGATTATTTTAAAGTTACTAGAATTTCCCAAGTTTGTAATTTCATATGCTGCAGCTGCATTGCTGAAATCATGTACTACATAATGAAAATGGCTAAATAAATTAGTGATAAATTCCTCAGCAATATTATAGAGTAACAAGTCAGAAAAAACCTCCAAACCCTCTATCATTAACTTGCACTTAAGACCACTAGTAATTTTAAAAAAAAATAAAAATTGCTATGTTCCATTTACTTTGAAGGCATATTGAACAGGCTGAGAGCTCTTAATTAATGCCCTGTGTCATGAAGTATGACAGAATTTTACAGTATGTAGAACCTATATGACCTTGACAGTCTTAATTACAATTACATATCTTACACAGTATTCTTTATAAGTCCTATTAAAAACACAATAAATGCACCTCAGTGAGGTACACTGGTATTATATTACTTCTTTGCTAAATAAAATAAGAATATTCTGAACAGTTTCCAGATGCTAGTACACATTTGCATTCCTGGGTGTATGAGTGTGTGTATTTGTGAAAATTTAGGTAAAAGGGAATTATTCCAGTGAATCTGATTCTGAGAAGTATGGAGCCTCCTTACATCCCTGATTTCAGGGGGACAAGAGCTTTTTTACCTCTGAGAAAAACCTAAGAACCTTTCCAAAAAAAGTCATCATATGTAGCACTACATAAAGAAGATTGCACTCTGTATTGGAGGAAACATGTTGAGGTTTTGCTACATAAACAAAACCTAAAGCTTATGGATATCTGTAGGGTGAAATGCTGGATTCGACACTGGACATCTACGCTTAGTTCCAGACCAAAATCTCTATGCAATTGCTTTTTCTACATTTTTGTTATTGAGGCGATAGTGCACAGCACAGCATCTTCTGGGTTCTCCAGGTTATTCTACAGCAGCTGAAGATAACTGTCAATTCGATTCATACTTAAACTATAGGGAAGCACAGAAACAATTATTTCATATAGTTGTTCTGTGATACGTTTCACCTTTTTAAAAAAGTGTTTAGAAGGTTCAGCTGCTCATTTTAATTTACTCCAAGTCATGAGACAATGCTTAATAATAATAATTTAAAAGTTAATCATAGTAGATTCCCAATATTCTTTAAACTATGGGTCTCATTGGCAGTGGATTCAAGATTTACCTTCAAAAAATATTTGAAAATACCAAACCTAAAGGTAGTGCCTCACCTGGATAATAACTAAATTTGAAAAAAAAATTGCCTTAATTTCAGAATGCCAGGTGTTTAAGAAGAATCTTGTTTTCAATATTTCCTTTGTATTTGTTTTACCAAGAGCATACTTGAAGACAAACTAATGTTTAGACTTCATAGGATGCTTATGTCTATGTAGTCAAATGTAAGTCTCAGAATAATTTGTACTGCTTAAATAACAGATTGTTTTAATAGTGTTCTGAGACAAAATAAAATATACTGAATCACAGTCTGATACAAAATTCAGCTATGGATTAAAGCCCTGAGCCTATGCAAGACTTATGAAATCTGAAACTCTTGCTGTATGACTCTTGCTTGTATGTATCAGCTTTCTATGGGCAGAATGCACAATAAAGATAAGAAGCCTGTACACATTTTGTCATTAGTAAAGTCAAATAAATTTTTCAGAGCATAGGGATGGTTGTGAAAGAAAGCTCACTAATATAATAACATAAAATCCTTTCTGAAATGTACTGCAAACTACATACGAGTCTTGCAAACAAGTGTCAAATGTAAATTAGTAGGAGGATATACCTAAAAATATAAAAGGAACAGTTATTATTCTTTTGGTATTCCAGGTGTTAATTTACACTACTGAATTACTTATTTAAAGACAAAGTTTCTTCTGTACAACTTTGTTGTCCCCAAATGTATATAAGTAGATTCCTTGAACATTTATAACCTCCTATTATGCTTTATCCTGATAATATTTTTCATTTTTAATATATTTTTAACATGCAAATATAATCTGTATTTCAAAATTAAAACATTAATACACATCATGCATGCATAAACACAAATATAAATGACAAGTGACTGTAATTCTTTTGCAACTCTAATCCTACAAATGGTAGGCATATAATTTCAGCTATTTGTCTGAATTTGTTATCTAACCAATGGAGAAACAAGAATTCTTCATCCTCAGACCAGTGTCTGAAAAAAATTAGGAAAGATTTTTCTGGAGCCTTCTCTTTCTGATTATTTGTTGTGAAAAAATCCTACATTTGAGTAAATGTCTAACCTCAGATGACAGGCCAGATTTAGCTAAGCTGAACATGCTTTGAATCTATACCTTGTGCTGTAGCTATCACGGAAGATAATTATATGAATTTTAATGTAATAATTTGACATTTTGAGATACAAGTTTTTAGTCTTACTAGGTGTCTTTTCTTCTTTTTTATTTTTGCTCTCACATTTTCATTTCCATATTGCTAATTAATTTTTTCATGTATGTTTCCTGTACTTTTCCATCCTTTACTTATTTCCTACTTCCTTTGCCACAATTATCCTTTCTCCTCCACTTCTGTTGAAGTCTTCTTTCTTCCCTGTACTTTCCCTTCAATCCAATACTCCATGTCTGCTTATGGGGATGCTCATGGTATGACTGTCTCTCTCCCATTTAATCTCTTTCTGGGTTTAAAAGGAGTAAAAGGCTAGAATTGATGACAGACTGTCATAGCTTAACCTGAGCTGGCAACTAAGTATAGTGCAGTAGCTTACTGCCTCACCTCCCACCTCCATCAGAAGGAGAATTTGGAAAAAAAAAAGAAAGCAAAACTTGTGAGTTGGGATAAAAATTAAATAATAATTTGAAAAAAATATGAATAGTACTTCTGATATTTTTGATGATGATGGTGATAACGACAAAGATTATAATAAAGAAAAGGAGAAAGTAATATTTCAAATGGATTCTGCATTCAGTGGAATTAGGACTTCAGGTTTTTTGAACATCTCTTATCTTTATTTTCCATTTCAGCTACTCTTTCAATCCCTTATCATTCTTTGTCAAGTCATAGTAAGTGTTACATTGGGGAATTCTTTGAAAGATAATTTTTTCAGGTGGATCAGTTTACCAGTTGACCATCTTGTTCAGCCATATAGATACCTCTGCTTTTAGAATAAAAAGAAAGAAACTTTGAAAACTGCTTTTTTTTTCCCCCCTAAAGAATACATGCTCAGATTTTGCTTTAAATTTTCCCACTGCTTTCCTGTTTTGAAGAATTCTTTGATATGGAAAGAATAAGCAATGTATTTTCACACTTAAATGACTTGAAAACAAGACTTGAAGACTGTCTGTAATCCACTATTTGACAGTCTGTATGATATTTAATGGAATTCTTTTTTTCCCCTTACTTTACTGTGATTTTAAAAAATAATAAAAAATAATACTATACTTAAATAAGCTGTCATAAAATCTTTATTGCAATTTGCCTCTTAAATCATGCACTGTCATAAACTTCAGAAGGTTTGAGTTTTATAATTAAGAATTTATATCAGGAAAAAAAAGTCCTGAATATTTGGAAAGAACAATAAATATATTTGATAATAACTTGTCACTCTGTCAAATGGGATTCTGATAGTCAGCAGACACTGTTAAAAGGCTCCCTGATGTCAGATGGAAAATTTCCACTGCTTTCTTCTTGCCTACCAAGCTAGCAATTTAATCACTGAAGTTTATCAGGTTGTTCAAGCAAGAGTTCCACTTCATGAGTGCAAGTCAACTACTCATAACCTGCGAATTGGTTTCCAGGGTTAGCTGCTACATCACCTTCCCAGGTATGTATGTATGGCTAGGCATATGAAGATTTGGGAAGGGCTCTACCCACGTGGTTGTGTCCTTCATGCCCGCGCAATGGATTTTTCAGGTGAGGCACAGAGTGCATGAAACTGGCCCCACTCTTTAACTCCTAAGGTTCATCTGCCATAGCCAAGTAAGCTTGGCCTCAGGACTAGAACCTATAGCCCCTGGTATTTCCAGGAGGTCTCCCATCCAAGTACTAACTGGGGCTGACCCTGCTTGGCTTCCGAGATCTGATAGGATTGGATGACAGGGAGGCATTTAAACTTCCCAGGTATAGTGGTGAGATTGACAGAGCTGTAGTTTACTGGGTCCTCTTTCTTGCCCTTCTTGAAGACAGGTTTTCTTCAGTCCTCAGGCACATCTCAGTTGCCACAGTCAATCTTAGATTATGGAGAGTGGCCTTACAATGACATCAGACCTCTTCCCTTGGTGCTTGTGGCTGCATTTCATCAAGACCTACAGACTTTTATGAGTGCACTTGGCCTAAGTATTCCCTGACCTGAACCTCGTCTTCCAAAGCTATCTTTTCCTAGTCTTATTAGCAAAGACTGAGATAAAGAAGGCATTCAGTACTAGATCCTTTTCCTTGTCCTGTGTTGCTAGAGCCTGTGTTGCTAGAACCTGTGTCCCATTCATCAGCAGGCTCACATTTTCCTAGTCTACCTTTTGTTACTTAGGTGCTTCTAGAAGCCCTTATTTTTGCCCATCTTGTTGTTCCACTTGAATTTTTTTTATAAGCTGCAAATTTCTGACTCATCAGGAAAAAAACAAACGGTAAGATTATAGTAAACTTTTTGCACATTTTTTAGTGTTTTTCTTAAGGTTATCTTGAAACTAACAGGAAAAAAAATTTAAGTCCGAGTGAAAGAGGACTTAATTTCAGAGTTCTTCAATTATTTTTTAGCTGAAAGAGCAGGTAAGATAGCTCTAAGAGTTCATTAATATTTGTCATACTCAAACTGATTGGTTTAGTTTTCAGTCAGTAGTGGAAAAACAATTCCACAGCATCTAACTAATCTGTGAATGATCAGAAGTAATTATGTGCTACACTTTGTATTTGTTTTGGTACAAGTATTTCATGTCAGTACTTTCAAATTTCCTCATATCAATGACTTAAGTGATGATTTTTAAAAAATATAAGCTAGACTTATTTTCTTGCAATCCCTGGAAAATGGACCTAACATTTCTTTTCTTGCCATTGGAAACATCTACCATGATGTCTCAAAGATTATGGAGAGCAACCTATTAGAAATTGCTCTGTTCTCTTGGTGCCCCTGCTATCCACTCACATGGACCTGTTCCTATGCAGTTTGCTCGCATTGTCCCTGAATTCGTCTTCCTATATCATAAATAGTACTGTAATCCTTTAGACTGCCACTAGGCAACATAAACCTGAAACATTTGAGATTAAACATTGCTACTAAAAACAAAAGCCAAGACAGCACTTATTGCCTTACATTTTTCTGAGTCCATGGTCATGAATTCTCCATCTTTTTTTTGCATGAGAATAAAATTTAATTCAACTTTAGCTTTACTCCAATTGTAGGTGTAGAAGCTGTATATTAGTTGTTTGCATCTCTTCATTATGTCCAAGTTCAGCAGAGGTTTGGCTTTATTACATTTTTTAGTGTCTGGGTAATGTTTGTTTCTATGTTCTTCCTGTGATCCCTGTGCCCAGATCATTTTCTGTAAAGGAACTGATGCCTGTTTTTGCTATTCACTTAATCATTAATTATCATTGACATATCTTTTAGTCTTTTAATGCCATTTCCTTACTTGGGTTCCAAATACTAATGTGTAGTTTATGGTAATGTGCAAAGCATCTTAAGCCTATGCAGTATTTTCAGTTTTAAACAACAAAAAAGAAGTATCCTTTTGTGTTTGTACTTTGTTGTTTTCATTTGACAGCAAAATGTTTTAATAATCCTCCATGAAATATTGATTAATTTTTACCTTCTAATTTACCTGGCAAGCAAATGAAACAAGGAATATTTCTGGAAAGGAGGATATTTAATAATTTTCAGGGATGACTCAAAGAAATTGAGAATTGACCACTTATAGTAAACAAAGGGATGGTCCCAAACTTCTAAATCTGTCTAGACAATTATGTCCATCTTCCTCTAGCTCTAGATGCATCTGTTTCTCATAGGCACAGTTGTTCTCTTTCTCATATTCATTAGTTTTGTCCGTGTTTTCTGTCTGCTAGCTACTACAATTTTTCTCTTTCCCTTAAAGGTGCAATTCTACAATCTTACACATAACTGTAGTGTTGTTCTCTACTTCACACCAGATGAATAGACTGTAGTAAATGAAGAATCTCCCTTAAACAGGAAAACTCTTGTCTATTACAAAGGCAGGAGAGGAGTTAAATGTTTGGATCAGAAATTGCTACTTACGTCACCTTTCCTCCCTCATTGCAGTGAAAATAAGAACAACAGTATTTAGAAAATCTTCTTTCCAAAGGTGAAAATCAAAGTGTTTGCCAGGACAGAGAGAATGCAATGATACTTAGAAAAGTGAAATTATTGTGGTTTTCTCCTTGAAAATACCTAATTTTGTCTATATCATTGTATTGAGTTGACATGGCTGAATGCCATATATCCACCAAATCCTCTCTCTACCTCCTCTCTACAACTGGACAGAAAGAAAAAAAAACCCAAAACAAAACAATGAAGGATTCATGAGTTGAGTTAAGAGATGGGAGAGGTCACTTACTGATCACAATCATGGGCAAACCGGACTCAAGGTGGGAATATTAATTAAATTTATTACTAATAAGATCAGAGCAAAAGAGTGAGAAGTAAAATAATCTTAAAAACACCTTCCCTGCCATCACCCCTTCCTTCCAGGTTCTATCTCTTTCCTTCCCCTCACCCTCCCCACCCAAGCAGTGCAGGGAGACAGGGAATGGGGGTTACAGTCAGTTGATGTTTCTGCCAGTGTCAGGTAGAGGACTCCTTCCCCTACTCCTTATGGAGTCCCTTCTGTGGGAGACAGTCCTGCACACACCTCTCTGGTGTGACTACATCCCATGGGCAACCATTCTTCATGAAACTGCTGTCTTGTGAGTCATTTCTCCATGGAGTGCACTGCTTTTTGAACAAGCTGCTCCAGCATGGGTCCTCCACAGCACCACAAGTTCTAGCAGGAAAACCTGCTCCAGTGTGGGCTACTCTCTCCATGTGTCAGCAGGTGTCAGGACACTGCTCCACCATGGGCCTCCCACGGGGTCACAGACCCTCTGATGTGGACTCCTCCACGGGCTACAGGGGCACAGCTGCTCCACCATGGTCTGCACCACAGGCTGCATCAGAATCTCAGCTATTGTGCCAGCAATTCCTCCTCCCCCTCCTTCTCCACTGACCTTGGTGTCTAATTGCTGTTCACATGTTCTCACTCCACTCTTTCCTTGCTGCAATTTTCAACTGCACAATAATTTTCTATGCTTAACTATGCTATCACAGAGGTGTTACTATCATTCCTAATTGGCTTGGCCTTGGCCAGTGGCAGGAAGCCCATCCTGGAGCCAGCTGGCATTGGCTCCACCAGACATAGGGGAAGCTTCTAACAGCTTATAACAGAAGTCACCTCTGTAGCCCCATCGCTACCAGCAACCTGGCCACAGAAACCCAAATATTTATTTTAAAGCCAACAATTTAGAGAATATGTACGAAGGACCTTGCCTTCCATAGAAATTTTATTTAGTTTTTATAAGGAGGCACTTAAGACTACTCTTTCTGAGGTAATTTGGGTATATTTAGAGATTCTGGAATATCAAAGTGACAGGGCTGCTTTTTGAAATACTGTTGAACAGCTGGATATACTAGCACAAATAAAGTGTAATATCCTTGCAGTTAAATATGTGCAACCACAGCTATAAAGGTCAGCTTACTTTTGTGTTTGGAATGGAGTTCTGAATGCATTTAGCTTTCATTTTAAAGCAAACACATTGACCTCAAACCTCAGCCACATATTTACCTTCAGGATAAAGTGTTTCATAAAATAAACATTATTTAAATACCTAACACACTAGATATTAATTTAGATGTCTTGTCCATCAATTTGCAAATGTAATCAGCAATGATGTCTACCCAATAGCTCAACTCCAGTTATAATAATATTTTCCTCTTAACTGGGTGCATGGATGTTAAGCTCATGTCCATGCTGAAATTCTGAAGAAACTATAACTGTAATAAAAAGTGTACCTGATGAAACTCTTGTTACTAAAGGAACTTTTGAATAAGAGATACATTTTGTCAGTGCAATCATCTGCTATAGACCACTCTTTAGTCTACCTACACAACTCATCTGATTGAATGTATTTTTCACCTAAGAAAGTCAGACTCTAAGTCTACTTTTTAACAGTAAAGATTCTTTCAGACAATTTTTTTTTATTTAGTCAACTTTGAAAAACATCTTCTTTTATTTAAGTTATTCCTTTTCACTGTTGATATTCCTTTTCCCCTCTGCATGAAAACAAGTATAATAGATTAAGGCAATATCTGCTATTTCAAGGATTCTGTCTTACAAGGAACAGGAAATGAGAAGCTTTAGTGTAAAAAGAAAAGGGAAATAGAAAAGTTTCCCCTCAGAGATCTCTGATATGCGATTACAAATTATATGAGGATGGCAAAGATACTTTAAACAAAAACAGAAATCTGGGAGGAGCCCTAAGCAGCTGTTCTCCAGCTTGTCCTTCAAGGTTATTTTGACTAGAACCAATTAAATACTTTAATTCTCTAAAAGGAGGGAAGATTTTAATGTCGCTGCAATTGGCTATTCATGTCAGTAACAATGGATTGTGCCTGTGTGCAATGAAGTGTTCTTAGCTTTTGTCCTATTTTTTTTCTATCTTATCAGTAATCTGAGTCAAAAAAAATGCTGATAAACAGGAATCTACTGAATATATTTGCTATCTTAATTTATTTGTCTAATATATACTTGGGCAAATGTTGAAAATCATTTAAAAAAAAAAAGACCATAAGATTTTTCCTTTAGCTGCTGATTCTTCTCTTTTAATTTGTAATGTGTGTATGTATGTATTTTTTATGTGTGCTTGTATATGTGAAAAATTTAACATGTATGCCTTTGATTTAATATGAAAAAAAATGTTCAGTTGGTCAAACTAGTCATATACAGTGTAAATAAATATTTTTAAATATAAAATTACCTACAAGAAATTCCCTAATAGTGAACTTTAGGAGCCTGATTTTGATTCCTTAAATCTCAAAATTCCATAAGTTTTCAATGTTCAAGAAAATCAGTCAAAGGTTAAAAAGATTAAATCAACCCATTCAGGAAGGCAACATGAAATGTAGCATTTTTTAGATGAGGCAGATATATAAGAATTATGTCTTTTTAAAAAAAAAAATCTTTACATCATGCAAAATTAAAGGCGTAATGCAGTAAAATGTAAATTTCCATTGCCTTTTCTATATTTTTTCCTAACAAGTTACTTCTTTATTTCTGCTATGCAGAATTTTTAGTTTTTTAAAAAGATTTAGGGGTTTATGTGTTTTTTTGGAAACAACAAAGAAGTATATATTATGTAAAATTTTATTTCAGAGATTGAAAATGTTGTTGCTGTTTTTTTAATATAAACTTTAATTAAGAAAAAAATGGATAAAAAGTTTTATCAACAAAAGAACTTTTTCTGAAACTGGAAATTCTATTTAAGAAAGATGAACTGGAACAACATTCTGAGTAGTTCTGTTTCTAACATATTAAGAAAGCATTCTCAGAAATCATGGCTGTCTTTAACACAGCTCACTGGTAAAATTCTCTAGTGTAGATGACAGTTAACACAGATTATAACAATGGGAAATAATTCTGATCGTCTTCTAACTTTGCTCATAACATCAAATGAAAGCTTTAGGAATGTAAAAAGAGCCTTAGGTCAGTATTTGTACTACCGAGAATGTAGGAGTCCTAACTAAACAAGTATTTTATTAAAAATAAGGAAATAGTGAGAAAATGCATTATTCTTTTATGTAGTTCAGAATTTCATAGTTGCTCTCTGTGTGTTTTCTGGGCTTTGAGGATTGAATGGTTATGATATTAAATGATAACACCAACAGAGATCTGTATTGTAAATATCCTTATCCTTTTATTTGTTCTATGTCAAGTGCATGCTGGGATGCTCAACTGTGTAAAATCAAGTCATAGATCATCTACTTACTGCCACATTGTCGCAGAAAAAGTTAACCTGAAGGCAAAGAGACTTGGCCATTCTAACAACTTCTGAACAAAATGTGTTTCTATGTAAACAAAGAAAAGAAAATAATTTTTTAAAATCTTAACACTTTATGTTCAATGATATGCAATGTTTCCCCTTTGTGAAGATCCAGTTTAGAAGAGATAACATGCAAAACAAAATAAACGCCAAACAATTTTAGGGACAAGACTATAAAATAAATGTCTGCTTTTGGTAATTCCATTTAATCTCAAGTGACTAGTTATCATACTGCTTTTCATCAGGAGCCATTTTATTCCTTATTTATTAAGGTAAGAACTTCTACTGAGCTCAAGAAAATTTGATGGGAGGAGCACTGAATTTGAACTCAGGTGTTTAGACTCCTGTTCTAAAATATACCCCTGTTATGTGCTTTTTAGCAGATAGAGTGTACACATATAGACTCAGAAAAAGAGATCTCTGTTGATTTCATTTAACCTTCAAACAGTGTCAGTGGGAACATGCTGACTTGTTATATGATTAGCCGTTCTACTGCACATTATCCTGATCCATAACCCTATTGGTAATAAGCTGGAAAAGAAGTGATCATTATCTTAAATCTAAACTCTCTTAGCACCTACTGCTAAATTTAAGGGTTTGATGTAAAAATGTATCCTTTCATTGTGTTTTATGCACAGTAAAGATATCAATGCTGAATCTGTGATAACAAATAAGTGTATGTAGATTTATTTCAGTGTTGATTAAGAAATTATTCTAGTATTTACTGCATATCTTAATAAAATCAATTGTTAAAAATCCAAGCAAATAAACAGAGAAGGGCAGGTTCTAATGCCATCATGATGAACATTTGGTAATTAAGGAAAACTTTTGTTCTTTAGATATTTCTTCCCTTCCCCTGTCCCCAAAAATTCATTTCACTGGTACAGTTGAACTCAGAACTGTAAAATGGGGTTTTGTTCAGACCATGCTGTCAGGCATATGAACTTCCTTGCATATGGATGTGTTAACTGTGTTTACATTTGTAGAATACTGTTCTTGTAGTACATAAGGCTTACAAAAAAAAAACCACAACAAAAACCAACCAAACTTGGTTTAAAATTTTAAAGCGTTCTTACAGAATTCATTCCAATCACAAACACAAATTAATTCAGATGCCATGCTGCTTTAGTACATGCTGTCATTCAGGATTATAGAGGCCAATAGACCAACTATGTCCTGAGGGTGTGAACTGGGATGGATCAATCAATTTACAGAGATTTGGCAAAGGTTGAACAGCTGGTGCTGAAAATCTTTGTTGGAGAAATGACCAATCCACTAGAGACTACAGATTTAAGCCAAGATTGATGGTTAAACCTTGGAAATAAAATCCTCTTCAAATGTGTTCTGACTGATTATAAAGCTAATTTAAAGGCATCACTCCACAGCACTTTCTTGGAACAAGACAGTCGTTAAACGTCTGGTGTTAAAAAAGTTCTTTCTGAGGCCTGATGCTAGTAGCAAATATATTAGTGTTTTCATTTGTAGATTATTTTTGAAAGGTCTCTGTAGACCAATTTTTGTTTTATTTAAGCATTCACTAGGGTGAACTTAGGTTATCAATAATTACTTTCACCTACTTAGCACAACAGAGGGTAAGATTTTTTTGCCCTTTGGGCACTTGGCAGAAGCTCTCTGCTAGCTCAGCAACTTTCTAAAGGGTTCATGAGAAAGCTTCGATGATGAAATAAAGTTCTTTTAAAGGAGAAGATGCAATTTTCAGTTCAGTTGAACTTGGTTTACAGCTAAAAGGGGATCTGAAAAGGAATAGAAATATCAGGAGAGCAGGCCTGGTAGAGTGAAGGTAGTAAAGAGTCTTGAGTGTTGTGCCTTAACCTCAGCTGACAGCTGAGAACCATGCAGCTGCTCATTCCTTTCCCCTCCCCCTCTGCTCCAGTGGGATGGGAAGGAGAAGAAAGGAACGGATGGGAACTTGTGTGTTGAGATCGGAACAGTTTAATAATTGAAAAAAGTAAAATATAATTGTAATACTAATAATACTATTATTAATTATAGTAATAATAGTAATACTACCATTAGAACTATTAATGATAATAATTGTAATAAAATGGTGAGGGAGAAAGAGATTTAAAACAAAGAAGCATGTTATGTACAACACAACTTCTCACCACCCACTGACCAATTCCCAGCTCATGCCAGAGCAGTAGTTGGCCTCCCTTCTGGGTTGTTGTTTATATACTGGGAATGAAGTTCTGTGTTCTGCAATATCCCTTTGGTCAGTTCAGGTCAGGTGTACTGAACATGCTCCCACCCAATTTTTTGTGCACTTCCTCACTGGCAAAGCAGGACACACCAAAAGCCTTTGATTTAGAGTAAGACATCTGTGTGTTATAAAAATTATACTAAAACAAAAACAAAGCCACGTACCAGCTAGGAAGAAGAAAACAAACTCTCTTCCAGTTGAAACCAGGACAATGGAACAAGAAAATTTCATTACAGTAGAGAAATTAGGAGATCTGAAACAATGAGGTAGGATACAAATTTGCGGAGTTTTTTAGGCAATAAGGAAAGGAGACCATTTTGGTTGAGAAACTAGAAGGTATAGATGGGGATAATGGGAGAATGAGAGAGACTTCAGTAAAGGAGATGAAATGTGTTGTACGACATGCCTTAAAAAGTCAGGAATAATGTCCTCCAGAAATATGTAGAATTTTAAGGGAAATAAAGAAGGCCCCTTTATCCTTCTGGAACAAGAGCCTTGTGAGGTACTAGGGATGCAAATGTCTATACACAGAAGAAAGTACAGTCTCCTATAGTCAGTGTGTTTTGTGTATCATTCTATATTTGTAAGCATCATTATCTCATAAATTCCATCAATAATAATGTCTTGAATCATCTTATTGACATAAGCAGGAATTTCCTATTGTATGTTTATTTATAGATAGTTGGGCTGGATAAGCATATTCAAAAGAAAGTTGAGGGAATTAAAAAAGAAACCTAGAAGGGAGATTGAAGATTAAGAATGAGTAGCTATTTGAAATGTTCAATTGCAAAATCTTAGATCTTGTAAAGAAGGGTTTATGGCAGCAAGACTTTGTTCTGTGTAAAATTTAAAAAAGAAATTAGACAGTATGTTCCACATCATATTTTCAAATTCATTATTTCCATTTCACTGAAATTGAAACTTTGTCAACATCAGAATTTTCTATAAAAAGGTAAAGATGTCCAAGTTGTAAGTAGGCCTACAGTAAACTGTGGCACGTAGGATATGAAACCTGAATTTCTACTTATGACTTATTAAGTGAGAGGGTAAGGAAAATATTTATAGAACAAGCTGTAAAGCCTCAAAGTGTTAAAGTGATTTATTATTGATAAAAAAATCATGGCAGGAAAAACCCCACAGTCTATGTGAAGAGTGGCTGGGAAGGGAAGACAAGAAATGATGCTTATAATTTTGTGTGTAAGGGATATGTCACTAGACTAATGATTCTGTTTTGGGTTTTTTTTCTCCAATATTTTGGCATGTAGATTCAATATAAATGTCTGTCCTATTTCTTAATCACAGTAATTTTTAAGGTATCTACGTGGGTTTCTTTAGTTCATTATCTTCAGTTCTTATAACCTAAATCATATTCGGCAGCCTTTCCTCATGTCTTCCTTTATTTGTACAAGTGGCTTAGTCTGTTTCAGAACCTGAGGATTGGAAAGACTTTTGCTGCAGTTCTTGAAGGTATTCTCCCTAAATGGTATTAATCCAGTTCCCTTATCACGAAACCATTTCACACTTCCAAATTGCTCTCTGCAATAGTTAGTTATAAACTTGCACACAAATAGCTTGACAGCTACCTGAAGAGGCAATAGAGCTTTACTACTCCAGGGCATTACAGAAACCTCATTAAGAAAGAGTTTTGTTCCTTTTAAAAAAATAAATAGATAGAGAGAAAGAGAGAGACAGACAGACAGACAGACAGAGAGACATAGAGACATATATATATATATGTAAAATTAACTGCTAGATATCCATTTATTCTTCCTCTAAGGTAAATTTCTTAAAGAATTAGGTCATGTGAAAAGCAAAAAAATAGAGCACTTTATCTGAGTTCCCACAACAAAAAATGTACCTTATAAATGAAGTATGAAAATCCATGAATGTGAGATTATCCTCAATCCAATCTACTGCATTCACCCCACAAAAGGGACTTAGAGAAATGAAGTGGGCAAAATAAAGCAGCTAGGTCCCCCAAAAACCGTTACAGAGAAGTTTATCCATTTTCTTTGAAACTAGATATGTAATATCTACTTGTTATCTGTTTTCTCTATGAGTTCAAGAAAAAAAAAAACAACCCCAAAATACCACAATTGAAATTTATATCTGTAATTTTTGGTGCTTTTCTATGCAGTTTTCTTTCCTACCCTGCATAGCTAAAGTGCTGGAACATGGGTGATATTAGAGTGCTGATGCTCAGAATTCCCAAGATATCAATTTGTGAGAGTGTTAGCCAGGGATGAAGGGTACTCACATATGCTAAGACAATTCTTCAATTTGGTAGGTAAACTGCAACACCAGACACAGTATTTAAATACAATTCTTTGTACTGTCTGAGGATGGGGAAACTGTTATCTATGAGTATTATGAGAAATCTGTGCCTACTGATGATTTTTCAAAAATAAGACTAATAAGACTCAGCAGAGCCACAGAAACTCAATTTTATGAATCAAATCAGACTCTACCACAAAAATGTGAACAAAGACATATGATTCTAAGTTTGACTTTGGGCTGAAACATAGAATCATAATAATGAGCCATGAAAAATCTAGCTTTCCATCACTATCTTTGGCAAAATTAACAGCTCACTGAAACATGAAATTTTCGTAATTCAAAAAAACCCTCTAAAGAAATGACCAGACTTCCATGAGATAAAAAAAGACTGACATTTTATACTGAAATTTACTATGTACTCCTGTCTGTAACACCCTTATGCCTAGAAGAAGCTTAATAATGATCGCAGTTTTCAGAAAGTAAGCCTATAACATATTGCAGAATTAACATTTCTGATGTCTTTTAAAATAAATCATATAGTGTGTTTAAAATGTAAAAATTAGAGCTAAGGATTAATGAATTAGATTTCAAGTATCCTCAAACCCGCAACTTCTTCTGACCTCATGACTCTTTTAAAAGTAGCTTAAAATCCATGCTCTTCCTTTCTAGTGCTACAAAGACAAACCTAGAGGGAAAATCATAATATGCTGTATGAATGAAACTGTAGCTTAACTGACGGAATACATAAATGAAGAAGAAAATAAAACTTTTTATTTTGAAAAGAAATAGATCCACTATTCTAATTTTCACCAATGTAATTATTAATTTTCTAGAAGGCTTTTTGTTTTGTTTTGGAGAAATTCCTTTTTTGGGGGAGCGGGGAAGACAACATAATAAAAAGTTGACTTCAGCGTTCTTTACCACAAACACAGCTTAAAATGAGGAGACTTGCACAAAACATATAAGTACACACATTATGTACACACACACACACATGGTATGGGCCATAGAATTTGAATTATCATTTCTGGAAGAGATGCAAAAGAATCATTTTTCATACCCAAAAAGATGCACACTTTAACCTGAAAAATATGTTCCCTCTGACAGCCAATCATTTCTATTGAAGAGTGCCACAGATAAGCAGAGCCATGTCTTTTACTGATAGCAATATCTGACAGTAGCCTTAACTCACTTGATCATTTTAATTATTCCTACATTACTCTCAAAGCACCATCTTTAGGAATGTAGGAATGCAATTCAACATTACGTGGCTTGTCAAAACCTAGCTTTGGGACTGCAATTAAAATGCAGAGATGGGCTTAGAATAACATTTTATGTAGTTACAAAAGAATGGATATATTTGCTTTCTCTGAATACCTTTCACGTCATACTCAACATTCTTCATGCAAGCTGCCTATAAATGATTTTCAGTTTGACCTGGCAACTTTTATTGTGACCTATCTGGAATGTTAAATTACTTTTCCATTCTCTTGTTGTTAATAAAGTGATAACCATAATAACAGCAAAAATAATATTTAGAGGAGTATATAGATATTTTATCTGTAGATCTCCTGCATTTTGCACATGTGATAAGAAGCTAATAATTGTGTCGTATGTCAATATCTCCTTTTCAAAGTGGAAAGTATTTAATGTTCATCCTTCACATTCTCTCTCCAGCTTATTATTTCTGCTCTGTGGGGTTTTATATTATGTTAAATTGTGTTGATGTAATGAGACACACTCATACTGTGCTCATGATTATATCAGAAGAGTACAGTATCCCTCTTTGTAGCAAGAGTCAAATCATTCTTTTACTGAAGTGCCTTATTTAGTTTTCTATGCTTTGTTATTCTAAACATGATTCACATACAACAGCTAAATATCTTTCATATATTAGAACCAGAAGTATAACTTGAGTGTCAAAATATAATAATTAATTCAAGTCTCCAGGAAATTTGTTTTGTTAATTCATATCAAATCCTGGTTTTGCAAATTCTAGTTGTTCTTTTGTTCTTCCTTTAAATGCACTCTGTGGGACTCACAATCCGAGGTTTAACACAGGATTTATATATATTTTTTTTTTCAAAATTAAGGCTTGTCTTTAAAAAAGAAATATTAGAAGGCAAATCATCTTTAACCGTTATGATGTGAAAAAAATATTAAATAAAATGTACATCTTCCGACTGATATGCATTTTATGAGGTGGATTTCCTTTTTGTTTATACAATACTTTGCAAAATAACTGTAGTTAGGACATTTGGATGCTCAGGTTTGTACTCAGTAATATATATATATATAATTTTAGCTATGTAAACAAGGATCCATATATATTTGTATGTACATGTGTATGCCTTTTTTATGTATACATATATATGCATGTGTATATGTAATTGCATTCATCATTATTTGATGATGAACTATGTCATCATCATTATGATGAAGTACATTCATCATTGCTCATCATGATCATATTTTATGATCTATGTGTGTTTCAGTTTCAGATTGAAGAAAATGGTTATGTGTATGTTTAGCTCTACTGCAAGTTATTGAATATATGCTTGACTTTGAATCAGTTATTGACTCACTGGCCTCAAACAAATATTGTTTTGTTTTGTTAGCCTTTGTTTTGTTTTGTTTTGTTTTTTGTTTTGAATGCATTTATTACTTGTTCTGTGCATAAAAGTGTGATATGAAAATACAACAAGGCCTAATATCTTATAGTTAGAAAAAAGCCAAGTAAAACTATTTTCATCCTTTCATCTTAATCCAGGTATTAGTATATGCTTCTCCTATCTGCTCATTGTTATATATTTTGATGTATATGAAGAATTATTGCTACTAGAATATTTCTCAAATTTCTTATGTTTCTCTGAAAAGCACTGTGCACAGGTCAAAACCATTCAGTTGCTAGGAAATCTCAAATTATTTAAAAATTATGGATACAAAAGGGAAAAACACTACCATTAGATAAAAAATGGATGGGCAGTAGTGGCAAAGCTCTATATGTTTCCTTGTTTTATAGACTGTGGAAAACTTTTAACTGTACTGAACATAAAACCTGCTGTATACATAAAATATATAAAAAATATGTGTGCAAAACCCAATGTCATATATACTTGTCCTAGGTGCAGAGAGGGGGTTGGAGCCTAGAGTCGTGTGGTCATCGCTATGTTACTGTTCTAAACCACCATGGTATCACTGGTGGACATGGGCTTGAGGAGAAGAAAAAGGTGAACATACAATGGAAGCACACCATTTTGTTCTGATTCTCCCTCAGGGAAATTGCCAGTGACTAGAGCTGTGGGTTTCATCCCTCTTCCACCACTGCCTGTCCCTTCCCATGTCTCAGGGAAGCATAGCCAAATCCTGGGCACCAAGCTGAAGCTGCGAACACAGCCATGGGGAGTGGGCAGCATGGTGAGGCACTGAACCCGAGCAGAGTCAGAGAGAGTGGTCCAGGAGTGGGTGACATGGCATGACATGGGCAATTTGGCTTTCTGGGAATTTGTCTGTCATTGTTTTTATTGTCTCAGACTTAGGGATGGGGAACACCAACTGTGGAGAGCATCCACCATCTTGTCTTTGCCTTGGGAGGCCATGTGGAACTGAGCTGAGGTGGTGAACATCTTTTGTGTATAAATCACCCTCTCTTGTATACTTTTGTTGTTAATATTGTTGCTGTTACTATGCATTTTTTATTTCATTACTGTTTGTTTTCAGTGAATTTTTATCTCAACCCATAATCTCTGGCTTTGTCTCTCTCTCACTGGAAGGGGGTAGAGAGGAAATGGAGTGGCTTGTTTGGAGTTTAATTCCCAAATCGTTTTAAACCATCATAGTCCTGACTGCAAATGCAGTGTGAATAGTGATTTCTTTCTCCTTACATTCAGTCCTCCATTCAATTAATGTTATGTGTACAGAGACAAAAAAGTACAAACAGTAGACCATTTCTTGTAAGCAGTCTTTGACAAGACAAAACCTTGCTTTATGAGGCCATCTTCCAAAGTGAAACATTCTAGAGTGAAACATTCAATGGGAGAGAGTCTGCTAGAAAAGTGAATTGCAAACTTCATCTCAACATTTCATATACAGCCACATACAAGATATAGTAGTGAAAGTCTGCTCATGATTCCAAAGAATACAGGTAAGTGTAATATATAATGTCATATGCTAAATGCTGAAAACTTTAAAACTTCCAGTTTTAAAGTGGGTGAGGGGTAGAGCTGTCTAAATAATGAGCAAATTTTTTTTTGTTTTGGTTTTAATTTTGTTTCTTTTTAACCAGATGAATACCTAAGCTGAAAGTTTTTGTCCAAGGTCACACAGATATCTGGCAAAAGTAAGAAATAACTCTCTTGTGACCTTATCTGATGTTCAAATGCTAACGTCATCCCTCTTCCCAAATTATACTTTTAGATAAATCCCACAGTTAAGTAAGACTAAGACTCTGTAAGAAAAATCTAGAACTATAATTATAGCAGTAAATATTCAACATGTTCCTTTTGTAAAACACTTTAATATCAGCAAGTTTCACATAGTTAATTGAAGACAAAATATACAATAAAAATATCCAAAATTGTTGAGTTTTTGAATGTTTTTATTTTCAGTTTGTAAGTTATTTTGTATGTTATTTACTAAGTCAGCTTGATCAATATTTCACACAAATATTAGTTCAAAAACATTTTGAAAACCCAGAGAAATCACTTGAGTAGCAAGAGTTTGCCTCCCTGAGCTCTTTTTATGCACTACCTAAACTTGGAATGTGTGTATCTATGCCTAAAACTTTCATCCAGTTATCCTTAGCTACTAAAGTTAAAAAAATTATGTACAATCAGTACTAATAAATATCTTCTGAATGTAGTGGTCCTTAATCCCATAGAACAATCAAAGACATCATTGACAGTTTCAGTAAACATACAAACTTTCTGGACCATGATTTCTCAACTTCTCTTGATTTTAACCTAGTGCCTCAGGGATGGAAAGACAACAATGCTGCTACCTTCTATTCTTCCTTTTATTCTCATTATTTCTGCTAAGGAATGTTGTGAAGCCTCTGACCTGTAAAGCAGGTTCTGGGGCCTGGGAATTCCTCTGTCCCAGCTGCTGGAGTGCAGCCCAGGGCATCCTGAAACTCAGGGGTCTCCTTTGCAGGCTGAGGGACATGACTGCTGCTTTCTCACTTCAGGTTCACCCAGTAGCAAAGCTGTGTATATATGAGATACACAGGTAGACAGCACTGACATGGTCGACTTCATCAACTGAAACAAACAGGACACTGCCTCAGAGCAGCAGTGTCACTAGTACTCTTGGGAAGCCCAAGCACAGAGAGTCAAGTCCCATTCCTACACTACTGAAAGTAACCCTATGAGATTATAGATTGATGAGCATATACACAATCATGGATTCCCTGGTACATTTGACATCTCTGCCTGGATCCTGGATCCATCTTAACTGCTCAATATTCACCAACTGGTCCAACCTGGTGCTTTCTAGCCTTGCTGATGCCTCTGTCCAGGCCTACGATATCTTCCAGTTTGATGTTCCTTATTGAACAGATGCATACTCTCACACTCATCTCACAAGAACCCTGCACCCTAGGGTACCTCATCCACTGCAGAGAAAGGTTCTCCCCCCTCATGCTGACAAGTTCTGCTTGAAGTTAGGTAATGAATTAAACATGCACACCTTCCACAGTGGGTTAAGTAAAATAAAACAACCCAATGATTATATTCAACCCCTTTGCCTGGTACCTGTGATCCCACACCAGCTGATGACATTAGAATAGAATAAGAAAAAAAATAGGAATAGGAATAGAATAGAATAGAACAGAACAGAACAGAACAGAGCAGAACAGAACAGAATAGAATAGAATAGAATAGAATAGAATAGAATAGAATAGAATAGAATAGAATAGAATAGAATATTTCATTTGAAATGGACCTGCAATGATCATCTAGCCCAAATGCCTGATCAGATTGGGGTTGATAAAAAGTTAAAGCATATTGTTAAGGGTGTTGCCAAAATGGCATTAAGCACTGACATGCCTGGGACACTCACCACCTCTCAAGGAAATCAGATCCAGTATTGGACCACCAACCCTGCCACAGACACACCGACCTAGTTTGAGTTTGGAGTCAAGCCTAGTTTGACTCTAGTTACTGGCCCTACATTCACTCTTTATTAGTCTCTCAGTTGCAAAACACTCCCTCACAGGTTTTGTACAGTTCAAAAGGCCCCTTTTAAATTCCTGTCATGCATGTGGTCATTTTGTTTTCAGTGTGTTATTGATTACAAATTCCAGGTGGAGTTTTCTAATAGTCCATCAATTAATTACTGAAGAGTATTTGTCCTTTCTATCATTCCTTTTGTCACTCATCTATCAGTTTTGTGTTTCTCCATGTTTTGTCTATCACTTTCCTTTTTACTTTGAACTGAAAATGCCTTCAATTTAATAACTTTAAAGAAGCAGGTATTCTCACAGTCCACTTGCACTTACAGTTTCCACAACTGGAAACAAATACTAGACACACTTCAAGGAACAAAAGAGTACAAGGGAGACTGGTGCCAAAACCATTTTTCTTTTACTTATCACATGTTGTATCATGGTGCACAACTTACCCTAAGAAAAGACTGTTCTGAAAAAAGACATGCTCCATATTCAGTTTTTGCAGTTTTTCTTTCAGCAGCTGCTTAAGGGCAGAATCTAGGAAGTAGGAAATATACATTGATCAATCTTTTCTTTCTTGGAACCAGAACCACAATCAGAGTATCATTTTTAGTAGCCTTGTTTTCATAGAATACAAGCTGCAATTTGGGCTTACTGGTATTTTGTGGACAATATAATTGCTAGTCACATGCTTTCCGGTGAAACCGACTGTTTATGGAATTCTGAGTATCTTAATCATAAGTAGCTGTCAATATATTGAACACTTTTTTATGCATACAAACAGACTAGCTGCATATTTAATTTTACCTTTTTGTTCACTTTTATTTGTTTTCAGACCAATGTATGCAATAGCTGTCACAAGAATTAAAAAAATTCCAAACCACAATTTAGTTTTCAAATTTTGTTTTAATGTTGATGTTCTCTTTTTCTATTCTACACTTTCATCTGCTGATTTTCTGTGAATAAATCTAGGTTTAACGTGAGTTTATTTACATGCTACTATCATCATCTGCTTCAATAATTCACTGCATATATTCATTGCTCTCTGCATGAAATACAAAGTAATTTAGTCTTGATTTCTGATTTTTAATATTAGATCTCCTGGTTTTAGGATCCCTTACCACATTTCTGTTTAATAAGTACCATGGTTTGATGAATGATTAAATCAGAAATATACTCTTTTGCACTTACGCATGTCCATTACGCTCAGAACTTCACTGACATGACACTGAAGCAAAAGAGAGCAGAATCTTGCCCTGGATTTTCAAAGGAACCTTGTTGAGTGAACCTTATTCCAGATATTTTGACAAAGTAATCAGTTCATTTATTTATATTTTCCAGTACTTTGGCTCACTTACTTAAATAATCTTTTTGCACAGCAATCAGAATTGCATTTTTCAATAGAAAATGAAACTGGCATTACCTGATTTCCTAAAAACTTTTCAAATCTGAAATGTTTTTAATGTTTAATTTAACCACAAGCTCTCAGTTCACAAATTCCACCTTCAGTGGTTTCCTGGGATACAAACACACAAGCACAAACAGAAAGTGGCACAGAAAAACAAGGTAGAAAGCCTGCAGCACTTTCACTTCTTTGAATCTATGGAAATGCTTTGCATTCTCACAAACATATCAATGCTAAGAGCATGATAAACCTCTAGCAAAACAGCTGGTGATGGGCTTAAGCTATAACTCATATCTGTGTCATCTGCAAAGATAGACAAATTTCTCCTGAGAATTCTGAAAAGAACAATTGCAACAAAAAAATAAGAGCTTTTGCACAGAGTACATCATGACTTTGGAAGAGTGAAGCAGGAACAATTAATTTCAGGGCACTGTTTTAATAACAAGTGAAATAAAAGTGGACATATACACTAACTCCAGCTGCTAAAGTGGTAGCCAACACATAAAACACAATTACAGCATGTGTTATGGTGCTTGATGGAGGACATTTTCAAATAAAATGCATTTTCATTCAAAAGCAAGGATAACATTATTCTCTCACTCTTCAGATTCCCGATGCACACATGAATATGCACACAAATTTAGGCAATAATTACATTATTTTAAAAAAAAGTTAATACTGAAATGTGGCAGAAACAAACTTAACACCAATTTGTGAAGGTATAAAACAGCATTTTTCTTTATTCAGCATGCTGGATATTTTTGGCATGGACTACCTCAAAAGAGGATACCTCAAAGATCCAAAAGGCTATCAGTGGGGTTTTGGTGTGGCTGCAGTGGCTGCAGAGAGACTTAAACAATTGTCTGCCCCTCCTGGCCTTTCAAAAGATCCCTCTGCTGTGAGATTGTTACGAGTCAAAGACCAACAAAGACCAACGAACATGGACTCTGTGAATCCCATCCATAAGATGATCCGTGAGCTAGAGAGTCAAAGGGTAGTCAGCAAGACCCACTCACCCTTCAATAGCCCCATCTGGCCTGTACATAAGTCTGATAAAAGATGAATATTGACTGTAGACTATTAAGGTTTAAATGAAGTTACTCCACCGCTAAGTGCTGCTGTGCCAGAGATGCTGGAACTCCAGTATGAGCTGAAGTCCAAGGCAGTGAAGTGGCATACCACTACTTGACACTGCTAATGTGTTCTTTTCCATCCCCCTGGCAACAGAGTGCAAGCCACAGTCTGCTTTCATGTGGAAGGGCATGCAGTACACCTGGAACCGACTGCCCATGGGGTAGAAGCATAGTCCTACCATTTGCCATGGACTAATTCAGGCTACATTAGAGAAAGGTGAAGCCCCAGAACCCCTCCAATACAATGATGATATCACTGCGTGGGGAGACACAGCAGAAGTTTTTGAAAAAGGAGAAGAAATCATTAAAATTCTCTTTAGAGCCAGTTTTGCCATAAAAAAAGAGCAAGGTCAAGAGACCTGCTAGAGATATTCAGTTCCTGGGGGTGAAATGGCAAGATGGATTATGACGACAGATCTAACAGAAGTCATCAACAAGACTGTAGCAATGGCTCCACCGACTGACAAGAAAGAAACACAAACTTTCCTGAGGGCCATAGATTTCTGGAAGATGCATATTCCAGAATACAGCCAAATTGTGAGCCCTCTTTTCCAAGTGACACGTAAGAAGAAGAAGTTCCAATAGGGCCCTGAGCAGCAGCAATCTTTTAAACAGATTAAGCAAGAGATTACACATGCTGTGGCTCTTGGACCAGTCAGGATGGGACCAGATGTGAAAAATGTACTCTATTCTGGTGCTGGAAGCAATAGTCCTTCCTGGTGTCTCTGGCAAAAGGTGCCTGGTGAAACCTGGGGCCAACCACTTGGATTCTGGAGTCGCAGCTACAGAAGATCTGAAGCCAGCTACACCCCTACAGAGAAAGAGATCCTAGCAGCTTATAAGGGGATACAAGCAGCCTCAGAGGTAATTGGCACAGAAGCACAGCTTCTTCTAGTACCTCGACTAGCAGTGTTGAACTGGATGTTTAAAGAGAAGGTGCCCTCCATGCATCATGCCACTGATAATACACGGAGTATTATCAGTGGCCTCTGGGCCTCTGGACCAGTCACAATGGGATGCCTTTCCCATTTGTCTCCTGATAAACTCACTTCGGCCTCTACCACTGATAATTCTTGGCTTCTCCCTGTCACTCCAGAGATCTAGACAGGCTCTGTGCTTTTATGCCTCGATGGCATCAATGTACATTGTGCCCCTGTCTCTACTAAAGCTCGATATTTTTGTGGGTCAGATGTGCCAGGCCACTGAATACACACAGTCTAATAGACTTGGTAGTCTCTCTTCTCCTCCTGCCTGGAGGCAGGGCCTCTCTATTGCTGCTCCTGGTCAGAGTATTCTCCATTTGACCTTAGTGATTTTCTGTTAGAGGCTTCTCCATCAGAGTTGAGGGAGTTGCTCCTTTTGCATTTTGGAGATCAGTGTCTCTTTTCCAGGGTCTTTACCTCAACTATGTGGACAGCTATCTTTACTAGCTAACTTCTGTCTTAATTCTTGTAATTGGGCTTCAAGTTTAGAGGTGGGTTCTCCAGCCCACTACTTCATGTTTTCCTCCAGTTTACCCAGAAGAGGCTACAACAAACTACATTCACTACGTGTCTTATTCCTGGGACTTCCCATTTTCCCATGTGCAGCATGAGGTGACTGAGAACAAGACTGAGATGGAGACCTTTCTTCTGTTCTGTCTCTGTCAGAGTTCTCATAGGACACTTCTCTTTCAGGGACTTGCTGGTAATGAGAATCATAGCTGTCCCTAGAATCTGCGTTATTGGCCCATAAAGCATCAAGACTCTCTCTTATTGTCTGTAACTAAGTGCACATTTCGCCCACAGTTTGGGATGCATGGTCACTACTTTGAGGAAAAACTGTTAGCAAGCAACTGACCAATAATGCAGGAACACCTTGCATTACTTTTCTCCACATGAGCACTGTGCAAGGGACATACTCTGGATTAGTAATAGTAGTATTAATTCTTTTGAGCAGATCACCATAAAGGAGTTCTAACACTGCCAATTCCTGTAGGTATTGGATGGCTTCATCTGTAGTTGTCTACTTTCTTGAGGAACTCTATAGAGACTCCCTATATGGGTATGCTTCAGTTGCACTTCTGAAAAGTCATATCAAAAGATTGCACTCACCTTGTTCCTTTGCAATCTCCTTTTTGATTTTATCATTTCTGGCAATAGTACCCAGGTGTTGTGCTGCTTGACTATTCAACACGTAACTCTCAGCTCCTCTATCTTGGCATCAGAGCAGCCAGGTAAGAACTCGTTCACCAGACAGGTGACTGTATTCTTTCCATACGTCTTGAATTTCTGCTGGAGTCAGTGATATGAATTCTATGTTTTCCTGTCTAATTTCCCCTGGTGTTCTTGTTTTCCCAGTGATTGTCTGGCCTCTCCTGTTGAAGTTCCTGCACTTGTGTTATCTGTCAAAAACTTATCCTTATCTCTTCACCAGTTCTTGCCACAAAACTTCCCAACAACTCTTCTAAAGAAAACTCCCAGTAAAAGTGGAGAGAAATTAACAAGAAAATGTTCACCTCCTTAGATAACAACAGCAGGGATAGAGGCAAGGCCTAATCTCAGCAGAGGGAGGCAGTGAGTCTTTATGGGTTTGAGGCAAAGACCAAAAGAGACAAAAGCTCCTTATCTCTCTTTTTTATACTTCTTGACACTACTTGATGATGTCAGATGACATGAAATACCTCTTTGGTTTCTTAAGTCAGGTGATGCTCATCCCTTCTAATCTATGTCACATCCTTTGGGCCTGCTAAATTTAGGCCTAGCTGAGGCCTAAAGCCAAAATTACCACATGTTCCTTATTTGGGCATTCTGGGATACTGTGAGTAAAGTTTCTGCAGTCAAAGTGGAACTTGAAAAAAATTATTAAGTCAGAATCAATAGCACAGTTAAAAAGTTGGAGTGTGATGATAGATAAAGAAAAGAGAATGAGAGCTTTGGACATGAAAACCTGGTGTTACGGATGCTGGAATGTTTTATTCAATTTTATTATTTTCTTTTGAACTCTGAAGGGCGGTCCTGTGGTGTAATGGTGAGCACTCTGGACTCTGGATCACAAGGTCATGAGTTCGAGTCTCAGTGGAGACCGTACCAGGCAGTTCAATGCCTCCCTGCCATCCCATCCCATCAGATCTCGGATGCTCAGTAGGGTCAGCCCTGGTTAATATCAGGTGCTGTAGACAGTCCTGAGGACTTCACTGGCACTGTTCAAGCTCGCTCGGCCGTGGCAGATGGACCTCAGGACTGAAACGGTGGGGCCAGTTCTGCACACGCTGTGTCTTCCCTAAAAAATCCACTGCACAGGCTTGAAGGGCACACCCCCATGTAGGGAGAGCCCTGCCCAAATCTTCCTTCACAAAGTTTGGCCATACATACATAGATATTGTCTTTTGAAGAGAACATAGACAACTAGAAGACAATGGAGAAAAAACTCAAAAAAATAACGTATGAGATAGAAAAACATTTCCACAGCAAGAAATGAAATGTATTGAGTCTTGTAGTTAATCCTAAGGAAGTCAAGTGAAGACCAAAAAGTGAGGTGACACAATTGCAGTATAAAAGCCACCATAGGTGGAGACATTGTACGTTTAAACAGGAAGGCTTAGCAACAACCAAAAGCAGGATTTCATTCTGGCCCATAGTTATCTTTATATTTGACTTTGACATAAGTGAAATCAAGGAATAGTGACATTTAAGATCATTAGAAAAGATTTTTGGTTTTCCAAGACTGAATGCTACAAATCTCTGACTTAATGGAGACCTGACTACCTACAGCCATGTTGCAACATTAGTAATTTTGATGTCAGTTCAATTTAAGAAACTTTAACCATACTTGTTATTTACAGCTGCTCTCAGTGTTTCAGTTTTATTTCAAAGCTAGTTACTTGTTTTCAGGTTACTGGAACTTTCATAATACAGGAAATAGCTTTGATAAAAGACAAGGATGGTTTTACAAAAATTGGATCTGTGAGCAACATACTGGCATAGGGAAGTTAATGGGTATTGTAACACTGATTTATTTAGAATAGCATTTCACCCATCTTTTTATAAATAGGCAGAACTAAATTGAGAAAACCTGTGTGAGAGAAGGGAATAAAAAAATCCTTAAAATAGGCTAGTATTTAAATGAGAACAGCACACAAAACAACAGGGATTATCATAATGGATTTTTTTAATGAAAGACCATCATAAAATCATAGAAGGGTTCAGGTCAGAAGAGACCTTTAAAGATCATCTAGCCAAACCCCCTGTCACAGACAAGAACATCTTCCAGTAGATCAGATTGCTCAAAGACCTATCCAGTCTGACCTTGAAGACTTCTAGGAATGGGTCCCATCAATTTCTTTCTGGGCAACCAGTTCCAGTGTCTCAGTACACACATAATGAAAAAATTCTTCATTTATATCTTTTAGTTTAAAACTTTTCCTCTTATCCTATAACTGTAGACCTTTGGACAAAGTCTCTCCATCTTTCTCAAAAGCCTCCTTTAAGTACTGAAAAGTTGTGATAAGCTTTCTCCATGACTTTTCTTCTCCAGGTAGAACAATCCCAACTCCCTCAACATTTCTTCGCAGGTAATGTATTCCAGCACTCTAATAGTTTTTATGGCCTTCCTCTGGACCTGTTTTAACAAGTCTGTGACTTTCTTGAGCTGAGGGCACCAGAGATGGATGCAGTACTCCCAGAGGGATCTTACAAAAGTGAAGCTGATGAGCAGAATCACCTCCCTTGACCTGAAGCAGCTTGGGATGCAGTTGATTTTCTGGACCACAAGCACACATTGCTGATTCAAATCTACTATTTCATTTACCAATATCTTGAAGTCCTTCTCCACAGGGCTGCTCTCAGTCCAATCATTACTCAGTCTGTATGGATACTTGTGATTGCCTTGATCCAGGTGCAGAACTTTGCACTTGACCTTGCCGAGTCTCATGAGGTTCACCTTGGCCCATCTCTCAAACCTATTGAGATCTCTCTGAACGGCATCTCTTTCCTCTAGAGCATCAACTGCACTAGTCATCTTGGTGCTAATAAGGAGTGAGGATCCTGAATACTCCTTCATATGAATAGTGAGAGCCAGCAACACATGAGAAAAAAAACACCTTATTATTTCACAGTTTCCATCAAACAACCAACAGGAAACCACAAATTTTTTGTAAAGAAAACAAGACAGCAGATTCATCTTTAGGGTTACTAAATGCCAATCAAAAGTGGAGTGGCTTGTACCACAGCGGAAAACTGTCAGCTGCTTTGAAACACAAAAATGTATCTTTGAAATTATAGTGACAACACAAGTGTTTATGTAAGTCTAGCTTCCAGGCCATTTAACTTGATTCTTACTTATATGGGTCCAGTCTGCAGGAAATCTTTCACTTGAAACTCCAGATGTTACCAAAAAGCATAGATTTTATATCCTTAAAAAGAGTTCAAGTAGTAAGTGACTTTGGGATGGTAGCACAATAATGATCAGAAAGGAGACTCTAATCTAACTATGTTCATGTTATTCAACGGTAACACAATGTTTAAGTAAAACCCAGCTGATTTTTATCCCCCCAATGTCTCTCATTTTCCCAAGTCTTGGATTAAAGAAATTCACAAAAATGTTGTAGGTTGATATCAAATTTTATCCAAGTACCCTAATTGAAAATACCTTATGTGTTTGAAATTTGTGGGATTGCAGAATATAAATGTACATGTATATATTAATGTCACTCACTACACTTCTGTATTTGGAATGTGAGGTAGGTATCTATTATATAGATGCCTCTAGATATTTTCCAATATTAAACAAATCAGTTAAATTTATTGTCCCTAGTACATAGTTACAATTTAGAATACACAAAAAAAGATACAGTTGTTGAATATTAATTACATTTTTTTTATTTTTTGCAATTATAGTATAACACTAGATATTGACCGGTAGCAAAAAAAGAAAAAAATTCCACTTGCACAAATTTATACTGTTTCTAAATGTTGTAAACAAAATTGTGATGTCTGTATATGAAATTATATTGCTGAGGTGCACATTTGCTAGAAGTAACAGCCCTAGGTAGTGAAAAAAAATCATATAATAGTGTAGGTAGTTTTGAACACATGAGTCTCTTCAGTCTCATGAGGATTATATAGAGCAGATATGGTGAATTAAGAAATGCAAAAACCCTTCTTACTAAATATTTGCTTTTGAATTGCGTAGCATATAGGATAATCAGCATATATACATATAGATTTATTTAAATTAACTGGCTTCATTATTGAAACTGCTGTTTAAGTTTAGTGAACTTCTTTTCCAGCAATAGAAATGAAGAGATTTATGTTGTATTTCTTTTATGTTGGTTGTTCTTTTGTTATTTTCCCCCTCAGGATTTTTATGTTTTGAATTTGGCAGCTATTTACAGTTATTTGTGAGCTGAATGAAAATATATGGATTACTCTGTGTTGGGAAATGATCCTGCCCATGAAGATTTAGTAGCAAAAAAATGGGAAGAATATTGTAGTTGGTCAGTCTAATTTCTATTGTTGTCCTTCCCTTTTCTGATGCAGCATCATGCAAATAATCAAAAGGAAAGAACATATTCTGCATGCATGAAATTTGTAGTATCTTTCTGTGTAATCTCAAGGGAAACCAGAGTCAACAACAGTTTAGCTCAGAAGGCATACGGGTAAGCATATCACATGTGGGGCAGTTAAGATAATTCCTGGAAAGAATGAATAATTAATCTCAGGTAGTTCATATTAAAATCTTGAGGTTTAAAATACTTTTTGATGTATCTGACCTTGATTACACTATGTAAGCTATACATACACCACAATCAAAGTGGGATATGTCAGAAACTTTGTTGTCAATTGTTAACATGTATGTAAGGAGCAAGATTTTTCTTTTTCTTTTCCCTTGTCTCTGTAAGTAAAAGTTACTACTGAGGTATTCCTAATTACAGCTAAGTGTGATAACATGTTTAAAGCTAATCCTATACGTTATCAGTTGCCCTGGATGGATTTGTAAAAAGGGAAGCTTTTTGTAAGCAGACTGTTTTCCATGAGAACTTGTTTCATTTGGCAGAATTTTCACATTTGGTAGTGAATAGGAGATGACTACAGAAAAAGGACACAGAGCCTTGAGGGCTAAAGCATTTGAAATCTGCCTTCTGCCATAAAACTTTTACATGTTGCCAAGGAATACTTTTACTAAACTTTTCATAGTTGGTCACTAATTGTGCATTTTTCTGTCTTTTGGGCACATGATTAAAAACCTTGGAACTGATAGCAAAAGAAAGTAAGAATTTTAAAACTGATTAGAAAAATAAAAGAGGCAAATAAGAGGGTAAAACTGCACTGTATTTGCTAGACCAGTCTAATGTGGATAGTCATCTAGAATACTACTTGCCTCTGCTATTCACAATCTATTACAAAAGATGTAACAGGTATGAAAGAGATTCAAAGAAAGATAGCAATGATGATCATAATTATGGAAAAAACTTCTAAGCAGGAACACTTAACATATTAGAGAAAAGACACCTTAAAAGGAATATGATGCTGTTTCTGAAATAATGGAAAACATAAATAACAAGTAATTGTTTGTTGCTTTAGAAATAGAGAAATAATAAACCTATGAAATCCAGATGTGAAATTGTACAATGAAACTACTTTGTACAAAATACAGTGTCTACATAAAACTAAATTAGGTTAAGAATGGTTATATACCCAGAAAATTTATTAAAAAGGATATCTCATCCAACTCAAAAGGTTCCTTATCCCAAAACAAGAAAGCTAGGTGATACTTCACTGTGTTTGCACACTTGCACAGTAACACAGACACTCAGTATTGTTCAGTGACAAGTAGAACATTTGGTGAGAGAAAGTTTCACTTCTAGCCAAAGGCTGTTATGACCAATTTTTAAAAACAAAAAAAATATCTGCACAAATTCTGACTTCTCACAGTAGCAACTAAATCTTTGGAAGCTCTTCAGTTTTCAGACTGAACATTGAATACTCAGAAAGTGTCCATTTATAGTCAACTTAAGCTGGATCTCCAAAATAAAATGAATTTTGTTGCCTTGAGATCCCTAGATTATGTATAGGTATCAGCATTCAGGAGGTCATTGTGTCAAGTGAAAAAGAGCCCTGGTTTTCAATGAAACGAGTATCCCTGTAAAATATATCTGGGTAAAATTATATATAACTGAGTAGTCAAGTAGAGAATCTACAAGATTGAGTGTGTCTTTCTTATAGGGAAAAAGAAAATAAAGCAAACATCCTTCAGTTTCCAAAGGCATTAAACTCAAGGCTGAAGAAAGTATTAGAGTCCTGAGAGCAGCACCAGCCCCAAAAAGGGGCCTTCCTTCACTTTCCTCCCATTCCAGGACCTCATTTCATGCCAGCTTGGGGCTACTAGTTCCCGTCCCAGGGATGATGTAGGAATGCAAAACTTCAGCATTGTTTCTGATTTTGTCTCCTGTATTGATGTTGTAGCTGGCTTCAGTCCGGTGCTCTGACCTGGATGGACCCCTTTGTTTCAATATTTGATTCTCACTGATGAAATTTTGCACATTTGGCCTCTACATTTGCTCACAATGACTAAGTAAATACAGATCTTTATCTAGTTTTTTAAAACTTGAACCAAAATCTCTGTATTCCAAAGATTATGCTTTTAATACAGGCTGAAAATAATAAGTAAGAAGTCAGCAAAAATATTTTGAGAATCCAGGTATGCACTTGTAAGTGTTGTCTCTTAAATACCTTTCTGACAGTTACTTTTGTGAGATCTGATCTGAAATAGTTGACAATCTTTCAACAGACCATCTATTACTGAGAATGTAAGACCTGACTCAGTACTTTTTAGTTGGGTTTGATCTTGTTTCACTTAATGCCTAGATAAGTCAAAGCAAAAAATCTTTATTTATGCTTTGTGCCAGCCTGTTAAAAAACATACCATATCACTGCATTCCAGATGTTTTCTTAACTGCCCATAGAGAAAGAGATGTATGCATGAACCTACCTATGTCTATGCAATTTTAGTAATCTTCATTGGAAAATTTCATTTAATTTTTTTTTTTATTTTTCCAAAACCCTTCAGTTTATAGCAGCTATCCTAACTTTATCTGAATTATAAAGAAAAAGTAATCTGATTCTTGTGATCAAAACCAACACCATTCATATTTCAAATAATATTAGTAAATATGGTCACAGAATTCAAATCTGCAAAACCAAAGTGATAAACATGGAATAATAAAGTTTAAAAAGAAATAATTGTTTACTGATACTTAAAAATCACCACAAGAGGTATTTAAGGTAAAATTATGCCAAAATAAAAGTATCTACACTGATTCCTTTCATCTTCCTCAATCATGCTTACTATTATCCATTGTCCTATTCCTTTCCCCTCATATTAAATAACCCTTTATAGGTGAACCAATAAAAGCTAAGCAAGGCTTCCTCAAAAGAATTTGTTATGGTACATGTAATTTGCTTACAGTTTTGCATATGCTTTTTTCCATTACTGTTTAGAATATATTCCTAGGCTCTCAAAAAACTCCTTGTTAATCAGGTTAATACTCTTCTTCCCCTCTCTCCATTTTAGTTTAATGTGAAAACATACAAATTAGGCCACCCTCACTTTCAGCTGCACAGCTCTGGAAACTGTTGGTAGTTGACTTCCTGTGGTGGCTCTACACTTGAATGTCAATGAACAGTTTATTAATGAACTTTATAGCTGATAGGAAATATTGACTGTGGTTTGCAAATTGTTCTTTGCCATTTAAAAAAATTATGGTTAAGAGTGTATATGTCTTTTAATTACAAGAAAATCCATCCCAAACCAAATAAAGAAACCTCCCCCCACAAAACCCCAACAAACCAACCAAAGAAACCATCTCTAGAATTTTAGGTGGAAATTCTTCCTAGTCTTCTCCATTTATTGAGAAGATTTTTTTCTTACATGTCTTAAGACGTAAGTTCACAGTATTTTCTGCAAATTATGTAAGTATATAGGTCTATGTCTTTCAAAGTACTTTCACAATCTCTAATTGCAAAATTCTTCTGAATACACTAAATTATTTGTTCTATATATTTTCATACTTAGGACCTATGGAAAAATGTCTGTCTCCTTTACTGTTGAATGAAAAGAAAATTTTGTCATTTGGTTTCCCTGCAAGTTGAAGCCTTAAATTTTTTGCTCTGTAAGTTTGACTTTCACACTGGCTTAGTACCTGATTTAATGCCTACTGAATTTATATATTCTGATAGACTCAAGAATCTGGTAAAAATCATTGTCCATGTTGTGCCACAAAAATCCCATAGGTCCATCCTGAAGAATTCACAGTATATATTTAAGGTGGTGCAAGAGGTGAAAAAGAAGTTTTAAAGGAGATTACATAGGAGGAATGACAAAATAAATTATAATCAGTAGGAATAATTTAATCCACCACTGTGGATTTGTACAGTTAATTCTTCCTTTCCGTAGCAGCTCTTCGGCTTAATTTTCAATAGCCAGCTGATTCCTTTTCTTTAAAACAGACTACCAGAATCACAGAGTCTGAACAGGAAATGGACACATTAAGAGGTGTCAATTCTAAAGACAGCAATAATAAAAAGAGGGAATTAAAATAATGGCTGTAGTCAGAGCTGCCTGACATGATATTTCAAAATCATCTTGAGCAATATAAATGCAAGTTTTGTAGAGTGACATACCACTATTTAACATATAACTTAAAATTGAGCAAATTTGGCTGGCAAGAAAAATGACAGCCACAACATTATCAGTGGGTCCACAACTGGTCACTCTAAAGTGAACATTGTTCATTTGTACCAAATAACCCTGTAACTACTTAGGTGCTAATAGAAGATAAGTTCAGGTAACAAGAGAAATTACAAGTGACACAAATGTTTTGAAGTTACTAGACTTGAGATCAGCTGTTTTGCAGTTTCAGATGCAAGGATACATTATTTTTCAAGATAGAAAAAAAAAATCATGTAAGATACTCTATGTAATATTTATAACTTTAAAAGATCTTCATAATTTCAAGACAATTTCAGAGGGTTTTTTTGTCAGGACTAGAATCAGACAGAGTTTATTATTTTGTATTCAAAACAATGAATGTTCTTGTTCATATAACTCCACTAATTAACACAGTTGTTACAGTCAGATACTGGTAGTTTAAAGATAGGATTGTGATGTCAAGATTACAGCCCTTTGAGATAGTTACTGATTCTGGTGAAATGGAGCTGTTCTTAAATGTGGTTGTCTTTTTTCTTTTTCTTTCTTTTTTTTTTTATTCTAAGGGGGGGTGTGTTTGTTATTGTTGGTTTTGTTTTAGTTTGGTTTTTTTTTAATGTGTATCTGCATTGTAAACCATCTTTCATGTCTGCCATCTTCTCTGCTCTAGGCAGAAGTGTGGTGGTTAATTACAGTGTCATAAATTCATATGTCATGTGTAACTTTAATGGCAAATCATCAGTGAGATTTGTTCTGCCAGCACTATGGCTGTGGAACATTGAAAACAAAATTTCACAAGTTAATGGCCTGCCCTTTTCTGACAGCACACCAAGCTTTCACACTATTAACTAACACTTTGCTTCACTCAACCACTGAACTGTTGACAAAAGCACTTTAGCAAGTCTGAACAGCAGAAAAAAAAATCAAGTAAATCAAAAGCCAGTTTGGAAGGAGGTAGAAATACAGGGGGAAAATTGAAATCAAAGGAAAGATTTTAACAAGTTAAACAAAGCAACTTGATATACTTTGATAAACTTCATCATCAATGCATCAATACGATGAATAGTGCCTGTTATAATTTTTCAGTTTTTGAATAGTTTTTCATCTCAATATTGAGGAAACAATCATCGAATAGTCCTGAATTATTTCAGTTTGGTTTGAGGGTTTCATTCTACATAACTGAGATAATGCTTATTTTATTCAACTAGCTTTGAAACATGGAGTAACTGCAAAATTTCACCTGTGCAAATAATTAATTTCACAAAAAAATATTCACCATGGAAATACTCATCCCTACAGGCATTGCAGAAAGAGATCTTCTAAGAGAATGAAAGAGATAGTAAATTTTTAGTAATAAATAAAGGCATATGTTTAGATGCAATCATAAAAACATGGTTTGTGCAAGCCCAGTAGGTGGCTAACACATAGAATAGAGACTTTAGTTTGTGACAATTTATCTAAAATTGTATGTAGGTGTATCTTCATCAGTTAAATGCATGCACTGAAAGGTATCTCTTCTACTACCGCAATTTACTTATGTACAATGACAGATCACCAAGAAAACCATGTATGTGTTTTTCTTCAGAATATTCTTGGAACTGAGTGTAACCTAATTCTTGTCCAATAGCAGAGGCAAGACTACATGAAGATTTTGATGAAGTGGAGGATTGTATGATTACAGCTTCAGACTGAATTGCGTATAAAAACTAACACATAGAAAAGATCTGCAAAAAACCCTCAAAGTTTCTGATACACCAGTTGGAATCTTGTGAATATAAATGCTAGGATCACTTACCTCTTAGTTAAGTGATCTAGTAACTCAGATTTTTAGCAAATGACCCCATTCTTGTAGTCAAAATGACTTAACATTCGTTTGTAATAATGGTTCATAATGTTTTTGCCATTGCATCAAGCGGAGTTTCTTAATATCTGAAAGTGTGTTGGAATGTTGCATCTGATTTCAGTGAGATGCCTGTGTTACACGTGCCCCTGAGGTGAAACTTAGCTTTCTAACAAAATAATTTCTGGTTTTGCCTTCTTCTGTAACCATTGTAATTTTCTCTGAAAGATGACCAAGAATTTGCTGCAAAGTACTACCTTAATGGGTTTGCTGCAGCCTATTCCCTGATTGGTTCAAATAGTTAAAAAGTACACGAGGGCAGGGAAAACAGTACTTCCTTTACATTTTTTCAAAATTCCAGCTTTGCTAAATTTTGACATCTATATGGATGTCTTAGACTCCTTGTATAAAGTAACAAAATGACATAATATATTTTGCAATTGAATTAAAAATATTAATGCTATAATGAAAATGACATAGGATTAACCATGTAATTTCCTAGAAAAGCCAAGGGGTCAAAGATGCCTTTACAATTGCAAAGCTGCTAACCTTAAACATGTCATATGCAGTTTTAGTACTTAGTACACATTTTTTAAGTCAAGTCTCAGCAACTCAGATGCCAGAGAAATAGGAAAATGAAATGGGGTGTAGGTGGGTAATAAGAGAGAGAAGTGACAGAACAGCCCAAGGATAAAAGATATAAAAGGCAGTTTAGCTGTCAATATTTCCTGTGAGATATTAACAAACTCAGAAATGATTGCTTTCTAGAGTATTTTGCTCTTTGTCCAATTTGCCTCAATTAAATGTTTCTGGAAAGAATGTAAGCCATCAAAGTCTGTATTTAGTGATATGAAAATTCATACTTAGGATCCTCTTTAGTTGTTCAGTCAGAGGTGTAAAATATATTTGCTTTGCCATCCTCTGTCCACTTTTTTCACAATTCAGGCCGAATGATTCATTTATTTATAAAATTTTTGATGTAAATCACAAGAAAAAGACATTAGAATATTATTGATGACACCAAGAAATTTACAACGCTGTTAGATTTAGCTCTTGAGGAAGGAGGTCTTGTGATAAACTTGGAAACTACTTTGCTGTCTCAAAAGACAGCAAAGAAAATAAAAGTTGAAATAAAGATAATAAAGATAAAAATATATCGACATTCAACTAGAGCAGATAGTACATTTGGATAGAAAGTAAAGGTAACTCTAGTCAGTTCTATGTTGAATGCGGAGAGACCTCAAACTGAACTAAACCCCTCAGATCAATTTAAAAACAGTAAGACTTTGAAAAGGTCATTATGCATATATAAATGAAAGTGTTATTTCTCTTCTCTGAATAGTGTTGAGATGAAATTGTTACTTCTCTGAAGAGTGTTGTTTACACAGGTAGTAAAAATATGCAAAACAGTAAAAGAAGGATTATATGATACAAGACTGGAAAATTTCCTTGTTAGATACTCCTGCGTTATCTGAAGTCAATATTCTAAATTTGTATTCTTTCATATACAGTGCATCATGTCCAAGTCAGGATTTGTTGGGAGGACTACCTTTGTAACACAGTATGAGCTAGAACTGATGTAAGACTGAGACATTGCAGTCTCTGATCTGACTAAAATATAGCATTCTCTTGAAAATTCAACTGTACTTGTATAACAGTGTAGAGATGAGTACAGTTGTGTCATATTCTACTCATATGTGAGTAATTTTAAGAGTTTTTTTAAAGAAAGCTTGAATATTTCTCATGAATTATTGGTTTTTCTTAACAATTATAATACTCTTATATGTAATTACATATATTGTTGCATTTTTACTCCAATTGAAGCAGCAAGGCTCTCTTCTTTCCCTAAGTGATCTTTCTGCACTCACAATAAAAAGATGCTATTTACTTTTTCCAGAACTGTCCAACTGTTCCATTACATTTTCCAATTCACTGTAAAGAGGTTGACCCAAGAACTGTTTATTCCATGACAGAAAAAGAGAATTCTAAACTTTTGTGGCTGGATGTTTAATTGCAAGAGACACATATTAACCTTTTTTTTTTTTTTTTGAAGGGGGGATCTACTGATCCAAAATGAAAGTTCAATAAATTCATTGCATCTCATGAAAACCTTATTTCTCCAAAGTTTAGAGTAATCAGTACGTCATAAGGTCAAGTACATGAAAGGTATGTTCAGTGTTTTAGAAAAAAATCAAGTATGCAAGAAATGATTCCTGAGTTTTGAGAACAAACTGTAAAACATTTCTGCACAAAACCCTCACAACCACAACAACACAAACAAACAAACCCACATTTCTATGATTATGCTGGTTAATGCTGTTTGTGTTTCCATAATCGCTACAATGCTTTCTTTAATTATTGCATGTTTAATATTTTTCCTTTCATTTAGCAATTTTGCACATTGTTGGGCAGTATGGTGGATTAATCCTAGAATATTTTCATTTTTCTATAAAGAGCATTATACATTCCTAAATAAATAGAGGGTTGGGTAGGGGTTTTCCTTTTTTACTAATCATTTGATTATATGTGTTTCTGCTAAATTGCCTTTATTTTTTGAAAGCAATAGCTCCTAAGCCAGGAGCTTGATAAATCCTGTTAGAAACACCTCTAAGGAGATTTCATTGAAACAATACTTCACTGTTCAAGACTTTTTAATTCAATAACCTACAAAAGTCATTATACTTTTAACAAAACTGAACCAAACTGATGGAAAAAAAGCATAGAAGAAAGTCAGAAGAATGAAGTGTATACAACACTTATTTGCATGAAAATAACTGAATTATAAGAAAAGACTAGTGATCTTTACATTAAAAAAATATCACTGAAAGAATGTTCAGGACAAAATTCTTCCTTAAGAGGACGGTGGTGAGGTTTGTATCAAATATCATAGAGAGCATGCTAGAACATATCAATCAGTAATAGTAAAAACTGTAACCTGTATTCTAATGCAAAATTATGATAAAAACATAAGCATCCTATTTCAACAAGGTATCAGATGTGGTTGACTAAGTTTTCTGCAAGAAAAAGAAATATCTGTGTGTATGCCATGCATAACATTAGTTTATACAGAATATGTAGTTATGAATGTAACAGAGACAGAACCAACCTAAAAATGAGAAAAAACCCAAGCCAAATCAAAATTTAAAGAAGAAAAAAAGAAAAAAGGAAAAGAGTGGAGAGAGAAAAAAGAAAAAAAGAGAGAGACTCCTAGTTTAAAAGTATTACTTCCACCTGAAGTGATTTCTTATGTGTTTAAAAAAAAGAGGCAAACTCTTTTTTTTTATTAGAAACATGACTAACTTTGATATTCAAATAAAGATAAAATATATGTATGTGAGCTTTTATTCCATGGATTCTTCATTCTTTAAGTGTCAGCAAATGCAGATACATTAGTTCAAATTCTTGTATTTTAAATTTTAACTGAAAGCAGCTACCTTATGGACAGTCAGTATGGCTAATGGCATTGTTATATTCTAACAAATTTGTCCTGTGTCCTAGCCTCTGTACTCTAAGTCATAATCCATCTTTCTTCAATAAAATTTGCCTCATATTTTCACTTTTAGCAGTATTGTTATGGGTTCACCTAGGTGGGCCTAGATTTGGGCTCTGAAGTTCGGACTAGGCCGAAGCTGTCAGCTGACTTGAGCTGGGCTGAGCTAACAGCTGACCTCTTCTAGCCAGTAATTTTGTATTCCATACCACATTATGACATCATCTCCAGGGAAGTAGGAACCAGTGTGGGAGTGGTTAAGGCAGTCGCTTCTCAGCCCTCCTCTGGAGAGGACGCACGATGCTGTCCCAGGGGGGATGGAGAGGACCAGGCCCACCACTGGCTCACTGGGTATCTCAGGAAAGTAAACAGTGTTGTTCTGGGTCTCTCCTTTCTGCTTGAGTTTGTCTCCCTGGGGAATAAGCTTCTTCTTAAGTAATGTGTAGTTAAGACAGTAGAATTTGTGTGTTCGTTGCAGAATTTTTTTGTGTGTTGCAGACTTGTGTGTTGTGTTAGGAGGGAGGCGTTTCTCTCTGTGCTTGGGGGGGCTGGCAGTTGCTTATCTCAAACCAAGACAAGTATACTTAAGTCTAGTTGAAGCAGAGTTTAGGTATATGCTTACCCAATGTTACCTTATGTTAATCATTGACAGATACCACCACTCTGAGCTCTGGACTAATTTTATTTTGATAGCTTAAAACCATCACAAATATAAAACCTACAAAAGGAAGCAACAATTTTTTACATTTACAATAAAAAAATAAAAATAAAAGAGGAAAAGAAATAAAGCAGTTGTGTATTAACAGAAAATCCCACTATTTTCTGAACTCTGAGCTGACTTCAGTTTCAGTGTTTTTCTAGTGCTTTAGAGTCACACATTGTTGAAACCTATATAAATATCCAATATAGACAATTGAATGTGATTATGTATACTGTGTATTAATTACTGCATGATTTATGAATGAAAATGCTATAAGAATATGTGTATTATTTATGTATCAGTATACATAATAAACTATAAAAATGCTTTGCATAGTCTGTTATTTAAATAGTGGTGTTCCTAATATATTTGGACCTGAAAAGTATTGTTCATCAGTCTTACAAAATGCAGGTGTGTTTGTTGTGGATATTCTTGTTTTAGGTGTTTAAATAAGTATTTAAACTTTAAAATCTTTTTATAAGAGCCAAAATAGAAAGTACATTTTATTCTTCATTGCTATGTCTTGGTTCATAATTAAAAAAAAAAGCCATATAATAAACAACTGTAGACAGTGAAATTCATGAAATATTTTCATACTAAGCTCAGTTTTGAAGATATTATGTACTTGAAGATAAGTTAAATTAAGGAAATAGATAGAAAGGAAACCCAAATCCTGTGGGTATGGACCTAAAGTTCTTTCACCAGATATATTGGTGTTCCATGATTTGTACTAAATTATATTTAATTAAACTATATATTCATAGCAACATATTTTTGTATTCACTCTCCATATAGTTAAATATATGTCAAAATATCTTTCCAATTATATTCTTATTATTTTTTCTTCCTTAAGTGAAAGCATTTTCTCCTAAGTATATAGCCTCTCCTACAGGCTGTAGTCAACGTGCAGTTTATAAAGTAAACATGGAATGGCATGGATCAGGATTTTATGACATTTGATGATTCTCTAAGGATACTTGAGTTCTTTAAGAATTTAGGATATGCTGCATGGAAGGAAGCACTGGTTAAATCTGCAGAGATAACACTGAAGCCATCATCTAACACTTGCAGCACCAGAGTTCCTGAATTTAATTCTGACAAGTCAGCATAGAATTTCATGACCCCTGTGAAAAAAACTAAGACTGTTCTGCAACTGAGACAGATGGTTCAACCTTGGTTTTTTTGTAAAATACCAATTACTTATATGGTAAGTGGAATCAGCTTGTTGATCTGTCTGAAATAAACCCTGAAAAAACCCCATAAAACTGGTGACCCAGCTCTCCCTCACTGTGACTGGCTGACCACTAGAACCAACATAACAAAAATGCCTGGGGATCGGGAATGCTCTCCCAGTTTAGTTCAGTTTCTACTACATGTGGAATATCATTATTAGTTTGACTGCTGAATAAATTTTTCAAAACTACAGGCAAATAAAGCCTATGGTCATGTCTCAACAAAGTCCATGCAAGACCTCTAGAACTGTTTAACTTTATAGACAATAAACTGAAAGGTAGAAATCCAGAAAATGAAGCAAAATTTTGATTTGAAAAAAAGCAAGAAATCTTGAAAGATGCATAAACACAGATATGGAACCTGAATTTTAATTAATGAAAGAGATTATCAAGGGAAGAAATATGAGAAAAGACAAAAAATCCATAATTGCATTTCCCATTGGAAGGCAGAGAAGAAGAAAGTACAATCTACTTAAAATAAATTTTAAACTTCATGTATCTCATATTACATTTACAAAACAAATTTCAAATTCTCCTCTAATACCACTTATATTTTAACTGATTATAAATTTTATTTATGTTGGCTAAGGGATGAAAATCATATCGATCATTATGTTATGAGTACTGTCTCTAGTGTGCAGAAACATTCATCATTCAAAACAGTGATTTTTTAGTAAAAAGATATAGGTATTATTATTGACAAAAAAAGAGTTACAATTCTTCAAGCCCATTGCCCACCCATTCTCTTCAAAACACTGAACATCTCAAGATATCTTCACTTTGACTGTCTTTTTGTCTGTGTAACAAAACTTTCTGATGACCCTTTGTCCTGACTGTTTTGTGTCATTTGAAGAATCACTGGCAAAGGTATCAACATAAGCAAGTTTAATACAAAAGTGAAAGCATGACAAAGTTTGCCAGCAAGTTTCATTATATTGCTTACTAGATGGTTAAAGACACAGAGAAAAAGCAGATATTAAAGTCAATCAATCTAAACCCCAAATCAAACCTAAATTATCTATATAGAGGCTAGGGGAAGTGAAAGGGGGGAGTGCGGAAGGGGAAAGGGTAAGGATAGGAGAGAATAAGGATAAAAAGGAATAAAGGAGACCATCTTGCTGAGTAACAAGGTTCAGAGTGGACTCCCTTGCCAAACTTAGCCCCAGACTATACCAACAGTTTATGTCTAAAGACTTAACAGCATTTGATTGATATCTTAAGTTAAATATTTCAACAAAGGATTCACATAGAACTTACTGCAGCACAACAGTAACTCACTTATAGGCCTAACTTATGTACAAAGCTAAAGTACTGAAGAATCTAGGAGAGCAAAATTCATAGTGCATTTGCTACAGCATATTCACATTCTCACTCCCTGAGACCTAAAGGAGTATGTACAAGGTATACCTGTGAAAAATTCCCCTCAAATTCAGTGAAGATGACTTTATATCTTCTCAGTGGGTGAAGGATTGAGCTTCAAGGAGCGAGGGTGACAGCACACGTTCTGTTGTTCATGAGCGGTCCTCCACAAACTTCATCCCATTCAGAGGAAGGCTACTGGTCTCAGCCTTGGAGAGCCCAAGTGATTTCACTTAGGACCTCTGTTTATCGAGTGGGAAGTGAGTTAACTTAAATTATAATAATTTTCCATCTTGGCAGCAATTTCCCCAGAGAGTGAGGGATGCACCACAGAACTACAGAATCACAGAATACACTGAGTTGGAAGGGACCCACAAAGATCAGCAAGTCCAATGCCTGCACAGGACCACCCCCAAGAGTGACATCGTGTGCCTGAATGCATTGTCCAAATGCTTTTTGTACTCTGTCAGGCTTGGTGCTGTGACCCCTTGCCAGGGGAGCCTTTTCCAGTGCCCATTCACCCTCTGGGTGAAGAACCTTTTTCTAATATCCAGTATAAACCTCCCTGACACAATTTCAGGCCATTTCCTCAGGTCCTTTCACTGGTCACTACATAGAAAAGATCAATGCCTGCCCCTCCTCTTCCCTTCAAAAGAAAGTTGTAACTGAAATGAGGTCTCCCCTCAGTCACTTGTTCTCCAGAATGAACAGACCAAGTGCCCTCAGCTGCCCCTCCATACAAATTCCCCTCAAGGCCCTTCACCATCCCCATTACCCTCCTTTGGTCACTGTTTAATATCTTAATATCTTTCTTATATTGCAGTGACCAAAACTGCACAAAATATTCTGAGGCCACACCAGTGCAGATTAGAGCAGGACAATCACCTTCTTTGACCACCACAACCTTGTTTATATTATTTGATTGCATCATGGATTTTCATTCACATTTTAAAAGTAGTTCTGATCATAATTCCCATTGCATAGGAATAAAATAGCTGCTAGGCTTTATGTTCATATTGAAAACAGAATCCCTTTCTGGTCTAGTATATCTTAAGACCTTGCAGAAAGGTAGAAGTTCAAAAGGGTCTAAACTAGTATTTTCCAATAGTTATTTAAAATGTTTTATTATTACTTTGTACAAATTCTGAAAACTTTCAGAAAGACCTAATTGTCCCATATGCAGTTCTTAACTCAGAGGTTTGGATTCCATTTTTCGAGCTGAGCATAAACAGCCACTGAAATGGCTGGCCCCTAAGTGCTAAATTTCCTGTTTGAGTCTTTCATAAATGATTATAGCTTACTCAAAAATTCTTAGGTTTTGCATTCTTCCAGGTATTTAGACTTCAAGTTCCACACAGGGTGTTTTCTTATTTTTGGGATCATAACAGTAGAACACATTTCTGCTGTTTAACAGAACTAAAATCCATTTGGCATTTTTCTTCTGCTTTCTGTAATGAAAATTTTCCACTCAGTTTCACTGTCTAGTTAAATGGTTATTACATAAAGTATACCTATTATTAGCACTTTACCTGGTTTCTCCCTGACTACTGCTTGGTTTTTGTTTTTCCTTCATATTTTCTAGATATTCACTGCTCTCTCTTAGAGGCACAGTACAAGTCACCTGCTACTTAAACCTTTTCTAGGTATTTGTGGTCAAAGCTGGTGGAATGATAGAGAACTTGAGTTCTCTAGAGAAAAGCATAAGTATTTTCCATTGATTGTACTGTAACATGAGAGCTGAAGTGGGAAATCTTGTAGGGTATGTCTACTTTAGCAAGTAAGGCAGAACAGCAGGAATGGCCTTCTAAATCACAGCAGTTGTCAATAACATCCCCCATTACCATGTTTCATGTGAGGTTACTTCAGATTGTCTTGAATCTGCTTTCATGAACTGAATGGCATTAGTGACTGGAGGTCTTTTGGTGTACTTTTGGTCTGCATCTTCAGGTTAGTTTAACCCTGTTGTGCTCTGAGACTGTCCTATAAAGTAAATCAAAGCATGGTATTATGAGAATGGTTGACACTAAAAACACTCTCCTACTCCAGACTGAAACTCTAGCACAGAGATACTCTTAACCACTCTAAAATTAAAAGCAATTTCAAGGACTATAGAGATCTGAAGGTGATGAGAACTCCATTAGATCATTAAGTCCTAAAACTGAAATAAAGGAAGAAATTTCTCATGTTGCATGGACTACTGTTGGGGCTTTTTTGACTACTTTTATGTTATAGCTGATAAGAAGCAGTCTATGGACCAAGAATGATGGAAGGCTGGATATATTCAAGACGAAGTTGAGGGACTTTGAGCAACCTGATCTAGCAGGTGGCATCCCTGCCCAGGACAGTGGAGGTTGGAACTAGATGATCTTTAAGGTTCCTTCTAACCCAAGCTGTTCTGTGACTCCATGTTTCTATGTTCTCATAGAGAATTTGTTGTAAAAAGCAATTTACTAATACTAAAACCCACTAGATTTATCACCTTGTCATAGAAGGAGATCAGGTTACTTTTCCTCTTAAGAAAAGTCAACCATTTCTTGCAAAGTTTTCAATCTTCCATGTAAAAGCACTGCCTTTTTTCGGTCTGAAGGCAGGCATGTGTTGAGGCCCCCAATCCAAGATAAAAACTAAGTAGCACTTAGTCTAGATATCTGCCAGGTTAATACAGTGAGAGGAAATCACATTCCAACCTTCAGAAATTCTCCCCTGCTGTGCATTTGTGAATTTTCTCAAAGAGAATTCCTTAAGAATTGTTCCTTATGATGTTCTGCTCCTTCCAGTAACAAACGAAGTTCATGCAGTATTTTCTGGCTGAGATCCCCCTTCTTAGAGCTAGAACTAGAACTTTGACCTGAAACATTGCATACATATATATGTATATGTATTCTTGTGTAGGAGTAGCTTCCTATTTTCATATATTCATTGTATTTATATAGTACAGTTGCAACTAGGTTTTATATTAGGTCAAAAAAGTACTGCAATTTTTACTTAAAACCAGTTCACATCTGTAGGTGTCTTCAATTCATATATTTCAGTACCAAATATTAGACTCTGTATCTGCATTTGGTGATAAAGCACCTATAAAACTACTGAAAGTAAATATGTATAATTCAAAACACAAATCTATCAACCAATGAATGATGTATATAAAGGTGTCTGAAGCTTCAACAACTAAATCATAGATATCTATGCTTTCCAGGACTTTTTCATTTTGGACTACCTTAAATATTTCTGTCTCACATGCATATTCCCATCTGAAGATATCTTACTGATTTTAAAACTAGTAGGAGAGGTGAGGGTAGTCTCATGCATGCTTTATGAAATAGTGTAGTAGCCAAGCAAATGAGTTAACTTATGTCTTTGGTCCTGTACCTCCAAAGTTTAAAGTATGACAATAATGTTGATGGCACACTGATGTTTTAATAGTTGCTAAGTAGGCCTCAGTCTAAATCAAGACCTTCTTGGTGTCTCATGCTCTGTTAGTGAGTAGATGCACAAGAAGCTGAGAGGGAGCATGGCTAGGACAAGCTGGCCAAAGGGATATTCCGTACCATAGAATGTCAAGCTCCATATATATAAACTGCTGGAAGCCACTGATCACTGCTCAGGGGTGGGCTGAGCATTAGAGTGTGGGTGATGAGCAATAGCTTCATAGGTGATTTGCATTAGTAGGCTATAAGTATTGAATGACCATTGTACAGTCAGCTTGCCAAAATTTGTTCTGCAATGTTAACATGCCTTTAAGAAATGGTGGTTCATTTAATGGTATAAATGAAAGATGTAGCTTTGCCAGTAACTGTTTAAAAATCAAAATGAAAAGCCTATCAAAAGAGCTGGTTTTGCTAAACCATTTAAAAAAGAGTCAACAGCAGTTTGAATGTGTTCAAATGTCATTACTATTATCAGTTTGGTTGAATGCCTCTTAGCTCAGCAAACTAAAGTACTTTGGTTTCTTGTGTAAAAGCACTAGATTTTAAAGTATATAGTTTTTATAGTAACTAGTATAGCAGGAATTAAAGCCATTGACATTTCCATACCATTCATCTTTATCCCAGGTTATGGGTAGCTAGTTGAGAATGGCTCTCAGAAAGGAACTATTTTTATAAAAACAGTTCTAATAAAAAAAAATAATAACATGCCTTAAATCTGTATAAGAAACATATAGTAAAATTACACACAAAAATTCAAGCATCTCTAAACTTGTCAGTTTCCATGGCAGCAAACAATTTATATTACTTAGTATTTTAGACACTGGATTTCTTTTTAGTGATTTAGAGGTATTCATACACTATTTGAATCTATCTTTCAAAAATGAACTCTGATGTATTTTATTTTGCTACATGATAAGATTTTAAAAATGTTCTTATTCATTTAAACTTTTTTTTTTTGCTTTGGCCTGTGAAATTTTATTTGGTTTTATTATTATGAGTAAATGATATTAACACATTCACAGCCTGCAAATTCAGAATGAAATAAGTTATAGAAATGCTTAATGTTAAAGAAGACAGTATGTCCAGAAAACAATATTAGTTATCACCAGAGACAGACCTGAGTGCTTGATTTTGTGATACCATTTTTAAAACGTAGTCAATGCTCAGCTGCAGAGAAGATAGAAGGGAAAGTTTTCTTCTTTTGTTCAAATTGATTAAAAATGTTTTGAGTGAAAGGAATATTTGGAATCTGATTCTTGAGCAGATTTTATGTGATGTACATTGTACATTATCTATTGCTATAATCTTTAATATGGAGATTAGCTCCATAGAGTTTGAATATAAATGTTGTATGAAAGCCAAAAAACCATTATATATAGTGCATAGATCCAATATTTAAAAAAACAGGCTCAGATCATGTAGTCTTGCCTCACAAGAGATGCTGCAGACCTGCAATCATCTTTATGGCCCCTTGCTGGACCCTCTTCAGTAGCTCCATGTCTTTCCTGAACTGTGGAGACCAGAACTGGACACAATACTCCAGATGTGGGCTCACTATGGCAGAGTAAAGGGGGAGGATCACCTCTCTTCATCTGCTTGCCACATTCTTCCTGGCTGCAAGGGCACACTGCAAGCTCATGGTCGCATTGTCATCCACCAAGACTCCCAAGTCCTTCTCCTCAGACCTGCTCTCTAGTGGGTCAGCCCCCAGCTTGTACTGTTATGTGGGTTTATTCCTCCCCAGGTGCAGCATCCTCCATTTGCCTTTGTTGAACAATTATGTGAAACATCCATGCTTAACTGATATCAAAGACAGAAAATCATGCATCTATGAGGTATTTGAGGATTGTCTGATACGTTACTTTGAGGATGCCAGTGAACACTCTAATCTCCTATCCTCCAGCAAATCAACATTCCCACCCAACATGGTGTTGTCTGCAAACTAACTGAGGGTGTAGATGATAAACAGGACTGGCCCCAACACTGAGTCCTGGAGAATACCACTTGTGACTGGCCCCCAAATAGATTTAACTGCATTTAAGGCATTAGACTTAACTTTCTAACAATTTGTCCTATGCTGATCTGCAGCTCCTCATACAGTTAAAATAGTGATATGATTATATTTCTATCAGTAAAATATTTTTGATGCCAGTGTATCTACTACTGGTGATGTAATGCATATGAGACACACATTCTGTTGGATTTTCAAGCTACTCATCCACAATTTCAAGTTTCACATCCTAACAAAGTCTGAGGAAAGGAGAGATGAGACTGAAGTATTGATAACATATTTGGTGATCAGTAGCCATATATTTAATTACTGATATATGAGGTTCATCTCCATTTGATTATTGGAAAGGACTTTTGACTTCCCAGGTGACCTGACCTCACATATTCAAAGACATTCTCAGACTCAGAAGAACTTCAGTCCTTTACCTATCCAACCCTGAAATGTCCTTCTTAATTTCGGTTCTTTCCCATATGAAAGCTTGCTCTCCTAACACTTCAGACATGTAATTTTTTGGTTGGTTTTTGTTTGTTTGGGTTTGTTTTGTTTGTTTGGGTTTTTTTTTAAGCAGGAAAATAGGCATATTTCTTTGAGGAAAGATCTATGATAAATGCCTAATTCATCTTTCCTTTTATTTTTCAACTCAACTATAGAATATAACTGTCTTTTATCTCTTGACACAGATAGTTCGCTCCCCAAGTAACTGTAATTCATTAACTTTATTGCCACATTGAATAATTAAGAAGGATTTCACTTGGTAGGGCTTTTAAATGTAAGATATTGCAACACTAAATCTACATCTGCTTTCACCAATGAAGTCACTATATTTTTTAAGTAATCAATCAAGACAATGCCTATATGAAATGAAGATAAGTCATCATGATTTTACAGACCTAACAGCCTGACAAAATATACTGATCTGATACAAATTGCTGTAGTGACCTTACTTTTTGTTTTTGTTGACATACCACAGTTTATAGTAATGAAAATTTGTCATCTATTTAACTAATGCCATCAGTTTTCCCTTGCCTTAAAGAAAACGCAGAAATTTTAGATGATAAAAAAAGATATTGTTTGCAATTTATATAAAGTGGGTTGCCTTTTTTCCCCCCTTCCCTTTATATTCTATCTAAATACTTTAGTAAAAAATATTTGGGTTAAGGAATTGTGACTAGTGCAGCGGATCATGTTTTTTTCTGTTATTCATCCTCAGTGGTTTGGTGTGGAGGTATTGTTTGGCTTCTTTAAATGAATGAAGTGATATTTTCCTTTTTAGAGGAAAACTCAGAGAAAGAGAATCTTTCTGGATGTAGACACATCTTTTCTCCAGATCTTTATACCATGGTATTCTGGTCCTTATAGTTGTATGGTATGTTCTAAACAAGACAGGGAACAAATTGTTTAACAGTGTAAGTCTTTGCCTCTGGAGAATGCAATATTCCAACAGATAAAACAGATGAAATCTCTTTGGCCAGTTGAGGCCAGCTGTCCCAGCTCTGTCTCTCACAGCTTCTTGTGCAATGCCAGCCTTCTGGCTGAAGGGATGGTATGAGAGGCAGAAAGGGTCTTGATGCTGTGTAAGCACCGTTCAGCAGTACTGAAAACATCCCTATGTTAATCACCACTGCTTTGGAAACAGGGCACCTCTTCTCTTTAGCATCATTAAGGCTTCTATGAGGAAAGTTAACTTCAATCCTGCCAGACCCAGGACAATGTTATATCAAATAACACAGTTTTCATTCACATCACTGATTTGCTGGAAATTCACAAACCACATTTGTGGTTTGAATTAAGGTAATAAATTTGCAGCAAGATTTCCAGAGGAGTTCTCTATAACACCAAAACAGAAGCTGACCTCCAATCTACCAACAAATTTGCCCCTAAGTGTTAAGGCTGATTATGAGTATTCATTTCTTCCAATACCTATTTCTGGCCACACTATCAGCAAAATTGAACAGGGAATAATCAACAATACTTTAAAGCTATATCTAGAGAAAAACATGCATATTTTAAAAATACTGTTATAAAATGGTTTCCTGTATTTTAATTTTTTACAACTTTTAAAATAATCATAGCTGCAACTTTAGCATTTCAACAGCAAATTGTGTCTTGCAGAATCAAAGAAACAGTTTTTATTATAGCTTGATTTTTAAACTAATTCTGTACTTCATGATTATCTTGATTACCTTGTCTTCTAAAATGACCCAAAAAACTGGACATATTTTGCTGTGTTCACTGAGTAAAGGGAACTTCAGGAAACATATGTTATGTCTGCAGTTATCCAATTAGTTCTAAACCAGTTACTTTGTGTGTGTGTGTGTGTGTGTGTGTGTGTGTGTGTGTGTGTGTGTGTGTGTGTGTGTAATAGGAGTTTGTAAAAAAAGACTGAGCTTACTTCCAAAACTTATGGGAATTTTCAAAGTACCATATGAAATATAAATCTTAACTAGTGAATTTTCATTTCCATTTTTTACTGATAATGATACACACAAAAGTCATGTCTTTCTGCTTACAAATACTTTTTCTTTCTTATTTCCTTTAACACACAATTATGTGAAAGGATTATCCGAGTTGCTTGCTGTTGTATTTCCCTTCGGTCATGGCAGATGGACCTTAGAACTTAAACGGTGGGGCCAGTTCTGCACACGCTATGCCTCATCTAAAAAACCCACTGGCTGGAAGGGCACACCCACGTGGGGAGAGCCCTTCCCAAATCTTCCTTTGTGAAGTCTGGCCATACATACAATCCCTCTCTTCCACACCATTCAGTTCTCAATTCCATGTTGGGCTTTTTCAGTTTTCCAGTTCCTCACATTTTCTCCACCAATTTCTCCCTGCTTCTGTTCTCCCTGCAATAACTGCACAATCTTTGTAAAATTGTTTAGATTTTTTTGTGATACCTTTGCAATGGGGAAAAATTATGTTGTTCAGCATAGTCAATGGAACTAGGGGTGAAGCAGGACTAGTAAAAACATTTTTCGAAATAAAATTAACAAACTTGTCTTAGCACTCATAGAACTTTTTTTCTATAATTACTGATAGAAGGTCCATCTTTGAGACTCAGGATCACTTCATGCCTCCCAGGAAGGTAAAAAGTGCAACATCTGCAAAAGCAGTATTTTTAGTTTCTGGAGGGAGCAAGAAACTCTGTTGTAGTTTTCAGTCTTTTTATAGTTTTCAGTTCTTGAAGTTTTTACTTCAGAGTCAAAACTCCGATTAACAGACTCTGGAGTAACAGGTTTTGTACTCCAAGCTGGGGTCATAGATTCAAAAAGAATGATGTAGAACTGCATGACTGTATGAAGGCAGATTTTGTGCTTTGATTATCACTAGTCACTGCCATCACCGTTTAAACTGGACTATCTACCTTTCAAAGCAGTAGAACTGCTAACTTTTTGAATATTCTGAGGGCACAATTTAAATTGCCCTACATACATTCTAAAGCAGTAGAACCTGTTGAATATTCTGAAGTAATATTGAAAGCCTTTCTAATTTTTATACATTAATCTCATTCACTGCAAACTGAAATTAGAGGCTGAAAAGTAAGTTGTAACAGATTATGCATGTTTACCTTTGTGTTTGGGAATCAGGGACTACTCAATGTTTAGAAGACTGACAAGTCAAGCCAACTTTTAAACGTAACATTGCTCAATTCATTGACTGCTCATGCTAATGGCTAGTTCTTATACATTACCAATCCTTACCACTACACACACAAAACAGTCACGTCCCAAGTCATCTCTTAAACAATCGACTCAACTGATGCTGTTTCAACAGTGCTCATGGCTGTATATCTTGATCACAGTTCTGAAGGTTGAGGTGATGGGCTCAAGGCCTCTTTGGCAAAAGAAGATGAAAATTTCTTTCTGTCTGGGTGTGCCTTTCACATCATCACATCATCAGAGATTATGTCTTTCTGCATATCCTTCAGTTCACTTGACATTAATTAGAAGGATGAATAGAAAATATATGACAAGAAATTTCTTTGGATTTCCTCTATGAGTTCAATTCAGATTCTTAGCCTATTTTTATGAGGAAGTTGCATGAGACAGCAAAGTTAACCTCACAGATTGACGCTGCCATGACAAGGAGGAATCAGCTACCCTCCCGCTGCTCCAGCCTTCCCTGTTAGCCACCCTCATTCCTATCCATCTGATTCCAGTTCATCTTTTGTTCTGACTTCAGTGTTCTCAGGGACTACAATCTGGTTTTACTCTCTAATTCTTGTAGAACTTTGGAAAACATGGTTTGGTTTTGGGTAGTCTTGTATGTTACTAAGATTGAAGAGTTAATTTTTTCCAGTTCAATTCTTTTTTGTAGTCCAGCTGATGAGAGTGTGTGATAAGGAACTCCTGGGCAGAGCTGGCCACATTGAAGAGAATGTAGAAGGTCAGTAGCCAGATCTCAACTTCTCATGATTACCAATCAGAGAAAGAAATATATGTAAATAATTAACCACAGCTCAAAGCAAAAAGCTGAGATGACATGACCATGGACTAAATAGATGAATACCTCACTCACTGAGGTTGGGAGAAAATGTTGCAAAAATATACATGCATGTAAAATTAACTTTCCCATTACAAAGATCCTATATGCTAAGTTTCAGATAAAATCAGTCACTTTTTGTGTTTTGAAAAGACAATTCTATAGTACTGCAGAAATTCAGTCTGTAAGAATGAGCACTGAAGGCTAAAAGCATACAGATAATGTTAACAAGAATACAGCCAGTGGATTTTGAAAAGTGGTTATTCCTTTTTGCTTGTAGTCATTAGACTGCATCTAGAATGCAACATCTAGTTTTGGTCCTTGCAATGCAAGAAGAACATTGTCAGACTGCAGTAAATTCAACAAGGGCCACGAGAATAGTTGGGGTTGAAGCCTGTGAGGAGAATCTGAGGAATTTTGGGTTGTTCAGCCTGATGAAGCCAGCTTCATGGTGCTGAGCAGCAGCTCCCCTGGAGATGACTGAACACCTGCCTGTCATGTAAAGCAATGAACTAGTTGCTTATTTTCTTTTGTTTACATGCACTGCTTCTGATTTTGCTATTAAATTTTCTTTACACTCATGAGTTTTCTAACTTTTACCCTTCTGATTCTCTCTCTGATCCCTTGGGTGAGAGAGTGAAGGACCATCTGCATGGTGCTTCATCACCAACCGGGGTTAAACCACAACAAGTGGTATGAATTGTCAGGTTATGGCTGAAGGAGTTACAAAGAGAAATTTCTTCATTTGAAGTATAATTAAGCATTGCAGCAGGTCATTCAGGTAGACTTTACAGTCTTCAAGCTTGTTGGTTTTGAAAACCAAGTTGCACTAATCCCATCGTTTCAGTGTTGACTTTGTGGTGAACAGGATGCTGGGCTGGATGACCAGTGAGTGATTCTGTGATACTGAGGGGTTTTTTAATGTTCTCTTACATATCTTTGAACAGTTGTCAGAACACAATTCAACAGTATGCAAGAATTTTCTGGATGAGAAGTTTGTCTATATATTACAGATAACAACAACTATTTTTCTTTAAAACTTCCATGGGCCTTTTAATGAGTATCATGTCAAGACTTTGGAACACACTCTTTCCAACTGTAGAATGACCCCTTGAACCATGATAGGATTCACTTTCACAGCTTGCTGGAGGGAAAAAATTCAGTTGCTGAACTACTAACATCGGTTTGGCACTTCATCTTTCATTTTCCTCTACAGATTCAGATTTGACCTGACATGCTGCTTAGCCTGTGAGGTATGAAGTTAACACAGTAAGAAGCCACATGAATATAATTTGTTTCTTGTTGGATGTGCAGTTCCTATTGGCAGAACATCGGGTCATGTGCATTCGGCAAAGTGAAAAATAGAGAGCTTGTAGTTCATATTCTACCAATAATATTTTGGATTGACTTGTGTCTTAAAATATTTATGGAGAAAATTGAAAGAGAAAAGAGACAAAAAAACCCTAGTTTTGTGAAATTTCTATTTCTGCTCTGCAAAATTTTGTTTGCACAACACAGCTGCTGTACAGCATGAAGTGCTGGAGTCGCTTTGTTCTTGTACATACTCTCTAGTAATTATAGAAACTAGTGTACCATGAGTTAAAAGTCATACATTAAACTAAGCTAGACATTTCAATAGGATGAAATGGTAAAGATCCAAGATTTTTGGGAGTTGAAGCCAAGGTTTTGCAAGTCTGACAGGTCATGTCACTGAACAAAGAAAAGGCAGCAGTCCAGCAGTGATGAAGATGTTTCAAGACCACCCCAAGGGATGAAGTCGAGAGACCACTACCCAAATTCAAAGCCAAAAGGAAAGCTCCAACCAAGATTTTGCCCAGTCATTAATATGGAAATTAGAAGGTGAACTTAATTAGAACTATGAACTTAAGGCTATAAATGGCGTATTTTACTCAAACAAGTCAGGCAAGTTTTTGCCCAGTATGAACTGGCTTGTCTCCAACATTGTCAATAAATACTTTACTGCAAATAGATACAAATTCTTCTCTTAGCAGTTATTTTTTGCAGCATTTTCACTTATCAAAATCCAGCTGCCTACCTATTAATGAGAACTATTTTTATTATTTGTATTTGCAGTTTTTGTTCAATGTCAGACAACTCAAATTTCACTGTAGTGGAATTTTACTTCAGCGAAATATGAAATAAATTTCAGTGGATATACTTTATTTCCTAATGTGAACCTTATCTAGATGCTACTCATTTGATAAGATTTTCTTTCATCTCTGTGACTACCAATTTTGCTACCTTCCTTCTCTTTATGCTCAAAAATTGTTATGACTTGAAGTTATCTGGAAGCACCACTAAGACAACTAAAGGAGAAAAGATGTTTATTTAACATATCTTTCAGCATCCTGGAAAATGAAAGAGAATTTTGAGGTGAAATACTATAGCAGAACACTTGGTAAGGCATACACTTCCACTGAAAGGTGGATTCAGTTTTAATGAATTTGGAAATAACTGTATAAAAATGTTCTCATCAAGTTATTTCAACATAACTCCATAATTTTTTGTCTACACATTATACAATGATTTGAAATATGGCTGGAAAATGAAAATAAAATTGTTGGTTAGGGGGTCTTGGGAGGGATTTTTTCCTATTCCATATATGTTACTATGTTTGTTTTGGTAGTTTGTATTCAGAGTACAAAGGACCAAATTCATCACTTGAACTTCTTTATAACAAAAAAAAGCAGTCCTGATGAGCTTCTTAAACTAAGTTCTGAAGATTATGAAGATTAGAACAGTAGTTTTTGCTTCTCTTTCTTCAATGGGACTCCTCTTATTTTTTAATACATTTATTTGGAAAGCAGTGCTCAAGGAGTCTTCATACCAGGCTTTGCAGTCTGAACATTAAATTTTGACATCTCCTCATTATGAGTGATGCATACTAGGCTTATTGACAGTTTCATTTGCAAATGAAGGAATTTGTCATCTTCCTAGATTCAGTCCAAATATCATTACTTTTCTGCTGAAAGATCTCACACTGGGGATTGCCCAGGTGAAAAATAAAACTCAACTCTAAGAAAAATAAATACTTTATAGCATCTTACTCTTCCCTCTCTACTACATATAAAAATTATTATTCAAAAGAAGTGAAATTAGTTTTACAAGGATTAACCGTGGAAAAAGTTCACATATGTTGCTACATAAATTGAACAGAGGTTTTAAAATGTGTGCAGTGGCAAATGGTGAATACACTGAGTAAATGGCACAATAGCAAGTGCAAAAAGCATGACATTTTTCTAGGAAATCTAGGTACAAATCTAAATATAGTTTTAATAATATTAAATACAATCATTTGAATTATGCATTTCCAAATTAAAGTCCATAACAACAAACATAACATGATGCATTATAAAACTGGAATAGAAAATTACTTTCTTGGATAGCAAGATTAACATTATCATTAGATTAGCAAATGCCCAGTACTATTTTGGATGAGATTAGTTTCCCTTTAATTACCCATGTGTTCACATTTTAAGGTACTTTATTACATGCACATTTCTAACCACATCCGTCTCTCCCATTACACCTTTTCAATTACAATGAAAGTAGTATAAAATTACATTATTATATTCACATTTTAAATTTTACCATAACTATTAATCTTTTCCTAGCCTTTAACCAGATGGATGAATATGATTGCACTGATTTTTTTCTCCTACTCTTCTGACTAGAGCTTTTTGTTTATGTTTTTGGGATAGGGATCAAAACCACTTTAGAATCCATCATACATTTATATGTGTACTATCAAGGTAGAAGCATTTTTATTTAACAGCTTTCAGTGGGTTTTGAATATATCAAGCTTAATTCCAGTTTTTATCAAATCAAAACTCAATAAAAATTTCAGATGTGATGCATAAAAATTAATGTAATCATTTGGAAAATATACGGTAACGTCAAGACACTAGGAGCATCTTATGATGGGCAACAAAGGCCACATTCAGCTTATTGAATTACATCTGATGCATAACATCTTCATGTATCACATTCCTTCCATTAGACCTTGTGAAAAAGTTATACTTTTGAATAAAACTTTCTATCAACTGTTTCATGGAAATATTCTCATATTCTGTAAGTAACTATGAAGCTCTTTATTCCAATGAAACTGAGTTGACTTATGAAACATTTTGTCAAAACAGGTTTACTAAGAAAAGTAGGTGGTTAATTCTTACTAAAGTAGGATCATAATATTTAAACTGCTATTCAGTTTTGATACCCACAGGCAGTTCAGACGAGGAAAAATGCCTTGCCACCTTTAGAACAGGTGAACTTTAATGGGTGTTTGCATACCTAAATAGAAATTATGTGACTAATTAACCTTCACGTAGCCATAGATGTCCAAATCCTGATCACTTATTACATCTGTGGTAATTTTCATCTCACATTCATGCCCTCACGGCTTCTGGGCATGTTGGCAGTCTCACTAGAGTTGTGATATGAAAATAAGAAGAAATGGAGCCTTAATTTATGCTTGGAGGTAGTCCTATTACATATACTTCATCGACACTGAAAATTAATGCTAAGCAATGCTGGATTTAATTAACTGCCTTGGCCAGTAAGTTTCTGTTCATTGTCTAAATACATAAATATTACTTACTGATTAGAGGAAACTTCTGATAATTTAATCTAAATAATGTGATTTCTTCTGTATGAGGGGACAATCTCTGAGAAAATCTCTGTTTTTTTCTTTGACAGCAGTTCCACATTGTAGAAATAGTGACATATCTACTGAGTCTGTGACTGTCTGTACAGCCCACAAAACATTTAAATCTTGGACCCATGGTCCTTGTTCAATGAATATTTAGAAAAGGGAGCATCAGACAGGCAAAGAGAAAATAAATTGTCTTACAATAGTTGATAGCCTGTGATTAAGACTGAATATAAACCTGAACAAAACCTGAGCCTTTCATGATAATTTCACCTCTTTGTGAATTTCCACCAATAGGCTAATTGATTTTAATTCAGATGCATTACAGTAATCTTTAAAAATATTGAGCACTTGTGTGGAATTGTGGGAAAACCCACATACACCAAATAAAAATGCAAAAATTAGTCAGCCAAATTTGATTTTTTTTTTATCTTGGCTTCTAATATTAAATAGATAACTAAATGTGTAGAAACAAATAAGGTCTTTAGACCCTTGTGAACAATAACAGAAAATGAGATTAATGATTCTCAGATTCAGTAGTTTGCCAGATTACAGTATACCTAGACAAAAAGGTTTTCCATTAGTTTTCTTCATGGTCATATCAGAAAATCAGATATGAGATGCAGTTTTCTGGGTTACAAAATCTGGAATATGCAATTTATTTAGCTTATCAAAATAGAACACACAAAGTTCTCTCTTATAAAACTTAATTTCCATTAAAAAAAAAAAAAGAGCACTTTGGTTCAAAGATGCCAGACACTTTTCTGTGTAAAACATAATACTAATACAGTATTATATATGTACTGTTTTGAGATAATGAAAAGTCTACAGAAAAATCAGCCATCAGAATCAGAACAGTGGTTTGGGGTTTTTGTTCTTGTTTGTTTGTTTTGAGTTAGTTTTGTTTTTGTTTTTATTTTTTATTTTTAGAAATAAAGTGTGCAGAGCCTTTGCACATAGTCAAAAGGCAGGAAATCATTTGGAAGGCTATCATATCATGGAATAACCACTGAAAAAGTGAGCTGGGATGAGTTTTTCATCACAAAAGACTAATATACAAGTAGATGAGAACATCATAGTGGTACTAGTACCTTGAATAGAAACTTTTTTTACAGCTTGTCCTTTCAGAGTTGTGATACGCAGGTGAGTCATGAACTTGGAGACCATGGATGGTGACTGTAAAAGAAGTGGAAATATGCAATAGCAGCCCTTCTAAAAGGAAAGTAGCCAAATATTCTGCTTCCTTCCCTCCACTCTGAAGATGCCAGTTGTCACAGGAAGACAATAATAAATTAATTTGCATTCAGTGTCTTAAAAAAACGTTCAATGCATTCAGCACTAGCTCTTTTTACTTATCTTCAAATACTATTTACTGGTGCAGTTAATCTGTAAAAAAAATACATATATAATTTTTTCACGTTTTTTGAATTAAATAACACAATAAAATCTGTTCCTTCTCTTGATAATCTCTGAGAAAGTCTTTGATCCCTGTTTCAGATATCCTCTGTGCTTTCAACATACCTATACTTTCTGCTTTCTCAAATGAGCAAGAAAAAATAATTTTCTCGCTGCTAGTAGACAGAATATAATTTGTGAGAATAATCCAGTGCATCACTTAGTTACACTGTCCCTGTTGTCTCCTTGCAGAGTAACTATGGGTCTAGCAGATTAATTGCTATTGATGGAAAGTCAGAACAAACCCATTTTCTATGCTATTCTTCTATGAAGTTAAGCCTCAGTGATTCTACTTTCCTTTTATTCTGTCACTTTTGTTCTTTTTCCTCTCTCACTGTATAGAAGAGTTTCTTGATTTATAAATGGATTGAAAGTTTTGAAATATGATGTCCAAATTCAGGTCAATAAAATAAAACTCTCCAATGCATAGACAGCCAGAATATAAGAACATATGTCTAAGATCCCCACAAGGGATCACTGAAAGCAGGACTTTCACCTTTAATGGTGTAGTATTTTCAGTCTTAGGAAGCATGTTTATAACCTGGTTGCCTACTCTAAAAATCTCCAGCCCAGGCAAGTATAGTGCCTGATCATATATACATCCAAGTACACATAGAGGATTCTTTATTGATGATAATGTAATATCCTGTGAAAACACTGTATTTACCAGAAATTCTGCCCTCTTAATGTCATTTCAAGCAAATAATAAATCTTAATTTGATATCCTATCAGAATGTCAAAGTACTGCCAAAAATAGTGACAAAAAGTAATAATAATATGGAAAACTAAATTAAAGAGGTCTCACTAGGAGACTCAGTAGTGCTCACTATCAGAAGTGGTAACCCTGTACCTAGACTAAGACTTGTTATTTAGTGATTCTTGTTTACATACGAGTTTCACAAGTAACCTTTGTAAAAGTGTTCAAAATATTCTAATTTTCACATGTTGAAGTTACTGTAGTGCATTAAAAGCTTTTGCTTTGACCACCTTATTTTTTAAATCTTTTAGAATCTTGAAAGAAGAAAAAAGTAAGAATCAAGTGTATAAAGTATGCTAAGAAGCTGACACCTTCATCTAGTAAAGTGGTTTAAATGTTGTCCAGCTTTCGCTAGCTCTGTGTGCTTTCAGACATGAAAATAACATGATTTTCCTTACAAGAAAAGAAAAAGAAAAGAAGGAAAAATCCCACAAGGGTATCTTTCCTGAACTTAACTTCTTTTAGATAAAATGAGACTAGTAATTCTTTTTTAGCTGGACAATTTCTGCTTTGAATGAAGTTACAGTATTCCTATCCAAATTTCGTAGTATTGACACAATCAGGATAATAAAAAGAAATTTAAATATATCAGCTTAAAATCAGAAAAAATATTAGGATGTTCAGTTGCATGTATTAATTCTGTTTAGAAGTTATTCAATTTTTAGCTGAAATAATAATCTATTTGCTAGAAGCTACTCAGTGAAGGAGATCATTTGGACTAAAGAGTCTAGTGACAAGTCTGTAATTTACATGGTTTTAAACAGGAGGATAATTTTAGGCAAGGCAGCATTTTTGGTGCTTTTTTAAAAGTATGCAACAGTATGCAAGAGAATGAAACAGATGAAGATTAGGTCTTACATTTAGATAAATCTCAAGAACATATATTAACAGAGAAGTATTTATTTCTCCAAATAAATCTGATTTCATATACTGTGTATCATACATCTAATTCAAAATTAATCTTTATTGTCATCCAATACATTGAGAGGCTTTTATTCGAACTTCTCTTTTGCAGATACGTGAATGTACAACATGTCCTGAAACCTATGGGATTTCTATGTGAGGGCATGAGTGTAGTCTTTTAAATCAATATCTGAGGCTGGAGTCATAAGAATTTGACTTGGAAATGCTTGACAAGTTCAATAAAGATAAATATAAAATGCTTGCTGAAAGTGCCTAGGAATTGAGATATTAATTTTGTTCCCTTTGAAAATTAAAACCCTATTTTTTTTTAATTACAGTACAGCCACCATTGGAATCTTCTGAGAGCCTTGTCTTATTTTCATTAGGTATTGCAGTAGACTTATACTGGTTCAGAGGACAGGCCTTGTAACTGACTCAAAATATTATGTATAAATAAATGAAAAGTATCCCATAACTGAATACACACAACCTGGGCCCTGAAAAACCCAACTAGGACAATATCCAGCAAATGGAAGCAGTGCAAAGTATTTCAACAATGGACAAACAGCATATGCGATTTGGACAAAGCAGGCAATTTTCTGCAAATTTATTCCAGTAGGTAACCAGTGCTAACTGCAGATCACTAGCACCCATTTTCAGCTGTATGTTCTTGTGTTCATTTTATGTGACTTAACACTAAGCTTATGTTCTTAACATTAAGCTAACAAATCAAAGAAATTTGTATGCTATTTAAGAAAGAAGAATTGAAACCACCTTAGTATGCACTTTCTAAATCTTGGAATTTAAAAGCAGTACTTTTAAGCACTAATGTGTTATGAGCATCTGATAATACAGGAAAGATGTCTACTAGGCACAGTTCTGCTTTATGCAGGACACATTGATTAATTTGATTAATAGAAAAATTAGGGTTTTTACAAAACATCAGTTTAGCATAGTCACATGGTCATTTTGATTAAATACTCTGAAATAACAATTTAAAGGAACTTAAAATATGAAAGTGGGATTGACATGGGGGAAAAAATTACTTTCTAGTTTGAGATTACATCTGCTTTTCCATTTGTAGCAGAAATTTAAACAAATGAATATAAAACCAAGGAAGAGAGCCTACAGTTTGAACATTTTTGAAAGTTGATGTATAAAATATCTTATCCTACAATACATTTTCTAAAACATTCTCATAGCATTTTTAAAGTTATATTCAGTTGCACTTTAATAGAGAAGTCATATTTGGCCATATTTATTTAAGAAGTTACGCAGGCAGTGATATTTTGGAAATGCTTGCCATAGTCATACTATCTTTCAGAAATTCTATCAAGTTTTGCTAAAAAAGCTTTCAGCTAGCCTAGCTCCTCTACTGTTTGTTTGTTCTTGTGCATGAGAAGAATATTCTAAATTTAATCGTATGCCCTGGAATTCAATTTACTTTTTCAATTAATACTATAAGCTGACACAGTAGAAATACATCTGAAATTGTAAATTTCCTTTATTTTGATCTTTCTCATCCTGTGACATATCCTATTATAGCAAGTCCACATGGCTTTACAAAAGTGTATACATAGCATTTTCTCACATTGCCAGGTTTTACTTCTGTGCTCTATACTCATAAGGAGATGAATTTTGGCATATTGCTATGCAAATATGCGAACATAACCTCAATACTAAAGCTACTTGTACATTTGGCCAGCCCAGCTGACTCTGCTCAGGTGTAGTCATGTCTGGGGGCACCTGTGTGCCTGTGTGGGTTTTAGCTTTTATCTTCAAATTATCTAAGTCTGCATTGGGATTGTGTCTTATTTTAATGTTCTCCTGGACTCTATATACATGTATGGAATAAAAATGTAAGTCTATATATTAAAAAATGCATTGTAAACAGTCTTAGCCAGTTTTGTCTGAGTAAGTATGTATAATTATGTATAATCCTGACTTCGTCTTTCAGAAAGTCCTTTTAGGACCTGCAAACTGGTTATAGGCAAGCAATCAAGTAGTCAAGTCTAACAAGTAAATTCATTTCAGCTCCTTTGCTCTCACTACCTGTATACCTGAGCTAAGCCTAAGATAAATTCAAGCTAGATTGCTCAGTGAAATATAATAACCTGTCTGAAATTTATCATTGAATAACATGGGCCATTAGCACAGAACAGTTCATGCATAGTAATTTTGTACTCTAACATGTCCTACAGGAATTTGCATATACATTCAGATGCAGAAAGATCCTTATGACTGCAAACTATGTAAGTTTTTGAGGTTTTTAGAATTAAAACATCCAGATCACAGTGTTCATTTTCATAACCAAGAAGACCAAGTTTACTCCCATGACTCTCCTGTCATTACAGAATCACAGAATCACAAAACCACAAAATGGTTGATGTTGGAAAAGGCCCCTAGAGGTCATCTGGTCCAACAAATCTGCTCAAGCAGGGACACCAAGAGCAGGTTACCTAGTAGCATGTCCAAGCATCTTTTGAATATCTCCAAAGAGAGAAGTTTCACAATCTTTATGGGCAACCTGTGCCTGTGTGCAGTCACTCTCATAGTAAAAAATTGTTTCCTTACATTCGGAGGAAATTCCTTGTGTTTCAGTTTGTGCCCATTGCCTCCAGTTCTGTTACTGCTGAACAGTTAAACAAAGGTGCCACAGATCCGCTTCTGGTTGAAGAAGGTTAAGTCAGGTCCTTTAGGATACAGTTTAAAATGTAGAAGTTGAGTCAGTTCCTGGTTTTCATAGTAAACACATATCATGGGGTTATTTCAAGTCATATTTAAAATGCACATTTAAAATGCATGGAGGCTAAGATGTAATATAGGTCTGTCTCTTCTATTTCATATCACAAAGATATAAGACACTTGACTGATTGAGTAGGAAAAACTTAACTGCATATTTTTGCTTTTATTTATTTAAACTCAAGCTCGATTTTATGTGATAGCTAAGAACAAAATTATTACAGTTTTTTAAAAAAAATTTTTATAACACCTCGAAAACTAAGACCAGGATTTCAGTGATCCACTTTTCCAGCTTCTCTTAAGTAGGCTTCTACTGATTCTTGTCCATTAGAAGTTTTCTGTTTTCTTCATTGTCAATGAAAAAAGTAAAATTAATTTATTAGCGTGCATAACATAATTTAATATTGATTGATTATATGTTTGTTTCATGCACTACAAAAAATGAAAAAAGCTTTCTGATCATGATATGGTTGTTGAAGTCTGTAAAAATGAGAATATTTGCATAAAGGAAATAAATTGTGCTGTGTTGTTTGTTTATTTGTTTGTTTTTTTGTGGTTTGGAAGATCTCGATATGCCATATGTTAATAGGTAGATCCCTATAATTTAAGCAATTTGTATAGAGAAATAGCCTGCATTTTTTTAATTGCATCTGTTAAATCTCACACTGAATGGGCACATTGAATTCAAGAGACAAGTTGAGTGTCAGAGGGTACCTGAGGAGGTTCAGTATAATATAATATGCTTGTGAATAAAATATGTAGTCCTAAAGTAAATTAATTACCTCGCTTGAAACATAAGTTAATAAAAATATCACTTCATCCTATGTTAACATTCTTTACTGCCTATAATAATGTTATTTGCTCTTAGCATTCATCTCTATCGTATTTCTTCAGACTATGTTTACTATACTTTAATCCTTATTTAGTAGACATATTTTTTTTCCAAATATAAGAAGTTTACTACCTGCTTCCCAAACTTTTCTTTGTTGTTTGACACTGTTATGGTTATTTGAAAAGACACTATAATAATTTACATACTGATAATCTTATCTATTCTATAGTAAATGTTCCTAGAAAAGAAAAAGAAAGAAAAAATACCAAGTGTGACAGTTCTATGTATGAAATAGGACCAGAGAAGTAAAATGACTGGGAAAAATTAAGTTCCCACTATGACTTCCTTGGCAAATAATTAGAGAGTCATCTATAGCAGTCTAAGGAGATTAAGTTTACACAGTTTGATTCATATAAATGGATGAATGTATCACTTTAAATAAGGTCACGGCTATTTTTAGCACAATAGGTATAACAACTCTAAAAGCAGACACCTTTTTATAGTATTTTTTTCATTTTGATTTTCAGCAGACATTACTTTAGAGCTTTTTGCAGCAAGCATGCCATACTTAAAAATTAAAATATGAACACTGTAATCTCAGTAAGCAGACAATGATATTTTCTGTTAACAGACAGAGCTTTCTGGGAAGTCTTATATTGCCAAGGAGTTGGAGTCAGCAATGGAAAAAAGCCAAATTTAATAAATAAAGCAAATATGATACCACTGTAAAGACCTGAAAATGGAAGAGATATAATTCTACTTCTACATATACATTCTAAAATATCATCTTTCCAGGATTTTACTGTAGCTTGATTATTGTTGGATTATGCTTTTATTATTCAGTGCCAGTAAACAGACATACAGACACCTCCTTTATGTTAAACTGCTTTTTACTTAAAATTTTTTAAGTGCAGAAATGCCTTTAGGATTCCCAAATCATTCTAACCCTGCTTGCCACATAAATTCTGCCAGCAGGCTGGGAATGGAAAGCTAACAGTCAGCATGATATTGTACTGCAAGAATCATCTGGATTGTCAAGTATCTGTATTTTGAAATTACATTACAATGGAGGAAGAAATTAGATATATCATTGCAGTATGTTATTATAAATTCTATTATTCTATATTGTAAAGTGTTGGAAGAAATTTGAACTTAGAAGTTTTTGTGCATAGCCCAGGCCATGGAGAGGGAAACGGGGCCTCTGTATCCTTGAGGCTGCTTCAAGAAGAGCAGTAAACAATAGACAGAATGCGGCAGCCGTTGGGAGAAGCAGGTAAACACTTTGATACAGAAGGGCATAGTTTTGAGAAAAGCACCAATGCAGCTGGAAGCACGCCCTAGCCATTGACCAATGATATTCCTGTACTATTCGTAGACTGAGAGAATATGCGATATGTGTGTGTGTAATGTAAACAATAAATGAGAACACTGATCATACTCCTATGGAGGTTACATCATGATTCTCGCGCCGGAACCTGGGGAGCTCAAAAAACCAACATTTCTTACTTTAGTAATGACCCCTCAAAGCAGAACAGAAAGCAAATACTCCTGAAACTGTCCTTCCTAAATCAGTAAGATTTAGATTCATCCCTTAAAGTCCATGAGGAAGGAGAACAAAAGGAACTAAAAGCCAGCTTTCCTTATTGTCTTACAGAATAAGTGTCATGAAAGTAAAACTAATTAATTGATTAGAATGCTTATATAGTGAGGATTATCTTATCTTCCAATAGAAAGGAAAAACATAACTTTGGCTAAGTTTAATTCTCAGGATGTAATAAATTCTATACCTGTAAATAAAAACAATGAAAACAAAACAAAGCCCACACTACAATTCCTCTTAAAAGATAAATATTTTAAATATAAATGTTGATGAATACCATAATAAATATTTGCATTAGTGATTTTACATATAGATTTAAAATGGCATCTAATTTCAGCATTCACAATTCAAATTAATTCTACTGTAAATTTTAATTGTAAAAAGCAACAATAAAAATTATATTAGCAGTCATGGTAGTTTCCATGATATATGCCATGTTTATGCCATCTTTCTCTTTAGAAAACTAAACAATGATTATTACATTTTGACTAACATGAAAAGAATGAATATATACACTAAGTAGCTTCAAAACATTTTAGTGAGGAAGTGTACTTAGTAATTTGTAAGATATGCCTTGACTGTCCTGGGATTTAACTGTGTCTTTTCCTAGCATAACAGGAAACTCATCAAGTTCATCAAAGGGAAATGTCAAATCCTGCATCCAGGACTTTTCAACAACTTTATGCTACAGGAGAGTCTAGTGACCAATGAACTGGAAAACACAAGAAGACCTGATAGTTCTGATGAGAAACAAGCTGAACAAGAGCTAGCAATGTGTCTCTGTTGCAAAAAACCGCAGCAGCCTATAATTGCATGAGGAAGATGGTTGTTCAGCAGGTGAAAGGAGTGATCCTTTTCCTCTAATCAGCGCCAATAAAACATATTGAGTGTTGAGCCAAGTTCTGGGCTTCCCAATATAAGAGACACATAGATGTACTGTACGGAAAGTAAAGCAAGTGACCAGAGTCCACAGAAATTCTCAAGAGACTGAAGCATCTGAAATATAAGGAAATGATAAGACAGCTGGGACTGTTCAGCCTGGAGAAAAGCAATAAGAGATGTCTTATAAAAAAAAAAAAACTTGATGGAAAGGAACAAGAAAGGTAGGGCCTGTGGAGAGAAAGAACAATTTTTGAGTTGAGAAAAAGGGTTTTTAGAATAATGGGCAAGCTTTGGGGCCTGCTAGCCGGTGCAGGATAAATTCTGTGAAGGAGATCAACAACTAGCAAAAACAAGTAAGATAAGGAGGTTTGGGTCAGGCTGCCCCATGAGAAGGTATGCAGGTAGTGTGAGCTTTCTCATGAGAGAGAAGAAACATCTGCACAGAACTAGCATCAATTAAAGGCTGTGATGGGAGTGATGGACACTGTGGTTCAACCTATGGGATGAAGATACAGGTGGGAATTGGTAGGAGGTATATTGTGTAAGGGGTAGTTAGAGCTTAGCTTTCTTCTTTTACCCAGTACTTTTCTTTTCTCCATGGAGTTATTTTAATAAACTGTCTTTGAGTGTGACACCTGTAAGCTGTGGTCTCATTAATCTTTTCTCGCTGTCATAATATACTGCCGAACTCTCACATTCGTCCTACCACAAGGGCTTATTCTCAGTGTGGCTCAGTGACAGAAAAAGGAGAAATTAACACAAGTTGTTTTGTTTGTTTTTATGGGGTGTTTTTAGTTGTTTGTTTGTTTGTGGTTTTTTTTAAATATCTATTAAAATACAGGAATTTCCATTTAACAGCTCAAACTTTTTTTTTTGAACACTGAGTGTGATCAAGCATGGAAACAAACTTCCTGCATTGCCTAGAATGGAGGAAAAAAACTTTTGAGACAATATCAGCATAGATAAAGTAGACAGCAGTTCTTTAATGAAAGCTTTCAGGTGCATGGAGTACATACGTGTACATCTAGTATAGGGTCCTTAAAAATTTATAACACTATTTAATTATCATATGTAATGGATAATCCAAACTGAAAAGCATTTGCCCTCGGTACCACCCCCGGAACTTCCCCATTGAAACCCCTTCAAGGGCTCTGGGCCTTCTATTTTCCTTTGGCTACAATCATATCTAGGGGCTGTCCCATGGTGTAATGGAGAGCACTCTGGACTCTGAATCCCAAGGTCCTGAGTTTGAGTCTCAGTAGGGACCGTCCCTGGCAGTTCAATGCCTCCCTGCCATCCCATCCCGTCAGATCTTGGATGCTCAGCAGGGTCAGCCCTGCGTTAGTACCAGGTGCTGTAGACAGTCTCGAGGACTTCCCTGTCACTGTCCAAGCTTGCTCGGCCGTGGCAAATGGACCCTTAGGACTTTAATGGTGGGGCCAGTTCTGCACACGCCGTGCCTCACCTAAAAAATCCACTGCGCAGGCTCGAAGGACACATCCACGTGGGATTAGCCCTTCCGAAATCTTTGTTCATGAAGTCTGGCCATACATACATACAATCATATCTTCCAGGTGGATATGTCCCAAACAAGATGTCCTTGCTTAAATCTTTTTCCTTTAAAAAACCATTAAACAGAAATTCAGGAATTCAACACAAACAGTGAGAAAGGGGTTTAGAAGTTGTTAGCTGCTACCTCAAGTATGAGAAAGTATACAGCTATATTAAAATCTAGAAATATAAAACAAAATTTTAAGGCATTATTCTCCCTTTAGACTCATGACAAAAATCTATCTTTTCTAGTTTCTAACACTTAATATTAAAGCATAAAGGTGAGCGGCTACTGCAACACTGAATTGTACAACAAGCCATTATGCAAGCACCAATGATAAATATAACAAATATGAACAGATGTTTTACCCAGGTCCAGTTTGGTAATCATAAAATAAGTTTATGGAAAATATCTCCAAAGCCCCATGAGACATCTTCAAGTGTTACTTGATGCAGAATTTGAACTTCTTTGCAAATTTCAGCCAAACCTTTAGTAATTCTTCTACTCTGATCTGTATAAGAACAACTGTTATTAAAGATTGTACAGACACCTCTTTGTGAGACTAGTAAAAAATCAAGAGTCATTCTATTTTACAGAACTGCATGAGACAAACCATAAACTTCTTCTTGTAAGGCCATGATTGCATCTGAAGTATGATTTTCAATAAGTTCAGTAACAGCTGAAATATTAATAATTACTTTTTCCAATTCAATTACTCCTAAAGAAGGAATAAGAGCTCTCTCTAATCATACTGTGAAAGGTTGTGGGATATTCAACAAGGGGATTGTTGGAAATTTTTATCCTTCTTAAATAAGTTCTTATCCACCCACTTTGTTTTTCAATTTGTTCAAATATTTTGTTTGGAATTATAGCCCCGAGAGCACAGGTCCAATCTTTTTCAAGGGGAAAAACTTTCCATGCTTCATTTTTACATATCTTATACCATCCTGAACCCTGCAGAGGAATCATTCTCCAGGGTATCTGTACCGATCCTATCATAATTTTTGGTGCTAGCCCTATTTTAGATTCAATTTTATGACAATAGGAGGAAGAATGATATTTCCTGTGACATTAGCAATCACGCACGATACTGCATAATTTTCTTGATCAGGAATTAGCTGCTTAGGGTTATAGTCAAACTTCCAGATGCTAAAACAGTTGAGTTTTAGTTGAGATTCTGGAATTTAGGGTCGTTATTAGTGTTTATCTCATTCATCAATACATCAATTAAAGGACAGTTGTTATTGTTATCAATTGTTGGCATTTGAATACAGATCCAAGTAATTTTATGAAAAATATTGGATACATTTTGGACCAGAGCCACATGCAAATTTTGGTTCCAAACCTAAACCATGGTTACTTACTGTGTACATAGTAAACACAGTAAAAACAGTTTAAACCACATCATCTTCATCTGTATCAGTCTCTGTTTTTCCAGTTGTTCCAGGAGCAGAAGCCCTCTTATGTCTAAAGTAGTGAATCCAGGGTCTTCTGACAGCAACTTTGGCAGTGGTTAGAGTGGTTTTATAGCCACTAATGTTGTTTGTTGTCCACAACATTAGATTGCTGAAACTTGTGCTTTGACAAGTGTATACTGTAATTTTTGACAGCATATATATATCGGATAGTCCCAGCTCATTTATATGATGAGAGACTTGAAGATTTCTATCAGAGTTAGGTATTCTCTCATACTTTAACCATATCTTTGTGTCTTTCTTCCTTCTTTTTTTTTTTAAGGTTATTTTTCAGTTCTCGACATTATATCCTAGGTATTACTTTTTATTTTTTGTTTTGAAAGCGAAACAGAGCAATTCTTCAGTTTAGAAATTAAGATTAAGATACTTCAAATTAATAGTCATGTGGAGCATGATCTGAGTGTGTGAACCTTACCATTCAGTTTATTAGCTAATATCTATCACCTAATAATCTCAACCTCAATTTCAATGGGAAAAAGCTGCCTATTTCCCACTGAGTGTACAGCTTTCAAAATGCATTTTATCTTTGGAGTCCCATTACTTTAGATGTTCTCATTTTTGTCTGGAACAAAACAAATAGTTTGACCTGAATAGTAATTTTTGGAATACTTACTGAGAGAAATTAATTTTCTACTAGTGACTGTTATGTAGCAAATAGGTTTTACCACCTATGACCAATGAGCATGCTGAGCTACTCATATGGTGAAGAATCTGAACTTTCTAAGGTATAGGATAACTGTGCATCGTGTTCTTTCTTTCAGAATAAAAGGGAAAATAACACATCAGCCTTCATAAGAAGTATTTTACTAGTTATGATGTCTGTTAACTAAGGACTTGAAAGGCATGAACTAAGCCCATGATGGGACATTGTTGTTTACAGAACATGCATTAAAAAAAAAGGTCTTTCCACACTATTCTAAAGGAAAACAATGGGATCTGAAGTTATATACTCTATATTATCAATATACAATCATACTAATTTTGTTATCAAAATAACAGAATTTTGGGTAGCTTTCTTATATCGTCGAATGCCCTCCACAAGTTCTGAATTATTTTAGAAGGAAATGGGCAGCACTAGATTACTAAAATTAGAGATCTTCAAATTCAACTGCCTATAAAGAAAAAAAAACCCTCCTAGAGACACAATTCAAACCTTAAACCAAATGTTTCTGTTTGAAATAGTATTTTGATGAAAAGTGGAAATATATGAGATTGCACTGAGAGCTTATGTTGAAGTCACTACTAACTTCAGTCATCTTTAAGTCCTTTCTGTATGTCAGTTTTTAATAAGCCAAATATTTTGCTTTATTATTAGGACATTGAAATGCATTTTTTGTGCATTTCTGCATTCCATGTTCTGAACAGAGCCTGGAACTATGCTCTGGTCTGCCTTGGTTCTGGTGATTTTGGTTTCCTTTTTACTTTGGAGGAAGAATTGGCAGCAGATAGTTAATGTTGCATTAGATGCATATCTTCATCAAGATTAAAGCTTTTTGTTTCAAACTTCATTGAGGGCTTCTTGACCTTTATTCTGGCATATTACACTTTTGTACATTTTCTGTGTGACCATTGCTTTAGAAGAGTATTTTTAAAACATCCAACTTGTTTGTAATGCTGCTGTTTGTCTCAAACTATTTTACAGCACTTCCAGAACTGTGCTCAGCAACACAGGATTTTACAATTCCAATGGTTTAAAAATTTTACCACTATTTTTTTTTCCAGCAAAGAACATGCTCACTCCTTTAAAACATAAAACTTATATTAATCAAAGATTATTATACAGAACAGAGCACACCAAGCCATGTTCTGCTACTATTTTAAAACTAGTAAGAGTATAGTGACTATTTTTAGATAAGTATTAAGCTTATCAACTGAAGGATTTAATATTTACAGTATTTAGCCAGAATCAATATGATGACCTTAAGGAGGGGAAAGAAAATGTATTTGAGTCAACTAAATAACAATGTTTTCTCTTTGTGCCAGAAGCCTGCTGATATTTAAACATATTTATGGTGAATAATTTGGAATGTAGTTATAGTTAACAGCTCATCATTCTTTGTCTCCTGGAACTCCATATTTTGTAAACACAAAGGAAATAGTGTTTTTGAAAAAAAAATTAAAAAATCCAAAAAAGCAAAACCAAAAACCTGTGGCACTTGGCAATACTATCTGATGTTTCAAGTCCTTTGTTTTTAAGAGACAACTTATGTCCCATGTGACTCCACAGACTTCAATTTCAGAGAAATTTTATTTCATTTTATGCTTTTAAATTGTAAAGAGTGCCTTTCACTTTTTTGCTAGCCATTATTACAAATTGGGGTTCTGCAAAGTAGACGGAATTTGTTCATATTAATTTATAGTGGCTATAAAATGCTTTGGTGCTGCCATTCAGTTTAGACTTTTTTTGTAATGGGGTTGATCAGAAAATTCCACAAGAATCTCGTGACTTTGTCTATTTTTGCTTTTACTGTATTTGCATTATTCAGATCTTTCAGCTTTTCTTTCTGAGATTCTGAACATTAAAAATGTCAGTGGAAGTCCCTCCAAAACACAAACTGAGGAACTAGAGTGATTTAATTTTTCTTGTGAAATTTAGTCTTTAAATGTTTAAATATCAGAACTAGTTATAGATTAGATTATTCTGTCTGTGCCTGACAAGATTTTATATGTATTTTTATCTAAATAACACCAAAAGTAATTGAAAGGTACATTTGATTTCATATTAGTATGCAATAAAGAGTGAAAACATAATCAAAATCTGTCTCTTTCTAAGGGCCTAAGCAGACACATTTAGTGCTTTGCAACTTATTTGGAGAAGAAAATCTGGAAATAGAAAGTGAGAAAAACAAGCACTAAAATGTCTAAGCATATAAATCCCCTTCACCTTTCAAAGAAATTTAAAAACATGTTTCTAAAGTGAAAACCTATCATTTCTCACATGAAAATAAAGGGTGTTCTTTTTTCATCTTCAGATACTTCAAGTGATGCCAAAATCTAAATACTTTTATAAAAGCATATGGTTACCTTGCTATTCAGTAAACAGTTATTCACATCTGATATGTCCATGAAGACATTTGTAAAGAAACAAAATCCAAATTTTTAAAATAATTGAGGAATCAGTGTAAATGCTTATTTTTTATGTATATGAATGATTTGACTGTGGTACTCTCACCATTCCAAAATAACTGACTTGTTGATGTACTGGATGAAACATCTTTAGAGAACAAGAGCAAAAAAAAACGAAATTATCTTTTCAAGTTGAAAATGTCAGTTTTTCTATTAAGACCCTTAAAATCTCCTGGGATGAAAATGGAAACAAAAGAGCTACAGAAACGTCAAAAGGAGCACTTCATGATGTCCTAAAAGCTTATTTACTCTAAGAGAAAAATAGAAGGTAAGAAGAGAGAAAGTGGCTGTAACAATCCACAGTACATGTGCTGTTGCTGAGATACGGTGTATTTCTTAGGGAAAAAAAACTTTGGCCAAGTGTAATATGAATTCTTGCTCTAGGTTACAAAGGAAAAAAAAGACCATTTACAGAAAGAAAAAAAAAACAAAACAAACAACACAACATTCCTCTTTCTTAAAGCTTTACTTTGGTAACTTTTAATTTTCTTCCCTCTGGATGCAAATGTCCTTGTATTTTTATCTAAATAACACCAAAAGTAATTGAAAGGTACATTTGATTTCATATTAGTATGCAATAAAGAGTGAAAACATAATCAGAATCTCTCTCTTTCTAAGGGCCTAAGCACACAGATTTAGTTCTTTTCACCTTCTTACCTTTTCACCTTCTTTGCTTTTCTTCTACCTAAACCATTTATTTAAGTACAAACTCTTATTTTTTCTCACCCTTTTAGAAAACATAGCATGAAAAATTAGTAAAGTAGGAACAGAAGAGCTGTACAGCACCAGGTAAAAGGTATATCCAGCAAAAGGTACCTTTATGATGACTACAGCAATAGGCAAAAGCAGATGTCTAACAAAGAGTAACAGGGTGGGGGAGCAGTCACACAATAATCTCCTAGGGTACTGCCTAGTCTCCAAATATTTAGGACAGGAATACTTTTTGAGACAGAGGTATTTTCTTCATATTTGAAACTCTTGAATTGTTTCCTCTCCAATGTTTGTCCAATCTGTCTTTTGATCCCATGTAATGTAAATCACTATAAGGGACATTGTGATTAATACTACTCTCTGTTTCAGATGTTCTGCAATACCTCTACACACCTCCCAGCATAATAAACCAAACACTTATTAAAGTGATTTAAAAAAAAATTTACTTTTTAATTATCCTTAACCTTGAACAGATGATAGTGCACTTGCTGCTTCATGATAGCTATAAAAAAGTTCCCAAAATAATTCTCAAATTACCCTGTATCAGGCAGTGTCCATGATCTTTTAAGATGTGTTATTTTCCATTTAATGGAGAATAAACAATTTCTTCTTCTTCTTTTTATTTTAATTAAGTTCTTTGCCTGAAAATTTGCAATAGACCTGTCAAATGGAAGTATATTGATTTTCACATTTTATATATTTTCCATAAAATATGAAATATTTTCAGAAAATACTGTTCACTGTCAACAGAGAACATCATCTATTACAAGGAAAAATATTGTTAAAAAAGATTATACTTTGAATGCTTTTCACCTACTGAACATGCTTTCTTTTAAGTTAAAACTTTCACAAATAGTATTAAATGTGTAACATAATCACATGTCAAACTACAGGGAATTTATGAAGAGATCTCTTCAATTACATTCAAACTGAGAACTTCTGTAAATAGCCAAATTCTGTAACAAATGGACCTTACATTCAGTATTAAAACTACACTCTCATATCATATATCTTTTTCTTCATGTACATGCGGGGAAATATAGAGAAAAACATGCATTAATTATTGATAAATATATAAGATGCTAGTATAGATTAAAGAAAACTTCCTGGGTGTAATAAAGAGGTATGTGAGTCTCTCTCTACTTGTTCTTTAGAAGAAAAGGAAAAAAAACAAACACACACACACACAAACACACACGCACAAACACACACTCTTTTTTGATATTATATAAAAAATAGTTTTAAATAAGAATATTTATCTTTTAAAGGAAATGCAAATTAATCAAGGAAGGTGACTTTTACCTCTGAGCCCAGTTATTCTGACAAACATCTCTGAGATTATCCTGGTCAGTCAAACCCAGATAGTGCAATATTCCCTATTAATGGAACTGCATGTCATCTAACATGTTGATGCTTTGTAACTAAACAAATGTGAAAAGATGTTTTCACTGAATACTGTGACCCAAACAAAAAGTGTATTACATCTATGTTGTATTTATACATGCAGCTATGCCTTGTGGTGAGATATAGTTCAAGTATACATTAAAGAATTATCTTTCAAAACATTTGTTTCCTAGTTGTATTTGTTGCATATGCTTGTTTTTTGATAACCTGAAATTTAGAAGCCTATATTTGCAAGTCTGAGCACGACTAATACAATGAAAATTTTCAAAAATTTTAACATAAATTTGATACAAACAAATGAGTAGAAAGGATGTTAACATATCTGGTTTTTTTCTGATTTTATTAAGACAGGATTTGTTGGAAAAAAAATATGGATATCTCTGTTTATCATATTCTCCTTTGCTTAATGCAGATTATCTATGATTCCTGATGAAATTTAGGAGCTACTGAAAGATACTTAAGAGTTTTGTGCACAACCTAAATTTGACAGAAGTAATTGCTCCTCAGCCTACAGACTATTACCCCATAAATAGCCACAAGCAGAAGTTTGTTTCAGAACAAATTAATGTTTGTCTGATTTGAAAGTGTGTAAAATAGTATAAAGGAACTCGTTCAGGTTATCTGCATCAGACCACTTTTCACCATTTGCAAATACCTAATTTAAAGCACTTTGACTTTTCTTATTTGTTTTTATTGATTTTAAAAAATTACCATTGATTTTAAAACATTGCCATGAAAATATTGCCTAAAAGGACTGATTGAGGTGAAAAAAAGAAGTTGACAAACAAAAAAAAACCCCACTAGAATAATCTGGAAGAAGAAAATCAAGCAACAGCCACCACAAACTAAGCAGTTGCATAAAGGACAGAATGAAGGCAAATATGCAAACAAAATTACGTGAGTGAATATCCAGTATATTTTTTCCATTATATTATACAGAAAGTCTATAACCCGACTGATTAAAAATGTTTATTTCGGAAAATAGTAATTTTTATTTAGAGTTCAACAAAGAAGCAAGAGAAACATTGTAACTGTTTCCCTTTATATCTCTAAAATAAAAAGAGCAGAACCTTGTAAATTTTTTTAATGATGTGTGTGAGAACTATAGAAAAGGAAGCTGATGTAATTAGAAAAAGAAAACAAAGTGTTTGAATATAGTACTTTTAATGAAGATGAAGGCTGAGCCTTCATTAAAACAGTATGAACTGCTGCAAAATAGCAGTTACATGACTTGATTAAGGGAACAGTTGCGTGTTCTTCTGTGAATTTTGAGTTGGTTTTAGATGTTGTATTTTGACTGGATTATTTAAGATAACTTTTTTAGTTTCTCAGCCATAAAGCCTGACCTTTACAATATTTTGACTGGGAATATCATTGACCTCTGATCTCAGCACTGAGATAGTGGAGATAATGAGATGGTGGGGTTATAGTTGATATTCTGAAAGCAACTTAATGAATATGGAGATATTTACAGAAGCAACAAATAAATTAATAGGAATGGATGGAATGGATTTAGAATGTGCCATGGTGGATTTTTGCAGAACAGAGTATTATGGTAGGTTATCGTATTCTCTGTTCAAATAAAGTGATAGGAAAACCATTTGTTTTTCTGTTTGCTTGTCTGGGTTTTTTTGTATGCTTAAATGATTGTTGTAAAGATGAATTTTAATGTTTATCAGATGATGGGAGAAATTTACAAATTTTTCTAATGTGAATTCTACAGTACTCATGTAATATTTGAAAATCTAGACTAAATATTAGTTTAAGAAATTAGAATATATACTTTTTAAAACCTCACAGTCAGATATTCCCATGAAATTTATTTAATTTCATTTTGTGCAGAGAGCTGCAGGTGAGTAAGCAAACTGTATCTGTTGATTCCAAGCATTTGCTGTTGTGGCTATGAAGTCTCTGTCAAAAACCTGACAAACACTTGTGCCATTCTGTGAACTCAATGTTAGGGGTAAGGCTCCATTTATTTTTTATTTTAAGTCCCGTATATTGCAAGACTGCACTCACATTCATTCTGCAGTCTAACAGACTTTGAGATTCTCCCAAAATGGTATTGAGTTGCATGCTTGCAATTTTCCTGCTTAAGTGTTATTTGGCTCATTGGCCTAATGGCAAAACACAAGGAAGCAGAAGAAATATATAGCACTCAGTAAGTTGATCATAGAAGCATAGCACAAAATATTAACCCAAAGTAGGGATGGCTCACCTCCAAATACATTGAAATATCTGGATAATAAAATACCTGAGTGAACTTAGGCTTAATAGATGGTAAAATTAAGCTTAACAAATTACTAACATTATTTTAAAAATATTTTTAACAGGAATGCATCAAGTGCATTAATCAACAGCAATTCCAAATCAGTGTTTCTGTTTCTCCAATAAATTATACTATTTGTGAATCTGTGACAGTGGAAGTTCCTATTGAATATGACCAGATTTACTGAGCCAAACTGGTTATAATTATAGATTAAACCAAATTCTGAATTCTGAAGACCAGCAGGAATGCAATGGTGTTGTGTTTTGGCTTTTTGCTTTTTTTTTTCTGTCAAATTTTATACTCGCAATGGTAGTAAAAAAGTACTGTTGAGATAAAACATGATTTTGAAAATCTCTTCATTTGTAGGCTACTAGAACTTCAATTCTTCCCATATTAGTTGGGATTGAAATGCCATATTGAATGGCACATACAGAACTATTCAATACATTAAATTCATTCTATTGTTTCACATTAAGCATTCATCTAAAATTATAAAACTGTAGTTTTACTGTGTGACTGACTGAACACTGGAACAGATTGCTCAGAGAAGTTGTGGAATCTCCTACACTGGAGATTTTCAAGAAATGTCTGGAAGCAATCCTCTGCAATGTGCTCTAGGATGGCCCTGCTCTTGCAGGGAGGTTGAACCAGATGGCTCACTATGGTCCCATCCAACTTTATTGATTCTGTGATTCCATGATTCTGAAATGTACTTAAATAAGTACATATTGCATTTCAAATGTGACTGAGTCAAATAAAGTTTTCTTCTCTGTCTCCTGTTTATTGACTATTTGCAGTAGATGTAAATGAAGCAGTCAAGGGAATTCAAATCAGTTCTATTAATAGATTATTCCTTAAAATATATAGTTTTTGGCGTTCATTTGATGCAGCCTCTTTTTGCATGCTCAAATACATCAGAAGAAAGAGACTTGTAAACTACAGTTTCCTCATCCTCCTGCTACAGAGTACATCTGTCTCTGGGAATTTTATTTCCAGCAATAAATTATTCTTTTTTCCAGCATGAGACCTTAGCTCATGTGGGGAAGGTGAAAAACAAGCCTGTTGTTGGCCTAAAAGTTGAGAACTTTGCATGTAAACAGTTGACTACTGAAGTAAACCCTGAGATCAGCTCAGTTGGTTAAAACTTGGTTGTAATAATGCCAAGGTCGTGGGTTCAATTCCCTATGTGGGCCATTGACCTGAGAGTTAGACTGGATGATCCTTGTGGGTCCCTTCCAACTCAGAACAGTTTGTGATTCTGTGTGAAAATGTCAGAGAATTCTTTCATGTCAACAGTTGCTTTGTGTCATAATTCCATTTTCTTAGTAGATTTGGAAATGCTGATATATTCTTTCTTTTTTTTTTAATTTTTCCTTTTTGATTCCTGCTTATTTATTTATTTATTTATTTATTTATTTATTTATTAGCATTTTTTATCTTGCTATTTTACAGAATAGAAAATTGGAACATTACAGAGAATATAGCAAATAAATCCTGAGTTCTTCAGCATACCAGAAGTGCCTTGACCTTTTCTGAAAAATGCATGCTTTCATCTTTCTGTTTTTGCACATCCATTTACATATGGTAAATGAGAGGAATAGTTAAAAAATAGTGATATAGTTTATATGTTAAAAAAGTTTTATAGAATCTAAAACATTCATGAGCAGCAATACCAATTCATTTGTTTCTTCTCCCTCTGTATTTGACAACTCCCTTTTAAAATTAAAATAAGTTTTCTTACTTTTCATGAGTGCATAGCAATGTCATATTTCCTGTCATGGGGAAATAACACTTTAGAAAGCAATGAAGTATACTGAAGATAGAAAATTCTTCATTATTGAGTTATATAATAGAAAATAGACAGTATTCTTCCTGACTGCAAAACCTTTGCTGATATTTCCCCACTGATTCATTTCTACACAGTGGCTTCAAATGTATCATTTTTCTTTTTTTTTTTTTTTTGAACAATCTATTTACATTGGGAATACGTCTATGTCATATCTGCATGTAGATTGCATATTTTTGAGAAATTGCTGTGAAATGTATGAGCAAATACTTGGTTTCAAAATCTTGATGTCAGTTGTCTAGCAACTGTTCTATTTCGAAAATGACCAAGGGGCTATTTCACTTCTGTTTTAACCACTGATAGCTTAACAAGTAATGTCAAAGACAGGTAATCTTTGCCTGAAACATTGTTTAAATTGAAGACTCTATGTCCTTTTATTATTTAAAGGGTTTGCATATTTCTTATTGCAAACAATATTTCACATAAGAAGTAGTGGAGCCACTATCCCTGAAATATTTAAAGAACTTATAGATGTGGCACTTGGGGTCATGGTGAACTTGGTAGTGCTGGGTTAATGGTTGAAATCAATGATCTTAGAAGTCTTTTCCAAACTAAATGATTCTATGATTCTAAAATTCTGTGTAGAAGTTGGACAGATATAACTACTTACTCTAAAAAGATTTGCTCACATCTAAGTGAATGAAGTTATCTTCATGACATGTTTTCCACACATTAATGTTGTACTAAAAATTTTTCTGCATATTTGAAATTAGATTCTAAACAAATATGTAAGAATATGAGCAGAAAATGAGCTTTGATGTAACAATTGCAAATTCAGTTATTAAAACATTTCTCTCATCAGAGAGCAGAAACATACCTTATGGCTTATTTCTACACATAAGCTACTCAACAAACTTTGAATTATGGATTTTAGATTCTTGCAGGAAGCCTTCTTTGAAAGCAAGTTACAGTCCAATACTTGTAAATATGCAATAAAAAATTTTAATAATGAATATATTTGATTAAAAATTTGTATGGTCAGAAGCAGGATTTATTGGATAGGTAGAATACATTATTTGCTCAAATTTTTACAATTGCAACAATTTTCTCAAATTTTGTTCTAACTTGTATAGGCTAGTCTATTTAAGGAAATAAATGAAAAGTATTGCATAGTTCTAAACTGCCTCAGTACAGCTTTTAGGGCCATGTTGCTCTAGAGATGGTCAGGTGAAGGACTCATCCATCACTCATATTGTCCAAGAATAAACTCATCATGAATGCCTCTTGTACAGAGTAACTTTTCAAAACACACTAGATGTTATCTTTGAACCCTGTAAAGTAAGATTCCTAATACAATAACTACACACTATTTGTCAATTAATGAAAATAAATAATCATGGAAACATCATTACTGAGTAATACAGGGAGACTTTATACTTTTGTAGATCATACTGCTATTTGCAAACTAAAGTACAACCAAGACATCAATAAATACAGAAAGTCTAGACTTTATTTTAGATTCTTTGGTTACATCCAGTCATAGCCCCTCTTTGTATTTAGAAAGTTGCAATGCTGAATTTCATAACCACAATTGCAGTGAAATTTGCATGTTTTCGAATGTTGCACTATTTTGGGGAGTTTTCAGATATTTTTATTTTTGTTTGTTTGGGTCATTTTGGTTAGTTTTTTTCCTAAAAGGGAGAAATACATGTCACTATTTTTAAATGTATTCAGGCTGAAAATTAACTCTTTGCTTCATGATATTCTAAAAATATATGTTATTATGCTGAAGATGAGAAATTTTCTTACTGAAGGTGAGAGAAAAAATCATCAGTAACATTTAAAGAAAGGACTTATCCACAGCCAAGGCACCCACTAAAATGTATGAGTTTGTAACAAACATACTTGCAAGTAATGAGCAAAGTCATATAAACATAATTTTTACTAATTTAAGTATTTGCTGTATTTTTATGTATTTATATTTAGAATTTTGTGTTAATATAACAACTATAGAGCATAAAATTTAATCTAGCTTTTAAAAAATAATCTGTGGGAAGTTCATGGGTCGTCCATGTCTTTTTTTCAGATCTTACCAGATTACAACAGATAATAAAATTCATTATGCTTCTAAGCCTTGTGGAGGACCAGATCTATGCAGATTTTGTCTTTAACATTCAGAGCATTGCCACAGGAAAGGTGATTGGCAGAGATGGTCCTGTGGAGGTGGGCCAGTGCTGTTCTGAGCCAATTCCCTGCTCCGCTTGAGACTCATGCTAAGTCCCCCCACTAGATCACTTTCTGCATGCACAAACAAACAGTATGAAAAATCTAGTTTACATAAGAGGCGTGCAGCAGGTTAAGTACAAAAGGGAGCAGATAGGACCCTCCCCTCTCTCTTTTTCTTCCCTTTCTCTTTTGCTTTCTTTGTCTTGAAATGTTAGCTCCAGATCATCCAAGTGGGATCTAAGAACTTGTGATATATTTGTTCTCTTCCCTTTTTTTGCCTGGGAAAAGCGCAACTATAATATTCGAACCCATACTCCATATTGAAGTTTGTTGTGGGATGGGGGAGCTTGTGAAAGTGTCTTGTGGCTTATGAGCCAACACCTTTGAAAAATGGTGTTGTGCCTTGTTAGCCATCACTTTTTGAGGGGTCTGTTATGGGATTTGAGAATTTACTGAAGCATTTTGTACAAAATTAAGGGCTTCAAAATCCACACTCTTGTGGAAATCTATTGTAGAATTTAAGGGCTTGTTAACCATGTTCTTTTCAGTCTAAACAGTGGGCTGGTTGCTGGAGTTATATGGTGACTGTACAAAAAAAACACCAGAGTTCCCTGACATGTGGCCTGGTGCCTTTGTTCAACCTGAAAAGAATTTACAATGAACATCATTCTCCATATCAATGGGTTGTCACAGCCATGTGTATCTAAAACTAGCTCTCATGGTTATTTTTCAAGTTGGTTGTGTCCTTGAAATTACCTTATCTTCTGCATGCTTTTTATAGTCACTCCTTATAGATAAAGAACACAACAATTACAATATTTTATAAAAGAGAAATACTCAATAAACCCTTAAAATTCATAATTATTAGAAGCAATGAAAATGTAAAAGTATAAAAGCTGTTGTGTTGACTTACTGCCATATCCAAATAATACTGCAAGAGAAAGTTGCAGTTACATTGTACAACTGAATGAAACTAAACAAAACAACTTGTTAATATATATATATATATATGCATTACTGATCCACTGTCCACATCAGTGCAAAAGAGATCATGATCCTCATTCATAAAAGTTGAAAAAGGCACAGTGAAAATGGAGAAACACTGTAATTGAGGTAAATGTAGTGTAATCAAACCAAACTACAAATTAAGTTGAGCAATTTGAATAGCAGCCATTAAACTATATAATGTCTGAAAGCATTTATTGAATCTTTCTTTTATTTTAGAGTTAATGAAATCTATTGAAAAGAAGAATAAATGGAATTATTTTTCAATCAGTAATTTGTGCTATTACAGGTTTATACATAAATATAAATCTCAAAAAAAGAAGGGTATTCCACAGTTGTTAAAATTATACTATAAATGTCATCCCACAAAAAACAAAACAAAACCTCAGGTAGAGAAAATTTTCAACACTATATTTCATAATACCTTTATCTTTCCAATACTTTCATTTCTCCCTGCAACTAAACAGTAGAATCAAAAAAATTATTGCAAATCTGTCAAAGGGGGTTACTTGCAAGAGAAAAAGTCTGTTACAGCTGTTACATTGACTCAGTATAGGTTAAATTTATATTGGGAATCAGGTTTGTAAGTCTGATGGCTATTAAACTCCACTACATATATGCATGATTTTTGTATGTTCTGTCAGTTAAAAGGTCTAAAAATGTTTTAAAATGTATGCTAGGTCAACAACCATTTAAATTTTATTCTTTCCTATTGCCTTTCCTATTTGGGAATAAATAGTTTAAGTAACAAAAAGATATATTCAATAATGAAATAATGAGTATTGAATAATAAAAGATACTTTGAACAGTGGGAAAATGCCTATACAAAGCATTATATAAAATGGACTATGATTCTAATTATGGGAGGTTTATTTGCATGACGATATAGATGCAGAAAATCTGGGGATAATCCGAAAGTTGCTCAGGACTTTCACAAAGTGGTGAAAGGTTTCTAAAAGGAGTCATATTGCATAAAAATAGAGAAGTAAATAAAATTATTTTGATATTTTTATAGGTTGAAGTTCTTGTGGATTTGTGCTTGAGAGAATAGATTGATATGTGAATTTGGAAAGAAACAGAAATTATACATGCCCACTCCCTGTATAAATCTAATTATACTTACACCAGCCTAGGGCTTGGGAACACTAGTGTTAAGTGCACAATATTTAGTACGAACATTACTTTGTTACCATAGAATGACCTGGGTTAGAAGGGACCTTGAAGATCATCTGGTTCAAACCCTGTTCCATGGTCAGGGACACCTTTCCCTAGACTGCATTGCTCAGGGTTCCATCCAACTCAGCTTTGAACACCTCCAGGGAAAGGGCATCCACAACTTCTCTTGGCAACTATTCCAATGACTTATCACCCTTACAGCAAAAGGGTTTTTTTTTTCTTAATGTCTAATCTAAACCTACTCTTTCTCAGTTTAAAACCATTCCCCCTTTTTCTGTCACTACCTGCCTTTGCAAAAAGTTCCTCACCATATTTCAGGTACTGGAAAGCTGCAGTTAGGTCAGCTCAAAGTCTTCTCCAGGCTGAACAAACCCAATTCTCTCAGCTTTGCCTTATTGTAGAGGAGCTCTATCTCTCTAATCAACTTTGTGGCCATCCTCTGGACTTGATGTTATGTTTGGAGTGCCTCTTCTGATAAGAAAGAATAGTATGAATTTCATAAAAAAGTTCAAAAATTGAAATGTATTTCTTAGCCTAAAGAAGTAAGGATAGTAAAGGCATACAATAGTCCTTAATTATACAGATGAGTTTTCAAAAAGCAATGCAATAATTTGTACTTTATGTGTGTGGTAGATAAGACAAAGGCTGATGGGTTTGAATTGTTGGATAGAAGATTCATATTAAGTACTTGAAGAACTTTATTGAAACAGGGTTGTTGTGTTCCTTGTCTATAGTCCTTATGAGCAAAATAAACTATCAGGATCTAAATAAACTGGTCCTCTCCTAGCGCAAGTTCAATGCTCAAGATCCAATACATTTTCCCTTTGAAGACAAAAGGGAAAAAATACTGCTGAGATTTTTAAAATTGTCAAGTAGTAGCTTATTTTCTGCAAGAAACAAAGCAAAGGAAAAGGCAGAAATACTAGGGAAGAAAATGTTTAGAATTTTCTTGTGAAAATTAAATTTTTCAGGGAAGCACTGACTGCTCTAAAACAAGTTGTTTGTTCTATTGTTTCACAGTGAAACTGGTTTATGCTAATTCAGGAAATAGTCTGGTTTTCTTTACACTTTTTTTTTTTTAAAGCAAAATAAACAGTACCGTTTGTACTGCTCTACCTTCCTCAGCCTTTAAGATGTCATTGGCATATGCAGACCTTAAACATGACAAGCCCTTCCATCCCAGCACTTTCTGCTACCCATGTGAGGGACTACATATATTTTACTTAAGATACAGTTTAGTCATTATCAAAATCAAATTAAATATACAAAACAGATAATTTGTGATTTCTCCCTTGCTTTGTATGAGAGTTTTTATCTGAAATATCACATTCCCTTCAGAAAGTTGCAAGTAGAATAATTTTGTATACTGTATTACGCCACCAATGTTGACTGTGCTGTGCAAATGAGTAGGTCGTCCTGTTGAAGCACTAGAGGTAATTTCAGGCCACTCCAATCGATGGCAAACCATTTCTACATACTGTATGCAGCTGTGAATTTCTGGCTCTTTACTGAAATCTTCTTCAAAAGCCATGTTATTTTTCCCCAAGTAAATAGATATGTTTCATCTTCCACCAGCTGCCCTAAAGATGAGTAATATCAATATAACATATATTTCAAAACCTAAAAAATATTGCCTACCTAGAATTGTGTAAGAAGGTCTTGTTTAGAAGGTTTCTCTCTTAGAAAACTAGTACTTAATTTTAATATTTAATAATTCTTATTAATATAATTAGTGTTTGAGGGCAGAAAAGCCCTAGAATAATTGGGCTATTGGCAGAAGATAAAGATATCTAAAGCATGTTTCAATATGTGAATAAAGCTTTAGTTGAAATATGCTGTTTGTCACAACAAAAGATTTACAATCAAATAATTATATGCTATTAAAAATGTGTATATAAATCACATCCAAATTTAAGACACTGGAAAGCTATTTTACTCTAAATGCCTATGACTGAGACACTGTATTGCAATTTACAGAATGAAATCTATGTTCTATTCTACATTTCGGTATTACTGAATTATTAATCACACGAAAGGACATAATAATTACAATAGAGAACACCTTGCTTTTACCTGAGGCATGAATTTATAACACCACTTACTATGAAATGTGATTATTTTCTTGGTAATACCAATTATTTTAGGACTGAGTTTTTTAGGAACTAAAGCCCTACTGCTAGTAATTTTTTTTTTCTTGCACACTCTTGTTCACTTCAAATTCTGTTTCTGATGCTCCCCACAAGTGTTTACACTTGCCTACATGCCAAAATTTTACACCAGCAGATAGTATTGGTATAACACACTGTTAAAAGATTTAATCTGTATATTATCAAGAACTTAATATTTTTATTCAAACAAATCCTTTTAAAATGTGTATTAATCTTTTTCTGGAGACACAAAATTTATACAGACAGTTAAGACCAGAGTGATCAAAGGCTGAAAGAAGAAAAGGGAAATCTATTTCTGCTAGTTATATCTAAGGTATGATACTGAAGAGTTAAAAATACAAGATTATTGATTTAAATGACAGAACAATAAAAAAAATAAGTAGTTTACTTATCAGTGCTCTCACTGACACCCACTGAGAGATAATCCTGAAGTGGCCCATTCACCCTTTCTCTTCTCTCAGGATATGCTTTTCAACTGGGCTTTTGCTGGTCCATCTTTGAGCTATGTTGCAGCAACACAAATGCAGACCCATGTCCTTTGTTGATCCAGGCCCTGAATCTGGTTTGACTTCACACCAACCCCATCATTATAGACTCACTGATGCTCACGGGACTGTGGCTAACCTTGGCTACCCCATCAGGCCTGAAACTCACTCTTACCTGTGGAATTCCTGTGTCAGTTTCACATTGCAATCTTCCTAATCACTATTGACTTGACATGTGATCTGGATTCTTGGGTGACCTTAGCTGACACTGCTGGGATTGCACTGCTCTACTTGCTGGGGTGCACTGGGTCATGGCCAACTCCTCCTATTCCCTGACAAAATCATTCTCTTGAAAATTATTAAAATACCTTTGAGAAAAAAAATCCCATGTTAATATTAATTGCTGAGTAAGTTGGAGATAGCACCCTTGGACAACACACCTATTTTCTGAGTGAGTTGTCCAATGATGCTGTGCTATGACAAGAAAGGAAAACACAGCCTCCTAAAGGAAAATGGAGCAACTACTACCAGAAATATTATTGTATTTGGGAAAATGTCCACTGTTGCTAGAGAGTTATACACACTTTATAAATGTCGAATTGAAAATTTTGAATGGAAGACTGCAGTCTTTTCCTATTCCTGTTACATCAGTAATGATAAAATTCAAATTTATAAAACTGAAGCAACTATTGAAAATGTCCCTCAGTTCCCCACTGACAATTAAAGGCTAGAAACTGCCATGACTCTGAAGCTGCCACAGCAGGTAAATAAGTTTTAGGCTGAGTTACTTAAATGCTATGCAAGTTCTACATGAAAAGAAGAAGCTCATGCTTACCCTATACAATGGAATATGTCATAGAAATATCACCTCCAGATACATAGCAGTGTATCTGCATATCTTTTTAATATGTCTATTTTAATTAAGCATGTTGAGAAAGAAGGCTGATTAGTCCAGGCACAGTGTCACCCTCCCATGCCTATCTTACTTTTGGGACCTGAGTTCACCATCCCTTATGGCATGTCACAGCATGATGCAAATGCTCAGACTGATGATACTAGCTAGTGGTTGTCTCATGAAACTATTCTTCAGTTCTGAATTATATAAATTATGAAATCTATACAGTTTGACTTGATAAATACAAAATCTGAAATAAAAAGGAATCAAATCTGGAATAAATAAGATATAAGACATAGTCAAAATATAGGGATTTTTTTTGAACTTACAGTATGAGAGTTCTTAACAAATAAAATATTAATAAAATATTATAAATTACTGAAAGGAACATAAAGAGGAGTCTAGATTGTTCACAACTTCTAAGACTTTATTTGAACCATCACCTTTCAATGCACTAAAATTTAAGCTATTTTGTTTTGTATTAGAAGATTCTAGTTTGTCCATACTTTCCATTCTACTTTTAAACAAATCCATTAAACAAAATTGACCATTATATTTTATGGATAAATTTGTGAAGAATTTATAATTTATAATATTCAGAATTTGTACAGACATTAAGATATAACCCTATGTCTTTCCATTAAAGCACAAAATTCAGATGGATGGACCTCTGCCTATATCACTTTTTTCCTCATCTTCTTCTTAAATGCAGATAATGAATTTACCAGTCTACTGACATTCTTTTTCTTAGGTTTAACCTAGCAACACATATTCATTTAAAACGACCTTCTGATATTGATCTGATCTGAAAAATTAGAAATCTGAATTAATCATCATTCTTTGACATCAATTTCAACAATTTAATACCTCACTTTTAAAAATGTGCATATTTCTGGTTTAATTTGTCCAATTTAGTTGAAAGATGCTGATTCCTTGTGGATTTTTCTATGCCAGATTAAAGCACTTTTTAGTACGTGGTATTTTCTTCATTTGAAGGGCTTTAATTCTCTGGTGAAATTGATAAACAATAGAGAGTACATTAGAGAACACATCTAATGGGCTAACATTCAGTGCATATAGGTAATTACCAAATATGTGCATGCAGTCTTTTCCTATGCTGATTAAATAAGGCAGAGCTTCCCTCAGCTTTGAATGGATTTAGTGTCAGCCTAATGTTTTTAACAATCCTATCCAATTGAGGTCTTAGATATGGTAAAATTGTCCTGATATGCCTGGTGTTTATCTGTGTTTTTGACAGAGAAATGTTGCTTATTTTAATCTTTACTGCCTCTTCTTATCTAGAGGCTTTGAAAACAGTATTTTTATGTGATCTTAGCTGTGTGATACACTCACTATAGCATAGCTTAAAAGTAATCATCTTTAGCAATGGTTGAATTATTTAGGTATTGGTATTCCAAATTTGCATACATAGGATTTATTCATACTAACATTGTGGGGGTTTATGACTACTTTTTTTTTTTTAATCCGTCCAAGTGAGGAACTGACTTCTATAAATCATTTTTCATTCATTGTTCCATGAACAATTACGAAAAAAACCTTTCAGATTTTTTTATTTGGAGTACTGGCAACAAAGATAACAAAAAGACATGGTATTGAATAAAAAAGAAAAAAACACAGAAAAAAAAAAGGTGAAACATCTGTGCTTGGCTTTATTCTGCAAGGTTTATAAAAAATGACTTCACAGATAGCAGTCAGAAGCAGTGATTATTGAACAAAGTCTTCCCCAAAGCACTCTGATTCTCTTTTACAGTGTCACTTCTATCCCAAGCTGAGCACTTTCATATTTGGAATATACACTCAACTGTGACAATAGGCATTCTGATATTCAGTTGATGAGAACTATAGAAAATCCTAATACTAATATGGCTTTCTAAGGAGATTATTCAAGGGGATAAAAAAAAAAGAAGGAAAAAAGAGAAAAAAGGAAAAAGAAAGACAAGTAATATTCAAAATGATTTTTTCTGTATCTAGGTTCTACTTTTAGGGTAACAAGAATTGAATGGTTGTAGTTCATAGACTGACTGCCCAGAGGACTACAAGGCAAACAAAATCTAGAAATTGTCTCTTTGCATTTTTAGCCTGTGTTTTCATTACTTCTGTAGGACTACAGGGCACAGAGAGACTCAGTGGATTAGACTTTGTACATGATGTACCTTTGAATATCTTGTTCAGAATGAATTGTTATTACTTTTCAAACTTTTATATTTTTTATAGAAGTTGGGATTATTTTTTTCTTTTGATTTCCATTAGCTTATTTTACCTAATTTGCCAGTTTAAACTTTTAAATTGTTTTACTGGTAGTAAAATTTCACAGGCTAACATAAGATTGCTTTCTAACTCTCTGGTTTTGGTTAGTTTTGGGGGTTTTCCCTAGAACTACTGATACAGAGTTAAGGTGTATAGATAAGAATAACTGGCATGAATCTGTGAAACAGGTCATGGTCTGTAATCTGCCCTGGAGCTTGCTTGACTGATAATGACCCTTTTGTCCCCCACATCTGTGAACCTTCCTCTAAACCAGTAACCATTTTCCTAAGCTTGAGCTTGAAGCAAGTGTAAAATTTCTCATGTTGGGAATGATTTCCACATTTCTCAGTGAGATCACTGCACTATCAGCTGCCCTGGGCATTTCCACTGGCTCATGGTGCAGGGAGGTCATAGACACCAAGGGCAAAAAGAGAGGCTGAGAATGTAAGCAGGATGTGCAGAGCTTTCCAAGCAGGAGTCAAGGTGAAGATGCTGGCATCTTTGCCCTGCGTGACTCTGCTTCAGGTGACTCTTTGTGCTGTTGAAAACAGCTTCTCAATTACTACTATTCTCAACAGCCTGGGGCCTAAGAAATACCTATATTGTATTCCTTTTGACTCACAGTACTCACTTGAAGTTAACCTCTGCCTCATACTGTTACTCTTTCAGTCAAGGTCAAAACAGGATAAATAGTAAAAATGTACTTAAGAATAACTGAGCCAGTGTCAGCAACAAAGGAATATCATAAAGCTCTTCCCTGTAAGCTATGAACTGATGTGGCAGAGCAGATTATCAGTCCTGATATCAGTCCTCCTTATTATACTGCAGAATGAAGGCTTCTTTCAAACAAAGGTAGGAGTGGGAGGAAACACCTCATGTTAGACCAAATGGTGCAGCAATGAAATTTTAATTATTATGTCACAAGGAGAAGAACAAGAAAACTAGAATGTCTATGAAAAGTGGTAGTTCACAAATTGTAAGTGAGACTCTTTAAACTGTGATCATGGAAAGAAGCATTATTTTTCTTTTTGTTGTTTTAAATAATGGAAATTATTTGGAAAATAATAAGGAAAAAAATGTTCATTGGATGATGAATAGGTCTGGAGACCTCCGAGATAACCTAGCATTTGTATTAGTGTTCTTCAGGTTTTGTAAAATACAAATGTAAATGCTTCCTAAAAATTGTTTAGTATATGGGTATTTTAAGGATATCTGGGTTTTATTATTGTTTCTGTCATTTTACAGTGCAAAGTCAAGGTTTTTAAACTCCGTGATTTTCTCTTCACATGTGCATATATATTTAAAAAAAGCAATTGTATAATTTTTTATTTAAAATTCTAATGATTACTTTTATCTCCAAGGACTTTTCTAAAGGAAAATAATTTGGAAAGCACCCCAGTTAATTAATGATAGACATATTGTTATTCAGCTAAATAATTGAATAGGAAATTTATAAACAAGTTCTGATTATTAAGAAAAATAGAAAATAGGTAATATAGAGGTATTTGCATATAATGTCATTTTTAGCTATGCATATAAGGCATAATTTTGTATAACCTGGTAAAATATGAAATAAGTGTAAAGTTTAATGTGTATGTGTGAAAAAAATGCTGGGAAATTTTAGCATCTTTTCTGCCTTGACTCTTGGATGTTATTATTCTTTTGTTCTTGTTTCTTCTGTGGTATTTAATGTAAACATAATTCCACGTCAGAATGTCACACTTTTTTTTTTTATATCCCTAATATTTTTATCTTATTTTTTGCTAGAAGAGTCAAATAAGACATTGGTATCAGATATAATTGCACAGCTTACAGTAGAGGGAAAAATCAAATTGATAATATATGTACTGAAATCCCAGTATTCCAATAAAAATGTAATTTTCTCAGTATAGATAATCATATTACTCTTGAATGGTGATCCATAAATACTCTGAGATCCTCTAGGTTCTGTAGGTTGTTGAAGATAGACACATTTTTCAGCCATAACATTACGCTGGAATGAGAGATTAATATTTCTCATGTATAACAAAAGTGTAGAGTATATAATCTATCTTAAAAATAGATTTGATGAATAATACTCCACATGAACAATTTATAACTAAACTCCAAATAGTCCCAAGGAAAAATTGCTTTCTATGTGGTCCTGGAACACCCCAGACAGACATCATATATGAGAGAATGGCCAGGTTTAAGACAATGAAGCAATTTGGTACCGGATGAATTAATGAGCTCTTAGTAACCCTCACAACTTAATTGGTGCAGGAGTTCCCTAGGTGAGAATTTCAGACTGTTCTGAAAAATCTCTCCAGACTACTCTTTCTCCGCAAGGACAAAGTTTTGTGTTTAACTATGTTAGCTAATTTCCTTAGCGAAGCATCTGACCTTGCCTTTCAGAGACTCCCACCAAGTGGTTCCTGTTACAAAATTCATCAACTTGTATTAGACAAAAGAATTGTAACAAAGCAATAAAAATTTCCTGAAAAATGCAGAAACGGTCACATAGGACAGTTTGTGTGCATACTTAAGAAAGGTAGGACTTGCTTTACATGTGGATTTAGAAAATCCGTGGCAGTGGACCATACATATACTGAATTGGTCGCATAAGACTATGGGACACCTGCATAATAAGACTTCAGCTGAAGAGTCAGACCTGATACAGCTGATCTGGCAACAGAGACCCTATTTCCATCTGCACACTGACTGTCCTGTTTTAGTCATCCCCCACATTACCTTTAAGGGACCAAAGAAATCAACTTTGTTTTCTTGCCTTCTTCCTTTCAAACTGTCCATAGTGTGTGTAACATGGAGAGAAACTATCTGTTCACTTCATACTGATGTCAGTTTTGTCATAGGTAAGTTGCATGGGAATATTTTTCATAATTACTGTAATATATACAAACAAATTCACAGTGACCAAACTATCTTACTGTTACTACTGCAGAGCTATATAGTATCCCTGTTCTCTGCATTTTGTCTGTGTGTAATAATCACACAGATTCTAAACTTAATTCTTAGGTTTTTCCACAATGCTTAAAGTAACATATTTTTAGTCTCTATTTCTTAGAACCTGAAACAGCAACACAAACCAATATTATTTTATGGTGAGTATAACTGAACACAGGACATGAAACATCATGAAATGAACCATCATGAAACAATTGTCTATTTACCTGTTTTCTTTTCATATACAATGCAGGCATTCTTTACAATAATTACTTAAAAAATGAGATGTGGAGAAGGGTAATTTTTCATAAAATTATGTGAATTCAGAAAAATAAAAACAAAATGCAAATAAAATTGTAAATAAATCAAGGATGTGCATATTATAAATATCAGTCCCTAGACACCTGAAAAAGAGTGAAACATTACACCTGCCTTTTTTTTTTTTTTTTTTTTGTGCAAGACACTTGTTTTAACAACTACAGTTACAATAGAAAGAAGTTTGCAGACATTAGTGGAAGTTATGTTATGGTTTTTTCATCAAATATAGAACAGATCATGAAATATATAATGTTCACTTAGTTCTATTTTTCTTCAAAATGAATATGCTTGGAAAAGGACCCATAGGATTAATTTTCAAAGTCATATAGAAATCTTATTTAACATGTCTGTCAAGAAAATATTTGAAAGAAAATGTAAGCAAAATCTGAGATTGCTTTTGAAAATGAAGACTAACATCTGCCATTTTAATCACAGTAATCAAGACTAGTCTTTTAAGGGACTCTAAATAGCATGTACCTGTTAAACTTTCAGACTAATCCATCTGCCTTTTTATATTAAAAAATCCCCTTTAAATATTTCACTCCAAAAAAGAATATTTTATTAATGAAGCCAAAAGATAATTTTTGCAAACAGTTAATAAACATTTATGTTAATTGAACTCTTGGAATAATTAATCTAAATATTTAATTTTAATTATGTATTTAAATTGTTACTATTATGCCATAAAAAATCAATATTAATGAATTTATTTCAGGAAAATGTAACATGGTTTTATAAAAATTATATCCATATACCAAAGCGCTGAAAGAGACACAATGGTTTTAGTTGGTGGAATGTTTAGATCTCAAGGATTTAAGAGTGTCATAAGTATTCAATTCCTCTCCTGTTTCCTATTTCATGGTTTAAAAATCTGACACTATGCAAGCAATGTCAGTTTTCACAGGCAATGTCTGAAAACAATGTGGTGGTAATTTAAGTCAGCACTACCTCATGCATTTGCTGTTTTATCGAAGTCACTTGTTTATTTGATAGATCCTGCTGACTCTATCATAGGGGTCCTTGACCTACATATTAGATATTCTAGTTGATACAAAGTGTGAGCTTTGCAATGTTAAGTGTTGATGATATCTAAATTCAATGTTTTTCTGATGGAAATTAAACATTTGAAAATTATTATTTCAGTAAATCAGCAAAGTAAAATATGTGTGAATCAACAGGTTGAAAAGGCTGGTGCTTAAGTTACTAATGTACCCCTTGGGGTGTGGCGTTCTGTTTGCTCTGTTTTAGGGGGGAGTGAGAAGCTTTAGGGGATGAGATACAGTTTACCTGGTGCCAAAGACAGCTACTAGATAGGTTGTTCACAGCATTGTAAACAAAAAGATATCTCATAAACTTTTCATACCTCAACTCTGGACTCTTGTATGAAGAACTACATTTATCTTTTCTTTTTCTTAAGGAGGGGACAACAAGTAGTGTCTCAATCTACTCAGTAGCTAAGCCATATTATTATTCCTCTCTGTGTTTTTTCCTGCATGGCTGCTTAGTACCTGATGACCAGCCAATCTCCCAGCTATGACTTTGGACAATATGCAAACATCCCACTGGTATAGTGGGAGGGTGTTAAAATCAGTTGAGCAACTGCAGCAGCAATTCTGGGAGGATATTTTAAATGACCTTATGACAGTCCTCTTTCATGTCCTTTTCCATAGGGAACAGGTAAATGAACAGGTTTAAGTCACTGCTGTTTTCTCATATTTGGCTTAAGAGACAGTAGAAAATGTCTTCATACCGTCTTGCATATCAGTTCACTTATGATCAGCCATCCCTCTTGGACACACATGGTTGCTGTGACTGTTCCCTCTGTACAGTTTGTGTAATTTCCTGTGAACTGACAGGAAACTGTGAGTAGTATATCTTCATCCCCTAAGAAAATATCTTTTTTTACATCTTGAGCGGTGGCTGCTTATTGTACAGGCCTCGACAGCAGTGGATTTGGCTAGCAAATGTTACAGTCACGGTCAGTAGGAGGTTGGTAAAGGCATTGATAGATGAATGTGAAGTTCCATAGAAAAAAATGGCAAAGAAGTTAGAGATGTAAGGTACATCTGTAGATCATTAGTCCATGGTGTCTAGAACACAACACAAGAAGGATGTTCTCTCTTCCTCCCATCCTTACTAAGACAAGAGCTTTTATCCTTTATAGTTCTATGGAATTTTTTATCCTTTGTGCTATTCATCCTTTATCTTTTTAAGTTCTCTGGAGACATAATCCATCACTACTGTTCCTAGACTTTGGCTGTTCCTTGGCTTTTGGTTGTAGCACTCTATTCAAAGTATAACCATGGTGACGCATCAATAAGCCTCGCATGGGTCTCCTGACTCAGAGAGTTCCCACAGCTGAACTTCTTCATTCTAGGAGCTATTCTCATTCTTCTGCAAGCAAAGCCCTTACAATAGAAAGTCTGTTCTCTCTGTCTCTGTATTCCTTGCAAAGAGTTATTCAAAGGCACTTGTTGCCCTTTGATAGACTATCAATACACCTCTCTGCTGTCATTTGCCCCCTGTAAATCCAAGAACATATATGCAAAAAAGCTTACAGCTTCAAAGGAAAATCAAGGATGGGATGAACCCTAGCTAAGTGTCAGAAAATGTTTTCAAACAGTATAATACTGACTTCCTAAGAAGGTAATATGGCCCATTACTTGCATGTGTGATTTGGTGATTTGGGTGTGGATGAGTGAGAAGAAAGGAGTAGGAAATCTTTTTTGAGCAAAGCAATATTCAAAGTCTGTATGTTCTTATAAAAAAAAAAAAAAAGACAGAGTTTTGATGAATCAGCGTTTTGTAAAGAAAAAATTGCTAGCATATTCTGATTAGCTGAATAACAAGCATTTCTACTACTATATGTGGAATAGATCAGTAATGAGGGTACCTTAGTTAAAAATTGGAAAAGTTCAGGTGGAATTCACATAGAGCTAATACAATATTTGACCAGCTCCTGGTTCAATATATTAGAACTCCATTTTGTGTAACACTTTAGAGATAATTAACAGCAAAGAGGTACTTAAGTCCTTAAGTGTATATATGCTATTTCAATATGAACTAATAATTGAAAGTGTTTGCAGAATTATGGCATCAGGATTAAATTTCTCCTGCAGAAACTTAAATAACAGATCAGTCCCATGGAATGCTGATAGATTACATTTCTTCTGAGAAAACTCTTTGTTTGTTCTTATTTGTCAGATAGTCTAGAAGAGTGTATCCTTAATTCTAAATTTTAGAAGATTTTTTTTTAAGATTTACATCTAGTGAGCAGATTATATAAGATCTATTTCAAAGTTCATATTTTTTAATTGACCGCCTCTTGCAATCTTTACTTAAGTTATGCATCAAGAACAATTTTTAGTAATTGATATTATTTTTTAAAGTAGAGCTAATAGAGGCACCAAAAGTGTGTCTGATTATAACCCTTGTCATTGTCCCTTAGGATTATTTAGCAAGCCTGTACCTTTTCAACATGATAGCCGTACATCAATCAGTGTTATGATGGCATCTTATCTAGTCAGTTTTTAAATAACTACTATAGTAATCAAATCATTCTGATCTCTCTCTCTAGTATTTCTGTGCAGTTAATACAATCCACACCTTAAGTATGATATTCATGTCTGCAGATTCAAATTATGGTGGGGTTTTATGTTTGTTTGTTTTTTAACCAATCAAAACTCATAACTACATATTTCACACATGTATTTTCATGCAGTGGGTTGTATAGAAGAAACAATTGAGCAATTGAAAATTTTCCCTTTGAGCATATTAGCTGTACTTGTGATTGTTGTATAAATTCTTTCTATAATTCAGATACTTGTCCACTGACTGGCTGAACTGATTCTTGTATATTCGTGCCTGAAATTTTAGGTATTAATAATCTAATCTCGATGATGGAATTCCAAACCATCTTCTTGTCATATTATTGAGGAATGCACACCAATAGCAGGTCAATCATTGACCTTTTGTAGTTATCCTGTTTACTGAGGTGATGAACAGTATGCCCTTGACACATATATTCCTTTCACAAGATGCTCAGTAAAATTAAAATATATACTTTTCCATGGATCCTACAAATATTGTCTTAGTGAATAATAAACACTAACCAATATGAAGTTGTGGATATCAAACTTTTGTCTGTTCCTTCCTTCCTTCCTTCCTTCCTTCCTTCCTTCCTTCCTTCCTTCCTTCCTTCCTTCCTTCCTTCCTTCCTTCCTTCCTTCCTTCCTTCCTTCCTTCCTTCCTTCCTTCCTTCCTTCCTTCCTTCCTTCCTTCCTTCCTTCCTTCACAAAGCCTAAACTTGCAAATTGTTCTTGCTTTTTACTACATATATTTTCATATAGGAAAATTATTTTAACATGATAATTAAATTCTGTACCTCAAGGAATGTTCATATGCATAGGACAAGAAAAATCTTTTCAATTTGTGACAGCTTGAAAGTGCTTCTGCTGACAAATTTTATCATCATTCCTGCCTAATATTAAGATCAGTGGCACTTATGATATACAATTTAAATAAAAATATTGTTTAGAAATTACATTCTTACTCCTCATGCAACATATGTGATGCAGAGAAATAGGAGACTGCAGAACCTCAGGTGCATACCCTCTCACATTTGGTTGTGTAGAACAAGCTGAACTGTCACTCCAGCAGCAGCATTCTCTAAATGGTTCCAAAAGCAGAAAATAGCTCATTTTTCCTTTTTTTTCTAGGATTCACGTAAGACCAGAGCTATGGCCTTTCACATTTCCTGTCAGGACACTAGGGTGTTTCTTAATAATAAAATACTTCTATAGGCACAGTTCATCATTTATTCACTATGTGAAACACATAATAATGACAATGTAAAGGGCTAATAAATTGCTTGTCCTTCCATAGCTCTAAAGTAACATAAAAATAGTGATGGAACATTTATAATTTTGTCATGATGCAAGATGTGGAGAATATTACTATCAAAGATTGATTTTATTTGGAAGATGTTACCAAGGGCAAGTAGATCACTAAAAACAATTACAAATTAAACTAGATATTTAAAAAAAGACAATTCCTTTATCTTTAATGAATTGACTGCATAACCTTGTATGAGAAAAAATTAGTATTCAACCAAAGAATTAAGACAGGCACTGACAAATTGATGGAAGTCTGTCAATGAATCAAACAGAATTGTTTAATCTGTCATTGAAGAACTCTGGATTGTTTAATGGGTTAAAGTGTTCTAACAATCTAATCCTTTAGCAGTTGCCACAGAACTAAAATGTATTTTGCATATTTAAGATATCAGCTCAGATGATCTTATAACTTTTTGTCTCTGGGTCACAATGCAGGCACCTTTTCCATGTTGCAAAGAGACTTTGTAGGAAGTTTGCATATTTTAAGAATACAAAGCATTTATTTCATTCTGCAAATGTATTTAATAGATGGCAAGAACTGTTTAACACCAGATTAGCATTCAATATGCTTGCTATTTGAGATGAGACCTGTCATGTATTTTTGCTGGTAGACAGTCATAGTCAGAGGAGGAAGGGTGGCTTCTTTTGCTCCTTCAAATTGGCAGATCCTTGATGTTAAATCATCATATTTACAAAGAATTCTTTTTCTGGGGATTTTATAAATTTCCACATCAGTACTTTCTGTCTTTCATACCTGAGGTGGTGGATGGCCTATCTCAATTATCTTACCTCTTTCTAAATTTTTACCTTTATGATCTTGGTCTTTTTGTCAGATAGTAAATTCTAGGTACTATGCATTGCCTACCCAGAGGACTTTAGGATTTAGTTTTCTACATTATACTGTACTCTTTCCATGAAACGCCAGCTGGCAGCTACTGACACCTGATTTCTGCATTGATAGAGAAGAGAGAGAAAATAAGTAATAAGTGTAGCATCAGAGGACTGTAGATCTTTTTAAAGTGATCCTTTAAATGTATGACTTAAAATTGATCTAAAAATTAGCTATGAGAAATAACTGAATCTGTGAGCAGAAAACAGTTACTGTTTCTTCTTTTCTGAAAAAAAAAAAAAAGAAAAAGAAAATATACTTCACCACAGTTTGAGTTTTTTAAGACTTGGTTTGTGTTTGGAATTGCCACTGGGTAAATGTGTAACACAGAAGAAATGCAGTCCCACTTAAAAAAAGTTCAGTGCTGCTCCGAGGTAGGCAATAGTCAGATATCCTCTCCGAACCCTTACTTGTAGCCTTCCATGAAGTCTCAAAAAACTGGTCCTTACTGCCCTTAGCAGCTGGTTTTAGTTGTTGTTAAAGACTAATTTGTGGGAATAAAGGCAGGAAGCAACACAAAACTGTTCGTATGGGTGTTATGGGTTTACCTAGGTGGGCCTAGATTTGGGCTCTGGAATTTGGACTAGGCTGAAGCTGTCAGCTGACTTGAGCTGGGCTGAGCTAACAGCTGACCTCTTCTAGCCAGTAACTTTGTATTCCATACCACATTATGACATCATCTCCAGGGAAGGAGGAACCAGTGTGGGAGTGGTTAAGGCAGTCGCTTCTCAGCCCTCCTCTTGGGAGGACGCACAATGCTCTTCCAGGGGGGATGGAGAGGACCAGGCCCACCACTGGCTCACAGGGTACCTCAGGAAAGTAAATTGTGTTGTTCTGGGTCTCTCCTTTCTGCTTGAGTTTGTCTCCCTGGGGAATAAGTATTTTCTTAAGTAATGTGTAGTTAAGACAGTAGAATTTGTGTGTTCGTTAAGAAGTTGAGGTGGAGAACTTATTGTTGCAAACTTGTGTGAGTGTATATTTGTACTCTCTTCTAATTGCCTCTTCCTTTCTGTAAAAATATATGTAGTTTTAGTATAAATGTGGTTTGAAGTGTTTTTTTTTTCTTTCCCCTCTCTTTTCCTCACTTTCCCTGGTGTTAGGAGGGAGGCTTTTCTCTCTGTGCTTGGGGGGGTTGGCAGTTGCTTATCTCTAACCAAGACAATGGGTTAAATAAAAATAAATAAAAAATTAGCATTTTCCAACTCTTTTCATATTTTGTTCAATTAAACCCTTGCTTAGTTTAAGGAGTATAAGACTCAACTAATTTTTTTTAGAAAATTTTACTTTTGACTTTTAAGTTCTGAGGCTTAAAACAAAAACAACAAAAAAGAGTGAAGAAGACTAAGCCTTTTTTACAAGAGTAAAGAATTGCTCAATGCAAACTGTAAAGCTGGCTGAGTAATCATGGTAGGTGGAAGTTCTAGGAGAGTGGCAACCTTGTTTTCTGTAAATATTTGCAGGGTACGGTCATGAATGACATCTTGATTCCTTTCAAATCAATGGTAAAAACCCAATTGATTTGAGTTAGACTGGAGTTTCAGCCACAGCAAAAGAGAGGAATTAGATGGAGAAGAAGAGGCATAAAAAGAAGCAATTTAGAAGAAAGTAAAAAAATTGTAACAACCTATCTAACATACATATTCATACACCTGTTAAAATATGAATCTATTGATTAATAAATCTCAGAACGACAATCATAGCTCATCTTGCATCTGAAATTCAAGTTTCCTTTAGAGTAAGAGACATCAGGTTGTGTTATGACACAGGTACATAATCCATATGTTTTTCACATTATTTTAAATGCTGAGCAATAGAGTGTGTGTATTTTAAGATACAGTATAGACAGATTTCCAATAGTATGAACAATTAACTTGGTAGAAAACAGAGACTTCACTATCTTCTCTAAAGCAAATAATGAAAGGCAATATTTGACTGAGATGATACAGCAATAAAAAGGCTAATATTTCCAGAAAGAGGTGTTTTAACTGGAGTTCCTAGATGCTTCTGAACCAAACCACTTGCTAAAATCTGTAGCTTCATTTAGTAAGATTTTCTATACAGGAAGTACTTTTACACCACTAAAGCAGAATATCAAGAAAACAGATTCTGGTTAGTTGACATATTATTCAGTTTAAAATATATTACAACTACAATTAAAATCCAGATAAATATTTTCTTGCATCCAGAAGACTCCCTATTCTTTTACCAAAATCAGACACATTTTTACATATTTAGACAATTATCTCTTATATTTAATTTTCTTACAAGTACTCATAACAAGCAATAATCCTGGCCAAGGATATTTATTTTTCTTGATTGTATTTTAGTCTTAGGCAGATAGAAAAAAGTTCCCAGCTGTATCTATTTGTGAAAGTCTTCTGATTGGCATCTATAAAGAAAATAACTTTAAGAGTAGGTACTCTGTTTCATTGATTTTTTTTGCCTGCAGGGAAGTCAATGACAGGCCTCGGACATCTCACAATTCTCAGAGCAGATGTAATGGTGGTATCATCATCAGGAAACTACTGTCAAAAGAAAAGGCAACACTTTTGAACTTGGTGATAACAGTAAGCTCTGTAAGAACCTTTCAAACTCATTTGTTAGTCTTTGATATTCTAATAAATTCTTCTAGAATTCTCTTGACAGGACATCTGTCTCAGCAGTAATTCAAAAAGAAACAATAATTAATAATACCAAAAGAAAAGTAACTATTAGGAAGTTAGTTCAACAAGACATATTTTAACATGTTGACAATAGTTTCAATGAAGGTACTTCCTCCTCCTACAGGAGATAGTGTCAGCAAAAAGAAAAAAAAATCAATAGCACTTTCAGACAAAATATAAACCCTGCTTAGTTTTTCCTGCATTTGGTATCTCATCTAAATATATTAACTCCTTATGCTCCCAAGAAAACTCATTTTATTTCTTTCTAAAGCTCAAGAGCACAGCATCTCTTGGAAAGTATCTTCAAAAAGGGAAAGAGGGAGAAGCCAGGCTAGTCAATCTCATGTCAATGCTTGGAAAGGTGATGGAGCAAAAAATCTTGGAAAAATATTTCCAAATACATGAAGGGCAAGAAGATGTTTGCAAGTAGTCAGCATGAATTCATAAAGTGGCCTCTTGAAAAGTTAACAAAGGAAAGTACACGGTTGTGCGCTGAAGAAGGAATAATCCAATACAGTGTTATATGCTGGGGGCTGGCAGCTAGATCACAGACTTTCAGAAAAGGACCTAGGAATGCCTTTGCAGCAAAGAAGGCTAATGGTATTCTGAGCTGTATTGGGCAAAGTGTTGTCAGCAGGTCAATGGAGGTGATCATTCCCCTTCGCACAGGACTGCTAAGGTCTCATCATGAGCATTGCATCACAGACCCATAGAAGCATGTGGCTGAGATTGGAAAGACCTCTATTGGTCATGCTGACCACCTTCACCTACTCAAATAGGCCCACCTAGAGCAGATTGCCCCAGTGTATGTCTAGATGGGTTTTTAATGACTTCAAGGAATGGAGGCTCCTCAGTCTCTCTGAACAATGTGTGGTAGTGCTGCCACCCTCACAGTTAAAAAGTGTTTCCTTATATCCATTCTAAATCTCCTGTCTTTTAGTTTATGTCCATTGCCTCTGTCTACTGGGCACCACTGAAAAGACCCTGTCTTCATCCTCTTTGCACCCTTTCTTGGGGTCTTTATATACATTTATGAGATCTCTGCTAATTCTTCGCAAGGATAAACAGTCCTAGCTATCTCAGTCTTTCATAGGAAAATGCTCCAATTCCTTGTTCACCTCTATGGCCCTTTTAGTATGTCTATATCTCTCTTGTACTGGGAAGGTCAGAACTGAACACAGAACTCTATGTGTGAGTTCAGTGGCACTGAATAAAGAGGACGAATCACCTTTCTCTAACTGCTGGTAAAGCATTGCCTAAAGCAGCCCAGGGTACCATTTGCCTTCTTTTCAGCAAGGGCAGATTTCAGGTCCTGTTAAATATGGTTTCCACCAGGACAGCCAAGTCCTTTTCTGCAAAGCTGCTTTCCATCTGATTGTACCCCAGCATATTATACCAGTGGGTTGTTCTTCCTCAGGTGTAGAAGTTTGCCCTTCCCCTAGTTGAACTTCATGAGGTTCCTGGTAGTTCATTTCTCCAGCCTGTTGAGGTCCCTCCAGATGACAGCACAACCTCTGGCATGACAGCCACTACTCCGACTTGGGTGTTGTCTGCAAAGTTGCTGAGACTACAGTATGCTGTATAATCCAGATCATTAATAAAGAAGTTGAAGAGGATTGGACTCAGTATTTACTCCTGGGGTTCACCACTAGTCACTCCAAATAGACTTAGTGCCACTGATCACTACCCTGTGGGCTGTGTCATTCAGCCAATTTTGAAGCCACCTCACTGTCTGCTCATCTAGTCCTTATATCCATAGTCTTTGTAGGAGGGTGTAATGGGGTACAATGTCAAATGTGCTCCCAAAGTCCAGGTAGACAGTATCCCCTGCTCCCTCCTAATCTACTAGGCCAGTAACGTAAGCATACAAGTTCCCCTTGGTGAAGTCATGCTGACTACTCCTGACCAAGGGTATTCAGTTCAATGTTCCCCAGTAAAATCAACACACGGACACAGGGTACAGCAGAAAGTCCTAAAAAGGGTCAATAGGATGATTACAGGGCTGGAACACCTTTCATATGAGGAGAGGCTGAGAAAACTTGGAGTGTTTAACCCTAGAACAGAAGGTACAGGGGGATCTTACTAGTTTGGGTAAAAATCTGAAGGGGGGCCTCAAGGAAGATGGTTTCTGTCCACTGGCAAGTGTGGTAGTTTAGGCCTTACTTTTAGTTAGGCCTAGATGTAGGCCTTAATTTTTTGTTAGGCCTGATAATGTTGCGTAGATTAAGAGGGACAGGTGTCACCTGACTTAAGCAACCAACAAAATATTTCATACCAGATGATGCAAAATGGGATATAAATACAGTAGAATAAGAGGAGTTTGGTCTTCTGATCATGGTCAAGGTAAAGACACACTGCTGCTGTCTTGCTGAAGCAGGTCTTGGCTGCTGCCCACTGCTACTTCATATTTTGTTTTAGTTCATGGAAGTAAACCCATTATTGTTATTCTCTCTGTTTCTTGCAGAGTCTCTTTTAGGGTGCTTCATGGATCCAAAGTGATAAGTACTGTTTTCAGTGGGAAGTAGAGTTTGCTATTTCCAGCTTCTGTGAGTGTATGCTATATTGTAGTCTACTTTTACTTTTCTCTTTTTCGTGTAAATATATAACTAGTTAAGTTCAAGTTTAAATGTCCAGGTGGGGGTTTTTTCTCCCTTTTTTTGGTGGAGTGGGGAGACAGCTGTCCTTTGCTTAATACTTGGCATTTTGTCAAAGTATTAAAACCAAAATACAAGAGTTGATGGAAACAAACTGAAGTACAGGAGGTTCTATCTGAACACAGGAGTACATTTATTACGGTGACGGTGTCTGAGCACTGACACAGTTTGCCCAGGGAGGCTGAGAAATCCCCATCCTCAGAGATATTCAAAGGCTATTTTGGATATGGTCTTAGGCAACCTGGTCTGAACATGGGAAGATGGACCAGATGAACCCCAGAGCTGCCCTCAATCAGTCTGTGATGCAAGTTTAATAATGTTTTTCAACTGTGTTTTCATCTGCTATGGCTTGATATTTTACTAACAGACCACATTGCTATCTGTTTGGAAAGAGACATGTCTGACTATTTTCTGGATGAAAAGTCTTCTAAAGTGAAATACCATTCTGTATTGAAGTTTTGCAAATTTCCTGGAACTCCACGTAGTAAATAAATATCTATGAAATGGACTAGCTAACAATAGTCTGTGAGAAAAATCACACTTGATATATAAAGTAACTTTTTAGTTAGGTACTCACATCTGCGCTGTCACACCCCTTAATGTTTATTGTCTAAATTAATCAGGGTTAGTTGATTAAACTAGTCTTATAGAACTATTTTAGAAGTTAAATGTCTCTGAACAGTTTGAAGCATATTTTGCTTCAGCTTTGGTTTTTACACAAAGTCTACTGGAGTTTAGCTCACAATTCTTGAGGGTTGGAAAATAAACATATAAGCTATGTGGCTCATTAGAGCACTGTGTTTGTATAATAGGGATTTATTTTCACTGTCAGTACCTGGTATTGCCTGTCAAGTCACATTTTTGTGAATTGTGGCGTACAGTATAAAATTTGAAAGGGATATGAGGTGCTTGAGCTTTATAGGTGTGGCAGACCATTAATAGTGGTCTTTCCATTTGCTTAACGTATGGTAATATCAGGTTTTCTAAGATTCTAAGGTATCAAAATTTAGACAAGTCTTCAGTATCTGATAAATTCTCAGTAAACTTCTATTGAAAAAAAACAAAAGGAAAAACATTCTTAGAGATGCAGCAAATATCAATATAGAGTAAATACCCTCAGTAAAGTGTTTTAAACATTCCAATAAGTAAAATACAACAACACAACAGCAACACAAGGTACTATTTCATAGAACAGCGGATAAATAGGTGAGATACAGCTTAGAAGGCATAAAATTTAATGTGGCACTGTGATTTATAATAAAAAAATAACATTTTTAGTATGCATTCAAGAGATGGCATAGCAACCAGCAAGAAATCTATGCTCCCTTCACCATGAACAATGAAAACCAGGCACATCTAAAGCTGTATCTGCCTATCTTGGGTATCTGTTTGTAAAGCAAAATAAATTACCTTCCACAGGCTTCTTTAAGATCCCCAAACCTCTTCTATTAAATCTAGCCCTCTAGTTGCTTAAAATCCACAGAAAAAACAGAGACTAAAAATCCACCATTTATTTAAATGTCAACTAAACATGCTCTAACTAAATGACTTTAACAGTGTTGTAGACTATTCCTGTAAAGACTTGATTTGCTGCAGATTTATTTTGTATGTATGGCCAAACTTCGCAAACAAAGATTTGGGAAGGGCTGTCCCCACGTGGGTGTGCCCTTCCAGCCTGTGCAGTGGATTTTAGGTGAGGCTCACCATGCGCAGAACTGGCCCCACCGTTTAAGTCCTGAGGTTCATCTGCCACGGCCGAGCGAGCTTGGACGGTGCCAGTGAAGTCCTCAGGACTAGAACCTACAGCACTCGGCATTTCCCAGGAGGTCTCCCATCCAAGTACTAATCCGAGATTTATTTTAAAATAGAAACAAACCTCAAGCCATCAGAGTAACTGCAGAGAGTTGTGTATCATATTTGAGGAGTATTTTTTGACATAAACATTATAAGTAGTACATAAACCATACCTACTTTGAAAAAGAATGTGAGGTAAAGTGTTTCATATTATAAAAGTCAACACATGAATTCCAAATATTGCAAGATAGTATACAATATGTCTATATGAAGTAGATTCTTAGACTTATTCACTGAGTTATTGTGAGCAGTTTGTCAAAATTTTAAGGAATAATAACATACTATTTACAGCTTCTTTCAGCTTCCTTCTTTGCCCCTGAGTCAATAGCTATAATACAATATAAATTTATCCTATAAATTCTTGAAGACTATTCATTCTAATTCCAAATTTGCAATGCTAGAAAACTATGTGAGGATTATAAAATATAAAAATTGATTTGTTTTACTCTGAATAGTGCATCACATAATTTTTAAAAACAATTGTGTTTCAGTTACCTATTTTAATGTAAATACTGAAGAGAAAGTGAACACCCAATTATCACCATAAGTTTAACAATAAAATTAAAGATACAAAGATTTTGTGAATGCATTCACAAAAAGAAATTAATATAAATATATATCTATTTATATATTTCGTACTGTGCTGGCATGGGGTGAACCTCTGGAGCATTCGCTATACGCTGATGATATTGCCGTATGGGGCAATACAGCAGTTTCTTGCAATCAGAAAAAGCCTTTGAAAAAAATCAAACTGGAAATAATTCATGCAGCAGCGCTTGGGCCAGTATGGACTGGCCAAGAGGTTAAAACATGTGCTTTACGCTGCAGCTGGGGAGAATGGCCATACCTGGTGCCTTTGGCAAAAACCACCAGAGGAGACTAGAAGTCAACCCCAAGGCACCTGGAGTTAGGGATACAGAGGATCTGAGGCCTACTATACTCCACCTGAAAAAAAATACTGGCAACATCTTTGCTATGGAGAATGATGGCTGAAATATAAACATGGGGAGGTCTGGATGATTGACTATATCACACCTGCAAGCCTGCCAAGATAAGAGGCATGTGGTTACAACTATAGAAGCAACCAATGGCTGGCTGGTGGCATATCCCATGCCTCCATGCTACCACCTGAAGCACTTTGCCTTGAAAGCAAGAGTTGAAGGCTCAGAGGGAATCTTCTCAATCTGTATAGGTACCTGAACCTGGTTCTTCTCATTAGTACCCAGGACAAGAGGCACAACTTAGCACACATGAGATTATATCTGAATATGTAGATGAAAACATTTTTTTTTCTTTATTGTGATGTGAAGGTGCTCACCACAGAAACCTATCCAGAGAGGTTGTGGAGGCTCAGTCCATGGAAATGGACATCAAAAAATGGATCCTGGGCAACCTGCCCTAGGTAGCACTGCTTGAGCAGTGAGATTCGACCAGATGATCCCAATATGTTCTTCCAATTTAATGGATTCTGTGATCCTGTGACTTACTTTTAAATTATTGAAAAACTTCTACCAAATTATGTTTTAGGTACCATTATAAACCACTTGGAAGCTGGAATGCATGAAAACATTTATTAACTTTTCTGAGTTATGCTGGAAACCATGTATTTCTTAATATCTATTTTATTAAACATTTGCAAATATGAGCTGCATTTAAGCCATTGCTACTACAGATCAACTTGTAGGCTCCAAATTATTTTTTTTAGGTTAAACTCAATTCTGCTCAGCATTAAAAGCAGACTTATAAACACTTGGAAGCTTATGATGATTATATTCAACTTACTTGGACTAAAGAATGAGTCAATTTCTAAGGACCTTCTGTGTGGTTAAGAAGTGGCTGAAAAAGAAAGACTGGCCAGGAGGAAAGAAAATAATTTGATTTTAGGCTTGTTTTGGCTCAACAGACTTTTGCAGCTGGCAATGTGAGGCCTGAGACAGACCAGTGTGAGACAATCCCATTTATGACACCTACTGACAGTTATCCTCTGCCTGTTTTGACAAGTAGGATTCCTGTGTAGAGATAGCACTTTCTCACAGACATGCTCAAGGGCCCTGCTGGGAGACAGGGAGACCATAACAGCACAAAGGAGAATGCAGCCTTGAAGTTATGTGCATGCTAAAGCTGTTGTTATAAAAGCACCAGAACAGGCCTGCTGCTGCATTCATTCGCCTGTCGAAAGATTTAACAGAGTATTTAGGGTTTCTGACTTTGGAATAAACTTTTCCATATATATCTTAGCCATGGTTTGGTCATCTGTGTTTACCTGCATGTCTATAAATTTTTATGTTGTGAGAGCCCTTTTTATGTCTACAAACCATGTCAAACAGAGAAACTCTGAAGTCCACAAAGGTAACTAATATCTAATAAGACAATACTGAACAACCCCTGAAATCTAAGGTGGAATTCAGCCATTGAGACTTAATATTTCACTCTTTCAAAGCAATTTTTTTCTATTTTTTTCATGGCATGATCTGGTCGAGTTGAAGTTGTTCCTGCTTACAGCATGGGTGTTGAAACTAGATGATCTTCCAATCCAAACCATTTTATGACTCTATGATTCTATTACAGAACTTCAACACTAATATTTACAATTTCACTTGTATTTGTGAAGTTCTTTATAATTATGTACTGGGAGAAGAGTTCGGGGACTGCCCTTCACAGTTTCCAGCCAGTTCCAGTACGTTCCATCTGGTTCTTAAGGACCTGTGGTGGGACACGGTTGAGCCTTTTTGCCATGAATGTGGCACCTTTGGGTAAATGTACTTTAGAAAAGGCAGAAATTGCTGCAGAGAGAGGCCAAAAACATTGTTAAGTAGCAGAGTTGGAGGCCCATTAAGGACTGGATTTTCCCCAAGAACTTTTGGAGTTCTACTCCAGTACAGACAGAAGTGTGAGAGGAAGGAATAGCAGGGAAAAAACACGAGATACTGACAGCACCTCCCTTTTACCCCATCTCCTCTGCACTGCTTAGTGGAGGGCAGACAAATCAGGAGTGAAGGACATAAGTTGGGATTGGAAAAGGAAGAGAAAAAAGGTGTTATCTTAATGTTTTTCTTTCTGTTTTCACTACCTGAGTTACTAAATACATTTTAATACTAACAATAAATTCAGCTAAACCTACCCCAAGCTATTGTTGTCTTACCTGTGATAAGTGATGTCCCTGTCTTCACCTTGGCACTCAAACTCTCTTATTCCTGCTCTTATTTCCTTCTCCATCCTGCAGAGGGAAGAGAGAACAAGTAGTTTGGTGGGAGTTTTGCCAGAGCTAATCCACTAAAAGCTCTTAAAGGTGAACATAAATTAAAACAGATAGAAAGCTGCACTTCTTTTCTATTTGTATTGAAAATCTTTTCCCAGGATTCTGCCTAAAGTTTGCAGTGGCTTGCTTGAACTCTGCTCACTTTGAGCATTCGTTTCTGATTTCTGCATTTTCTTTCGCTCTCTAGAATGATCTGTTAAAGTCACTAAGTTTTAATGGTTTTGTTCTAACATTTCTGTGCTATATATATATATCTGCTACACTGCATTCCAATTTAATACTAAATTTTAAGGCCCAAACTGCAGTTAGAGACACTGCAGGAAGAGTTTTCCATCAAATGATTGGTAGGATAAGGGAGTAGTCCTTACCTACTGGCTTCAGAATAGGAGACTTGTGTCCAGCAACTCTGAGATTCTTTTCCAAATGGAGATGGGCACATGATTTTTCCTGGTAACTCAGTGCAAAGTCTGTTTGAAACTCTTCATTTATGCAGAGATAAAATATTAGATTTTCTCAAGAAACTTCAATTCAGACCTTTTCTTACAGCAGGTGTTCTTTTTCTTTAGAGAGGAATGTTTTGCTTAGTCACTATAGAATATATATTTAGTGCTGTCTTTTCAAGTGTCACTTATCTTATTTCCTAATATGCAATTTCAGATCTTTCCTATAGTATTCTCTATATTGTCTCTCTCCTTCTGCTTCAGAATTCATCACCGTAGACCAGATCCACTACATATTATTTCTTAGGCCTTCTAGCTGTTTTATATAGTCTTCAATCACAATCATTTACAGTAGATGTATACTTTTATTAGCCTCTACTACTTGAATGTCTTTGCAGTTTGTTTTACTTGAATGTCTTTGCAGTTTTTAGTTCATTTATTTATTCTCTTTTGCTTTTTTTTTCCACTACATTAAGTTTATTCATTAAGCATTTTTTTTTGTTTTAGGTTAAACTGTGATCTTTTGGCCTCTTCTGATCTTGTTTGAAAATCCATGTAGAATATCTTATTCATTGGTAAGATAGTGATTCAATGGCTTTCATGTTTATGTAAACATGAAAAAGAAGGTAATAAAGGTTATAAAGGAATATTTTTACTCATTATTTTGTTTCCTTTTAATAACTTCTCAAAAGGCTTCACAGTTTAGATAATTTTTCCAATAACATTCTGCCCTTTTTCACACTAGCTTGCAGAAAGAGACAAATTTCTTGATTGATAAAAAATCCCTATTATATGGATAAGACCAAAAATACACAAATTATATCTTTGTTAAGATATCAGAGAGAGAATGATTGTGTTGAGTTATTAATATTCTTTAAGGGGACAGTGGGCAATATCCACTCATTCTTTAATTAACCTACTTTTTCCTGCACCTATTCCCATGATATTCACAATTATGAAAGCATCTTTTAAAATATATTGTTATTTATAAATGTATTATACTCCAGGATTGTTCTCCAAAAATATATCATTGATCAGGGTGAAATAAAGGCAGAATCACAGCTGCTGAATGAGAGATGTACACATGTTTCTGTACACACACCTTTTTCTCAAGCTAAAAATATCTCTAGCTACTTGAAATATCATGACTTTCCTTTTTGAACTAGTTTCAGATCTTTTGGGCATATTTGCACTTGACTCTGAGACCTTGGGGGGGTCATGAAGAGCTTGTCCATTGATGATGAAACATTTAAGCTTTGTTTACAGATTAATATTTCTTGTAAGATTGCATGGAATTTAATTTTAAGCAGTGAATATTTCTGGTTTAATTCTATATTTTATGTGAAAAACTATTTTGTTATCTAGTTCTATAATATTTTTCTTCTTTTAATTTCACTCAGTGATAGCACTCAACAATCAAAAGATTGCTACACATGATATTTATTTTAAAAATTATACTTGCCTTTTCCCAGAAAAAATCGACTGTATCTGATAAAACTTCCTGCAGTGGAAGCATTGTCTCTTTCCTGAACTGAAAGAAAGGAGATCAAGATTAGATATAAGAAAGAGATTATTTATTGTGAAGGTGATGAGGCACTGGAACAAGTTTGCACAGTGAATGCCCCATCCTTGAAAGTGTATATGGCCAGGTTGGATGGGGTTTTGAACAACCTGGTTTAGTGGAACTTGTCCCTCCTCTTGCAGGGAGGCTGGAGCTAAGTAACCTTCAAGGTTCCTTCCAATCCAATCTATTGTATAATTTTATAATTTTCACAAAATAAAATTAGAATAAATATTTTAAAACCTAAGCAGAATTCAAGTAACCTCACTCACCAGTTTTGAATTAAAAAAAAAAAATACAGTATAACAATTTAATTTTATGCTTTTGTGGTTTAAATTTAATTTGAGGTTAATGAGTAGGGAGAAAGGTCATATAGACTCATATTCCACTTCCATGCCTCCCATTTGAGAATAATAACAATGAAAATTAATTTGCATTTCTAACTAATTGGCCAATTAATGGCAGCCACTTTGAATACAAGGTGGGATTTTGCTTGCAGATAAAATGTAAAGTGTTGACATCTGAAATAGTTGATAATTCAGTGGAGGATGATAGCATATATGACCTCTCCAAATCACTTTGAGATGGCTGAAATAATAGATTATAAATGTCTCCTGGCCTTTGGCCTTTCTTGAGTAAAATACATGCTTTGTGCTAATATGTAGAACAGGACTAAAATTTGAATTTTTGAAAGCTCAAACTTTTCAGCAGGAGACAGTAGCTGTTTTGTGGTCATCCTGTGCTTTGGCTTTGTCATAGAACTTACACATTAAAAAATGTTTCCTAAGATTTTACAATAATACACTCAAGGTAGTTTTATAGGAAACTCTTTATCCAGTCATAAAGTTCACATTACATTATGATGTTGAGGAATACATTTAGTGCATGTAGATTGGTGTGTTTCCTTTTTCTGAGGTCCCTCCTTAGAGGCATCCAGCTCAAGTTGTTATTTTGTTATATTATGTAAAATTAAATTATTTGAAGGATTGCAATGACTGAGCCTTTGCTATGGGAACCCTGGGGTCGAGCCGAAAGAAAATCTGGTCTGACTGTGTGAGTGTGGAATGTGTAGCTGCGAAGGGGCCTTGGTCCAAGATCAAGTGGTGTAAATGCAGCTGCCAGAGCTGCTCCTGGATGTTCCAACAAGGAAGTGTCCTTAATGAAGACAAATATTGCTATAGAAAAAGGACATACATCCGTTCTGCTCATACTCTGTCAAAAGGTTTATATTCAAAGCTCTTTCTTTACTGAAGGTGAAGTATCAAGCCAATCTCTGCCAGTGTCCCTTGCCTTACATTGTCCATTGTCCTTTGCCTTACAGTGTCCAGTGCCTTACAGTGACCTCTGCTTAACACTTTTTAGCCAAAGGGAGCAAAGGGCATATAAAAGCAACTTGCAAACAGACAAGCAAAAGACACTCTAAAAGCAGACAGAAAGGTGAACTCAATGAATTGAATTACACTTTTCATAGTACTTTTATACCACTGCTCAAATCAACATGATGACCTGATTTACACATAATGAAGAAATATAGCTTTTTTTCAAAATTCAAGTTTCTCATACAAATATGCTTTGGAATGATTTAGTGTCCACCATTTACTAATGTTGTTTGTATTGACATAAAGGGTTATAACTTAGAGGTAGTAGGGTGGTGCAACCATTAACTTGGGGTGACAGCATTTTGGCTGTGCAGAAGTTCTTAACACTGGGACTGACTGAAGTAAATGTAAAGATGCTTTCTGAGTTGAGATACATTCATAATTAGTGAAAAAAATATTAGGCATATGCAGGCAGACAAACTAAGAGTTCCTTTCTCCCTCCATTAACTTCAAAGGAATTTATTATGACAAGATGTGGGTTAGGAGTCACTGACAGAGGTATGTAATGTTACGTGAGATGAATTAAAATATAGAATTTTACCATTAACCCTGGTTAATGAGAGATTTGTTCTATATTTTGATTTTTTCTCTCAGGAATATTGCTTTCACCTCCTCTCATGTTGTATTGAAAACTTGAAGAATAAAATTCATGATAGTTATAGCTGTTGAATAAATATAAAATTTACCAGAAAAATCCCTTTTCAGTCAGTTACAGTCAGTTAATGGTGTGAGTACATGTTCAATGCTACTAAGTCCTAATCAACCATGTTGTGTTAGCTACAGTAAGAATACAGTTCTGATCCTAGGGAAAAAAAAAGTAACTGCTTGATTCAATAAATACTAAAGTTCAAGATTTTTTTTTTATGCTTTTGTCTCTTAGAATCATAGAATCACACACAGCCAAATCCCAGAGTTTCAATGCAGTGAAATTCCTGAGAAATGGGGCCAAGTACAGAATAGTGTTGGATTCCAATAATTTGTTCACTCCAAGGGTCATAACTAAGTAAAAAAATTAAGTAATTTTTTTCTTGCACTATTCCTTCTTTTCAAATAATCCCATTCAGGCTATATTAATTGTGTATTTTAGAGGGCTACATTTTTCACATATTAGACAAAAACCACAATTCCAAAGGAAAGCATTGAATAAAAGTTTTGTTATTTCCACTGTGGTCCTGAAGGCAAATCTTCAAAACATTCACACATAAGCACTTAATGCATTTCATTACCATGAATATGACTATGTTAACAGACAGAAAAAATAAATATATATTCAACTTTTCTATAGATCCTGATATAGTTTTCTCATACTTTCTCTTGCTATGGTTATACAGTATTAGGCAATTAATTGTTATTGTGCTGCCTTGTGCTACCAGTTTATCTGAAAAACAGTCAGTAACAGCACTAAAAAGCATTGTGCAATAACCTATTATCAGTAGCATAGCAAGCAAAAACCCCTTTGGTCCATGCTGAAAAAAAACTTGCAACAAAAGGAACTGCAATTCCAGTAGAAGTCCTCTACCCTTTTCAAACTGAGAACTCAAGCATATTCAGTCTTTGCTACAGAAATCTCAATCAGAATTTTTCCTGTCTGTCCACGTAACGACTTCCAAATTCAGAAGAGCTATGATGTCCTTCTGGGCATGTTTGTCAAACATATTAAATAATCCCACGTTTTGTAAGTAAAAATCTTGGTATTTTCTTATGATTTTGATACTTTATCTCTGTACTATTAGAAATATAATGCCTAGATTACCCTGAATGTTTCTTCTAAAGAGTGAATTAAAGACAGAATGAGGTCTTCAGTTTGCCATGACAAACATGAAGTTCTGCTGTTAAGTTCTGCAGCATGTAGATTTATACAATAAGTCTGAATGAAAAATGGATATGCCTTGGTAACACCCAATCAACTGGAAAACATTATTTCTTTTTGTTTGCTTCTACTGAACACTCTCATTTTCCAGCAAAACTACAAGTTTATGTGTTCCTGTTTTTTTTTGTTTGGTTGGTTAGTGTTTTTGTGAAGCCATATGCTAAAGAGGTCCTTCCTGCCTCAGTCAGTCATGCACTATTTATGAAAATGAGTAATGTCTTTCTCACCTCATATTCATTATTAAAACCATTAGTTAATGACATAAAGACTCATTCCCTTCTCCCACAAAAAGTCAAGCAAAATTTACAACATAAATCTGTGGTTGTAAAGAATTACATAGTTCTAGTCTCCACTTACTATCCCTGCACAGATAAAACAGAGGATATGACTGTTTAATAGTGCATAGATAATGGATATAATAAAACAGAACTGCATGGGTCTTAAACAATTTAAATAGTTTTAAAGATACATGTACTATTTTATTTTATTGAACTGTTTCAAAGCCACATTTCTGCCACTACCTTTTCCTCTAATTTCTATTGGCATAATTTGTGTGTGATTGCTAAATTGTTTGTGATGTATTCCCAAATATTCCCTGTATATAATCTCTTCTTTATTTTTTTGATAAATCAGTAATGATGGAGATTATTTTGTTGATGGCCTTGAAGTTCAAGCTTGATTTCAGCCTAGACTGGTGTAACTGTAAATCTAACAGAAGACAATAATTTTTGATTAGTAACAAGTGTGAGTTAATTTGAGGTCTTTGTCATATTCTCTAAAGAACTTTAAATCAAGGCACAACCCCCCCATTATTTCTTGATATACTTCTGGAAGAGAGTACTTAGTAAATTCGCACCTTTGGTTTTATTAGTCTCAGTAGAAACTTTGTGCTGTAAATTATTACTGATATTTTTTATTAACTTCTTTGCCAAAAAATGAATTGGTTTTTCTGTTGCAGTTACAGAAGTTTCTATACCTTTCCTTGCCAACTGAGCAAAGAAATCTCAGGTTTTGGCTTAAACATTTAATTTGCATGGAAAGAAAAAGCTACAATATATGTCATGGTTCTTATCTCCTGTAATATGAGACATTTTATGCACAAGAATTTTCTCTCAAAGAAATCAAAGGGACACTGAAAGTGTTGCCTAAGGCCTGATAAGTTTCTCTGGGTTACTTCTCAACAGTGAGCTACTTCCTCTGATATAAGGTGACCTGTGCTAATTTTGTCAACATTTATCTATGTACTTGATCATGCAGAAGAATAATTTTTTTGATAGATTTCAGTTACTGCAATTGGAAATATGTCAAATACAGTTTTTTAAAAAAAATCTTCGGCTGAATTTCTTTTGCACACCAGGAATTTTAACACTTCGAAATTTATAAACAATTTTCATATTTCCTATTTTGGGATTTCATAAATGTAATGGTTGGATTACTGTTGTCTGGCTAATGTCTACTTCAAAACAAAGTTGCAAATAAAACTGCAAGCATATTTTAGACAATATAAATCGTTAATGAAATTGACTGCAGTTGGCTGAAAAACATTTTTTTAAATAGAAAGTTAACCCACATGCTACTACTTAAGAGACAATATATTCACATTTTATGTGAATGCATTTGTTACTGGAAAGTTGTCAGAATCCTGCTGATGCCATTTAGGATAAGCCAATATGCACTACATTCAAATTTTGGTTTTTCTCAAGTGTAATTTTCTAGCAAATTCTCTAGAAAAGACCCTGTGAGAAAGATTTCAATGATTTTTTTTTAAATTACCTGTTTTTTCAGTTTGCTTTTTTTTTTAAGTTTGATGGTTATAAACTAAGATAATTTCACTAGTTATATTAGTTAGTGGACCAAGATTTTTGCAACCTCATGAACATGAAAAATAGAATGAATATATCATTTACACTGTCCTTTTTTCCCCATCTGCTGTGAGCTCTTTCTCATTCTTTTCTCCTGCAGAAACAGCTTATGTACATTGTGCCAGTGTAGCTTAATATCCCGCTAGAGAAAAATATGCAACTGATAACAGACTGTGATAAAATGATAATGTATTACTGAAAAAGTCATATGCTTAATTATAGTAGATAGTTCCACCCAGTAATTAATGATGACACTAGTATCACAGATTGAATTTTTTGTCCCACTCAGAGGTGAATAAGTACTAGGCAATAAATATTTATTTTATTTTTGGTTGCAATGAATAAACACAATTTCAAGGCTCCAAACTTGGAAAATTCTACTTAATAATGTTAACCATTCATGTTGTTAAAAACAAACTATATTTTACCTCTAACAAGGACAAAAGAATTTGGCATGTACTTGAGTGAAAATGGAAATTTCATGAATCAGTAATACTTAGAAGAGAGGAAAATCTATTTGGTTGGTTTGGTTTTCGTTTTCCAGTTTTCTTAAGGTCCTTGATTTCACTGCAGTATATCAAGATCTTGAGGGTACTATCAACTGTTCCCATTCAACCTCCTGTGGGCTGTAAGTCCTTGGCCATGACCCCACACCCACTTTCATTCCCCCTGAGCCATCAGTCCCTGCCTTAGTGACGTCAGAGCGATGACAGTCTCCAGCTTCCCACAGGCATGTCAAGCTGGACACACCTGTGGGTCCATGTCCCAGCCCAGCTTTGACCCACTGCCATCACCAGGGCAGGGGTTGTCCCTTGTGCCCTCCGGCCCTCCCTTCTCTCCAGCTGGGGCAGGGGGATAGACCAGGCTGCTCAGCGATGTCCTGCTGCTCAGTAGGGAGCCTCTGCAACTCCTGGTGCCTGACTCAAGGGATCTGCCAGCCCCCAGTGGACAATGACATAGTAGAGAACATTCTCTTTTTTTTTTGTTCTCAGAGAAATTGTCTTTATTTCCAGTTTGAACTAGTCTTGCTTCATTTTATGGCTTTTCATTCTCATCCTCCCTCCAGAGAGCTCTGGGAAAAGCTCCACCCCACTAGTTTGGTGACAAACTTCTCTCAAAGCTGTCTCTTCTTCAGATTGAACAAGCCCAGAACCCTCAGCCTCTCAGCAGAAGTTGCTTCAGTTTATTGATGTCCTGATGTCTTTCCAGCATTATGTTGCCCCATGCAATTAAGAATCTTCAAGCATTAGCATGCTGAAAGTGCAATCCACTAAATAAAAAGACAACAAGAAAACCCTTAACAGTAACTATACTACTACCCATCCATCCAAATATGGTCTGGTACAGAATAGAAATCAGCTTGCATCTGTTACTAGCAGACAATAACATCTCGAATTCTCATTGAAAGATGTGAGCTTAATGCATTCAAACTCTGCAAATGTACACAAAATTTCTCTATAACACAATTAATTAAAAACTAATAGGGATTTTTTATTTGTTGAGTTATTTATTTGGGAAGGTTGTGTGGTTTTTGTTGGGGATTTTTGTGGTTTTTTTTTTGTTTGGTTGGGGTTTTTTTGTGTTTTTTACTACAGGTGGAACTCTTTCTCAGATGTCAGGAGAAAAACAGTTGCAGAAAGAGATGTATTTTAGACAATATGAAGATCAGCACATCTGGCTGCTAGACTGCACTTTTTTCAATTTTTTTTTTTCAATATGGATTGTGAAAATTACAGAGGTTTGATGCAGTAAGGTTTGGGGGGTTTAGCAAAATAAGCCTGCTTATGGAAATAATTTGTGAAAATAAGTTTTCCACATTTTTTCAGAGAGTTTATTTGTTATAATGCAAATACCATTATGCAGGATGACCATGGAAAAACAGCATCTTCTGCTGACAGTATAACTGTTGCTTGATATGTTATTCTTTCTTGGCCAGTTTACTAGCCTAGCTTCTTCCAGTTTGCAGTACTAAAGTGAGAACAAATGAAATAGAAAAAAGCTATAAATCCAAAATAAAGTTTTGATTTTAAGGGAACACAAAAATTCATATCACATCATTTTCAAAATTTTTGCTTTTATGATAATGAATGAATCATGTTTCGGAAGTGCCCATACTGCCCTTAGATTATGGATGTAAATTAATCAACTATTTGTGAAACAACAGGTTTCACTATGCCTGTTTCCAGGTAAAGTCATCCAGTATTTTTTCTGTTGTCTCCAAGTTTTATGTTTTTATGTTTTATGTTTTTTCTGTTGTCTCCAAGTTTTATGGAAATTATGCCAATTACAAAAGTCAGCATTCATTAAGTAACTTTATCTGAATGCGTTGCTCAATATCAGGAATGTATCTGACTTAGCACAGTCTTATCTTTTTTCTTTTTTTTTCTTTTTCTCCTTTCCCTTTTTTCTTTTCCCTTTTTTCCTTTTCCTTTTCCTTTTACTTTCTCTTTCCCTTTCTCTTTCTCTTTTCCCTTTCCCTTTTCCCTTTTCCCTTTTCCCTTTCCTTTTTCCCTTTCCCTTTTCCATTTTCCCTTTTCCCTTTCCTTTTTCCCTTTCCCCTTTTCCCTTTTCCCTTTTCCCTTTCCGTTTCCTTTTCCCTTTCCCTTTCCCTTTCCCTTTCCCTTTCCCTTTCCCTTTCCCTTTCCCTTTCCCTTTCCCTTTCCCTTTCCCTTTCCATTTCCCTTTCCCTTTCCCTTTCCCTTTTCCCTTTCCCTTTTCCCTTTTCCCTTTCCTTTTTCCCTTTTCCCTTTTCCCTTTTCCCTTTTCCCTTTCCCTTTCCCTTTCCCTTTCCCTTTCCCTTTCCCTTTCCCTTTCCCTTTCCCTTTCCCTTTCCCTTTTCCCTTTCCCCTTTCCCCTTTCCCTTTTCTTTTTCCCTTTTCCTTTTCCTTTTCCTTTTCCTTTTCCTTTTCCTTTTCCTTTTCCTTTTCCTTTTCCTTTTCCTTTTTTTTTCCTTTCCCTTTTCATTTTCATTTTCCTTTTCCTTTTTTTTCCCTTTTAAAGCAGATATGTTTATTGTACAATAACTATACAAGATTATTCTCTTCTTCATTACAGGAGCTGTATTCATATTTCCTGTAAAGCACTCTATTTCTGCCTTTTGTTACTCTCAGTTTCTCTTTGAGAACAAAATACAGCATGAGAATTATAAGGAACATAACTGGTTTTGCAATAGACTCTATTTATTGTCTTCTCTGGACAAGCACAAGTCTATGGAACACTGCACTAGATGTGCAGAGCCAGTCTTCCATCACAGGACTCCATGTACTTCCTAATTTACCCTTCCAGTCAGTGAAGATTAGTGTCTTGTCCAGAAAACATATTTGGTTTGGTTTTGTCCTTAAGATAGGATTTGATTTATTTTCTTTTTTACTTTGTTTCCCTTTTAAGCATATTACCATAGTTATGGGTTTTGTAAGTTCAGAGGTTCTCTCTGACTTTCCCTTTATTCCTTTCCAAATGAGAAGAGGATGATAATCTTTTCACTTCTACCCTGGACAAGGTTTTTTTTTGCAAATTTTCTCTTTCTCCCTAGGATCTTAGAGCAAAGATCAACAAACTCAAAAAACCACTGCAAATTGTTACATGCTATTGTTACTTGCTTTAAAAACTATCTAAAATGAAATCTTACATAATATAATTGACAGATATCATCCAAGTAATCTCTTGCTCTGTTTTAGCACATCTAGTAGAATAATGCTGCGGAAAAAAATGTAATAGTGTTCAGAGGATTTTAGATGGATTGAACATTATCAATAAAACCATTTAGGGGTAGAGAAGCTACCAAGAGATAAAGAATGGAATCCTGTTTCTACAAAATTAAGATAAAGTGCAGGAGATATATGGATTAATGTCACTGTGCCTATGGTAATTAAAATAGAGTATTTTGCCAATTAAAAAGATTCATGGCCAGGACTGAAGCTGCCACTTTTGGTGCCAATTCACAAAACTAAAATAATTTATCACTCTGAAGTCTACAACTTGTTCAACTCTGCAGGATAAACAACTATTCACATGGTTTAGTCAGAATAAGAAAATCCAAGATGTCAGAGGAGAGACATTGGTGATTATTTTTGTACAAATACATAATTTACTTAATGAACATAAAACACTGACATATTTAATCAAAATGCTTTCTATAATTCCAGATGGAATCAAACAAAGCTAACTGAAAAGTCTCCAATTAATATTATGATAAATAGAATTAAATTCTGCTTAGAGTAAAAAAGAAAAATGGATTTCTGGTATTTTCCTGCTGACAACTGTTGCTCTTCCTATTATTAAATCAAACAGAGGAATAGAGTTTATCATTTAAAACGTAATGTAGGTGGTCAATGAAACTAAATCATGATATGTTTTGAACCCAGTAAAGAATTCAGCAGAATGCAAAAGGTTATTGTGAAACAATTTTCATTGGATTTATGATAGTCCAGGAAACAGCAAAAAAACAGAAAATCAAAGAATAAGTTATATGTTCTCACTGATGTCTACAAAACTCTGAAAGTGCTATTGAATATGCAAGTGGAACTTAAAAACTAGCATGAATAAGGGAGTTCCTGGCAGTGCTAAATGGATAACTAATGCACAGCCATTGGGGTTGTGAGAATCTATGATACTTCTTATGGCACTACTCTAACTGATCTGACCATAAAGAGTTTAATCTAGCAAAGGCAAGACTCCTGTAGGTATTTTAAGAACAACAGAAGAGTTAAAAAAAGACTTTGTTGATGAGAAAAATTAATTTTTGGTAGGTGAGTGCTGTTTCACTCTAGACGCACCACTCAATAAAAACAATTCTTTGGCAAAAAAGTTACACCTCTGGATCTCTGTATTTTGAAACAGGGCACTTTCTGTGGTAACAATTTTAAAATTTGATATATTCCTATAAAATTGATATTGCTGAACATGCATGATATTATTTGAAATACAGTGTTGCATCTAATGAAGATGATGGTCTGACACAAAATTCAAAGCATGCATAGCTCAATTTCAAGCTCCTATATACAAGACAGCCCAGCTGGATTCAGAGTAAAAAGTCAAACCAGTTTGAACTGATACTGTTTGGGAACAAAAATGTTTAAAACAGCTTATAAATTATTTTTGAAAATTTGGGGCAATAGAGCATCTGATTTCTTGATAATTTATATTTTCCTGGACTAAATTTTCACATATAGAGACATATATCGAGACATTTGACCTGTATAAAAGCATTTGTCTCTGTATACTGGTACTATTTTTATATATAAAGTTGCAAAACTAAAGTGCTTTAATTTTTTCTCCTGCATAAAAGTTAAATACTTTTTAGTAAATAACTGAAAAAGTCAAGTATTATGTTCTTTAAATATGCAATGAAAGGGAAAGCATACCAAAACATGCAACTGATTCTGAATTAATGTAATAAAAATTTACACATAACTGAACAACATGTTGGCTAAGAAGTTCATGAATTTCAGAAATAAATGAAAGAACTGAATATTAACTCCTATAATCTGTTGGTCAGTGTGCAGCAGCAATTTATTGGAATAATTTTATTTCCCTGAGCTGCAGGTGTAAGAATTTTAGGGTTTTGATTTTACCTTGCAATAAGGAAAGAAAGGAAAGAATCTCTCATACCTCCTCAAAATCTGCTGAGCAATTAGGTGTCCAAACAATACTAATGATATCAAATACACTGGTTGCTAAAGAGTCATATATAACCTTAGAGAATATCAAAGAGAGATTCCATAAGGACATATTTTTCACTCCTGAAAGAAAACAACCACCACAAAACAGAAAACCCGCAATAGAATAAAATCCCCCCAAATCCTAACAAAAAACAAATAAACAAACAAACAAAAACAAAAACACACCCCAAAAAGCACAAAATCTACATATTCTTTAAGAACAGCAATTTGCTTCCATGCACTGCAGGAAAATAATCACATTCTTTAGTGATTTTTCCAAATGTAATACCACCTTTTACTCCTTCAGAACAGTTCTTTCTTTTACTTAATTACAAATAAAGTTCTAAATATAACATTTTTGCTGTCTTCTGATGAACAAAAGAAGGACACTCCCTTTACCTTACGTCTTTATTTCCAAATCAATTTTTTACAGGGAATAAGCTTTTTTTGCCCCAGGAGAAACGTTCACTTTTTAGAGATAATATCATGTTGTCAGGAAATTTGTTTTGTTTATTGGAAAATCACTACCAAATTTGGGCTTGAGATTTATGAAACAAGTCTTATGTCACTGTGATGAATTTCATGACAATTAGACACAAGAGTCACTGATTCTTACAATCACAAGGTGGATTCTTAATTCTTCCTGGAACTCCTGATTTCAGTAGGCTTTTCAGCAGACACTATAGTTGTATACTGCAAGGCCAGAGCATATGTCTGGGGTTTTTTTACTAAAAATTTAATCCAGTAGCATGTGAACTGGAGCTAACTGCTTTAATCCTACATCTGTCATTAAAATGGTACTTTTCCTACAGCTGTCTGTGTGACCATGTTTCAACATCTCTACTACAGAGGATTATTTTGTCAGCACTTAATACTTACGTTCAGAGAGGTATCTCACTGTGAATACCTTGCAATATATTTTCCTTTGTTACCTTCATATTTAATATTTCCAACTTATATTTTAGTGCATTGAAATACTTTCAGCTCTTTTAAAATATATAAATCTTTGATGTTGTGTTAAAAAAATCATCACCTAAGTAACTATATATCTATAGCTGGGCTATATACATGTAGCTGGGCTTAAGGCTAACAAAGAAACAAATAAATAGTATCTAACATACATAAAGGTCACAACAGACAGTAAATTTGTATGCAACCTGGAGCTGTAGGCCAGTGAGAAAAAGAAAGTGTAAAAGGGTGTTAGCAAACATAAAAGTAGGCCCAAGCTGACCCTTGAGGGCTGAAGTAGAAACCAGTATCATCAGCATCATATTTCTCCCAGTAAAGGCCTCCAGATGCTGACAGTGCATCATAACACTCTCTCCTGTGTGAAACTACCGATCTTAAGCCCAGAGGAACAGGGCAAGAATGAGCAGAACACCAGGAAAAGGGGCAGAAAATAAGAACTGTGTGTAGAACAACTTTAGTTGCATCATTATTCTTTGTTTTTTATGTAACAATTAGATCTGTGCTAAGAATGATTAGACTCTCAAGATTTCAGTTGTAGTAACAAATAATTATTGATTTTATTTACTTCCAAGATGTGCTTCCTTTTTGCCCATAAACAAGATTTTGAGCAAAGCATCCTTCAGAACCTAATTCACTATGTTCAATCTGTTCTAATTACTACTGCTGACCTAGTGGAAACAAGGTAAGTAGAGCACTGCTAATTAGTATCATGCTAACAAGAAAAATCTTAAGTGGAAAATTTTTTCATTAAATCTTACAGTTATCTCAGGAAACAGGTATAGTTGTATTTCTGTTGAAGAATGACACAAAATCTATGTGGAGATTCCTTTCACAGCTTCTACTGTAAAGAATAGATCCTATTTGCGAATTTTGTGTGCCAAGAAAAGAGCAAAAAAAAAAATATTTTTATGGTGCAACCACAGTTCTATATATAGATAGCCATAACAAGAAGCTACTCAATGCACAATAAAACATTTGACTCTGACACAGTGACACATTGCAGAGAAATCCAGACCTGTGTGATGGCAGAGGCCTTGAGAAGTGGATAGCATTCCACAAATATTTAAAACCTTCATGCTCTATAGACTGATGGTGCGTTATAGCCATCTACTTTTATGGATAAATGAATGACAATGTCAGTCTTGAATTAATGTGAAGAAGTCCAAGTATCTCAGTATTAGCACAGTACAGAACATAGGTCATAAAAACAATCAACAAATCAAGAAACAATTAATTGGAAAATTAATTTAATAAAACACAAGATGAAAACAGAAAAATCTGCGGAATACCCTAGCAAACTGCAAGAGAAGCTCACCACTGAATTTATCTTAGATCTAAGTTAGAAACATTTCTACAACAGAAAAGGTTTCCAGCTTTGAATCAGAAGGGAAAGACATGCTAATAATCCTGTGGCTGATTAAGACCTGTTGCTCTGCAGTTATATGATAGTTATTTTCTAAAGTATTAGAGAAGATCAGTTATTAAATGGATCAGCAGAATAATGAAGAGTATAAAATTAAAAATTAAATAAAAATTCAACTAAATCAGAGCAAAAAGACAAACAAAAAGCAAAAACCCCCAAAAACATCACAAAAACACACAGGAAAAACACAAATAAACAAAAACCCAGTAAAAAACAACCAAACAAAAACCCAAACTCGAAAAAAAATGCAGACATAAATACTGGCAATACTGAGCTTCATCTTTACTACAACAGACATTAAAATATTCCAAAACTGTGGATCATTTTGAACTTAAATTCTGAGCTTTACAAAAAAAGGAAATATTAGGTATCTCAGTTAGATATCAATTATTCTTTGGTAAAAGTATGTTTCAGGCATTATTTCTATTCATTCTAGCATGACAGCCATTTAAGCCATGTATGAGAAAATGAACAGAAGAAATTGGAAAAAAAAAGAAAAAGTCCTGAGTTCCGAAAAGTCCTTCATTTCTTGATCTACCTACATTTCAAACAGTGTGGAGGTTATACTAGAAGAGGTGTTAAGGGCATATTTTTGCTTGCTCTAAAAGTTTCAGTCTTGTGGGCTTGCACTCTCCCCCAATAAGTATCTGATCTTACAGGCAGCTTTCAGGAGTGAAGCAGCAAGTGCACACTAGACAGAAAATGAAGGCAATGATGCCTCAAGGTAAAGCATTTTGTGTTCCCTTGCAAAGGAGTATTAACAGAGAGAAGCACAAAGAGCTATTCTACAGCAGCTGCTACCGCAATTTTTTTTCTGTTGAGGTCTTAAGTTTTTCTGTCCTTCAGCTCTATATCCTTTAGAACATACAACAGTACTTTCCAGTCCCACAGGGATATATTAAGGGCAAGCTTATGAAAAGGCTATTAGATGTTTTGAGCTTTTCTTAGCACAGACTGTATAGGTATCTTAAGTCTGTGTGTACAAGAATTTTACAATGTGCATACTAAATATAGCTTTGATAACTGATGCACAAACTGTTAAAGAAGAATAACCCACTAAAACCATAATAGAACCTAAACTTGTTACTTTTAGCATAATGAAAGTGCATTATTCTTGCATATATTAAGGTTATAAAAGATTGTGATTTAAGAGGCAAATCCATGACTACTTCTGCCAAATACTATGTTTTCTCTTTATGTAATGTTTTGGACGGTTACAAAGCACAGTAGGTCACGGAGTTTTGATCTCACTTTTTGACCAAGAGTGTGAATGTCCTGAGTTCCAGAAGCACTTTACTTATTGGCCTATCTGTTTAGATTGGGTGGGAAGGGGAACAGGTAGTGATTACTTCACTTGATATAGTATGGAAAGCTATGTGATTTCTAAACAGCATTTGGGTACCCAAATTCTTATTAACTTGAGGAGTGAAACAGCATAAGCATGAGAAGTTTCCCCAGATACCACATGAAGCAGATTTTTTCTTCACCCATAGAAGCATGTTACTAGGGCACTGTTTAAATCATAACAAGAACATTGTCAAGACACATTAACTTTTCCACAATCATTCTTATGCTCACTATTCTTTCTCTTTGATAATGATTCACTGATGAGATGATTGTATTGTACAAGGCAATCTCTATTTCCTTTTCTCTAAGAGTATTAGTATATTTCACTTTGGGGTATTTTACATTTCCTGTAAATATATAGAGATTTAAAACTGTGTTTGTCTGTTTCCCTTAAAAAGCATATGTTTCTGTGTTCTTAGCTGAAAATAATAATTGAATGTTTGCAATAAAAAGTACTGTATTTTTAAAGTGCTATTGAAATGCTCAGTAGTTTAAACAAACTTTAAGATGGTAGCAAACTTTTTATTTCTTCAGTAATTGTAGATATAAGTACAGGTATATGTTCATGTATGTGTGTATGTATTTACATATATAGACAGTATATCTCAAATGCACGGACTAAAATATAGCTTTAAGAATCAAACTCATTCCCAAATCCTCTAATAAATTTTGTAACTTTCTGTTCTTTTGCCTTCCATGTCTGTTTTTCAGTCTACTAATTGGAAAAAGCAACAAAGATGATAATAAAAAGGTCATTAAGAAAAAGTGAAACTGTCTGGATAAAGTGCTGCTAAATACTCATTGAAAAACAATTGCAGTAAAGTACCAACCTCAAAATTAAGTTGGTACACCTTGTCTCTTAAAATTACAATAATCTTACAAGTTACTAGGATTCAATTGTATTCTTACAAAAGAGAAGCATGGTAATGAAAATTATTTAATCACAATCTAGTCATAAGTGTATCTACCAGTTTCTAACTTTTTAATTTATTGTTTTGCTGTGGTTTACCTTCCTTTTCTTCAAGTATTAAAAAATAATGAATTATATGTACATGCACATTGTGGTTTGCATGTAGGACTGGCATGTGAATGCTGACAAAAGTTAGTTGCTGAAGCATTAATCTTTTATCTGGAGAAGCGCTCACTAATCATATCAGATACTGTTTATCTAATTGGGAAGATTCCATCAAAGCCAGATAAAATATTATTGTTTGAATAGGAAAGACCTTACTTTGCATACTCTGTCCTTTATATATATATATCTAATATGTGTATATACACACACACACACACATATATATATAACATTTTTCACCACCCAAACACTAATTTAAAATATTGTCAGATTGATGTTTGACAAAAATTTGGAAGATCTGATTTACTGCAAACTTGAGCTCAAGTGAGGTAAAAGTTAAATAGCTAATATGATAGAAGTAGGACACTTTGGGATAACTGTTTTAAGACATACTCAGGTTTTATATAAATAAAGCAGTAATTGGGTTACAGTCTAAATTATAGTCCAGCAAATTATCCCAACTACTACTTTATTTGTCATGTACTTAAGCTCCATATTGTTTACTTTTTCCTATGTATGCATCATGAGGCATTTGCATTTCCATTTTTGTGCATTTATGAAAATTCCAATCATAACACTGCTCTGTAGTTTGAAATCTATTTCATGACCAAACTGCCCCTTCCTACTTCCTCTCATGATCCTCTCACATCAGAAACTGAAATTATGATTTCTGCAAAACTAAAGAAAATTAGCTAGTGCCTAAAAAAGTACAATCTCATTCACAATACTCCTTATCTCTACACTGTTGTGTCTACAGTCTTGTACTTCTCCCAGTTTCTGAATTGAAATGTGCATTGCTGTGTAGGGAGGATTCCTGCAGCCATTATCTCATGGCATAAAATGCTCCCACTCAGGCAATTGTCACCTAATAAGGTAAAATTGTGTGTAAGGAGTCACGGCTGAAGACACACGTTTAAAATAGTTACTGCTACATAGCTCTTATTTTTGAATATGAACTTTGTGGGAGTACTCTGTATAGGTAATTATAGGAAATGGCAATAATTTCTTTTTCTGAGGTGTTGATGATCTGACGTACTATGACATGTGTGGGTTAAGTAATTCACATGGTCAGAATTAAGACCTGAAGAAGACAATTCACATTTTGAAATAACTTGACTCTGTTACAGACTAATTTTGATACAGATTGAAGACCTACCTATAAAAAAAATGGGGGGTGAGGGTGTGTGGGTGTGTGTGTGTGTCGGTGTGTGTGTGTAATATGCTGTGCCTCTGGTCTGTATCAGTTTCAAATTTTAAGCTAACAAGCTACATTCAGACTTTCCTTTTCTTCATCCAAAAGGAAGCTCATACATTAATCTGGCATCTCACGGCATGGCCATAACACTATAAATCATTGAAATGCAGAATGGCTTCAGCTAGAAGGGAACCTTAAAGATTATCTAGTTCCAACTCCCCTGCTGTGGGCAAGGACACCTTCCACTAGACCAGATTGCTCAGAGCCCCATCCAACATGGCCATGAACACCTTCAGGGACAGGGCATCCACAGCTTGTCTTGGCAACTGGTTCCAGTGCCTCACTGCACTCACAGTAAATTTTTTTTCCTAATATCTAATCTAAACCTTACTCTTTTTCAATTTAAACTGATTCCCCATTGTCTTGTCGCTATATGCTCTTGTACATAGTCTTGCCACATCAAGTTCCCTTCAGGTATGGGAAGGCAGCAATTAGGTCACCCTGAAGCCTTCTCTTTTCTAGGCTGAACAAATCCAATTTTCTCAGCTTTCCCTCCTAGGAGACGAAGGATTCATGGCACTCCTTCTGACTCATTTCAATAGGTGAATGTTCTTCCTGTGGTTAGGAACCCCAGAACAGAATGCAATAATTTGAGGTGGGGTCTCACCAGAGCAGAGTAGAGGAGTAGAATCGCCTCTCTTGGCCTCCTGGCCAGGCTACTTTTGATGCAGCCCAGGATACAATTGGCTTTCTGTGCCCAGGTCATGTCCAGTCTCTCACCCACCAGAACTCCCAAGTCCTTCTCCGCAGCACTGCTCTTAATCTGTTCATCCTCCAGTGTGTGTTGATACTAGGGGTTGCCATTCACCCAATTCTCAAGACTGTCCAGGTACCTTTGGATGGCATCCCATCCTTCAAATGTGTCAACAGCAACACTCAGCTTGGTGTCATGCAAATTTGCTAAGGGTGCACTCAATCTGTCTGTCTTTATCATTAATGAAGAGAACAAATAAATAAATTAAATAAAAGTGTGGTTTAATTCATTAGAGAAAGAAAGAGAACTATGATAATAATTGTTTGCTAAAAATTAAGCAATGGTCTACAGAACACAACAGAGGGAAGAATAATTAATACAACAGGTGAACATGCTGCCATTCAGAGAAACCATGATGGATGGATAAATGAGCTAGCAGGAACTTTATGAAGTTCAGCAAAGGGAAACACAAAGGTGATTGTTCCTCTCTAACATGCATTGGTAAGGCCACATCTGGAGCACTATGCCCAAGTCTGTACTCTCCAGTACAAGAGAAACATGAACAAACTGGAAAGAGTCCAGTGAAGGGCCACTAATATATTGAAGTGGAGGCTTCATGAGAGGAAAGTCCTTCTTATCAAACCTGATTTCCTTCTATGATAAGGTAACCCACCTAGCTGATCAATTAAGGCCAGTTGACGTAACCTTCTTGGATTTCAGTAAAGCTTCCCTTTTGATACTGTCACTCACAAAATCATTCTGGAGAAAATGTCCAACCCACAGCTGGATAAACACATCTTGTGATGGATGACCAATTGGCTAATGGGTCGACCTCTGATTTTGTCTTGTCTTGGAGGAGACAAATCACAGAAGCTTTTCTTCAGGTTCACCTACAGTGCTAACCTACTTCTGTCTATCTTTGAGTATCCTAGTGAAACAAAATTTGCATCTTGTTATGGGGTAACTATGAAGTATTTCCAAACAAACAGTATCCTTTGAGAATATATTTGTGTGACTCGATTTAGCATTCATAAAAATGAATAGCTATATCCTTATTTATGATAATTAATGATCCAATATTGTTCATGTTGAATTATCCTTCATCATATATTCTTTACTCCCTAGTTAGATTTATGAATGAATTTTCCATTCCTTTGTTAAGCTATGATTGTCTTTATAAAAATATTAAGGAATTCAGCACAATTCTTTTTTCCATGAAAAAATCTGTCTCTTCAGATTTTTCTGTGGAAGCGATCTTGTATCTGATTACCTGCTTGTACTTCTTTAAGACTAGTGCATGCCTTATCAGAGCCATAAAGTGATTCTGCTACAGTTTGTGTTAAGCTCAAAATGGGACCTGTATGAGTACAGTATTTAACACAAGTCCCTGCCAGGAAAGTTGCAGTGTGGCACAACGCACACTAAACATCCACTTTCTTTTAAAACACTTTGAAAAAGCCTAGAACAAGAATAAGGGAGCCTGTCATGTCAGTATATATATGTTCTAGAAACACTTTTGATCAATTTCATTGTTCTATCTTAAAATAAACACCTGAAAACTTGACTGGGATGTTCACTTAGTGCAAGGGGTTGTGACTAGAAGCATTCATACTCATAAGCTTTCTTTATAGTTTATATGCAAAAATTACTAGTGAAGTATTTAAATGATGCTGTCTGGGTGGAGGGCAGGAGTGAGCAGGGTTATTTATGTGAAAGTTATTAGAGTACTAAATTAAACTTGTTCTAATCTTTGCAAGATCAGAACACAAAGGGTACCAACATTTTAGAATATACAGGTCTTCAAAAAGGAAATGAAAACGAACTAGCAAATTGTATTTTATTCTGCCAGTAAATATCTAGTATGCCATCAGGTTGCTTGTAATGTACATGTTTTAAACAATTAGTACAAGCAGAAGATTTGTCAATGTCAAGCAATTTTCAGTTAATTGGTACTAACGTACCTTTTTGCTGCTGCTATGTTTATGATTGAAAGGTAGCTAAAGAATATGGTTAAGATTTATAGAAATATCTGACAATGACAGTGAAAATAAAACAGATTTTTCAAAGTCATATAACAACATAACTAAAATGATTCTGTCAGTAACTGTGGTAGCTTTGACCCTGAGTGGATGCCAGGTGCCCAGCAAAGCCACCCTGTCACTCCCTCTTCAGCTGGACAGAGGAGAAAAAATATAAAGAAAGGCACATGGTTTGAGATAAGACACTCTCACATCTCTCAATTGCCATCATGAACAAAACAGAAACAACTTTGGGGAAATTAATTTAATTGATTACCAATCAGAACAGAGTAAGATAATGAAAAATAAAATCAAACCTTAAAACACCTTCCCTGACCATGTTCTCCTCTTCCTGGCTTAACTTCTGAACTACAGTAGAATGAAGGATCTCAAATACCTAGTGGAAAAAGAAAAAGAAATTAATTTACGCTGATTTTTAGACTACAGTTGATAAAACATTAAGAAATACAGACTAAGTCATAAAATTCTGACACATCTAGAAATCTTCTGCTAGTTCATTGACTAAATGAGGACTGTGTCTCAAAAAACACCTAAATATATGACTATTTTATGACTACTAGCTAGAGGTGCTTGTGATCATTCAAAGCCATTCAGCTTTCCACTCATTCTTTAGAAACCTCTGGAACACACTAAAAGTTTCAAAGTCAAATTTTTATATATATATATATATATATATATATATATATATATATATATAAAAATTTTCTCCATCACAGATCCCCATGAAAGTACTCCAAATTTCCCTGAAAAGTCTACCAGAAACAATTTCGAGTGAAAGATGTTTCAGATAGGTGTAAAAATAAGGGGGGAAACATCCTCTCCCACCATAGACTTCACCCTTGTTTCTGGAGACCTCTAGCTGTCTTCTTAAGCTGTCTGTGAAACTGTTGTTCATCACCATTCTGCCCAGTTTTTTCACTTTTAAATTCATTAATGATGCCAGATTTTTATCAGTCAGATGTGCATTTTTTAAAACATTATTAAAAAGTGTAAATTTCCTAAAATAGTGAACAAAGAAAATCATACCACTAATAACTCATTTTCAACTTCAGATTTTAAACCTGAGAGGTTTTTTTTTTCCTGTGAGACTTGCCATTATTCAAGCACACTGTGACATTAACTTCTGAACTGCATTTTTCCTTTGGAAGAGATAAATACTCATCCTAAATTCAAACCAAACTGAGCATCCAGATCCTTTCCCTATCAATGAATGAGCCCATTGGCAGACTTTTAGACCTCAATATACTGAGCATTGTGGTACTTTCCTCCTGGTTTCTTATTGAAAGGTTTTTATGCATTTCTCTGACTGAATAATAGAATTACTATCTACCTGCATATATACAGTGGACATCATGTGATGAATTTCTGACTGGCCATTTTCTACTCTTTGACAGAGCTGTTATTTTTGACATAACATTGAGGTGCTACAGGTTAGTGTAACTCAGCATTCAGCACCTTTCTGGGAGGTGTATACAACAGTAGCATGCCAATCTATTTAAAATAGTTAGAAATTGATTTTAAATACTTTGAAAACATTATTGTACTCAATATGTTTTCAAGGATTCTGACCAGTAATTAATATGTGTCTAGGCTTTGGATACTGCAGTTAACTCACTACTAACCATTAAACTTGTTTGGATTTTGCAGACAAAATTTAGTGCCATTTGAGATCTGGTTTTGAGGAAGAGTTCTACTAGATCTTGCAAACAATGTGATATTTGTCACAGGCAAGATGTGAAAATTATCTGCTGATTTTGGACAAAAACAAAGGAAAAATATCTCTGTTTATGCTTACCTTCTTCAGATCTTTTCTGAGGAAACACCTGAGATTTGGATGCTTCACAGAAGGAGGTGTTTTACAAATGTGTCTCCTAAACAAATAAAAATTATTCTGTTCTTAGGAGAAATTCTGCAAGGACCAACATGTAATATTTGGCCCAATTATCAAAATGACACTGCCATTTGTTTTCTTTTGCAGAATTATGTTAGTGTTTACCTTTCTTTGCCAGTTGAGAGCTTGGAAACCATATGATTTCCTGACATGTTCTCTACTGGAAACAGGGCATTTGGCACTTACCATGATTTGCGTATAAGGTTCCCACTTTTTAATTCCTTATAAATTAAATCGCTTTCACTAAGCAGCAGTTAAGTGTAAGTGTTTCCTTTGTTGCTAATTCTGTAACACCCATTATTTTTTGTTGCTGCACCTTTAGATAGCAGTATTATCTTAATACCAGATTGGTCAGGGTTAAAATATTTTGTGAAAAGAAACCCCCATATACGACATAATTGGTAAATGAGAAAAGCAAGGGCATGAACACAGACAAAAATAACAATTTAGAAAAGCTGAAAATGAGAGAGAATTGAGAGTTCAGGACTTCAGTACCTCAGGAGTCAGAGAAAGGGCTCACAATCAGCTAACACATGGCATAGGGCTATGTCATATTCATATGTCAGGTTTTAACATATATGCTGTATTCCAGTCAGCTCTTGGAGTGCATTATAGATATAAGAATGTGTGGGTTTGCCTTTCGAATATTTTGGTTATCCTGGTTATATGAATAGCAAACAATTCAATACCACCATCATTTAGCTTTCAGATATAATGAAGTGGTAATAGACCTTCCTAGCTATGAGAACATTTGAGTTTCTATGTCTAATTACAATTTTTTGAACCATAGTCATGAAAAACTAATCATTGTGACAATAGTCTTCTGGAAATTATACTGTAGAAGCACAAAATGCAGGCAATTTAATGTTTGCTATGGTTCATCAAATTCAGACTCCTCATGCATAACTTGGTCACATTTATTTGTGCACCACAGGGGCGCAACTCCAAAAGGGAAAACCAGACCCAGAATGTGCTTCACAAAAAGATGTCGTTGCCTTGGCAACTAATACGGTACTAAATGTTCTGACAGGTAGCATATCTCACAACACTGAAACACATGGTTCTTGTTGCAGCAAATGTATGCAACACAAAATCCAATACTAAAAGTGAATGCAGTAGGTGTTCCTTTATATTTCACCCCAAAATACTTGCCTTGCCCATATAAAATTTTGTCCCATTTTTCTGCCCCTCTGCCATTTAATAATTGAGTTTTTCCCAATACATTCTTTTATCTAGTGTATCACAATACATTCTTTTATCTAGTCTTTTCCTCTTATTATTTCTTCCTGTCTCTTAATTTTCTGTTTCCCAGGTTCCCTCTGTTTCCCACATGCATCTCAGTTTGTTTCTCTTTTCATGTGAGCTGAGAGACTTCTTAGGAAAAGTCTTTTCTTTTGAATTTCAGTTCCCTTCCATTGCCCTGCCAATAACCTTTAATTTAGCCTGAAGAGGAATTTTCAGTGCCAGCATATGATCTGGGTTCACAGGGCCAGCTGGGACTAGTTTGTTGTGCCCAGAATCCTATCTTACAATGCTTGTTGAATAGTCTGAGCTCAGAAGCTGATCTCTGTCAGACATCCTGGATCAAAGTGATTATTGGAAAACATACAACAAAGGAAATATGACAAAGAAAATTCTGTGAATAGAAAATGGAACAGTCTTACCAGTGGTGAAACATATCAGAAACATGGAGGAGAAATATATTCTGTACTTAAAGTCAGGGGGTACAAGAAAAGACTAAGAATAGGGCCACTAAGGTGCCTCTTCTTTTAGGTCTCCATGGCCTGGTTCCGCAAGGGATAGAGTTCAGATTCTTCTTAGTAGCTGGTACAGTTCTGTGTTTTGAATTCAGTATGAATAATGTTGACAGCACACTGATATTTTTGTTATTGCTAAATAGTGCTTACCCTAACTTAAGGACTTTTCATTTTTCCTTGCTCTATTTATGAAGAAGTACACAAAAAGCTGGGAGGAGTGATAGCTGGGACTGCTGGCCTCAACGGGCCAAAAGGGTATTCATATAGTAATCAGAGAACCATACAATGGTTTGGGTTGGAAGGGACCATAAAAATCATCTGATTGCAATGCACCTGCCATGTCCAGGGACATCTTCCACTACCACCAGGCTGCTCAAAGACCCATCCAGCTTGACCTTAAACACTTCCTTGAATGGGTTATCCACAACTTCTGTGGGCAACTTGTTCCAGTGCCACATCACAGACACAGCAAAGAATTTATTCCTAATATCTAGTCTAACCCTCTCCTCTTTCAGTTTAAAGCTATCATCCCTTGTGCCACCACCATATTTCCTTGCCAAAAGACCTTCCCCAGCTTTCTTGTAGGACCATAAAACTCTTGAAAGGTATTCTGTAATCCATGCCATACGAAATCATGCTCAGTATATAAAATGGGGTGAGGTACCTGCAAGAGGGCTCCTCAGTTCTCAGAGATGGGCTGGGTACTGGTCAGCAGGAGGTGAGCAATTATATTGTGTATTACTTATTTTTCTTGGACTTTACCTTTTTTTCCCCTAATTCACCTCCCACATCCCACTGAGGTGGGGGTAGAGTGAGTGAGTTGCTGGGTGGTACTTATTGGCAGCTGGGGTTAAACTGCAGCATTTCAATACCACATTTTGAGTTTCCTCAGTTATGAAAACCTAAGTGTGACAAAACACTTACGTACTCCATGTCACTTTCTACAAAGGATGTTGCACTTGAGACACCAGTTTTACATAATGGAAGTATCTATTAGCTATTAAAATACTGATTTTTCTGTTTTAAACATTTTCTTTTGTTAATTCATTTGTTACCATCAACATGTTTACAACTTTTTTTCTCTTATTTGTAGGATAGGTGTTCCTTTCTGGCTGTAGGAGTTTTTTCCAATCATCACACTATTTATTTTCCACCTTATTTTTTATTCTATAAGTTTTTTAATGTTGCAGGGTTTTGGTTTTTTGGTGTTTTTTTTTTTTTTTTTTCCCACTCAGCATTGTGATTTATCAAACTTTGATTTAAGGAAATATTTTAACATAAAAAATTTATTTTACATTTTGTTCAGTGTTTGAGTTTTGTTTTTTTTTTTTAAAAAAAAAAGTAGGCACATACAAGAGCACACAGTAACTTCTTAAATTGATTTACTTTAAACTTTTTCTTTGATTTAGGATTAACAGTTTTTCAAACTACTTAATGTTAAATAGCTTTCTGACTCTAAGACAAGGGCAAGAGCCTTTATCATTTATAATTTCTGTTTGAAGCTCAAACGTATATTTTCTTAGGTACAGATAAGATGGCGTATTCTTAAGTAAAGATAATGGAAACATTTAGGATAAGCCGTGATTATCACATTGTAGGTTTTCCTTAAAGCTCGATAAAATTTAGTTAAGGTTTTCTATTTGCCCAGCCACATACTTAGTTTCTCTTTCATTAGCCAAAACTAAAACTTAGGGAATTAATAGGCTGCAAACCCCACAGAATTTTTATTTTTCTAACTTCACCAGTGTCCTAATATTTCAGCAATGCCACCAATGAATGAATGAATAAATGGAGTTTTAAGAAAATGTGAAGCATTCCTCCATGAAAAAACACATCTTTTGAAGCTTTCCACACAACCAAAAACACTGGATAGCAATTTGGAATGCAAAAGAATTGGAGTTTCTCTCCTTTCTCTTTAATTTTTGGAAAGACAATTTCCACTTGGAAAACATGCAATGCTGTTATTTCATAGATAATACTTGACACAATTTTCCCAATTGTCATATATACATAACAGGCACAGCACTGCTGTTGTTCTCTGTCAAACTACTTTCATTTTCAAAAAAAATCCAACTCTCCAAATAAAGAAGAACAAAAAGAAACTCAAAGCCTGAAGATTCGGTATTATGAAACAAAAGATACGCAACAGACTTACAGTTTCAACAATAACTACTGTAAAATATGTAAGTAATTACCAATACACTTTTAGTAACTGAGACTTTGGAGCCTGTCACATAAAAATTCTTGATATTTCAAGTTTCAGAGCTCTTCAGAAAATCTCTGTTTTGTTGCACAGTATGTAGAGAAGAATAATGAAAACTAAGGTTGCAGTGAGCAATGCTTTAGAGTCCAGGAGATCAGTAATATTAAGTAGATATTTTAATTAGATTTCTTAGCCTAGGAATTTTTGTCAGCTGGTATCTGTCTCTTTTTTATTTTTTCATCTGTCTTCATCAAAAAAGAGACATCTCAGGAGTCTGAAAGTTGGAATTGGGAATTTTGCTTTTTGCAAAACCATGTATATAAGGGTATCAAAGTTGTTTAGGTGTCTAAGGAATATAGTATATATCCAAGGGAATTTAAAAACCAACTAAACAGCTAACATTCATCAAAATCTGCTCTTTGAAATGTTTTTATGATGATGGTTAAGTACTGTACTGGCCTGTATAGAAGGCTATGAGTAAAACCATACTCTAAATCAATATTTAAACATGTTACTATTTATATAGAATGAAATTAAATCATGCATATTTCACCAAATGGGTGAGTTGGAAATGGCCACAGTGGGTCATCTGGTCCAACCTCCCTGCTCAAACAGGGTCATCGGAGAGCACATTACACAGGATTGAATCCAGGCAGTTCTTAAATGTTTCTAGTGAGGGAGACTCCACAGCCTCTCTGGTCAAACTGTTTCAATGCACAGACAACCTCATAGTAATAAGTTCTTCCTCATATTAGGGTGGAACTTGCTGTGCGTCAGTTTCTGCCCATTGCCTCTTGTCTTATTGCCTGGCACCACCAAGACGAGTCTGGATCCATCCTCTTGACATCCTCCCTTGAGATACTGATAGACATTGATGAGGTCTCCTCTCAGTCGTCTCTTGAGGCTGAACAGGCCCATGTCCCTCAGCCTTTCTCTACAAGAGAAATGCTCCAGTCCCTTAACCACCTTTGTTGCCTTCCATTGGACCTGATCCAGGATCTCCATGTCTCTCTTGTCCTGAGGAGCCCAGAACTGGACAAAGCGCTCCAGGTGCACCTCACTAGGGCAGGATCACCTTCCTCTACCTGCTGGCAATGCTCTGCCTAATGCACCCCGGAGTATCATTAGCTTGTTTTCTTGGCCACATGGGAACACTGCTGGCTCATGGACAGCTTGCTGTCCACCAGGATTCCTAGATCTTTCCCCACAGTTTTGCTTTCCAGTAGATCGGCCTTCAGCCTGTACTAGTGCGTGGAATTATTATTCCTCAGGTGCAGGGCCCTGCACTTGCCTTTGTTCAAATTCAGATGATTCTTCTCTGACCATCTCTTCAACCTGTGGAGGTCCTTCTGAAGGGCTGCACAGCACTCTGAGGTATCAGCCACATCTCCCAGCTTTGTGTCATCAGTGAACTTGCAGAAGGCATCCTCCCCTCCATCCAAGTATTTGATGAATAAACTAAACAATACTGTGCTGAGTATTGAACCTTGTGGGCCACCACTAGTGACAGATTTCCCTGTGCCACTGATTATGACCCTTTGGGATCTGCCATTCCACCAGTTCTCAATCCACCTCACTGTACTCTCATCCAGTCTATATGTAATGGTGTTTAATATATGAACTGTTACTAGTCTGAGAAACTATTCTGATCTATAGCTTTTATTCTAAAAAGGTATTTTTAAAACAAAAAGAGAGAAGCACAGAAAAAAGAACATGGAAATAGACTTTTCAGTGGCATTTAATAACATGATAAGAGGCAATGGCTACAAATCAAAAACCAAAACATTCTTTTTAGTGAGAGAATTGTTGGACATTGGAAAATGTTCCCCAGAGACTTTGTGAAGTCTCCATCTTAGAGATATTCAAAAGCCACCTGGTGACAGTCCTGAGCAACCTTCTTTAGGCAACCTTACTTCAGGAGGGGAGCTGGACTAGATGACCTCCTGAAGTATCTTCCAACCTGAATAACTGCAGTTCTAAGAATTTTGGAAAAGATGTTATACTCAATCAACATTTAAAAGGGTTTAAGTTAACCACAGGTTTAGGCATAAACCACAGGTAACTAAAACAGCACATTGGAAACTGTATTTGCCATTTGTTTCCTTTCGAATTTTATTCTTTTTTTAATGAAATAAATTAAAATTACAGTTACTAGTAGCACAAGTGAGTGCAGTTTGCCTGTAAGGCTCAGAATGAAAGTAATTCAAACTCAAGGTTTTAAGTAACCTGTCAGAGCTTGTAGATTTATGACACTGCTTTTGCTATCAAATTGCTGTGTTATGTATTAAACATGAAACTATGCTTCTTTTGGAAATGTCTATTGGTCATGAAAGTTATAAAGATGGCTAAATCATATTTGCTCATTCTAACAACTTACATGGTGAATGGAGAAAGTTTTATTCTGATTAAACTGAGGGTTTGGAAAATCTTTAAAGAAATCAGAAAGGTCAGAACCCAGCAGCATAGCAAGTTAAAGGACCTCATGTTTATAAACATTCAGTGACATCACTATCCTTTCTAAACTAAAACTGCCTGATATAGCTATAATTAGTAATTTCTTGGGTTTGTTTCTGCTCACCTCTGACTGATGGTCAACCAGGGATGTCGGTTTATATTTTAAATAAATGATTCCTTGAGAACTTACCTTTCTTTCACATACAACTGTCTTGTGTAGCTCTTTAGACAAGCATGTTTTTCAGCTCTCAGAAATCTGTTTATGACAAATAGTAATGCATTGCTGAAGCAAACTGTCTTGTACATCTACTTTAACGCATATTGACACGTCCTAAACAAAGTTAAAACATTTTTAATACAGTTAATAATCAAATACAGTAGATCCAATATTATAGAAGTTTACTGTTAAATCTCTAAGTCTTTCAGTATTCAAATAAAAGCTGGCTTAGTTTCGGTACTGCTTGGCAACACTTCCACTTAGTTTGTGAAATATCTTGGATTCTGTGATACCTAGAACCCATTAAAGAGTGCCTGAGGACTTCACTGAAGATTCTTCATTTACCTTAAGCTCCAACTCTTCTATGAAATTAGTCTTATAATTATTTTAGTTGTCTGGTTCTGATTGTTTTGCTGAATTGTAAGTGTGCAATTAAAAGTAAGTAACTAGATAGATACTGATGGCAACTTCCATCAAGGAAGCTGGTTATTTTGGAGAATAAGTAATACTAGATCCCATAAAGACAAAAAAATTTGAAGGAAAAAAAAGAGAGAAACAGGGCACTGATGTGAACAATTTATTGATACATTTGTTTTTCATGATTACTCAGTAATATTTTTTTTAAATTTGGCAGAAAATAGAAATAACTTGTGTGTGTGTGTCCATGTACATTTAAGGAAGAGAAAAATAAAGGTAAAAATCACAAAGAATGAAATTTATTATTCAACTGTCATGTACATGAAGTTCTTACAACTTCTTAGGGAAGTCTTAGAGTTCAGCATGCTGAAAATCTAGTTTCATAAAATATGGAAAATATGTCAATCTGCATATGTTTTCTTTGATCTTTTTTAAGCATATATTTTATATATTTTTTTCTGATTTAACTCTGAACTGTAAACCCTCAGAAGAAAAGACTGTCTCCCCAGTGTCTAAAATATTTTCGATGCTGCATAGTTATTGATTAAAAACACTGTAATATATGCAGTTAGATATTCCTCTTTGTCAATGCTCTGTCATACACATAGTTTGTCAAAACCTCTGGAATAGTTTAAACAGTAATACATGATTATTAAAGTGACCTGAAAATTCACAAATATTTTTTTTCTTCAGAATGTGTGTTTGAAACTGAAAATATTGTTAATAAGTTATTTTGAACTTGTTTTTTTTTCTTTTCTGTAGGGAAAGAAGTTTTGTTTTTCAAAAGCTAATATGGCCACATAATAAAATGTAGTTACATTGTTTTGAATTTTTATTAATGCTTATGTTCATTTCTATTATGTTTTAATTGGTTTATTTAAGATTCCAGTTTAAAAGATTTTAATTTCAGCATAGTGTTCCAGCATGCTCTTTTATATACTTCTTTCTGCCTGAAGGAATGTTTATAATTTTGATTTTGATTCTGATACACGATAGAATTCTTTATTGTAAAGGACAGCTTATGAGACAAAGATGGAGAGAAAAATCTGTTCTTTACTGAAAACTTACAATTTACCTAATGATCAGACTCTGAAACTTCTGAAATTGTTTATATCTACAACAAAAAGTCTCTTACATACTCAAAATTTGAGGACACTCACTCACAAACTTTGGGTCACAGCCTGAATTGTGAGTCTTGCTTTGCGTGGGCATACAAGTAGCCAACACTCAAAGTCCTAGAAGAGTCTGGAGATAATGAAAACACGAAATTTGCTTTAGGAAATGTTTACTAACATGAACACACTTGTTAGACATTCCTCACAAAAGACTCAAACTGCCATCTTTTCTTTCAGCTTTTCTAGAGCTCTGTTAACTATTTTCACTTTCCCTCTATCTCTGAAAGGGAGAACAAAGAATGAAGGAGGTCGTAGCACCATATGAACAAGATCCAGAGGAAGGAAAACATCTTTTGTGAAACTCTTAGCTGAAGGAGAACAAGCCTCCAGAAAAGTAAAAGAAGCAGGAAGCATACAGGGAAATGCTATTTGTAAGTGTTTTAACCTTCTGACTGTGAGAAATGATCAGACATACAGCTGTTGCTCCTCTGTAACTGATAGCCCGTCAAAGGCATCTTAAATAGTGTTATTCCCCTTCTCACAACACTTTTTTGTAAACTAAAGTTCAGTCATTCAACAGTGAATTAAACTGTTTGCAAGTAATGCCATTTTAAAGCTTTCAAGTACTACTTGCTCTAATTTTTCATAGTGCTTACATTTTTTAAAATAATAACATTTATATTTTTTAAAAGTTAATCAGAAAAAAGAATTCAAATTTCCTGTGTAGAGAGAGGCAAGATATACCAGGCCAAATTACAAATTGTCATATTGATGTTACAACAGGGTAAAGCTCAAACCTTATGTCTATGAAAATACATTTTCCAGCTTATCAATTGTTATGTAGTGACATTGTGTATATAATGGGACTACTCTAAACTCACATATGTCAGAAAGCATACATACTGGAGTCAGCTACTGCTTGATCTTAGTCAAAAAGCTAAGCTCTTTCCAGTGGTGCCCAGTGACACTACCAGAGGCAATAGGGACAAACACGGGAAGTTCTATTTGTATATAAGGAAATGCTTTTTTACTGTGAGTGTGATTGAGCACCGGTGCAGGTTGTAGAGTCTCCATCTAAGGGAGTAATTCAAAAGCCATCTGGACAATGTTCTGGACAATGAGATCTAGGTGACCCTGCTTAAATATGTTGGCTGGACCAGATGACCTTCAGAGGCCTTTGCCAGCCTCAACTATTCTGTCATTCTGAGTTTGAAAGCACTGAACTTAAATCCCTACTTAATTATCTTATATAGGTCTTAGAAATCTGTCCCAAATGAGAACTTGAAGCCTAGATGACTTACATCTGTCTCTTAAAATGTCACTGTTTTACCCAGAGCTTGTGTTCTTTAATACCAGCCTCTATTCCAGTTCTTACTAATCACTGTGGGATAACAGTGGGAGCTAAAACACCTGGGGAAAGGAAGTATTGAGGTGAAGCCAGGGCATATGACAATGCAGAGAACAGCACGAATCACAAAACTTCCTATAGGACATTTTCCTAAAGGAAATCAGCCAATAGACGGACATTTGCTATTATTTTTAGTTATTAATTACAGACTAACTGCAACAAAAATTATCAAAACTTTGTTCCTTTTTTTCACTGGATATGTGGTGATTTAGACTAACTAGCTTCTAAAGAACTTGAATGAAGTTTTGTGCCTGTATACTTGAGAAAAAGATTCAATGTGTATTTCTTTGGTCTGTTTGCAGATTACGTACCTGGGTGAAAATGAAAATTAAAAAATTAGCATGAACTTTTAAAGTCTGATGAGAAAAATAAAAAAAATGGTTGATTTTGTCTTACATTTTTTTTCACCTTCCAACAAGAAAACTGAGCTTCTTAGTCATTATCATGGGTAAACATTTTGATAAAACTGACAAAGAAAGGAGATAATCCATGAAGAAATGTTAGAACCATTTTGAATTGCAATTTTCATGTAGTCATGAATGCCATAACTAAAAAATCAATGTGATTAAATTGCATGCATCTAAAGCCATTTAGAAAGCTTAATATGCCAATATAAGTGTGGAGAATGTAATTTCTAGATAAATTGCAGAAGAAAGCACTTTTTGCCGCAAATATTGCAGGTGTTCATAAATTATTTTGTATGCAATCTAAAGGTTTTCGTATAGATTCATACTATATCAAAGATACTTTTAAGTATCTTTGATATAGTATGAATCAACAGATGTAGACTGCATTTGTACTACACTTGTTTCCATTCAAATCATATGAAATAGGAAGCTGAAATAACCAAAACAGTTTTCAGCAGACTAGAACACATTGATTGAGAATACATTTATTTTGAATCTCTGTTATGCCTGTGTCAGACTAAAGAATTAATATAATAAAAGTCATATTAGTAATAACTGCATGTGGGAGAGAACGTTTTATGAAGTCCATGGAGAGACAAAGAGGTGAATTCTAAACTGTAATTTTTGTGAATGCAAAATACTTTGTCTGAAATGTACAATCTTTGACTTAAACACCTTTTTTCATAAATATTTATATTCACTATTTTATTTTTAATTTCTTAATTTTTTCATTCTGTTTCCCTACCAACTTTTTAAAATTTTCATGTAAATAGGTCTTGAAAAGTTTGCTTTTGCATAGTAGCAGACCAGTGAACAACAGAAGAGTTTAAAACTCAATGTCCATGATTAGACAATAGAAACCTGAAGAGAAAGTTGAACAAATAGTAAGAATATAATGTATTAAATATGACAACATATATAAATAAAAATAGTGCACTAAAGTGCACTATTTATCTTGTTTAATTTGGAAGGACAGTGAGCTGGACTTTATGTCATATGATTGATTTTTTCATAGATACCCAGTTTCATGCCTTATGAAAAGGATTATGGAGAAAAGGGAGAGGTATTCAGAAGCATACTACTGCTAAAAATACAGATAGTTATTCCTAAGCTTGATCACTTATTTGATGAGAATTTTAATGCCAGGAAAGATCTTTTTTACTAAAGTCTTCTAGCTGGCCTTGATTGACTAACTGCTCTTTTTCTATGTAGACTGTTATAATTGCTCCTGTGTACTCCTCTTTTATTCTCCTCCAGAATCATTCTTTTTGGAAATAATCTGTCCACCATTTTTAGAAGGACACTTTCCCTGCTATCTCTCTTTCTATTTTATGGGGCTGAAACATGAAGTGTCATTTGATTTCTTCTACTATAACTAGAAATTTGCCAAGAATACTGAAGCTGAGCATATTCCAGCCTAGACGAAACATGATCTACCTAGTACAGAAGCTAGGAGAGTTGGAAATCAAATTAATAGCATTTTATATATTAACAATTTAGTAACAATTTAGCAAATTAATAGCAATTTATACATTATGGGCATCCATGGCAACGATGCTTTTTCACAATGTTTAGAAATAAATTTCCCAACAAATCCCTTATGATTATTGGGAGAGCTTAAAGATAGCTTATGGTTTCTACTTTATTGGTCTTTTGGGTAAAATTGCTATCTGAATCCTTATTTTTTTTCCAGGTTATAGGCTGAGAATAAAAATAAGGCAGCAAACGATAAGGCATATATATTTGACTGTGTGTATCCATGGGCTCTAATAATTTGTATAAGACCATTTTAACACTGAAATCAAGAGTTAGATCATCTTAGGCAACACCAAAGAGTTTAAACTCATTACTGCTATTTTGAACAGACAATAAGGATTCCTGGGTAAACCTCCATAGGTGTGCACGAATGTCCACTGAACGTAGCATGCCAGAGGCCAAGTGACTAGTACGTCTGGAAGCAAATAAATCATAATGTCATGCATGTAGCTGCAGAACGAGCATCAGTGTAGTGAAGTACTTTGGCTGATTAATATTATTTCTCGGATAGGTTGTTAGCTTTGGAGTGGAAATACATTTGGCAGAGGTATGTGGGTGTGACTGAAATTTGTTCATTTATTACCTGCTACTTCATCTCTTACCCTCCACTGAATGAGGCAAGCATACCCCTCTAGTGTGTTTCTTTTGGTGTGATACAAGCTGTGCGTATGGCAGATATGCCGCAATAATCTTCTTTGGAAAAGGATCCCTCCCTGGTAAACTATATTTTCTTATATGGTAAGCATGTCTTTTCTGTGAAGAAAGGATCCTGGCTTTCTGGAGAAATTTCTCTTCATGGTTATAGATCCTTTGGGTATCTTTGAACACCTTTATTTACAAGGACTTTGAGTCTCTATTTGTTTTGAATTTTGTTTTGGGTTTTCCCCTCCTCTCTGTAATTTTGGAAGCATTTATAAACATTTTTCTACAACTGAGTGTTTTGATGTTTACCCTCACATTTGCTTACACATCTTGCATACTAATGCCTGTTGGTGAGACAAAACTAGGCTGTCCTATGTAAAATGAATTAATTAATTTAAATTTCAGGTAGATACAAGGGTTCTGCTAAACTATAATGGATATATGATTCACCTTTAAGGTAAATAATCTAGAACCCATCATTTTTAGAAGAAATCAGCATTAAACCAAACAGATATAAGCCTAGATTTAAAAGAAGACACCAGGATAAGCAGCTTCATACAGGTATGAAGAGATGCCGTCCAACAGAAAAAGAGAGGGCAGCTACCATTTGGACAAGTGATGTGTCCACAGTGTGGACGGTAAGACAGACCCTTAAGCAACTATAACCTTAGCTGAATACATTGGGCACATCAAAGTGTGGCACTGCATATCTACCAAATTGATACTGAAAGTATCTCAGCAGGGTGTTTTATCTTTAGAGAATCATAAAATAAGTTAGAGGTTTGATGGGATATAGAATAACTTATTTTGGCATGGGGAGTCCTCACTCCAGGCAGAACCAGCTTCAAAGCTGAATGTATATTTAAAGTTATATCTAGTGGTTCAGAGCTTTCGGGGAATTTTACTTAGAGTGGTGTCAACCTATGGACTTGATCCCCGCAATGTGGATGTAACCTCAGTGTCATTGTCTCTGACCTAGCTGTATTGACATGTTGTCTCGTTCTCTGTCTCTTTCATAATTATATGCTGTCCTTCCTCCTAAGCTTTACTCTGTTTGGGTGAGAGTGAAGACAGTTCAGCTCCTGTTCCTGGTGGTTTGATGAACAATATGGGATATTTTGTTGGATATGTATGTATTTTATCATTTTTTATTTCTTCTACAACAACTCCTACTAGAAAACTGCTGTCTTTACTTTTAATGTCTTCATCCACAAAGTTCTCACAGAGAAATTCTGGCATAGAAAGAATTTAGATCTCTCTTTTGGCCTAAAAGGTATTGTAGGCTACGATGGAGATCCAATTGTGGAATTTGGAGTAAAGTGACTATATTCTTTGATGCATATTAACAAGGGAAGTTATGTGAGCTAAAAAAAAAACCCTACCCTAAATCTCTTTACTTTCTACCTGCACTGTAGATAGTAAAAAGACAAATCTCAAAACCTTGTCCCATACTGGTGAGTGGGTGAACAGCTGGGCACAGGCATGCATTGTGAAGTCTGACTCCACAATATACTAGTACCCATTTTTTGACATATGAAAGGAACTTAACCGTGCCAGAAAAAAAAATGTAATTTCTTTTCTTGAAAATTCAACTAAACTGTAATGCATTCTTTTTCTGCCTCAAAAAGGAAAAGAGAGAAAAGAGAGAAAAAGAGAGAGAGAAACGGAGATAGAGAGAAAGAGAGAACTAGAGAGAGAGAAAGAAAGAAAGAACAAGAGAGAGAAAGAGAGAGAGAGAAATAGAAATAGAGGAAAAGAGAAAAAAGAAAAAGAAAAAGAAAAAGAAAAAGAAAAAGGAAAAGAAAAAGAAAAAGAAAAAGAAGAAAAAAGAAAAAGAAAAAGAAAAAAAAGAAAAAGAAAAAGAAAAAGAAAAAAGGAAAAAGAAAAAAAGAAAAAGGAAAAAGAAAAAGAAAAAGAGAAAAAAAGAAAAAGAAAAAGAAAAAGAAAAAGAAAAAGAAAAAGAAAAAGAAAAAGAAAAAGAAAAAGAAAAAGAAAAAGAAAAAGAAAAAGAAAAAGAAAAAGAAAAAGAAAAAGAAAAAGAAAAAGAAAAAAAAAGAAAACGAGAAGCAGCCATCCAACATCAAAGTCTGCTCAAACAAATTGGAATACTGACAATTCCCTGTATAGTTCCCCTCAGACAAAATATGTTAATATTACTGCCTTAAGGGGCAGTTGAAGGGTAAGCATTATAACATAATAAAGATAGAAAGTAGGGAAAGTATCTATAATAATTTTAGTAGTATTCTTTTTATTAAGAGCTTTTCTGTATGGTAGGAGGTTTTTTATTTTCCTTTTTCCCCCTTTTTTCTAATAAAGCTGGTCTAGAAGCACTTCTTTATTTTTACTATTAGGATTTGAATTAAAATAAAATAAAACTAATTTTTTTTTTCTTTACTCTTGGAGTGTAAAAAGCCCATAAAGTTTTGAGTGTAACGTATTCAGTAATGCATGTTATCCTGCAGAGTATACTAAACTGAAGAAGATGAAACACATGGCAGGGTAGAGTAGGTAGGGAGAATTTTACAGCACAGAAATCAGTACCAATCTTTAAGAAACAGGGCTCTTCTGAAGATGAACTGGGATGAAATAACACTTTCATCAGTTTCAACAGTTTTAAATAGATATCTCTCCTTTAAGTGCTAATGCAAGATACCTTTTGGCTCCTGTTTGAATTGTTGGCAGAGAAGGTGGTGTCATGTTTTTCCTCCCTACATGTCAGTCTGGTCCTAGCTAAAAAGAACAGAAGGGCCTTTTGGAAAGAATTCTTAAATAAGCGTATTGAAACATACACATTTGCCAAGAATTAGAAGTGGTTAAAAGAATAAATGGGACAAAGGAAGAACTCACAAACTCAGTTATAATAGTTGCACTTTACGCTTTTGTGCTGATTACATAGCAATGGAACATATTTAGAGACAAATATGAATGTGTGCTTGTGTTCTGTGGTGAATAAAGCTGTGGGGGCTCTACTCTGCCTATAAATGACAACTGAAACGAGCCGATTAGAGAAGGTCAGCCACTCACATAACTAAAGGACTCTTCATGCTTTCTGTGGCATATTTCGACCATGGGGAAGAAGTACAGGGTTTTTTTTCTTCCATTTTCAGACATTTTTTTTGGGGGGGTGGGATGCAAGGGAGAGGCAGTACAGTGTGAGTTGGCGTTGTTAGGATTTAAATTCTCTTGTTAATACACTTCATTAATTTGAGGAATACATTTAGTGCAGAGAGCTCAATGGGCAAATGCAGTGCAAAGTTGTAGGTTGAGCTCTGGGTGGTGGGACCCCAAGACAAGAGGTTGTGAAGTGGCTCCAATCTTTGCACAACAAAGGGCATGAGACCTGTGGCACCATCCAGGTGACTGGACACTCAGGAACACAACAGGATCTGAGGACTTAGCTGGACGACACGAGACTATTGCACTCATAGACTGTGAGGGTATAAAAGCCCAGAGTTCCTTTGTTGGGGAACACTCTTGGAAACATCCAGATTGAGCTGTTATTCTGTTATTGCACCATGATAAGATTACTTTAAGGATCCAGACATTTGAGACTGCTGTGAGAAACCTAGGGTAAAGCTGATAAAAAAAGCTTTTTTGACCGTGAGAGAATGGTCTGTCTAAAGTGTCAAGTGGGGCACCTGTTGATTCATTGGAGCTGTCTGCTGCAAAAAGGCCTTGACCCCAGCTCAGGTGCTATGTGAGGGTGAGTGTCAGAGTTGCTCTTGGATTACCAGACAGGAAAATTTCTTAACAAATTGATCATAGCATAGTCAGAAAAACCTGATTAATGACTACTATGGATTTTTTAGTACATCTGAGAGTTGGCTCTTTTCACATAATTTTTCTTTATTTACCCATCAGTAATGGGTGAAGTAGGTGCAAATACCAGACAAATCTATCTCTTCCTAGTTGAGCATAATGACATATTTCTTCCAGGCAAGAATTCATTATCCAATTTATCATCTTTAAAACTGTCCCTAAAGTTAGTGACATTTTGTACTTACAGTGGATGGGAGAGTCCAAAGTTGCCTATATGGAGTTCAAAGAAATTCAGAATATGAAGATATGATGTACAGACAGGCTGAGTTTGTTGCTGTTGTGTTGCTGCTTCATATTTTTCTTTTTTTGTGTGGAAGTGAAAAAGTGAAAGTGGCTCTTTAGAGATCAGAATTTTGTCATTTTACCTTATTGCCACACAAAATGCAATACAATAGAGTAGAAAAGCAAAGAAGCAGATAAACAATAAATGAGTGGGAAGAAGAGATAAAAACATGTAATAGGGAGTGAGGGAGAGAAATCAGAAAGAAAAATATGTCTGGTGAGGTATTTTCACAGCTAAAATAGCCTTTTAGATGAAGCGAAATGATATTTATAATAATGAGTATATGGAACAAATTATGAAAGAACGACCTAAAAGTTTACAGAATCATAGAATATTCTGAGTTGGAAGGGACACACAAGGATCAAGTCCAACTCTTGCCCCTGCACCTGATAATCCTAAGAATTACATCATGTGTCTGATAGCCTTGTCCAAGTGCTTCTTGAATTCTGTCAGGCTTGGTGCTGTGACCACTTCCCTGGGGAGCCTGTTCCAGTGCCCAACCACCCTCTGGGTGAAGACCCTTACTCCAATATCTAAGTTGAACCTCCCTAGACACAGCCTCAAGGTCCAGTTGCTGGTCACCTCAGAGAAGAGATTAGTGCCTGCCTCTCCACTTGCCCACATGAGGAAGTTGTAGGCAGCCTTAAAGTCTCCCCTTCTTCTCCAGGTTGAAGAGACCAGCTAACCTGAACTGCTCCTCATACGGCTTCCCCTCAAGGCCCTTTGCCATCTTCGTGGCCCTCCTTTGGACACCCTAATAGCTTAATATCTTTCTTAAGCTGAGACACCCCAAACTGTACACAGCACTCACACTGAGGCCTCACCAGTGCTGAGCAGAGCAGCACAATCCCACCCCTTGACTAGCTGGCAATGCTGTGCCTGATGCCCCCTCAGGACACAGTTACTTCTTGTGGCTGCCAGGGCACTGCTGACTCATATTCAATTTCTCATTGACCAGGACCCTCAGGTCCTTTTCTGGGGTGCTATTCTCCAACCTCTCAATCCCTAGTCTGTGTACATCCAGGGTTGCCCTGTCACAGGTCCAGAATCTGCCAGTTGTCATTGTTAAGCTTCATAAAATTGGTGACCAGACCTTTCTCTGAGGAGTCTCAGCCTTTGAGGGAATTGACAACTCCTCCCAAATTAGTAGCATCCACAAATTTACTTAGTATACATTTGAGTCCTTTGTCCAGGTCATCTATGAAGATGTTGAAGAGCACAGGGCCTAAGATGGAGTCCTCTGGAATCCCACTAATGACAGATCACTGATCTGATGTTCCTCCAGTCACTATAATTCTTTGTGCTTGACCTGTGAGTCAATTGCTCACCCACCATATGATGTGTTTATCTAGTTGTGTGCTGGAAATTTTGACCACAAGGATTCTGTGAGAGACAATATCAAAAGCTTTACCGAAATCCAAAGAGAGTATATCAACTGGCTTCCCTTGATCAACTAAGTGAATTACCTTGTTATATAAAGGAGTTAGGTTTGACAAGCAGAACTTTCCCCTGATGAAGCCGTGCTGGATGTGACTGATGACAACGTGGTCTTTCAGGCACTGAAGTGAGACTGATAGGCCTATAGTTTCCAGAGTCATGATTCTTGACGTTCTTGACTATTGGAACAATGTTAGCCAGCTTCCAGTCAACTTTGACCTCCCCAGATTCCCAAGACTGTTTAAAAATCTTTGAGAAAAGCCTCAGGATGACATCAGCCAGCTCTTTGAGTATTCTCAGATGAATCCCATCAGGACCCATATTTACAAGGATTCAACTGGAATAGAAAATCTCTCACAACTTCAGAGTCAGTTGGAAGTTTAGCATTCTCAAAGCCATAGTCTTGGACCCACTTAGCTCGTCATCAATGTGGAAGACAGAGATAAACAAAGTGTTAAACTCAGATTTATCTATGTCCCTGTGTATGAGGTGACCATACTCATCCTATAGCGAGCCAATGTTATTTCTTCCTTTTGCTATTAAATTATTTTAATAAACTCTTTTCATTGTGCTCCATGTTTCTGGCCATCTTCAACTCCAGTTGACCTTTGGTCACATGAATTTTCTCCCTACAGCATCAAGAAACATTTCTATAGTCCTCCCGTGACCCCTGACCTTGCTTCCACTGGGCATAGACCTTCCTTTTTTTGCCTTATCTCCAAAAGATCCCTACTAAACCAAGCTGGCCTTGTACCTCATCTGCTTGACTTCTAGCATTTTGGAGTTGCCTGCTCCTGTGCCTTAGGAGGTGGTGCTTAAAATGAGACCAGCAGTGATGGACTCTAGCACCTCCAAAAGCATTTTCCCAGGGGATCTTGCTCACTAGCTCCCTCAGCAGCTTGAACTCTTCTTTCCTCATGTCCAGAGTTGAAGTTTTTCTGAATTTTTTTGTCTCGTCAATGGAGTTTTTAAACTTGACTGGTTTATGATCACTGAAGCCAAGACGGCCACCAGTTCACCTGTGAAAACATCTCTGTTAACATGCAACACATCAAGGAATGCATCTTTCCTAGTCAACTCCCTTAGTACCTGTACCATGAAGTTATCATCCAGGTGTTTTATGAATCTTCTAGACCTGCTTGTCCCAGCTGTGTGGTGTTCTCAGTTAACATCCACCATGTCAAAGTCCTCCACAGGACAAGGGCAGTCGACTGGGAGGTGTCTGTTAGTTCTCTGAAGAATAATTCACTGATGTCTTTGTTCTGGCTGGGAGGACTATAGTAGTCCTACAGTGACATCTGCATTTTTTTTTGTCCCTTTATCCTTACCCAGAAGCTCTCAACCAAGCCATGGCCAAATGTAAGCAACATTCCAGTCCCTCCATTGCATACAACACCATACCCCTGCCTTGCCTGCCCTACCAATCCATCCTGAAGAGACTGTAACTGTCCAGTATGGCACTCCAATCACAGAACTCATCCTACTAGGTTTAATTTTTGTCAGTGATCTGAAATCTCTGGAAATGGGACAAAGCTTTGAGCTGCCATTGCTTGTTCCTCATGCTCTATGCATCCCTATAGAAACATTTCAGATATGGTTTATTGCAGCTGATACCTCATGGAGCAGATTGAGGGATCCCACTAGCATTCAGTTCCTCAGGTTTTGGCATCCCATAACATTACTTACCACTGGCAAGCTTGGTTTTGTCTTTCTCCCTTTCAAGTTCTGTATATCTGATAGCTTAACCAGGGATGCTGGCGTAAAAGGAAATGAGAAAGGTCAGAAACATGACCTTGTATATCAAAGAGTAGGTGAGCAACCCGAAAGACTTTCTACTGAAAAAAGAAACCAAATAATTTGTTATCTCCCTTGCTAACATATGCAAGTGTTGATTTTAGTTTCCATGTGAATATTTCTCTGAAACCTGCAACTGTACTTCCACGTGTGCTCAGAATTCAGGCATGGCCTAGGCACTGAGAAGCTTCTGGTTAAGCTATTCCAGAGCTCAGAAAAAGGCAGAACAGTATGTTTCTCCTAAAGGACACATTTCACAGATACAATCAGAGTATTCTGAGCAGATGGTGCTGAAGATGTGCTTTCAGAAAAACCATGCTTAGGATTAGCGGTCTGTGATATAGGACTGAATGTCAGCTAGAAGCTGGAGTCAATTTGGTAAGTTTCAAGAACCTATATTAAGTTTCATCTGAAAAGTATGAACTTTTATCTAAATGGAATTCAGTTTCTGTCCTCTAAGACTGTTCAACAATGTAAACCAAAGAATGGTAAGTAAAATAGTCTAGATATTTTTCAAAAATGCAAGAATCAAAACGAAATTTTGATGTAAATGCAACTTTACTCTCCAGGAATTTCTTTATGTCTCTTATTGCCTCTTTGCTTAGGATGGTATTTGCAGTGTGCAGTGACTCTCTGATATATAGCAATGATTTCTAATGGTCAATCTTTCATTCTTAGCACAAATTCTAGAATTTAGATCCCAAATGCTCCTGAAGTCCTGACTAAGAACCTACATTCCAGTGAAAGATTAGAAGAAGATTGGAATTTAAAGATGTGCTTAGTATTTTGTGAGTGAGCTATGAGAAACTTCCCGTTCAGGCCACCAAATTCTTTAACTGTTTTTGACAGTACCTTACCTTCTGCAACAAATGTTTTAAAGCAACCTAGAAAGTTAACACTGTATTTTTATTTCTTTATGAGATCCACTACAGAAAAATTACATCTTGTGGTCCAGCTGGTGGACCCTTAAACCCTTTTGCTGGATCGCACCCTCAGCTAAAAGAAGTCATGTATCTCATACTTACCAGTAAAGTTATGAAAAATAAGAAATATTTATCAGTTCTGACATTGAGTGTTTTTAGTATACAACTGTGTAACTTCCAGATGTGTTTTCAGGGTTTTATTGTATGGAACAGCACAATCATTCAATTGAGCACGGTCACAAATATTGAAATAAACACAAAAGCTTTCACCATTTCAGTAGTCTTCCATTCAGAATTGATGTTACTGAATGCTATTATTTATATAGTGGGAAAAAAATGCCTAGAGATTAAAACTTTGTTCAGATAATGGCTTTGTACCTAAAAGTCTACATTCTAAATAGTTAAGACAAAAAGAAGAGAGTTAAGAAAGGTTTGTAAAATAATGTAGCAAGTTAATGGCAAAGGAAGAAATGGAAAAAAATAAATTGTGAGTCTTAAAGCTTTTATCCTATTCACTAGAGAAATTACATCAGTGAATAGCTTGTTGCATGGATGGAGGAGGGTGAACAAAGCAGTGTAGATTAAGAGATGACTTTCTATGGCTGAAGAATGTTCTCTTCAATAGGCTGATTTAATGAAGCAGCATTAGTACCAATGAATTTATGAAATCTGTGACAAGATTATGATGCTCTGGATTAAGGCTATAAACTGTGCAGAATTCAGTGTTAATCTAAATGCCATGACAATTCTAACAGTCATGCTGCAATATGTCAATGATATTATTTAGAAAGGAGATAAATGAGAAAAAAATAACATATTTAAAAGAGGGAATCTCATACAAATTATGTACTTAAAGACTCATACACCCACTACCCCTCACAACAAGAAAAGTATAAAAAATTGAGACTTTTTACTGAATCACTGTATTTGAAAATCTGGACTTCATTGCAGATAGTTTTTATAGCTAGTTAATCACATGGATCATCCTCTGCCTTTCAAAGTGATGTGGCTACCAACCTGAAAAACAACTCTGACCCAAGACATTCAGATACTCCTGTGCAAAAATTTCTAACCCTGGAGACATGCAGTAAAAATGCAATGTCTTCTTTAATTACAACAGAAAGGTCAAATTCACATCTGTTTACTTTCACACTCTGCCAGACCCAATGAGCAGAATTAGATATAGCTGTTTCTCTGCTGGAGTGATTTTCTTGACAATCCTGGCAGTTGAATTCACTGCCTTTGTCTGGCTCTAACTATATTTAACCAACACTACTTTCCTTTATGAATTGATCTCCTTGTTTTCTTAGCACTGGACTTAAACTTCTCACTCCATATCTCTGTGCTCAGCTCTTGCAGATATGTAAGATTCTTACTCAGTAGTTAACATGGTTAGCCATGGCATGGCCACTGTCAGAAAAGAATAACAGGATCCAATAACAAGACAAAGGACAGATGTCACAACTGAATTCTGTGATTATCATGGATAATTTTAACTTTGACAGTATCTAAGAAGTCAGGACAGAGAGATAGGTGGATATGAAATGGTGTTTTGTTCTGGGAAAGAAAATAATTCTTCACCACCCTCCAGGTCATACCTTATTTTGCTCACAAAATCTAAACCCTTTGATACACAAAGTTTTATAAACATTTGGAAAAACAGCTTTCAATATTTTAGTTTCCTTCTAAGATGAGACTAATGATACACAGTCTGAAAAGATTCTGAATATGATTTATTTGTATCATCTATGATTTTCCTGGAGTATTCATAAGGACAACTAGAGTGATCCCTTCCTTCAGGAATTCTAATGAAACTGTTGGTAAACTGAGAGCATATTTGATGAGAAAATTGAGGGCCCTGTACATTTGGAACAATATCCCAAATAAAAAAAAAATTGAAAGTCAGCTACAAAAGGACAATTTTATTATTTTCATAAAAAACATACTGTGTTTTTATAATAAAGTCTAGAAATTATATGTTAGAATGCTAATTAGATACTGCTGCCAAGAAATTAAAATATTACTTGGCCTAGACTTACACCTTTATGGAAAATTCTTTAGTTCCATCACAGGCTACTATCTGTCTTTGCAATGCCTCCTTTTGTGGTGATGACATAGGAAAGTACAGGTAGAACATCATTCATACATAGAGCAGCTTCTTTCGATGTGAGCATTAAGACCAATCTCTTTGAGTTATATATTGTCCTTCCTTACTGCAACACTGGTGTCTTCTCTCTTTTTGCCTTAATTTTCTTTTGCTTTATCTCATCCAGTATAAGAACACTGTGGAGCAGGGCTTATGTGCACTTTTCACTTTGTGGCTATTCTACGCTTTTTTTTTTCATAAAAATCATTATGTTTATTAAATAGTATGAAATGAACTGAAAAGAGGATTGCAGAACAGGATGAATGCTAGAAAGAATTATACTTACCACTTAAAAATTTTCCTAAGATTTCATACCTGCATTTCTACTAATCATTTAACCAGCCTAAGATGTGAGCTATGGCATATGTTAATCTATAATATTTGAATGTTAGCATACTCTTAGGCTTGTTTTGGTCTCTGCCCACTAACACTGTCTCCTTAAAAATACTCAGGTAAAGTTCAGAGGATGGAATAGGGCAGACTTGATCCTCAGATGGTAAAACAAATGTGGTCAGTCTGCCTTTTTTTGTTTGCTTATATGAATTTGAAGGGGACAGTGAATTTAGCCCTGTAAATAGGACTTCTATTGTAGAACTTGCTTTCAGAGACAGAAATAAAAAAAGTCCTGATCTGTATCATTTACTAAAACACAGAACAGGGGATGGAATCTTGCATATGCTCTTTCTAGTGTATCAGTTCTGGTGGTTAGTAATAGAAAAAAAGTGAAACAATATATTTTCTTGACCCTATTCAAAGTTTTTCTCTATATAGACAATACAGGTTTAGATGAAGGCAGGAAGCAATAGAGACATTGGTCATTAATGAGCCACAACAAATTGATGGTGGTTTGCATCAGGTTCTATACAGCACCTGGCACACAGAAGTCAAGCTGCAGCAAAGCCTAGTGGAGAGGGCACCAGACTGAAAAATGTTTTGTAACGTATGCGAACAAAGGAAAAGCAGTTTTTGTGAAGAGCCAAGATTTTACTGAAAGTGGTGGGGGGGTTGGGGAGTGGGAGTGGGAGTGGGGAGGTGGGGAGGGCAGGGGTTGGGGAGAGGGTGGTGGTGAAATGGGGTGCTGGTCCTGGGCAGGTGTGGTAGGTTAAGCCCATCCTGACAAGATCTAAAATCCAATCAGAGAAGGCACAGAATGTAAGCCATCATGCAGGCTATCACGCAAGTTCAATTGATGGTGCCAGAATGCTGTCTTGGTGTTAAATTATGCAAAATCACTCCTGATTCATGAGACTTTGAATATACATCCTCTTCTTGAAACAGGATTTGATGGATAAACTAGTCTGCTGGCCTACATATCTACGGCTACCAGTCAATCACTTTATACTATAAAAGTCCAGTCCCTTTCCATACAGTCAGGTTCTTCTTGGGTATATGTGCAGAGATTCCTTCTTTAGCTAGGGATGCCCTCCAAGGATACTCTTCGAGCCTGAGAGAAAGAGATCTTCCCACAAGCATTGGTCTGCGTGAGTTGCATCAAATCTCTACTTAATTATTTCTTCTTGCTAGCTTTCATATAATTCCTTTAATACTTGCTTCAATATAGTGCACTATCCTATACTATATTACTTTATGCTATATAATACTCTATTGGTAGATTTTTTAGCTTTTTATTTTGTGTAGTAAATAATCCTGATTAAGATATTTTATCTGATCGTTTGTAATAATAAATTATTAATTTTATACAAATATTCTGATTTTACCAATCATTAAAACCTGCTGGACAAAAGTGTTTCAAACACACGTCTACAATTCCTTAAACTCTTGACATAATCCAAGGCTAAGATTTCATCTTGTTGCATCTAGATTTCTCTCTCAGAAGGAGTTTAGAAAGGAAGGGTGTCCTTCCTGCACCTCATGACTCAATGGTAGGGCTTCTTTAATAAATTTTGTCTAAGCCTTCCACTCCCACCTGCTACAGCAGGGTAGAGTAGAGTCTCGGTGAGGGATGTTTAGGGACACTCAGGGCTGGCAGAGTCCTCGGGACCTCAGCATTTCTTCAGGGTAGAGGGTCCAGCAAGATTGACAGGAAACTGAACATGAGCCAGCAGTGTGCCCAGGTGGCCAAGAAGGCCAGTGGCATCTTGACCTGTATCAGGAATAATGTGGCCAGCAGGACCAGGGAAGTAATTCTTTCTCCGTACTTGGCACTGCTGAGGCTGCTCAACTACTGTGTCTAGTTCTGGGCCTCTCAATTTAGGAAGGATATTGAGGTGCTGGAGCAGGTCTAGAGGAGGGCAGGGAGGCTGGTGAAGGGACTGGAGCACAAGTCCTATGAGGAGTGGCTGAGGGAGATGGAGTTGTTTAGCCTGGAGAAGAGGAGGCTCAGGGGACATCTTATGGCTCTCTACTCCTACCTGAAAGAAAGTTGTAGTGAGGTGGGGGTGGTCTCTTCTCCCAGCCAGCTAGAGACAGGATAAGAGGGCACAGTCTTAAGCCACACCAGGGGATGTTTAGGCTAGACATTAGTAAGAAGTTCTTTACGGAAAGAGTGATAGGGCATTGGAATGGGCTGCCCAGGGAGGTTGTCGAGTCACTGTCCCTGGAGGTATGTGACTGGATGTGGCACTTAGTGCCATGGTCTAGTAGGCAGGGTGGTGTTAGGTCAAAGGTTGGAGTTGTTGATCTCAGAGGTCTTTTCCAATCTATTTGATTCTATGACTCTGCGATTCTATAGCAACAAGTGATCAGCACTCCCGATTCCAGAACTTCAGCAGGATGAACAAGTTATTGAAGGGATTTACACTTTAATCTGGTAGGTCTACCTTTGTGCATTTTATAATATTGTCAGCTTCCTTGTTCTTTTTTCATTAGATTAAAAATATAGTGATTGAATATGCTATTGCTGAGTATTACTGTGTATGGTAAATTTTTTCCATATTTAATTGGTTCTTTTTTCTCTTAGCTCTGTGATCAGCTTCATTTACCTACCAGTTTTTGGTATCCCTTTGATGACTAGCTGCTGATTACTGGCATTTGTTATTTTAACACTGGTTCCTCCCTTACATTTCTGCACCTCTGTTTTAAAACTCTCTGATGCCATTTTGTGCTTGAACATGTTAACATTTGTTGACTTGCTAGTGATTCTCTGTTTATCTTCAACAGCCTTTGAAATGTGGTTTTCTTTGAAACATAACTAATTTTTTACTAGCACAATGTAGTGACATGCACATTCTTTTCTTAGGGTCATTGACTTGTTCATTTTACAGAATAATAAGCCATTAGAGGATATGTATAGATTTAACGCCTTGATAACTACTTGTTATTAACATCTATTATTAATATCAGTAACACTAATGTGTTATTCAGTGTTTAACAATAGCAGAATAATGATAACCTTTATTATAACTCTAAATTAAACTTTCATTTTTGAATGGTGAAAAAAAGACAACTAAATTCACTATAGATACAATAATAAATTCGACTAGATCTATGGATGATTTTAAACAGCGCAAGTAGTATTCTCTGGAACATTTTAGAGATCATCTGCTGTAGAAGAAGTGGTTTATTTTCATAAGATCCCTCTTTGCCATGATTTCTCCTCTGTAGGCACATAATACTTCCCAAACTGACAAGAATCTGGGGAAAAATTACAGTTGTATTCAGTAAGGACATTCTACAATATTCACTGATGTCACTAGGAAGACTGTCTCTGGGCATTGGATCAGTCACAGACCTCATAGTGTATATACTGCAAAAACTGAAAGAAAGAAAATAAACCAGAATGAACAGATAAGGAAAATGCCAAGAATAAGTGCAGGTAGTACGTAGACAACTAGGGTTCAAGCTTACTCTCTTTGACTCAGTTAACATTTAATTCAGATTGAAACAACACCAGTAGAACAGAATGAGCCAGAAGAAAAATTACCCTAGAGCAAATAAGTCACTGAAAAATGTGAAAATTTGTCAGCCTGAATATATTTCCTTGAAGCAAGATGATGAAAACTACCCTTGTAGTTGCGGAATGAATAGGATCTTACAGCATGTAAGGAAGAATATTATGTGAAGTAACATTATTTTTTAAAAAGACTCTCTGCTCAAATTATGATCAAAAATGAATGCTAAATTGTGCTGGAATCCCCATGCAATTCTATGCATATCACATAAAAATCAAATAATTCATCATGAATAATGCTAGTACCGAACAAGGAGCAACAAAATAATTTTAAATAATGATTAGTCTGATGCTGCGGCAAGCTCCTTTAATGTTTTGTTAAATTGAGTAGTAAGATTATACTCCATTTGGCAAATGCATGTTAGTAACTAAGAATATTACTGTTCCAGAATCCAGATATTAATGTAGCCTGACTTGGCCTGCACACAGCCCAGCATATATAGTACTAGACTATGCCTCTACTCTTAGTACCTTAGAGGTTTTTTGCTACTTTTGTATAAAGGGAAAGTTTACTTTGTCTACTATCATCTGTGCACGTAATGAGGAACTGTTACATTAAACTATTATAGTCTGAACATTGTAAGTGGACATTTCATTGACAGCAGAGCACCTAACTTCAAACTCTCAGTTTGAATCAGTTCTTTCTTCAATTGACATACAGACTAATCCAATGGGCCTGCTTGCACTGGGTAAAACCTATTTTGTTGTAGAAGCTACCCACTTTCTGCTGAGACCAGCAAAGTAGGCAAAAATGTCCTTTAAACTAGGCTGTTCTTTTTTCTTTCACTTGTACCCCAGGAAATGCTTCACCTTTTTTTTCTTGTGTTACTGTTCCTGTTTCTAAGCATTTATTTTTACAATACAGAACTACTGTAAGTGTATAGCCTTTTATTCTTTATAAAATGTCTATTTTTGGGGCTGCACATGCACCATGGGTGTTGTAAAATTTACAAGTAATAACTTTGAGGTTTAGAGGCAATAAGACAGCTAGGGAGCTTCAGGTCAGAGCTCAAAGTAAATTCATTAATTCCTTTTTTTTTAAACTGAAAGCACATAAAAAATTAACGAATTCTGTTCCTAAGCTTAGTTTGCCATATATTTCAGCAAACTTTCTTTTTTTTTTTTTTTGGCAAGGATTACTTGCAGATTTACATATTTAATCTGCAGACAAAGATGTGGAGAACGAAGAACAACATTAAGAATATAACTTATCTCACATATATTGTGCTATTTGTCACAGTTGCTGCTGTCATAGAAAGAGAACACTGCAGTCAGTACAAATGTAGATAAGAACAGATATACCCACAGATACACATACAGCTAAGGGGATGTGCTGAAGACTACAGAAGAGTAATGGTTTGCCATAATTTAATGCTGGAATAAAGCTGTGCAGAAAGAATCTCACACTGGCATTTTGAGGGTAGGTTGGTGCAAGGTATTCAGTTAATTACCCAAGCTTTCATCCCTTCCAAGGCAATCACATACACATATACTAGTACCAGCTGCTGTGGCAAGCACAGCAGTGTCTTATGAGGAGGTTAACCAATATACCTGTATTGGGGCTACCACTGTTTTCATAATAAAGGGCAAAATTACACAAACTATTTGGCAAGCAATATAGCCACGATCATGAGGTACTGCATTAAAACTGTATTAACCTCAGTGTGACATTGTGTTGTGTTGATTAACTGGCTTAAGTTAGTGGCAGCCTAGTGACTTTTATGCCTAGGTCCACTGAAGAATGTAGACATACCTGGTAGCATTTGCAGGGACAAGATTAAATACCCATATTTCTTCCCTCTCATGCACATATTTCTTTCAGAAATAAATTTTTTGTCTCTTCTTCATTCTCCAGTTTTAGACATTGACAGAAGAAAATTTTATCCTTATTATTGCTGTAAATGAGTGGTCTTACATTTGTCAGCTGTCCATAGTGCTTATTTCTCGACTCTGCTTAATATGTAATATTTATCCTTAAGGAAAATCAGATTCGGATTGTGTTGTAGCTCTCTTAGCCTACTCTGGAATCTAATCTGATTTTTTTTCCATGTAGTATAGCTATTACATGCTGCTTTCCTGATTGCAGGTTCAACCAGTCACGAGAAGTAGGTGTCCCGGAGGCACACATGCATGAACATACACATGTTAAGGATACTGATATGGCTGGTCACACAGGCTGCCACAGACAAGATGCTGCCTTCAACAGAACCTACATGCTGAGCTAATAAAACACAAGCCCAGGCAGCCAAGTTCTTTGGCCCTCTACAGCTGGTGGAAGCAGAAGTGAAGGCACACACACATTGCATTTTCTAGATTCACAAGCATTAGCAGTCCCCTGAATACTGGGATGACACCATTTTCAGTCCAACAACCTTGAGCAGATCCTGGACCTTCTTACTTGCTCCATGGATCTCCCAGTCACTATCTGGTCCAGCTTGGTGCTCACTAGCAAAACAAACATGCCACTCACACATGAATTTCAGAGCCAATGTGTGGTGTCAGGTCCATCTGAACACCAGCCTCGCCTCTCTACCTGCCCGCTACCCCAGTCCAAAGGTCTCATACTTGCTGTCTGGCCTTGCTTGAGATTTGCTAGCAAATACGGATGAACATCCCATAAATACCTGGATTTCAGGAGGTAAAGACCAGGAGTGTTCTTCCTCCAGCAATCAGTACTGAGTCCCTTACTTGCCCCATTCACATGACTTCCTCCAACTGCTTGGTTTTTCAGGACACACCATTCCTGTAGCTGGCAGCGATAGGCTCCAATAGCTGGAACTTGGACCACTACTCACACTAGGACCCAGCAGTTGACACCTAGTCTTTGGGCCACTGACACACACAGAGTACAGAAAACAAAATAACACAGAGAAACAGCTCTTTTAAAAAATTAATACAAATATAAGACAGACTTGCATGACAAGTTCAGTCATACAAGTGTGCTGCCTGTGCCCGTTTTCACCTGACTGACCCCTTTTAGACCTCTTTCTCTCTATTCTGCCTTTGTTCTGCACTATGTTCGCAATTTATTGGTCAGTCTGAATCTCTGTATATCCTTAGTCATGGCTTCCTCCTTTTCTCATTACTCTCTTTGGCATTTAAAAAACCATTTTCCAGATACCCTGAAGAAGCTGACACTATCTCCTTTCACATATCCTCACATCTATAATTTAGAAACAAGGAAGAAGTCTGATTTGAGAGTTGGGTCAATAATGGCATGCTTACAATACAATATTCCTTAGGAAAAGATAATTAAATTAGGACATTATAGGAAAAAGGCTGTACTGGACTGATTTTAATTATAGGTGGTGTAAAGAACTGTAAAAAAACTCAGGTAGTTGCAGTGCTGTTGATTTCTTCCACTTCCTCCACTTCAGAGCTTTAATGAATGCTGCCAACTTTCAGATCCTCTTTTGTGGCTGCATTAAGAAAGGGATCTTACCAAAATTTGGGGTTCTTATTCTTGAGGAAAAGTATAAGAACATAAAGAATCCCCTATTCAGAGTGAAGTGAGAGTTGGAGGAGAAAACTTGTGGTTGGACTAGAAATAAAACAGCAGCGGGACCCTGTTGTGGTTTATCTGCAGTAGGCACCTCAGCACCACACAACCACTTGCTCACTCTCCCACAGAAAGATGGGGGAGAGAATCAGAGGGGTAAAGGTAAAAAAAAAATTGTCATTGAGATAAAGAAAGCTTAAAAAGTAAGGCAGAAGTTGCATACACAAGCAAAGCAAAATACAGAATTCAATCACCAGACACTGGCAGGCAGGTGTTTAAGCAATCATATGTGCCAGTAACTTGGGAAGATAAACACCATCACTTTGAACATCCTCCTCTTCATTCTTCTTTCATTTTTGTTGCTATATGATATGGAGGACCCCTTGGGTCAGCTGTCCCAGCTATGTTCCCTCTCAATTTCTTGTGCACTCCCAGTCTCCTCACTGGTGGTATGGAGGAAGAAGCTCTGTGTCAATATTGCTCAGCAATGATAAAAACATCCCTGTGTTCTCAACACAAATTCAAGACATAGCCCCATACCAGTTACTATGAAGAAATTTATTCCACTTATAACCACTACAAACTTAAATAACAAGGTGAGAGTCCTGTTCTGCAGAGGCATGAATGGAAGAGGAATATCAAATAAGAAGCAGTTTGCCTCAAAGGTTACTAAAGACCAGCACATGTTAGGAGGAAGACTTTGAGATCTGGAAGAATGCTTTGATTTCTATATTTCTGTACTCCTAAATTTTAACTTCCAGACTTAATGGATTCAATGAGTTCGCCTTTTGAAGAGCGAATAATTTAAAGTTCCAGTACACAGAAAGTTTTATCTTCAATAAGTGATGATGGTGTGTCATATATCTGGCATATAGTATTGTACTGTCGTGTTATTTTTTTAATTCATTTAATGGTGACTATTTTGAATTTTAATTCTAGTGACCAGTAGACTCCCACAAATAGTTGATAATTAATGATAACAGAAACTGTCTAAATACAAATTGATAGTCTGAACCGGAAGCAGTTAGTCTCCTTACTAGGTAGACCAAGAGAAAAATAGTTATGAATGATAAAACCTTGATAATTTTCAACTTCCTTCTTTGTCAGTTTGTTTTAAAATGTGGTTTCATTTGTTCTTACTTTGCAGTTGGACTTTATCATAATGAGACAAGTTTTTCTTGAGCTTAGCAAATGAAATTAAAAAAATAAAAATCAATGTCTTGCCATTTTCATTATTGCTAAGGTAGATTCTTGAAAATATCATGCTTATTTCAAAATTCAGCCATTCTATTCCTGATTGTTCCTGCTTCTCACTGTACTTAGTTAATGACTTTCTCCTATTTCTACTTCCAGAAAAAGAAAACTCACTGACTCCAAACCAAGCAAATCCAGCCCAATATCCAATAAAATATTACAGTGGGTGGTAGAGTAAAAAGTCCCCTCCACTCATGTTACTTGGGGTTTTTTCTGTATTTGAAGGGTCCTAAATTTTTCTCCTGTGGATTTTCTTTACCTTGTTTGGTTTTTTTGTTTGCTTGGTTTTGTTTTTTTTTTCTTTTGAAAGTCAGAGTGAAGTCAGAAATTTTTGGGGAAAAAAACCAAACCAAAAAACCAACCCCCCTCCCCCACCCTCCCCCCCCCTCAAGCCGCCCCCCCCCCCCCAAAAAAAAAAAAAAGCAACCAGAAAGAGAGATCCCAGACCTACAAAATGGAATTTTCAGAAGGTTACTACAGAACTTCAATATTGATCTTAGTAGGAAAATACTAAAGACTTTACAACCTTTTATAATGCATTATGCAATGATAATATAGACACAATAGTAGCACATAGGAAATGTTATTTGTTCAGCTTAATTTATCTTAAGCCTCTAGTCTATTATTGTGTAAGAGTGTACTGAGGTTTTCCAAACAGCTTTATTTTATTTTACTCCACACAGTTCAGTTTGAGAAATTCTTCATTAGTTGTTGTTGTGGTTATTGAAAAAATCAACACAACCTTGTAATAATTAGAGCTCCCATCCTGTCAGATTTTGCATAATTTGAGAATCTAAAAATAGCTATGACAACTGAGACTTTTAAGTGTCTTGCTAAACTGAGCCCCAAGACATAGGTCAATCTAATGATGAAAAAGTTTCTCACATAAATTGAGAGGATCCAAAAAAACTCTAAACAAATTAAGAATTTCTCTCCAGCCATGTTTCCATGCATTATCTTCTATGCCAACCTCTAACTCACCTAATTTTCAGTAGATAGAATTGAACAATAACAATTTTTAATGATTTATACAGCCTTTAAATATTCTTATTATAGATTAAGCAACATTGTGAATGATTTTTGTGGTTTTATTTGCTTAATCTACCTAAAGCACATCATGTAATATTCAAAAACATATAACAGCAACAGCTTTGGACAGAAATGCAATTTGCTTGGGAGCCACTACATCATTAAATGATCCTGAAAAGACAAAGTTTGCCAGTTGTTCTTGCTGGTGTCATGGAGGAGTAGGTGGCTGTTAACAGCAGACCTCAATTAATAAGGAAGAAATAATTTTTAGTTCAATAACATTCCATTGCAAATTTATTTTTAAACAACTAATAAACACATATTTAAAAGATGGAAAACATCCAATCCAAAATTGCTCATAACAAGTGTCTTTTAGTCTTAAATATTTGTCTAACTGCTTTATCAATGCCTTCTGTTATTTTTCTCTTTATTTTTTTTAAGTTCTCTGCTTTGAAAAGAGTTCATTGAATGAATATATGCTATTGTCACCATTTTATGATAGTAAAGGTTATACATTTTGTCTGAGACCAAGGCCCTGTTGCACTACAGACTCTATTGTACAAATATCTAAAACATCTGTGTAAACTGAGGGCAAAGAAAAAATGGAAGCTGATTCCTTTCTTTTGTAAATTAAGAAAAAAATCAATGACTTGTTAAAAGTCATATATGAGAGTTTTTGCAGAAGTTTGAGTAGATTGTAATCTTTTGAGGAGAGTAGATCAAAATCAAGGTCTACAAATTTCAGCTGTGAAGTATACCTATATGTCAAGTAGGTATGTACTTAGATTTACCTAGATTATCTGACATTACTTTTACACGTACAGTTTTCTTTAGTTGTTGTATATTTTAAATAAAAGATTATATATATAAAAATATTTTCTGCTGCAGCTGTCTACCTATCATGAAACACACAAAAATATCAATTTCACTGAACATCAATTCAGGTTCTGTAGTTACAAAATCTTTTCAGAGTCATTAATCTTTAAACCTATCTCAAGACTGCCAATTTGTGTCTGTGTACAACTTCACAACATGAAAGAGACACGTGCTTGACACCCAGACAGCTCTGGTTGGCTAGGAATGCTGAATTTTGGTTCCTAAAGATTACTTAGATTACTTATTTTTCCCCAAGAAAATCAGTCTGTCCCATAATTAAAGACCCTGGAGTCCTGTCAAGTCCCAAGGGACATAACAGTGAGATAATTCCAATTTTCTTGTGGGTTTTGTGTTTGTTTTTTTTTGCTTTAACTGCAAGAAAACATTTTTATTTTTTAAATAGTCTCACTTACTACATTTGACAATACAACAGATTATTGGGAATGAAAATAAAAGACTATGACATTTTTAAAACTTTCATTAGAATATATTACAAGCATACAATGTGGATTAGCATACATTCATGTCTGATGTTAAATTATGAAAAAAGTTATAGTTCTGGCTTGTTCAAATTATTATTTAGTTTGTCAAGAGTAGAATATATCAATGCAAGTAAGGCTAGTAAAATAAATTATGTGCTTTAATTTTCATCTCTTACCATGTCTCTACAGAGAGATGAGATCCTTTGAGCATTCCAAGTTGGCTGGATCCACACTAGTTGAAGCATGAGACATATATTTGGGTTAGCCAGTGCTGTGAACAGTTTATCTACATTTAGAAGCAGGGCATTAACATTTCACTCACTATTAAGAGAAATGGTATACTGGCTTGATCATATTAGAGCACTTACATAGTTTCCTACCAAAAATTTCCTGATATCAAACAGACTGAGAAAATGGGGAGAAAATTCCCCTGTCCTGTAATTATGCATTTCTATGTTCAGTTAACTTTGCAGCATGCTTTATACTTCACAGACAATATTTATTGTCTTATTCTTTAAAATATATCTAGTTTGTTCCCTTACATTTTTAAAAAATTTGTCTGATTTCAAGATGAGGGACAGCAGAAAATATTCTTATGAATTTCTTTCTACTTGTCTTTCTTGAATGGCCCAGCCATTAAGGGGCAGAAAGGATTTAGATATCCTATTCTTCATGCTCAGAACAATAAAGCTGCAGAAATGATTTAGGAAGAACAATGGACAGATAACAAATACATCCAAATGGAATTTTGGAAAACAGGGTGTCGCATAGATCTTTAAAACTTCCCTCTCCAGGTGACATCTGGATATTCTGCATGCCTTTATATGTTTTAGGAAGGTGAAATTTCTGTATCAAGATTTCATGGCACCTTAAGCTCCTGTTTTGAATTTGCTTGCAAGTGCTTCAATCCTGCCGTAGGCTATTCTGCTTGGGATGTAGTGACTGCCCAAACTTGATCAGATTGCAGAATTTTCCCAGTGGAGTTTGTATTGGGGAAGAAGGTGTGAGGCTGCTTAAGCCTCTAGCTATGGCATAAACTGTAGGAGTCATTGCAAGTACATTAATCTTTCTTGCCTGGGAAACACACCTTTTCCTCTTCTGGTGTTCCTCTTCAGATGGAACTTCTCATAAATAAAGCAGTAATGCCCTGGGCTTCCTTTGAAAAAAAATAGACTCGGGTAGAACTCTTACTGCCTCCTATTTCCTCCCTTCTCAAAGGTCTATTTGTTTGTTTTACTTATGTCAAATGATCCATGTGAAATTATTGCCACAATAAGTAAACAACTTTAATTTCAGATAGGATGGGATTAGAGTGTGTGTCTGTATCAGTAAATGGAGAATTTAACCCCCGCTCATCATAACCGCTTGTGTTTGTGGGGTTTTGTTTGTTTGGTAAGAATGTTTAAAAAATTTAAATAGTAAAAGGTATGAAATGAAGATTAAAAAAAAATGTCCCCATGAGAAATCATTTATCTTAATGATAAAGAGATGATTAGGTTGATTACAAACATGATTAGATGATTAAAAACTTGAGGTTTCTTAGGAGAGTGTGAAAGAAAATGAGATCAAGCAGTGCTTAGGCAGTTCACAGAAGTGCTGACCCTTCTTTCTTGGCTCCTGAGTGCTCTCTAAATGCTATGCCTGAAGATGTACATTCTTACTTAATATACATGTCGTTTAGATTTTAATTATGTATTGCATTTTATGCTGTTCATAATGAAAATTGCAGAAGCAGTTTTCTGTCTTAAGCAACTACTGCCCCTCAACTGGAGTTTAGCTAATGGCAGGTATCTATATCTACACAGGAAAGGAGATGTCAAATTTAACAAGTTGAATAGGACACAGTCAGTAAAAAAACATTGGTTTCTTCTTTTCATTTTAATAGCTCCTCCCCTACTGTTAGCAGAGGCCTCTGAAATAATGCCACTAAAGAATAATGGCAGCTACTATAAAAGTAAAGCTATTAAAAAAGCAACAATCCTAAAATAAAGTTATTCCTGAGTGCACAAAAGTAGCTGCAGAACTGATGTTTGCAATCAATTACTGGAAAGCATTCTCTCCTCTGGAAGAACCTATTATTTTGAAACATAACACAAAGTCACAGCAGGTGTCATAGTACTGTGCCATGTATACCACATCTCAACCAGGTACAAAGAGCCTTAAACAGGCTAGAGTTTGAATTTAACACACCACCACCCCCCCCCCCCACCACCACCAACCAAAAACCAAAACAAACAATAAGACCTCCTACCAAAACAATCCCTAAATCACTATTCTAAACTGTTTTACCACATTTAGTGTGAGGATCATGACATTCATTGCTAAGACTAAATCCTTCACTATGCAGTTTCATGGAGTGTTCAAAGCAACACATAAACAGAAAAAGTGGAATTAATTTTCAATGGCTAGTTTCAGAGTTTCAAGAAGTTGATATATTACATGCTTAAATGCATGTACTATGTATGAAAATGTCACTAATCAGAATTTTGCAAATATGTACTGGTTTTGATACACAACACAAAAGGTAGGTATTCAATTTTCACAAAGATTTATTTTCAGATATAAAGGGCTTGATTTTTATTCTATTTTTCATTTTAAAATATTATACAAAAGAATTTGGCTATTTTGTTGTGAAATAATCGATTAAGTGGATAATATTAAGCTGACTGGCAAAAAGAGTGTAGCTCATCTTTGAAAATTTAAATTATACTATATACATATTTATACTCTCACTAAATGAGATTGGATAAGTATATTAAATATTTGAATAGGTTTCAAGATTTGAGATTGTAATAATTTCTATTGGGTTTCACAGTTCAAATGAATTATTTATGTGCATGTGTGTATATATCCCATATATATATATCTCCAGAAATATTATTACATATTTATTAAAATACATCACAGTCATCTAACTGCACCAGTATTTCAAAGGGCATGTAATGATCCCTTTTCAGTGTTAATATCAATGCAAGAAATAAGTTCCACCACTTTTTCTTGAGGTATGAAGTACAGCTCTTGGAACCTTTGAAATGTCCCTGGCTCTTGGTCCTAAAACTACACCAATATTAGGAATAGAAATGTTATTATATATGACTTTAAAGATTTCAAAACATAGCAACATGATTTTAATTTTCCACTGATTCTTACAGACTTAAACTGTGCCAGCTAGATCTTAGAGACGGAGAGGTAAAAGATAATGTTTTTCACATTCTGAAACTACTGTCTGACAAGGTATTTTGGTCCTCTTTTTCTTTTTTTTTCCTTTTTTTTTTCTTTTTGATGGACTTGTCTGCAGTAACATACTCATTTGCATTCTGGATGAACTATAACATTTTTATCTTCCTATTACTTGCAATACTGTGCCTCCACTTCAGAAAAAACCAACCAAACAAACAAAAAACTAACCAAACCAAAGTAAAAAATCCCAACCAACCAACCAACCAAGCAAATAAAAAAGCCAAAAAACACCAAGAAAACAATAACTCATAAAACCCTCTTAAAACGAAAAGACACTCACCCAACCAAAAAGTGATAAAGGATTTGAATAAATGAACAATTGAACTCCTGCTCTACTATATCTCCGTTATCAATCTTGATCCCAGGCAACCTGTGAGAGATGAGCTTTATACGTTATTAATTTTAGTAGGCCTCAGTTTAGTTCTTTTGGGTGGTTTTGTAGCTGGAATAGTAAGACTTGTGTTCGGAGGGGTTCAGTTTTCTGTTGGGGAGGCGAAGGAGTTATTTGTTATATCTAACTTGTGCAGGTGTGTGTTGCAGTCTACTTTTAATCTTCCCTTTCTCATGTAAGTATATATCACAGTTTCTGTTTCAAGCCTAAGCATCCAGTTTTTTTCTCCCTTTTCTCAGCTGGGGGGAGAAGGGAGCCTTTGTCACTCGGATTTATACTTGGTATTTTGCCAAAGTATTCAAACCAAAACATCTATGCATAGAAGACCTTTCACAAGAAGTGCATGGTGAAGTCAGAAGCACATTTGTCCTTTGCTAAACCAATATGCTAAATAGGACAACAGAGACACATATCTCTTTGCTTCTTTTTCGTATCAATAAGGGCTGCTCTCTCAGTATTCATCCTTGATTCTTGTCATTACTTCTATGTCTAGGTATAATTTGAGAGTATTAAAAAAGGGTAAAATTTGCAGTACCAGGAAGTAGGCATAAATTGCTGCAAAAGCATGTCTGCTAAGACTATATTATGGTGAAATGTAAGTAATTTGAAGACCAAAAAAGGAAGTTGAATTTGTCAAAAAAAGAAGATGACCTCAAGAAGACAATTTGAATAAATAAAACAAGGAGATAATTAAATGAGACTCAGGAGGCTATAGAATGCAGTTTGAATAAATGACCTCTTTTTGTAATTGCTATCAGTGTTGTTTTTAAACTTGTAGGCCTATGTTGAACTTCATTCAGTCATGGTGCCCTACTGCACTTGTTGAAGAATACATTCAGTGCCAGTAGCTTGATGAGCCACTGCAGTGCAAGCTGCAGGTTGAGCTCTGGGTGGTGGGACCTCAAGACAAGAGGCTGTGACCTTTTGCATAACAAGGGCCATGGGGTCCTTTGACTCAGCTGGGTGAATAGATACTTAGAGACCTAGCAAGAGTGGAGGATTCCAGACTATCACGAGACAGTATAAAAGCCCAGGGTTTCCTTTGTTCAGGGTCCTTTCTTGGAGGCATTCAGCTCAAACTGTCATTTTGTTATTGCACCATGATTAAATTATTTTAAGGATCAGAGAATATCTGAGACTTTGCTATGAGAAATGTGGGGTCAAGCCAGTAAGGAAATCAGACTATGTGAGTCTGGGATGTTTAGCTGCCAAGGGGCCTCAGTCCCAGCACAGATGGTACAAGAGCACCTGCCAGAGTGGCTCATGGATGGCCAGACAGGGAAATTTTCTTAACACATAAAGTCTACTCATGGCACCTAGTTGAATCATGGCCAGAGACCTCACAAACTGTGTTTGCTGTTACTGGGGAGTTGCATGTATAGATTACACAGAAATATTAAGCCAAAATCTTGTATATTTACATTAATGCACCTTAGTTTATGACATATGGTTCTATATACAACATTTCAAGCAACAAAAATGCTGATTATATAAGATTGACTGACTGTTCTCTAATTTAGGACTGCCTCACTTTGTGAAGTAATCTAGAAGGTTGCCCAGAACTATGTGTCATAAAATCATGTGTTTGGTTGGATGGGACCTTACAGATCATATAGTTCCTACTCCACTGTCATGGGCAGGAACACCTTTCACTAGACCAGGCTACTCAAAGCTCTATCCAGACTGGCCTTGACCACTTCTAGGGATAGGGCATCCACAACTTCTCTGGGCAATCTGTTCTGGTGTCTCACCAACCTCACAGTAAAGAATTTTTTCCTAATATCTAATTTAAACCTACATCTTTCAGTATAAAGCTGTTCCCCCTTGTTCTGCCACTATATGCCCTTGTAAAAAGTCCCTCTCCAGCTTTTTTTTTCTACGTACTGGTAGACAGTGCCTAGAACCTTCTGTTCTCTTCTCCAGGATGAACAATTCCAACTTTCTCAGGAGAGGTGCTCCAAACCTCAGATATCTGAAGTAGTAAATGGATACAGCCAATACTAGTAATACTCAAGCATTAAATTATTTCAATTTAAATGTGAGAGAAAGGTACTACTTGCTCTCATAACTTCATATGTGACAACAGGATAGGCAGTACAGACAAGGATTTTGTCTTTTACTAAGTTGCAAATTTCCAGTAACTTGACACACAGTGACAGTATTCAGTTATTAAATATAAAAATATCCTCTATGTGATGGGAGATTTTCTTCTATGAAAGAATTTTTTTTTCCTTTAGTAATTGCTAGTTAAGAAACAAAAGGATAGGACATTATTTAAAGTAAACTGACTAATGCTGAATGAAGTTGACAGGGAAATAAAGTAAATGAACTTGAAACCATCAAAAGCACAGGGAGAACATAATAGAAAGGGTCAAAATGATCCGAAAGTCAATGAGCTGCACATTATCAAAATATTAGTAAAATTATAAACAGGAATTGCTTAATGAAATTAGGCAGATTGTGTTTTTATACTTTCTCATTGCAAAGATGACAAAGATTTTTCACAAATAATAATAGAAATTCACTTAAAATTTTCCAAGAAAACTATTGAAAAATACCTTTGTTTACAAAGAGAAACACTAATTTCATGGGGTGTTTAAAATGCTTTCAGTTTTTAAGTATTGCAAAATGGAACTAAACTTTTTTTTTAAGAAGTCATTTTATAAATTACGTTCCCAACGAATATAATCTACTTCATAAGGATATGCAGAGATAAATTGTCTATTTAATAGATTCTTGCAGCTAAAGCTGCAAGATGAAGATTGAAAACTTGTAAAAAAGCTAGAACTCTATAGAAACTGATATAATGATACAAAAATTAATCTATGTAAACCCTCCTGAAACAAATCCTGCAATGTATTTTTGTTACAAAAAAAACTCATTGCCTGTTTCAAATCCAGGATATATTTTGGGGTTTATTTTCAGATGCTGAGAAGGATTTCTCCTTTCCGCCTTATTCTCATTTCCAATAGTATTTTTTCCCAGTTGACATCTGAGGACTTTTCTTACTTTTTTTCTTTTATGTGGCTTTAAGATGTAGTAAGACAGAACAAACAAAAATCTCCAAATATCAGCCTTCTTGTTCCAACCTGGTATCTATCACCCATATGAAATATGGAAAGAAGGTATATATCAGTGGTTCAGAAAAGCTCTCAAAAAGATAATTTTATCAGTTCTATCAGGTATACTTTTGATAAACACTTCCAAGTTACTTTTATTTGAGTAAAAGTTTTCATTTCCATCATGAAAATCAATTATATGTCCATAATCTAGATGCTGCAACCCCTCAAAGACAACAGAGAGCTACTGAGAGCTTTTAAACTGTATTTATTATTGACTTAAACAAGCCAAGCTTTTTCTTTCTCATGGTCAAAAATGAGTTTCAGTAAGATGATACATTGGCAAGAACATTTGTACTTCACTACTGCCTGAATCCTAAAGAGAGAAGTTATTTTGTGTTCTTTAGAATGTGACACTTCAAACACTTGTCTTCATGCAGTGCCATCCTCCATCCATTTAAATCATTGTTATTATTGTGATAAAAACTTCTTGAAAAAAAATTAATCTCCCTGGAAAAAAAAATCATGGAAAAATCCCCAGAAAGTATGTATCTTGAGATTTTGTAATTATAAAGCAAAAGCACACAAAAATTTAGATGCAATCTAAATTATTTTTATATTTTTCATTTCAAAGTAAGCCTTTTTGACTGTAAGAGGTAAATACCATGAAATATTTCAACCTTAAAGTGTGTTTATTGAGTTACATAGTTTCAATATGAAACTTTTAAATCTTTAGAGCTTATTTTTTGATCATTTTGGAAGAAATAGAAAACAAACACTTCTTGGAAACCACTTTGCTTTTATTGAACTAATATTTTCTTACAGAAAAAAGTACATAAAAAAATTCCTAACACAGTACAACTTTGAACTCTCTTTAATTATATTTAAATTAGGCTTATAATTTTGCAACAAGTTACTTATTCATGCTGATATGAATTAAGAATCCAACCTGTAGTGTGAGGCTCTACTGGATGAAAAATAGTGCTGCAAAATGAGAGTTCCTGATCTGCATTTCTGCTGTGTGAACTTCATTCTCACAATTTTTGTCATCTCATGAACTAGTTATATTATTCCTGTCCATTTCCTAATTCATCTGAAGATACAATAGACAGCACATTTCTATATGAGTATAGAATGCCTCAGGTGAATTTTTCTATCGCAGAAGACTGAAGAAAAAGTGACTGAAACTTCTCAAAAACTTGATTAATGACATTAAAAAGTGCTGCCTGGAAAGTTCTATTAAAATCATTAGAAAAAGAATGAAAAGAGGTTTTCACATTTACTTAGGATTATTAGTTTTGCTGTGATGTGCCTGACAATCAATTAAGAAGTTTCTGTTGTGTTCCCTTTGGAAGTTTAGAACAATTTCATATTTAGTAGCATTTTTTACTTGTTTATGCTTTGATGCAGGTGTGACAAGCTCCTTGCCTGAAGCAGTCTCTGTTATTAGGGATCGTCTCTCATTCTTCCTAATAAATTCACACGTGGTTAACAATTTATGTCCTTGCTTGTGTTTTATAACCATACAAAAAATTGCTTTAGAAAGCTTAATATCGAGTAGTGTTTGATATTATTGGATTTCCAGTTTCTGAACTTTCTGCTGCTCTAGAGCTTCGGGGTAGAATTCTTGAAGAAGACTTCTCCAGGTGTCTGTCTGGGAGGAAGGAAATAAATCTTTACTTAAACAGCCCCCTTCTTTGACAGAGATCTACTTATCTCTTCATAATGCATGATTAAAAAAAAATCCAAAATTACTCACAAAAAGGCATGCATCTCTTCTTCCATTTAGACGAGATTGAATTTTTTTAATGAAAATAACATTCAAAATAGTGATAGCTGCAGAAGCTCACAGAGGATCACATATGGCTACTCAAGCACTGTAACACTCCAGGCTCACAGGTGCTGCAAAGAGTCTTACTTTAATATCTATATATAGGGTACTTCAATATCTTAAGAAAACATCAAGAGAATAAGCTATGGACTTGTTCCCAAGGAGTTTCTTTATTAATTTAGAGAAAATAAGGAAACTTGGCAAAGGTTCAAAAAGAGCACTACATAAGCTAGACAAAATATTCCACCACAATACCAGCTCAGCACATATTAAACCACAACACCCAAGTCAATACTCAATCAACTCATCACACTTAAGTCAAATCCAATCCCCCCAGTTCCAAGCCACAGAAAGCATCAAGAAAGGATTAAAGCAGAGGGAGCAAGAAGAGAGAGGAGAAAAAGGGAGAGATAGCTACCACTTACACTTTGTGGAAGACCAGCTCCCATATGTCCAGGTGTCAGGGTCACGACATGTGGCACCCCTAAGCCTCTGGTTTTATCTGCTCTGATGTCTGTAGCCAAGCCCCCCCGGGTGGGGCCTCTGACCCACTGGCCACTCTGGAGTGGGCCAGGGTGAGGGCAGTGTTCTCACCATCCCTGCCAATCCAAGAAGGAGCTCCAGGAGCTGTGGGGTGTTACAGCTTTCCCAGGCTGTGTGTGACTGGCAGCTGCGCCAGGGCTTCCCTGTGTGGGCTCCAGGGGCCAGTCCTGAGGGACACAATGCCACTCCACCTCTGTGAGGTTCCACCCATCCCTTCCACCTACAGACACACACATGCACCCCTCACAAGGTGGTTCTGACCCCATCATAACTGACCTGGTGTGTAACAAGCACTGGCAAAATAATATCTAGTACTGTGATTTAAAAGCATACATGAATGTTTTTAAAGTCTCTGACTTAAGGCAACAAAGATTACTCGATTAATCTGCTGCTTCACTCCTTACCTCTGATAATTTTGAGGCCTTCAGACTAAATTCAAGAAAAATGAAACAATGATGAAGATATTATTAACATCCTAAACCCCTATTCTGTCTTTAAAAATGTAGCTGCATAGATAAGAACACTGTTAATATGTTTCATCATGGAAAGAATAATTTATAACATTAAAATTTGAAAAAATCCCAAGCATTGGAAGTTCTATACTCAAAGAATGAGAAAGGGTTCTCATATTTCTCTCTATATATAACTGTTGGTTCTGTCCTATGATTTTGGCTACTGCATATCAATATTACTTCAGATATCCTTAGCATCATAAGAAAACAAGAGGTTAAGCAGATGAACTCCATAGAAATATGAAATTTTTGCCACAACCTATCAGTTTGCTCACATCCTTGGAGTATTTGGGAATAGAATGAATGATAAAAAGCTTTCAGATATGACAATCTTATTCTTTTGCTATGAACACATGCCCTTTTTATCAAGTTGTCCAGGGCATACATGTATTTTCCTTTTCTCCTTAACATACATGAACTCTTGCTGGGCTTCATTAACAAAATTATCCTCATAAAGATTCAGGTCCTAGCCATTTACTGTTTAAGGGTTCAGGAAAGCTTTCAAACACTTCTTTCTTTTATCCACTCTCTTTATAAGTGAATAGCAATATCCGTAACAAGCAGATGGACCATTTGCTCTACTTCCATCTGCTTTTCATATATCTAATATATCAATGCAATCAGTTCTCCTATATTACAGAGTATCTATGGAATGGTAGCAGTATCCTGCCCTCTTACTTATTTGCTTTCCTCTCGGGGAGGGCCTGTGGTGTAATGGAGAGCACTCTGGACTCCAAATCCCAAGGTCCTGAGTTTGAGTCTCAGTGGGGACCATTCCCTCACAGTTCAATGCCTCCCTGCCATCCGATTCCGTCAGATCTTGGATGCTCAGCAGGGTCAGCCCTGGCTAGTACCGGGTGCTGTGACAGTCCTGAGGACTTCGCTGTCACTGTCCAAGCTTGCTCAGCTGTGGCAAATGGACCTTAGGACTTAAACGGTGGGGCCAGTTCTGCGCACGCTGTGCCTCACCTAAAACATCCACTGTGCAGGCTGGAAGGGCACACCCACGTGGGGAGAGCCCTGCCCAAATCTTCGTTTATGAAGTCTGGCCATACATATATTTATTTGCTTTCCTCATAGTCTCTCTCATCATCATATTTTATTATCAAAGATATTTAGATTTTCAATCTAGATCATTGATAAAAGAGCATTATTTTCATGTCTAATATCAGTTCTTTAACTACCTCATTAGATTATGTTATGCATATTGGTATCTTGTCATTAGGAATGACAATTTAAAATGTCATCTATGTGATAGCAGATAAAAAATCAGAATTCTACTCAGTGGGAGATAAAGCAACTGTAAAATATGTTTTTTTGAAGGAAAGTCTACAAAGAGAAGCTACTAGAAGCTCTGTCCAGGAGAATAGACAGAGCTATAGTAGAGAGTAACCTATGATAGGTTACTCTATTAATAACTTGTATATGGACATAGATAAAAGGCAAGTTACTTGACTGCTGATTTATTTTTATAGATAGTATTTACCACTATGTCTGAGTCCAAAATAGCCCACTTATATCAAAATAACTCCAGATTAGAAGCTATAAAACTATACGTACTCTGACTTATGAACAGGTAGCTATAAGATCTGAATCTCCAAACAAAAGAGAATTATGTAATCTTAAAATCCACAGAAAAGGAACACGCACAACTAAAAAAAAATCCAACCCTTGATGAGAAGTTGTGTCAGAAAATTAAGATAAATGCCTATCTGTCTTGAAAAAATTCAGAAGAGAGGAAGAAGAAAGACAGCTGCAGCTAATGTATCTGGAGTTTCCTCTCCAGTTCTTTTATTACCATAATTTAAAATGAGTTTAGTGCTAATAAAGTTTCTAGGCAAAACAAAGTTTCAGATTACAGGCAAGAGTTTGATTGTCTAGGGAGAAAGGCTGATGACTGCATAGGATCCAGCCCTCTGTTGAAACACAAAATTAGATTAGTTATAGAACATTAGCTTTTCCTGCTGCAGAGTTAGGCAAACAAACATCTTTCCAGGCTTCACCTACTCACCTTTGCAAGATGCACAGGGAGCTTAGTAATGACATCTGCTAGGTAAGGGAAAAAGTGACATCCTCCACTCTGGCTTTATGCTTTCACTATATGGCTGTCTAGGAAATAAAAAAGTATACTCAATGGTATTGACAGAAAAGCCTGATGTTGATATTAGTGTGTTCAAAAGATCACATTTTTGACAAACTTTAAATGGGTAGATGTGTTAACTTGTAAAAAAGACAAGAAGATTCTCAAACTTGATCTTTTTCTAATCAAATTATTATTGTTAATAATTGTCATAATTCTGTCTTGCCGCTAATATGTTTTTTGCATAAGGCCATCCCATTTGACCTTTTGCAAATGTCAGTAATAATATTTAATGTGAATATGCTTCACAGACACTTTAAACACTCATATAATGTTTAATATTAAAAGATAATAATCTTGGTATTTGTACTCAAAATGTCACTGAATATTGCATGAACAGTGATCATACCAGCTTAATAGCAAGGTGGGGATCCAAAGCTTGATATTATCAGATATCTTAGGAAATTATTATGGAAGAGAATTGTTATTTTGATGCTACTTTGTTTTTTAATTACTGAGTGTTTATAGAATACTCTTCCTCTGTAAAGAATTTGGTCATAGGGATCAGTGTTGAATGATTATTTGGAAGTATGTCAAAAGAAAAAGAAAATATTAGTTCATTCTATTAATGAAGATACATCTTAATGCTCTTAGATTCTAAAAAATATTAGAAATGAGTACATTGAAGACAATACCCAGTGAAAGAGAAACCTAGTTCCCAAAAGAACTATGTATTAAGGCACTCCAAATAGGTAAAAACCTAAGATGGGTGATTTGAAAAACAAAAACCAAAAAACCAAAAAAACCCAACAAAAAACAAACACAAAACCCCACACAACCAAAAAACCCCAAACAACACAACCACAATTTAACTGACAAAGCACTTAAGATGAGCCTATAGGAAATATCACTTACATATTGTGTGATTGAAAAAAAAAAAAGTAGGATCCTCTGAAAAACTTGTCCACACACATTGACTTAAATCCTAGAATTACCTTCCAATGCAAGGTACCTATAATCACTATTTTCACAATAATTCAGGAAGAGCCATTAAATTAGTCTAAAATTTGAATTCTGAATAAAAAGCCTTTTCCTTAAATTTTCAGAGCTGTTACCAGGAAAGGGAAGATATAGTTTTTAAGTTTTCCTTATATTTAGTACATTTAAGACCACATATCCAGATCATTTCTGATACGAAAACTGTCTTAAGGGGAAAGAAAATTCAAAAATCTTACTCAACCATGAGGAAAAAGCATAGGAAGAGTTTTAATACTACTAGTAGCTCACTTTCTAAAAAGGGTGAATGTAAAATCTGAATTTTCAAGGCTTTGTACTTTAATATTGAGATTATAGAAGGAAAAATAGTATGTATATTAAACAAAATAATAAGGAACAAATGAAAAATGCTGCCTACAACAGGAATGAGGATTCAGATCTCTCTTCATGAGTGCTCTTACTGCTACATAATAGCATTATACTCTTGCCTGTGTTGAATTCCACTATTTTGCAAAGAATAACTAAATTCTTGTTGAACAGAGCAATGGCTTGGCACATGTTGGAAGTGTCTTTGTATTATGCATGTGCTATTGAGTGACCAGGGCACATAAAACAAGTTTGAAGAATTTATGACATGTTCATGGTAGAGCTTCTGCAAAACCCATGAAGAAAATTTTAATTATGCATATGCAAGCACAGGGTTTAGAATCTCAGAATATCCATTGACCCAATACTGAAGTAAGGAGTTAAATAAAACTTAGAGCAACATTATCATACCAAACTTAGTTTGTACAAAATTAGTTGAAGATAATAAACAGAAACATTCTTTAGATGTTCTGTCCAGAGGTATATAGGGTCTAGTCCATTCCTGAACTCAAGAAGGCTGATGGCTATGAGGCCCACGTCTTTTCAACTCTATTTCCATAGTATTCTCTGTGTGTCTGCAAGTTTTCTGAGATTTTCCTCTGCTGCCTTAGAGATTTCTTAAATAAAGTCTACAATCTACTTATTTGCTATTGAGAAAATAATTCTTTACCAGAAAACAAAGCACACGAGACACTATCATTTAATTAACACATCACATATTAAAAACAAGCAAACAAACAAAAATGTTTTTTGCCACAGGCAAAAACTACACCACCTGTCAAGCAGGAGAGGATCACCCCCTAGAGCTACTTCACATCTTCATGTTTTTCATCATTATTTATTCTGTTCTAAATTAATAGAGACTGGATTATAGTATGACTGGTTGGATATTTGCTAAGAAAACAAAAAAAAAAGAGCTTTGTGACATGCTGTGTCCTCCATATAAAATAGATATGCTTTTAAATCATTATGTATCTGTTTCTATATGGCCAAAGGAGACAAAACTGAGTATTTGTTGTTTGCCTTCTTAGACACTGGTTTTTGTACCTAGAAGAAACAGCATGGATAACAAATAACATCAATAAACAAAATTTATGCTAAGGTCTCCAGTTGGTTTCTTACACTTTCTTGAGCTGCTTTCTTGAAAACTTCTGTTAAAATAGTTTTATTTGCAAAAGGTGTATTTTTTTCCATCTTTTTTTGTTCTTTTTCTGATGGACTTTTTTTTTCAAGATCAGGTCACATGCATGAAATGGGAGATGCTTCTTATTTTTCCTTCTGACTTGGTATTCACTTTTTAGAAAGATTAGCAGACCATGGTTTATGCCCTCATAAAGCTCACTGCCACTTTTTCTAGTAATTCACTAAAGTCACGAAGTCAGGAAAAATTGGAGAGTTAGACATAGAGAAAAACATCTGGAACAGCTTTGGGCATGAACAATCATATAAGGGAAGGGAGGGAAGAGTGAAAAAGGAGAAATACCTGTGTATATGAGAACCTTCTTTATTTGTATTAAAAAAATCTCATTTGTTTAGACTTTGCAAGATGCAGAATTAAAAAATCTCCATAGGTGTTTTTGAATCATATATGGAAAATGCAAAAGATATATATATATTTATATATATATATTGTGTGTGTGTGTGTGTAAGGGTGAGTGTGGATGAGTAAGTACATGTGCCATTCAAACTCCTGTCACACGACTGTCATTTGAAACATTTTGTAGAGAAATCAGTATTTTTTTTCCTTGTACAATTAAGCCATCTAATTGTTTTATCAGAAATGTATGTCTAAGAACAAGATAGATTGGATCAGTTATTTATAATATTACATAAACGTTTAGTTCAGTAAGTGTAAGACAGGTAATTAAAAAAGAAGCAGGGAAGGCTTGATATTCAGCTGCATTTGCAGAATTATTTTTTTTTAATTTATATGCAGAAAGATTAGAAAAATCTTACAAATAATGTTAAAATTAAGTTAAAATGCATGAAAGGAGAAAGAAAACACTTCAGAATATATTCTGAAAAACACTCTCATTTAAATTACTTTAAAGTAACTTTTTCAATATAATAAACTTCAAAACAAAGACAGAAATCTGGTATGTTGCATGTACAAATAAAAAAATATGAAAAACAAACTAACAAAAAATCTTACAGGTGTCTGCTAAATAATCTTGAAATTTGCCTTTACTAATAAAGAAATCAAAATCACAGGAGATAAATTAAAGTACATTAAGAAAAGGAAAAGTAGAAGTTTGAATTTCATATATATATGAGAAGCTCTGAACACTCAAGACTCCAAAAGCAGGCATCCCCAAGAGTTGCTACTGGGAACTAGAACAGAAATCAGAAAAGCCAATAGAATACCCTAATTCAAGAAAAAGCCTTGGGACACAGCAGGAAATTAAAGACCAAATAGTTTAACTTCAATTTGCAGGAAAGCATTAGGAACTACTTTAAACCACCAGATCGGAAAATTCTTAGAAAAGCACAACTTGATAAAATGAAGGTTGGAATAAGAAGGTTATGTCTTACTAATATGTTAGTTCTATGAGACTATCATTGCCAAAGTAGAGAAAGGAATTACAGTGTAGACATCATATTTAATGGCTTTTTGGGAAGCTTTTTAATATCAGAGGTTGTATAAGGTGAAGAATCATCAGCCAGAAGAGAATCTGGCATATTAACTTAGACAAAAATGGATAAAGGACTAAAGGACAGAGGGCAAGTCACTATAAACCTGGAACAATATCTTTTGAAGAAAAAAAGAGAGGAAAAAAGAACATGATCCTGTAAAAATAACTTCTGGACTGGTACCTAGAAATGTATTATGCTGAGTTCAGGACAAGACAATACAAAGGTTTTGCACTAAATATAAAATCTATAAATAAAGGAAAGGTAAAAATTTAATAAATTATCTCAAAATATTTTATAGAGGTGTTTTTTTTTTTTTTGGTTTGGTTTGGTTTGGTTTGGTTTTTTTTTTTTTTTTTTTGTATGACAGGCTTTTCCCTACAACTTCTAACAGTAAAGCAAAACAAGTACAGCCTATCTTTCTTTGTGATACTCTGGGAAAACCTTATCTGCACTATGATAGAGAAGTGCCACAGATGTGCTTAAAGTTTTAGTAAGGGTTATAAATGTCAGTGTATATCAGGAAAAAATAAAATTCAGTGTTCAAAAAGTGAGTATTTTTCTGTCAGATTCTATCCAGAATGTATTTAAGACTTTGAAGTGAGGAAAAAAAAAGTCTCAGAAGAAAAGTAAAACCGAAACGAAACAAAACAAGGAAAACAAAAGTTACCCACAAACCACTCATGTTAAATGGAAGTGAAAAGACCTCTTTCATCTTGCTCTTCATGTCTTTGGAAGACTGATGTGGTTTTTACTTGTCAGAAGTTTCTAGTGAAGATGGCAATAATATCTCATATAGCCTGAAAATTGCTGGGGTCCCTTTTTTATCTTTTTCACTTTGTCTTTAGCTTGATGACAGTTACTTACCATTACAAAAGAGAAATTGAAACAAAAAAATCCTTCTGAGTTTATGGCCACTGGAATATCATAAAGTTTAGGAAACTGAATTAGATCATGGCAATTTTAGTCCTAGAATAATACTTTCTATAAAAAGAAAATCTAAGGAAAATTCCTAAATAGTTTACAATTTGAAATTTGCTTCTTTTAATACAGATATAATATATTAAGACAGGGAAATAAAGATTATTGTACCAGAATGAATTATGATTTTAAAATAAATAAATCACTCTCTTACCTGTATTTAATAAATACTGTGTAATGTTTTATCTTAAGATAATTATATTGTACATAATATAATTTTAGAATATCATACAGATAATATAAAAGCTATAGAAATGTAGAATGTAATAAGTGGGGATGGGGGTGTGTGTTCCTATTATCTTTTTCTCTTCAGTGTTGGCTTCCTGAATAATGATTAATATTTGTGGAGGTTTGACATTGGCCAGCTTCTGGATACCCACACTTTCACTCCCTCCCCCTCAACAGGACAAGAGGGTAAAATTAGATGAGAAAGCTCATAGGTTAAGATAAAGACAGGGAAATCAGTCACCAATTTCTGTTGCTGGCAAAACAAAGTCAACAAAGACCAAACTAAGCACCTTCCCCCCAGTCCACCCTGCTTCCCAAGTCTAACTTCACTCCTAACTTCCTCTCCCTAACAACAGTTCACAGAAGACAGGGAATGGGGGCGGTAGTCAGTCCATCTCTTCCACTCCGTCATCTTTATGCTTCTCCCTTATTCAATGTGGCTTCTTTTCACGGGTTACAGTCTTTAATGATAAACACATTTCAGTGTTTGTCCTCCATGGCCCACAATCCCAGCCAGAAAACCTTCTCCTGTGTGGGGTCCTCTCCACGGGCTGAAGTTTTCTTCAGGGCACACCATCATTCTGGCATGGGGTTCTTTCTCCATGTGCTACAGTGTGGATACCTTCTCTGACTTGGTGCTCTCCATGTGCTGGAGAAGTCTACGTCTGTAGTCTTTAAACAGGATTCCCACTGCAGCCCCATATATTTTTTCCACTGCTAGAAAATACCCACTGATTTTATGTTTAGTTGACAGTGCAGGGATCTCAGCAATAGTCTGCAATTGCCTTGTACTAAGCTTGCTTTCACCTGTTTCAGCTGCAGTTAAAATTGTCCAGTGACTAAATAATCATCATCTTGTGTTAATTAAGCTGCTGTTTCTAAGAGTCACATAAGAGTAGAATCAGACTGAATAGTCTCCAACTGTAGAGTAAAAAGTAAGATAAAGGAGTGTAACATGATACAGGAAAGGCAGTCTTGTGAATGCAGTGAAACTGGTCTAGAGATAAAGAAAAGCAAAAAATTAAATGCCTGTAAACCGATGAAAAGAAAGAGCACATAAGCAGGTTGTGGTAATAAATTATATAAAGATAACCCTGTGTGGAATCCAAGAGCAAAGTGCAAGTCATGCTTACTGCTAATATCTAGAAAGGTTATTGTGACAACTCGGTTTCAAGGCCTTATTTCCCTTTATTTTGGGACTTGGTTTCTCCTTGAAACACTTTGGAAGTTGGATTCTCTCTGGGCTAGGATGGAAATTATGCTGTGCAGTTCTTTTCTCTTGCATAATAGAGAAGAGTATTAAGTGGCACCTTCTCCAGTCAAATCTTCAGACCCTCCAAGTTTTTTAATTCTAGCACCATTTCTTCTCCCTTTACCACAGCTACAGGTAATGCCTGTACTCTCCCTTTGTATCAAGAATTTTCAATGGTCAAGAGTTTATGATAAAATTAGAAAGCTTTTCTGTGAAGGTGTTTACCTAGAATAGCCAGTGTGAAGGTTTCATTGACTTAAGCTGTAATGCTCAAGAAAAGATGAACAATTGTGAGGCTCATCTAGATACTTGTAAAGTCAAAACACTAGTTTCTGAATCAAATCAGTAAATGCTCATCTTACTTTTAAGCCTTCAACAGTATTATAGCATAAGTCCTATGGGGAGAGGCTGAGGGAGCTGGGGTTGTTTAGTCTGGAGAAGAGGAGGCTTAGAGGTGATCTCATCAATCTCTAGAACTACCTGAAGAGAAGTTATAGCCAGGTAGGGGTTGGTCTCTTCTCCCAGGCAGTCAGAAATAGGACAAAGGGACATGGGCTCAGGCTCTGCCAGGAGAAATTTAAGGTGGATATCAGAAAAAAATTCTTTACATTCTTTGGAATGGCCTGCCCAGAGAGGTGGTGGATTCACCATTCCTGGAGGTTTTTAAACTGAGATTGAATGTGGCACTGAGTGCCATGATCTAGTAAACGGACTGGAGTTGGACCAAGGGTTGGACTTGATGATCTTGGAAATCTTTTCCAACCCAATTGATTCTATGATTCTATGATTACAATTGATAAAACACAGTAAAAATAATACATATCTAAATTATCATCAAGATAGAAGTATTCCCAATCACACTTGCAGGAAAGTTGCTTTCTACAAAAATTAATGAAAATGAAAAAATAAAAATAAATAAATGAATTAATAAATATTTGAAGAAATGGCAGTCTGGGAGGTAGAAGGCAACAGTTAATCAACAAAATAATAATAATTAACGTAAGAAAAGGAAGGTTTAAAGTATCAGGAGAAAACATAATTGCAGTTGATCTGCAGTCTGTTTCCTTTTTTCTCCCCTCAATAATTATGTATTTAATGATTTTAAAAACATTGAAATTTTTGAAAAATAAGGATACAAAGAAAGAAGCATAGGTTAGGTTGAGAACAGAACATCAAAGCATTATCTATATAGTATTACATTATTTGTTATGCACATCCCCTAAAGTAGGGAGAAAAGGCAGGAATGCTGAAGCCTAATTTACTCTTCATAAATTGTGATATGCTGCATATTTATCACTAATATTCAGATATGGCATGAGATGGTATCTTGCTCAAAGATTTAGTGACTCAAGAAAATATCAATGTGATTACAATGTATAGAGATATATTTCCTGCTAATTCTGATGTATTATAGGACATGAATTCATTAAAGAAGGAAGTCAGATTGACTAATTAAAACTTTATTCTATGTAAAACTTGAAAAGTGAAATTGCCTCTTAGCCTTTTATGTTATTTTCTGACAGTCGGCAGACAACTTCAGAGACTAGCTTGAACTGTCAAAATAATTTATATATATTAAATGTCAATGCAACTCATGAAGAAGATAAAATTTGCTTTCAGTGTGACATTTATATGCCAGTGCTTGATTTCGATATGCAGAGGTAGCAAGACATGTTAGATAAAAGTAGTTATGCAGCATATTTCTAAACATGATGTCCCATTTGTGTTCAAAATGATGTCGACTGAATCAATTAGGAGAAACAAGTGAGTTCCAAGAAGTACTTTTAAAAAGCTGTGAAGTTGCTTAGTAACCTGATGTTATACTTCATTTCCCAACAGAAATATAAAGCTGTCAGACTGGTAATGGGGAGCTCCCCAAGATGAATGGTGCCTCATATGTTTTGCCAAAACCACAATTCTATTAAATATGTTACACCCAAGTGTTGGGAGTCATGCGTACGCATATAGTAATACATGCAACAGGACAGTTATCAAAGAAATGGGGTTTAGTTGCACTTTGCCATAAAAATCCAATACTTTCTCTCCTTAAATGCATTATCTTGTCAAACAGAAGGCACTGGATCCAGAAGGCCTAAGGGCAAAATTTTAATCTGTCTCTTTCTTACTGCTATATTTTCCTGACATCAGCTTTTTTCTTCACTGACAGTAATCGAGTGTAATCTGCTGTATGCATCCTAGACATGGAAATTTAGCTTTTTCTTCGTGAAACTTCTTGGAGAACCCTGAAAAAGTCACCATATCTTCTATCATAGGAGTTTGCTTTCACAGTTTAGCAAAATAAATGTGTCTTCAATTTCAGTGAAAAATTAAAATAATTTCAAGTTCATTTAGTTAAAAATATAAAAATACTAAAGGGAAGGATATCAATCTTCCTTTCTCAACAGCTGCAGTATCAGTTCCTAAGCTTACCCTCTTCTTAGATATGGAATCGATTTCTAAAACAGAGAGAATTAAATCTAATAATTAAAGAAAAATCTAACCTAAAAATCAGCCACAGGAGGTCTAATGGAGTTTGAAGTGAATGTTATTTAGTTATTCTAAAATACTTTATAAACAGGGCAAAGCAAAAGATATTTAATATAATAAGGTCAGATCATAAGTTGAGGTGAAATGGACTGATGAACTCAGCCCAGGTATGTTGATTTTATTTATGCCAGAGTTCAGGGCAAATATATAATGACACATTTATAAAGAAAAAATTACTCAATGGAAGAAAGGTTTTTGTCCTTTTAAAAAAGTACTTCTTGAATTCAATCTAAGTAACTTTTCCACTATTTAATGTTCTTCAGCAACTTAAGTGCTCCTTAAAATCTCTTTTAAGACCACAGTTTATTGTTCACTTCTCTAAATGGCAGAACTAGGACAAGATAGTTCACAGTGCTGAAAATGAAAACAGTCCTAAAAATATAGTGAAAGACTAGAAGAAAATTTTTCAACAAAAAAGTGTTCATGAGTAGAAATGTCAGAAAAAATGTCTGCAGCCAGATCAAGGAGTGAGGAATTTGTGGGTAGTTTTAAAATTGCATTTGAATTATAATTATAACCAAATTAAACAAATTAAACAAATTAAACAAGTGCTTTGCCTTTCCTTGCCTTGCTGTTCTTCAGTTAACTATTGGCTTCTCTATTTTCAGTAAAGATTCTTGAAACTACTAAATGACTCCGTGAAATTCAAACAGAAAATATTGAGATTGTTCACTTTTTTTTTTCTGAACTAATTTAATTTGTCTGCACTCCTAGCTCAATGGATTAAAACCTGGTAAGAATTTACATAGTACTTGAATAGGCAATGTCACAAAATATTTTTATTATCACTTATAGCTTGGTATATAAGCAGCAAATCATAAATTACAAAATACTTTATATTGCCTTCCTGTGAGTTGAGTAGTTGATAGTTGCATTTTAGCAATAAAGACAGTTTTAAATCAATTGACAAGTTCCTTTCCATAGTGTAACAGATTTTCCTAACTTCTTTTTAAAATACTTTGACAAGGATTTCCATGTGTTATGGGTTTGGCCAGGTGGGCCTAAATTTAGGTTTTAAAGTTCAGCTAGGCCTGGGATTGTCAGCTGATTTAAGCTGGGCTGGGCTAGCTAACAGCTGACTTCTTCTAGCCAATAATATTGTATTCCATACCATACTACATCATCTCAAAGGGTGTGAAATCCAGTGTGTGGGAGTGGCTTAGTCAGTTCTGCTATGGCCAAGGTACAAGCAGGACGTGATCCAGCTTCTGTCTTGGAGCAGGCCTTGCTTCTGCCCCTGCTGCCTCTGCTTGCATTTTGTTTGCATTCAGGGAAGTAGAAACATTTTTGTTGTTACTCTTTCTGTTTCTTGCTATGTACTTACAGATCTAGTGTAATAGACTTTGCTTTGTATTAATTGGGGAGTGGGAAGTTATTCCTTGTTATATATATATGTAACTTGTGTAAGTGTGTGTTATATTGTAGTTTTCTCCTAATTTTCTCTTTTCTGTATAAATACATGTAGTTAGTTTCAGCATAAACCTGCTTTGAGGGTTTTTTTTTCCCTTTCCCTCTTCTTTTTCCCTTAGCTGGTTGGGGGGAGGAGGAACCCTTTTCACTCTGTCTTGGACAGTTGGCGTTTTGCCAGCTCAACCCAAGACACCATGTCTTATTCTGGTAAGTTTTCTGAGATAAAATATTCATAAACTATTCATCAAGTATGGTAGCTTTCAGCAAACCAAACAGCATTTTAAAAAGATTTTTGTAGATAACATTCTACAATACTGTTCTGATTGATAATAAATTAATTCTTTGATATATATTTTAAGAAAAGCATGATGGGAATTTCAGAATTTAAAACAAAAGTGTCTAATAACTGCCTATAAAACTGACTTTAACTTACAACATTTTTCATATACAGACACAAAATATCAGAAACCTACACAATTCATGGAAAAAAAAATCTTTTTTTTTTCTATAAAGACAACTATGGATCTGCTTATTAAATACTTTAAAGCAGTTTAAAAATATGAAAAGAAAAAAAGAGTTGTAAAGGTTGCTTTATGATCTTTGTTTCATGCATGGGTACCACAAGTTCTTATGAATTTGGCCCACTGTAAAGAAAGCTCAGATCACAGAATCACAGAACCATGGAATATGCTGCATTATTTTCTTGTGAGACTGTTGTGCCAAACGTGGTCTTGTTACCCAGTGCACAGCACCAATTCCCACACTAAGGGATGTGTGTCTATTTTGTTCTAGTTTGCACAAAGGCAGCTCAGTGGTAACCCACAAAAGGCTGGCTCACTGGTTATCAAAACTTTACACTATTCATACATTGTAACAAAAGAGGGCATCAACATGTATTGGTTACATATTACATGAATTTTTCATTCATTAATACTCAAATCGCTATTTGTTAGTTACATCTCTCACTTCACACATTAATTAGTCCTCCAGCACAGTCCTTCCCTCCATTTGAGTCTGTGGTCCATTTTGAGTAGGTGGTCAATGAGTCAGTGGTAATGATCCTCCAGTGTCAGAATTACCTTTTCCCCCAGCTACTGCACAGTTCTTCTGACTTCTCTCCTGGTAGCTCTTGTGCAGATAGCCCTTTCATCTTGGGATTGTCTTTCCTTTTTCTTAAAACAAAAGATTAGGCAAGCATACAACATTAATAACTCAATTGCTTAATCATAACTGTCCAGCTACATCTACTGATTAACAGCTTAAAAAATTGCAAAGTTTGATTCAAAACTTGAGAGGCTTGAATCTTGAGGGGCTTGATATTAAGAGTGGTCAAATGAAGAAAGCAAGTTTCAGAAAGATGTGAATGAATGAAGGGTATGAAGGTATGAAAGTCTCAACCCTTCGAGACATTCAGACCCTGAATGTGGAAGACATTCAGCCTCTGAATGTAGAAGACATTGACTACTCCCATTTAATTCTCCTTCAGAATTCTCCTTCAGAAGTCCTTTACAACACTAACTGTTCTGTGATTCTATGTTCAGGTATCACTGCCAAGTTTTTAGCTGAATGCCATCAAAAACCTTAAACATAAGAATTATTCTTAAAATATTTTGCCTAGATTTTAGAGCCTACCATGTATTTTTAATCAACTACTATATGCCTTCTGTAAACACAAGGAGTTAGGTTTTGATAGGACAAAGCATAATGTTCTTACTTATGCATATTTTTCAGTGGGAACCAAGCTAAATTGTGCACTATTGCAAATTCTTTGCACAGCTAACTCAATGTGAGAAGTCATTTTGTCTTCTAAAGCTGATGGCAGATTTGTATTTGTGAAATATTTGAATTAAGTGAAGGAAATGGTGCTTAAAGTGTAGCAAGTGTTTAATCAGTGAGTAATTTACTCTTAATGTGTGAAGTATTTTTTATGGGCTCATTTATGATAACAGACATTCATGGCTCAATCAATGTAAGCAACAGATTTATGGCATATTTAGTCACAACATAATCCAGTGTAAGTACTCTTATTTATTACTATTCACAATTTAATTCTCCTTTTTTTTTCTCCATGCCACTTGCATGCAACTAAATTCATTTAAAGTACTTATCAGAATTATTCAAACTGCATTTATTCACATCTGTATATTTTTGCATTCAGATATTGGACTTCAAAATATGATACTATTATGTATTTTGCATAATTGTATGAAAAAATGGTGCTTTTTTCCCCCATGTCAAATAAACAATAAGAGAAAGAATTAATGTGTCAATTGACCTATTTCTCAGAAACTCTTTTTATCAAAATACTGGGGTCTCTTTTTTTAGTGTATATATGTCTGGTTACTTGTGATTCTAGACTGCGAAGTTACTCATAGCATCTGAAGGATCGTTGAAAGGATGGACATTCTGACATTCGTCTCAGGCTCTGAAGAGTTCAGCTGACATGCAGGACACATAATGACTAGGCTACAAAGATTAAGAAAACATCTGAGATGGAAGATCAGATGTAACGTGGCTATATGCACATTACATATAGCGAAATTATGATGAACTTCTGCATTTAGGTAATTATCAAAAGATTAATTACACAAAACTTCCTAAGCACTTTGATCTGAAACCTAGGAAAAAAGTACAGAATTTCCTTTGTGATGTTTTCTGCATTGCACTTAAATGAGCTTCTACTAAGGAATTGTGAAGTGTTTTCTATTTGAGACTCCATAGGAACTTTCAGATCTACATGAATAGCCAATGATATGAATGGTGATTCATTAGAGATAATATTCCCTTTCCACCAAAACTACAAACAAAATTTCCGAGTGTTTTCATTCTTAATTTTGTTAGGGTTTTTTTGCTTTTAAATTGAAGAAAGTGAAATATAGTTGTCAGCCTAGAGGGGGACAAGGTCCAATATTTGGCTTTATTTATGCTAGATGTACATATGTCTCATTAAAAAATTACTTTCACTTTACTGGAACATCTTCCTGTTCCTTTTGCCCTACTTCATATCACTGTGGTTACCTTCAACAAGGTTTCCCCTAGCTTGATCTGCATCATTTCTTCATTCTTTCTGAATCTTTTAGCTTCTACCTATAGATTTCTGTCATGTAGAATTTCTTTAGGATTTCTTAAGTTAAAAAATCCCTCATGTTTATCTTTCTCAAAATGCATAATTTTTGATGGCATTAGATTAAGGCATAACTTGGGCTGTACCCAACTTCTAAACCATGTGGCAATCAATCATGTCAGTTTATTTGTAAATGTGCCAGTTTGTTCTTAAAGTACCCAAATAAGATTAGTTTTCTACTGACTGTTCCATAATACACTGTGAATGTACCACCCTGGCTATGTAATGAAATACAAGTTCTTGGAGGTCAGTATGACCAGAACTTTTCTTTTGATTTAAAATATTTTATTTCTTTCTTTACCTCTTTATTCAAGTCTGCTGTTATTAAAACACATAATGGCTTCACTGAAATTGAGTAAAAATGAGAGATTCCTAGGTTTCATTAATTTTTATTCTAGTAATGTCTTGAAAAGAGTTATGAAACCATGAATATGATCTTGAATAGGAACATTAGTTTTGTATGCAGTAACAGTTCTACTGTTAGTTCTACTGGTTAGTTGCTGCCAGACTGAAAGATACATGCCAGTGTCTGTCTAAAACTGGAATGTTTTATTGTACGGATTAGCAGCAAAATATTCCAGAATCAAAGAAAATGAAATTAATTTCATTTTTGAATATTTGAATATATCATGGGAAACCATATTCTCCTAGGTTAACACCAGCAGATATTGTCCAACCAGTACTTCCTACTTCCTCTGTAGTTCTTCTTAATAATTTGGTGTACAGATTTAAACCAGTTTTACCATTCAAATGTGTTTTCTTGGGGTGGGGAGGTGTCTAAATGAGTTAGCTGGGGATTCTAATGAGATACCATGATATTTCAAACACTTGAATTCAAGTACTGTTAGCGTGTATATTAGATGTCATAACGAATAAAGTACAGATTTTATTGGTGTCACCTACGTATTCTTTACATCTCAACAATCATTTTTTTTCATGAAAATATTCAGAAAATCTGAGGAAAAAAATTAAATGAATGATCACAGCAACTTGATATTTGGATTCCTGAATAAAGTACTTAAAAGCAATTCTTTACTTGCCTACACCAAATGATGAATTTATCAATGTGATGTGAGCTACTTTCAAAGTAATTTAAATAAAACCTTTGTTTGAAAAGGTCTGTACTGCTTACAGGTCATCTAAGGTTCTGGTTGCAAACAAACGTCATCTAGGTAGCAAACATATCCAACCTAACAAAAAAAAAAAAAGCCTTAAGTGTACTGATGTACTGACAAGTGAAGTACAATGTTTAGTCACTTTTGAAGGTAAGAATTCCTATATGTTTATGTACTTTGTTTTTTTCTATTTCCCCTTGCTAGTGTTTTATGCCAGATTATTTAGAATATATTCAAAATACTGGGTTGAGTTTACAATGGTATTGTATTTGACACAAATAAATTTCACAAAAATATTTTAGTATTAATTTAGGCTTTGAGACATACTAAACTCAAAGAAAAAAATTAAGTCTGAAATATATTTCAGATTTTCTTGCTGAGTATTGCTCTTGCCAAGGAAGTTGCATTATATTTTGTTGCAAATATAAGTGATAGCAAGTAAATTGGTTATTGTTTTCCAAAAAGTGGTGAGAAAGACAAATAAAATTAACCCAAACTAATTAACTCTTTTTTTTCCCCAGAAGTCTAGCAAAACCATAAGATCTTTGTCAGCCTAATTTCCATATTCTGTCTATCTCTGTTTTCTGGAAACACTGTGTCCAGACAAATAAGTACAAACAAACAACCAAACAAATAAATAAGATGAAAATCTTTCCATGGATTTCAACTGATTTATTCAGACATGCACGTCTCTAGTGAACAGAGATCAAAAGTATAGACATGCAAATCGCTTCGTTGTCCAGTTAAAATGAAAATCTATTTGCCAAAATTATTTGAATCACCCCAGGTAAGGTAAACTGTTTATTCTTCTGATGCCTAAGGACTTTAGTGTATATTTTGTAGAATGTGGGGCTTATATAGGTTACATGCATTTTCCTGGGTTGCTCACATATTAGGTAGTAATAGAAGTTACTAAAACATTTTCTAATATATTCTTAAGCTCTCTCAAGGACACACTGTTTTGAAGAAGCCACCTGCAAGACAGTTTGGAGACAAACACAAGAAAAAGGCCTAGAGGTCCTGAGCTTCTCCAAGGGGCAGTTCTGAATACCTCTATGGGTGGGGCACCAGGGGAAATAAGAATCATGGTTGGTCATAGATATCTCATATGTTAATTGCTGGAGAGGTTATAAAAACTGAAACATCCCTGGTTACACGTGTACATGTGGGAGCCTGTGCATGTGTGTACAGACCTTGGGTGTGCATCTTGAAAGCTTTCAATAAAGGTATACCATCTATCTTTCTCCATTAATATTGTTTCTGAGTGTCTATTTCCAAAGGAATTTAGGCAACACGCAACACTTCAATTATCACATAAAGAGAGGACATTTTTTGAAAATTAATAATAAGATATGATTTGTATTAAAAAAAACCAAAGTCTGGAAGTCCAGTTCAAAATTTACCTTACAAGTAATTCTTAGAAAAAGTTTAGAGTTTCTGGAAGAACAGGAAGGAAAAATGCTCTACATATTTTTGAGACTAACAGTTGACGAAACTAGGATTTATTATGAAAAATTAAAAATATCCCTCTATTTTTAATAGAATTAAGAATGTCATTGCAATTTTTGATTAATGAAAATAGTTAACTTCCATTTTGAATAGGTTTTCAAGACTAAAACATTTAGAAATATTGCATTTGTCATAATCTTTGATTTTATTTGTCCATCTATTCTTATTTTGTAACTAAAACATCTTGTTTAGTCTCAAGGAAAAGATCATGGACTGCAATATGTGTAAATTCTGCTAAGCTTTAAATACTGTAATATTATGTCCCTTAATATATAAGGCTGATTTTATTTCTGAATTTTGTTAAGAACTAACTTTACAAATTTTACATGAAAAATGCCTGTATATACTTTCATAATGTTATCTTCGTGATAGTTCATATTGTCAAATACAGATCATGAGAATGAAATTTAATGTTATAAGTCTTAATTATGATTTTTGTTGATAATAGAGCAACCACTTAAAAAACCCATTAAGATCACATTCAGAAATCAGGTAATTTAGTATTTTAGCTCTGAGAATGACAATTTGCTAATTGCTTTGTAAAAGCTGCTGGTTTGTTTCATTTTATTGCACAGTAACATGCCACAATAGCAAACAAATAATACATTAATATTTGGTAGACACCATGATTGCATGAAACAGTATGACAAATTAAGGTAAAAATATGCCTATCTATACAAACTTATGATGGGAAACATTAGAGGAAAAGATGTACAACAGGAAGAAAGCTGAAAAAGCTACATTTGGCTGAGATATTAAGAGAAATTTTTGACAGTGGGATCAGTCAAAAACTCAATTACCTAAAAGGCTTGGCAAAGAGTTGTAGTGATACATGACAAAGCTTTTCTGGCTTATAACATTAAATAAGTAGAAGGTACTGTATAGTGACTTAGATTAGAAAATCTATGAGACTTCTTTCATAAAGATTTCTTCTCTCAATTCTGTGTATTTGGTGGGGAGAGGAAGGGGGGCGGTGTTTCAAAGGAACTTCCTGAATCTAAATTTTCTCCCCAGCCAGTAGTCCAGAAAACATTGTTCCAGTGCCTTTTAGAAGCTCTAGATTATTGAATTTAAATTATGCTACTGTGACATCTATGAGAATTTAATATAAAGAATAAAAGTGGACAGAAATGGTGTGCCCTAGATTTACTTTTGACTTCTAGTTTCAAAATAGTTGTTAGTTGATCCAGGGGTTTCTCCCTTTTCTTCTTTTCTTAATATCTGTTCCAACTGCTTTTCTCTTTCCCTTCTACTCCTTTTTTGTGGATTGTGTTGATTGATTGTCTTTTTAAATCAAAAATTATTTTGTTTAATATTAATGGCTATTTAAATGTTATTTTTATTACTATCATATTAGAATTCAATTTTTTATTTTAGATAATAAAAATATAGAATTATTTTCATTAACAAGACTTTCATTAAAATAAATGGGGAATCAATCTCCATTCATGAAAAAAAAAGAAATATTATTGCCTTTCTTTTTAAAATACAGAAACAAAAGAAAAATATATAGATGTACATACTTATATGTTTGTGCATATGTATCTAGATGTTCATCTTGATGTTATTAAAGGTATAACCAGTAATTAAAAAAAATCAAAATCATCCGACCTAGATTTAGCTTTTATTGCTGATGGTGCTTTCCTACAAGATTTTTTATTTTTGTGCAAATTTTATTTAGCTTTCTGCACTATATTATCACATAATGGAGCAAAGACAAACAATTTCCTAAAGGAATTTTATACAGAAATTTTTAATAGAAAATAAAAAGTTCAAGTATGGTAAGAGGTAGTCATTGGAATTTGAAAGTATTAATTCCCTGGTTATATTGAACATAACAGTGTTTCTGATTTTCCTATGTCTATCTTGCTTCATGTCTAGGCAAAAATGGTGATTACTGTGTTAGGTGACAAACATAATACCATAATCTTCATTATGAAGTAAGGGGTTACAACAACTACCACCTGTCAGTACCAGAAATCTCTGCCAAGGAAAACAACATCTGTGACTGACATTCAAATATATACAAGTTAAGAAGTTATTTGGAGGACATTTCACAGTATTGTTCTTTTGTTAATATTTAGCATTAGCAAGCTATTATCTTTGCTATAAATTTTGCTGTAGAAGTACAATAAATAAAGGGTAAAGGTGAATTCAGTTAATAATGAGATTTAATTTTTTTTAAAATATAAAATATTACAAAACATATTTTGAAATTCTACATGAGTATATGATTTTTTTTCCTCTTTTGACATCAAGAAAACCCACCTGTGAAATTTTTTCTGATTCTGACCAGGAAAGGGTTAATTTTTGCAGTAGTCAGGGGGGGAGCATGGCTAGGACCTGGAGGTTGTTTTATGCAACCTCACATCATTACTGGAGGTAGGGAGAAGGGAGTCTCTTCTGCAGAGAAAAGGTCCCTTCCGGGTCAGCACAGAGCGGCTGAGGGAGTGGTTGGGTATTGCTGTTTTTGTGTTAATCTTTCATCTCTTTCTTGTATCCTCTGTCATTAGTATAGTTGCTGTTTGTTTTCTTATCTCATTGAAGTTGCCAGTAAATTTTTCTTATCTCAGCCCGTGATCCTCACCTTTTGTGCCTCCAGTTCTCCTCTCCAGCCCACTGCAGGGGGAGGCAGGGAGTTAGCAAGTACCACTTGTTTCAGTGGGAGCTCTAAAGTGGAGAATACCATCCCTAAACCACAACACAGAGATAAATTCATATCAGTTTTCTTCAACTGAAGATGTAATCATAGACCATTAAGAGGAGGTTTTTTGTTTACTTTGTAAAACAAACAAACAAACAAACAAAAAAGTAATAGACTTTTTTTTCCCTCACCCACTCATTGAGAAGAAAATAGATAGGGATTGTAAAATTCAGGATTCTTCATTGCTTTTGTTTGCTGGTACTGTGGAGTTTCTTGAGAAGGAGCACAGATTACTAAATAAAAAAAAATCTACATAGGGCTGCAGCTGAAGTTGTATTAACAGAGTGACAAATGGGAACTTTTTTAGGTTTACATATTTGGACTTTATTTATAACTTGTATTGAAGATCTGATGTACAGTTTTTTAAAAAAATGTGTAGCATGTTGACCAGAGTGGGTAGTTGGCACTCTGAAAATATTAAATAATTAAATCCAGAAGTGATTACTGCCAATTACAGGGACATTATTTAGGAGAAAAAATAAAATAGAAAGGATGAGTTGTATATGCTCTTAGGGGGTTGTGTTATCTGGGTCATATAGAGGGAAATATAATGAGTATTCACTGTCAACATTGTAAATTATTATGGAAATTATTATAAATGAAGATATTTATTCAGCCTATGCCAGGCCGAGGGAAGAGATTTCCAGAAGGTAGGCCAGATGGTTAAGTATGTTTCATTGCAGATCTATGCTGACCCATCCCCAGTGCTCCTAAATTTGCCATCGTGTCTGTGAGACACTGAAATCAATAGTAATGTCAGCTGAAGTTTGCTGCACTGAAGGATTGTCAGAGAGAACACAAATCTTGCACCTAATTCTTAGGGTTCTTTACATGCTGTGGGGGATTTTCTTAGCTTTTTTTGGGAACTTATTGAACAGAGGACTATTAAAAAATGATCATTTCATAAAGGTTTGGGTTTCTTTTTAAGTAACACACATGCTTCTTTGGAAAGCACTATATTTGGCAGATTTTTCTGAGTACCCAGAGTCATTTGTTTGCTTTACTTTTTTGAAGGGGTAAGTTTTATTTTTGTACCCTTCATCTCTGTTGTAGCAGAATGTCTTGTCTTTTTTAAAACATTTATAAACTTTAAAAACCAATTTCAGTTAAAAAGTAATAAATACCAGATTTCCCAGACAATAAGGAGTACTGTAACATGCCAGTAGTGTAGAAGTGTAATGGCAAGCTAAACTGATACCCACTATAACTTCTATTTCTTTCTCAAAAACTTTTGTGTCCTCTTTTAAGAAAGTTATTGCCAGAATATCTGATACTGCTCTTAAATATTGTCTTGAAGAGTATGATATCTGTAACCTACATTTTGCAACTGAGCTTTATTTTTTTTTTCTGACACCTCTTTCGTTTATGCTATTTCATCATAATCCTCTTTTTTTAAAAAATTTTGTTTACAAGGTATTGACCTCTATTCTCAAAGGTATTAAGCAGAAAAAGACTGAGACAACAGGAAAGTGAACTAGTCACTTTACTTATGCAGCCAGTTCCCAATAGAAAGGTTTATTTAGGAGGAGACTGACTAGGATTACTCAATTTCCTGCTTCAGTGAGGATCACACCATTTTAGTGAGTTCCCTTGACTCTGTGTATAAGAAGCTTAATGAAGAGGGAAATTAATTCTCAGTGGCAACCACCTGTAGCTACTAACTTACTCTCTCATGCTGTCAGTCCTCCCTGGTGCCATCTGAAAGTGAGAGCATTTGTCACTCATCTAAATCCCATTTTCAGAGCACTGCAGGACATTTCTTGGCTTTCTATTATATGAATGGTGTCTAGTATAAAAAGGCTACAAATGTTTATGCAACCTTTTGCATCAGGATTAGATCATAACTATTTTATTGCACTCCTGCTGGTCAACAAGTCCAGGCACTTTTGGATGTGACTACTGGATTCCCAGTTTCTGCCAGTACCTGGTAGCTCTCAGAACTTAAACAACTAAATACAATAATGAAGTCCAAAGAGAAGTTCTCAATTAAGAGATGCTTGAACTTAAAAGAACACGTTTGCCTGATTTTAGATCTTTGTGGTTGAGTTCCATACTGTTCTGGGGGTGATCCAGTTTGTTATTTGCTCAGTCCTAGACCCAACCACAACCCATAAAAAGGCATTCCATCAGTAAAACACAGAACTATCGATTTTGTAGATAATAGAACTTAATGCATGCTGACACACACTCCCTAAGAAATCCAATCTTACCATTTTTTTAAAAAAATCTTAGTTGCATTAATTTTTTTTTCATTTTTATTTTTTTTTTTTTTATTTCCTGGCTGGGATAGAATAGTTGGTCTGTATTGGGTTTACATGGCAATATTTTCATAGCTCTGTGTGGAGAAGGGCTAAAGGAATGTCTCCTGTGAGAAAATGCTTGAAGTTTCCCCCATGTGTGACAAAGCCAATGCCAGAAGGCTCCAAGAGAGACCTGCCACTGGCCAGGACCGAGCCCATCAATGATGGTGGTAGCACCTCTGGTATAATACATATAAGAAGGGGGAAAAACTCCTGCATTAATTCATCTGGAGAGAGGAGTGAGAACATATGTGAGAGAAAGCCCTGCAGGCATCAAGGTCAATGAATGAGGAGGAGGAAAAGGTGCTCCAGGTGTCAGAGAACAGATTACCCTGCAGCCCATGATAAACACCACAGTGAGTCAGTTTGTTCCCCTGCAGCCCATGGAGGTCCATAGGGGAGTAGAGATCCACCTGCAGCCCATGGAGGACCCCACACCAGAGCAGGTGGATGCCCAAAGGAGGCAGTGAACCTGTGGGAAGCCCACACTGGAGCACGTTTACTGGGAGGATTTGTGACCCTGCAGGGGACTGATGCTGGAGCAGCCTGTTTCTGAAGGACTGCACCCGGTGGAAGGAATACCATGCTAGAGCAGGGAAGGAGAGCAAGAAGGAAAGAGTGGCAGAGACAACACACAATGAACTGACCACAACTTCATCTCCCTGTGCCTCCTCATCCTCTGTAGGAGATGAGGTAGAGAAATTGGGACTGAAGTTGAACCTACGAAGAAGGGAGGGGTAGTGGAGAAGTTGCTTTTAAGATTTGTTTTTTATTTATCATTATCCTACTCCAATTTCATCCTTGTTAAATTGAATTAATTTCCCCAAAATGAGTTTATGTTGCCCATGACGGCAATTGGTGAGCATTGTCTCCCTGTTCTTACCTCAGCCTACAAGCCTTGCATTATATTTTCTATCCCCTCTTCAGCTCAGAAAGAAAGTGATTGAGCAGCTTTGGTGGTCAACTGAAATGTAGCCAGGGTCAGCTCTTCACATTAGTCACACCCCCACCTACAGGCTAGACATTAAACACTATCTATAACCACAAGAATTAAGTCTCTGGCCACTTTGAAACAGAACCCAAAATGTACATATGGCCAGTTAACATGGCATCTGAGAAGGTGTTTTGTGGAACAAGAATTTGCACGTCTTTCTCAGAATAACAGAATGATTAGTATATAGTCTGAAGACAGATGCCTGCAATCATTGCTGGCTATCATATCTCTCAATTATAGACAATTTAGGCTCCTTTTCATTACATTAAGAGATGAAAAATCACTTCCTTTTCTTGTCATAAGGAATTTATCTTATTCCATACATAAGTTTTCAGACTATGGGGTGTGTCTTTGGGATGAAAGCCTTTCTCAACATCCATCTCAAAATGCTACCTGGATTATTACTATATTTTATAACCAATGTTGATAACAATGACTAATCTTGGGACTTTTCTCCCTTAACAAGCACCCTAACCCACAGATTTATACACTCCCCTCTTGCTATGACTGGTCAGATAGATCACTAATTTGTGGAAAGTAGTCTGTAGACTGGATAACTAGATAGTTATACCATTGTTTTCAGAGATAAAATATGAGTTGGGTATTTTTAGACACAAAGAAAATAAACCTGTATCTTCTGGCAGTGTGTTAATTAATGAACACTGGGATAAAAAGTACCTTTTTTTTTTGTCATAATGAAAAAAAAAGGCTTCCATACTGACTAAATAGGGGGTTCTTGGCTATGAAATTTGGAATGAAACAAACATAAAGCAAACATGAAGAAGAGAGTTGAATGAAAACCAGCCTTTATATTTTCCTAAAAGAGAACACAAAAAAAACTTGCTTGGAAAACCCGATGATTTTAGCTGAACTATAGACAAGTTAGTGTATCTATCTGTTCACTGAAGCAAAGTTTGAGAGTTGTTTAAGATTCTCCTGGTTTTCTACCTCAGAGTATCAGGGAAAAGGATTTAGTATTCATTGCTAAATCCACTGAATTAATCTTTAGATGTTCCTTTAGAGACAGAAAGGGAATAAGAAAACAAATACTTCTATTCTATGGTTGAAACATTCACCTGGGGTAAAATCTGCTGCTTCTTGAGGATTTTGTTTATGAGAAAGTGAGTAGATTAGCACAAAACCTCTCATTTTAGAGGAAAATTCTAGTCATATTAAAAAAACATGTATACTTGTGGAAAAGGTGCTCCTTGCAGTATCTGTAGTCTGCCTCTGAAAGACAGTCAAAAGGGTTAAATAACATCTGATACCATAACACCTTCTAAGAATACTGAAACCATAACTTTTTTAAAGGTACACAAACATAAATATATGTTTGTATGTATATTTTAATGTTTCAAGGTCAATTCAGTCTTGCCTATTGTTTGGAAGTATTTTAAATATATTCCTTTATCCAAATTTGACATTGTAAACTTTTAAAGAAAGTTGTGAAGAAGGAGAATATTCTGTGGTTGCCAACTTGCTTACATAGGGAATGCTAAAAATCTCAAAAACCTACACTAATACTGTGTTGCATTTTGGGTTAGTTTATCCCAAAGCTTCCAAACAAGCACTGTAATAATGTAGTTCTTCCTACTTGTTATGACAAAGTTAAAAGAAACAGGGATCCATCTTACTATTTCCAGAAAATATCAAGACAAGTATTTTATATAATCAATTAAAATAAAATAGAACAAAGACTGAACACTTCTGCCATCAGCAAAAGTGTCACTACACATTTCAGAATCAACACCTACCTGGTTATATATAGCTTTAAGTAAGAACAGACATGACATACTGTTGTAGTTTTGAATGATAATGTAAATTCTCTCCCTCCCACTACAGAACAAAGGAATAGCCCGACCATTTTGATTTCCAAGCTGATGACTTGAGTTAATGCTTGGGGGCAGGGGAGAAAGGAGGACTTTTTGCAGGACTGGGGACGAGGCTGGCAGAGGAGCTGAGCTGCTGTGGTTCTTTTCTTTTTTTTCTTTTTCCTGTTTTTTGGCCTCTACAACCTTTGCTCAGCTCTGCAATCCGTGGCGGAAGTGGATCATGCCTGTCCAGTTCCTTTCCTCGGGAGACAAGGGCCAGTGTATGGTTTCTCCCAGCCTGCTGCCGGTGGCTTGGCCCCGGAGCCCAGCTCAGCAGCACCATGCCGGCTGTGCGGGCAGGTGGGTGCAGCAAGACTCTGTTGTTTTGTGCTCGTCAGAGAGAGAAGGGGAGCTTTCCCATTTGCAGGGAGCGAGGTTCTGCATCACCTGCTGGTTTTTCTTCGGCTTTCATCTCTCCCCATGTGAGTCATTTGGGCGAGGTCATTGGCTGCTGACTGCTTTGCCACGGAGGCCGCACTGCCAGCTGAGGCACGGCGGCGCCCCCTACTGTCTACAAATATAGTTGCACCAGTGAAAGCACAGAGACAAACTCAATTTCATCTAAAGGTTTTGTTGTGTCTTGTTTTGTTCTGATTTGTTTTCTTTTTGCGGGTACAGTGTAGTTGTTTTGGTTTTGTACTAGTTTTTGGTTACACATATACGTATAGGAACAGTTATCCTTCCTATATCCATTTTCTAATTAAAATTCCTTTTCTTAAATTTAATAAGTAGTGACGTGATTATTGAGGAGGAATCCTTTCCTCTGGTTTTTGGTAAACATTTTGGGATTTCCCTCAAACTAAGACACATACTTATAAATTCACATAAAGAAAACCAGAATAAAGCCCAGAAATACAGACAGAAACTATCACAGCTTGGAAGAGAGTAAAACAGATTTTAATTTTCCTCAATATTTTCTTTTTATTTCATTTATTCTTTTTCAAAGCTTGCAGAAGATTTTTTGAGCACAATACTGTTAAAACAATTCTTTCATCCATTTCCCCACTAGCTTTTGGAACTGTAAATCGGTGATCAGAATAAACAGAAAAGGAGAAAATTCTTACGTAGGAGAGTAAAAGTGTTGTTAATGAGATTTTTTCAGTTGTGGTTAGGATATCCAAATAGTTTGCATAAGCAGTCATTATTAGTTTTTAACTAAATCTAATCTGCTGTTTTAAATTGCTAATTCCAAGTATGAAGGAATGTGAATGGACAGGATTTTATTTTCTGTCTGCTTTCGAGGTGTTGTAATTAACTTTTTAACAGGAACAGGTTTTTTGCACACCGTTAACAGTGAATGGATGGTGCCAAAGAAAGTTCGGTGGAGCAAAATAGAGAATGTGAAGCAATTGAGAAAAACAGATTGTAAAGTATATTCCTCCACACTGTGAAATCCTAATGATGACAGATTGCTGTCATCATTAGAGACTGAGCTCTGTTATTTGCCAAAATGATTACACAGTTCTGACAAATAATCTGGAAATATTTTATCACATAATATTTGAAGCAGTGATATATTTCACAACAAAAATATTTGTGTATCTATTAGAATGTGTAAAGCATCTCAGGCTGCATAGCTCCACATAAGTTTTGAGTTGTGCCAATCTGCCAATTTTCTTAAGCTTCATGTGAAACTATTAAAACCTTCCTCCAGCAAACTTCACTCTTTCCCACTGATAATCCTTTTACCAAGAATCTTGTACCCTGATCTTGCTAGGCATCAGCTCTCCCTTTTCTGTTTTCTCACCACCTACTTACCTTCTTACTTTCAGACAACCCTCTGCTAAGTTTCCTGATGTAGGTGTATGGATGAATCCTCTGGAGAAGTGAGTTATTTTTAACCCATTGTTTACACATTTGTGCCCTGCTTGCTTGTGAATTTGTGACAGTTAATCTTTGGGATCCCCAGCACAGGAAGAACATCAACCCTGAGTCCAGAGGAGGGCCACCAAGATTATCAGAGGGATGGAGCATGTCTCCTATGATGAAAGGGTGAGAGAATTGGGATTGTTCAGCCTCAAGAACAATGAAGAGTGAATTTTTGCAAGAGCATGTAGTGACAAGACATGGGAGAACAGATTCAAATTGAAAGAGGATATGCTTAGATGGGATATTAGGAAAAATTCTTTACTGTGAGGGTGGTGAGGTACAGGAACAGGCTGCCCAGAGAAGTTGTAGATGTCCCATCCCTGGAAGCGTTTAACATCTGGATGGATGGAGCTCTGAGCAGCCTAGTCTGGTGAAAGGTACCCCTATACACAGCAGAGGGATTGGAACTAAATGATCTGTAAGGTCCAACCTAAACCATTCTATGATTATGTCTATCGTAGAACACTTTGGCAAAGTTCCATTGTGTCATTTTGATGCAAAGATAAGGGAAACATCTCAATGCTAGGAAACAGTGACATGCAGACTATGATGTACTATAATTCTAAAAAGTGAGAAAGTCTCTAATGCACATGAAATCTGTTTATATATTCAAGCTTTTTATTTAAAGCTGCTAATGAATGAAATAAATTCTGAAAGAATGTTATTGTTTTGATCTTTATTTTTGAGTAAGAACTACTTAGTTTAATTTGCATGAAGAGCTTATGTAGAAAAAGAATTTTAACAAATGAAATGTGAATAGTATTATCAGTGAACAAAGCCATTAAGTTACATAGAATTGAATAACTATGTTATCCGTGTGATCATTGTCATCACATAAGAAATAATCACCTGGAAGCAAAGTGGTCTGAGATGTGCTTCCTAGCAGTAACTCTTTTAGTGTTTGCTTTGTTATGAAGTGCTTAAAAAAATCTTGAAAGATTCAAGCAGAAGGAAATTCTACACTGGATAAGAAAAATAATGAATGAGTAAAAAATATGTAACAACAATATTAACTACTAATTAAACATTGATTCTTCATGGAATTGTTTTCTCTTCTAGGTACAATACCTTTCACTTTGATTCCATTTAAGAACCTTCCAAGAAATTATCTATTTCTTAATTCTAGTAAGTTGAGTAATTGCTCATCTATAATGATTCATTGTGAGATGAACGATGATACATTTTCCAACATTTTCCACTTTTAAATATTATCCAAACTTTATTAGTTTTCAGACATATATGACATCTAAAATCAAGCAAGAAACCCAATAGTTAAATAAGATTCCTGGAAAAAGAATTAAATCTGTAAGAAAATCTGTTGGTTTTTTTTTTCTTTTTTCTTTTTTGCCCCTAATGTAGAGGTTCATGAAGTCTTTACTTCCAGTACGGGGATGCTATCACAAGAAAAATATAACTCAGTACATCTTTAAAGAAAATCAACAGCACAGTCAACAACAACAAAAGCAAAGCTTCTGAGGAAGCAAGACAAGAAAGCATAGGATGTAATATAGGCAGAGCAATCTCCGTGTTGGCTGCTCTGCATCAGATTTCAGAATGACCAAAGGCTTATACACTAGTAACTGCAGTTCTCACCTGTGCTCTGCAGAGGCTTGGCAAGTTGCCTCATTCTGGCTTTTGTTTCTTTTTCTCCTCAAAAAAGAGAAAACTGCACAAATAACTGGAAAAAAAAAAAAAAAAAAAAAGAAAGAAGAAGAAGACATCCCAAAGATTCTAAATCTCTGAATTAGGGAAATCCAAGACTTTAGGAGTGAAGTTTGCAGCTTTAAGCCAAACAGTGTTAGATTTTATAATATATTTATCATCTCAATATGTTTCTGTAATATAATGACTCCCACCAGGTTTTGGCATGGGAAGTAATTATATTCAGCAGAAAGGACAGTTTAATTTATCTGTCATTCAAGTACTAATGAATATGTTTCTATGTCATGCATAGTTGTACATAATGTAATCTAACTAAAATCCCCAGTTATGCAAGTGGCTTGAGCACATTCCTAACCTGAGAAAAAATGCCACTTGGTCTTTTGCCAAAATAAATCATTCAGAGGATACCACAAATGGCAAGACAATGAAAAAAAAAACACCAACATAATCTCTGAGGAGCAATCAGGCTTATTTAGATGAGAAAAGACTGAGAGGAACACAATAATAGCACTGCAATAGATCCATTGTCTTCACAAAACCAACAATGAAAACCTAGTCCGTCCTGTCTGCTGCGTTTGTTTCCTTGAAGTAGCTTCAACTGAGAGACATGACTTCTCTGTTTTCAGAAATCTAAGTCTAGTGAATTCTGCAACATTTCTGGAAAACCGAAACTGCTTGTCAGGTGCGGGCCTAACATGATTTTAACCCTTTCACTATGCCTATGTCTGTTACTTAGCACAAGACATGGTCTAAAATGACCAGGACACAAAATAACATCACTAAAAGGTCAGTGAACATGATTGACAGTTAAAACCAAACACACACAAAAGTCTGATTTAATTTTCTCAGAGCAACTAAGATGATCATAAAACATAAGAATTGTTAACAATTTGGAAATAAGTAGATAGGTTAGGTTCCTCTGAGACAGAAAGAGTAGAAACTTTTATGTTTGAAGAATGGGTAATATATTTACCAGTTTATGTATAAGTCTCTTTTGCCGCATATATGTGTATATATATATATATATATATATATATAACTTACACAGTTCAAGATAATACTAATGGCATCAGTAATTCTGTATTTGTGATGAAATACTAAAAAGAAATAAAGGTTTGTAGTAGAGAACTCATGTTCATTTCAGGGTTTCCATCATTTTTCTTTTAAATATCTGTCTCTCATTGTCTCTCAGTTTAGGTTAGATAAGTGCAATTTTATTCTTGACAGACTGAGTCTTTGAAGTTCTTTGAAGTAAAATATTAATTTAAATTTAATATTAGATTTTTTTTCTTATTTTGACTCTCTGGTTCCTTCTTATTTTATTGGGTGATTACAGGTTTAGGTAAAATCTTTATATCTTGAAATTGTAACTGAAATTTATGACTTTGAGATCTAAGTTTCTCTGGATTCTATGGTTTCCCAGCTGAGATCTGGCAAACCAGGCTGAGATGTTCATATAACGAAGGATTTTATCACTGTTCTAATTTCTCACTACTTTTGCTGTTGGCAATTCTAGGTAAAAATAAATTTCACAATACCTGTGCAATTTCATCTAAGTCCAGTTCTGCCTGATCCACAAGATTTCATTCCTGGGCCTCAGGTATCATCCTGTGTCTATATCCTTCTACAACAATTTTCATTTGGGAACGTTTAACAGTTTAGTATACACATTTGTCTTGTCATTACTATAAGCCAAAGTAAATAAAACAATTTTAGGCAATAGTTACTTGTCTACTAGACAAATGCTGTCACATATATCTAAATCAGATCAGATCAATAAAATATCAATGGCTTTTTGCTAATATTGACAGAAATTATATTTCCTATGCTGCATGATGCCAGAACATGTAATTAAATTGAATAAAGTTTTCATGCTGCATTCCTTGTTATTCAGAGTTTTTCAAATTATTCAAATATACTTATTATCTGCACAGATTGGATGAATACAGAAAAGAAAATTGAAAAAAAATTGGATTAGAGAGTCAAGGAGATTGAAAAATGAAAGCAAAGGATAAGAAAATAGTCTTTTTTTTCATGTCAAACACTAAAGTAGTTACTCAAATTAGAAATTTATGATTAGATTCTGCATCAAATTGATGCTGTCTTGTTTTTAGGAAGCAGGAATGACCAGATTTTGAATTCCTTAAAATCACCATGTTTGTTCTTCAGTGTTACATATGACTTACAGAAGAATGATACCTGTCTTCTTTTTTAATTTCTTTTATATTTTTATTATTATTAACGAAAATCAAAGTGTCACAATATAAAATTTTGTCATTTTCAAAATGTATGTTAAATATTTCTCTATCTTAGCATTTCAGGTATATCTGTAGGGAATATATATAAGCATAACACTGAAAGAGTATAATATGAAAGTGTCTCTTTTCACCATGAGAGTTATTTTTAGGCAAAAGCACAATTTGTGCATTTGTGCCGGGGAGGAAATGTAATTTGCATGCATTTTGCCAATCAATTTTTCATCTGAAACTCAGTCAATAGCTACTTTAAGTTACTGATTTTTTATGATGTCATATAACAAAATGAGCATGGTACTTCTCCTTTCACATCAATAACTTTGGAAAACAATGAGACTTGTTTATTTTACTGATTTTATTTTTCTCTTTTTCTGTGTTTTCTGTTTCTTGTAGCCCCTCAGGCATTAGCCCAGCCTGAGGGGGCATGTCTGCTAATGGGCCACCAAGGATTCCAAAAATATACCATGACTCACAGGGTTAGATCACCCATTATGAAACTCTCCACCCTGGTGAAGAGGTACTGGACATTCCCACCTGAATCTAAGCATCTATAATCCTGGGGTTTGGGGATTGAGAGTACCACTTGTCGGATCCAGAGGACAACCAGAACGTCAGAAGGACTGCAACCACCACTCTCAACCAGACTGTGACCTTCATACTCACCAACAGGTTTTCTTTTTCCTTTTACTTTGGAGTCAGGGGGACCATTTGGCACTCAGCACAAGGGCTAACAAACACCATTCTGTTTGTGCCCCAGTGTGCTGGATTATACCTCTGAGTTTTGTGGGTTAAAACCAATTTTTTCTCTGTATCATTGTATTCATTGTAATTTTTTTGTTAAATTGTAACTCTGACTTGTAATTTCTTTTTTGAGTTGCATTCATTTCCCCTGTCAGTTTACCTTTAAAACCAGCACAGACACACAGGCACATTTTACTACATTTTATCCTCCTTAAATATATAGCTACGTCACAAGCTGTTGTATAGTACCACAATGTTAAAATCACAATAATTTCATTGGAATAAGTTATTGAAGAGGATTATTTTGTTAAAGTTTATAAAGTAATAAGTAAGCTAGTGACACAATGTTATGTGTTTGTGGATTATTTAATTGCTGTACTTAAGTTTAACACCTGAATTTTCATCTGTGATCTTTTTTATACATAGAATGGTACCACTGCTTACTAAAACTGCCAGACTAATGGCACTATAACTATGTATTATGTGGCAAGTGTCCAATTCTTGACTCTGTTGTTCTACGGAAGCTCATCTCTCTTAGAGATTGCTCAGAGAAGAAAGATAATATTATTTTCATAACTATTCCTGTTTAGGTTATTATTTTATTTTTTTCCAGCCTGGTGAACATTGTCCTAAGTTGTTATCTTTTTAAAATTTGTCATCTTAGACATTAGGAGGGCAGTAGATCAAAACTGCCAATTGAGGACATGTGATCTTCACATAGAAAGATAAAAACCACCATAAATGTTATGTTAGAACTGTATGTGAATTGATGGCATTAATAATAAAAAATTTATAGCTTAAACTTTTGTCCAAACTATTTAATATGCTGCTTATTGAAATAGACATTACAGAATGATGCTAAGAGTGTAATAATAAACATTTGTGCCAAATTTAGGTTTGTAAAACTAGATTGACAAAGAAAATACAGAAATTTGAAATTATAAAATTCTTATAGTATTTTTCTGAAAGGTTTCAGATTTCGTATGCAGAAGTAGGCAAACATAAAGAACTTTAAAATTTCACTGAGGGATTGAGAGAGTCGTATGAGGAAAAAATTTTCAAATTTACAATGTTTTGAAGATTTGAAAAGCATCTGTATTGGTAGTGTATGAGACACTGAAAAACTACACCAGAAACCAGAAATTAAAACAAAAAAAGGAGCTGAAATAGAAGGGGTTGTGGGTTAAAACTAATTTCTCTTTGTGTCATTGCATTTATTGTAATATTTTTATTCAATTGTTACTCTGACTTGTAATCTCTTTCATGTTGGGTTCATTTCTCCTGTCAGTTTACCTTTAAACCAGTATAAAAGAACACTGTGCAGTTTAATCCACTGTTTTTCTAAAAAGACAAAAGACCAATATTACAGGTTGTTTGGTCAGGGAAAGAATACTGAGGCAAAGTTTGCTGTGGACATGGAGAGCAGAAGAAATTAAATTTAATAATGTGATAATGACTAATAACCAAAAAGTTTAGACATATAGGGATGCAGACACTGTATTTTATGCTTGATGTGTGGAAAATCTATGATGGATATACATGGTTATGCTTCAGTGGATGCACCAGTCATTGAGTACTTAGAGGAAGATACTTCTATGAACAGAGTGTTTATAATTGTGGGGTTTTAAAAGGAACTGTAATAATGGCGGATATCAGAAATGGAAAGGAAGATTAGACAAAACTGATTGACTTATTGTGGTACCTTATTTAATCTATTGATAGGGAATATTGATAAATTGAAAGCACTTTTTGAAAAATTAATTGTAAACATTTTAATCTTTCAAAAAAATAGGTTTTTTTTTTTCTTCTAGTTCACCCTATAGTGATGCTTTACCACAGTAGTAGAAACTTTGCTAAAAACTTTTATTTAATGATAAAAAAGGAACTGTTCAAGCATAATTATTTTCTAGAAGGTCTCTGAGATATGGTTCAACTTCACATAGAAAATTCCACTCAATTCACACTTTTTCAGGTCACTGATGTTATAAATGAATAGAAGGAGAAAACCCTAGAACAGACACAGCATCTAAGCAATGGATTTATTCTCTTTAGGAAACTGATCTGCAAAACTGAAAAAGCAGCTATTGAGGAGAAAGGCATAGTTGTATAAGGGTGAACATGTCTTTAACAGTGTCTTCACTGGGTTCCCCACAAGCCCTTCCCACTCTCATTTGGTAGCAAAGTATCCAGGACCTCAGAGTAGTTCAATCCATGAGACTTGAACTCCCCACGGGTATTAAAATGTTCTGATATTTGTAGTCAATATACTGAAAGTTTTATTTAATCCACAATTACTCATGTCTAGGCTTCACAAACAAAGATTTGGGAAGAGCTCTACCTGCATAGGTGTATCCTTTGAGCCTGAACAGTGGATTTTTTAGGTGAGGCATAGCCTGCGCAAAACCGGCCCTACCCTTTAACTCCTAAGGTTCATCTGCCATGGCTGAGTGAGCTTGGATGGTGACAGTGGAGTCCTCAGGACTAGAACCTACAGCCCCTGGTATTCCCAGAAGGTCTCCCATCCAAGTACTAACTGGGGCTGACCCTGCTTAGCTTCCGAGATCTGACAGGATTGGGCGTCAAGGTGGCATTAACTGCCTTTAATCTACATAATCTTTAGCAAAACTAAAACAAAACCCCCCACAATAATTACAAGCCTCAACCCAAAATTTTGATCAAACAACATATGTCCAGCATACATCACAGATTTGTTATAGTGTCAGATGAGTGTTCAGCTATAAAAAAAAAGTAAAATGAAATCATAGATATGTATGATGGAAGTTTTGTACTATTACTAAATATTAGTTTGAGTTTTGGTTTGAGTTTCTGTTGACACATTTATACCTTTTTTCCCCTATCAAGCAATTTCCAAATTGTGAGTTTTATTTAAATGAAAACTATAGTGAACTTTCTGGGGTAATGAGATTCCATGTTAATCTCCCATGCTACAAATCAATTATTTAAAGTCTTTTCCAGCTAATGAGTCATATAGTACTTTCTGACTAATGCCAACAAGCTAGTTGTAATGCGGTGAAGCAATCAAGTCTAAACCACTCTGTTTTAAGAATACTTTTTTTGTGGCTAAAGAAGAAATTGCACAAAATATTTTAAAATAAGGTATTGTTACATGAGAACTGCACAAGACACAAACTGCAGCAGAGTATATATAGTCATGCTCACTATTAACAGACAAAAAGACATTGTATTGAATGAAAATTCTGATATCCTACTCAATAGTCAAATATCAACGCATAGCATTTTTCAGGAAACCCCAATCGGGGCGTGATCAAGCAGCTGTGTGAGGCTTGGTTGCTGGCTGGGGTTGAACCATGACAAAAGCAAAAGCCGTGCATCAAACAAAAACAACTGAGGAATTTATTCACTGCTTCTCATGAGCAGGCACGTGGTCAGCCATCCCCAGAAAAGCAGGACTGCCTCACACATAAAGGTTACTTGGGAAGACAAATGCCCTGACTCCAAGTGTCTCCTCTTGTTCCTTCTTCCCTCCACTTTATATATTGAGCATGATGTCAGTATGATCTGGAAAATCCCTTTAGTCAGTTTGGGTCACATGTACTGGCTGTGTCTCCTCTGAGCCTGTCATGCACCCCCAACTTCCTCACCCATGTGGCAGTGCAAAAAAGGCCTTTGCTCTGTGTAAGCCCTGCTCAGCAATAAAAAAAACCATCTCCATATTAACCCTGTGTTCAGCAGAAATCCAACATGCCAGACACAGTGAAGAAAATAGACCCTACTCCAGCCAAAACCAGACCATGGGGCAACACAGATATGTTTGATAAAAGTAAAAGGATAATTCATGCTTTTCTGAAAGCTGGTTTTGATATAAAACAACTTAAAGGATTTGGACTTCAGGAGATCTAATTATGGCCTCTTCAGGGACATTCTTGGAAGAATACCATGAAAATGTGCCCTAGAAGGAAGAGGGGTAAAAGACAGCTGTTCAGTGTTTAAGGATCACTTCTTCCAGGCTCAAAAAGGGTGCCTCCCTTGATGATCCAATGTGATTGAGCAGAGATTGGACTAGGTGACATCCAGTGATCCCCTCCAATCTTACCAATTCTGTAATTCTATGACTTGTCCAGGAGACCAGTTTCTATAAATAAAATGGCAAGATGGTCATCAACATATTGTAGTTCATGTGATCAATAAAAGAACAGCTATGTCTCCACCAATAATCAAAAAGGAGACACAATCTTTACCATGAACTGGACAGGGGAATGTTTATTAAAGTTCACACAATCAAAATGAGCAACCAACGGTTTTAAGCTCCTGTCTTGATTTCAATCAAAACAGAGTAATAGGCACACAAGCTACAATTAAAGACTAGAGCTTTATGTAGCATTGGACACTTGGAGTTACCAGTTGGTGAATTTTGTCCTTCACTTGATTTGGGGGAAGGAAAGAAAATCAAGATATTAGATATACATAGATCACAGTATTGCCATCAATAAAGAGGGTGTTTGTGATGAACACTGACATGAGGTAAGATACAAGGAATATGAAACTGTAAACATAAAGTATTTATTACAGGACTTTTTTATTTTCATAAAAAAATATTTTTCTATTTTCACACAGAATGCAGGGCATTTTTATTTTTTAATTGGAAATACTTTTCTATTTTAAACAGATATGTATATGCACAGAAATAGAATATACTTTAGTGATAAATATAATTAAAGAGCCTTGTATTTAATTTAAAAATATTTAAGAGGCTTTGGTTCAACTTTGTCTCTATTCAGAGAAGGACTCGGAAAGGAAGTATAATAACTGACAAGTCTGCCTAAAATATGTCTTAGGCAGTTAGCTAATAAATAGTTGATGAATTTCCTTAGCAAGGCTGTACTCCCAGATCCTTGAGCTCAGTTCTAGATCTGCCCTAATTACTTATTTCCTAGAACTGCTCTCAATAGGGCAAGTATTGCCTTTATGCCTTTGTGCATAACGCGCAATTTGCAATTGTGCTGTGCTTGTGCATGCATGTGACTAATAGGTACTTGAACCATGTTGCTTTATTTCCTTAGTAAAAGAGGCTACATAAAACCAGAAGTGATTACACCAACTTTTGCAAAATGGCAAAGATCTGGGTAGACTTTATCACCACAGCACAAAGGAATTAATCTTCTGTGCCATTTCTGAAGAAAATGTACATAGGACATTAAGACTGTATGGACACATAGCCAGCAACTATATACTTGTGGGATGAAAAAAATGGTAAGCAAGGTGGACAAGCATCAGTCTGGTGTGAGCACTCTGGAAGTGAACAGCTTGGCTGTGATATCTGCACCAGAGGATTATTTTTGTCCTTCAACAATTTTTTCTCGAGGTTAAAAAAGAGCAACAGTGAAGAAAAATACAGGAAAGATAGACTATAGGAGGTCTGCACACTAGCTGTGTCACTCACTCTTGAGAAAAACAGTCCAGCAGCTTCTAGATAGCCCCAAAAACTGCAACACCAAAAAAATCAGAATGTAAATTAATATGCACAATATTAAGCATTTCAATACATAGAAATACGGAAATATTAAAAACAGGTTTTTTTCAGAGTTGTTTTTCCTTACTTAATTTTACTAGTAATTTGCAATTTTTTATCTAAATTATAAAAGCTTTTAAAAATAGCTGATTACTTCTTTTGAAAAATATATCTTGCACTCACAGAAAAATCTCATCAAGCAATTATCTAAGTATTATTAAAGTAATAATAACAAATATTTTTTGGATGTTATTTGCAAAGGAACTTAAAACGTACTGAGATACTAAATATGCTAAAATTTATATTAATGTACAAATCATTCTTTCCATCCCTTTTAAAATCTCTCATTGTACGTTTAACCTTATGAACACATTTACTATTATAGAACCATCATTAAAGGTTGAGGATGATGGCTAGTATAGCAGTTAGGGTAGCTCTGCAAGGTAGCAAATAATTAAAGCTTCAGTAGTGTGCAAAATGTAAAGAGCTTGGTTGATTCTGTGACCATACAGGAAACAAGGTGCTTTCTGTTCAGCAGTGAATGTGTGATACTTAAAACAGTACCACAGATGTAACTTTTTAGAGGAGTCTGATTTTTTTTGCCTTTACAAATCTTTTTTATAGCTCCAAAGATCCTAGTATTTTTAAATACATGTCATTACTATGAAAGGAAATATTTTAAAGAAGATCTAGATGGTGATGGTGTGGGCAGCTTGACATTTTGAAGTTTCTACCAAACAGCCAGTAATTTTCAAATAACTTGCTAAAAGAATTTAAACTACTAGACTGAAAGGCTAATAAGGAATCTGCTAAAGAAGGTACTGAAATATGAGTTTAAATGGGGTGAATATAGGGAGATAAAATCTTTTAAGAGCTTCTTTCTCCTAGGATTTAATATTGACTTGTCATAAGGTATAAATAAATGTTAGAGGTCAGCAATTATAAGGAACAGCTTTTACAGGGTGACTTCATGGGAACTGTCAAGATCTGTGTTTTGATGGACAGCTCTTAAACATCACGTGAAACTATACTAAAATTCCTGGATGGTTGCTTTACTTCTTTAGTTTATTTATTTTTCTCACTGGTGGAAGAGACAGATTGTGAAACAAGTAAACAAATTATAACAATGCCATATTTTGACTACTTTGTGTGAATGATAAATGATTTCTATACAATTCAAATGTTTTTCCTGGTATTTTTGCTCAACACTCACTTATTATGAGACTTCAGATGAAGGAGCAAAACAAGCTGAAACTTTTTTCCCTTCTTTATACGGAATCGTGTGTGTGTGAGGCATGAAGGAGTGGAGGGCTTAAATGGGATAATTGTTTGTGCACTCTTGTGATGCTTTTTAGTAATTAAGTACTGCACACATAATTAACAGATATGCTTACAAAAATTCTCATTACCTCTAAAAGGTATTGTTATCCTCTTTTTTATAAGTATAGAAGTGAGGCCAATTAGCTTATTTTTGCTCTAAATACACTTGAAATGCAAGTAGTGTTCATTGAGGATTATCCTGAAATATAAATATTGCCTATCGGCTTTTAAGAAAACTGATTTTTGGTGAAAATTGCCCAACAATTAGTTATTACAAATTTAACTTTGCTACTGGGATCTGAGTTCTGACTTTCTTTCTTCCTAACAGCAGAGTAGACATCTGCAAGAGAAGCCCAGTATTGTTTAATCACATATATGGTATGATTTGGGAAACCTCTGTTAACTTCAAAACTGATCAATTTCTGAAGAACATTTTGATTTTTTCTATAAAAAGGTAGAATTTACTCAAGTTCCAATTAAAAGAAGCAGTTGCAATGAGATGAAACTTAGCCTGTCATACATCTAAAAGCAAAGTCAGGCAGCATTCACAAAGGTAAAATACATTACAGCATGTGCAGAGGTGACAGTGACAGGGACACTTTGGAGTAACACAAGTCTGTTAGGGATTGCTGACAAAAAATGAGGCAATAAATAAAACCTCAGAAGAAATATTTGCCATTAATAAAAGCTAATGTTAATAACACAGTGATAGTAGTTAGGGGGTATGTGTTAATGTTGCTAGTTCTATCCCTCTGTCACTTACCCTGAAACCAAGAAAGCTCTTGAATTATAAAATGTACGGATTGAGATTTCTTTTAAGGACAGCAAGTATAGCTATTGTAAATCCATGTGCACCTTATGAAAAAGGAAAAAAATGCTAAGGGAACAATTACATGTATTTTTTATTTTGTATAGAATTATGCCAGCTTTCATGATTGAATTTATCTTATAAAATGCATTTCTTCAAAAGAAAGCTACTAAAAGTTGAGAATTGTTTTGCTACCCCTGAACAATTTTTATTTTGTGAACTGATGTGAAAAATGTTCATTGAACTCTGCATATTGTATTAAGGAGCTCAGATTCAGATATCCTGCATCCTTTCATAGAAATGACAAATCTCATTTTACAAGTTCATTCTAAGATTAAATTATACAATTAAAAATATCTACTGTCTATATCTACCAGAGTTTAGAGGAAACCAAGAAGACAGGCTTTGCTTTTATAACCAGTGCAGAAATCCAGATCTACTGTGTCACATTTAGTGGAATTACATGTTCTTATTTTAATATGTAGTTTTGTTTCTTAAAATTAATTAGACTCAACTATTCAAGTCAGAGTATATCTGAGCACGAATAAGAATAGAAACCAAAGTTCAATATGTTAGTGTATCAATGGCATGTTCACCTTGCTCAGTGCTGTTCATAATGCCAGTTATTCTGATTGCAAGCAGCAGTATTTCCATGTTTTTGGCTAGCGCACTGCATTAACACCCGTATGCTCACTTGCTTATCCTGAGACAGGCAGGACATCTTTCTGCAGCCTTGCTTTCCATTATCAGTTAAAAAGAAAAACCCCAAAGAAAAAACAACAAAAAAAAATCTTTTAGTGTGATACATGCTAGCAGTGTTGATCACAGGATAATTTTCTTTTGGTAGAGGATTTTCATTTTCTCTATAAAGCAGACTCTATTCTGTAAATCAAGACTTCCAAATATGGATGACCAGGTATATACCTGAGAGACTCTTTCTCACTGACAGCTTGAGTAATTTCAGTTGAGCTACACTCAAAGATTAATTTGACGCATAAAATCAAAACTCAGTTCTCATTAAAATTAGTTGCAGCCCTCCTGCTTCTCTAAGAAACCTTGAGTATCTAAACTATTATTAGATCAGATAAATTAGTTAACAGGTTTAAAAATATGTCAGTCAAAACATGAAGAACATTTTATATTTTCTCCCCTCGCCCCCCAGCTGGCTGCTTGCAATATGTCTAGTTGAGAATCATACCCCTTGACCACAGAAACAAAAGTTAAATGGAATGATGGAATGCTGGAATTGTAGAATCATGTAGGTTGGAAAAGTCATTCAAGAACATCAAGTCCAACTGTAGAATTAAGGACAATGAGTATATAATGAATATTAAGAACTCTTTGAGAAGAAGAAAGATGCAATCAAATACTTTTTCTCAGTAGTTTTCAGGACGGCACAAGCTTAACCTTGCATTGGTTTATGATTCAAAATTGTTTTTCTTTATATCATAACAGAGGAGAAAAGTAAATAATGGACTTTAACAAAGATGTGAATGTTAACAAGCGCAAATCAAAGATGCCTTAAGCACTAAGATTACTTCTTATTTTTATTAATATTATTTCATTATCTTTTTATGAAAGTACTCTATAGAGCAGTAGAAGAGTTGGAAATTGTATCCATGAGACCAGTTAAACCAAAATGTGAGTAATTTGTGCTGATAACCTGAATGAGGAATTGAGTGGAGAACATTAGAGTTCATATGTGCTCCAAATTTGTGCAGTAACTTAAATGCATGCTCTTCAAAGTCCGCTTGAAACATTTTTTCTGAGTGTCATAAGTACTACATGTATATATATATATATATATATATGTTTATTAGCATATAAATTACAGATATCTTCATTATGAACAGGTTTTTTAAAGAAAAGTAGTATCATTTATTGGCTAAAACTGTTAAAGCTTTTCAGATCACAATGTCTTTGTCCTACTAGTGATTGCAACAAGATTTGGCTAAAAGATATTTGGTTGATTTGAACCTTAAATCTCAAGCAAGCTGAGGCATTTTTCATTGAAATCCATCTATGAAATGAAAACTTTGCTGTTTACTTTAAACTGGACTTTTAATCCTTTAGCTACTGAGCAGTCTTATTACTTGTTGCAAGCCTAGTGAGTGAATTTTAGGGAGTGCGATGGATATTTATTTGACAGTCATGTTTTATTCATGACACACAACAGAATGTAAGTGTCTAATTACTGGCAATAATCACTCTTTTGCTGAATGCATGCATTTAGATGGTTTAGGAAGATGTTTGAAATCAGGAAATTCCAAAAAGAAAAATGCTAGTTAGCTTTCTGCTGTTGATATTTATTACTTAGTTCCAGAGGATTATTCAAGCTTTTCTGTCCACTACAAGCTATAATGCTAAAAGCTTGGTAAGAAATTATAATCTGATTGTTTACTTCCCTGAGTTCCCCCCTCCCCTTCCCCCCCCCGCCCAAAAAAAAAAAAAAGAATATTTTCTGATTTGTTAAAGAAAAAAGAAAGAAAATTCATGTGCTTTCAGAAAAGTTCATCCCATAGACACAAATTACAAATTGAGTTGGATTTTACTATACCTATTTACAGGATATTGTGAAAACCTTTGAGACCAAATGCTTAACAATGGATCAAATTGCATGTGACATTACTGAAACTGTTTAATAAATTTTATACTCTTTAAGAAATTGGCAGTCTTGTACAGGAAAAGATTCATTTATACACAACCACTAAAACCCAATGTGAAATTCTAAATATATGTACATACATACATATATATATATATATATATATATATATATGAATTTCACAGATATTGCAGTATTCTACTGTTTTGCCCTATAAGTATTTCAGTGCAATAATAAAACATAATTTCTTTTTTTTTTCTTCAGTGTGCCTTGACTTTTATCTTTGAAAAATCTTGAGTCTGAAGACTCTTGTGCATCTTATAGTTAGATTTGCAGTGTAACTAACCTCTGCCAAATTTGGCTGAACAAGAGAATTCTGTGAAAGTCTGTACTATACATGGAAATTGAATTTTAAATCTCCAGGTAATCTTTATAATGGGTATTGCAGTTAAGACATGAGTGTTAGATAACTTGCTCTTTGTGGTGAGAAGTGTAACTATATTTAGTTGAGTTTGAGAAAATTATTAACAGCAAAAACCTTTAGTTGAGTTTTACAGTAAAAAACGATTGAAATTTTATGAAACACATCCTAAGAATTTTCTAGATGTCTCATTAATATTTCTAATATCCTCATCCAATACTGAAATAAGACTTTTAGTAATTTTACTATAGATTTAAATTTTCATTAATTTTGAATTAGCCATTGCCTTTATTGTAATTTGTTATTTAAAAAGGTAAACTGAAATACTGGTATTTCCTTAATCACATTCTACAAATGAAGGACCCTCTGAAAACTAGATATGACATCAAGTACTCTACTTAATGATTACATTGTGACTAATCTTTAGCTCTCTAAAACTAATTTGTTTTAACATTTTGAAAAAGTACAAATACTTTAAATAATTGATACATGTACAAAAGCAGACACATAAACACGTGCTTAAGGATTACAAAGTGTACTTTTCAGTAATCACATACTCAGAGCTATTTAGTCCTCTCCTCTTAAGCACTGGATAATTGGTCTAGAGGAGGCTAAAGACAGGTTCTGTTAACAGCTAGATAAAAGTCACATTGGAATGCAAAACTTCCTTAAAAGCTTATTACAGGTTGCCAATGACATTGCTGCAATAGAAATGTCAGGAAAGCATGTACAGCCTCTCTTTAAAGATGTAACTTAGACAGAAAAGCAAAGCAAGGAATATATCTCTCTAGCTGGAAAAAAAAAAAAAAAGGGCAAGAGACAGAGAATTCTGAAGTAAAAAATTACACCCAAATGGATTTATGGAACTCGGAAAAGGCAAGACTGGAAGAATACAGGTCTGTGTTGCATGAACAATTGTTAAATGTAAGTAATCTTACAATCTAAAAAGCCATTTACTACTGTGTATGACTGTGATATTCAGTTAAGATCATGCAATTTTGGGTCATGTGTACTTTATGATCTTAGCTGCTTAATTGTCAGGCATCTTTCAAACTGATGTATTTAAAACTTTTTCATAAAAATCTGAAACATTATTACAACTAGAAGCACTGGATTGAATTTACTGCTTCTCAGTGTTATTTCTCTCAGAAAACTAAGGTTTTTTTCCCCTCATGTTTAAATAGGAAATTCTAAGTTCAATCAAATAAATAGCAGTTCATGGGTTTTGTGTCTAAAATTTATCAGACAGATAGGGTTATGTTAACAGTTAGAAAGAGTTGAAGGAGACTAAAGGAGAGGAAAATAAAAAACTAACTAATTACAAGTTGTTTCAAGTGATATTTTAGTGAGTTTTCTATTTTAGTGTGAAAATAATTCCCAGATAAAAGTTAATCCCTACTTTTTTTTTCCACCTATTAAAAACATGTTTTTTCCAGATAAACTGAAAATGTGCAAGATCTATGAGTATCATGGCTAAAGTCGGAAACTCAGCACTTCACAGCTAAGAAAGTATCAAGAGTCTTTTTCACAAATACGACATTAAGGGACAAAATGGTGCCTGGAGTTTTCTCAGTCTTCAATAGTAATAAAATAACCAGTTGGCATTTGCAAGATAGCATTCAGACAGGTTCAGAGTTACCTAGAATTTAGATTAAACTACTTTCTTGAGTTTCTTTTAATAGAGTGGAAATTTCTGATACCCTGAAAAAAAGAAATTACAAAAATCCCCAGAAGTCAAACATAAAAATTATTTTTTCAAGATATTTTTTCTAATTTTTCTTAGAATTTGTTTTTTTTAAAAAAGAGAGAAAACAGAGATGCATTTCCAGAAGTATTTTTTCTTTTTAAAAAACATTTTGAAGGAAATATTCCAACTTACCCTATAGAGTTCTCAGAATAATGTTGGAAGGAGTTTGGTATTATTGCTCTGTATTTTACTTTTTTTCTTTCAAGCCTAATGCTATAGAGACCGCTAAGCTTATTGTGTTTCCTTAATTTTAAATATGTTTTCTAATAGCTTAGTTTTACACTTCTTTTTCAGTTAGCTTTCTTTCTGTATGTGTGTCTCCATTCACTGAGAATGAGCAGCTTTTGGGGGTTTATACTGCACCTCACAATACCTTTTCATGTTTTTCCAAGACCTTACTTGCTGGCCTCAGCAATAGGAAATAACACCTCAAAGAGCAATAAAGGTGGGGGAAAAGAATGTATATCATTAAGCTGTTTTAAACAAGAGTTTGCATGAATGAGATAAAAAGAGACAAAGGACTCAATACACCAAGAGGTTCCAGTTATATATTCCTATATTCTTGCATCTAAAGAAGGATTAGGATTTTAAAAAACTTATTTATTAAACAGGCCAATATGCAAACCCTCCAAAGTTAGATGTTTGAGTACAGTTTAAAAACATTTATGCATGACTGGAATCCAAATTTCTTAAAATATTTCTTTTATTTTTCTTCCTTGTTTTCGAGTTTTCTCATGCCCAGGTTTATCAGAGAATCAATAGGATGAAAAGACACAGATTGTTTTTCTGAGTAGTATGAACACTACTGACCATTCTGGGTATGAGGATCTCTTGCAAGTCTAGGTGGTAAATGATTCAAAACCTGCACTAGGAGCAAGATATGGAGATATTAGGCAACAGGAACAGGAACTTTCATTTATATTTCACATTCCATAGTTGTTGCAATTTTATAAGGACTGTCAGTTGATTCTCTTTGCAAACAGGTATTTGATATGGCTTACATTTATACAGTTACTAACAAGAAGATTAAATTATTTTAGTGGTTAATGGTTTGTGTTTTAATTTGCTTAATTATGTTTTCCTTTGAAAAATGTTTTCATATAAATTATCTTCAGTACTCCCTGCTTTTTCACTGTGTTACTGAAATGAAACTTACTATAGAATGAGTCTAAACCAGATGATGTAAAAACTTCATCATGTAATTAGGGATGAATGAAGCTCAGAAAGCTTTGCATTTTGGATAATCTTCCGCAAGTTAAGATGCTTAGCATGAGTTTTTATGAAGTTATCTGACTGAGGTGATGTTTTTGCAAGGAAAATTTAGCTCCTATGAGTATTCAGACATTTCATATACATTGACTATTTGCTCCTTAATAAGCATTGCATTTTCTAAAGCAAAAAAAAGTATAAACAATTATAAACAAGTATATCAGGTGATATGCAAAGATACAAAACAATTCTGAAAGGAAATCAGTAAGTTATTATTTCCCATGGTAGGTGGTCCTACTGGTTCCCTACTTAACATTTGATCTTCTCTTTTCTCTGTCTTGAGAATTGAAACAGAAATTCATTTGAAGAGCCCTTTTGCACTAATTGAACTTTGTTATTTGCACTGAGATGAGAAGCCTCTTTTTCCTTTTCCTTCTTCTTGCAGAATATGTAAAGATATGACCATAAGTGGATATGACCATTTTGTGAAAGGTAGAGGCTTGCATCATCACTTAAGTTATCCCAACACTTTAATCCTTATAGATCAGACATGTTACTGTGCATATGATTTTGAAGCTGTAGCTATTAGCTTCAGGTGTAATAAGACAGGACTCAGCAGTTGCAATTTCATCCAGAATTGCTTCTGACAGGAAATGCTTAACAGTCCTTGTAATATACCATACCTACAATTCATGCTATCTTAAAGCAGACCTGTGACTTAATCTCTTGATGGTTTTTTCTTGCTTGCCTTTTTTAAGTATATTTCAGCTTCTACTGAATTTGCATACATTATAAATTTAAAAAAAGAATAGTGTCTCCTTGTGCATAGTGTCAAAATATCTAGTTGTAATAAAACTCAATCACTTAGAATATATCTGATTTTTAGACAAGCACTACAGTGGGAGAGCTACATTTATTAGGTACATTTAGGCGTCATGGGTATTCCTTTTCTAAGAATAGTTAATCAGCTTGTACTGTAGCATGCTGACATTTGAAAGCCTTTTCTCAGTCTTAAGAGGAGATTCAGTGTTCATTTGCCACACAGTTACAGACTAACAGTATGAACATATATCTTCCCTCATTTTTGTTTCTAGCAGAAATACTTCTCTCAGGACTGTTCAGTCATGGCTAAAGAAAAGCTGAGTGCACTTTGTCAAATCTGAGTGAGTGTGATTCTGAAAGTGTTTGGTGTTGGGGTGGGGGTTTTTGTTTTGTTTTGACTTTTTATTTTTAAGAAAGTACCTTTATTATCTTAAAATGGCTTTAAAGGCGAAAAAAAGCGAAAAAGTTCAGAAGTCAGGCATTATGGACATAATTTCTCTGTGTCTGTTTGTTTCTTTGTCTCTGTGTTATGGATTTCATTTAATATACTTTGTAGAAGAAAATGTACACATAAGAAACTGATGTATAATCTGTAAGTAACCATATTTAAGCTTGTGTCTGATGGCATCCTGTATGTAACATATGAAAAAACTTCTGCAATTTCACATTGTCTTGTGTGTTATGAAGGTCTGGGATGAAAAAGAACACCTTACTCCTTCCCATACAATTTGTCTATTATTCTAAATCACAACCTTCCATGAAAGATATAATATTTTGTTTGCCATGAATATACAATGTTTTTGATTGCAGTTCTGGGGAGATGAATGATGTATGTTAGGCATGGAAGGCAAAGCAGGCCATGTCCTCAAAATCTTTCTTCCTCCTGTGCCCACCATCACTAAAATATACACTCAGGATAATAAATAAAGAAAAGAACAACAACAAACAATTTTTCTTTCCTTCTTTGTTCTTCAATGTATATTCTCAACAGAAAGCTTTACTGATTTTTTTTTAATACAAATTTATGGACTCCCTTCTGATCCTAAAGCTACTGATTGCAACACTTTATTGGGCAGGATTTTTCTTTTGTTTCTCTTTAGGTCTCTTATTATAGAGTGGATTGACTTATGCAAGGAAAAAAGTGAATCTTCATTTAAATAATATATGTTAATGTTTTGCTTTGTAATTTATGTATTTCCCCAAGAAATGTAGTTTTATAACTAGCTAGTACAAGTTGGTAACACATTTATGCTTTATACTTGTTTGTTTGTTTTTTTAAAAGTTGTATAACAATATACATTTATACAGATACTTTTGAACTTCTATTTTGTTTGGAAGAAAAGAATGAAGACCTCCATTATACCTAAATGATGGCTCACTTTTACTTATTAATTTTGACACTTTCATTAAAAAGGAAATTGGAATTCAACTATAAATAGAAAAAAATAGCAGTTTGATAAATATGTCTCAAGCACATTAGGAAAAGAAAAGGTATATCTAAATATGTTTTGGGGTTTTTTTCAGTGAAAACTACTTTACTTATAATAAAGGAAAGAAATAGGTTAACAAATTTATTAAAATGTGTATATTTTTTCTGACATTTTGGATCTGTTGTTATGACTCCTTTTTATTCATACTGTGGAAAAAGCTTTCCTCTTTTTCAATGGTCCTTTGTGACTATTACCTGCTATTAACTCAACAAATTGAGATGAAAGAAATGCTTTCTCTTTAAATGCAAAAAATGCTTAAAATGTCCAAGTCTTTTAGTGTATTTTATGAAAACCTCGAATGAGTTCCTCTGAAATTACATGTCTCTAAAAAAATAACCAAATTAACAGATAGATGGAAAGATAAAATGAAAGCAGGAGATAGTTTAATATCTCAGAGGTAGAACATGCATTAGCAGAGTCACATGAAGTTTCAAACCACCAACATACGTAGCAGCCAACCTAAAGATACTTTACAACTTGAAAGGAAATACAAAGTGTTTGATAGTAGCAGAGTAACAGAAGGGTATTCTGTTTTCCTTACTGAGGTTAAAATGGTACAAGAGGCAGAATAGAGACAAAAATGTTTGTGACCATGCCTACATTCAATTGGAAAGAAAAACAGCCAGGAGAGAAACAAAAATGAATATTGAATGCAGCAGGCATACTCATTGTAAGTAATAATCATACTAATCATCATAGTAATAATAAAACAATAAGAAATGAAAGGAAAAAAGAAAACAGCAATAAGATTAATATGATTAGATAGCTACCAAGTTTTATATAAAATTTCTTAATTCTTTTTTCCCAAGTGTTTGTGCCAATTCGTTCTTTCCCAGGGAATCTCTCATATTTCCCCCCCCAAAAGGCAAAATTATGAATTAAAATACATCTTAGAATTAAATCTTATGGAGCAGATGTAGAAAAATTTTACTCAGTGAAAACTTAAATTTTATAGCAACTTGATGTGAAAAAGTCTGGTGTAGATCCTCAAAGACTGTTAAAAGTTATAAGAATCACTAAAGATTTTTGGCTTTGAAGAAAAATATATATGTCATGTAAGTTTATAATTTCCCTACTGATGTTCATGGTATGTTGTAGTATGTCTGTTTATTACATGTTTTGTCTTTTCATTCGTATTCTTTTAGTTTAGTGAAAGTCAGTATAAAGTAAGTGGACTGCAGAAGTGGGGTGAAAGATCAAAATAGGGCCATGGATGACAACAGGGCTCTCAGATTCTAATTGTGTAATAGTTAAACTATGTCTGTGTAGCAGTTAAAATAAAACACTACAATATTCTGTACTTAGTTTTCCCATTTATTTTCACACTCATTATTTTTTTAATGTGTTATCTGGCCTTGTCTGTATCAAAAATGTTTTCAACCTTTCAATTACACCTTTGCTTTAGAATATTACATGCACCGCTTCCTTTCAGATGAAAGGCACAGCCAGCCAGAGGTGACCACTTTGTTTAAGAGAGAGGTGAGTGGGAGAAGGCCATAGGTGTATGCATTTAAAGCTATATTATACCATGAAGGATTCAGCATCAGAACAGTATATATCTAAATGGACAGTCTAAGAAAACCCGGTTTGATGTGTAAAAATAATTATGTATATTTTAGATTCATATCCCTTATAGAAATTTAACTATAGAAATCTTAATGAGCTGCTTTCAAAAATTTTACTTTTACATATAAAGATTTCCTTTACATATTTAAAATAATAAACATTTGAAAAGCCATTATTTAATAATACATTATTCATTGACAGCAAAGCATATCTGCCCCATCCATATCTTCTGCTAAAGATTAAGACCTATTTTGTAAGACAAAAATTGTTTGTCTATCAATATGATAGGTTTATTGTACAAGGAAAACTCAGCAGTCAGACACTGTCTGGAATTTGAGTAATACCAGGAAATCCTTAAAAGCTGTACCTAATCTTTCATACATATTTAAATACTGGAATATTATGTTATGTCTAGGGCTTTAACTTATATTCACTTCAGTAGATTACACAGTGTCTGGCTATATAAAAGCCTGAAATCTGTGTTAATGTAAAATAAATAATTTTTATTTCAATTAGTAGCTGTAATTCAATTAATTAGTATTACCAAACTAGGTGAAATTATTCTAATTTGAGCATAGATATGTGTAGGTATAAAATTATCTTACTAATTTCTTACCATAAATTTCTTTTCTTTTTTCCTCAGCAGACCCATCTTTTTCTTCAATAATTTTTATAGAAACTCCCTTGAGAGACATTAGATTTTGAAATAGGGCATTAGCTGACAACCAATCTGAAAAGTAGAAGACATGATTACCAATCAGCAGAAAGCCCAATCATTTATTGCTTCTGATTAGTTTGAGATTCTCATTTTTCCTCAGGGACCTGGAAAGCCTGTGAAAGGCTTCTGGGAAGTGATAGTTCTTTAAAAACCTCAATAGCTTCTAATCAAGAGCTTACCCATTGATCACTAAACCACAGGTTCATGAGATCATATGAGATATTACTGCTGAACAAATTAAATACTTTTGACTACTACAGTAAAATTATGTTTTAAAAAGTACTAAGGAGTATAAAGGATGCAGCACCTCTCCTATGAGGAAAGGATGAGAGAACTGGAATCATTCAGCCTGGAAAAGAGAAGGCTTAGGGGTGATCTCATTGCACCCTTCCAGTACCTGAAGGTAGCTCACAGGAAAGATGGAGAGTGACTTTTTACAAGAGCATGTAGTGACACAATAAGGGGGACTATATTCAAGCTGAAAGAGAGCAGGTTTAGCTTAGATGTTAGGAAAAAATTATTTACTGTGTGTGTGGTGAAGCACTGGGGCAGGTTGCCAGAGGAGTAAACGAACCATTCCTGTATTCCAGGCCTGGTCGGATGGAGCTCTGAGCAACTTAGTGTAGTAGAAGGTGTCCCTCTCCATGGTAGGCGGGGTTGGAACTAGATGATCTGTCAGGTCCCTTCCAACTCAAACCATTTTATGGCTCCATGATTCTATATACTGTGAAAATACACTGTCAAAGTACAAAATGTTACCATTTTATGAAACAACCAGATTACCACTAAAAGTGAAGGAGAAGACAATGGAAAAATGACAAGTAGTAAATTCTGTCATAACAAATGGCTATCTCTCCCAAAGCAGAGTTTGACTGGAAGATTTGGTTGGTTGGTTTTTGTTGGGTTTTCTTTTGTTGGGTTTTCTTTTGTTGTTTTTTTTTCCCCTGAAGTAAGGGGGAAAAAAATCAATCTATTTGCTTAGATATGCAAGTCAGCTGAGGAAAAATGGTCTTACAGTTGGGTCATAGGAAGATCGCAATATGTTTCTCATTCTGTATTTCTAATTGCTTTTGATATAGCTACAGTTTGCCTTTCTAACAATATGGAAAACAGATTTTTAACTTTGGTGTTTTCTTTGTAAACCATACATGATTATGTATCTAAACATAAACTGAAATACATCAATAAAGTCTTACTTTTCATCAAAAATATAACAAGTATAAGATGAGTTCAGTTAATCTAAACTATTCACATTAATTTATGGCTTTATAAATTATGCTTTATTTCTATCCATTCATAATGTTCCAGATATCTTCTTTCAGCCAACTCTAACTGATGCATATAATCTACTTAGTCTCTCCTTGCATAGAAATTCCTTTATGAAATTGATATCTCTGATCACCCAGAATTAACAGAAATAAAACCCAAACCAAACCAACCAAAAAACCAACCAAATAAAAAAAACCAAAAAACCAACAACAACAAAATCCCCACACTTAAAATAGTGTCTATGAGCAGACAGTTTTGTCATTCTTTATTATAAAATAACCAACATGGGACCATATTTTTCAGCCTGCACACCTATGTTGTATATATTTAGGAATAGGAATATTTATATATTTTATCTAATGATTCCTAATGATAATGTCTATATAGTCAGAGACATTAAGTTGGCTATGAAATTTAGCCTAATCTACAATAAGGAAACCTCCCAAATACCAAAATACATAGGTCATTTTCCAATCGTACCTTTAGTGTCATACCCCAGAAAACTATGGCAAGTGGGTAACACAATAGCCGGAACCAGTTCAGTGGCCTATGAAAAAATGTGTTTTCTCTCTCAGTCATGATAGTATTTCATGTCAATTTTGGATCCGTGTTGTGTAGGTGGTTTAGAGTTTTTTTTAAAGTTGACATGTCAATGAAAATTCTTCAATAAATGTGAATGTAATCACAGTTTTTTTCTTTATTAAACAAGACACAGTGAGTTATAGATTACCTTCAAGCTTTCAGATTGAGGTTGAAGTGACAAGGACTGTTGAGCCAGCCTCCTGTCAAAGAAGAGGTCTTGATCCCTATTGCTATCCTACCTTCTACTCCTTCTCTTTCCTTTCTCTTGCCCTAGTTCTGACAGGACATTTTCTTTCTCTTCAAACAATTACTAGGTAACTCATTGACTCAGAAGAATGGTGTTCATTTAGAGGGTAGAGGGAGGAGAAAGGTATTAGTTTGAACTAATTCATGAAATAGTGTTGTTGTGCTTCCATTTTAGTACAACATAACTGACTGTTACAAACAAACAGGAAGGCATGCCATGGAGAAAAGGGCTGATTTGTTCAGTGATAGTATGATGTTAGAACAGCACAGCCTATCATGTAACTGGTTTTTCAGATTATACATAAGTGAAAGACCTTTAGAGAACTTTTAGTTCTAAATACTCACCATATGTATATGTCCAAAGAAAGGCAATGAAATTCATAAAGGGTCTGGTGCACAAGGCTTATGAGAAATGGCTGAGCGAACATTGGTTGTTTAGGCTGGAGAAAAGGAGGCTGAGGAAAGACCTTATCACTCTACAACCACTTGAAAGAAGGCAGCAGGAAGGTGGATGTCAGTCTTTTCTCCCAAATTACAATTGTTAAGGCAAGAGAAAATGACCTTAAGTTGTGCCATGCATTGTTTAGATTGGATGTCAGGAAAAAATTCTTCACTGAAAGGGCAAACATTGGAATGGCCTGCCCACCAAGTGATGAAGTCACCCCTGAAGGTATTTAAAAAACAAGTAGATGTGACACTTAAAGAGAGGTTTTAGTGTTGGACTTCGCAATGCTGGGTTGATGGTTGGACTTGATGGTCTTAAAGGTCTTTTCCAACCTAAATGATTCTATTCTAATCCAACCTATGATTCTCTTGTCACACAGTGCGTTTGCACAATATTGACTGCAGTGTATTATGGAAGACAAAGATAAACCTTTACCCAGTGCAAAAATGGAATAACTACATTGGATTAAATCCATGCGGACAGAGCAATGATGGAATGTAATATGATTAATCAACTTGCTAAATATCTTTTGGTAGGAGAGGCTTGGCCCCAGCCCCTGCACATGCACGACCTCATGTTAGGACCTAGCAAGCTAGCAAGGTCAGCCCAAAGGAGGAGGTAAACAACCCAAGACAGCCTGTCACCAGAGGTTGGGCTGCCCAGCGCGTCACCAGGTCATGGTAGCTGGCTTTCAGCCAATGAAAAGAGACCCTTGTCTCATGTACAGACCTCTTGACCTATCCCTAAGCTGTCCCAGTCCATGTGTACCCCAGAAAACATTACATAAGCTGTTCACCCCTCCAATAAAGGGTGCTCAACGTTCTTTTAACCCACTTTGGAGCCTGGACCTTTATCTCTGTGAGAATTCATCCAGGTATCCGGATGCTGAAACACGGGGTGTTGTCGGGGATGGGCAGGCTGGGACAAGGAAAAACCTCTCACTACAACAACAGCTGAGCTTTTTCCCTACATCTTTTGTCCTAGAAGAAGTTTCAAGGATATCAGATTTATTTTAAAACAGAATGCCACATTAGAGAAGTAAAATAAATAGTTATGTTTATACTGCAGATTAACCCAAAGCAGGGGAAGAAACTGGATTGCAGGACCCTCCACAGGGGAAAGTTCTGAATGGACTCACCATCTAGTGGATTTCAAAGCACCAGACTAAGAGATCAGTTTTGAGCTTTGTGTCTTTATGAAGACAGGTTTTATTATTGCAGTTTCTCAATAAACAACTAAGAGAATTATTGTAACATTATAATTTGGTGTTTCATGTCATAAGTTTCTCTACAAATTTTATCAGTTGCACATAAGGACAACAATGAGGGAATAGCCTCAAGAATAAGTCAAACCTTAAATAGCTTCAAACCCAATAATGTGATATATTTTTTATTTTTGAGGTTGTATGTGGACTTTATTCAGCCTTAAGTATCAATCAGTAATACCAGTAATTTGTGAAAGTAGATGCAGAAAACAAAAGGAAATTAGTAAACTACAGCTAAAAGAATTGCATTCTTTCCCTTCATGGAAAAAGAACATATTTTGTAGCAAACTATTCAGGTTGCTATTATGTGGTCTCCTACAGATGTCAAATCTCCACAACTGAGACTGGATTCTAAGAAACCATATAGTTTGTCACCAGATGAATAAGCAGGACATATAAACTGAGGCTTTGGAGAATTATATTACTGGAGACTAGATGCAAGCAGAAATGCATAAACACTGGAGACATAAAAGATATTTCCTTCTTCCTGTGGTGATACACTTTACAAAGTGCTTTCATTATTGTGCTGCATTTCTGTGTGACATTTGCTTCTGGAATGCTTTTTACTGTTCTCCTGATGCTTTTCTCTCCCAGTTTCTTTTCCCCCTGTAAACAACAAGAATTAGAATATTGACATAATTTTGTGAAGACTGAATTACATCTTTCTTTCAAATTATGGTCAAAGCTAGTATTGGAAGTAAAAGTCTCCTTTGATAATATGCAGCTTTTTGCTAGACACATTTTTATTAAATGTCCATTGTTTGAATGCACTGCACTGTGATGCAACTAAATGGCTTCTTCCATAAGAAACAGGCTAGTCATTCTCCTTATAATACAGGGTTCAGTGACTTTAGACTTTGGCTAGAACACATGATATAACCCTGTATGTAAACAGATCCTGTGAATAATATCATTGCAAGTAATACTGCAGGCATCAAATTAGTATTAAAGCACAATTAGTTGGCACATTTGCTGCTCATATTTTATGAAAATCATAACACACTTATGCACTAAGACATTAAGTAGGTTATACTGTTCAGTTTATTTTAGAACAGATTTGAAATTTGAGCTAATACACTTGTAATACTTAAGGGCCATGATTTCAAACAGGATTGTACAACTTCAACTGCAAATTTGCACTTCTAATGGATCAGGCCCTTGAACAGACTAATCTTACTACTGTTTAAACGCTCATGGGGTTTGTGGACTTAGATCTCTATTTGCTCCATCAGTGCAATCCTAGGCATGAGCACTACAAATAATTTCAAGTGCTCAGGGAATTTTCTGGCCAAAACAAGCTGGGTAGCATGGCTGCAGAACAGACACTTTGAATCACAGATGCTTATTTAAGTATCCAAAGATCTTCTGATTCTAACATGTGTTTAACAAAGAATTTAGACTCTGCTTCCTAAGTAGCTGCCACAGAGATTATGAGTGGCAAATGGAAGGCATTTGGAAGGTGTCAATATAAGTAGCTGTAGCTGAGGCCATCTGCATCTGTAATAATAGAATTATTTTAAGCAGCTTTTAACACCAGTCTGTTTTGAATGTAACCATTAAACATGCCAATATATTATATTTCCGTAAACAATTTTTCACCCCGTGGTCCTGTGAAAATTGAATTTCCGTTCTTTGCTGCACAACAGAGTACTCATGCTAACTGAACCTTTTGTGTAAGGTCCTAGTTGTAACCAGTTAAACTTGTTATCAACATCTTTTGAAAGCTCACTGTGTGAATTAGAGTTTGGTATCTCCTGTCTCTTCTAATGATGTACAATTTTATTTTGGGAAAACAACAAAGGTCTTGAAAATATGAGCATGGGTTGAAAGCAGAGACCCCAGACTGATAAAAATTCACTGACGGTCAATTACTCATCACTGAGAAAACACAGCCTTTGAGAGCTGCGGTTTTGCTTTTAGAAAAGTAGCAGCTGAGCAAAGCTAAAAAAGAGCAGGGCAGCAGGAGAAGACACATGTCGTGGCCTGGGAAAACAACCCCGCCTCAGCACTGCAGAGGGCAAAGTCTAGAGGGATGACAGGACACAGGTTAGCAATTCTCTAGGAACTTCACTGTCTTGCCAAAGGAAGAAATACCATATTTGAAGAGCTGGGGAACAGAAAAAAACCCAACAACTCACTGCATTTCTATCTGCTCTAAAGGTGACTAGGCTGCTAGCTAAGTTTTCATAAAGGACTGTAGCCTCTAGTTCTACATGTTGTTGCATATTCATGGCTAATATAGCATGTGATTATTATGAACTGACTCTTAGGAATAAGTATTGATAATATGTAAGAAATTTAATGAGTGCCAGTCTAGTTAAATTTTAGTTTAAAGATTGAAGCCAATTTATCAGTGTCCTAAACATTCCTGTCCCAGCAATCTCTAATTTCCTAAGTGAAACATATCAGTAGCCACACCAAAAGCATGAGGTCCATGTGTCAGGAAGGCCCATCAAAGGCAACGGAATCTTCATATAAGTGAAAAAAAAAAACCAAACCATTTTATAGCTCTTTGTTAGAAGTTCTAGAGAATAATGGCTACAATATATGTTGGAGAAATTATTAACTTTTGGTTACAGGTTCTCACATTTTCACTGCCACTGGACTAGCCCTTAGCTACATCATTAGTGACCTCTGCTTTAGCTCCAAGGGACTTCTTGTTATGTTGCTTCAGTCCCCTTCCTGAAGTACTTTTCTCAAAAGATGCTACTGATTCTAATCAATCAGGTACTACATTTTGTGGACATTATTTATAAATATGACTTGCTTAGTATCTTAATGTTTGGGTGTGACATCATACACTAACTTTGACTACCCTTCACTAAATTTGTATTCCTAAACAGAATGGACCTCATAACACCTATCTTTATACGTGTCACTACAGCAAGGAACTGTTTTTTTTCTATCAATGATTAATGAAAACAATGTCAAAACTATTAATTGTTATCTATTTCCAAGGCCTGTACCTATTACTGTCTCTATTATCTGCACAATCTGCACATTGCTTTTTTAGTCTAGCAGTTTTTCCGTGCTGTGGTAAACTATTGTTATTGACATTTCTTTCATTTCTTTTTTATAACACATTACATAGTGGACCTAAATCGAATCTATCAAGCAGAATGAAATGTAAAGCAAATAACACATTCACAGACATTTCTTTATATAGAAATATGTAGGAAGAAGTCACAAGAAAAAGTTTTACTGCATGAATTTGCCACCAATTCATAGTTAACATTAAGAAAAATATGCTATCTTGCCAATGTCTATTACCATTTATGCTTCATAATAAACTGAAGGAAACTTTGGTCCAGGTAAATAAGCATATACTAAAAGGAAGAAATCTATTATAAAGGAAAGCCTTCTCTGCATCAAATGTAAGATGCAATAACGACTTCTTTTCAAGTACTTTTTTGTTAAAAAAGGATACATTAACGATTTGCAAAAGCTGAATTTACTTACATAATTTCTGAGTCTTTATAAATAAATGACTTTTAAAAGAATTCAATTGACAAAAAATAAACAAATAAATGAAACACCAAGGAAAGAGGAAGTTTCCAGCCTGTATTGTACTGAAAAACTGTATTAGGTACTATATATTAATGAAGATGGCCTTTTAGCAATCTGACAAGTAAGAAAGAATTCCTCCCTTTCCTCTACTTCAGAAATACTGAAATTTCATATTCAGAAAATTTTTATCTTTATTTCTGTATTTCTTATTTTCTAAAACTAGCTGCTGTTATTGGTAGGAACTTAATTTTGCTTCATTTATTAGGTGAAATTTAAGCAGTTAAATTGTGTTTCTTTTCAATGCAGGAATCACCTTAAAAAATTCTCTAAGTTATTCTGGAAATACATTCTTCAGTAAGCTCAAACTTAGTAATAAAAATGTATTATTATATAATACACTATATAATATACCCTTCACCAGCCAAGCCAGGTCTGAGTCAGATCACATGCCTTATATTAGCCTCTTAGTGAACATACTGAGTATAGGTAGGTTCCCACCTGGAGTGCTGAACACACAGGAGAAACATCAAGGTGGTGGGGGTGAGGGTGGATTTCTTGATCTGTATAGTTTTTCCAGTGTAGGATTATTGGTTCTTTTGGAAAAAAAAAAAAAAAAAAAGTCAGTTCTTATACAATTCTGGGATAAGAATGAACTCTAGACTGGTTAAGAGGTCCTGGTGAATTGCTGCAGTTGAACAAAATCAAAGAAAAATCTTTTTTGAGCCTATATATAAATTAAACTCTGAGTAGACTCTTCTCTGAGTTGTATACAACATAGACCCAGCTTATATAGAGGGAAGATACATCGTTTTGTCTGTTTATTTCAGTCTTAATAATCTTATGTTGCCAGCTTTATATGCCACATTAGTATTATCAAAACAAAGAGATTTCTCTGGATGACAGAAACCAAGCATTTTGAAGTCACTGAAACAAAATCAATAGAATTGACACATTCTTGGGAGTTCTGACTTGTCTTTCGGCGAGTGATGTCATTAGAATAAGCAGTTAGCAAGGACAACCTTTATTCATAACTAATTATGATAATTCACACAAATTAAGTTCATTTAGCACATGATCTTCCCACAAAAAGATTAGAAATCACATGATTATACAGACATCCGATCCCGTCAGATCTCGGAAGCTAAGCAGGGTCAGCCCCGGATTAGTACTTGGATGGGAGACCTACTGGGAAATGCCGGGTGCTGTAGGTTCTAGTCCTGAGGACTTCACTGGCACTGTCCAAGCTCGCTCGGCCATGGCAGATGAACCTCAGGACTGAAACGGTGGGGCCAGTTCTGCGCACGCTGAGCCTCACCTAAAATCCACTGGGCAGGCTGAAAGGGCACAGCCACATGGGGAGAGCCCTTCCCAAATCTTCGTTCAGCGAAGCTGAGCCACACACACACATACAGACATTTATTAATGCATGTTAGGGATGAAAATAGTTAAGATTGAAGGCTGTCACGACGTCCAACTTTACACTAACAATGGCAAATGGAAAACCTAATAAGTGGAGGTAATTCAGGATGCTGTGATTTCCTGATTGGTGCTCTGTAGTGTGTCACATGTTCTGCAGCATTTCAGAGGGGAGAAGCTGCAATACGTCATATCACACAACTCCTGCCTTCAATATGGCTAGACCCAGTCCCGAGTGATTGAGAAATGATAGTCCTGAGAGACAAAAATAACTTAAATGACTAGGGCAAATCAAGAAATAATGAATGAATGGGATATGGTTGTCTAATAGGGTACCTAAATTACTCAGTTTTATACCAGCACTCCTTCCAAAGCATCAGAACAACAGGGATGAAGAAGGCAGACTGCTGCTTGCAGAAGCTTTGACAGAACAGAGAACAGTAAGTGAAAGGATTTTTAAAAAATTCTGTTCTAAAATGTAATCTGTGTCCTCCATTGAAAATATAACCTAATTACTCTCTGTTACTTTTATTGGTAATCTTACCACTGTCTTCATTGTGTTCAATATCACTGTACTAAGTCATAGTAGCCAGCATGGTAAGAGTTGTACTGAGCAAAGTACTTAAAAAGTAATCTGTAATCAATTACTTCCAAGTAATCATTATAGACTTGTAATATCACTTTCCAGATCTAGCAATCAGAATTTGATAACAGATTGGGTTCTGAGGGGAACTTTGACTATCCTACACTTTCAATGCTTTGTGCCTTTGGCTGAGAAAGCCTGATAGTTAAGCGAACCCAATTAGTCATCTCGTCTGTGATGTGCTAACTGGTCCAGTAAGAGCAGTAATTATAGGCACTAATAGTACTGTTCATGTAGACTCTCATCTTTTCCCTGACATTGCTGCTGCTGCTATATTAAAGGAAGTTCACCTGTTCACACCAATAAATCAGAGAATTTCCCTGAACAAAAAGTGATTCAAACATTAAAATAATTACAAACAATTGTCTAATCATCAAATGAACTGGTATTTTTGCTTCACACTTTGTAAAAGCTATAGAGTATTTAAAATGCAACATTTTAATACAGAAGGACTAAGAAACTATACACCCTTACAGAAAGTAATATTTGAAACTTAACAGACAGAAGGATGGGCCTTTATTTAGAACTACAGTACAAATTTAATTAACACAAATTCTGATGAATATGTAAAAAAAGTTGTAATTAATTAGATTCCCTCCCAAACTAATACCAAAACCCCCAAATACATGGAAAGGGATGACTAATGTTCTTTGTATAGCCACTCACTGTATTTCTGGTAGCAATTTCTCAGAAACACTGTTATCAGCATTATAAAGCTGCAGTGTACCTAATTAGAATCCCTATCAGTCCCTAGTGATACAATGTGCAGTGTCCACCATTCCTAGGTCAGTGTTCATAAGGCATAAAGAAATATCTCTGTAACTACTACATGCTCTAATGGAGGTCATAATTGGTTTGGAATCCTTGTGCCACTTCATTTCACTAACAATCTTTCACTAGACTTCATTTAATCCTAAAGCTACTAGAAGCATCCTGAATATATGACTCCTCTGACATAAAAAAAAACCAACAAAAAACCCCAAAAACTATTTGTCAGTCTAATATTCTGAATTCAACTATGTTTCATCAAATGGAAATGACAAAGCTAATTTCTCTATATTTACGTTCTGCTTCTATTATGAATTCTGCAACAGGCAGGAATGTAAAGGAGACACAGAGCTAAGCGAGTATCAGGTGGTTGCATGTTCTGCATGTTCATTATGCAGTCAATGGTAAAGGTATACTCTGATTAGCACTGGTCTAGTGTATGGCTTCCAACTGTCAAAGAAAAAAGGTGGCACAATAAGAAGAAGGAAGTGTCCAAATATTCCTTTAAAACCTTGTAGGGCTTCATCCTCTGAAGTCACTGGGAAATTCTGAGTTTTTTCCAGCCTGCACATGCTGTACATCTTCCTACATAAAATTTGTTCAAATGGCTGAATGTGCTCTCCTTAGAGCGTAAGGAGCTTCTGCAGAACCGCATTGTACAGATATGAATACTAGATGCACAACCTGCCTTGAAGGTCCACATGCTTTCCCCGAGCATCTGTGTGATGCAGAATGTGATTAGGCCCTAATTTACATTATTTTCTTCATTTGATGTATTGTATTTCAGGAACTCATTATTCTTTATCCTCTTCCCTGAATGCATTCCATTTCATTTTCTGGTGAGACATCTGGGTTTAATTAATTATTGCAGATCTAATAAAAACAATCTGCAGAATTTTTTTTTGTGTACAATAGATCCAATGTACACTAAGAGAATTTGCTTTGAACAAAGCAAGCCTTTCATTGTTTAGGCCCTAAATATATAAATCAGTATTTTATATTCTGTTCCATAGTGTTAATATACACTGATGTTTGGAGGAACTCCAAATAAGCATTATCTGGTAGTGAGAACTAATGAAAATTGTTTCAGGCCTTTTTTGTTTTGTTTTTTCCCCTCCCCTGGCACTAAAAAGTATGGTAGTCTTTTTGGTTAATTTGCAAGTTATAGTAATGTTAATTGCAAAAATCAGGTTTTGTAAATTGGTGTTTCGTAAACACTGTTGGACTTTCCAGGAAGATTCCCAAGCAAGTAGAAACTATCTTACTGTTTAATATTTTGTAACACTTTCAGTAGGAGCAATGGTTGCTTCCCTTTATCTTAGCCAAACGTGAAATAGAAATAACAGTTTTGTAAACAACCTTTAAAAAAAACACAACAAAAACATGACACTTATGTCTTCTCAAAATCAGTTTTGCAGTCTTTAAAAAAGACTTTTCTGGCACTCATATGACCAACACCACAACAGGAAAAAATGAAAAGCAAGAAGACCCACATTATGCTTAAACTCTCAGCATCGTTCAAGAAATGAGGCTGTTATTTTCAACTGTTTCTATTGTAGGATTTATGTTTGTCTTTAGATTTCAGAACAGGCCAAAGATAAAATACAAAATATAAAGTATTTCAGGGATGTACTACATTTATTAGGCATGGAAATAGACACTAGCTGCCCATGTTAATAAGCTAGACAACATAAATGGCCTCTAGCTGGGACACCTCACAGTTCCTGTGTCATAGGGTTTGTAGATGAATTGGGTCTGGCTGAGATGGAGTTCATTTCCCCACAGCAGCCTTCACAGTGCTAGCTAGCTTCACATTGGTAGCTAGAAAGGTGTTGATAACACACCAGTATTTTGACTACTGCTGCTGAGCAGTGTGACACAGCATCGGCAGTGTCCCTCAACATTGTCCTGCTCCATCCAGTGGCTAGGAGTGTGCAAGATCCTGGGAGGGGACACAGGTAGGACAGCTGACACAAATTAAGCAAAGGGATATTCCATACCATATGACATCAGCTCAGATATAAATGCTATGGGAAGAAGGAGGAAAGAAGCAGTATTTGTTATTTACAATGTTTAACTTCCAGAGCAACTGCTACATGTGCTGAAGCTCTGCTTCCTGGGACATGGACAGACATTGCTTGCTGATGGGAAGTAGAAAATAAACCTTTTTTTCCCCCTCTTTGCTTATGTGTGTGCAAACTTGTGCTTTCACTTTAGTAAACTGCCTTATCTCAATGTACCAGTTGTTTTCCTCCTTACTTTCTCTCCCTGTCCAGCTGGGAAGGGGAGTGGTAAAATGGCTTGGTGGATACCTGGCATCCAGCTGAGATCAACCCACCAAAGGAGATGACTCAGATAAAAAGGCCTTTTTCAATGCCAGTAGACACTTAAGATTAAGCAACTAAACTTCAGGCTAGATGTTTAATCCCAAAACTGAGGCCAAAAAATGTTGTGAAAGCATATAGAATTTATTTCTGACTTGAACTTCTTAATATAAAAAAAAACTCTTCCATTCATATCGAGTTATTTACTGTCTGTTCATTGCTATTCTCATGTCTAAGCCCAGTTCTAGAAGAAAGACACTTTTCTATCTAAATTCTGAGAAATTTAATCCAATCATATTTAGCTAGCATGTTGGTATTCAACCAGATCTATTGTTCTGTACAAAAATAAACCATTACCATGACTATTGTTTAAAATACAGAGGAGAAGTGGCACCTTTCACTCATGGTATGCAAGGGAAGGTTAAATCTATTAGTTTGCATTCAATTCTTAACAGAAATATTTCTATACTCTCCTGATTATCAGGAATTAAAGCATAGGACTCTGTCCTTCTGTTTAATTTTTTTTGTTTTTAATGAGCTAGCTGTTCTTTCTCTGACAGCCACCTTACAGGTAATCTGTTCTTATATATTCATAACATATTCTGTGGCTGTGTTTCAGAATCAAAGACTGTTGCTTTTCAGTTTTTGAGAGAAAGGAACCAGTTGCTTGCCTTCAAGGCAAGTTTCTATGGTGCAAATCCTAAGCAGAATGAGGAGCTTGTCTAAGGCCTAACTAAAATGCTTCACCAAAGATCTAAAACACAGACCACCTTATTTCCACATTTTTGCCTATAAAACTTGGAACAAAATGGCTTTTTAAAATTCACCTCTGTTAGTCTGTCTTGCTTGTTTACTTTTTAAGCTCTTTGAATGCAGTCTTCCTCTTGCTGTTTTTCCAGAATGTGCAATAGACAGCAACTTGTGCTTACTTTGTACTGCTAGGCACTTCCCTAATATAAATGCAAATAATGATATTAGAACTAAGAATCCCAAGGAGGTGTTATGTAATTCAATGCTTTAAAGTCAAGTAGTGCTTATCAAAGTCTTTCCTGAACAGAATGCTATTCCATTTTAATTGTATAACTTTACTTTGTAGAAAATAAGAAACTTTAGACCATACAAAGCAAGATTTCACAGCTTCCCAAAGGAAAAAAAAACAAATAACTCCACATACAAACAAACAAAAAATTAAACAAACAAGCATGTAATCATTTAAAAAAAATATATTATTCTTTGTATAGGCAAGTACTTTGCAGTTAGTTCAGTAAATACATTCTATCAATAAAGCAGTTTAGCCAAAGAAGCACTGGCTCCTTAGGTTAACACTCCTATAGTAAAGGAAATCATGTTCTCATTATAGTCCACAAGAAGATAAGAGAACTATTTTTTTGCTACTTGCAAGAAAAGAATACGAACTAGCTAGTATAAAATGATGAGACATTTTTCAGCACTGTCAAACATTAATCATCTTCCATTACTCAGACAAGTTGTTGCTTTCTTACGAAGTTTCAGAGACCTGGAATCTCAGACCTTAACACTTCAAAAGCTTGACTTCTTAATCTGAGAAACTCAGCTCACCTAATCTCCTCAGAGGATCCTAAGAGATAAAGAAAACGAGGATTGTATCCAGTGATGGGCTAGACTTCTGAGTATTATATGCACTAGAATTGGATAGCTATGAAGCTTCTAAAAAGAAGGCACTGAAAGAAGTTAGGCAATGGGCACAAAATAAAAATGTTTTGTTCATACACTGTCCACACTGCACTTCCCAAGAAACCCTAGCACTAATGCTACTGCGTTTAGCACATGGCTTATTTTTACTTATGATGGTTTTAATATTTGAAATTATTTACAGTGAAGGTACAGCAAAATTATAGCTAATAATATAATACAAATACTATCTCATAATCTTTTCACAGTCAATCTGATCACAGAATCACAGAATTCTGATGTTGTAACCCCCATTAACATTAGTAATAGACTCAAGCTAATAATAATCCTAAATAATTTGAACTGGAGTTTTAAAGGAAGTTCAAAAGTTGGACATTCCTTCAGTTCATGATTAATAAAACAGCTGAATTATTTAAAAATGTTGGTGTTTACAATCAGTATTGCAATAATTAGCTAAAGTTAGGCTTAAAAGTTTTCATTGGATATACTGTCCTGTATGGTTGAACACCTGATGAAGAGTTCTACTTTAAATGCTAGGACATTGTGACATCACAAAACCTGCAATACTTGACTATTTTAAAAAGTCTTTAAGGCATGAATGAAATAGCTTTCAGTGTTCCTGTGAGACATGGGAGATAAGGATCTATTTTTACATTAATTTAAGCAAAGTACTTCAAGACCTCTCAAAAGACGAATAGATGCATTAAGAATGAAAATCAGATGTTCCTAAATTCTCCCTGTACAGTTCATCTACATGAAACTTTTACTTTCTTGGATGTTGTAGGGCAATCTCAAATAGCATGGAGGCATCACAGTGTATATAGAGCACCCAAAAGTAATACTTGCAAAAATGCTAAAAGCAATAATATGTATAATTTTGAAATTCAGCAATTCAGTAAGGAAAGCATCCTAATAATAAAAATTCCAATTTTGGCAGTTAGTAGCAATAAAATGCCATAAGCTTAAAGATAGAGCTAGTCTTACCAACCTTACCAACAACAGTATAGCACGTTATTAATATCAGTTATACTATACAGAATGAATGAAGTTAGTGCTTAAGTTGCTTATCTGAACAAGTATTTAAAGCAAAAACCTAAAGTTCATAACACTGGCTGCATATAATCATAGTGCTTTATATTCCTACAATTTTTTTCTAGTTGATCATTTAACCATTCTCTATGTGATTTTAGTCCTTTAGTATGTGCTGTTTCCAAGAATATTTTTCAAATTACTTTACTATATTCCAGCCAGTAGAGACTGAGAATGAACTGTGAATGTCAAACATACTTTTGTCAAGCCTGGAATAAGTGAATATCAGCTTTGAAGATAATCAAAAGTCATGAAGAGAAGAACTCAGTATCCCTCTCTTTCTTAGTTCTCTCCTTACCAAACAGCTTAGGCTAAACTATAGTACAGTGCAATTTAGAATCTTACTGTCTTGTATGTGAAACCATCAAAAATGAACTGAATCAATGGTCAGATACAATAACTATTACATTGAGTTTTTAAAGCATAGGACAAGGTATGATATATGTCCAAATAAGAACATCAGAAAACAAACCAGACTGGAATAGTGTTCAAAACCAGACAAGCAACAACGTTCTACTAAACAGATTTGCAGCTGTAGGATGGACTAAGAATAAGCACAGAAGCAGTTATTGCCTCCAAGATGACGTGGACCAACTTGATGCTATGTGGAAGTGCTCTGAAATAAAAAAGTCTCATGCCAAAAAGCATTTTCAGTGAATACAGTGGTTAAAAATAAGGTTTTAAAAGCTCTCATGTTCTGAATTAATCCTTATTTTTTGACCATCATGTTGTGATTTAATGAAAAGCTGTGCTTCACGATCTGTGTAATTAGGTTCTGAGCCATCAATTTTCTGCTTTTAATTGTTCAGTGAAACCAAGACTCTTCTTAAGAAAAGTATGGAGTTTTTTTTTCGAATGTCCCTGAAAGTATTAGATAAATAAATAATATTCTTTTAAAATAATTAAAAAAAAGAAAATAAATAAAAACCTGAATACACTTTATTCAAAATCTTCAAGCATAAATCAAGTAAAGAGTATGTCAGCCACAGAGATGAACAGGGTCATTATGGGTAAGTAAATAGGTATTTACGAGAAAGTAAAACAAGGCTATAAGGATTTTTCAGTATTAAATATATACCTCTAAACAGTTGCAAGAATATTAATGATATGTAAAAAGTTTTAGTTTTCTCAGTTTAAAGGAAGTTTTCCGCCCCTAAGGATATAAATTTATAAGTTAAATCATATTATAAAGTTTTATAGTTCTATAATTCTGGACAAGGATGCTCTATAGAGAATTTGTTATTGCATTCCCCAATCAAAATATTTTATTATTGATGCCTAAAAAAGGAAAGTCTAATAATGAAATAAGGTTGATGTAAAATGAACATCATAATTTTAATTTGCTTCGTTCATGTGGGAGGTGTTCAAATAGTAGGATGGAGACTTCTGCATAACCATCTTAGCATATCAAAATACATGGTATGTTGAAGAACTAGGACAATGTTACAGATTTCAAGAGTAAAAAGCAAAGCTTTACAAGATCATATTCATTTTTTAAAAAAACTGTTATAACAGGTTCTGTACATTGATTAAATTAAGACCTTTGGTATAAATGAGTTAGACTTTTAGGTACTTTTGAGGAAGAAGAATCTGCACAATTCAGCAGATATTAATGTCATTATTCCTTCCATTGTTAAGATTTTTTTGTTAATTTAGATGATGCTTATAAATGTATATCGATATCTCTCAGATGCAAACCACACAAATATCTTATCTCAGTAGGTGATAGGCCATTTCATGACTCACTAATTTATGCCAACCCCCAACACAAATGGGGAATTAATACAGAGGTAACGAAAAATGTCTGGAGTATCCCATCACATCCCATACACTACACCAAAACTCTTTCTTCTTAATCAGTTTCAAACTTACAGGCATTTTTAAAAACATTATTTGGGTAGGCCTAACTGTCTCAGAGCGTGGCTTTCTTATTCAACAGTATTACACCTATAAGTATTAGGACAATACTTGTCACATTATCTATTTCTGAATAGGATTCTTTCCTTTAAAATAAATAACTAATGCCAAGACACACTAACCTGAAAATTTTCAGTAGCAGTGGACTCATTCTAATCCTGCAGAACTAATGATCAAATACAGCAAATAATTCCAGGAGAAGAAAGGGTTTTATTTCTGTTCTTCAGGAAATAAATACTGCCTGTAAATGATCTATATGAGCTGTGCCATGACTGGATGGTTCACCTTGTAGCATTCTTAATGCATCATTCAGATGAAGATTTTAAATGTTTTAGAGATACACATGTCCTTTAGCATGTTGCACTGCAGCATTACAGTCAGCTTCAGCAAGAAGCATTACTTACCTCAGTAGCTCTTTAGTGTCTTGGGTAATCAAAATTTCTTATCACAGTTAACTAGATACTACACATCCCACTCATACCTTGCAATGAAATATCTGAATTTCATCTTGACACCACAAGAGGTCATTTCTTTTCTGATTTCACTTGTAATGTGTTCTGCTTGCTCTTACCTTAGAGATTTTTTAATTAGAAAAGAATATGGAGTGGCAACCATTAAAATAAAACTCACAAATAATACAAAATACTTCTCGCAGTTTTTGATAGTTATGTGGTTTAACATCATGTGTAAGGACCACCTAGACAAATCTGAACTGAAAGAAAACTTGACAAATTGTGCAGATTTATGTATACTTGTTTTCATAGGAAAAACTACTCTGTCCTTAAGCAGCCACTGATTATTTCAATCTGCTTCATTAGCAATTTTGAACATACATTTTTAGTATGCCTCTTACGAAATGAATGAAAATAGATCTTGAAGTAGTACTTAATTCACTAAATTACAGTGATATTTACTGACCTCCACTAAGATCAAGACTGCATTGTGTTAGGTCCTGTACAAATGCATTTTTAAAAGAATAAGCTAATGCTGAATGACAAAAGGGATGACAAATGTGAAAAAGTTCAATGATTTGTCTAAAAGCACACATATAAAGCTTAAGATATGTATATAGGGCTTATACTTAACCACACAGTTGGATTGCCTAAACCTTTGATTGCCTTAGGCAGAGAAGCCATGATACAGAAGGCATAATCTATGCTTGTTCTGTTTCAGACCCATTTTGCAAGCATCTAATACACTCACTGTTAGCAACAGAGTATTTAGCTAAGTGGACCTTTTTTTTGCCCATTATGGCCATTTGGTAATTATTGATCCATATTTACTTTTCTTTAAACAGTAGACTATGACATTGAGCAAGTTCCTGCATTTTAGTCCAAAATCTGTCTATTTCTACATATCTTTTAGTGTCCAGACTTGCTCTGGGGTGGATAGGGAATCCCTTTCCCTATGGACAGCTAATCTCTCCATAGATATAAATACTGATTTTTTTTAATTTAAAGTGTAATACATATTTACCTAATAGAAACACTAACAACCATATGTGTAAATATTGCTGTTCTCACAGTCATATCTGCAAAGTAGAATGAAGAAATAAGTTTAAAAAATATATACTATATGCTTTTTCAGGTACAGAAACCTAGCCAGCAGCAAATATTGTCATAAAGTTGTTCTAACAATTCTATATACCAGCTAGTACAGTTTGGGAGGCATTTGACACAAACTTTGTTTGCTCACAGTTTATTTTATCTGAACTGAAACCTTTGCTGAACACAGCTTCAGTTTTTCACCTAGACTACAGCACTCCCTAGACATTCATAACCAATCCCACAGAGCTTAAATACCCAGTATGGATGGCTGAGAAATCCTTAGGGATGTCAGATGAAACTAGAGCCTGGCCAAGACTTTTCTCCTTACCACTTCAGAGAGGTATTCACAAGTAGCCATATCTCCAAGATAAATCCAGCACCTTGCTAGTGTTTTATTCCTTAGTGTCTGAAACCTTCTAAGTTTGATTCTGAGACAGTAGTCATACCTAAATACCTGGTACAAGTCAGAAAGGTTTCATTAAAATATCTTATGACTGAAATAGGAATCAGCTTAAACAGAAAATGCAGCAGGTTTGTTTATTCTATTGTAACAACAACAATAAAGTACATGAGTTCTAGCAGATTCCCCAGAGGCTGTTCACCTGTCTTTCTGACTGATGCTCCTCATTGCATTTTTTTTATTACCTATACATTTTACAGGTTATCTCTGCTGAAATCCAGACTGTTATTGGTTGCTGGTGTTTTTGACAACAGCTTTCATTCTTTCACTCAGTCTTCTCACACACTTACTAATTTCTCTTGCATTATTTTGGTATATTGTCATTATCAAAAGTTTTATTCACCAAGAAAAACTCAGGAGTGTGTCAGCTCTCTTTAATAGTGTCCTGTTCTTATTTGTATTGAGTTGAAAATGTAATTTAAGCCATCAGAAAAGATGACATTTAAAATTAGTTTCACAGCAAGTATGACTTCTCAACAAATTCACTTTCATCTGGTAAACTCCTTTAAGATGAAGTGTTATTTCACAATTAACTTCAAATCAATCCACTTAAAGAGATGGCCCAGCTCTTCACATGTCTTCTTCTGTGTATAAACTAATAATTATTGAGTCACATGGTAAACATGGAGTTTGATGATTCTGCTAAAAAATTAATTTGCACAAAAAATAAGTAAGATTATTTGACTGAATTCATCCCCTGCACATCCTCATGACCATTAATGTTGACATAAAGGAAACATAATTAATTTCCTGGGTGAGAAGAGAACAAAAGGTCAATAGCACCCTTTTTGATATCCAGGAATCACATTCTGACAGTTTCCTTGTAGTCACTACCATATTTGTTGCAGCTCCCTGTTTCTGATTTTCCATCCTATGACTAGTTCTCTTTAATACTTGATACTGCTGGATTTAAAATGCAAGCAAATAAGCAATCTTTCTACCTTCCTAGCTCTATTAATCTTTTGACCTTTTAGCTACAACATGAACTGAGGGTGTCTAAGTGCAAATTGTGAAGCAATAGTCCCTGATGTTCAAGAAAATTCAGATAACTTTACTAGTATGAAGTAGCTTTTAATAAACTACTTGTGCCTGCAGAATTTCTCTAGTGTGAAAGAGCTTTCTTAAAAGTCTTTATAACAGCACCTAGGCTATCCTCCTTTGGTTATTATAGAAAAACTGCTGGAGAAAAAAATGTTGAGCTCGGTGCATATTGGACTTCATTTACACAGTATTGATTTTTGCTGGAAGGTTAATGTTATTGTCTGCATCACAAGCATTTTAAAAATTAGTTTGTATTTTTAAGAAGCTAGAGACAATATTAGAGACTAGAAAGTATATTACACTATCTTGGTGTTTCTATTTGTAGTACCTTGCACAGGAAGAGAATACATAGCATGACTTTTAGATTATTCTTCTCATTTATATATCAGTCATAATATTTTTTACATTACAGCTGCAAAAGCCTAACTTTTCAATTTTATCATTAAATAAGAAAGTCCTATAAACTAACATTTACAATATCCATCTCATACAGCTGCTGCTCCAGTACACTACTGCTGCTGTAACTACCATTTCTATGAAAATTTGCACTGCACTATTCACATTGTGAGCAAGATCTTGTTGACATCTGCATTTTCAGTGAAGTATATATGTATCTTTGCAGTCATAGCAAAATCTTCATTCCAAAATATTTCCTCTAAGCCATATCAGTTATTTGATTTTTCTGCATTAGAGACTAGTGCAGTATTCTCTTTTTGACAAAGCCATTTATTTTGTACTTTTCTAACTATGACCCTGAGATTAGATCAATTGCTTAGAGCCTAGTGTTGATAACATCAAGGCTGTGGGTTCAATTCCTCTATGGGCCATTCTCTTAAGATTTGGACTCTATGATCCTTTATGGGTCCCTTCCACCTCAGAGGGTTATATGGTGACTGGGCAAGCCTGTAACTGTGACTATATGAGAAAATAACTTGCATTAGTAAAAATATCCACTATTGTACCTAACTGTATGCACTATATATGTGTGCAAATATCTTTATATGAAAGTTCGTTATGGACTTTCCTGAAGTTCATCCAAATAATATACAAATTATGCTCCCATTTTAATGAACTTGGATTTGTTTAAATATTTATTTTTTAATTCACAAGTTCAGAGAAAAAAAGAAATTGTAAGAGGTAAAAAGATTAAATATACCCGAATATATCTAAAGGAGTTCAAAACTCCATTTTCCTCTTTAGATTAAAACATATGGCTTATTAAATTTTCATGTGAGTGCCTTGCTTACTCTTTTAGAAAATATGAACCGTTCCATGCAACTGCTTGTCTTTTCAGAATTTTATAACAAAGTAGAATATCTTGCATCATGATGACTTTGTGGAAAATCAATCTTTTTAATAAAGAAATATTTCTTTTCACACTAATCTGATAATCCGTGAAGCAGAGTACATAACTAGTGAAATAAAGGAAGTAAAATAAAAATCTAATATAATTTGATGTTCCCTCTTACAGTAAGATCAGAGTTAATTTTGTTTCATTTTAGCAAACATTTTATCTAGGTACAATACATCAGATCATATTATGTATGTCATTATCCTACTTAAGTGTACAAATACATGAAACAAAAATTCAACAATTAAGAGTATCTTGTCCATAATAATTCTCTTTTTGTAAGAACTATGTTTTGACACACTTGAATTAATATGACTAATCTTTCTTCATCAGTACTCCTTACCTTTTGATAACTAGGCTGGAAAACATTTAAACCACAAACCCTCAGCTCTGAGATAAAGAACATACTGAGATGTTGGGAAGACATTCTTCATGAAGGTGAGGGTCAGATGGTTCTTTTTGATAATCTTTGTTTCCATTTACTTTCATAAGGAATGTTTCTGTTATTATCTCCAGGAAATTGAAAGAGATTAATGTAAAAATACACATCTTCTTTCTGAACTGTTGTAAAACAAATACATAAATAAGTACAAAGAATGGACCTGATTCAAGTCCTTGAAACCAAATGGATATTTTGTTCTTACTCCTTGTATTTTGAATGCAGTAATAGGTACAGGAATATAAATTCACATTAAATAATAATAAAACAATAAGATACATTTGATGAATAATGAATACAAATGTGAGCAAACATATCTTTGAATAAACTGTTCAACTGACAAAAGAATCAATGAAGTGCATAAGAAAGCTCTACACAGCTACCATATTATACTTGTGCTTTAACAATAATTTTTAACACATTTTAGACTAATAGAACTTGTTATATTACAGTATTTTAAGTTTCCAAGATGTAGAATTTTGAAATGTATTAACAGCCACAAAAATATTTCATGGCTTGCCTCCTTTTCTGTGATGCATCAACTGAATTATTCCTCAACCATGGCCAAAGAATGATTTATTTACAGCCCCGTGGTTTTTTTCCTTTTTTTCTTTTATTTTTCATATATGCTATTTTCTGCTTTGTCAGTGAAATAGTCCCTTACTTTTACAAAAGTAATATATAGTAATTTCGTTGTTGTCATGGGACAAGTAAGCACCACATGGACACCTGCTCACTTCCCTACGTTTTCACTTAATGAGGAAGGTATCTCTGGTGGATCTTCCCGGGGCTATGCACAACTCTGCTTCTTTTCTCTTGTCCCTTCCAGGTAGTTGTGGTACCATATGGGCTACATTTCAGTCAGAGCAGGCTATGCATTTGTGTGACTTAAATGCTTTTGGAGACACTTCTAAGTGGCAGAAAATATATGTATATGTGATCATGTAAGGATCAGTAACTTTTCAATCACTTGGATTTTTAAGAGATTTCTGCAGCCTCTACCATTTGCATTAAGAAAGGGATTCTGACACCACTGCCTATTGTTTCTTTTTCCATAAATGGCCTCTGAAACAGACCTTTGCTTACTTTTTAATTTATGGAGAAATACTGACTGATTTGTATGAAAAGACAGTTCCTAGTGCATATGGACTATGGAGTGACATGAACCCTCAAAGATTTCTATAAGATAAATGAGCCAACAGTTTCTATCTGAAGAAGAAAATCTCATTTAGGATTTTCACTGATTCATATCTAATGCAGCAACAAGTGAAGACCATCAGAAGAGAGCCCTATCACTGTCATTGAAGTGTCATAGGGATGCTTCACTTTTCTCCTCTGATAGTACTATGCAGATAAATCAAATCTTTCTACTCACAGGCTCACATGGGTATACATTGCTGAAACTCTTGAAAAAGCACTTTGTGATGCAAATGTCTGCATTAAAACTGCGAATTTAGTCAGGTGCAACAGGGTGGTCCTGAATATTGCCAGTGAATCCCAACATTTTATACAAAAGAATGGGTTCTACAAGACTTGAGTTTTTGACATGAGCTATTCCTTATGTTTCACCTGCTGCTGTGTTAACAAACTGCTGACAGAGTTGAAACTGTTTGTAGTTGTCCATATAACGGCAGCAGAAGAGTAACTATGCACATACATAATTATTAGAGGGGTATAGTGAAAAGTTTTGAAATATATTTACTACCAACTGATGGTTGGTTGTTTTTGAGAGATTTTAGAGTATCCCAGGTTGGAAGGGACATTTTGTGGGAAAAAGAGCCTAGATGAGATTATCTAGCACCCTGCCCAAATTATCTCTCTAAAGCCTGCAGCAATGGGGACTCTACCACATCCCAGGGAAAGCTGTTCCAGTGAATGATTGCTTCCGTTGTAAAAAATTTTTCTCTTACCTTGAGTTGAAATCTCTTCTGGTGCAACTTGCACCCATTTGTACCTAGTGAAAAGAGACCCTCTGTCCTCTTTGTAACCACCCTTAAAGTACTGGAATACTACAATCAGGTTCCACTGAGCCTTCTCTTCAGGGAGAAGAGAATGTCCTTCTGTCATTTCCCTGTCCCTCCTCCAGAATATCTCCAGTCTGTCTACCTCTTTCTTGAACTGGGTGTTTGGGACGGAACAGTGACAAACATGAGGGGAAGGAGGTGCTACAGGCACAAGAGCAAAGATTCTCCTGCAGCCCTTGGAAGCAGCCATGGTTGAGTAGGTATTTAACTTCAGTCTGTGGGGAGATCCACCCTGGAGCAGATGCATAGTGACTGAAGGAACTATGACCCTTGGAGATCCCATTCTGGTCCTGAAGGAAGAGGTGTTGGGAATGAAAGAATGAAGTGGGACTTTGGAATAAAGTAGGGGTGTTGAGGAAAGGCATTGTTTTAATGTTTTTATCTCACTATCCAATTTTATTTTTATTGTAATAAATTAAATTACTTTTCCCCAAGTTAGGGTTAGGGTTAGGGTTAGGGTTAGGGTTAATTAAGGTCCACATAAAACCATATTCCAAAGTCAGTATTATGGATTTAATAGTAAACTGGGTGGTAGAGAGATTTAAAGAAAAGAAAAGAGAAAGAGATACAAACAGACAAACAGACATATTAAGCAGAAGGTATTTACCACCTCTGGATCCAGCATCATCTCATTGGTCCTCTTCACTCTGGGTTTCTCGGTGTTGGGAGTTCAGAGGTTGTTTAAATTGTTTCAGAATTTATATATTTTAGCAGAGGAATTAATGCTCATTGGCTACACAGTTCTCTTATTCTCTTGGTTAAATGATTTCCTCACTTCCAGTGTTAATCAGCCCCATGCCAGGATCATCTTCAGCCCAGTCAGATCTGATTTTCAGCACAGTTGCTGAACTGGCTTTCCTTGTTGATTATTAGTGATACGTTGTTCTCTCCCAGCTTTGTTTACCTCTTTCTAGGCCTGAGGTAACACTTAATAAAAAACACCACTGTTATCTTACCTCAGGTTTCCCTCAGATTGCTTAATTTATAGGTCAAGTTCCAGGAATCCATGAAGGCATGTTGAGAGGGGAAGGGGAAGCTTCTGTCATTGTAAAAGAGCAGTTGCTTCTCTACACATTTTGCCACAGTGGGCAAAGTCCTTTGCTGGTAACAGAGTTTGAGACAGGCAGCTGGAATTGTTACATCATCATGGTCCATGATGGTAATTGGTGAGTGATCCCTCTGTCTTTCTTAAGTCCACAATTTTTTTATCTTATTTTCTCTCCCAGCTTGCTATAGAGGGTGACTGATGACCCAAAGCAGCTGAATGGGTGTCTAGAAGGTGGGCAAGGTTAACTCATCGTTATTAATACAAAATTATAATAAAAATATAAAATTAATACATTATGAATACTTTAAATACTATAGGCGCATTGTATTTTATATTTGTTTTCTGTATGTGTTGTCACTATTTTACAAACTAGAATTCGAATTTGACAGAGACTTTTTTTTTCAAACCTGAAGGATTATGGTAACCGTGGAGTAACAGTGAGAAAAATGCAGAAATACCTTTAACTACTCAAAAAGGACAATTCTGTGAAATCAATGAGCCCCTTAGGGCAATTCATTGATGCTGATCCAAGATAAAGTAGTCTGCAGCCTGACACTAGGGACTCTAGGGAATTTCAGACCTGGGATTAGAGGATTCCTTGCTTTGGTTTAGGAGATTAGCAATGTGATTTTCTGAAACTGGCTTGAGCTAAAGTGTAAATGAATCTATAGGCATTACTAGACTTATAATAAAGAAAGGTAAACTGGCTCAAAAGGCAAACAGTTTACACATATTCTTACACTTACTATCTCAAAATAGATAAATTTTAATTTCTTTGCTATTAGTTGCATGATCAGATAGCTGACCTGCATTTTTATACACACACAACCTTATTTTCTCCTGTATTTCTTCTTGAACTAGGTTAGCTTACTTAGAAAGGAAAAAAATACTATTTGCAATGCAGAGAAATACAATGATATTTAAGCCAGCACAGACTGTTCTAACTTCAGCACCAGGTGCGTCATGGTTCATCATGCTTGGCAGGGCGTTGCATTTGGGAACAAGCATGTGAGAAATTCTATATTCCAGCATATAACCATGTTAGATCCATTTTACTGTATTTTAGAGAAATTAATATTCACTCACGTAGTGAAGCACACATCTTTTAGCTATCTTTATCTGTAGCTTTGGCTAGCTTATTCATAAAGAAGACAAGCAGGGATAGTTCCTTTCTCTGCTTTATTCTGTTTTCTAGTGTATTTTTTAGAATTATTTAATTTCTAGTGACTGTATGTTGCACTCAGCACAAGAACAAAAGATTTTAATATTTCTTTTCATTTTCCTCTCTTTATGTTTAGCTATTTTCAATAAATTCCAACAAAGAAACAGTTTCCTTTAAGAAAGAAGAGTGGGAAAGAGTTATTTAATAACTTCAGAAGTATCAAAAATTCAGATTTTTCAGTGTTCTGAATTCTTCAATTAATTTTTTCAGAATCAGCAAATATTTTATCTTTTGTAGTAATGAGAGATTTTAAGGCGTGCAGCTTTTGTTTAATTTTTTTTAATTTTATTTTTTATGGAGAAGTCTGACCAGGGTCTCCGGAAAGTCAACAAATATGAAAACTTTAAAAAAAGAAATACACAAAATGAGAAGAGCATAGTAATGGTATAAACAATCTTCTGCCGATGTGCTAGTTCTTGTCCACATCTTTGCTTCTGGAAACACAAGCAATAGGCATTATCTTAGCAGCCACTCCAAGACACAGCATGCGTGTAACAGTGTCAGGCTGTTTAATACCTTTTTCCCTCTGCACTTCCAGATAGAGAATCATAGCAGTCTGTGCAGTGGATTGACCTTGGCAGTCTGCCTGTGACCTACCCAGTTGTTTCTCCTTCTCCTCAATGAAAGAGAGGAAAAAAGATAGAAAAGATTGTGGGTCAAGCTAAAGACTAAACTATGTGGAGATTAATTTAATTTATTGCGAATTAAAAACAGACTAGGTTAATGAGACAGAAATTAAAACATATTTCGTCCTTCCCTTAGGCTGAACTTCACTCTTGACTCTCTTATGTCCTTCCTGACAAAAAGTGCAGGAGGATGGGGAATTTGGTTTGCAGCGAGTTCATAAAAATTTGTCCTTGCTGCTCCTCCTTCTCACACTCTGCCTGCTGCAGTGTGGGGTCTCTCCCACAGGACACAGTCTTTCATGAACTGTTCCCGCATGTATCCTTCCCACTGGCTGTAGTTCTCCAAGACCTTGTCCAGTATGGGTTCTTTCCATTGAAAGATTACTTTAGAACAAGTCCACCACAGGTTCCAGTGCCTGTAAGGAACATGTGCGTTTTCCATGGACTGCAGCTTCTTTCAGGGCACATGTACCTCTTCCAGAGTGGGGTTCTCCAGAGTGCTGCTCCAGCATAATCCTCCTTGGATTACAGGGACAAAAACTTCTTCTGCTGTGTCTTCTTCATGGACTTTGGTAAGACTACCTGCATGGACACTTGGAGCACCTCTTCCCCTCCTCTGATTGTTGGGTTCCATCTGTTGCATCACATTTTTCCTGGTCCACCTGCCTCTGGCCTTTTTTTGGCCTTTCTTAAACACATTTCACAGAGGTGCCACTAGCTCAGCTAATGGGCTCAATTTCACCCTGTGGTGGCTTTGCTGGAACTGGATGGAACCAACTGGAACCAGCTGCGTCCATTACCTCTTCTCACAGAGATGCCCTGCAGTACACATCGCACAGATCCCCCACCCTTTCCCCACCAGTTAAACTCAATACAGTTAAAAATAGTAAAAAGAGTTCTTGGATAACTAAGCTAACACTTTTAAAATAAATATAATATATAGAGAGACAAAAAAGTAAGAAAAGGAAAAACTATTTTGGAAAAGAATGGGAAGCACTAGGAAAGTGCAGCTTTTCAAACTGCAAAAAAAACCCCTGATAAAAGTGGCAGTTAGAAACGAAATTCAAGATTTCAGTGAAATATAACTGCATGTTGTGTTGAGACATATTGCAGAAGAAAAGGCCAAGGGAGGATTTTGCTACCCTAGGGCTGAGACTACTGTACATGTGGGGCCCACTGACTGTAGCCATCTTAATGCTACCTGAAAGAGCTGGGACCAAGAGCTGTGGCATGCAGAATCACCTATAGGACATAGTGAAGGTGAAAAATGTCAATTCTTGGGAAGCCATTTAGCAAAATGACAATTGTCACAGTTTAATTTAGCTCTTTAGCATTTTTTTCCCTAAGTAGACTATATGAAAGCTGTAATATATCACTTTAGGCAGAAATGGGAAGAGCATCTATGATAAGAGAGCTGCTGCTTTGTGTACTTTTTTCTGTTCTTCTAAAGGGTGAAACAGACATATTTTGTTGGTGAATTAGGCTTGCTTTCAAAATTATTCCTTTTCAGTTCCTCATTTCTTATTAGCACAAGCTATTTTAGATACAAGATGATGCATAACGGAGGAAGTTCCCCCACAAGTGACATAAGAGTGGGATGGCGAGACCAGATACAATTACACTTTCACGTTGTTTCAATTTCATGAACATCGACTACAGAATACTTCAGAAGACTTTTTATGTCCCAAGTTAAATGGAATGAGAGAAAAAGAATAAGAGAAGCCAAGAACTTTGGCACATGCAGTTAGGAGGACAGCCTCCCATTCCCTGTCTTCAGTCTCAGTGTGGACAGGTGACAGGATTGCTGCAGTACAGAATAAAGGGAAATTATTTGTGAACTTAGTTTACCTCAGGGAATGTTTATTAAGACAAGTTTGGCCTACACTGGGTGATTTATGCTTGGGCATATATAATTAAAAAAACTTAATGAGGTTGTACTCTAATTAAACTACATTAAGATACAGTCATCCTTCTTTCTGCAGTGCTTAAATCAACTGTTGTTAATTAGAAAAATCTTCAGTTTTCACACGACATCCTCCAGTTCTGTTTTCATTTAAGGTATTGTATGCCTTGTATTACTTAACAAAGTCTCAAAATAGAGTTCAGAATCTGGCTCCAAGTTATTTCTCATGACTTTTTTTGCTGAGATTCCGGAACCCTAAGCATATCTAAGGTGGAAGTGAAGTAACAATGGTTTCAGTATCCTTTTTCAGTACTTGTCTGTGTCTAGCTACAACTTTGACAATAAGATCTTGGGGGTTTGGTTGTTAGGTTGACTTTTTTTTTTAATATCACCTGTATGACTAGAAAATATCATTGACTGTCATAGGTCACTGGCATGACAAGCAAGAGAAGATATTCCATTGGACTGCAGTAGGCTTAAGGTTAACAAATGTTACAAAAATCATAAGTAGTATATAACTATAATTAGATTGTTGATGTTGTGGTACAAACTTGATGTAAGCAAAACAATTCAGCATGAAAAAAATTCAGATAAATAAAATCTCTTTTTAAAAAAATATTTTTTTCAGTCCAGATCTCTTTTTAAAAAAATATTTTTTTTCAGTCCAGACATCTAACTAAAATATGAATGAAATTTCTTTGAAAGGAAAAAGGAGGGCAATTATAAGCTAAGTTTAGTATTTAACATACTTTTCCCTTACTCTGGTACCTAAGCTTTTCATTTCAAGACTGAACAAGAATATTTATTTAAATATGGTTTATCATTTTCCTTTTTAATAAATAAAACATCATCCACAGAATAGTAAGATGCTGGTTCATGTTCCTCTTGTAGTTTCAAAGAGGAATAATAAAGTCAGAACAGATATTTTATTTAAGAAAAAGAAACAAGCTACCTTTGACCTAAGATATAAGAAGGGAACAGAGAGTCTCGGGATCCTCACTGTTAATAGAGGCATATATGTGATGTGATAGTTTGTCTTTTTTTAATACAAGCCTACACGCTACAATGGCAGATAATTCCATATTTAGCAGTTTTGCCTCTGGTTTGTTTTTGGAATAATGCATGACAATTCCATTGGAGACAATAAAATAGTTGTTGGCACATTTTAATTACTATATAAGGCCACACTCATTTCATGGCACTTCAGGGGGTAAAGAAGCCATCAATTACTCTGCTCAGCTTGAGTTTATTTAAACAAATGATTTTCTATTTCTGGATATATAAACTGTACACTTTCAGTCCTTTGTGCTATTTACTTCCAGGAGCTTTTCATGTGGGTTATAAAATATCCTGGCCTAGCCATATATATTAAAAATCAATGTTACAAAGAACAAGGTGATTATAGGCACCATACAAGTGCTTTGGAAACAAACTCGTATTGGTAGAAATCTCTGTGCCACTATTCATTGAGCAGAGCAATATGTTTAACACTGAAGCCCTAAGGCATTTTAAACCTTTAGTAGCAGAACACAAAACCAATTTTGTCTCATGGGTCTTAAAGCTCCCCCTACTGATTCAGCTCAGTTTCAATACAGTATAACAATAAATAAATATTTAAGCTAACTCTAAAAATAATACAAATAGAAGTTGCAAACGCTAGGAAGTAAATATGACATAGATTTCTTCAGTATGACTGTTTCCAAAACTTTTTATTTCTTCCAGATTCAGGATACTCAGAGATTATGTATCAGTTAGCCAAAAATATTGTACAGATATATATCTCAGACTGAAAATTCAATTTTTCAGTTATGGAAGAATAAGTGGGAAGAAGTTACTTGATAGCAAATAGTTCAGTGGTTGATATTTTTTCAGCTACTTTTGGAGCTAACAAAAAAAGTCAAAAAGAATCTCAAGGTTGGTAATATAAAACTATAAACTTAAATTCCTAAATCTTCCTTCTAGATACTAATTTTTTCTCTCTTCACTTTGTTTATTCTGAGAACAAAAACCAACCAACTCTTAGCATGCATTAACTACGGAATTATGTGGGGAAATAAATTTATTTTGGTATACATTTCAAAATTTTCCCATTTTCTTCAGCTAAACATATTCTAGAAGCAGACATAAATAAAGGCATCATACTGTCTACTATCATTTGCATATAGTTAAATCTGGGATGTATTAAGTCTGTTTCGTGGTCCATCGTATCCCTACATAATCCAAAGGAGATCTGAAATATGACCAGGTTACACCAGTAGAAGGGAAAACATCTACCTCCACAAGGAATTAATAAAAAGGAAAACATCTACCTCCACAAGGAATTAGTAAAAAGGAAAATATAGTAATTAACTGAATAGTGTTTTCTTCGCTATCCAAGTCAGAATAAGAAAAAAGAGGGAAATCAGTAACAGCTAACAGTGAAGTCTAAAGATGTCCTTTTTGATATGGAAGTAAGAAGTCAGCTAAGCTTTATAGGTGTCTTCTAGCAAGGATGGTCTTAATCAGTTTATTTTCATAGTATTGAAATCTGCGTCCTAACTCCTTGAGTCTAACTGTGCAGAGGTCCCATGTTATCAAAATCCTTTAGAAGCAACAATTTGCCGGGTTTGGGAAAAAGAAAAAAGTAAAACAGCAAAACAAACAAAGAGAAAATCCACTGAAAATCAAAACAAACCAAATACTACTTCCCTTCCTCTCCCCCCCAAAAAAAAAAAAAACCAAAGAAAAAGGCCTCAAGCAAATCACCACCAAAAAAGTGAAATGCAAAGAGGTAAACTAATAAACATTCACATGTAATCCCATCTACTGTAATGACATTAAAAATATTGAGTTGGAATTTTTGTGTTGCTGTCAGTGATATTGAGGAGTAGAGAAATGGTTGAGAGTCTTTTCAAGGAGCAGAAGCACATCTTGTTTGTGACAAAACTGTCTTTTCTTTGAAGAACTCCAAAAGAAATGCACTGGGGAAGGCAACTTATAACTGAATGGGGAAAATATGAGGAAAAGGTTGGAGGTAAGGGAAGCAGGCATGAAAATGATATAGCACTTACAGAATGGGGTCAGAATTCTCTGTGCATCAGAGTATCACATATTCAAGTGAGATGTCAGTACTTGTCACACCTCTCCTCTGTATTATCCCAAGGGTAAACTCAGAGTGGTCCACACAAACAGTGGCTAATGTACATCTCCATCACTGCACAGTACTAAGGGGGCAAACTATACTTACAGGGGATTTTAACCATATGTTTTGAATTCAAGGAGAACACTGCCAGTTTATCAAAGTACAAAATTTTGCTCTTGCACATGATAAAATAATTTATTTTGGGGTGGGCGGAAAGTAGTAACTGAGGTAATCTGTGCATTTATGCTCCTGTTCTGTGTTTCAGAGGTAATTGTAATGAACTGCTTCAAGCAAACAGTACAGGTTGTTTTTCTGCTTAGAGGAGTCAAATGAAATGACCTTCTTTTCATCTGCTGTTCTTTTTAGCTTTTGAAGTTACTTCTTTTTGAAGAGGCGATCCACTTATCAGTCATATCGGCATGGAAGTCATAAATTTATCTAATAAAAATTCCATTAATTTGCTTTAAGGTGGACTTTGCAGGCCACAGTCATGTTTTTTGTTGTTAAATAAATTAATGAAAACTTTTAAAAGTGAAATGCTTAGAAAACTTAACATAAGAACTAGTGGCTTCCTATAGATAAAAACAGCTGTTAGGGGAGAGCATATTTGTCTAGGTTTGAGATAAGCAACTGCCAACCCCCCCAAGCACAGAGAGAAAAGCCTCCCTCCTAACACCAGGGAAAGGGAGGAAAAGAGAGGGGAAAGAAAAAAAACACTTCAAACCGCGTTTATACTAAAACTACATATATTTTTACAGAAAGAAAGAGACAATTAGAAAAGAGTACAAATATACACTCACACAAGTCTGCAACAACAAGTTCCCCACCTCAACTTCTTAACGAACACACAAATTCTACTGTCTTAACTACACATTACTTAAGAAAAACCTTATTCCCCCGGGAGACAAACTCAAGCAGAAAGGAGAGACCCAGAAGAACACATTTTACTTTCCTGAGATACCCTGTGAGCCAGTGGTGGGCCTGGTCCTCTCCATCCCCCCTGGGACAGCATCGTGCGTCCTCCCAAGAGGAAGGCTGAGAAGTGACTGCCTTAACCACTCCCACACTGGTTCCTATTTCCCTGGAGATGATGTCATAATGTGGTATGGAATACAAACTTACTGGCTAGAAGAGGTCAGCTGTTAGCTCAGCCCAGCTCAAGTCAGCTGACAGCTTCGGCCTAGTCCAGACTCCAGAGCCCAAATCTAGGCCCACCTAGGTGAACCCATAACAATATTTTAAACTGCATATTTTTTATCTAGCTTTAGTGATTGGTCTTTGCTAGACTGACTGTACTTTATATAAAATATTTCTGGTGCCAAAAGCTGGTAACAAAAGATCATTAAACTGAATTGATAGGATGGTGAAATCCAGAGCTAGAAGATGGAAAAGTGGTTGGGAATTTCTGAAGCAAGATGGTTTCTCCAGCAATAGGAGCTGCATTTACATCTGAGCACATGTGAGTTAGTCTATCATATCAACACTGGAGCTGATAAAGGCCATCTATTTTTAAATATATACATAATCAGAGTTATTGCAATCCACTAGTATGAATTATATGCTCTTCTTCTGTCAGAAGAACTGTTGCTTAATATCTAATTCAAAATTAATAATGCAGTAGGGATGGATTCATTATCTCTTGTGTCAAAATCCTTCTTAATAAGTAAGATAAGGAGAGAGAAAAAGCATGAATAAAAAAGAAGAATTTCAGTGGCCAAATTACACTTGTCCTCATCAATCCCAGAGAATAAAATTTTTATCCACCCCAGTAACTGATTGGTGAGGTAGCAAAGGGGAATTATGTGGAAAAGTTCCTAAATCTGCACTATCAGTATATTCTTAAAGTAGATGAAGAATGAAAGAAGAAATAGTGTGTAAGATCAAATAAAGTAAATTCTGCTATACATTTTTTTCTCCCATTGACATTGGAAACATGGTAGAAAACTTTATTTTTCATTTATTCACATTGTAATAGAATCATAAAATAAGTTGGGTTGAAAGGGACAAGCACACATTGCCACATGTCAAGGTGCTTGTCAATAAATTCCCCAAGTCCTTTTCCTCAAGGCTATTCTCAATCCATTCTCTGTCCAGCCTATATTTGTGCTTGGGGTTGCTCTGAGTCATGTTCAGGACCTTGCACTTGACCTTTTTGAACTTCATGAGGTTTGCACAGGCCTACCTCTCAAGCCTGTTCAGGTCACTCTGGATGGCATCCCTTCCCTCCAGCATGTCAGCCACATCACACAGTTTGGTGTTACCAGCAAACTTCCTCAGCATATGCTCAATCCCACTGTCCCTGTTGCTGGCAAAGATGTTAAGCAGTGCTAGTCCTAATACCAACCCCTGAGGAGCACCATTCATCCCTTGTCTCCAAGCCATTGACTGCAATGGTGACTCTATGAGTGCAGCCATCCAGCCAATGCCTTTTCTACCAAATCAACCATCCATCAAATCCATCTCTGTCCAATTTAGAGACAAAATTTACTTTGCAACTTCCATAACAAAGGTTGAAGTCAGGATGAAATCGATCTAAAGAAAAAATATTATTCTCTTGCAGGCAGGTGATGTAGGTCACTATTTAAAATTATTTCAGAATAGATATTAATAATAGCAGTAAATATGTGAGGATTTTACATTTACAATCATCATCAAATTTGGAAATGTGTTCAAAGCAAGGTAGAACTGCCCTGTTTCTGTTAAAAAAAAATTCAATTCTTTATTAGTATTATTTCTATTATTATCATACCTTATTTGTACCACTGTAGCATTTGGAGATTTCATGCAATTATTTTGGCAGAATGTAGCACTAAACCTCCTGAGGTCAATTTTCCTGTTTGATAAATAGATGTAAATGAAAATGGAAAATTCCTTACTCACATCTATATCAAGTCAAGAGTTTTCAGAGATACTTATATTATTTGTAATGGAGACAGAGACACAAGTATGGTCAAATACTAGTGAGCTCACTCAGTATATCACAATCCACTTTTAATTTATTGTTCCATCTGTCACATGAAAAGGAGGGGCAGAAATGAAAAGATTTCTTATCCTACTCCTGTATTAATACAAAGTTATTGGCTATAAGTGCCCTCAGAACAATCAAACAATCAAACCCAGCACTGCCTATCAACCGAAGGACAGAACACAGTCAGGAAAGATTTTTCACCTTCCAATGAGGACCACACTTTACCCAGCAAGAACTTAACTATAAGTGTCTCAGAACATCAAAGCTTTATATAACCCAGATCAGCCTATCTGCATCTCACCTAAAGAGACAACACTGGACAGCACACTGCCTGGAAGGGTCTTTGATACTCAGTTTATGGACCACATTTAATAGCAAGAAAAATAACTTTCTCTGTATCAGTTCCCATAATAACTTTTATTAATACAAGTACGTGACAATGACTATATGGGTTGCTTAGTTGATGATAACATTTAGCTGCAGGATTGTATTTAATTGATGACAAAAAACCCTAAAACTGGCGCAAAACACATTCTGCAGGCAACTGCAGCAGTATATCCTCCATGACAAACTTAACAGAAGATTACTAAGCAGAAACACAACAGCTCAACCCCACATTTAAACACACTCAATAACCCAAAGCAAAAGCAACAGGAAGAATATAGATGCTTCCCACTAACACGTTTATACCCGGTGAGTTATAGCAACTTAAAATTAGTAAGGCACAGGAAAACAGAGTAAGAATTGGTTGCTCACCCCTGCAATGTCCGATGGGGTGGAGGAGACAGGATAGCTCATTAGTTGCCCTCCCAGAGATGGTGGAAGTATTCTCCCCAGTTTTGTTCATATCCAAACTCTTTTTATACCCTTTTTTTTCTTTAGGTAGGTTGAGTGATTCTAGTCAATATTTTGGGAGTGACAGACAGATGTCTGAGTGGTGACTCCTTGGGTCTCCATGGGATGTCACAGGTTACAGTGAAGAAGGGCCATGTAATTTCCATAACACTCTATTCTTCAGTAATCTTATCAATATGACTTAAGCACTTTCAGGGAGCTACTGGAGTCTCTTTGTCCCCTGACAATGGTTCCTGAGAGCACCCCTCCATGGGCTGAGGTGTTCCCCTTAAACCATCAGGATGTTATCAGGGCTATCACCCCACACAATCTTATTTAGATCACTATTATGATTTCAGTGTTCTGTGTTCTTCACACATATCTTAGCCACAGGTCTATGAGCTCCTGGGTTATAACCCTCCATGATCTTTAAAAAAAAATGGTGTCCCCATGGACTCAATAGTTCTTTTCTTCAGAACTGGCAAGGCTTATTAGTTTTAGACTATGTCATAAAAATAACATAAAGATCATGGAAGTCAACAACACTATCAGGCACAGCAACCATGCATGTTTGCCCAATAATCTACTTCTAATTGCCTCCTGTCTCTTGGATAGCTGAGCTTGATGTGTCTTCCTTTTTTTTGTTGTTTAATGAATAGCTGTTTCAAGTTTTTAGCTGGTAATTCATTAATGTGTGAGAATCCAGGAGTACTTTTGGCACGTGGATTCTATAAAAACCATAGCAGAGCGTGAAATATACGTTAAGGTAGTTGAGTACTGTCTATACGTATTTCTTTGATCTCAAATTTTTTGAGAGGTCAGGTGCATCTAAAAAAAATCATCAAAGTGACAGTAAATCTTCAAGGTAGAGCTAAGGCTTGGCATAATAGGTGCAAATGTACATAAAAGTGTGACTGTGTGACTAGCTATATGGAGAACGTCTAAGATAATATTTTTCTATATATAAGAAACTGAAGCAGTTTGCTACCTTTTCATAGAATCATAGAATCATAGAATTGATTGGGTTGGAAAAGACCTTGGAGATCATCGAGTCCAACCCTTGGTCCAACTCTAGTCCATTTACTAGATCATGGCACTCAGCACCACGTCCAATCTGCGTTTAAAAATCTCTAGGGATGGGGAATACACCACCTCTCTGGGCAGCCCATTCCAATGCCTGATTACTCTCTCTGGAAAGAATTTTTTTCTGATATCCAACTTAAATTTCCCCTGGCAAAAGAAAACTGAAAAAAAAACACAACATGAAAATCTAAGAAATATGGAAATAGGCAAGGTAGCTTATTACTTTTGTCTTACTGTTTTGATGCTTATTGATACTGACCAAAGAGCATTAGAACTTTTTTTTTTTAAGCTGGGATGAACTGGTTGTTGCAATTGAGGTCACAGGACACTTTATCTGTTCTATCATTTCTTTTAATGGAAATAACTACCCCCCTCACTTGCAATCTTGACAGTGCTATCACAGATTTGCAGACTTCACTCACTTCCATGACCAGATCCAGATCATCCCTTCTCATCAGAGACACAACTGACTGGATGGATTTGCAGTTTTTAAGACTATCAGTTCAGCACGTTTTAAAGTTTTTCCATGAGGTAGATAAAAGAAAACCAAGAAGAGGTGAATTATAGCACAAAGGACAAATAAGTAATTTATTTTTGGTTTTACAGTATTTTTTAATGCCAGCACAAAATAATACTAAACGCTATAAAATAATCATAAAAAGCACTCTGATCATGCAATAAGCTTTTAGACAATGTGTCTGAGGGAAGTCAAATCACTCAATGAGACATAAACATGTGAAGAAAATATAATTTTGTCTCATGATCACACAGACACTCATATATGTACATGCACTTAGAAAAGTTATTATTCCTACTAGTTGCTATTACTATAGTATTGCCTGAGACAACATCGTTCATTCAAAACTCTCCCTGTAGATCAAAACTTAGAAAAAAATCTGATAGAGGTGCAGGTAATAAAATTCTGCCCAGGAAGTTAAATCTACCTATTTGTTTTACCATATTTTCAAGACTTTTTCCTCTCTCTTGTTTCCCCCACTGCCCAAAAGTGATGCAGCATGTTGAGACAAAACCATCATCTTGAGATTTAAATGCATTTTGCTACTAAGAAATTCCACACAGTAAACTCGCCAAATAGAAATAAAGTAATTTCACATTATGGTAAATTAAAGAATTACAGAATATTCTGTTTTGGAAAAGATACATCAGGAACATCGAGTCCAACACTGAAATGAATGGCCATGATTGAACCCATGACCTCACTGTGGTCATATGAAGTATTGTACTCTACTTTGTCACCAGTAGGTTTATATAAGAATATCTGGCTTGTCCAGACTCCAGTGTTCAAGACAGACTTGAGAACTTTCATAAAGACAACTTTTATGGTCAGGACCTGAATTAGATTTTCACATGAAAATCTAATTTAAAATTATAAAGGTTGTGGGTTCAGCTTGGATTTGTAATTAAAAATAAATAATATATAAAGAGAGAATATTAAGTAAAAATGATATTTCAAACCATTAAATTATAAGCTAGAACAACATCCTTTCCACCTCCACTCCAGCACCCACTCCTGCTTTCATTACCTGATCAAGTTCAATTGATAATTCTTCTGTGAAAAATTCTCAGGTTTCAGATTTCTCTGACTAAGAAAATTCTTTGTCTGGATTGTTTCATAGAGAGACACATAATATTTCTGTAAGTGGCTAGCATATTAAAAACAGAAGAAACAAGATTTTTTTTTAACAAAAAGGACCAACAGATGGAACACTATATTTAGAAGTTATTTGTCGGCTTTCAAAACTTTTATACTAGGCACTTGAAATTAAGATATTGTGACTGGGAAAGTTAAAATCTGTTATTACAAGATACCTTTTTAAAAACAGTTGATACAGCATGACAGTCTGCTTACATGTTGCATTACTTCTAAGAAGGCTGAGACTGCTCTGTCATATACTGCAGGTTAATACAAATTGACAATAAAATACCTCACTGAGAGAAATTTTGATTTTTAGGTTGTATAAGAAATTAGCAAAAATATAAACAGATTATGGTGATTATATGTAATGCCAAAAAATTTCATCTGTTTCTTCACAGATATCACAGAATATTCTGAGTTGGAAGGGATCTACAAGGATTGTCAACTCCAGCCCTGAAATGGATTGCCTATACAGGGACTGAGCCTGTGATTTTGGTGTTAATTAGCACCATGCTCTAACCAACTGAGTTAATTGACAGAATACTTTTTTACATTGTAGAATGAAGATGGTTGCTGTTTAATTTACTAGTAGTTTTGGGGCCTTCATGATGAGTGGTTGAAGTAGCTTGTCAACATTTTTATTTTTCAATGTCACAAATTCCCAGTAGTCATTCCTTCCCCTATTTGTGCGATGTGCATCTCCTAAGTTCATGCAGCTAAAGCCCTTATAGCAAGTAAAGATAAAGGTGTTAAATTTTGATTTTCAATGGTAAAATGATAAACAGCTTTAAAGATATTGTCTTTTTTGCCATCTTCCTTGTTTACACCAGAATTTTTGTGACACCTGCAAATTGAACAAATATTTAGCTTATTTATATGTGTTTATCCGTTTTTTTAATCTGTAAGCATACTTTTCCTACAGGATTGATCTAGTGAAAAGTTTCAAGAAGATAACACACAATTAGAGTTAGAAGAGGTGTGCACTTTTGATAGAAGATGCCTTTATCCAGTTACATCACACAACTAGAAGTGGCTGCTAATCCTTATATAGTAGAAGTTCACTTACCAGCACTTGTAATGACAACACAAAACTAGAAATCCAAAATTCCATTAATTTATCTACCCTAATAAAGATAGGCAGATAAATAAAGTAGTAGTAAAGATAGCAACTAAGTTACAACTAAGAACAAAGTAGAAGTAAAGATAACAACTGTGCTAGTAAAGCTGTGATAATATTTATACTAAACATGTCAATATCTCATTTTAACACAGACAGTATTTTATATTCTGAGTTTCAGTCACAGAATATGGCCAGCTAGAATCATCGAGGCCAACCCTTAGCCCTACACAGGACAATCCCCAGCAGTCACATTGTGTGCCTGATGGTATCATCCAAACACTTCTTGAGCTCTGTCAGGCTTGGTGCTGTGACCACTTCCCTGGTCAACCACCTTCTGTGTGAAGAAACCTTTATCATATCTAACGTAAACCTCCTCCAACTCAGCTTTAGGCCATTCCCTCAGGTACTGTCAGCGGCCACCACAGAGAAGAGATCAGTGCCTGGCCCTCCTCTTCCCCTCACAAGGAAGTTGTAGTCTGCAATGAGTTGTTACATTTATTAAGAATTGAAAGAAGGGAAAAAAGAAATTTTAATGTGATTGGCTTTCTTCTGAACTTGAAAGTGTGTCTTTAGATACATTTCTTCCATGTAAGTTGCACATGTTTGGGATAACCTTACTCCTTTGTTTTAGTGTTCTGGAAGCCCTTTTGCTCAGGAGCAGATTTAAGTTGTGATCTCAGCCTGAGCTGACAGTACCCCTTCCTGCCCTGGCCAGGATCTGGACCCTCATCCTGTCCTCTTACCCTGTCTCATCCTGTATGCATCCCCATGACCCTGCTGGACCATCTTAATGCTGTGTCTGATCCTGGTCCTCTTACTGGGAAGTCTGATCCTGTTCTCAGGGAGGGGGGCAGTGCTCTGGACTGGAGAAGGTCCCCAAGCCTGCCTTGCTTCTTGCAAGTTGTGGGACTAGCCCTGGCTACCAGTCTGGGCTCTGCCCATCCTGAAGGAGCTGCCATTCTTGTAGCCCCACTGTCCCCAAGGGGTCACTGGCTCTGGTGGTGCTCTGGTGCACTGCATCAGGGAAGAAATGCTCATGCATTTCTGACAGTCATGAGAACAGCCTCATGCCCGTGAATCATTACTGAAGACAGTTCACAGACTAGCTAAATTTAGCTCTCGGGCAGTTTGAGATCTCTTTTTTTGAATTAGATAAGAAAAATTAGGCTCACTTTTTTTCTCTCCCCTCCACCCCCACCCCCACTCATCAAGAAGGATGAAATTTCAAATTAAAGAACTTATGAGGGAAGAGAAAAAGTTAGCAGATGGATGAGAAGAAACAGAAAGGAACCTGTAAGGCTGGAGAAGAGTCACTAGTCTTTTCATTCAAAACATTGAGTTGGGAGATAGGTATTTCAGGTAATGTATCAAAGAAAATGTAGTAGATTTCAATAGGCTTCAGTGTCTCCTTTTACACCTACAAAGGTTTTTGGTTAATTCTTTTTAGGTTTTGGGAAATCTTTACTATTTAAGCCTTTTCATTTTAGCTTTATAATGTGTTTTGCCTTGGTCACATGGGGGATAGATTTCATGCTGTTCATCACATTCCTCCATCCCATTTAAGCAATCCTCACTTCACACTTCTATCTAGAGAGGCAGAGTTGGATGCACATGAAAATACTATTTTTTATTTTCATTTCCTTTTTCCACGTTTTTCAGTACTCTTAAAAGAGGATTACTAAATCCCTGGCTACTTAGAATTTCTCAAATGTCACTATGCCTTATAACATTTCTCTTCAGTTCAGCCTTTTGACAAAGTGAAAAAAAGCACAACAGTTTCAGAAAAAATAATTGAACTTTTTTCTCATGCCTAGGATGAGTGAGATTCCCATTTTTATTTTTAAAATCAGATCTTAAGTTAAATGAATTGGAGTAAGATGATTTACATGAATTTAAGAACTGACTCATAAAGTTCCTTTATTCATGTTCTGTGAATCTATCTTTAAATCTTAATTTCAAAAACCTGCAAAGTAGTATACATTTAGTTGAGTTGTTAGTTTTTAATCAAAACCCTTACTCTAACAAAAAACGCTCAACAAAACCCACCACAATCTGACCCGAAATGCCTAGAATAACAAATCTTTATATGAATATCAATGATTAAATCTAATATATATTACATTCACTTTTATTTGCTTAATTCATAGATTTGAATAGGTTACTATTTGAATTCTTTATTTTTAAAGTATATGCCCTTAGCTGAACAGAAAGTAGTCAGCCAAAAGTTCCCCAAATCTGAAAAATTGATCGCAGAGTCTGTATCACTAATGTAGCAATAGTCATAATATATATGCTGTGGATTGGCTCAGATTCTAAAAACGAGAGTGTAGAAGAGACTGTATTAATAACTAAAGGTACCTGGAAGAAGTACTTAACTGTTCATGTGCAATTTTTTGTGTTCCTGAATGTAACAATGTACTTTCTGTTGATATGAACCACATCAAAATAACACTAATGAATATACAGCTTATTGATATCTGACATTACTTATAGTTACAATATTTAAAATGCTCATTTTCAGGAGAACATTTATTTAATGTATTTAATAACAATGGATATTAAAGAATAAATATTAAACAGTTAATATTAATATTATTTAAAATAATTGATATTCATAATAATGTTTAACAGTACTAAAATATGTGTTTACATGTATAGCTCAATTGATTTAAAATGTATGCTTGAGGAAAGAATATGACCCACTTTTTTTGCTATCTGTGGACAGTCGGCCTAAAAATTATGTCATATAGAAGTGCTTTAGCTTGCATGAAATCTATAGGTTTCCTCTAAAATAGTGTGTATAATGGATAAGAGATATCTTTATCAAAGATTTCAAAGAGATCTTTATCAAAGAGTACCTGGGTTTTGCCTAGTGTGGATAATTCTTAAAATAAGGGCCAATAACGAGGATAGTTTTGTGTCTTCCGACTTCCAGAATGTTCCTTAACACCTGATTCATGGTTAAAAATAATGCCTATCTGAAAGGTCAAATAGTTCAAGTAAAACTATGTGGAAAGAAATATTTAAATTCCACTGTGTGAGCGAGAATGGGTAAGTTTTGATAGAGGTTATATAGACAATGTCTTAGTAAAGTAACTTTCATTCAAGCTCAGTCACTGATACAGGTGAATGAAAACAATTTGAAACAAATCTCAAAACACATCACGTGCCAAGAATATAAATATTTTTTTGCCTTTTTATTTTTTGTCTTAGAAAGGAATTCAATAAATCTATTAAAATAATTAAAAATTAGGGTATATTGGAAAGGATCCTCAATTAAAACTGTTTCCAAGCTCAGTAGTTATAGCTACTCATATTTTATATTCCTTGATTTTAAATTTTTACAATGAGATATTTCAAAATATTTCTATTCTGGTTCTCAGACAAGAATTTCTCATCTTCTCTAAAAGAGACATACCAGCATAGTGAAAGACTCGAAAAACATATTAAACATCTCTATTATTGCTTATAATGCTCCTGATGAGCTGATTGATAGTTCAGAGTACAGACTATAATCATAACATTATACGGTAGGTAGAATTATTCTCACTGCTGGAGTATCAATGCTGATTTGTGCATATTAGGATAGAAAAGAAGACTAAACAAGAAAAGCAACTAAATATCCTAGTGATAAAATCCAATCTTGGTGGAGGGCAGTAAGAGTGCTGCAATGGACAGATGGTGTAGTTTTGTGGCATGTACTTGTTATTCCAAGATGCTGTAAGTCAGCTTATTTAGACTGTGCACCGTCACATTACAAAGATCCAAGCCCAGAAAAGACATGGCTTGGTGTCTTTAGACTGGATTTATCCTCCTTGGATCTCCTTTATTTATGGTAGTCTGATGACAATTGAGTAATTTTTAATAATAGTGACTTATATATTCATCTACATATGATGTGTGCAACCAATACTAAATATGTTTTCCTGAACAAGGAAACAAGTACAAAAAAGTTAAAGGGTCCATATATGACTTGCTACTCTTAAAATCTTAAATAAGAAACAAAAGCTAGAAGTGGAAAAAAGTTGCATCACTACAGCCCACTAAAAAGAGGGTCAGTGTTGAAATAGCACTTAATTATCTGCTCACAAGTAATTAAATTTGGAGAAGTAATAATATCATGGTGTAGATCCTTAAATACAATGAACCTAGGCTGAATCCAGGGAACTTTGTAACCCATTCTTAGTATTGTTTTAAAGCAGTTGTATTTCCTGTAAAATCAGCTGAAGTCCAGAAATTGTTTAGGCACTGTCCAACAGATCCCAAGCTCACAAACTCTACCATGTCAAATTGGCTTTGCACAACACTAGCCTGGGTACTTCTCAACTCTTCATCCCAGTATGTATTTACATAACCTATGGTCATATTTACATAGCCTAGATCTTTCCGCTGCATAAAGCATTCTAACATCAAAAACCTCTTGTGCACTGATGATAACTCATTGTACGCAACTTTTTAACAATGTGTTTCACAAAAAGTGAAAGGACATAAGCAATATTATTACTGTTATTAATTTTCACTAGTGCTTTTATTTTTATTTACAATGTATCAGTTTACCATTGTAATGTGTGATCCAAAGTATTGAGATGCTTGCCAGAAAATTCAGCTGTCTGTAATAGAGATTGCCATGACAGGCATATTGAAAGCAGCACTGATGAGTGAAAAGGCATAATAGTCAGGAAGCCAGGGTAATAAAATGTAATCAGGTTATGTTTGATCTGACGGGGTGAATGCAGAGACCAAGAAAGGGGATATTCTGGATAACAATATCCTAAGAGTTCACATTTACCAAAGCAAAAGTACAGTGTGATGTGCTGAGGTCTGAGACAGTGGGATTCTGAACAAGAGTTGATTTTTACACACAAATGGTAGCAAAGAGATGAGATACATTTCATTTTTCTCTGAAGCTACCCTTGTATGCCTGTATAAATACAAAATAAAAATGCAAAACTTTACCATATGGCACATCGTTATAAGCTTGTTGTGTTATGTTCAACACAAACTTAGTCCTCAGCTTGTAAATAGCAATGTTCTTCAATGTAAGTTTTCATAATATGCTTTGTAATGTTTTATTGTATAGCCTAAATATGTGTTTAAGTTATGTCTAAATGCTGGCATTATCCAAGTGATGTCCAAAATAGCCAAAGGATACACTTTGTTAAGATTAGGAAGAAAGCTAATTTTGATTGCAAATTGTGAGCTCACAGAAATCTAGACATTTTCGGCATCCATCTAATTAAGGACAGGAAAGCTTGAGCCTTACTCATTGTCATTATCTTAAGAAAGAACCTGCTCAGGTAAAAAAATGTCATTGATCACATACAGGTTAGGAGTAAAATAATTAGTGTAGGAGGAATCTGCTGCCATCGGAAACTACAAAATTCTCTTTTAATCATGAAGAAATTTATTTCTATACTTTTAGATTCAAAGTTCTATCTGAAATTTGAAGGCTTTTTTGAGGCAGAAGCATTGTTGCAAGATACTTTAAGTCAATAAAGTTAACTTGAACAGCTTGGTTTGTGTCTTATCTACAGCAGATGTATGGTGAAGAAAGCATGAATTGAAAATTTACCAGGCTTAAAAAGAGCTTCTCAACCAGTCTGCAACATTTTAAGTACCATAGTGTTGAAGAAACAAAGATGTTTTTGCTCCTTCACTTTCTCCTGTCTGCAAGTCTAGCCTTACATTTAATTTTTTTCTTTTCATTTTCCCCACCCCAGATAACTGTTAATCGGAACATTTTTCCCCAGATTGTCATCATCTGATGGAAGAAAGTTTCCATATGAAAAGTGCTAAATGTCTGGTGGCAAACCCTTCTTGTAAACAAGTTATTTTGTCCTGAATAGATAAAATTTGATTTAAATGATATGTACATACACCTGTTAAAAGCACAAGGACCAAAAAACCCTGGGATTCACATGATTCAAAATAGGCACTTCTGCTGTGAATATAGATTGATGGGCAAGTATAAACGCTGCCATGCAACCAAAATAACCAAAAGCTGCTTGTCTCTGATAGCCAGTATGCTGAGCTGCCCAAAACTAGAAGGTGAGCTGGCATAAAAATATCTTTTTTTTTCAAAAATATTATTTTAGTACTTTCTGGAAACTGCATTATGAATATCTCAAGACACTCCATGTATCCCTTCATGCATAAAGTCATATTAGCAAAATAGTGAGATATGTATTTATTCAAGAAATTGAATATATAATAAGGACTAGGAACATAATGTTCTGATGTTCAGTTCCTTGATAATTTATGGACTATCAGTTTAAAAAATAACAACAAACAAACAACCCCCCCCCCCAAACACAAACAAGTCTCATTTTAAGGAATAAGAGGTCTACTGATTCTGTGTTTATACATGTCTTTCCAAAGCATATTAACAGATGAAAAATATTAGGCTAGATGACCTCCTTTCTAAAACGTAGACCTGAGATCACAACAAACATGTTGCTGATAGTGAAGTACATAAAACCCTATTCATAATCTGTAGCAACTTCTAGTGGAAGGTGTCACTGCCCATGGCATGATGATTGGAAATAGATGACCTTTAAGGTTCCTTCCAACCCAAACCATTCTATGATTTTATGAGTCTATGATTTTCATGCCTATTTGTATTTATATCTGTGTGTGTGCATATATATATCCTTATCAGTATATTTAAAAAAATATTTATGAAGTATTAGAATCTTTATCCTCATTTTAAGAAACACTAAATGAAGCTTAGAGGCTGAATTAACTTTTTAACCAAACTATGAGATTAGGAAACACTATGAACAAAGGCAAATAAAATCCTTTTCTGATAAATTAATGAAAACAGAACAACTTTACCCATTCTAACATGATTATTCATTAGTTTTTAAGTGTATGGCTAGGTATGTTATTATTTTCTTATTTACAGGAAGATGGTTTACATGAAATAGAATGTATCTCTAAGAAGCATCATAAAAATAAAAATAGGGTCGTGGTAGACAGTACACATCTGTTTCATGCCAATGACATAGAGATGTTGAACAACACTCACATAAAATCTGCCAAAATATTTAAGAGACAGAGCTGTTTTGAACAAGTTTTTGAAAGAAAAAAACATTTCAGAGGAAAATATAACATGGGAAAACAACAGGCAGAAACATGATACATGAGATTTGTTTTTTATGAAAAAATGTTGTCTTCTGTGCTTTAACTATTGAGAAAAATCCTACAAAAGATATCACTGGGTTCAAAAAAAGTTTTAAATTCTGTATTTGGTCTCTTCTTAAAAAGGCTAGGGATTTGGTATTAGTTTAAATATTGTAAATTTGAGGAAAGATTATAAAGTTATGAAGATGACTCACTGCCAGATACAGAATTGCTTCAATTTGTAAAATCTTAGAACAGAAGAAACTGACTTAACAGATCTATAGTTATTAAGTATTCTACACAATCTTGTTTGGTAAGTGAAACAGAGAATATTAATTAAGCTTTGTAAGATGTCAGAGAACCAAAACACCTTAAAAACAAATTGAAACCCTTTTCATTCCCTTTGAAATTTGATTAGAGAGGGAGACTAGATATCTTGTAAAACTTTGCATTTTCTTAAAGCTTTCACATATAGTAAATGATAACTCAGGGATAAACTTCATGAGAATTGTTGATGAAGCACTGCCATCTTTTGGTTGTACAAATATAGAATATGGGGGAAGGATACAATTGTCACCAAAATGAGGACATAGGCTGAAATCTTTGTTCTAGCATTTATCTGCTTTTCTAGATAATTAGCTGCAATTGTCCATTAATATTCTTTAGTATATTCTAATTTCACCATCCTATCAGTGAAAGTAATACAACAAAATGGCTGTAAAGCTGATGAACACATTGTTGGCTTTGACACAAAATCAAGAGCCAAGGTTAATAGGATTTTTTGTAATTTTTTTTTAATTGCTCTAATTTTTATTTTCACTCAGAATAACAAGGTATGTTTTATTACAAGTTAGATACAATTTGAAATTATGAAATATAATAAATAGTAATGTAGATAACAATTATTGTGTATAAGAATTATCTAAAAACTAGTTGGTGACTCTCAGATTAGCTGTGTTCTATATTAACAGCAATACATTTTTTTTGGTTCCTTAAGTTATAAAACTAGTGCTGAAACTCAGAGATTCATTGCTGTGGTACCAGCAGGCTTCTTGAAAATGTGTTGGGTTTTGTTTTGGGTTGTTTTTTTTTTTTCTGATTGCTTATTTAATATTTTTCAGAGACACAGAAGTCTAAGTAAACAATATAGCATTATGACACAATGCTTTTCCTACATGTGGAAGTCTTTGGCATATTTAGTAAGCTAGTAGAAATGTAAAAAATGCAGTTCTGTTTTAAGATGTAAGTATTTTATTTTCAGTCCTATTACTGTGTCAGATTTTAAATCTTTTAAAATGCAATATTAATGTCATAAACTCATATAAGCAAATTTCTACGAGAACAACTATAATTTTCAAGTTAATATTGTTTTTTACCCCCAAAAATAAAGTTTAAAAACTTACATCACACTAAAGCATTGCTAAGTTAACAGATAAAGGTCTAAAGTGATCAACTACCTTCACCTTGAATGCAAATGGAATAAAATTTCTGCTTGTATGAAATTATATCTTTAAGCAATACTTTCAAGATTGATTTGAAGAGATAGAGAGGTGAGAATTCTGCCATATGCCTAAGACTCATGATGTGACATTTTTCTTGTTAACTTAAATATGGGCAAAAGTGTGAAGTGCAAAATATGCTTGCACTGCTAAGGACTGACTATCAGCACACTTGCTTGAAAATTCAGTCAGCAGGCAATATTTGGAAGGTCAGAGGCCTGTGATATGGAAATCAAATAATTTTCTGATACTGAATGAGAGGTGAGAGACTTCGAAGTTTGGGGTGGGGGATGTTGTTCGTTTTTGGTTTGGTTTGTTTTTTTTAAAATTAAGACAAGAAGCTTCTGCACATCTGCTGCCTGAGACAGTGAAAAAGGAGCCAATATCCACATTTGGCAAGAACAATTGTTATTTCAGATACATTGGTACCACTGGCAGTGAAAGTTGAGTGTGAGACTTATAGTACCTGATAAAACAGTAGCAGAGTCTGCATTCTAAGCAGACTAGGCATTTCTTGGCACATCTCATTCTCCTATCCTGCAGTCAAGCATATTTTTGTATACACCATACTGGGTCATAATTCCATCCTCTCACCTAGTTCAGATAATCTCCTTCATTCTTGCTCTACATAGTCTGCTCATGCTGACACTCTCTGGATTCCTGCACACAGTCCTGTGTGCTTCAGCCAAGAGACTCAGCTGCATTCATGTGACCACTGGATACATGAGACCTTGCAGAAAATCATCAATCAGAAGCAACATCCTGTGTGAAGTCGTTTGCCACAATGCTTAGCAGCTGGTATCAAGATGCAGAAATTTCTTCTGCATAGCAAATTGAAGCAAGTCATGTCCTCCCAATGGTAAGACTACACTATCTGGAAATCTTTAGAAATCTCTGAATTAACAAAATGATATTTTCAGAATTTTGGTTAGATATAAACAGGGAAAGGTTATACTTAAAAAAGGACGATGTCTTTCTAAAATAAACCAGATAGACTCTCTTCCATTTTTGCTCTAGATAGCATGAGAAAACATGAGGTGGTATGAATGTGTTTACATTGCAGAGAGAGGTTGGAAAGTTCACGTATTAAAAATGTCATGGAGATAAAATCTAAAAACATGAAGACTAAATTTGAAGTGTTAAATGAAAACCAAGGAGTATCAAATAACCCGAATAAAGGAATGATAGCCTGGAGTTACACTGCTGTTTCTAAATATTATGCTGTCAGGGGAAAGAAATTAAATAGTTTATTTACACAGAGGACACTTTTCCATAAAATGTTGCAGGTTGTAACACTGAGATCCATCATTTGTCAATTAAATTATTCCATGGTGTTGTCTTTGCTGTTTTATTTCTCTTTTTTTTTTCTTTTTTTCCCCCTTCTTAAAAAAATACAGACTATTTCCAGAGAACAAAATTTTTATAAATGCTTTTGAGGATTTAGTGTGTGAAAAATGTTCACCTAAAAGTTTTAGGGGATATGAATACATGGGGAAATTACAAATGAGCACTTTAATGAGAAAAAAAATAAAAGTGGGAACACCTGCACACTTTCAGTACTTTGCAGGTTGATTTATTTCCTTCTCAATATGCACACATAGTTCTCCCTAAATAATTGGAGTAACACCTATATATCAAGTAAAAGCATAGCCATGAGTGTTTCTAGCACTTCCCTAGGTATCATCACTATTTCAGTAAGTCTCTGTAAGACAGGAACATAACGAGACTGCTAATAAATCTTCTCCTTTTTATGTATACCTGAGTTTATAAATGAGCAGTCACTTAGAAATGCACATCTAGGTCTTGGTTTCCAATGAGGAGTTGGCCCAAGCTTACACACACACACACCTGCATGAATATTTCTAAATGCTAATATCTGCACACTAGTATTAAAATTGATCTGGTTTATGCATCAGTATGTTACTGTTTTTTCATACAATAATTTTATAACAGGAAAAATCTTGTGTTAGAAAACAAATCTGAGAAGAAAAAGAGATTGAATATGCTTCTAAAAGCCCTAGCTTCCAGAAACTGAGAATCCATATTTGCTACTTTTGGATATTCTTTCCCGTAGTACTTTTTGTTGCTCACTTCAGAGACAGGTTGCTGTGCCAGATAAATCTTTAGTTTGTCTCAGCATGATCATCTTTTATGTATGCATAGGAAGTTCTATGTAGTTTCATTTGAAAGGACAGCAGAGACCCACGATCTTAAAAATCTGCTTCTTAATTCTTAAGAGTTGGACTTTACTGCATTGGTCTTCCTCAGTAAGAACATATTCTATAATAAAATTGCCTCAAGTTTCCAATTATATGGATGAGCTACTTCTCAGTACAGAATGACCAGTACATACTCTTATAAAGGCATTGAAATCCTTATATGAAAGCAAAAACCTTATGAAACTGAATGCTGAAACTGTCATGACAATATTAAGAGTGCACAAGGAAGCATGCAAATGTCAGTGATTTTCTCACTACCATAAGGGAACAATTTTCTTACCTTATTTTCCTCTCATGCATTTTACATTTGCAGAATATCTTTGAGTAACTTTAACTTAACTGTTATGTACCTGATTTTCCTCTTTCAGATCATCATCCTAGACATGTTAAAGTCAAATAAAAGGATTTCATCAGCCCCAGATGGCTTGCATAGTAGTTTACAGTGATAAACCATGTCACCTTAATAGGAAGTTTAGTGCAAAATCTCATGTAGGGAAACAAATGATATATGAAGAATGGGAACAGTGCTGCCAACAATGGATGAAAGAGGATGGAGAAGAAGCAGAATCAGTAGGAATTGGAATTGACAGTGGATTTGAAGCTCCTGAAGTTTGAATGTTGGGGTTTGCACCCTCTCTTGCGTGGTTTCTACCACCCATGTTCATTTCCCCCATGCTGTGTGTTTCCCCTGCCGTTTCTGCTAATGAGACACAGCACCGTGGAGGTGTCGCGACAATTCTCCTGGGCCAGGCTGGCCCCACCCGTTCACATCCCCTATCACGCACAGCCAATGCAGCCGCTGCTCTGGATGCCCCTGCCGCAGTGCCCAGGACCCACCGGCAGGTCTGAGACAGGGCAGCCCCACCCAGGGGCACTGTTTCTGCCCCATGATGTCGGCAGCCCACCACAAACGTGCCTATTCCTTCCATCCGTCCTGCCCCAATCCCTGAGCTCCTATTGGCCAGTTCCCCTGTCACTTGATGGGCATTTTCTCATTGGCTGTTCGGGTTGTCAGTTATCCATTCTGCCCCTCCCTTCACCCTATTGCGTCCAAGTTCCAAAGCCCTCCCCTCAGACCTCCTCTCTTTTTCCAGAACTCTGTTTTTATTGGATGTTTAATGCTTGCCTACATACTGATCACCCAATCCCTTTCAGTTTCCACACCTTCCAAGCACATCCCCAAACCAACCCTTTATAAGCCAGTTCCACCATTAATAAAGGGTTTTTTGGTTTCAACTCCATGCCGAGTGTGGAGTGTTCTCTGGGAAGCTGTTCCCCCTCAATCAGTTACTGTTTATCTCAGACATAGTAAGCTTGCTCATTTAAAATATTCATGTAATTTGATGACTTCTAACTTGTGAGGATAAAAAAATTTGCTGCAAAGTGATGGACTTGCATTTCAGAAAACCCCACAGACTGAAGACCATGGTGATACACAGTCATAAAATTATTTGACTAAGGTGAAAATGTCAGAAAACACAGGGGTAAAAGTTGCTATTCTTCAAAATATGAGAAAATCAGTAAGCACATAAATAAATAGACAAGGCTTTTTGTAGAGGTTTTTTAATAAACTGGAGAAAAGAAAGTGAGTAAGAAAATTTGACAGGAAATAAAGATTATAATATTATTAGTGATCTAAATATGACTTGCTAAGTAAAACACCTCTAATATGCATATAGAAAATCATCACTTCTCTTTAAGAAATAAAAAGACTATTAATTTTTCCAGATAAAATAGAAACAAAACAAATTATGGTCAAGATTATTGTCCATAAACTAAATCTTGTTTCAGAATTTGTGTCAAGAAAACATTAATTGGAGACGTGTTGTGACTTTTCAAATGCAGTTTGAAGAATCAATAGTTTTTGTTATTTGGTCAGTTGTTCCTGGATTTAGTCAATGTCTTTGTAATTATACTTAGTAAAAAAGAGATACTTTTATTTATATAAAGAAATTATTTATGTATATACAGAAAAGTAGATAATCACTAACATTAATTCTAAACAGAAAGAATGAGAAAACTTGTAAACAAACATCTTTCTCTGAAAAACTTTGCGGCTTGTACACAATGCTTAAGAGACTGGAAAATACAGTTTCCAAGTTTTCGATAATCTAGTCATCTGAGATGTCATTCTGTTGTAGTCAACCATAATAAAAATATGTTTTCAGGTATGTGAGAATGCAGAAAGAAGATTTAGATATCATGTAGTCATGTTCAGAGTAGTCTGGAGAAAGTACATCTTCGTTATACCTGGTATCTCATGTGAACTGGCACTTTGAGATCCTTTTGTAAATTTCTCTAAGGTTATAAAGTAGAAGCAATTTCTAGAGGTTCTGTAGAAACCTTCTGTAAATAGTAAGCATCTTACCACTTTATTATGTTTGAAATGTCCAACACAACTCAGGAACCATTTGTGTGCTGTTACATAGTAGCTCTGGGTTTTGCTTTATTTTGTTACTCTTCTCAGTAAAAGAAGCACTTAGACTTTTCATTTATTGGAAATGTGACAGGTTTAGGAAGAAATAACTGGGTAAAATCAAATTAGTGGTTTTGTCTACATCTAATATTTTCAATTTTGGAAGAACAATTTTGCTGGTTCTTCACAAAAATTATATGAAAAAATATTCTGTACAATTACTGGCACTGATTACACATTCACATCTTTGAACACCTTAAGAGAAAATAAGTTGAAAGAAAAGAATTCTGAATTTGAAGTGGATGTGTAGTCAAGAGTGAAAATAAAAGTGAAGCAGACATTTGCCTAGTAGGTAGCTTTCAGAGGAATTCTACTTAGCCTTATATGGAACAGATGGGATATTTGTCTTTCTCTGAAGTAAGAAAATGCATCTGCCTCATTCATCCCTTCTTCTTCTAGGCTTGCAAAACATTCTAGAGTGATAGGGAAGCTGTGAAAAAGAAGGCAAAATGGTTCAGAAAGACAGAATAAGAAATACACAGTAAAATTTGAATAGCCCTTTTCATTTCAGCAGAGATTTATAAATTAAAAGTTGATGGGTGGCTTCACCCTTCACACTCTGCTCTGGTTACCTCTGTCGTGTACCTTCTGTAATCATACAACTGCCATTATATAACCAACTCACTTGTGCATCCAGGGAAGAAAGTAAAGTTTTCAAAATATATCCACTTTATTTAAACATTTATTTTCAAAAAGGCAGGAAATGACCAACCTCTCCACTGAATAAAGTATTCATATTCAGAACGAATGCCAGACTGGTTTTACAACTCCCTGTGGGATTTACAACTTTGCTGTTACAAGAGTGATCTTTCACAGTGAGATATCAGAGACTCCTTGTGTATGAATATTCCAGGGTAATACTCATGTTGTGAAGGATTCTGAACTTGTGACTTCATGAAATGGCCAGAACAATTAAACAAGGTGATTAAATTTGTCTTCTGTTTCCCAGGGTTTTCCAGGGCTTTCAAATGAAGATTAACATTCTTTCTGCAAGCTGTGCTTTACTGAAACACAAATTATTGAAATAAGTTTGGGGATAACTGATTAAATATAAAAACCTGCAGTATAAATGATAGACTAGATTATATGCATGTGTGTGTGTGTGTGTGTGTGTCTGTGTGTGTGTGTGTGTGTATACAGAACAGAGGATTTCTGACTTCTGTGACCCTTTGAGTCTGCTAAAGTGCATAAATCATGTACTGCTAAATTAACACTTGCCAAACATTGTAAAAATTCTGTATTAATTTTTTATAGTAAGTTTTGATGTTATTGCTCTTTCTCTATATATATATGTGTTTATAAATCTACAAACATATTTATTAAAGTAATTGAAGCATTATCTGCTTTATAAGATCCTAAAGCTGGGACCTTCCTTCTAAGTCAAGATCTAAAGAAAGACACAACCATCCTCACAGTCTAGACTATGGACAAGAAAAAGTTGTGCAGTTTGCACTCATCTTTGGATTCAGCTTGTCCTAGGAAGACATCTAATATTTTGCAATATTTTGGTGTCTTTCAGCAGAGACTTTATTCTTCAGCTCGCAAGGCTTTGTTTACATAGAAAAAAAATGGTATTTTATAGTATTTGTAAGAGCAACTACATTTACTGGCAAGTTACCAACATCAGGTACTCTTAGAACCTTAAAACTTACTGGACTCAATGATTGTTACAGCTCTGACTTGGAATTTTTAAAGAGGTAAATTATAGAAATAATAAAACTACAAGCCCTTACTTTGTCTGCATATCATTAGCTATGCAAATCTAAATATACACAACAGAGAAGACTTAAACTTTAAGCTGGCTACATATTTTTATGAATTCATTGGAGGCTATATCCTCCACTCCTTCCTCACAAGAGACCACAGTCTTTTAATGAGGAACAAGTGAAACAAATAACAGGAATGAGGCCACAAGAGGCATGTATTTCTCAAGACATTTGAAGATATAAAGGTAATACCACCTTTCAAGTCATATTTATTTATATGTATATTTTTATATATTTATATATTTATATATACAAAATTCCAGAAATTAAAGTCTAAGTAAAGACATTTTCATATAGTTTATTAAAACTGGGAGCACAATCTAAGGTAAAGCTGCACTTAAATTCTCGTTTGTTTTTTTTTTTTAATTTGAAAAATATCAACCACTCAAAATAACACTTTTTAGTGAATATGCATTGCTTTCATTTCAAGTCTTCTCAGGTTCTGGGGACTGATTAACTCAAGTCTGCGTGTCTTCCTCCACCAGGTTAGGAATAACACTGAATTGTAAGAACATTTTCTTCCTCTACAGCATATTGAAGGAATAACTATTTAAGTAAATGGAAAAATAAAAAGTTGCACTTTCTACTTGAATGGTCGGATACTGATATGAATGTGGGTAATTTTGTTTCCTTAAAAAAACCCCTTTGAATGACATAAATCAGCAGTATTTAGTTTAGATTACTAAAATACTAACCATTGGCTGCATGAGGCTTCTCTCTTTTGACTCAAAAATCTTTGATAGTTAGAAATCACAGTCTATGATGTAATGCCTAGTTTTACCATACTTTACTGCAGAAGGTATTAAATTTGCTTGGTAAGGATAAGCCAGTAATTTTTCATAGAAATGTATTTCCATCGCAGAGGTGGTTGTTGCCAACACTAGCTCTGTGAAGAACATCAGAAAAGCATCTGAACAGAAAGGCAGAGGACAGACCATAAATTGTGAGGATTGTAGCTCTGGCAAAAAAAAAAAGAAGTAGTAGTAGTAGTAGTAGTAGTAGTAGTAGTAGTAGTAGTAGTAGTAGTAGTAGTTGTTGTTCTTCTTCTTGTTGTTGTTCTTCTTGTTGTTGTTCTTGTTGTCGTCGTTGTTTTGTTTGGGGTTTTTTTTCGGGGGGTGGGGGGCAATGGGGGCTAAGCAGAGAGATAACTGAAAGCATATTTCAGCTTTTGAATGGGAAAACTGCCTATCATTGTTTACCCTTTCCATGACCAGGAAAAACAAAAAAGCCTTCTTAGATTCTTTGTAAATGGATAGTACTGCCACCAAAAATTGTGGATGCATGTGATTAAACTCTATCCTGAATGAAACAATTCAGGAAGATCTTTAGTATTGACAGGAAAACCAGTCTCTAGCAGAAAATATAAAAAGAAGATAGCTGGAAGGAAAACATAGCATATTAATACACAGAATTTATAATACCATGGACATTTAACAGGTGGAAGTCTCATGGATGGAACAGTACAAACTATACATCATTGATTACTTTGTTTTTTGTCATTTCTAGCAAGAAAAACTATCACTTTGAAAAGTGAATATAAATTTATATAAATCTGAATGAATTTTATATAAATCTACATAAAATTATTAAACACTGTTTTAAGTACTGCTAATTCTGACCGTTCTTTTTATCTTGTTTGCCTACTAATAATTGTCTGAAATAACACGAGATTTCAAATTCAGCTCTATTTGATCATTAGTTTGGCACACCTCTCCTATGAAGACAGGCTGAGAGAGTTTGGATTGTCCAGTCTGGAGAAGAGAACATTTCAGAGAGGCCTTATAGCACCTTCCAGTGTCTAAAGGTGCCTACAAGAAAGCTGGGGAGTGGGTTTTTGCAAGAGTGTGTAGTGAGAAGACAAGAGAGCATGGATATGAACTAAAAGAGGATGGGTTTAGATGGAATAATAATAAGAAATTCTTCACTGTGAGGGTGTCAAGGCACTGGAACAGGTTGCCCAGAGAAGCTGTGGATGCCTCAACCCTGAAAGTGCTCAAGGCCGGGTTGGGATGGGGCTTTGAGCAACCTGGTCTAGTGGAAGGTATCCCTGATGATCAGTAGAGGATCTGTAAGGTCCCTTCCAACCTAAATCATTCTATGGTTCAATGATTCTATGATGAAGTTGATGGCTTTTTGCATAAGTCATATAACTACATTTTCTTTTTTTAATCAACAGAATGGACAACTAAAGCATGACCAGCTGTCTAAATGTGGTTTTTTTTAAAATGTTCAGAGTATAGCTAGTCTAATTTAGACATTAAATTATCTAAATTGCATGATGACTACAGTATAAACGCCTGAACACATTTAAGGTTCAAATCTACAGCATCTAATAATGTAACTGAAAATACTTCTCCAAAGCTGTTGTTTTAATCCAAAGGCCAAACCTAGAGAAAGCTGTATTTCTTTCCTAAGATAGAAAATAATGTAAAAGAAGTGAGAGAAAAAACTCTACTTAAAATAGGAGTTCTTGATGTTATCAGAAAGAGCAGTGTCAGATCACAGAAATGGGGACCCTGTTATTGAGAGGAAACAATGAAACTGCACTTGAAAAAAATAATTAAATTACAGTCTTTAAGATGTGAGAGGAACAGCTATTAGGATAGCACATGATACATAGGAGTAAAATGTGTTCTCTACATGTACATAGAACTGAATACCAAACTCAGTACTTTTTGCAAAGATTTTGCTCCATAGTTAATATTTTTCTTTTGAGCTTGGTTGTCACAAGCTCCATTTTTTGCCACCGTAGGAAAGGCATTGGAGGGTGAATGTGAGAAATGTTAAAATGAGAGACCTGCAAAATATCAACTCCAACAACCAACAATTAGAAAGAAAGCAGGGGTTTCTAGTTTCTGAGTGTGCATAATGATACATAAACTAGTTAAGATTTAATGTATGATCTCTTCAACATGTTTTGAAAGGATTCTTCATCATAGAATGAAAGGTCTCTTTTACAGGCACTTGCTTTAGGGAATTTGTTAAATCTGAAAGCTGCCAACAGAAATGAGGCTTCCACAGCTCTATGTCTTCCAGGTCCAGCCCACTGTGAGGATGAGCCTGCATCCCAAATAATACATAGTCTGGCAGGGAACATGTGCCAGCATCGCTACAAAAAGTAGCACAGCTCTCATGGGCAGCAGTGTGGCCCTGCCTGAGAAGGCCATTGCATCCCTGCAGGTTGCCCAGGAGCCTCACCCAGTGGCTGACAGCAGGACAGGAATGCCATCAGCTATTCTGATACTGAGCTAGTCCCCAGCCCTGGCAGCCAAGCCATACTGAGGAATGGGCCCAAGATTCCTTATGAGGTGTTGGCCAGCAGTAGACAATGACACATTCTGGGAAACTTCTCATGGTCATAGTTTGTCTTCACAATGTGGAACTGAAAAACTGTTGCTACAAAGACAATTTCCTATGTAGTAATGAAATAAAAGCAAACACACAAGGAAAAAAATGAAGAAATTAACTTGTGTTTGTACTAGATTTTGTATTTCTGTGCTGTGATAGAGAGTCTTTAGGTGACTTATTAGCAGCTTCAAAAGTAGAACAGCAGAAAAATAGATGTTTTACCATAGGAAACAAAGCTATTTCAGCATGTAGAGATTATGAAGATCTGAGCAGAAGCATTAACTAAACAGGGGACATGTGCTGCTCTTAAATTAAGATTTCAGCACATCGTAACAGAATTATCTGATTTTTTAATGTTGTTCATGACAGGTCCTGGCATCTTGTCATGACAAGAGAATGAGGTCTGAATTAAAATTAATTATTTGATTAGTATTAATTATATCTGGCTGCCATAAATGCACAGAAGTTCACATTGTATGCCAGAGCTCTTACTGATATTGCCCATATGATGGCTGAATCTGTTTTCCTTCACTGCTATTTAACAGATAAGTAGTCCTTGTTTATGAAAGGCAGTTACTGAACTAAAAGGATATAGAAAGTGGGTAGGCTGAAGGAAACTAAAATATATATGCAAGTGAAAAAAATTATTCTAGAGAAATGTTATCAGGAGTCACAAGGACTGAGGACTAGGAAACTTGGAATTTGCTTACAGGTCTGTTAAATGCATAAATGGGCAACAATAATAAATAGTTGACTGTTTATCCATATAGGGTAACTAGCAGTAACTAGAAAATGACCCCAACTAACCTCCCCTGATCCCTCTCGAAGATGCATAGCCCCCTCCCCTCCCCTCCCCTGCCACACCCCTGTCCCTGTGCCCAGAGGCTGCTCTGCTCTGCTTCCCTTTTGCTCTGCCTGCCCTGAGGCTACCCTTCTATCCTTGCACTTCTTCCTGTCTTTCATAACTCTTGGATGAGTCCAGTCTCTCAATGCTTAATATTATCTTGCATTCTGGCTGCAGCTGTTGACAGCACCTCAGAACAATGTTCTTCTGAACAAAGTTTTTATTCTGAGACAAAGGAAAAATGTCTCCATTAAATGTCAAAAGTAAGTAATAGTCAAGCAGTTTCTTATAGCTGAGCAATATGTTTATATACAGACATAAAAAACATTGCTGTGGTTTCTAATTGTATGACTAGGAAGAACTTGACATACCTAGTTAAAATAGAAGTTCCTGCTGCTCAGATGCTGTTTCTGTTAAAACAGGGAGTACCAATCCGTTGAGAAAGGATACTAGGATAATGTCATGTGTTTCAATGGGGTGCTGAAATTGAGTTAATATACAAACAATCTGTTTCATGCTGTGGATTTTTTTTTTCTTGGAACATGAACAAACTATCTGGAACTCATTTATACCTCTGGTCTGTATGGTATCCCATTCCACAATTCATGAGCACATGAAGAAGTACTTGCTTTTGCATGTTTTGAAGCTCATGTTTGATATTTCACTGAATACACTCTAATTTAACTACTGTAGTAAGTTACAAATATTCAAAATCTATTCACTTCTGCTAGATTACTATATTTTCCCCCCTCTGTAGTAGTCTTCACCCAGTACTTTGTGCTACTAATTTAGTCTCATTTGCATGGACCTATTCCATATTCTTCATCATACTTTCTGACTTTCTCAGAATCCTATTATGACATGCATGAGAACGCATCTATTACATCACCTTGCAGTAACAGTTGAAATACTGTTTATAGATGGTTGCCTACAGTAATTCCAAGGCTTCCCTTATGAGTGTGCTAAAGGTTCAAACACAGGAAGGTGAGGTTGGGTGTCGGAGGAGACCCAGGGTTTATATAGTGGCAAAAATACTACAAGAGATGGATAGACGAGGATGCCGAAGTCCAGGAACCCAGCTCCCCGAATATGGAAGCTCTGTGAGAGATTTATAAGGACTCTAATGTTCACACCCTATATTGATGTTTCCCCAGTTTGAATGTTATACACCCCAATATGTCTACCCTAGTCACTTTCCCTTAGTCGTTCCTTATCCAAGTTCCCTCTTCCCACAAAATCCTCCGGGTCGCATCCCCCCTGTCCTGGTTCGACCCGGCCATGGAGGCGGTTGCCGGCGGGGCCGCCCATGAGGCGACGCTGGAGCCTGGGCGGAGGCTGTCCCTGCCTCGAAGTACTGGAAGCCCTACGGTAGACTTTCCCCACCCATTTCATTCTCCCATTGGTCCTTTTGCTGCTCCTCCCCTCCCTCCTTCCCTTCGTTTGCATGTACCCAATGAACTGTGTTACTCCTCCCCGTCTCCACCCCGCTTCCCCGCCTACATCCGGGGATTTCCCAAGCTCTCCTTATAAGCTAGCGCGCGGCAATAAACTTGGCTTTTCCTCGTGGACTCCTGGCAAGTGCAGGCTTGTTCCATTCGGGACAGTCGCCAGGCCGGGGGCGGGAGGAGCTGACCTTTTCTTCTAAGGGGCCTGATCCTAGGGAGCCCTGTTTGTCGCTTTCCTAGCCTGGCTCCTGGAAGCGGAAACCTCTCCACCGTATCGGTGGGCTATTTACAATCCGCTGATAGTTGGGTGGAGTCTCTCAGAGAATTTTTCTCACCATACCAACTGTGGGGTGATGGGCTGATAAGCCCTGATGGGTTGAGGGAAATGCTTCAGCCCCCTGGAGGGGTGCTCCCTGCAGAAGACAAAAGCAAGGCAAACTGATAAGTGACGAGTGTTACCAAAGAAAAGAATGTTATTAAGTTAACATGGCCTTTCTTTGCTGCACCCTGCCTCTGAAGAATCAAAGAGCCCATGCCCCCTCAGGCATCTGCATCACCCCCCAAAAGATTAAGTCACACAACCACCTGAAGAAAAATTATGTATAAAAAGAAGTTGCAGTTTAACTGTAATTTGGGGAGAAAAACTTCCACCTCTGGGAGGGCAACCTACAATCTACCCTGTCTTCCCCATTCCATCAACATTGCAGGGGTAAGCAACTAAATTCTTACTTTATTTTCTTATGCCTTACTAATTATATATTTGTTACAGCTCACTGCGTGTTTGCGTGTTAATGGGAAGCGGCTGTATTTTTCCTGTTGCTTTTCTTTTGGGTTACTGAGTGTGTTTACATGTGGTGTTGAACTGTTGTGTTTCTGTTTAGTAATCCTCTGTTAGTTAAGTTTGTCATGGGAGTGGTATACTGCTGGAGTGGCCTGTAAAATGTGTGTTATGCCAGTGTCTATTGGGGTATTTTGTACAATCCTGAAGCTAAATGTTATCACCAACTAAGTAACCCATATAGTCATTGTCACGTACCTGTATTAATAAATGTTATTTCAGGAGCTATTGTGAGGAAAGTTCTTTTTTTTTTTTTTTTTTGCTATTAAGTGTAGCCTCAATAGCAGAGGTTAGACGTCCTTCCAACCTGTGTGCTGGCCGTGTTGTTAGGCAGTGTTGGTTTCATAAGGCTCTAATTTTTCTGGAGGCGCTTATTGCTAATAAGTTCTCCCTGGTCTTAAGTGAAGTCTTCATAGTGAGCCAAAATCTTTCCAGCCTGTGTTCTGTCCTAGTTTGGCAGGCAGTGCTGGGCTCATAAACTTTTGATTATCTCGAGGGTGTTTATAGCTATTAACTTTATATTAATACAGCTAGGACTAGAAATCTTTGCATTTCTGTGCCTCTTCCCTTTCACGTGACACCAACACCAAGGTTTGGGCTTGGACTGTCAGGACTGAAGGCAAAAGATGGCTGATAACTTTCAGATTTCAGCTGAATGGTGGGATAGAGGTGAGAAAACAGAACCCCAGGGCCTGGGGTTGGGGAGAAGTTTTTTTTCCCTGTGTTGGTGGCTTGACTTAAGGGCTTGGCTTTGGGCAGCTGCAGAAAAAAAAGAGCCATGGCTTGCTGGTGAGAGCTCCTTTTTCTGGCTCTGCTCTTTGCTTTTCTTTCTCCATCCCTGGTCACCTTGAGCTTCAGAGAGAGAGAGAGAAGAGAGTCACAGCTACTTCAGGACACGCTGCAGACCTTTTTTTTTCTTCCTGGGTCCTGACTTAGACTGCAAGGAGATTCCTGGGAATTATCACCATTCCTCCACTCCCAGCTTTTCCTTCTTTGTTTGGAACAAAGGACTAGGAGAGAGAGAGTCGATGTGCGTGTTCACCTCTTGTCTCTGCCTCGCTGGGAAAAGACAGAGAATTCACCTTGCAGCCAGCAGAGGTGTGACACTGACACTGTCCATAAATATAACTGCTCCAGGAGGAACCTACCATTTGGGGCTTGTTCTCTTTTGTTTTTACATTTGGTGCTGGGGGAGTAGTTTTCTCTGGTCTGATACAGTTATATCTATATCTACATATATATGTATATATATAGTATTTAAGAATAGTTATCGGTCTTATATACATTCTCTACTTAAAGTTCCTTTTTCTTAAATTTAATAAGGAGTGATGTGATTATTGTAAGGGAATCCTCTCCTCTGTTTTTTGTTAAACATTTTGGTTTTCCCTCAAACTAAGATAGAGTGATAACAGTGCATTTAGATCTCCCAGTTTTGTACTTGTGGCTTTCATATACTTTAACAATACAGTTCAGATTATTTCAAGGTCTCCCACTGTGTAATTCCTCTAGTCTCTTGATAATTATATCTCTAAATACTTTGTGTATCCTGTTACCAAAGTCAAAATGAAATTGTAGTGTGCATCATGACCTGGGAAACTGCAATTTCTAGAGGCATTGAGGAGCTGTGAATCAGGCTTGAAAATGTATCAAATTTTTCTGAAGTAATTTAGCCTACTACAAAACATTAATTTATACCGTTGACTAGTTTCACCAAAATTTTGTTAAAATTTAACCCTTAAAATATAAACATGGAACATCTTAACATTTGACAAAAATCTTGAGGATATTTTTATTTTGGATAGAAAATAATTCATAACCGCTGTAATAGCATAAATTCTCTGATTTAATGGAAAATATGCATGAGAACAGCAACATGGGAAGACTGGAAAACTTCGCATCATAAAAAATAAAAAATGGATTAAAAGAAAACACAGAGTGAAGCTAAAATATTTTTTTATTTCTTGGTCAGAGTACTGTGATACTCATTCTGCTGAAATAAACACACTATATTCCTTCAGTATATTTCAGTGAATTTAAGTATCACTGTTTATGGTGCTAGGAGTTAACATTTGTCACATCTTTGTAGCATTAAAGTAATCCAGTGATATTTTGTACGTTAAAAAAGAAATTTTTTTTGTCATTTCTAAGGATAAATATAACAAATACAATAAACAAAACTGTTAAATACATTTATGGATTTTCTACAGCAACAATAATATAGGAGACATTATTAGGACAATGGGTTGATACAGGAGCACCTTTTAAAATCAATGCTAACATAAGTAAGTAAAATCTCTTTTATCTTCAGAAGCTATGGACTAGAATCTAGTCTCTGCAAACCAAATGAGATGAAAATGGCCTTAGAAAAATCCTGTGCTTACAAGATGTGCTTCTTATATTAGACCAAGAAATAGCTGATATTAATCCCAGAAAAACAAGACTTATTGCAATACCAAGAAAACCCACCCACCCAACAAAGTTAATTTAGATATAAACAGGGGAAGTATGTATTATGGTTTTAAGACAATATAACACAGTGATGTTACATGTGAATTTCAGCCTATTTTCATCTAATAACATCTGACAAATTCTATTTCATTGTTCTTACTTCTTTCCACTCTCCCAGGACAATGGTAAGACAGTGGAAAGAGCATTACATTTTACTATTTACTCCCTGTAAGATCATCAAGTCCAATCATTAAACTAGCACTGCCAAGTCTACCACTAAACCATGTCCCTACATGCCTCATCTGCACATCTTTTAAGTGCTTTCAGGGCTTATGATTCAACCAGTTTCCTGAACAGCCTGTTTCAATGCTTGACTACTCTTTTGATGAGGAAATTTTTCCTCCCCTGGCCCAATTTATGGCCATTTTCTCTTGTCCTATCACTTGCTACCAGTGAGAAGCTATCTCCACCTCACTAGAACCTCTTTTCAGCTAGTTGTAGAGGTGAGCCTCCTTTTCTCCAGGCTAAACATCATCAGCTCCCTCAGCTCCATCTCATAAGACTTGTGCTCCAGACCCTTCTTCAGCTTTGCTGCCCTTCTCTGGACACACTCCAACACCTCAATGTCTTTCTTGTACTGAGGAGCCCAAAATTGAATACAGGATTTAAGGTATGGCTTCACTAGTTCTGCACAGTACAGAGCGACAATCACTGCCCTAGTCCTGCTGTCCCCACTATTTCTGATACAGGTCAGGATGCCAATGACCTTCTTGGACACCTGGGCACATGTATGGCTCATGTTCGGCTGTGCCTTGACCAGCACTCCCAGGTCTTTTTGCCAGCCAGCTTTCCAGCCATGCTGCATAGGGATCCTGTGATCGAAGTTCAGGACCCAGCACTTCACCTTATTGAAACTCATACAATTGGCCTTGGCCCACTGATCCAGTCCTCTATAGAATCTTCCTACGCTCCAGCAGATCAACATTCCTGACCAAGTTTCTTTCTACAAACTTATTGACTTATTTCTGGCAAGGCGCATATCTCCTTCTGTCATTTTCTAGAGGAAAATAAAGATAATAATTTATAATCAGTATGATACCACATTAGATTTCTTATTTTAGCAGTGATGACTTCTGTTCTTCTCTGTCTGTATGAGTTCACACTGAAAAATTTGAATTAAAGGAAAAATAAAGTAGATCACAATGATTCTGTCTTCCTGATATCCCTGTGTTAGTTAATTTCATTTGCATGTGTCTGGGCAACCAAAAATTAAGAGGTCAGTTGAGTTATATTGGCTAATGTTATATTTAAAATCCCATCTAATTGGCTAAAAAGAGTTAACTCAAGTAAATTAACATATTAAAAATATTATTACTCTTACACTGTTTGAAATTATAGCTTATAGTATTTTATTTATAATCAGCAAAATATTGTAAAGTCTCTTAGATGATTTTGCTTGTACTGATTAACAAAGTTGTGTTTATAATTATTTAGGGGTTTTATGCATTTTACCAGGTTTTGAACATAACAGTAACACTTACTTTTCTGTCAAAGTGTGGGAAATCATCCCACTAAGTATTTCCACCTTTTATTATCTGTATTTGCAAACGAGGTACAGCATTTTTGTCCGTCATAATCCTCATAAAAATATTTTTTTTCTGTTCAAAATCATTATCTTTTTGATGTAATATTTCTGTGCAGTGTGTATGCAGAGGAGAAGAAACATACAGAAAAAATCCAATACAGAAGCAACCCCTGAAAAGGGAAGATTGACGATATTAACTATTCTTGTCTGTTCAGAATAATTTTAGAATGTGGAGCATTTTTTATTGACTATAGGAGTAAAATTGATTCTTTGGCATATTTCTCCTACAAATGGCTAATTAATACTCTCAGTAGCAGAAAGAGCTATTGAATTTGTGCAATGCTTTACCAACATCAAAGAAAATAAGAATAATTTGTACTTTGAGAAAGATTAAGCAGAAAAGTAATTTTAACTTCAGATTCTAATTACACATTATTACTTTCACTAGGCATGCTAGATTTGCCCAAATTCCTGATGCAGTTTTCTAAAAGGGTGTTACCTCTTGTAGGTCTTGGAATATTAGGTAATCCTGATTATTAAAGTGGAGGGAATTTTAATGAGTGAACAGATAGCAACTTCAGTCCTTTTTTCTGAAATCAGTTTATGACTGTCATCTCATTTGCAACTGAGGTGCCAGGAGTGATGTGCTTTGCTCTGTAGTTCTCTCAACCTTACTACTCACAAGATGATACTCTTACAGTATAAGTTGTTTTAATGTATAATTCAAGAAAGCTTGTGGTTGGCAAGAGTTCTTATCCTGGATTTTTAATGTCTTTCCTATATTTACACTCTTAGTGACACTTCAGTACCTACTTGCTTTGAGTTCCAAAGTCATTGGGTTAAAGTCCTAAGTCAACATTTCCAAAGTCAGATGTTCTAGGATTACAGCTAAAACTTTGCTGAAAAAGTGGTACTTTTTGCCCCCTACACTCCAAAACTGAGAACAAAAATTAGGCTTAGGGAAGCCCCTGAAACTGTCTAAATAATAAAACTCTCTATCCTTAGATTATGCAGGGTAAGGCACCCCATTCTTCGTTATGAAAACATCAGCCCTCCTCTGCTTTTTTATCTGTAAATTTTTGACAGAGCTAGTGGATTCATAACCATGGTTGTATTGAGGGTTTTCTGCACTATTTCCCTTCCTTCCCTTCAAAAATTGTCTCCTGAATATTTTGTGTGTCATAAACCACTGGTTTTCTGACTGTGCAACACAGAAGACAAGAGGAATTTTACAAACTCATATGAGATTGTGATGTTATTTATAGTCCTACCATAGTCTCAGTAGTATCTTTACTGTATGAGATTCTCAGCAACCATAAAGTTCAGTTGTAATGTTCTAATCTGCTCGCTCAAAACTCATTAGTGTTTTCAACTATTACTTACAGAGAAAGGAACCATTTTCATCCATTATTTGGCTTGAAATCACAGACAGTTTTAGGTCTGACAGACATTGTTTTGGGTTTTGCTTTTCAATTAATTGATTTAGATTTGAATTCTCAGTAGCGTAGGCATTCCTCTTACCAAATTGCAGCTATGAAATATGGTTTGAATTTTGAAATAAGCAGTTTCTATTTCAGAAAACAAAATTTAAGATGCAAACCCAAAGAATTTTCCTTGTTTCACTATCATAAATCTAGTGCCAGTATTGACGTCATCTGGTTTACTCTATACTTTTAGAGGGTTGAAAGAAAAACATAAGGGAAAAATAACAGAAAAATAAAACTATTTCCTAGTATATGTCATCAGACAAAAAATTTTGAAGAAAACATTTCACTTGAAATGTTTATATCTTCTTACTATGTAAATAATAAAATTTATGTCTTATATGGGCAAATTTATGAGATTTCAGTGGGATGTTTCTTTTTTGGATCAGTATGTACAGAGTAGTAATAAGTATAAAATAATCAGTATTTCCATCAATCATCAATGTAAAGAGAGAAAGGAAACCCTGTACATGCAATGTACTAAAGGCATGCATATTGGTTATGTAATTAGGCTGGGTAATCTAGATAGAATACCTCTAGAATCTGTATTTCAGAAAGGTAAAGAAATTTCAGACAGTGTAAAAAAATCAATTTGAAAAGATAGGAAAGAGGATGATTTGCAGGCATTTAAATTTTAGACTATAAGAAAATGAGGTGGGCAGGCTAATATTTTACAATGGTGGTGGAGTGCTAATTATACTAGTGTTAGAAAAATATTCCAGGAAATTTGAGAATTATCAATTTAGAAATTGGAGAAAATACTTGGCAATCTTGACAATGTTTTGGAAGAACCTTGGAAGATTTTTAAATTCTTTTGTTAACAGATTCCACCCACAGGTCTTTTCTGCTTTCTGCCTTCTCATCCATCCACTCATCATCTGGTCTTCTGCTGAGAGTCAGAAAGAAGTCTGTCCTAGGAACTAGTGCTTTGATATTTAAGGCTCTTTGACAGTTGGGTTTTTATTACTAAGTAACTTTATTCTTTTCACTCCATTTACACAGTACCATAGCAGGCAGCTACTCAGGACTAAGAAGATAGCAATTGAGTACAGAGAATTCTCAATGATAGAACTGCACATACTTTTTAAAAGAATTTAAGAATCTACTTCTATTTCAAAATAGAGGAAAAAAAAGTTTTAAAATAGCTAAATTTCTGTGAACAGGGATATCTTTCTCTTTATAACTCCAAGAAGGGTTTTTTTTTTTTTAAGAGATCAGCACCCAAAAGCATTGTTTTGCAAATGCAAACTTGAAAAATTTGATGAAGTTGAATATATTCCGATATTAGAGCAAATATAGATATTAGAATCAAATATAAGGAATTGATCTCAAATTAACAGGAGACTTTAGTGATGAAATTCTATCTAGTGACAAACCACATGATTTAGATATTAAAATCAATTACTTGAAGGCTTGTTACAAAATTATTAATAAAACGAAACAGTGCCTTAAGAGAAATCTCACATTTTATTATGAGGAGGAACTTAAAATGTCTTCTCACCATCAGGAAATTGTCTGAAGTGGCTGCCAAAAGCATACTATCAAAAGCCTGCTAATCTAAAAAAAAAAAAAAAAAAAGAAAGAAAAAATAATCTGATTCTGCCTTTCATATACTAGCTCTATAACACACAGGCAGTTATTGCCTTACTTCCTGACCCTGATTTTATCTTCCTCAAATTCAAAAAAGATACTGATTTTTTTTTTTTATTGAAGCCATACCATTAAAAAAAAAAAATCTCTGTTTTGTTACAATTTGCTTCATCAGAACAGAGCACAGAATTTTGGTAAGGCATGCCAGTCAGAATCCCTAGTCAAAACTGACATATCCAACTTCAAAACTGACATACTTTAATTTACTTACTGGTCTTTACATCATACTTGCACAAAGATAACAAAAAGAAAATTAAAATATGATTTCTTATGCAAACAAAAATAAAAATAAAAATAAAAAAAAAAAAAAAAAAGCAACAACATTGGTCTTCAGCCTTTCTGGAGTTTTGATAGTTTTCCATCTGGTTATAATCAATATCTTTTTGCTGCAATGCAAAAAGTAGATTAATTAAGTGGGTTTTGGCAACAATGGGAAATCATTGGGATATTATAATAACTCCATATTTACAATATAAAATATTTGATTATATAGAAGTGACAAAATTACCATATAATAGAACTGGAGTACAAAAATTTTAGGATCAGGGAGTACTGTACTATGGTGTGAGAAACCTCTCAAGAGTCCAAGTGACTGTTCTTTTATGGTATTTTGTACCAAGAATACATTCAACCAATGTATCTGTTAATTTTTAAAATAATACCAATTATTTTCTTGTGTACATGTAATAAAAAAAAATGTGATGTGAGTCTGTTAAGAAAAGCTAGGCCTGTGTATTTTGTCTGTCATTTCAAGCATTCTTTGCTGCTACAAATCATGCTGACAAGCTATAATTTAGAAACAGAGGGCACATCATTCTTTGTATAAAAATAATGGTAACAAAAAGAATAAAAAACCAACAAACCTGTGCTGACTTACTTGCCTGTAAAAGTTACAAGAAACATATGGCTACTATGAACATTGTGTCAGTCCTCTCTTTGAAAGACACGGAACATCTTTCCATAAGAAGAACATCTCTATATATAGGAATTTGGGGGAAGAGAGATAATATCATCATCATGGCTAGGCTTTGTGAACGAAGATTTGGGGAGGGCACTTACCCACGGTTACTGCAAGCATGCTGGTGGCTAAACAGGCTGATATGGGATAGGCAAGTCCAGTCGCAAAAGGCACAGTGGCACATCTCCTTTGGCAATATTGGCTCTTCCTGCGTTGTCTTTTTTCCTCAAGACTGATTCTGTGTGCATTCTCAAAGGCAGCAGCAGCATTGTGAATGGTGTGTCTCCATGAATCCCAATTGGAGGCCAGAGTGGACCATTGGTGGAAGTCAATATGGCCAAGGCGGAGGTATTGTTTCAGGAAGGCCTTGTATCTCCTCTTCAGGGCTCCTCTCTTGCAGCAGCTGGTGGCGAGTTCACCATAGAGCACAATCTTCAGTAGGCAGTGATGCTCCATGCTGGAGACGTGCCCTGCCCAGCACAGCTGCGTTCTCATCAGCATGGCCTCGATACTGGTGACACCTGCCTGTTCAAAGCATTAGTCACGTAATCAGTCCAGTGGATGTTTAGGAATGAATGGAGGCGGCGCTGATGGAAGCGTTCGAGAAGCCGCAGGTGGTGGCAATAGACGATCCATGATTCAGACTCATATAAAAGAGTAGACAGTACAATGGCTCTGTAGACACTGATCTTTGCACTTTTCTTCAGGTGTTTATTAGACCAGACTCTTTTATGAAAGTTGGCTGTTGCTATCTCAGTGTCCTGCAAAATCTCTTTAATTTTTATGTGTCTGATTCCCTGTTTCAATTTTATCTGTCCTGATTTATTTACTGAATTTCATTTCCTATCTGGAATTCTTTGGTTGTTTTCTTTCTCTAGTTGTTTGTTTTCTTTCTCTAGCTGTGATTCACAAACGACACTGTTTCAGTTTTACATCTTAGCATAAGTTTGTCCTTTTTATTGATTCTGTATTTTTATGTTTGCAATTTCAAAATCACTTCATAAAATCTTAACTCCAAGTCTAAACAATAGAAATCAGCAGTTCATTCAGTGAAAAAAGGCAAAGATGTGCAAACCACAGATTTTCTAACTGTAGAAACATAAAAGAAATTGAATGCAAAATATTCATAATGACAGCAGATGAGAGAAATAGCACAAAAAAGAGGATGATGTGACCTGAGGTGGTGCAGTACAAACAGTAATGGAGTCTGACAACAAGCTATAAATCAAAGTTTCATTGAGACTGTAGGAAAGATGAGCAACAGTGCACCCGTATGGCAACTCGCTCAGTCCCTGATAGCTGAGGGTCATAAGTGATACCATAGCACCAGTGGACCACCAGGGACACTTTGTGTTTCTGTCATCTGGCCAGAGCAGCCAATTATTCAAATGTCTCCTGAATGTAAGAATTATGCAACCCCTTGGCTCCACCATACCAGTCTGATTTGAGAGAATCATGTCTTACATGGATAATGTGGCAAAGATCCTGCCTACATTGCTGATGTCTTTTAGGGGACTGGGTGTTGGCAGTCTTTCTGTGCTGCAAAAATTACTGAGTATTAATATATGGGTAATTATGACCTTTTCTATTCTTAAATCTGCTTCTTTATATCATAAATTCGAAATATTTTTGAAGTATAAATATATTTGGCTGTAAATAATAATCTGAACTGTTCGTAAGAAGGAAGTTATTTTACAAAGAAATTGTATTTTTCCTTGTCATAAATCAAGAGAAACAAACTTCAATTAACTGAAATTTGAACATGCTAAGAAATACTTTGGCAACTGTTTCCTAAAATATTCTTTATATGAATCTTGGTTCAATCAGACATTAGGATGAACACACAAAAGGTTTCTCAGTCTACACTTATCCTTGTGTATATTGAATAGCTAGAAAACTTCTCATGTTGATTAATGTTTGAAAAACATAAAGCTGTTTTCTTGTAGTCACTCCACGGACTTATGCTGCACTTTTGAGAGCTCTAGGGGCTAATAAAGCAGTGAAATCATCATGGAGATGCAGATACTTGTGTGTTTGGTAGGGAAAAGGGTAGATGGAATAGAGATTTTTACATACCTTTATTGTTAAGATTGCTCTTATAAATATCACTCTGAAGTCTTTTAATTCTCTGTATATCTAACTGAAGACATCACTGCAATTTCTAAATATTTTCAGCCAAAATATGTGAGATTCATCACAGGATTTCTTCAGTATCTCTTATTTAAAGAAACCCTTCTTAAGTGACTGGAGATAAACAAGCAGTTATTACTGATAATTAGAGAATATTGGGCACTGCCCAGGATATATCTGTATCCTTCATCTGCTTAAAGCTAAGAGCAGAAAACATGCTGCTGTATCAAGAGTTTTGCTATGGATAGTTATTCAATCAGTGTGTGAAAGCCTGGAAATTATGGTGAAAGTAGGATAAAAGATATTCACAAACAGTAATTTCTGGATCAGAACTCTCTGTGACAGAACTTTTTGATATATTTTTCCAGTACCTAGGTCAGTGAGTATGAGTCAATGTATTATTGTAATAAGAATAAAAGAGTAACCTGGTCACAGTCTCTTATGATTTCAAAATCTGCTGGCTTTCATAGTTTTGTTTCCAATCTGTACTTCATGAATATATGTAATACTTTTTTATCAAGCTCAGTCCCTAAAGTGGTATTTTTGACTTAGATCAACATTTCTGCTTCATTGCAAATGAAATGATAATATTTTTTTCTCTCAGTAATACAAATTTATTAAAAAAAACAAAACAAACAAACGAAAACACACAAAACCCAAACCAAACAAAAAACACCCCAAAAACCCCCCAAAACCAACAGAAAATGTCAGTATTGATACCTTACTGATTTTTTCCCTAGAAAGTGAAATGCTGAAAAGTATTTGAGATGAGCAGATAATTTACTTGTAATGTTTATATATTTTGTAGAAGATCAATAAAGTATCCTCGTTTTAAAAGTAGAAAACATTCTGCTAGTCAGTCAGCATAAAGTATCAGGTCTTTTCTAGAGCGATACTGAACAAAGGTGATTTCCTTGGGGGAAAACCACACGCCATCAGCTCAGAATTAAGGATGACATTTTCCTATAGTATGTTTGGTGTTAAACATAAGTCATATCAGTGTCAACAACTGTGAGATCTCTGAGAAACAGTGCAGACCAAAATATTAGCATTCAGTAGTTTTACACATCAAACAGTTGCTCTCAGAGTCAAAGTGGAATAAGGAAGCAAGGAAAAAAAAAACACAACAAAAAACCCACAAACAACCACAACAACAACAAAAAATCCCCAAACCCCAAACTGTAAAGGATGCATTGCCTGCATGAAAATGTTATTTGAGACCAAAACCTGTCATAATGACTATTAATGAGATGGTGTACTGAGGGAGAATAAAAAAGAGGCCGAGATGAGACTCTAATAACAATTATAAAGGGATTACAATAGAGCCTGCTTAAACAATGTAAGGAATGATCAATGTATTAAATATCATTCAAGACAAGTAAGATCAGCAAAGGTGGGTCCCAAATGATAGCACAAACTATATAACAAGATCTGATAATTAATAACAAGATCTGATATTAATAATTAATAACAACTGTGGTAGAAGTTTCTAGAGTTAATAAATAAATCTGATCAGTGACTTAGTTAAGAGGCTGTTTGCAGAGCAATTTCTTTGCCTTCTTGATTCAAGACTGTTACAAGATACAGCATTGATCAAGAGATAAATACAGCAGATGCATTAAAATTTTACATATTAAAAATTACCCAGTAGGTCAGCAATTGTAAAACAGGTATAAGTAAAATTTTGTTCAGTTTGTTAATAGAGTGTTATGTAATTGCATGTTCTATATCCCATTTTCACTGGAATGTGAGGTTGGCAATGAAATTCCTTCCACTTGCTTTCTGAAAGAAAGTAAAAATAAAAAAAATTAAAACAAAAATTTTAACATACCACTGTGGCTTTGGGTTTCATTCTTGTTCAAGATTTCATCTTTTATTTACCACAGTATTTACCACTATTCTAATTCTTCCCTCATTATGATTCTCCATGCCACATATTTTATTTTCAACAGACTTTAAAACCTATGTATCAGTCAACCTTTACCTGCCTTGCTACATTGAGAAAATATTACTAAATAATCTTTATTGGCTCTTCATTCAGTATGCCAGTGTTTGAAGTCAGGGTTTCTTGCACAATGACAAAAGATACTGTTTTCTTTACTGGTCTTCCAGACATTAAACTGTTCTCTTCCATGAAATTCTGAAGTAAGTAGATATATTTTCAGAGATGCTAGAGAACAAAATAAGTATGTTAATCAGTTCCTTAACGTAGGCATGAGAGAAGCAACAGCTGATACTCGTAATAAGAAAATGTATTGAATGAGTAGTTTCAGTGCACTTTGAAATAAACTGCATATGACAGGTGAACTCTGCACAGAGTAGGGAAAAGATTCCTGTTTTTTTTCAAATTAGGACTCTCAGACATTTTATTTTAACAATTTTTGGATTTTTGTTTTTTTTTTCCAGAAGCCTCAGACTCATTCAAGACTACTTACATACTTCCTTCATCCCAAAGAAGCCAGTACTGCTTCGCTCACTGGAAGGGTTATTTTTTCTGGTGATGAGATAGCTAGGATATTTAACTGTCTGTTCTATTTATTTTCTTACACTTATTCTAATATTTGTTCTTGCACAAAGTAGGCTGTGTGTTACTGGCTAGAGTTTTGATCAGAATTAATCACATGTAGCCATTTATTATATTAATTTGTATTTTCATAGTGCTACACCTGGCTCAGTAACATATCCCTAGAAACCATTCAATACTGAGCATGGAGATTTTACCTTTTTAGTCGACATAGCACTTATGGCTTGTGTCTTCTACAACATCACTGACACCTGATTATGTGAAACCACTGTATAGGTATTCCATTTCCAGTTGACTTGGGCTGGATTCTGCTTCATAATAGATGACAAAAATAGGTAGATGGGCTTATTTGTGAGTTGTTTTGATGACACAAGTTGAAATTTTGATTTATTTAGATTCAGGGAAAAGCTTCTACAGTTTTATTAAAGAGATTTTTTTCCCATAGGTATTTAGTATAGAAAACATTTGACTGACATACTCTGAATTAGCATCCTTCAGCCTTACGCAATGCCTGGAAGTGTAATGCTTCCTCTTCTTGCCAGCCCTTAGAGAGGTATATCCTGACAGCTGTTGAATGCCTTCAGCTTACAACTCTACAGAAGCTGAAGGGACTTAGGAACTTATGAGCACAGAATTCGCTCTTCAATGATTAAAAGACAAAAAAGAGAAAAATACATCTTTGAAGGCATTGAAAAATTTAACAGAAGATGCAGTGAACTACTATTGATCTGGACCCATTTCAGGCCTTAATGTGTCATAACCTTCTTAAGCATTACTTGAATTTGTGCCATTTTCATTTTTTTTTATTGCTGGATTACAATGTAGCAATGAGTACGCATAATAGAAAAAGTAGATGTAATATTAATACCCTTAGAGTCTATCTTCAGTTAAAGAGGACACTAAATCACCTTTTTCAAAATTTCACACTGAGAAACTGGAAAATGTCCAAAAGACTTTGCAATTCATCAAGTGTAATGGCCAAGAAAAGAAATTTATTTACAGTATCACACTACAGCCACAGTGGCAGTAGACTGAACTACAATCCTTTTAGAGAGTTAGGAATTAGCTTTCAATTTGAAATTGATAACATGTTATACGAGGTCACTGTTTAGTAATCCTCAGAATGCTTTGTGACAGAGTCTTTCTGATAGATCTAAGTACAAGAAAGGTTCATAGACTTTATCTGGGTATAATGAATTGACTCAAAATGAAGAACTGATCAGGTATTTTGAATTATAGCATTTAAAAATTTTGGTTTAGTACATATTTCTTTACCTTCTCAGAGCTGTTCATCACTCATTTGTCGTTTCCATATGATGCTTATAGCTATCTGACTTGCTCCTTTAAAAAGAGAGATTTAGTTTTAATATAATAAATAAGAATAAATGAAATAAATAAATAAAAATGTTAAATATAGCTAGATTTCCTGCTAGCTGCCCATAACACCATCAAAATTTATTTTAATATTCATCTTCTACAGTTAGCTGTATTTATAAATTATATTCATCATTTTAATGAGATTGTTTTTTCACAGTCATTCTGAGAATTTCCTCATGTTACTGTGGAACAACCTGAAAAAATGCTAGAAACAATATTTTCTTCCAGTATCTGAATATACATTATAGTTTAATAATTTTATTATCTAGACTATCTCAAAAAATGTTGGCGTCTTCCCCTTTTTAATGTCACCATATACTTTTCCTTGCCCTCTGACTAATACTCTCTGACTGGGTTCTTTTAGATATTCCATGCATGGAGGATGTAATGCTTAATATCAAGTTTATTTACTAAAAGTAGCTGATTTTACAGAAGATTTCTGAGTTAGCAGAGTAATACAAAATATGCTGCATAATGCAATAGAAATGTAAGGATTTTTTGGCAAAATATAGAGATTGCAATACACAGTTCAATAACAATACCAATGTGATTTATATTAGCTGTGTCTGTAACATGCTCAGTGTCAGGATGTTGCTTGTGCCTTGTGCTGGTTTTGAATGGGATAGGGTTAATTTTTCCATATTAGCTTATATGGGACTATGATTTTAATTTGTGCTGCAGTGTTCATAATACAGGGATGTTTTAGTTGTCGCTGAGCAGGGCCTACACAGTCAAGGTTTTTCTGCTTCTCATACCACCCCTCCAGTGAGTAGGCTGGGAGTACACAAGAAACTGGGAGGGAACACAAATGAGGGCAGCTGACCCCAACTAACCAAAGAGATATTTCACACCACATAGTGTTATTCTCAGCATGCAGAAATACAGGGAAAGAAGAAGAGGTTAATCCATGACAGTCCTTAGCCCATAATAATTACATCTTGCTTAGATCACACACTACCCAATACATCTTAAATGACTGCCACTTCCCTTCCCATCCTTTGCTATAATACACAGAGTATTCCCTTAGTCTGTGGATCACCCTTGTAAAATATCTGTAAAATTCCCATTACAATCTCCACCTTTGGTCTATTTAGGTAAGGTTACAGGGTTTAACTGCAATGAACTCTTCCTTTGCTCCTAGCCTGTTTAACAACAAGACATTCCTGCTGCAGTCATTCACATACCACACAGTTCAAATCCCAGTTTACATGTTAAAGGAATTTCCGTTACAATCTCTACCACTAGTCCCATTGAAACAGAACTTAGAGTTTAACAATTCAATGAACTTCTCCCCTTGCCCATTCTCTGAACTTACACACACACTGCAGTTCCTTAGGAGTGTACTTTCTCCATATGGAGTCTTATCTATGAGCCAGTTATTTCAGGGCTTTACCTGCTGCAGCATAATTTGTCCACAGCCATAATCTCTTTGAGATGCACCTGCTCCAGCATGACCTTATTAATGGGCCACAATACCTTCAGAGACATACCTGCTCTTTCATGGCCTTAGCCACAGCAACAGTTCCTCCAGGTGCAATGCTGCTTTAACCCTGCTGCATGGCTGCAATCCCTCTGTATGTGTTCTTACTCTGCCTTGGGCTTATTCAAGGTCACCTGCTTTGAGGTGCTCCAGCATGATCTCATTCACAACCACTGATGCTTCAAGGTGAACCTGCTGCAGCATGAACTTATCCACAGCCACAGACGGTTTTCAGTGTACATTCTCCAGCATGGACTTATCCTTGGGTCACAGTCCATTCAGACGTTTACCTGCTGTGACACATAAATAACCACAGCTCCTGACACTTTCAGATATACCTGTTCTGATGTGGACTTATCTATGGTCACAGATGCCTTAGGGTGTCCTGCTTCCATGTGAAGTCACCCCTAGGTCACAGTCCCTTTGACATGACACTGGAATTCCAGCCTGTCCAGTAGAGCAGCACAGGAAAAAGGAGCAGCAGTAGAAGGCAGCACTAGGCTAATGCATGGTAAGACAAGGAAGTCCAATGACAAGCATAGAAGCTTGGCCACTCATAGCTAAACAGCAATAAGGGCTATGAATTTGATCCAGGACTTTCCAATACAATCTGTTGTTATCTCAATCAATTTGAGCCCCATGAGGGGAGTCAAAAAGGACTATTATGGTTTAATCCCAGCCAGCAACTAAACACCATGCAGCTTGTAGCCCCCCACAGCAGCACTCCAGTCGTGTGAGTCATCTCACCACGTTTCTGTGATAGCAACTACGTCATAGTTTTCCTGCTGCACTATGGCTTCCAGCTCCTCTTTTTTGTTTCTCATACTGCGTGCATTAGTGTATATGCACTTCAGCTGGCCCGTTGATTTTACTCTCAACTCAGGCTCTACACCCCTAGGCTTATCTCTGGAGAGCCCAGTTTCAGTCCCTTCCCCCTTCAAACCTAGCCAACCCTGCCAACTTATGGGCTACAGTTCTTTTGCCTTTCCTAGATAGATGAAGCCCATCTGGTTTGAGGAGACTAGGCAACATGGAGTTTGCCCCACGATCAAAAAACTTTTGATGGGAAGACAAATGCCGTCAGTCTGAATGTCTCCACTTCATCCTCTTCCCCCAGCTCTTTATTGTTAAGCATGATGTCGTAAGGCATGTATAATCCCTGTGGTCAGTTTGGATCAGCTGTCCTGGCTGTGTCCCCTCCCAGCATCTTGTGTTCCCCAGTTTCCTTGCCTGTGGGGTGGTGTGAGAAGCAGAAAAGCCTTGACTCTGTGTCAGCATTGCTCAGAAGTAGTAAAAACATCACCGTTATCAAACCTGTTTTCAGCACAAATGCAAAACGTGATCCCATTCTAGCTACTATGAAGAAAATTAGCTCTACCCCAGACTAAACCAATACACACATATATTCGCATTTTCAAATTTCTAATCTTTATCACTAATCTCCAATTGTTACAATTTTGCAAAAAGTTGATAGAATTAAGATGTAGCTGAAGCATTAAGCAGTCATGTTTCATATGAGAAAAATTTGATCAAATAAAATAAATTTTAATCCATGAATCCTTTAAACCTTTAAATCACATGTATATTTATACTAAAAAAAGATTGTATAGGTAAACTGTATTATCAGTAGAATTCATAAGAAAATGACAGTTACTGTATAAATCTATGAGCTTATCAGCTGCAGGTGAAAGAGATAATTTATGATATTACGAACTTAACGTACTTGAACATACACTAAACAACAAGTAATTAGAAACTTATTCAATCTCTTTCTCAACTATTTATTTTCAAATAACAGATTGTTAATTTTAATTATTCCCAGGAACAGTTTCACAGATGAAGTTGAAAAGGGCAGTTTTATTTTTCAGTCACAATTCCTGTAATCCTTGAGAGAAATAGCACCTATTCTGTGGATTTCAAAGGAATTTGCTTCATGCCACCAATTTGTTTGAGTCATATGGGATCCAGGCATAAATTGAAATTCTAGACTAGGTGAAGAAAAAAAATTACGTTTACTAAAATGAATGTTATGGGTCTAGGTGGCCTAAATTTGGGCTCTGAAGTTCGGACTAGGCCAAAGCTGTCAGCTGACTTGAGCTGGGCTGGGCTAACAGCTGAACTCTTCTAGCCAGTAATTTTGTATTCCATACCACATTATGACATCATCTCCAGGGAAGTAGGAACCAGTGTAGGAGTGGTTAAGGCAGTCGCGTCTCAGCCTTCCTCTTGGGAGGACGCACGATGCTGTCCCAGGGGGGATGGAGAGGACCAGGCCCACCGCTGGTTCACAGGTTATCTCAGGAAAGTAAAATGTGTTGTTCTGGGTCTCTCCTTTCTGCTTGAGTTTGTCTTCTGGGGAATAAGTTTTTTCTTACATAATGTGTAGTTAAGACTGTAGAATTTGTGTGTTCGTTAAGAAGTGGGGAATTTGTTGTTGCAGACTTGTGTGAGTGTATATTTGTACTCTCTTCTAATTGTCTCTTTCTTTCTGTAAAAATATATGTAGTTTTAGCATAAACGTGGTTTGAAGTGTTTTTTCTTTTCTTTCCCCTCTCTTTTCCTCTCTTTCCTTGGTGTTAGGAGGGAGGCTTTTCTCTCTGTGCTTGGGGGGGTTGGCAGTTGCTTATCTCAAACCAAGACAATTACTCAAGGTAATAACAATTGTTGGGGAGGTTTGGCCTGATCCCGTATGCACAACACAGTAGCCAGAGAGCAGACAGGCAGGCAAGGTCACGGTGACCTTGAGGCAGCCTGAGAGCCAGGTAAACAACCTCAGACCTGGGGTAAACTTAGTCTCGCTGGCGCCAAGGGGGTCGTGGCTGCCTCGTGAACACCAGTCTTTCAACCAGTCAGAGCAGCTTGCTGCTGTGTGGACAGAGACCTGCAGCCGGTGAAAAGTTGTTATTGTCCTCGTGTTCACCTCAAAAACCTATATAACCTGTTTACCCCTCAGTAAAGTTGGAACATTCCTGCTTTTAACCTTAGCGGATGGCTCTATCTCTATGAGAATATGCACATGCGAATAGAAGCCCAAACCCAGGGTCACGTTGGGGCTGGCTGGAGAGGACATGAAGAACTCTCTCGCAACGCACCTTCCCCAACAAAGAATTGTGTTTTTCTTAGTGTTCCAAAAATTATACCTACCAATATTGCCACTTTATAATATGCTAAAAATAAATCATTTGGCCTTGGTCAAAGTTGTTTTCCTAAATAGTACCAATTTTGTCTGCATATCATGTTGTTAGCATAAAACATCAACATAAATAAGGATAAAGTAGAAGCTGTTTAAATGTAATTTCTTCCTGTGTAGAAGTCAACATATCTGTGCATGCGCCATTTCAGTTAATCAATGTTCTTTCTAAATTCCCAGAGTAGCTTCATTTTTTAATGCATGTTTGCCAGGTTTTGTCATTTTTTCATGTTTATTTAATTAATGAAACAGCATGTGCATGATTACTTTTCTTGGCATTTAATACCTCTAAGGCCAGAAAAGCTCAAAATTGAGATTTTTGAGCTGACCATTTAACTTACCTATATTTCTCTTTTTTACCTCCTGATCTTGGCAGTTATATTGTTACATTAGAGTATATTTTGTTTAATGGTGCAACACATATTACCTTGCTTTCCTTTTCTATTAGCTCATTCTTTTCACAGTTCTAACAAAAAGCTGTGCATATGTCACAGAATTTAAAGCCTGATTTCACAGAATATTGTGATTTGGAAGGGATCCACATGGATCATTGAGTCCAACTTTTTAGTGAATAGCCCATATAGGGATCAAACCCACAGCACTGGTGTTGTTAGAGCCATGCCTAACCAACTGAGCTAATCTCAGGGTCTCTAAAAATACTTCCTCTTAGAGAGTCAATCTGATAACTACTAAAATTTCTCACTAATCTGATGCTACTAATTAGGAAAGTGTTACAATAAATGTTACTATAAATATGTTATATAGAGATTACAGTGCAACAATAGTACTAGACATTCTACGCAGTAAATTAAGTTGTTTAGTATGTTGATAAGACTCAAACTGAACATTAATAATACCTAATATATTTATCCCTTCATATGTCATTCTGTATAATTACAAGGGGTTATTTTAACATTGCTAAAGCACTAATTTCCTGAAGCCATTGAATAAACGTTGCATATCATTAGTTCATGGAAAGTATAAAGCTGAGAATCTAGTCATGAAAACAAAACTAGAAATGAAGGATTTTAGAGGCTCTAATTCTCTTTAATACTATGTCCAATTAGTCAGTTAAATCATCCTACCTTAATAAAAACAACAACAAAAGTGTATCCCGGCACTTCTGCTGAGTCACATGGTCCTCACAATCTAAAGAGTAGAAAATATATGCGGGCATTTCTTTCTCTGAGTTTGGAAATAATATTAATTCTTATGCTTCTGTTTTTGTAAAATGTCAAAAGTATTTATATATGCACTGTGAAGAGTTCTTGCATAAGTAGCTAAAGTTCTCAACAGAACTGAGGTGTCAAAAAACTGAATAAAGTATAGATTTCCCAGTTTTCTTAATAGAGAACAAATATACAGTATGGTTATATTTAAATTTGAGGGGTGTTTTACTATAACACCACAAAATTATTTCATTCCCCTAATAGCAGTTTATTTGTCAAAGCTTTCTTGTTTCAATGAAAAATAACTGTGGTTGGATAGATAGTGTGGCAGGACAGTACTACCCTGATATGCACACTATGGAAGGCATCATGAAAACAATTATGCAAGTTCAAATGCTGGCCAGGATGCTGCCTTGGTGTAAAATTATGCTAAAACCATCCTGGTTGACCAGACTTTGAATAATATCCTGCTTTTTGAAGCAGAATTTGATAGACAAGTTAGTCTGCAGGTTTGTAAATCTGTGACTACCAGTCCCTCACTTTATAAAAGCCCAGTTCAACTTCCATATGGCAGATCCTTCCACATACTTCCTTGAAGTGCGGAGCTTCTCCCGGGAAGTCTCTTCATGGTTATTCCCCAGGGGCTGAGAGAAAGAGAGAGATCTGGCTTCTATCTCTTTATGATCAGTTATATCAATCTCTACTTAATGATTGTTTCTTTTGCTAGGTTTGATAAAATTGCTTTAATATAATTGCTTTATTACAGTGTACTATAATCCTTTGTTATATAATACCCTACAAATAGATTTATTAGCTTTTATATTGTGTAGTAATTAATCCTGGTTAAGATCTTTCATCTGTTTATCTGTTTGTTAATTTCCCATATTAAATAATTCATTTTATATAAATATATCAATTTTCTCACAATTAAAACCTGCAGGACAAAGTGATTTAATCACCTCTCTGTAATTCCTTAAATGTAAAATATTGACACAGTCTAAGATTGGATTCAGCCACAGCTAAATCTTTCTCTGAGGAGTTCAGAAAGCAAGGGAGTCCTTTCTGCTCCTCATTACTCAAAAGCCAGGCTTTTTAATAACTTATCTAAGTCTTCCCTCCTGTAACAGATAGGTGAAGTAGAAAGAGTAAACTGAGCTGTTGGCACAGCTGATCATGGAACTCACCTTTACTGAGTACTGGAGACCTGAAATCTGCCACCAGTATTTTCCCAGAGAGGCTGTGCAAAGGTCAGATGGATAATACACCATATAAAATTGTTACAGCTACATAAAAATGTTAACTGCAACTGTAGTAATTTCCAATAAAATTAATGTGTGATTCAGTGAATTCCTTTAAAATAAAAATAAAATTTAAAAATACAATTAAAATTGCCATTATAAAAGTATAGTGCTTTTCAATATCCCCAGAACTGAAAATTGTGAGCAATTAATTGAAAAACGCACAATTAATTAATGGTGGTAGGACTATTAGTAGAGGAGAACTGTGGACATATCTAAAGCAAGAACCATAGCCTAGGTTATAAAACAGGTTACTGAGGATGTCAGCATTGAATAGCATCATGACCTTTTGTGGGAAAGATGCGTCTTGTTCTGTATAATTCATAGTCATCAGAAAGCACATTTGTTATTTCAGTGGCTGAGATCCTGGACCACATTTCTTCTTTAGACTCTTGCTTTGCTTAAAAAAAAAAAAATCTCAGTTTTGATCAAAAAATATACACAAGTTCAGAAAAAAAAATAAAAGGTGCTGAAATATATGTGTAAAAACCATGAAAGTTTAATGTTAAATATATAGAAACTTTGTGAATATGTTATGAACTTTCTCAAACTCATATACAGTGTTATTAAAAAAATGGAATCTAGTTTTATTTTAAATCTCAACATTCAATAATTCTTGACAATACTGTATGTGATAACCATATAGAAAGAAATCAATTTCATATTACACTGAAGTAGAAAAAAAATAAAATTCTAATTTACTTCTTTATTAAGTTGCAAAATGTGTAAGTATTCAGACAGCATTTCGCCTGAAGGTTCAAAATATTTTTAGAAAACTTTTTGTGTGCGTGCACACAAATGCTCCCCACACATACACACATATAATTTCATAATTTAAACTTTGACTTTAAAGGAGCAGATTTTTTTATTTAGTATGTCTGCTAAACAGTAAATGTTGCAGTGTTTACTAGTGTAATACAGAACAAAATAACTTTCAAACATTTTTTTAATAAATTTTGTATAAGGCTGCATTTCTGGTTTGGTTAACTGTATCTTTTACATAAAGAAATAGTTTTCAGTAGTTTTCAGTTATATATTTCCTATTCATATTGAAGTGACAAGGAAAAGGTAGGTGTCAATGTGTTTCATGTGTAATGGAATGTATCTTTTATTAGATAATACAAATTTACCTATATTAATATCTTTTGGTTTTATTTATTTAGCAGAACTATGTTTTTATTGTAATAATTGCTTGTGATTCTTAAAATATTCTTTATAAAAACTAGCTATGCCCTAGCTTGGAATAAAAATAACTTTGCTGAGCTCATTGATGGAACTATTATGACTGCACTTTCTTATATGTGACCTATTTTATAGCACTGGTGTAAAGTATAGATGAACTGATCTAGAATTCAAACAAGAAAATTATAACATGCCTATCTTCTGCAGACTACTAGAATCCTCAGAATGAAATTAAGTCTATGCTGTCGAATCTTTCATTCATGTTAATACTCTAGGGACATCAGACTCTCAACATTCCATGTCACTGGTCTCTTTTTTCATTAACACACACACACACAAAAAAAAAAGAAACAACAAACCAACCAACCAAAAATCCACACTTTTATTCCTTCAAAAGACAATAAAATGTTAACATTCATTTCATTTCTCTGGTTTTTTATGTATTTACTTCTTGCTGCTTTCACAGAAAGATAGAATAGCAATATTTTTCTTAGCCAAGATTTTAATAATAGGCTCTTGAACTTGAATAAGAGGTACTTGACTTGTGTAACTTCTGACAGACTACAAAGCAGATTTAGACCTTGATATCTCATATATTCTTAGTCCATTAATTTCATTTGTTCTATGTCTGCAAGACACTATCAAGTTTAATTGCTCTTCATACAGCTTAGAGAACGAGACTGGTGGTAAATGACGGAGTGGCTTGACAAGCTGTTTCACCAGCTCCCTCATCACCCTAGGATGGATCCCATCTGGTCCCACAGACTTGTGAGGATCTAAGTGGCCCAACAGGTCACTAAATACTTCCTCCTGGATTACTGTAGGGCTATTCAACTCCCTGTCCCTGTCTACTAGCTCAGAAGGCCAATTGTCCTCAGGACTACCTGTCTTACTGTTGAAAACAGACAAAGAAGGTGTTAAGTACCTCAAGTCTTTTCCTCATGTTTGGTGACTACATCCCCCCCCACCCCCCGCCCCATCCAATAAAGAATGGAGGATTTTCTTGTCCCTCCTTTTCCTATTAATATATTTATAAAAGTACTTTTTATTATCCTTTACAGAAGTGGCCAGATTAAGTTCTAATTAAATTTAACCCATCCAATTGTCTTTCTGCATGACCTAACAGAATCTTTAAACACTTCCTGAGATGCCTGCCTCTTTTCCAAAGGTAATGCACCCTCTTTTTTTCCTTGAGTTCCCAAGAAAGCTCCCTGCCAAGCCAGGCCAGTTGTGTTCCCTGCAGGCACATCTTTCAGCACTCAAGGACAGACTGCTCCTGCATCTTCAAGAATTCTTTCTTAAAATATGTTCATCCCTGCTGGACATCTTTCATTTTAAGGGCTGTTACACAATGTACTCTCTGAGTCAACACCCTGAATAGGTTGAAGTCTGTCCTACGGAAGTCTAGGGTAGACGTTTTGTTGGAGGCCTTCCTTGTTTCACCAAGCATTGAAATCTCTGTATGATCTTTCAAGGTCCCTTCCAACCCAAACCTTTCTGGGATTCTATCATAAAAATTACACCCAGTTAGAAAGATAAAAGGATTTTTTTTTCTGGGGATAGAAAAGAAGGAAAACCAGCAAATCCTCTGGATGCAAAATCCTCATTAAAAACCTTGTCAGGGTACTTAGTGATGCTGCCAACAAAATACCTGTCCTGGTTAGTAAGCACTTCCTGTTCCTCATTAACCTAATGACTTTTAGGTTATACATCATATCTCTGACAGTAAAGCCACATCCATGGTTAATTGCTTAAATAAATGCATAATTAATGGCTGGTAATAAGATTATGAATCTGTGTAGAAATAATACTATAGCAACATGGACAAGTTGCCTTGCTAGGTGGAATGTAATTTGTAGATGCAATAGATAATGTTTTGCCTTTTTGTTGATGTTGTTTTAAGCTAGATTAAATAAACTATTATTTCCCTTATATAGTAAAGAATTGAGCTCTTCTAGGAACTACAAAACTTTTTATAACAACCTTAAGAAGTTTTCATATAACATTTAACCTTGAACACAAAGAGCTAAGGAATGACCACCACCAAAAACGAACAAAACAAGTATGTGATTAAATTTTTTGCAAAGAGTAGAAATCATGGCATAAAGTAAATAGCATAACTTCTAGCTTGATGAGTTTGTGTTTGGGGGTTTTGGTTGGTTGGTTTTCTGGGGTATTTTCGTTTTTTTTTTTTTCCCTGAATGTTGCAAGAATGTTGTCTGGCAAAAAAATTTTATAGCATCAGTGTAGTTGTTTTCCTATTTTTTTCTTTTCCTTTTTCTTCTAAATTTCATTTCCTCTTCCTTCTGTTCACTCTCCTTGTTTTTTAAGGATGAGGTGTCAAAGAAGTGAAAAGTGGGACCAAATCATGAGTTTGTTGAATTAAAGGAATTTTGCAAGTGGTTTAATGGGATTTATGTAGGGTAAAATCTTTGCCATAATTTTACCTGTTATTATTTAAGGCCTCTGTGCTGCAGCTGGTTGAAGACAGGAGAAATATACATGTCTTCAACTTATTTTATGTGTCTAATTATCCTTTGCACTAAAAGGCTCTTTTTATTGGAATGCAACATTAGCTAGGTTTTTACTCCTAGAAAGAGTTTAATAAGAAATTCTGATAAATACTGAGCACAAATTTCCATCTTTTATAAACACACAAACCAGTCTGTTCCTTAATGAAACAAGGTTGCCTGAAAGATGTTGGAAGGCCATATTTCCTTACAGTTGTTTTAAAAGTTCAGGATTGCATGGGTGGTAAAACCCTGCTAATAAATTTATTTCCATTTTACAATAGTTGTTGTAAGAACTGTTCTGGAACCTCTGAGTGATGGTAGTGTGAATATGTAAAGCATGAAATAACACTGTAATTTTAAATTTTAAAAAATGTAAAAATAGAAACAAGGCTTCTAGTACTTGGAATACCAGAAAGAAAACCAAACAAGCAAGCAAGCAAACAAACAGAAACCACAAACAAACTTAAAGTCTTATACCACTGAAGGTATCCAAGATCACATATTTTGAAAGCAAGTGACTAGATGGGAATTAAAATTGACACAAATGAATAACATGAAAAGGCCAGCACTTGTTCCCATGAAAACTTTTAATCATTGGAAATGTCAAATACATTGTCCAAAGTTTAGCTGTTAAGACAGAGCTACATTTTAGAGAAACAGACAATTAAAAGTCCTATACATTATAAGTATTGTCAACTAAAAAAAAGGTAGTTCTATCTATACTTTTTTTTTCCAAGAAACAGAGATAATACCTATAATTTTTATGGAAGTTACCGTTTCCATAAATTTGTTATTTTTATGAAACCCAATAAAGCTACAATGCCATATATCAGCATTGCTTACAAGTAAAATTAAATTTAGCACAGACTGTGGACTACTAAACTTCAGACTTAACATAATTTTGTTTCTAAGTAGAAGTCTTGATGAGAAAATAATGCTTGGTAAAAATGGCTGTCAAATTAAAACACAATACAAATTAAAGATTTATTCCTCATGCAAGAATACTTAGAATGCTTATAATTCAGACATCAAGATGGAACACTAAAAATGTACAACAGAAAACAAACAGCTGATTTGACATTTATACAGAGTGAAACCTTGTAATAGAAAAACTTTTTAAATAGACTCATTAGTAAGAATACGGTAGGTAAATTAGCTCCATCATAAAAACTTAGCAACCTTGCTGTATTAGGAGTGCCAAAATAAATAGTAGTAAAGACCACAGGTCTTGGACATCGGAAATACAAGCAAGGACTCTCATGATTACAGTAGCTCTTAATTTACTTATGTGTTGTTCAGCATAAATTTGTATATTTTACCCAGGATAAAATATTTGTGATTAAACCTTTTAACAAGGTGTTCCAAGGACATCAAGTCAATGAATTTTTGACAATCTCACATACTGTGATCTTCTGTCTTTAGTCCCTACAATATTTGTGATAAAAGTGAGCAAACATAAACAAAAATATCAGACAAAGGTAAAACAGAGCAACAGCTGCTTCAGAACTCCTGTTCCTCGAATTGCTAATAGTAGATTGAAGCTTCACTTACATCTTGCTAGTGTGTTATTTTGCAAATCATATATAAACACCCAAAAAATACCCCCACGAAAACAAACAAAAAACACAAAACAGACACCATTATATGAATACTGAATAAAAATCACCCTTGCCAATATTGCTAAGCCTGAGAGACATTGCATTAAACTAGTCACCATTTTTAAGACCCAGTTTCATGTCTTTCTAAGACACTCAAAATTAGAAGCTTATAATTAATTTTATTAGAAGAAAGAGTCAAATGGTTATGGTTATGGTCAGAGTTAAGGCCTTGAATATTATTTCTGATGCTTTCATTCAAAAGCATGAAGAGAAAGAAGTGCTCTAGATAACACTGTGACAGTTCAAAAATCTTTTTTACTTGGGTTTCTATCCTTTCTTTAAAATCTGTTCTACTTGGGAAAGATGAAGGAGCTGAAGATCATTTAATCTGTGTAGGAGGAAATTGTTCACTACCAGTCCAGGAAAAATCAAGGAAATTCATTTTAGCCTATGAGATTTGTGTTTGGTAGACATTCAGTAGGCAAAGCTCTGTTACTCACAGGGTTAGCTTGGCACTATTAGCAGTAAATTGACCAATGTTGTTAATGTTTCTTAGGTGCAGCAAGCTGTTCTGTCTCAGCATTCTTCATCTCTTCTTGTTATATGAAAAGACATATTCCATCAGATAAACTTCAGAACATTCTTAAAAAATAAAAATAGGCTTTGAGTTATATATTTTTAAAATAAATTATATATATTAAAATGAAATTTGTTTATTACTTGAATTCTTACTTATAAATTTTAAAACCCCAGTGCCTTACATTTCCTACTTTTGTTTCATAGTAAATTTTGTCATAGTATTACAGTAAGACAAGACAATATGCAATTTCAAAGTTTAGAAGGTATAACCTGATTTAACCATGGACACTGACCTTATATCTCCCTGGTCTATGCAGAATTCAGGATAAACATTAATTATTCATGGAACAAATAGTTTTAATTATCACTTTTGTAGAATCCCATATGGTTTCAGACATCACTAGTTCACTAATGCAAGCTATTTGAAAGAAGATATTGTGAAAGATTAAAAAGCTTTACTGATGACAAGAAATATTGTAAGAAAAAAAATTGTATAAAAATAGTATCTAAACACTCTTGTATTTAAATTCCCATTCTGACCTTTGCTTTTTCTGCAGTGCAGAATAAATTGAATGAGAACACTGTTTTGCCTCAGCCAAAACCAAAAAATACAAAACTGAGATGGAAACAAAAATTGTTTTTCTCCATTGCTAATGGCATTGCTCACATAGTTTAGTAACACTGTCTGATTATCCTGTCAGGTTTACAAAATACTTGTTAGTTATACCAATTCAATATGCATGCATTCAGGTTCCTGGAAAACTTCTATTATTCTGATTAGTGAATTTATATGTGTTAGAGACCTGTTTTGTGGCTCTCCATTTATCTCTTATTCATCTTCACAGCTTTTGGAGACAAAAATAAAGCAGAAGAAATGACCATAGAAATAGAGAAAAAACAAATTTTCGGATGTAATAAGACAGAGAGTATTTTTAGTGAAGGACTTTCAAATGATTTTGAGCGAGGGCGATTGGAGATTATATCATCAATGGGAAGGGCTAACACATGGAAATTGGGGATATAATAGGATGAGTCTAGGTGAGATAAGTACTGGAACTAGTGTACTCTGACTGTAGTTTGATTTAGGCACAGGAGTAAGTTAATTGGCTCAAGAATACCAAGGCTACTAGATAAAGACTATAAGCAATTGGATGACTAAAATCAATGATCTTGACTAAAAGTTCTGTGTTACTTTGCATTCTGTCAAAGGACAGCTGTATTACTTTTTGTATTGTAGCCATCCCTCATGGCTCTTTTAGGGACCCTACTTGTTCTGTCAAACTGCTGTGCAGTGTCAAGGGTCTTGCAGAGGTGAAGGCCTTTGAGGAGTAGCTGAGGTCATTTGGCCTGTTCAACCTGGAGAAGAGGAGACTGAGGGGAGACCTCCTCACAGTCTACAACTTCCTCATGAAGGGAAGAAGTGCAGACATGGATCTCTTCTCTGTGGTGACCAGTGACAGGACACAAGGGAATGGCCTGAAGTTGTGTCAGAGGACGTTTAGGTGAGGTATTCAAAAAAGCTTCTTCACTCAGAGAAGTGGGCACCAGAACAGGCTCCCCAGAGAATTGATCACAGCACAGAAGTGTTTACACAATGCTCTCAGGCACATGGTGTGACTCTTGGGATGGTCCTGTGTAGGGCTAAGAATTGGACTCAGTGATTCTTGTGGGTCCTTTCCAACTCAGCATATTCTGTGATTTATTGTTCTTGGACAAGTCATGTCCACTCTACTGGTCCTTGTACTTATAACTTGAAAAGTCCATATGTTGCCATGACTATAACTCTCTCTATATAATAACAACACTGTATGGGAAATGTGCTGGAATACCCCAGATATATACTGTACTTCAATACAGTTCCAAGGTACATATAGCTGGACATGCTTTGATGGAAATCAGGAAAAAAGATAACAATATTGGTATATTCCAAAATTCTTCTTGTAATTTTCTTATATTTTCTAATTACCTGGAAGTAGCCTGATCACTTACCAGTGAAATTCCAGTTGACAGAAGATTTTGCCAGTATACTGAGAAAGGACTTAGGTTTTATAATGACATGAGAGAATGGGGTCTCTGGCTCAGATGAAACTGAGCCTGTCTTGGCTTGAGATGATTTTCACTTGTTTTCACAGCTGGCTGGAGGCCAGGTGATCACTGCCACACTTCAGCTGTAAGATCTGTGAATGCCTCCTGTGGTCAAGCCTGGTCAAGTGAAGAAGTCATCACACAACAAATAATTCTCCTTTCTGTTTTTTTGTTCATTTAAGGTGGGAAGGAAAATACAATTATGCATGGTCTTCCCATCAAACAACTCAGATAATAGAGTACTTCTTATAATCACGCTCCCCTTTCTTGAGCAAGATCATTAATTTGAGCATCCAGAGGAACACTGGAAGCAAAAACATAATAACATACAAGGTGGTTAGATACTATCTTCTTGTGTAGGGATTTTAGGTGTGCTGTTAACGAGGCTTTTCTGTATTTATTTGAGCCATGAGTACTAGCATTGTTGTAACTAGACAATTTATCTGCTGTGTTTTGATTAGATTGTTAAGATTAGGCTAACAGTAAATCTTGGATTCCATATATATGCCATAATTTTTCCCATAATAAGATTCTGAGTGTGGTACAGTAGAAATGTTCATTTTGTGACATTTGACACAATGAGACATCTCATCAGAGATATACATAAATAGCACTTTTTCGAGGCTGAAGCAATGCAGTTCCTGAAAACAGAATGCAGGAGCAGAAGGGATTTTCAACTCAACTTTTAATTGTACAGGAATTGCAACCAGCCAGCCATAGGAAAAGCAAGCAGGCAGTTAAAAGCCTACTGGAATACAGTGTGTCATCTACAAGGTCCTTGCCTATATCAAGTGCTTGATATATGATCACTCTATGCCAGCACTGATTCTGGCAAACTGGACATGTAACTGTACCTTGAATTACTTTCATGAATCAGCATGTGTAGACAGGATCTCCAAGGAGGAATGTTTTCATAGTGGTTTCACTGTATCATCTAGATATGCAGAGATAAAGCTTAGCAACTTGACAAATTTACAACCTTATTTTGTATTCTGCGAAATAAAGGGATACAGGCACTGAAGAATTAAAAAAAATAACGTACAAATTTAGTAGAAAAGCAAAATGTGAAGGCAAAACACTTTCTCTATAAATTGCAGGAAATCAACTCTATCAGGATGTAAGAACTTATTTACATTGAAATAGAGACTGAACAGAAGGGCTCTTAAATAGTGGGTGTGGTGGAGCTAAATAGAGACCATACACACACGTACTTTGACAGAAGCAGGAGACAGCAAATGCCTCAGAGAGAAAAAAAAGATGTCTCAAGATAGCAAAAGGAATTCAACATTCAACACAGATACCTTCAGAAGGAAACTTAGGACCCAAGCAAGCAACAGCTAATTAAATGCTGGTGAGTGAGAAGTTAACCACAATGTTATCTATGGAAATAAAAAACACATTGAGACAGTCCTTTCTTGGAAATGAGAAATTAAATTATGTAGAAACAAACAATAAAGCCCCAAAAGAACATGAATGAATCTCATCAGGTCCCCCCTTAGAGAAAGATCTGTATTTTTAGTGATGCATTACTGTGCATATGAGCAGCAATCAGAAATGTTCTGGGTTTTCTTTATTTTCACCTCTTGCTATATCACAGATTCACAGAATGGTTGAGGGTAGAAGACAAGACATTGGAACAAGTTGCCCACAGAAGTCAGGGATGCCTCATTCCTGGAAGTATTCAAGACCACGTTAGATGGGGCTTTGAGCAACATGGTCTAGTGGAAGGTGTCCCTGCCCATGGTCGAGGGGTTGGAGCTAGATGATCTTTAGTATCCTTTCCAATCCAAACAGTTCAATGATTCCATGAAAATATTTTCCTCAGAAAATTTCACGTTATAAGAATGGAGAGCATTCCTTACTTAACCAGAGGTTCAACATTTTATTGAGCTGTTGTTCTTTGCTATTATGCATGCAGGCAGCCTTCCAAATAATTCTGTATGCAAAAGGTCTGCTCCAGTTTCAGATATAAATGTACATATTGATTTATACTTAATGAAATACTAAATATGGAAAATACTATGAAAGGAGTAAATTATGCAGAGTAAATTTTACAAACTTGTATAAAATAAATAATGTGTTGTAATTTTCAGAGACAGAGCTGAAATTAATTTATTCAGAAAATTACTGAATAGTCATTTATGAATGTTAATATTTTTGACACTGATATCACACAGAAATTGCAGATAATATGAACATTTTAATGTAAATTGTAATAGTCATTCTTAATCTCACTAAACAATAGCAGCTTGACAGCTCTAATGAAAGGCATGGGATCAAAATCATTCCTGAGAAATATATTTTAAAAGAAACAGTACTCAAAGTACCCTGACCATTCCAAAGTGCCCAAGGCCATGTGTTGGACCACGGGTTGATATGATTACTGTTTTCTTTATGGTTTGGTGTTCGGGGTTTTTTTCCCATTAGAAAAAATGGTGTCAAGAAGTGCCCAGATGGGATGAGAAGAATGCTCAGTGAGGTGTAAAAGTGTCTGTCTCTGTGAATGATCTGAATAAATGGTCATGCTACAGTAGTGGTTGGACCTGCAGAAAGAACAAGAAATTTCTGCTATAAGCTAAAACAGCCACTAGAGATCTTCAACTTTTTCTCCAGTTTTTCACAGTCCTTTGGAGCTTGAGACAAACTTAGGAGAGGAGAAAACATTTTTAACTATATATGTAAACCAAAAGAGAACTAAATCTGATCTGAAAGATTTGTTTTATGAAGGTGTCCTACTCTGAAAACCTATTTCAGCATACTAGAACACAAGCTTTGGGATAGGAACTAAACTGTGGAGAGGTTAAACATTCATATTTGTATAACTCTGGTCTACAAGTGAGAACAAATCTTATTAGTTTAAAATACTATGATAAAAGGAAAACCTATTTGGAGTTTACTTATTATGAAAACAAGTAATTTTTTACTGAGGTAAAGTGATTATTACAAATGACAGTAAAATGAAAAATTATTCAAACAATTTTTTTATATGAGAAAAGACATTTTATTCCAGAACAGATAAAAGATATTAAGTAGGTAAACAAACAATGAGATAGTTGTAAGTTTTGAACAATGTCTAACTATGTATGTGTCACTTTAATTCACTTCAGCTATAACCTGAAAGTATGAAGGAATTTCCTATTCCAGAACTCAGAAATTGTGGAAAGGATTTCAGGGAATCTTGATTTAGAAACAAAATTTCATAACCCAAACAATTCACACTGGCATGAATTGTTACATAAGAGTTCCCACTTTGTCATATTTTATTAATTAAACTTTCCAAGCCATCTGTTCAATGTTCTTTGCTAGCATAAAATATAGAAAAATAAACTTGTTTACTTATATGTTCATAGGGTTTGTTTGTATTTATAGTGCAAAAGTGGAGTGTTAACATATTATAGAAGAATGGAGATACTGTAGCTATCAGGATCAAATAGCCAAGCTATAATTTTTTAATGGATGGATGGATGGATAGATAAGCACTGTTGAAAAAAAAAAGTCCCCAAACTACTTGTCAATCTATTACTAAATCTAAAGCAAAAAAAGTAGAAAGAAGATTCTGAAAACAAATCCTTATTTCAAATTTGTATCTGAGAAGCAAAACCAAGCTTTGATAGAATCTTCAGATTTTGCCTAATTTACATACCACAGAAGTTTCTCAATACAGACTTTTCTTCAGTTACAACTACTTTTTTAAAATTTATTTGTCATAATTATTTGTGATGTGCAGCTGTTAGTGGTTTCTTCATTTATGTTTTCTCTTTAAAATTTTTAGGACCAAATATAGTTACTGACCTTTGCCACTTAGTAAAACTAGATTTTATACAATGCTTAGCTGAGGAAAAACTGATATTTTCTTAAATTTAATTCTGTGACAAACATTTTGAATAGAATAATAAAGAGCCCTTATCAAAATTAAAACATGAAGCACGCACCTGGTGAAGATATGCTAAATATTGGTAAAATACCACATAAAATATCTACACAGACAGAATACATTAATTGTGGTAACTTTCCTTGCCTTAAAATAGTCATCAGTCTGTAATGAAGTATTTGACTATTTTTACCTACATGTCAAGTTCATTATTTATAAACAGGTTGGCTGATGATTACAGCTATTAAATTAAAACTGTATTAGTGGAGACTAATACAGGCAACCTGTTCTGGCAAGTGAGATTTGAGTTTCAGTGGCTCTGTCAGCATTCAGACTGTTGGAACTCTTTCCTTAGTACTGCCTCAGCATCCCTGTGGGATCTCTGCCACAGTGCAACCTGCATCTGAATGTTCACACAGATCAGGCTGCTCCCAGACAGCATCTGGTCCCAAATTTCCAATTTTCCTTCTAATGTTAACTCTTCCACATTTCAACTAACACTGTAGTTCCATCAGTTTCAGAAAATATCAGTCTGGGTAATATTTTAGCCATGGTCCAAACCAGTATATCTTAATTTTCAGCAATATTTTTCCACCACTCTAGGCCTCCATAGTTGGAATTTCGTCTTTGTATGAAAGAGTGGTACATATCAGGTACACAATACATATTTATTTTTATGGATGAAGTAAGATATTTCCCTCCTTCCAGACATTCTCCTTTCACCTCCCAGAGTCTAAGTCCACCCTAGCTGTTCTCTGCATGGCTTTGTGCTCAGGTCTAGTAGTCTGAGAAAGTATGATGACAGATTGGCAGATTTTTACCTAGTGATACTATTCCAGCCTTTTCAGAACTCAAAATGTTTATCATCAAGAGAGGCATGTACATTTCTTTTAAAGATAATTGGCAATATGAATGAAATAATGTACAACTTGTTCTTAGTGAAATTCGTATTTTGAAAAAATTGCAAAAAGCAGACCATAGGCCACACCACAGATGACCTTTTACTACAGAGCAAATCATTACTTATTTGATTAACTAATTCTCTGCTATTATACACCCCATTTTGTATTATAAACATATGCAAGCGACATAGGCATAATAGAAAGATTAGAATTACATACATACAATGGAATTATTCGGCTGCATAGCTGAAGTGAAGAAATGATATAGTCATTGTATTACTTTCTTTTTTTTATCACTTGGTTGCGGTGGGGGAAAAGAAACAAAGAAACTGTGGAGAAAGAAGCGATGGAGCTTCTGTTATTACCCAACAAGAAACATGTAGAGACGTGATAGAGGTCAGGTAGTGGCACAGAGGCAAGTAATTTCAGAATCACCTTTTGGCTGTCTGAACATTTAAGTATTTAAAAGTGTGATGAAAACCTGAAATTGAACCACTGTCATTTCATCAGGGAAAGAAGGTGGTGTGGAAGTTTAGGCTTCAGTAGTATGCTCAATTAATTTTATTTATTTTTTTAATGCATACAAGAGGAAGAAATAAACATATAAAGACAAGAATGTGTAATTAATATAGTTGATTTAATTGTAGAATTACTATTAGTAAAGAGGTAGCTATTCTTGAAAGAAAAGAAAGAAAAAGAAAACAAAGGAAGGAATACTACTCTTACAGACAAAAATCTCATTAAAAATGCCAGTCAGAATTGTTATACACACACCATATAATATCTATCCTTTTACCTGGTGTTGTGAACATTCTTCCCCAGACCCTCAGGGGTCAAGCGAACAAAAGAAATCACCAGGCACATCAAGACAAGTTCAGACAGAGAAAGCCTGGCAGGCATTCATCCTGAGGCCTTGTAAAGTCAATATACCACCTGTCTGTTCCAAGCAATGGCAATACACATAAATAGATAACATACAATTCATACAAAATAAATACAATTTACTTGGGTTCAGAGTTCTATCAGACTTTGAACAGAACTGAAGTTTTCAAACATGCATATAGAAGATTAACCATCCGCCTGTTGCAGAAAGTTTTCACTGCTGTGGTTCTTCTAATCTAAATACAGAAAGAAAAATCTCTCCCCAATAAACAATTTGGAAAAAAAAAAAGAAAGAGCACAGTAGTACCTAGATTATATTATGTATCACTGAAGAATATATAGTTTTTGTCTTCTGATTTAATAACAGCTCTTGCAAAATCTCCAATATAATCAACAGTGGTTTGGGATTTTTTAATTATTTTTTTCAACTAAAAAAGTCAAATGTCTTTCTGAGTCTAATTTTTTTAATTAATACATCAATATGAAATATGAATTTCAACAGAACAGCAAACATATTGTTGCCAAGCAACTAATGACAGTCCATTATATGTTTTGTGTGTTTTAGACAACAAAGCCATGTTTCAAATTCCATAAAATAAATATATTTATAACGTTCAGTATAAAAACCCAAGATTACTTCCTGTGCTATTTTCCTGCAGTTAGTTACTTTTTCACATTATCTCAGCTGTAGGTGGCAAATAACCCTGAATAAGAACTGGAAAATCACTTCCAGACTTGTCCTCAGTCCAGGATCATTGAAACTGTTGGATGTTTTTTTCTGATTATCTTTACTTCTCAAAACATTCAGAAGTACTTTCAAAAAGAAGGTATGGAGGAACCATGAAACTAAGAAAAAAAACTAAAACAAACAAACTCACCAAGGAATATTTTCTTAATTTCTCAGAAAACACAAGATCAAAATTCTCTGAAAACTACCACAGAGATTTTTTTTAGAGATCAGTCTCACTTTTGAATCTGCTCAAAAGTCTGATTGATTTTTCCTTAATCTGCCCTATGATTGTTTTTTGTATTTATTTCCAAGTGAAAATACATATTTTGGTTGTCTACCTTGGAAAAAGTAATGCAAGGAATAAAAGAAAGCAGCAGTACTATTCTCTGCATCTTCTTCAGAAACACTGGATAAGATTTCAATGTTAAATGAATATTTGAGATATATTAGGATATATTTTACTCCTTTTATTTATTACTTATAAGTACTTCTATGATAATATTAACTCAAAGATTTTAAAAAAATCAGAAGAATTCAACTTTTCTTACAATTTTGCAAATATTTTTTATCATTTTGAATCAAAGTTAGATAAATAATGTCCCTGAATCTTTAAGTCAAGATAGCATACCCCATATTTCCTGAATTTCAGAGAGTGGTCAAAGAGTGAAAAGATAAATAAATTCAACAGCAGTCCTGACAGAGTTCATACCAAAATGCAATGAAGAAGTAAGTCTGAGCAATTCAGTTGTGGCACCTCGGTTTGTCTTAGTTTTTACTTCTGAATTAGAGAAAAAAAAAACAACAAAAAGGAAAAGAAAAGCTTATTCTGCTACTGGAGTTTCTGTTGCTGTAGTATGGATCAAAAGGGGGTAAAATTGATGCTTTGGTAGGATTTATTAATCTAGGGGAAAAAAGATATTTCTGTCTGTGGAACTGGTAGTGATTTTACAGCATATGAATAATGTTTCCCTGTGTTTGGAAATGGACAGTCCTAGTTTGTAATTAACCAGGAATGGTGACTAATACAATAATTTTAATTTCATGATGAGGCTTACTTATTATCACCTTACATGAGTAAAGAGCTTTATGCTGTTACAGGAAAGTAAAAATTCAGATTATACAGGCAATTTCAGAATTCATTACTCTCCAGCTAGGACAAAGACAAGGTTGTGCTGACCTAGAATAAAGCATACCTTTATTTTACTTCTGTTTAACCTCCATTGTTTCACTCATCTTCTTAATTACAACATTAGACTGCAATTTTTAATACATCTACACTAACCAGATTGAATACAATGCACAGTCTATGTGAAAATCTAAAAAAAAAAAAAAAAAACAAAACAAAAAAGAAACCTGAAGAACTTTCTATGGTGCTTATCTCTGAGTAATGCTACTGAGAAATGTTACTTTAAAGGAACTGTTCATTAAATAGAAGAAAAAAATAAGTTAAATAAAATTTTAAAAGCATTTATAAAATAGGGAGGGATATTTAACATAACATAAATTTAATATATTAACATAAGTCTAAATTTATGGAAGAAATGTTGGCCAAAGACAGATGTGGAAAATTGGTGTCCAGGTGGATTTCAAGACATGAAATTCTTCAAACGTGATAATTTTTGCTCACACTCTGGCAGATAAAGAAATCAGGTATCAGTGATTTAAATCTGCAATTAGATTTAAAAGACAAAATTGTCCATAGTATTGCAGAAAATTATAAAATAAAACTAAATATTTCTGAAACTTGTAATCCAAAATCCTTTATTTCAAGATTGTTTGAGGAGCATTTCAGCCATTAAATTAAGGCATTATTACTGGTTTTATTCTTATTTTAAAACCTGAAAGTCCTATATGCAATATCCACCTTTTGGTAAAGCTGACTCTGAAGCCTTCTGACCCTTTAATCATGTTTTCATGAATCTTGAGATATCACAACAATTCCAGAAAATCTTGAAAACAAAAATTAAAATTAATATCTTTGATTCCCAAGCATTCTTTCTTTACAATATAATATGATTTATACTTGTGAAACTAATAAAAAAATCACAAGGAAGGAACATATTTGATTAATAATTGACAAATGGTTACATGTCAAAAGATCTAGCAAAATAAACTTGTTACTTGGAGTGTAGTTATGATTAATAAGCATAATTGCATCCTCAAGATGGCCCAGGACTTACCACCTCTCAATCAATGAAATTGGCAGCATTAACTTCCATAGATTTTAAGCCTTCTAAAAAACCATGTGAGAAACATTCCAGCAGTTACTTCACAGGCAAGTGTAGCAAAGAGAATGCACATTTGATAAAGGCAAAAATGCAATCAGAGTGGAAAGATGAATGGGTATAAAATCATTATTTGATAACTGGGATAAAATGTGTCCCAATATTTTTACTTTATAAGTTTTTATAATAAAACATTATTTTCCACAGCTATCTATTTCAGAACTAGAACAAAATATACAATATTTACTTTAGTGTTCCATGTAAAATTTATAATAATGAGGAAGAAGTGCTCCTAGAAGTAATTGAATAGCATCTGGAACCCCAGGACTCTAACAATATATTCTACATGTTTTATTTCACTGGTTTGGAAAGTAAGATGATCTAGACATTTAGTAACCAACAAGATTTTATCATGTGGACAGAATGAGGGAAAATATAGACTGTTTCACAGTGTTAGAGTCCAACAGACAACACAACACACCAGCTGTTTAAATCAGTTTTTGTTATTTTTTTGTTTAATACTTTTCTAAAGTGTCACAGGTCATAAAATCTTTTGACCAAGTTGCCATTAAAGATATTCCAGGAGAGGGACAGATAACTGAACAAACTGATTTTGCAGAATAAAAGAAATGTATACAATTAATATTTGCAAAATATTCAACATTATCATGGTAAAGGTGGAATAGGATTAAAATTGTAATGATTGTGATTTTATGTAATTTAAGCATGTTTAGAATCTTTGGATTGTGCTGCTGAATTTTTAAGATGCATTTCTCTTATTTAAAAGTAAGATAATAAGCAGATAATACATAATTTCATTTACTGAAACATCTACTAAGCTTTAGCTGCTATAAGATCTGAAAATATTTCTATGGTAATCTATGATCCAAAATCTGCAATGACATAGGTTATTATTAATTACATACATAAAGAGAAGTCATGATGTTCTAAGCTGTTGGCGTAGTCAAGAGGAATTCTTTCCTCTTTTGCAGTGGGACTAATATCCACAAGGAGTAGTATTTTTTCTTTGAAAAAAAATTTCACATAATATCAATTAAAAAATTAAAAAGTAATATAAAAATTCTCTTTTGCTCAAGTAAACATGGAAGGAGAGGAAGAAGAGGTAAAGCTCTACAAACTGTGCCAAATTTTAAGGCTTTAGTTCTTCTCTTATGCAATTTTACTTTATAAACATGTTCTTAAGAGAATGCAATGCATTTATGAAGAAAACGAACAGATCCAGAATTTGCACAGCTTAACCAAGGAAGTGGTAAATGAAAATAATATTCAGAGCAGTAACAACATGAAAATGCTATTGGAGAAGGACTTTACTAATCATCTTGGGGTTCATGTGTGTTTGACTTCAGTCTACTGCTATATAGGATACAATAAGCTCTTCTCCACAGAAACAATTTCTTCTGCAAATTCTGTGGAACTTTAATTTTTTTACTTGTTTGTCCAGTGAGCAATTAAGTTCCTCTTCTTTCTTTACAAATACCTGTAAAGTGAATTAAAAATTTTATGCAAATAAATGCCATGATTAAAAGGAAAATGATGAATTTACAAAGATTTTCTATACATTTGTGAGTATATTTTCTAGATATGACCAGAGCATAAAATTTGAAAAGAATGTGGTAAGATATTAGTGACAGATAAAGTTGTCTTTTATTTTTCCTGACAGAATGTTTATTATTTTATAATTTATCAAAACAAATACTAACATGTCTTTTCCAAACAAAACATGATCTTCACTAAAATGAAATTAATTTTGTACTCGCTTTTAGATAGATTTTAAATAAAGTAAATTTTTCTTTGATTTTGTTATTTTCAAAGTTAAACTTTTTAATAAAATATTTATTCATTAATTTTCCTGTCTTCTTTTCTCTCACCTTTGTTCCATATTTTTGAATTGAGTAGAAAAATAAGTTACATCAACGTTTTTCAAGGCTGGATTCAACCTTTTCTTCATTATTTTCCTTCTGTTTGGAACTCTGTTTAACTGAACAAAACAAATAAAATTCCAGAATGTGATTATATATAAAATTAAATGGTTCATAAACTCTTGAGGTTTCAATTGATATTTTGAAGTCTACACAAGACTATATTAAACTAAACTTTGAGAATAAATGTCTTTGTCTACTATTAATGTTGTTAAGGTGAATAAAAATTTATAGTAAAAAATGCTAAATAGTAAGCATCAAGTAAAATTATCCTTTATAAAACACAAACATTCAGGAAACAAGAAGCTTGTTAACAGAAGCATTTTTGCTGTAAAGCTACTTAGCAGAGCCTCTTGCTTAGCTGTTAAATCAGATGTGGGAGGTTCCTGACAATGGAAGCTGGAAGTTATAAAGAGCAGGAGAGCAGCATTCATGATGCTTGATTTCAGCATGAGAAGAGATGAACAGAGGAAGAATGAGAATAGATTTTTGTAGGAACTTATTAGTAAAGCTAATAAAGGACAGAGAAGAGAAACTGTAAGCTGTTGCCTAGAGATGTAACCAATATAAATTTTAAAGAAAAATAAGAGCTGGATTTTGGGAGTTTATATGAACAGCAACTCTGTTTCTCTCTTGAGGAATATCTTTCTGTGTTTTACTAGTAAGAAGTGTTCAACTATGTGTGATGTTTTATCTCTTTGGCCTATGTATGGTTTTTTTTCTTATGGGTAAAACATAAACCAGAGAGTTTACAGCTTCAGACTGGAGAAATGGTGTTCTGTGGTCCACTGAAAGGAATCTAGGGAAATAGTGGAGAACCTAAAGAGAGATATCTTCCTCTCACAGGAGTAATGTCTTGACAGATGGCTTCCATATGGGAATTATTATTTAGGATTCCAAGAGAAAATGGTGCCACAATTTTTTTTAGATTGAGGGGGTGAGAAAGATAAGAAACACTCAAAAAAACCCCAAGAACAAATTACTGTGTAGGCATTCAGGATCTGCAAATGCAACATTAGGAGGTGCTGATGTTATTTCTGTTAAGGGATGACTGCTTTCCATGTAGCCTTTGATTAGTTTTCCTATTTAAACTTGTGTCATCTGCTTAATGTTTTTCATATTCACAGGAATGCAACATGTTAGAAGTTACCAAATATAGTCTTGCTTCATGTATCTTGGAATCAGACTCTTGGATTCTAAGAATAAAACTTTCTGAAGTGCCTATTGAATACAAAAAGACTGTCAGGTTAAATATTTACAGTATGTGATGTTTCTAATCTACTGACATTAGAAATATAAAAACCCCCTATTTTTGGAAATAACTGTAAAAAGAGAGCATTCATAATCAGAAATTAATAGGGAAAACTTCTTGAATTGTATAAGCAAGATCTGTATTACACTAGTTCTTCTTCACCACCTTGCAAAATATATTTGTTTTAAATATCATATAAACCAAAAAGCATTGTCCTCTAAGTGTTCTGCTCCTTTTAGTTATTAAGATGTTTCACTGAAGTACAAAAGTAGTGTGCAGTTTTAATCCTACCTCTGTTCTCGCTATCCTGATACTTCAGTTAAAATTCATGAGAACCAAATTAAATATTAGGGGAGTGTCGCTCTATTTTTAAGGAAAGTTATGTGTTACAGTTGACTGTATTGTTTTAAAAAGCATTTGTGTTAGTACTCATTCAAGCAGCATTGTGTGTATTGGAAGAGTGGGTCACTGTCACATGAGCTTACTCCTAAATTCAACTGTTTGAACATATAAGTTAAAATAATAATGTAAAGATAAAACCATGGGTCATGTTATAATGAGAATACCTTGATCGCAGCATCTGCTTAACATTTGAAAATTTACTTTGAAATTCTAAGGCTAAATGTTGCCTTAAAATGTGTAATATTTCTCATTCTCAGATCTTGAATTATGGTGTGATCTGCAGAATTTCAAGTGGAATCCCAAAATAAAGAATGAGGATGAGAAGCAGGGCAAAGAGAAGGCTTATCAATGCTCCTCCCACCATGTTAATTTCTCAGTTTCTGGATCATGTATATGTCTTTTGCAGATCTCAATTTCGTCCTCTGTTGTAACAGAAAAAATAGGATGGCATTCTTGAGAGCATTGTCCATGATAATTAGCAACTATCAGAGATGGTGCAGTGAGATGCTCCCAAAAATCTTTTTCCTGTCACTGAAGGCCACTAATTTGAGTAAAAAATTATCAACATTTTTTTTCTTCAGCAGTCCATATGCAGTTACGTTTTCTAGTCTTTGATATATTTCTGTATTCTTAACTTGGGAATTTTTAACCAGAGAGTATCTCCCCACAGTTGAATGTCTTTTTTAAATGTTAAATGGGTTAAACATTAGAACATATGAGTAGTACGATAAGCAGGACAGAAAGGTCTTGTTTGGCTACTTCCTCAATAAATTGTTTTATACTGCCCTAATCCAGAAGCTCAACTTTTAATCTCTAGGGAATTCTTTTAGGATACCAGTCTCTCACAGCACTTAGAAACTTCACATCTCCACGTGTTCTGCATGTTCAGTTGATATCCATTTGGATATCAAGAGCACTATGATACAATCCTTGTAACTTATGAAATCTCTCTCTTTTATTGAAGAAACCGTGTGAAGGAGTTAATGTCACGATTTATTCCATTACTAATGAAATCAACATGGCTTTCTTTCCCCATAGCTTATAAAAGATAACATAGTGAAGATCCTAAAGTGTCCTGTCCACAAACTCTTCAAAAGCTCTAGAAATTAATTAATCTGAAGACAAAAACATGTCTAGGATAGGGTTACATTCACTATATCCATTATTTTATTGATAAGCTGCCCAACTATGTACTGGTATATAAAAAATAAATTACTGAAAACCATTTCAAGTTCATAGAATCATAGAATCATAGAATCATAGAATCAATTGGGTTGGAAAAGACCTCCAAGATCATCGAGTCCAACTCTTGGTCCAACTCCAGTCCATTTACTAGATCATGGCACCCAGCGCCATGTCCAATCTGTGTTTAAAAAACTCTAGGGATGGTGAATCCACCACCTCTCTGGGCAGCCCATTCCAATGCCTGAGCACTCTCTCCGGAAAGAATTTTTTTCTGATATCCAACTTAAATTTCCCCTGGCAGAGCTTAAGCCCATGCCCCCTTGTCCTATTGCTGAGTGCCTGGGAGAAGAGACCAGCCCCCACCTGGCTATAACTTCCCTTCAGGCAGTTATAGACAGTGATGAGGTCACCTCTGAGCCTCCTCTTCTCCAGGCTAAACAACCCCAGCTCCCTCAGCCTCTCCCCATAGGACTTGTGCTCCAGTCCCTTCACCAGCCTTGTTGCTCTTCTCTGGACCCGCTCCAGCACCTCAATATCCTTTCTGAACTGAGGGGCCCAGAACTGAACACAGTACTCAAGGTGTGGCCTCACCAACACAGAGTACAGGGGAAGGATCACTTCCCTGGTCCTGCTGGTCACGCTATTTTTGATACAGGACAGGATCCCATTGGCCTTCTTGGCCACCTGGGCACACTGTTGGCTCATGTTGAGCTTCCTGTCAATTAGTACTCCAAGGTCCCTTTCTGCCTGTCTGCTCTCCAGCCACTCTGTGCCCAGCCTGTAGCGCTGCAGGGGGTTGTTGTGGCCAAAGTGCAGGACCCGGCACTTGGCCTTGTTGAACTTCATCCCATTGGAATCAGCCCATCTCTCAAGTCTATCCAGATCCCTCTGCAGAGCCCTCCTGCCTTCCAGCAGGTCGACACTCCCTCCCAACTTGGTGTCATCAGCAAATTTGCTGATGATGGACTCAATCCCCTCATCTAAATCATCAATAAAGATGTTAAACAGGACTGGACCCAACACAGACCCCTGGGGAACACCACTAGTGACTGGCCGCCAGCTGGATGCAGCTCCGTTCACCAGCACTCTCTGGGCCCGACCCTCCAGCCAGCTCTTAATCCAGGAGAGGGTACACTTGTCCAGGCCATGGGCTACCAGCTTTTCCAGGAGTATATTATGGGAGACAGTATCAAAGGCCTTGCTGAAGTTCAGATAGACCACATCCACAGCCTTCCCCTCATCCACCAGGTGGGTCACCTGATCATAAAAAGAGATCAGGTTGGTCAGACAGGACCTGCCCCTCCTAAACCCAAGTTCTTCTGCTCTCACAAAGGCTAACTACTACACAAGGGAGACAATTAAATTAAACTGAGACATATATTTATAAATTATAGAAGAACATGAATTTTCCTACCTCTAAAATTTTTTTCTTTAGATGTATAGTGTTAAATAGACAGTGAGGCACAGGGTGGAAAGGAAATTTTAGTTTTCCTTATGTGAAAAGGAGAATATTAGAAGTAGGCACTATCAAGCCCCTTGTTTTCAAATATTGTGATTCTTTCCCGTGACTGGTGAGAACACTTAGGTATCCAAGTCTAGGAAAGGACTTCCATCTAATAATATTTGCTTTGAAGTCTGAGAGAAGCTATTAAGACAGTCACACATTTCATCTGCTTGTTTCCTTTGTTTAAATCAGGTGGAACTTACTCAAGCCTATCTTCCATGAGCTCTAGGCAGTTTCCTAAATACCAAGATTTTCTTGATTACTTGCAAAGAAACAAAAAAAGATTAAAGGGAATCCAATCAGGCTTTAGATTCTTGTAAGACATTTATTTCTGTAGTGTGTGCAATCTGAAAGGTTTGGAGAGTTGTCATTTGGATATGCAAAGGGCATTGTTTCATATATATCTGTGTGTGAATAATAATGGGGAAATGGGTGAAAATTTTTTGTTTAAACAGAATTTATCTTCAACTTGCCCACAGGCAAGGTCAAAACTGGGACTAACATTTTATCTTGCTTTTTCAATAAAGTTTTAAATTTTGTTCTGTTGAACCCATTTGTGTGTCCTACCATAAAACAGTGAAACGTTACAATGACAAATCGAACAAATATTCCAAGTGGATGTCTAATAGATTGGGCCTCACTTAAGTGTAGATTCCCTGCAGCTTCAGGCTTCATAACCTTTGTGGGTTGTATATTTATATTTGAGTACAAGTTTCTGCTTATGGTCACATAACCATAAAATCATCAAAGTTAGAAAAATCCCTCATATCATTAAATCCTACCTTTGGCCACCACCATGTCAACTAAACTACAGCACTAAGTGCCATGTCCGGTTGTTTCTTGAGCACTACCAAGGACGGTAACTCCACCACTATCTTGAGCAGCCCATTCCAATGCTTGACAACCCTTTCAGTAAAGAAATTCTTCCTAACGTCCAGCTTGAATCTCCACTGGTGCAGCTTGAGGCTGTTTCCTCTTGTCCTGTTGCTGTGCAATTTTGCAACAGAACTGTCATTTCTATGTGTAAGTTTGGGAAAGATTTGCAGTGAAACAAACACAAAGCATGTAAGATGTGGCTTTATAAAAATTCCGAAGACTCGGTATTTTTACTTTTTCTAAAATACCAATATAACTTTTCCATCCATATAGAAGCCCATCATACCTACCTCTCTTTTCCACATCTTTAGCTCACTGCAGCTTGTCAGCTTAAGTAAGAGTTTTTTCTTTGTCCTTTGATACCTACCTGGTTTAAAGGAGAAGAACACATAAGTAGTAACTGGTTTCACACAGATATATATCTATATCTATATCTATATATCTATATCTATATATCTGTATATCTATATCTATATATATCCCAATGACTGTAAAAACTAATTTTGTGCTACATATGAAGAGAGTAGGTGGACTCCATTGGTGTAGTTATTTTTGGTAAAAATGTAACATTGATCAGTGTTTCATACCTGAAGCATAAGTCCACAATCCCCTGAATTTAATAAATTGTAGATCAGTTTCTCACAATAAACTGAAGTGAGTTGTTGTTCCTTTTCTTAATAATACCTCATAAGCAAGACATTTGCATGGTACTCTTTTCCCTTTACTAAACTTTGAATGTGATGCTAATGAATGGTCCTTTACCAAGCTATTTTATAAACCCTAGATTTTTGCTCTCCCTCATGTAGAAATCAATACTGCATATAAAATCCATCAGTATATTTTCTTTTAATTACGGGTGGGAGGGTGGGGGGGGCTGGGGGGGGTATGGGGGGATGTTACATTATTTCTTTAATTCAGGTGTCTTGCTTTCATATTTGAAATAAAAATAAATTTTATCATTTTCAGGAAATCACCAATGGCTTAATAAATTACTAGTTATTAGTAAAAAAATGGAAATCTAAACCAATCAAAAATCACTTTATTCTGTCTTGCAAAACAAACCATCTCAGCCAGAAGGCTACAGCTTTAAAACAATTTAAAGATTTATGAAATAATCAGTCTTCATTTGAATAAATTCAGTTGAGGATTACATTTAGTCAAAGGTGGAAGGGGCAAAGAATAAATGCTGTTGAGGAAAAAAACAACTTACCCAAACAAGTGATATATTGCTAAGAAGCGCAATTTCTTTTGTCTTTTGTGAAGTATTTTCTATTTCCTTTTAGGAACAGTATTTTTTACAGTTCCTAAAAGAAAATAGAACAGTTGGAGATGAGGTTGGAACTTTGAGTTGGACAACTACTCAGTGTTGAAGACTATATGAACTTGTTTCTATCCTTTTTTTCTTTCACTAATTAGTTTCTCACTGCTTAGCTATGACATGTGAACATTTACCCCTGAATATTTAAAATTTGTCCTAACCATCAGGTGGCAAATTTTTTCAATTATTTCTCACAGATTTTATCAAAGAAAGTGTCATGTGTCATGTACCAACGACCCAGGAAAATATTTGGTTTGGAAGGTCAATGTTTTTTTCAGAGATGCTAGACATTCAAACAGTGAAATGTATTCATCTCACTTTGCCACTGATTTTGCCCCTCTCTGTTTCTGTTCATTTACATGATCATAGTATTTTCCAAGTTTGATTATTTTAATATGTGCTTTTAAGAATGAAATAAATTAATCAGATAGCAGATGTTGAACATGATGGGATCTGCTTCAATTGTATAAATCACTACTGCTTACTATATGGTCATCCAATCATTTTCAGAAAAGCTCTGTGATAAGCTAGTGCTGGTTTTCATATCCCAAAATATGTTCAGATTTTGACCTAAGATGTTTTAAGATATAATCTTTTTATTTTTTCCTTCACTTCAAAGAGGTTAAAAGTATTGACTATGAGTAGAGAATTATTTTAAGAAGGTAAAGAAAAAAAGCCTAAGACCTTCATTTTTTCCTTTTCTTCTTCCCACCCCTTTCACATGTCCCTGAAAACACCCTAAACTCAAGAGCTGGACTTGAAGATTCTTGTAGGTCTCTTTCAACTCAGAATAGTCTTTGAAATCTTAATTCAAACAGGATCAAAAGACTTTTAATGAACAAGATTTGGGGATGTTTCACTTGCATTTCGCCTAAGCTTCTATGCGGTAAATATAATTTGGTTGGTTGGTTGGTTTTTTCCTTCAAAAGAAAATTAATGTCATAAGTATTTTTCCCTATTCTTTTTTGCATTTTATATCAGTAATGAATATTGGTACACACACTGCAGCTATACAAATAGTTTATTATAGACAAGATTTTGTGATTGAAGCTCTCTTTAACAGCATGACACATCATCTTTTCTTAAGCAAGATTGTCACCTGGGTCTCTTTGAAAAATCTCTTCATGTAATTTATTGCTGAGTAAGAGTAAAATGATATGCAATTTCATCTGGCTTATACAAAATAAAAAAATCCCTATAAATGAAAAATTTTGTAGTATATATGTTTGTTCATCTTGATCATCACAGGGCTAGGGCAGTTCTTGTTTTTGATAAATGTTATTCCTAATGTCATCCTTGAAATAAAACAAAGTTTTTGGAATTACAGCAACTAAAAAATTTAGCACTTTTACACATTTACATAGTTTTTGTAATGATTCAAAAATATTAATCGGATAGTGTTCTAATAGAGTTAGAATAAGCTATTCTTAAATTATTCCCAATATTGATCTAATACATTTGCTCTTTTGTAGTAGTGTTGGTATTTTGCATCTTATTTCAACATGTACAAATGTAAGCCACTATACATAATTTTTAGATAAATTGAATATTTTTATAAATATACATATTTATGCTTTCAAATTTACTATGAAAATGTTTGACTATGTCAGACGTACTTTATTAGTACTTTATTAGTACGTTTCACATCTTATGCCTTCTTCAGGGCACTTAACGTGACAGAAATACCTCTAGTTTCATCAGTCTATTTTGGAAGGGATATATTGTATCACAGCTGGTTTTGGCATGTAGAAGATGACCCCGTTGTGTGTCTAATCCACAAAGTAGAATAGAACTGTGGAATGTCTGAGCATCAGTAACATTTACATAGGCATATTTAGTTTACATTTTGGTTTGTTTAGTCTTTTATGTTTTTTCTCAAGAATTCACCCTATTTTTGGGTAAGATACATTTACATTTTATTTGAAGGCATTGATTAAGGTCAAATTCTCACTAAATAGTTTTATGGGAACTGGATGAAATTAATTATGAGCTAACATGAAATACTGAAACAATGTTCTATATGAATATATATAGTCATAAAATGTCAATAAATTCCATCAACTCATATGATTTTCTGACATTTTATATTAATTTCTACTTAGCAAGTGACTGTTTCTTTGAATTAAGCTTTATTTATCAATTCCCCTTTTTTATAGCATCTTTCTTCCCTAGGAAGCATAATATTCTGAGTAGCAGCATTAAAAGTACATTGTTATTTACTTCTTTAAATGCTGTTCCTGACAAGTAATTGAAAAGTCATATTCACTGACATCTAACTAAATATGTCATCTGTGGAACATAAATAATTGCACATGACCTTTGCAAATATATGTTAAAATATGTGAGTCTTATGTCTTCTTTTTGGCTTATACTCTCTTTTTGCTGATTCAGTGGTATTGAAGCACATAAAGTAAAATTTTAATAAGCCACTGTCATAGTTGCAACTCAGTTCAGGTCTGTAAATCAGATTAAAGGTCACAAGTCAGTTTAGATTTTGTGTTCTCCCTTATTTTTTTTATTTCTGGCTCCTTTTTAAACTTTGCATTTTTTGCCTGAACTAGTTTTAGTCTTATGAATTATAAAATACATATGAAAGGCTGATTACAGTAATTCATGTAGATGGACATGTTTATTTCTACTCTTTGATAGTTTAGTTAAACATAGCCACACTGCAATTCTCTTATTCTTTCCTCCTTCACCTCTTAAAGAGCTAGTGATGATACACTTATAAAAGTCTAGAACCGGAGAATGTGAAAGAGGAGAGAAACAAGTTACATTTTAGAGGGAATATGACATAACTACTATTACCTTTTTTTATATTCAGATTTTAAGAGGATCATTTTTCCATATTTATTAGTAGTAGTTGACTTGTACCCATTTAAAGAAAGTATTTTATCTTAAGAGACACATATATTCTATACAAGTTAAAATTTAAATGTAATATTTTTTCCTCTATATTTTTAGATTTCTCAGTAGAAAGTCTAAATTTTAGAAACAATGAAAGAAAATAAATGAGCATGAAGAATTCATCTGACAACGTCTGCGGTTACTGCTAGCTACAAAATAAACTTCTGCGTGCACTGGCCGTGTACTTTATAATATAGCACATCTAATAACATACTGTATGGTTTAAACCAGTCAAAAAAGTAAGTCTTATGTAATTGTTTCAGCATTTTAGAGGTGGATAACTGTTGATTGAGAATTGTCATACTTCTAAAAATTTTAACACTCTATGTTGCTATGTTTGAGAACCTTAAATATAAGAATGGGTTTCTTTGTAGATTAAGAGGGATCTGTTAAACTGGAAGGTGATTATAGCTATCCCCCAGAAATGCCATTATTTTTTCTCAAATTCCCTCTTGTATTATGATGGCACATCCATTTTTAAGTGCACTTTAAAAAAGAGAAGCTATGCCTCTCAGTTTTGGCCAGCCACAGAAGCTTTAAGATTTGATAGCAGATAAATTAACATCTGAGATCATTAAATAGTATCTGAAAACTGAATAAAGTTCATTTTCAGCTTGTAATAGTGAAGACAATATTGTGCAAGAAGTTGGTTCCACTTTTATCTATTTGTCACTAATGTAGGAAAATGCATTTAGTAAGATAGCTCCCAAAGTTCCATTTCCATAGGGAAAGCAGTGATCAGCTAGAACCCTTTAATTTTTTTTTTTAACAATTTTGTCTTATAAAAATGTTGGAATAAGTAACACAAACTATATTCCAAAGTTCCTAGCTAGAGGAATGAACAGTTTCTTTTTTCCTATTTGATGCCAGTTCTTATTAGTTCTAAACATAATGAACAGTGACTTAGTGTTTGGTGTGTTTATCCAGATTATACTGTTATTTCTGTTTGATGCTTTGCATAAGTGTTTTACTTTAATCTCTAGTGTAAAGACTGTGTGGTGTTTTAGATACCATTAGGGGCTAAATGCCATTCTTGGAAAGATATGCCTTTGAACTGGCAAGGAGATCATAATTGGCACTGAGAGTAAGTAGTTTTTATGTCAAGGTTGTCAAACCTATTTTGCTTCCAGCTCTTGGCCTGAAATCTACTTAATACCAGATGGCATTGTTTTTTAGATGTTCTTGAATAGAGCAGATCATTAATTCCCTCTGGATTTGCTCAGACACCTTATATGATGAATTTTCCTGCCCACATGCCTGTGCACTCAGTGCATATCTGTGTTATTTCTTCCTTTTTAGTGTACAGAAGTCATGATTCATTCCTAAAAAAATATATGTGTACTCTATATAAGGTATGCAAAATATACAAATATTCTTTTTTTTTTTTCAGGTGAATGTTGTATTTTTCAACATACAATTATTTGCAGGTATAGTTGGCCTTATTTAAACACCTAAAGTGCATCTAGTTACCTTGAACATTCCTACAAATCAGGTAAAGAGGTTTACTGATATAAATACCCTTCAGATTTTATGAATGGACAGGTATTTTGCCGTGTGAAAGAGCTGGCACACACTGGATGGTTGTTTTGAAGTCCCTTCAACTCAGGCCACGTAGGACTGATTCTTCAATGCTCCACACATTGTACATTTGCACACTGTGTGCTTGATACCAGATTGTACCAGTGAATTCCCAGGTTTAGGGTCCATGCAAAGGACCTTGTTAGAAATGGTAGAAATCAGCAGCAATGTATCCTTTGCCAAGAAAGCATACAGTTCAAATTAATAACAGGGTCCCGTGAGGTTGCCAAGGTACGCACTGAATTACTCGTCACTGCTGGAGGAGTTTTAATCATTAAAAGCTGCTTTCTCTTTTCCATGAAGAATTTGCAATGTAGTAATGGAAATTACTCTATACTTCTGTTGTGGTGGGACCAACCAAAGAAGCTGTTTCATTTTATCTTTAAAATATAATGTACTGGCACCAAGATATCTTAATTTTCAATCCAGTTCTGTTAAGGGTGTTATATTTTAAAACACTTAAAGAAACAAATGATACCATAGACAAAATGAAGGTGGTGGATAACATTGAGTTTGTGTAGACAGCACCTGCTAGCTTTTGAATTCTGGTTTCTGTTAAAAAATACCTCATGATTTCTGGCTGGACTCTTAAAAACAGTACCAACAGTGCTTGTCAACAATCTTGAGAGCACACTAATTTGTGAACAGATATTTAGAGTTTTTATGAAGCGAGATTTAGTGGAAAGAATCTGAGAATCTGGTGAAAGATATGAAGATCTTGAAGAACTTTTTCTGTGGACTAAACACAAAATTTAGCCACACCTCAGAGAATTTAGCTATCCCAAACACGCAGATTCTGTGAACAGCTCAGGACACCTCTAGGAAAGAGCATGGTCTTGTGTAACAATACCAGCACACTCTCAATACCTGTTTTATTTCCTTGCCTTTTTTGTTTTGTTTTAGAGGGAGAGAGAGAGGATAGCTTCTACTGCACTCAATTTCATTTTTCTCCTTTAGATTCATGTGTTAGGTATGCAGCCACACCCTTCAGAAAGGTTTTTCCTGAGGTCCTCTTCAAAAATACAGCTGTGATAAGGGTCCTCCTGTAAATTTAATCTTTCTGAGCTGCACATTTTAAAATATATTTAAATATTGTGTCATGTCTGTGGCAAGGTCAGTGTATATTGGAAAGCAAAATGTTAGAAGTTCATCACTCTGAAGTGTGTGATGCAGAAGGAAAAAACCCAGTCTGTTCTGAAGCATGGGAGGAAGCTGCTATCAGTTTTGGAGTGTTTCCATATTGAGTTCCCCTATGTTGGTTCCTATTTAGAAGACAGATAAGTTCCTCACATTATTTGAGATCTCAGCATCTGTATAGATTACATCATGTAAAATTGGCAGAATGGGCAATTTTATTTGAGGTTTTACAGGTGAGTTTTAGTCTGATCATATCATTAAAGTCACAAAAAGTCTCCAGGGTTCTTTTCAATATAGTTTCATAACTAGGAACAATGATATTTTAGTTTCATGTACTATGGTATTTTGACAGGAAACTGTAAGAAAATCATACCTGTGGTTATTTTGCTACTATCTAGCAAGGTTTATTATTTCAGTACTCCTTTATCTTCATCCCATCCTATTTGTGCTTTTTATACCAGAGAGAATACTATTGTTTGCACTGAATATAAATTTAGTACCTATTATTCCTGAAAGGGCTTTTGTTTAATTCAGTCTATATAGATGACATAAGGACTTAAATAAAAAGTATGCTTTTTCTTACTCTTAAGCAAGGACCACATTTATAATCAAGTAACTTTGGATTTCTTACTGTATAGAATCATATTGGATTTGAATTCTATTAATTAAAAGCAGATAAAAATCTGAAGGACTATAGAGAAAATTTCTTTGAGTAAAAAATCCATTTACTAAAGCAGAAGCAGAATAATCATACATTTAAATTGTAAATGAAAAATCATATTATAGTGTTTTTTGTGGACATCCATTTCAATCCCTCTAATAACATCAGCAGCTGAACTGGCCAACTGTCACCCCAGTATTTCCAGCTACTCAGTCATGAGCTGTTTTGCATACAGATACACAGAATCTCTCACACAAATTAGTCCTAGGATTTCCAAAATTGCTAGCCTTATTTGTGCTTTCATGAGATTGTAGTTTAGAAAATGTTACTGTTGGCTTCTCTTTATCAAACAAAAGCATAATGATTCAATAAGAGTAGATAGTCTTGCTATGACAGATTTCCTTTTTTTCTCAGTCAAGTAGAAAGTACTTTAAAATAAGAAAAAAGAAAATAGAGATTTGGGAAATACTGTCACAAATTTTAATGCTTCCAAGATTTGCAGTTCATAGTAACAGTTTTACTACATCAAACTACTAGCCAGAAGCATTAGCATTGTTCATTTGATGCCCTAGCAATGCAGCTGAGAGGAGGATAATGGAAATGGCAGGGTTGTTGCTAGAAAACTAACACTATTTAACTGTCTGGGAGAAGAAAGGACACAAAATGTGTGGTTTATTATTGACTTCTGCAGAATAAGTCCTTATTATATCCTTTTGGGCAGATGGAGGTGGTGTTTTGCCTTTCCCTGTCACTGTGTCTGCACCATTACGAGCTTGCCTTTAGCACTAACCTTTAGATTCATCTTTTAAGATTGCTGGTCCAGAACAATAGTCTACAGTTGTGACCAAGCTCTATGGTAAAATGTGAAGGCAACATAACACCTACTAAATTCTTTAGAATCTTAGCTAGAAATGACTGTATTAATTTATCTAACTGAATCAGCTGTTTAGACACTGTGAATGTTAGTGATATTGTAGGAATACAAGAATGTGAAGAACAAAGAAAAAATTTTAACACAGTATTCAAAGTAAGCACTGAGACCAAGAGGCCATTAAGACTTGTGATCACCAAGGCTTTTAAACAGTGGCAGTTTCCCTGTCTTGGTATACTTTGCTCCTTAATTATTTATTATTTCATGCTAACCTAAGTCATTCTTTTTCATAGATTTGAAATATATTTGGTTTTTATTAATTCTGCTGTGGAAAAACATACTCTTTCTTCTTTTAGGAAGATAGTCTTAATAGAATAAGCACTAACAAACAGAATAACTTAGAAGTATATTTACTCTGGTTTATTGAAATAACAAATTTTGTAAAAGCTATAATTATTATTTTTAACTTTATGTGAAACAAGTTAAACAGATTTAGTAAACCAATCGTTGTGAATAATACTTTCATATTCTTAAAGTTGTTGATAAATGATACAGAACATCAAAGAGTTTTGGTAATGAATCAGTTTAATGTATTCTTGTAATGGAAGCTCTTATTCACTAGCATTATTTTTGTAGTAAGTCTTGTTCCTTCAATAGCTGTCATTTAAACATGAAAGGTTCCTGTAGTGCATTGCCTTGGGATATGATTTTCTAGTTTTATAAATAAATGATATCTCATCTAAAGTGATGGAGTATCGAGCAAATGGGAAAAATGCTTATGGAATACTGTCAAATTAAAATGGCAGTAGATAAAATCTGCATTGGTACAGGATAAATTTAAAATACAATACAACTGTTCATAATTTAAAAATGAAATTTTAAATTGAGAACTTTGGGTATTAAAACTGTATATTACTTTATGTAGTTATGTGTTTTTCAGCAGTCTTCCTTACCGTTTTTTCAGCTATATTTCATGGCTTCCCAGAAATGCAGCATGAAGTTATTCCAAACTCACTGCTAGAAGGTTAAGCTGAAGATTTTGGCTGGAGCAGTTAATTTTCTTTACAAGATCTGGCATGGGACTGTGTTTTGGATTATTCTGAATGCAGGGTTGATAACAGAGAAAGGCTTTTATTATTGCTCAGAAGTGCTTACACAGAGCCAAGGCTTTCTGCTTTTTATACTGACACACTGGCAAGGAGATTGGCAGTGTATGGAAAACTGGGAGGAGACACAGATGGGACAGGTGACCCAATCTGATCAAAAGGATATTCCATGCCATATGACATCATGCTCAGTTTGTAAAGTGGATGGAACAAGAAGGAAGTGCGGGAATGTTGAGTCATGGATTTTATTTTCCTGAGTAACCATCACACATAACGAGGCCCTGCTCTCCTGGAGATGAGTGAACAGCTGCTTGCCCATGGAGAGCAATGAATAAATTCCTTATTTTGCTTTCCTTGTGTGAGTGGCTTTTGCTTTCCCTATTAGTGTCTTTATCTCAACTCATGAGTTTTCTGGCTTTTACTCTCCCAATATTCTCCCCAAGCCTGCTGGTGGGGGGAATGAGAGAGTGGCTGTGTGGTCCTTGGTGCTGGCTGGGGTTATGACACATTATCCCTTGGTTGCTGCAGCATGTGTGATTAAGACACTAGCAACCTTTCTTCCCCACAAGATTCAGTATTTATATTAATGATTCTTATTTTTGGATTGTCTTCCTTCAAGCATTTTAGTAAACTTGATGACTAGTACCTCACTATTTCTTGCATCCAGACATCTGAGATTAAATTCAAAGTATGTGTACAAAATTATAAAAGCTTTCAGTAATTTTGCTACAACATTAAAGTAACAATGAAGCTGAACTGGTACTGAGAAAACTGAGTTTTTCTATATTAGTATTTTAGTTTGGATTAGAAAAGTGTTTTTGAAACAGTGTCTCTAATTATCTTTGCTTATTGTGGTTTGATGATGAGAATCAAACAGTCTGGTGCACGAACTGGATTCCTCTCGAATGAAAGTAAAGTGGAAAATGTGCTCCCAGAGCACACTAAATGCAGTCTAGCAACAAACGGACATTTAAGCCATTGAAGCTCATCAGAGACAGAGAAAAAATGAAAGGAAAAATAAATTAATACAAAATACCCTGAAAAACCCCCAAAACAAAACACTCAGAAAGAGCTGAAATAGCATCCAACTCAGATTCTCAACAGCACTTCTTTTTCTTTATTGATTTGTTCTTTTGGAATTGCATCATTTGCTGAAGCAGACACAATAATACAATATTTAGGATTATATGGCATTTTCTAGAATATGACCTTTTCTTATACAGTTAGTTTGAGATCTGCCATTACACAAGTTTGCAAAGCAGAGGAAGAAAGCTGTAGAATATTGCTCTATTGAGTGATCTGTTCTAAGAGATTTAAAACACCATAAATGACAGTTCACACCTTAAAACCTGTGCCCTTTCAAGATTGCAGAAAGTTAGGTCAGTGGGGAAATGATCCATGTAATTCAGATAACCAAATTAGAGTGACTGGGGAGGGACTGTGGAGGGGTGGTGCTGCATGAAGTATTTCCATACAGCTTGCTCTGTGCATTCCTGAGCCAAAACTTCACTTATACAAATTCATGGACAATTTCTGCAACTGAGCTCACTGTTCCTCACACCCAAGAAAATGAGATTCAACCGTTTAGATAATCTACAAAGCAAGAGTAGGATAGCAAGGATAGCAAGAGTTAAAAACTATACTAAAAAGAAGAAATTACTATTTTTTCTTAACAATTTTGTACCCTTTCTCAGATAAGCTGCTAAAAGTATATTCTTTGGGAAAAATAAAAAGGAGAGACATGTTACTGAATTGAAAAGGAAACATAATGACAACTGGATTCATTTAAACAGTTAAAAAAAGTCCCAGATTATTTATTTGATAAACTTCATAGTAAAAACAAAAGTTAATAATGGAATTTGAGTGCTGGCTTAAATCATAACCAAACAACTCACTGGGAACAGCTGCCTTATAGCCTGAAGACCTTCAATTAGGCATCCTTTCTGGGATATCAGAGACTCAGATTTACATTGCTTTCCTAAGTAATTAAAAAATGAGAATGAGAACTTGAACTACTAGAAAAAAAATCATTCCTTTTGAAATTAGTAAAATATCCAAGAAATAATAATAAGCCTTGAGGATCACTATGTAGAGTCATAGGTGTCTCATAACTCTGTTCTATGCAAATGTAGAAATGAACTGTCTTTTAAAGGAGAATACTGAGAGTAGAAACACGACCTTTTTTAATTTAATAGTATAGACACAAACAATGAACTAGGATGATATATTAAGGTGACTCTACAGTTTTTGAAAGAGTTTGCATAGATATGCTGACAGGGAACTGTAAATTAACAACACATCCATGGTTATTTTGTCACTTACTGTGGCTCTTTCTATGCACATTTAACAATGGTCTATACAAAATTGCTATACTTAGTGTAACTTTAAAAATAAAACATATGACAAGATTTATGCTTTTTAATATTATTATTTTGATGGAGAACCCAAAGCATCATCACTTTCAATTTGGACATTAAAATTTGCCTGTTTGCCCACCTCATGTAATTTAAATCAAGATTGATAAGAAGTAGGAAGAGAATTAATACCAAAGAAATCACTTCTCCCTCATCTGAAGGCTTTCAGCAACTTTCCATTTTGTCTAGTTTTAAATACCTCTTAATTTTCAGTTGTCACTTTTTCTCTTGAAAGGTCATAAGCTGATCACCATAATATTTGACAACCTCAAAACTGTTTATACAGTAACTTTCTCCAAGCAGATTATTGACTCATATTTCTAAGTATTTAAAGTTATTCCACTGTGATTCTTTACAAATCAATATAGAATTTTATTTATTCTGCCACCTTTATTCTCCAGTCTTTTATTTTATTATTTTTGGTGGTGGTGGTGGTGGTTTGGTTTTGTTGTTGTTGTTGTTGTTGTTGTTGTTCCCATTTTACCTGTTTTCTAGGTGCAGATTTGTATTTCTCTGTCTTCTGGCAAATAACCTGAATTAGTTGGGACTAACTCTTTTAGATGCTAATTAACCACCTGTCTTGATGATTATTAATAGTCGACAGTTCCTTATTTGCCTGTATTCATCAATCATTCATAGTATATTCTTCTATTTTCTTCACAGTTTGTTGTTGTCTTATACAGTTTGCACTCTAGACAAAACACAGACTGATATTTATGAAACCAATATGCCACTGTTAAAACCCCACAGCATAACATTACCCTGATCATCAATGATCAGTAAAGCCTGAAAGCCTAACACAACTAGGTATGTTTGTATGGGGAAAGTTAAAAAATTAATTTTAGAAAGATACCACATGTATAGAGATCACTTGAAGTATTACTATAAATTTTAGCATTATAATAGGTGTAAATATGGTATCAGCCAGTTGATGTATCCTTGCTGATATAAAACAAAGAAGTAATGACAATTATTCAGGCTGTGTACAGGCACAGAAAAAAAAATTGAATAGTTCACACAAACCTACAGAGAAGTATATTTGCAAATGCAAACAGACTGAGAGGAAATGTTTGCAGCTTTTCAAATATCAATGACTAATGTAAATTCATTGTTAGATTTTTTTTGGAATTTCCCTGAGGTTTGAGGGAAAATAAACCATTAAAAAAAAAAAGAAATAATTTTGTATACAGGTACACTTGATGAGGGGTGAAGAAGAAATGATGGGTTAAAATTATTTTGTTGGTACTTGCATCAAGAATTTTGTAAGATTTACGTTCATGATGTATAGAAGTACCTCTCTGTGTGATAGCAACATAGAGGAAACAGGCATTTTTGAACATAACTAATATTAACTGTCCAAAGCATACAAGCAAAAAAAAAATCAATCAGATTAAAGTCATATGATATTCTACTTGTGCTTTTGCAATTGCACTGAAGCAATTTGCTTGGACTAATGTTTAGTCTCTTTGCATGTAGTTTGTTGTGTTCAGTTTGAACCAGAAGACTGAGATATCACTAACTTTTTAGATTCAATTCTATTATTTTCATTTCCATATGTTTATGTCTTTCTTGTTATATGAATGTCTACTGAATTAATGAAATAAGTATTAAGAATCTAATATAACTTAAAAAGTTGGGGTTTTTTAAATGTGCTTCTATTGCTATTATTTCTGCTTTGCTCCTGTTCTCATTACTTAGAAAATAATGATCAAAATCTAATTGTTCTTATATTTCTGTTTCTTTCCCAAATCTATAAGTAACAAAATACAAATATTATGCTGCTTACTCACTATTAGAATAACCCCCCTTAAATCCTTTCAAAACCCAGTGATTTTGGCATTGTTAAAGTATTTTGTTAGTCATTGACCAATAATTTTATCTTAGTATTTCAGTGTGAGGTGGTAGACTACAGACAACTGAAGATAATTTCTGGATCTAAACTATTTTTAGAGCTATCATTGAGTTGCCCAGAACTTGAAATGATATTTATTCAATCAACTATAAAGCAATTTCCAGTGCTTATTTCCAGGATCTGTTTTAATGACAGACTTCAAATGTTGTTTATGTAGCATAGGAGAACTTCTGGCAGAGGACAATATAGTTTCTAACAGGGCATGTGCATTTACACACTAGTAATTCTACAAGGACTTATACAGCAAGAATTAATAAAGTCACAGCACACTTTGTATGTCTCTAAGAAATTCAATCATCCTTCAGGAAAATCTGATTTTTTGGAAGCTAATTTCTCTTTTCTTTTGGAAACTTTTAACTACATTTCCATATCCAAAAACCAGGGATTTTTTTCTTTCAAAGTGTTGTTATCTTGGTATATCTAGTAATAACTAATAATAGTGGAACACTAGAAAAGAACCCCCCAAAAGAGACAATAGAAACAATATTTATTTAATAAAGATTAAATTTATTCATATTTAGAAAGCAAAGTAATAATGATAGTTAAATGATACGTGGCTATAGACTTGAAAATCATTTGAAGACAATTTATCTAAAGAAAAATAAAGGAGGAAAAAGGTTTCAGTCTTTAGTAATAGTCATAGGTAACAATGTGATGCCTGGCACATATTTCCATAAGTTTTAAAAGAATCTTTCAGCTATAAAAAAACCCCAGCAAAACAAAACCACATAGCAAATAAAAAAAAAATCCAAACAACACCAACAACTAAAACACCAACAAACCCCAATATTTCAAGGAAAGATATCTCATGGTTTACTTTGGTAAGGAATAGGAAGGAATCGGACTGTGTGATTTCTAAGTTAACGGTAGAATTCAGTAACCAACTGACTGCGCTTAGGCTTTGAACAGAAGTAGTCACTGAAGTGTCCGAGCTGCGCACAACAGTTTAATGCATGGAAAGGGAAGATGTTGAAAGGCATGTCTGGGACAAAGCTCAAAATCAAAGCTGAAAATTAACACCTCAACTGCCATTTATTTAATATGAGAAAAATCTGTTTTATGAAGTAATAATGGGTAAAACTGGGTTTGCTGAGGAATTTATCATGACTGTATGACCCCTCATAGTTGAATACTCTTGTGCTGGCATTCGACATTGTGAAGGAACTACAGCTTAATATTCGAACAGCAATGCTCTTAGCCTGTGGTTTGGTTTTGGGTTGTTTTGTTTTTTTCCAGTGGTATGCAGTAGTCATGCCTTAAATATAACAATGGCTTAAGAAATAGGAATGCCATCTAATGGAAGTTTAATGTGCTGACACAGTTCACCTTGTTCTTCTTCTTACCTTGATTTAGGCATTTAAGAAGTATGGACAATTTAAAAGATCTTCCAGTCTTGAATGAGTTGCATACTATAAAGTGTCAAATGGGTTCACTGGTTGATTTCAGGTACAATTACAGAGCTTAAATATCTATTTAAACAGTAACTTTTAACACAAACCTTTCTGGACCCTTCACATTGCAAATAATATTTTATCTTCTTGAAATAATTATTTCTTAGTCTCTATGAGTGAAATGAAAACAGAATAGCATGTTTTGTATTTATTTTCATGAAGTTGTTTATCCTGCCTTATAACCTGTTTTCAGTACAATGTAGCTGATATTGAAAAACATTCAGTAATAATTTTAAAACATTTTAAATTATTTTATAATATTATATAACATAAAATGTCAATGATGTACTGATCATAACTGCTAATTACATTCTATTTCATGCTACTGCAGAAATAGTCTATTTCTCTAAAAATCTCAGCATATGTGTTAGATTAATTATTAATGACATTGTAACCGGCAGATACTTTCATACCTGTCAGGAGCTAAGACTTTGGGATAGATTGTGACCAAATTTATGGAGTACAGTATTTGCAGGGATTTTTAAACCTTGTATAGTATATTTGTTTTCATTATCCTAAGTTTTGCATCAAGCTTCATATTTTCAGAAAAATCTCATGCAAAATGAAATGCACAAGCATAATGCTCTGTGGCAAGCAGTCATAACTGTTGAATCAAAGTCAATTTACAGCAGAATCCATAAGAGCTTTCTTCTCCAAAACCAAATTTAAAGTCCTAGCTGCACTTGCTTTGTTTCTAGAGCTGTTCATAAAATGCTTGCAGGATTTTACTTCATCTTTTTTAGAGTGGAAAAAGAAAATGTATTGTTTGCTTTAGAGACAGAATTATGAACTTCTCTTGATGTCTCTTCTCCAGAAACTTCTCTAGGTGAGGGTATATCATAGAAACTAAGTTAAAAATTTCAAAAGTTACAGCAAGTGAAATTAGACAATCTTGATCTTTAACTCTTACGCAGTCTTAACTGTAGTGAAAACTGGCATGCCTATAAACCTCATATTCTGAATAGTAAATAAGCCAGAATATTATGAAATCGAACATTCATAAAACATTTCAAATAGTGTACATACAATATACTATAGGCTTTTTTAAAGTGCCTTTTCATATATAGTATTTTTACATTTTTATACTACTTGAATGTAGGTGTCTCATCTGACTTCTTGTCTAACAGGAACAGTCAGAATAGAAGAGGGAGCAGCAATAGCTGAAGGAATAGGCAATAGGGAAAAGGAAAGTAAGTATATAATTTCATAAAATGTCATATATAGAGAGAGATGGTGAGACAGAAAGAAATAATGCAGGTACAGAGGTATTTGTTACTTAAAAAAAAATTCCCTTTCCTGCATTCCTTTTATTTTCTCACACATTTTTCTTTGCCACTCCTCTCTCAGCTTCCATATCTATTGCTGTATTCTCTGCTGCTTTGTCACATTCATACTTTTTCATTACTTTATCTTTTTTCTATTTATTTCTATTCTTCTGAACTCATTAACTCCATCATTTTGGCTGAGGTTTCAACAGGTATTCTTTTCACTCTCAAGATTATATTGGAATCTACTACCAGTCTACTCCACACCTTTGCCATAAAACCTTGTTAGGTCATGTCCTGCAAAAGGACTGTATTCCATTCCATTTTTGAAATTCTAGATGTTGCATGCTGGAAATAGTGAAATCAATTAGCTCTGAACTCCAACTTTTAATTTGGACTTTTTTTTTTTATGTGTTACCTATGTGGTGCATTGTTTTTGGCAAAAAAGAGAATATTTAGCATAGGTAATAATATGAACACCAGAAATGAAACACATACCTTATGTAAAATAGGAGATCCTGGCAGACACCAATTGAGCATTAGCCAATACTGATGCATTGGAAGAGAAAGGTTAAGGCATTAGTAGTGCTGTCAGTAGGCCAAGGGAAGTGATTCTTCCTTTTCTGTTCAGCACTGGTGAGACACATCTGGACTGCTGGGCTTAGTTCTAGGCTCTCCAATACAAGAGGGATGTGGAGATATTTGAGAGATTTCAACAAAGGGCCACAGCGATAATTAAAGGACTGGAGCATCTTTTATTTAAGGAAAGGCTGAGAAAGCTGGGACTGTTCGGCTTGGAGAACAGAATGCTCCAGGGAATCTTATCAATGTATATCTATACCCAGAGAGAAGGTTCAGAGAAGGAGGAGCCTTCAGTCATGTCCAGTGACAGGGAAGATGCAGTAGGCATAAGATGACACTCAGGAGATTCTGTCTGAACATCATGAAAAAAATTGCACTGTGAAGGTGAGGCAGAGGTTGCCCAAGGAGGCTATAGTGTCCCACTTCTTGGAGATATTCAAAAGCTGTCTGGACAGCCCTGGGCAACCTGCTGGCTGTTGGAGCATAGAATAACACAATCATAGAATGTTTTGGGCTGGAAGGGACATTAAACATCATCTCATTCCAAAACTCTTGCCATGGGTAAGGATACTTTTCACTAGTCAGGTTGCTCAAAGCTCCATCCAGCCTGGCCTTGAACACTTTCAAGGATAGGGTATCTGCAATTTCTCTGGGCAAGCTCCTTGTGTCTCATGACTCATCCCTTCCAACCTCAACCATCCTGTGAACCTGAAATACAGCAAAGGGTGAAAAGAGCACTGCATTTTTGGCTGCAGCTCATAGGCAGAGTAGGGCATCATTACAAATACAGATTTTCCTATTATTTCCTCTAGTGTAAAATGTTTAGATGTCACAATTACAACCAGTTGTACTAGGAACTAAGTCACCATTTCAGGGGAAGGGAGAATTCCTGGAAATTTTGTTTCACCATTCAGTTTTGTTTATTATCAAATAAAACCAGAGTAGGATATGGAGAAATAAAAACAAAACTAAAAACACCTTCCCACCACCACCTTATTCCCAGGCTCAACTTCACTCCTGGCTTTTCTACCTCCTCTCCTCAAGCCGTGTGGGTTCTGAGGGAATAGAGTTTGTAGTCAGGTCGTAAAAATGTGTCCCTACCACTCCTTCCTTCCTGTGCTCTTCCCCTGCTCCAGACTGGGGTCCCTTCTTAAATATGTTATTGCAAATGCATTACCAGTGTCACTGATGGGTTCAGCTTTGGCCAGCAGCAGGTCTGTCTTTGAGTCAGTGGGTAGTGGTTCAGTCTGACTTGGGGACAGCTCCTGATTTCTCCCATAAAAGTCATCCCTGTAGCTCCCTGCCATCAAAACTTTACCATACAAACCTGATACATCTTCTTACTCAGGACAGCATCCAGCATAAAGGTTTGTTCTATAATGAAAACACATAGCTACTGCTAGAAAATTTCAGCTGGAGTTTTTATAAATATGGTATTGTTCTGGTTAATTATTCTCAGTGAACGCAGGCTGGATAAACACCTTTGTTATCTTTGTCTTCACCTTACCCAGAAAGCTCTGCAAATTGATGGTGAGAGGTGAATGGATGCAAGATTGTTGTTGGATAGATGAAATACTGATATATTCACATGTAGAGTTTCTCATTCAATATAGCTGCTATTTGCCTGTGGTGCTTATTTCTCTTAATTTTTGACTACGAATGGAGATGAGCCCCACTGGTTAACTCAGTGTTGAGAACATTCTCAACTGTAGTTTAAATAATTCTGTGAAAATAAATAGTACCTGAGTGATGTCCAAATTTAGAGCAGTAGCTGGAAATTCTTTCTTATAACTGAAGGTAAGTAAATGATAAAGGAGAAAAATTATTGTAAACATTATATATATAAATATCTTTGAGATTTATAATTAATTTAGCTCTCCATGCACACTCTAATACCTTCCATATGTAAAAAAACCCAGTATAACAGAAAGCTGTTTCTTTTGCCTTCCTTATCTTGAAACAAGATTCTCAAGGTCAGTATGCTCTATATGCTAGAAAAATAGAATTTCTTTAACTTGGAGGCTGTGACCACAGCTTCTGCAAGTTGAAATTTTCCAACTTCATTTTCAAAGTAAGATTTCAAATACTGTTGCTTATTATGTGTATGAGATGTAGTGTAATCTGGATATGGTTTTACTTGAAGCCACTGATAGGTATATAAATTAAAATGAAAATTTTTTTTTTTGTGATAAGTCAAGCTGGACTCTACAACAGTAGTACCTTTCGAATGTTTAAAAAGTAGTTTCCAAAATATGAGGTACCGTTTTTGTTTTTCTTGGTTATATTAATATATACTATCTTTTCTTCTTTTCTTTCTTTTCCTTTTCTTTCCTTTTCATTTCATTTCATTTCATTTCTTTTCTTTTTTTCTTTTCTTTCTCTCTTCTCTTCTCTTCTCTTCTCTTCTCTTCTCTTCTCTTCTCTTCTCTTCTCTTCTCTTCTCTTCTCTTCTCTTCTCTTTCTCTTCTCTTCTCTTCTCTTCTCTTCTCTTCTCTTCTCTTCTCTTCTCTTCTCTTCTCTTCTCTTCTCTTCTCTTCTCTTCTCTTCTCTTCTCTTCTCTTCTCTTTCTCTTCTCTTCTCTTCTCTTCTCTTCTCTTCTCTTCTCTCTTCTCTTCTTCTCTTCTCTTCCTCTTCTTTCTCTTCTTTCTCTTTCTCTTCCTTCCCTTTCCATTCCCTTTCCCTTTATCTTTCCCTTTATCTTTTGCTTTATCTTTCCCTTTATCTTTTGCTTTATCTTTCCCTTCTTTCCCTTTCCCTTTCCCTTTCCCTTTCCCTTTCCCTTTCCCTTTCCCTTTCCCTTTCCCTTCCCTTTCTCTCCTTTTCCTTTCCCTCCCCTTCCCTCTCCACTCCTTGCCTTAGCGCCCCTTCCCACCCCTCTTCCCTTCTTTCTTCCCTTCTTTCTTCCCTGTTTTCCTCCCTCCCTCCCTCCCTCCCTCCCTCCCTCCCTTCCTTCCTTCCTTCCTTCCTTCCTTCCTTCCTTCCTTCCTTCCTTCCTTCCTTCCTTCCTTCCTTCCTTCCTTCCTTCCTTCCTTCCTTCCTTCCTTCCTTCCTTCCTTCCTTCCTTCCTTCCTTCCTTCCTTCCTTCCTTCCTTCCTTCCTTCCTTCCTTCCTTCCTTCCTTCCTTCCTTCCTTCCTTCCTTCCTTCCTCACTTTCCTCTCCTTCCTCTCCTTCCTTCCTCTCCTTCCTCTTCTTTCTCTCTCTTGGACTCTATTAGAGTAAATATGTCACTTGCAAGTAATTCACACACCTTGAGGTAATAAATTAGTGACCACGTATAATCTAGGGATGTTTTACTTCACTTTCTAATATAGAGTTATTTTGTGCTGAACTATATTTCACACATTTAAGTATGCTGATATTTGACAAAGATTATCACTTGATAAATTTATTTTCTTAGCATTGTCTTTGACCATACATTAATTATCTAATTTATTATATTATTTCAATATATAATAAATGATATTTATACTTTGAATTAGTCAATTTTGTGATGCGATAAAAGGCTAGTGAACTGTCTGCACCTTCCAGCCTTCAAAATTTAATAAACTGGTTTTTTGCCAGCCCTTATTAAGTAGTGAAAAACTGACAGAACAAGGTGGTAATACCTTAGAGGAGTGGTAAGTTCATAGTTTTATAGTTTCTTATGAATGGTGTGTTTATCCTTGCTCATATTTCAAGCATAGAGAGTAGATAGCCAAGTAATTTTTAGACTCCGGGACAGATAATAAAAGTGTGAATACCAAGCAGCTACTGAATCTATTTTGAAACCAGCTCTACCATTCAACTTAGTGTTCTTCATGCTTCATTGACATTTAACAAGAACAGACTGTCAAAATACTGTATGAGATGTGGTAACTCAGACTCTTAGTGTGCTGAGTTTTTGCTATGGTGAATACATTTCTCTGAGAAAAAAATACTGTTGTATTAGAAATTTTTTTCTTTACTTGTTCATAAGAGTCAGAATTTCACAGACAGACTGTTCTGAGTTGGAAGGGACCCACAAGGATCATCGAGTCCAACTCTTAAGTCAATGGCCCACACAGGGGATTGAACCCATGACCTTGGCATTATTACAATCATGTTTTAAGCAACTGAGTTAATCTCAGGGTCTTATATAGCCAAGGAATATTTTGAAATATTAGAAATGTAAGGAGAAAAGGGAAGCAGACTTTTGTAAAGTAGAAACCCAGACCATTATTTGCTATGATACAATGTGTGTAGTTCCATCATTTCTAATTGTACAACTCTTAATTTCGGCCACTAAGCATCTAAAGTGGCTAAGTTGCTCCTATAAGCACCTTAATCATAAAAATTATTTGCATAACCTTAAAAATCAGGCTAAGGGCAGATCAGCCTAGTTGTATTTACAGCTTTAGTGTGGGAGATTTTATTCTTAGATGGAGGGTTTATTTGGTTCTTTGTTTTTCAAATTAAAGACATTTTATGTTTTTTATTCATCTGAAATTTGTCATCTCTTAAAATGCATTCAGTGTTATAATTTTGAAACGTCTATTCTCTAAATGTTCCTTCGAGTTACTTTGTCACTGTGAGCAGACCTTTAGATTAATCTTGAGATTATTTCAGAATTGAATTTGAAAATTTTAGATATTTATTTTGTAAACTTAAAGTGTCTTTTACTCAGAATCAAAACTGCCACATGACTGAATTCAAACATGCTTGATACTTACAATTCATAAGATCAGAGGGACCATTTTCAAGTTGCTTCAGGAGTACACTAAGATTGACTATCAGGAAAAGAAAAACTCATTTAATTTAAAAATATCCCAAAATAGGCAGAAATGTTAGTATTTATTACAGTTGAATTATTTGAAATAAGCTTACTTGTGGCATGCATTTTATTTTCAATCCACTACTACCGTCACTGAGTTTTGTGTTGTTGCCATACTTCTATCTCCTTCTAGCAGATACACTGGATATATTTCTAAAGTCATAGTAAGTTGCAAAAGCATTTTGGTTATTTTTTTCTTCTATTTGAAGGCTTGTGCTCAACTAAAGTGACAGGACTCTTAATGTGTTTGTTTCTCCATTGGGTGTAGAATAAGCCACTGTTACGAGCTGATGTTTGTTTTAAACAGAATTTTACTTAGTTTTATTACTATTTATAATTATTCTTTAAACAGTAGCATTATCACAAAACATACACTTGTTACACCACATGAAGTCAAATAGTATTGATATTACCTTCTTTATAAAAATTATATTCACTCTAGAATTATCCACAACACCTAAACATAATTGTGTGTGTGTGTGGCTCGGCTTATTCTAGTAATAATAGTAACAGCAACACAGAAAGGAAGATTAAGTATCTGTACTGGTTATTTTTCAGTCTGGGAAGTACTCAGCAAAGATGCTACATTACTTTGTAATGTTGACAAATTACACAAAAGCCATAAAGCTAGTTCAAATCATAACCCATATAGGAGAAGGAGGTACTTTTCTTTTAGGTATTTACTGGCCTTTTATTTTGTTGATCTTATTTTTTTCTGACTGACACCATATTAATTTACTCCATGTTATGCAATGTGTATTTTCATGCAGATTTGAAAAGGAAGTGGTTCTAGCAGAATGAAGCTTCCTGAGAGTTACAGATCTGTATTGATTTCAAAAAATCAAGAGTGTATGTAGCAGAACCTAAGCTAACAGAATACTCCATTCATTCTACTCCAGAATGAAAACTGATGTGGTACCCAAGTTACGGCTAAACACAGCTTTCAGCATCAGTGTTGCTTTTACATAATTTGCATAAATGTAAAAGCAAGAGACTCTGAATTTTTTCTTTGGAATAGTTCTCGTTATAGCAGGATTTTTTCCCCATCATCTACTATTCTGTGTTGTCTTCTGAAATGCATACTTAATATTTTTGATTACCTACCCCTAGCAATGCTACCTAAGCTCAGGTGATAACTATAACTAGTGTCAAAGCCATAATTTTAAAGCTAATAGGAAAAATTCCTTGAACGTGAGGTCAATTTCTTACTATATTGATAATTTTAAAGTAGCCCAAAATGATTCAAGAATTAAGTGTAGTTTCTTGTTGTTCTAAATACTGATCAATGCCCTCCGCTACGACAGGCTTTTAAGTATTTATTTTCTTTCCTTGTTTAAGGAAAGCAAATATTCTTCATTCATTTTTCATAAAAGTATATCTTTGCTGAAGTAGTTGGCTGATCTAAGCATGTAATATCACCTAAGTATCAGCTGGAGAAGTTGACAAATATTTCTGTCATGACTTCACAGATGCGATAAGTGATTTAAAATTATTATAATATAGTTCACACAGCAAAGTGGTGTTCTTTTCTGAACAGCTCAGACAGTCGTGAAACAGGTAACAGAGGTTCATAGGGAAAGTAGTGTTTCCTAAGATCAGATGATAAAATCAGATGAAGAAGCAAAAACCTAAAAATAACTGCCCAACAAGTTTAAGAAGGGTGTCTATACTCAGAGCAATCTGCATGAACAACTTATAGCTTAATAAAATATACAAATTGCTTTACTTACTTGGCGTACTTTAAATAAGTATTTAATTTATCATCTAGGAACTGCAACAAATTTCCAACAATTTTGTGACTTTCTAGCCTAAGAAATTACAAGATAATAGGTGAATATTCTGTTTCCTTAACAATGGAGGTATAAAAAATGCGCAAGCTTTGCTACAGATTATTATAGCTTGAAAATGTGTTGATTTTATCTGTTGCTGGAACTGGTTGAATTTTTATCTCAGAAACACCTGAGACAGTTTTGACGAGTTTTTCAAAACAAAATTCAGCTTTAGGTTTCATCTGGGATCAAAAGGAGTCAGATATTACACACAGAATCTTGTTACAGGAAAAACAAAACAAGAAGCTCTTATGTAAAGCTAAGAAATTGTTAGCATAGAAATCTTCACTCTAATCAAAGTGTATGGTATAGATTAAATTACTGTGGAAAACAATAGAAAATATGAAGTTGAGAATACCACTATTACAGAAAAAGTAGTACACACCAGGGTCTGTTATTGAGGGGTCAGGACCACCCTGTGGGTTGTGTCTCTGTGTGTGTGTGTGTGTGCGTGTGTGCGCACGTGTGTGTGTGTGTGTGTGTGTGTTTGTGGAGGGGGAAGGAATCGGTGGAACCTCACAGAGGTGGGGTGGCATCATGTCCCTCATGGCAGGGCCTGGAGCCCATACAAGGAAGCCCTAGAGCAGCTGCCAGTCTCACACAGACTGGAAAAACTATAACACCCGACAGCTCCTGGAGCCCCTGACCCAGCTCAGATTGGCAGGGACAGTGAAAACACTGCCCTCGCCCTGGCCTGGGACTCCAGAGTGGACAGTGGGTCAGAGGGTTTGACTGTAGAGACCAGAACAGATAAAACCAGAGGTAGAGGGCTGGCATGCGTCATGACCCTGCCACCTAGAGGTGTTGGAGCTGGTTTTTCATAAAGTTTCAGTGATAGCTCTCTCTCTCTCTTGCTCCTTCTCTCTCTTCTTGCTCCCTCTGTTTCTCTTTCCTCCTTTCTTGATGGTTTGGGTGGCTTGGAGCTGGAGGGACTGAATTTTGACTTAGGTGTTGTGGATTAATATGTGCTGAGCTGATATTATGGTGGAACATTTTTTCTAGCTTGTGTAGTGCCCTTTTTGAACCTTTGTCAAGTCTCCTTATTTTCTCCCCTAAATTAACAATGAAACTCCTTGAGGAAAAGTCCGTGGCTTATTCTCTTGATGTTATCTCCAGATATTAAAGAACCCTATATATATATTAAAATTAAATTCCTAGGTGAGCCTGAGAGCCTGCAGCTCCAGGGCTGGAGTGTTACAAAGTCTCAGTAATCATACAACTAAAAGTGTTGTGTGCACACACACACACACACAGACCCCACACCTTTTTTTTCATTGTTCTGTTGCCCACTGGTCTAGTGGGAGATGTCCTTGCCCATGACAGAGGCATTGGAACTAGATGATCTTTGAGGTTTCTTTGAACACAAACCGTTCTGTGATTCTATGATCTTAAAGTTGATTGTTTCTGTCTGTTGGGGTGAGGTAGGTCAATTCATCAAAATCGTACATACTCCCTAAAAGGTGTTAATAGTTTCTTCCTTCTCCTCCTAGAAAGTGATTTAGGGGAAATTTTACATTGTTGCTAAAAACAGTTTTGCATCCTTCTCTTTCTTCATTGGTATATGACCTGTGGCATGTTTTATGTATGTTAAATTCTTTACTTTGTTCTTGGAGGGACCCATAAAACCAGTTTTGTCCCACTCTAGGACATTCCTTTAACTGACCATGGGTGAGTTGCTTATACACCTGTGACTTTCCGTGCCAGGCCTGTGATCCCCTGTGCCACATTCTGTGTCTGCTTCTCAGGCCCTCTGCTATTGTACTGGGTCTATAAGTATCTGCACTACATCATCATGCTAGATGTAAATCTCTCACTTTGCAAAGAATAACAACTTATTACTACTATCTATATCTTGTGGAACAGTACAAAACAAGACAAATTAGGTGTTGTCTAGCATAATTCTAATGAGAAAGTTAGTTATAATTTGAAAAAATACTGTTACAGACGAAGGAGGTAAAAACAAAAATTGCTGGCATTTCAAGACAGTTTCAGACAAAATAAACCTGACAGGTCATTAAACTAAGGTCTTACATCATAATGCCTGTGGCCTCTTACAAGTAATGGCAATACTGTATTTTTTTAATTGGGTGTTCTTATTTGTTCTAAAGTTTACATGATTCTTGTTTGTCTTTTCAAACTTGCTTATTAAGTAAATAATAATAAGCATAAATAATTAAAATGATTATGAATGCAATGAGGGTTTTGTTTTGTTTTTATGATGAAAAGGAGTATATTTCTTGACTACAACACCTTTTTCTGTATTTCAGGGCAAGCCAGAATATATATCAATTTTCATTTCTGTCCATCAGAACTATTGTTGATAAAATATGCAATTTCATTTAAAACAATTTCTTTGGGCTTGGTTTGTTCTATAGATTGCATTTACATGAGGGGAATGGTTCAGTGACTTTTAGATTTTGAGAAAGTACAATTTGAAAGTATCCAAAAAATAATTTCTGTTATTTTTACCAAGTACATGTCAGTGCTTTACAGATTAGGACACTGAAGTAGTAACCTTTTCTCTTAGGTTCTTTAAAATGGTTCAAAAAACTTGCAAAGTTGAAAATTATGTTTAGATTTTTTTCTATATTGTGTTTAATAATACATAGTAATAATGTGCTTCAATATGCATAGACTGCAGCAAACATAAACTTTGAAAAGAGCTAGTGATACTTTCTGCAATTTTTATTTTCATGAACAATATTAGCTTGATTTTATAATAATAAAAAAACTTCACAGAACTAAACAATGAATTTTGGAAATTAAGTGTGCTAGGTTTCGCTTCTTGATTATAGTAAAAATTGTATATTTGCATCTTGCACAGCTCCAGCTACAGGCTTTTCATGACTATGAGTTTTGGTCTTTAGTCTGCAGTACAAATATAATGATTGGTAAGCTGAGAAAGAACTATCAGTACAAAATAATTCCTTCCTACCACTACTCTAAAGTTCAGCACAAATAATTTAGAATAGCATACATGCTTCATTGCAAATCTCAACTTCTGAAGAACTGTTATTTACTGAAAAAATAAGATTCTACATAAGGTTTCCATTTTTACTGGATTCACTGATTTCAGTGGGATTGGATAAAGCTGGCTTCTTTCATTTTTCTGCACTTTTTTCACTTGGGACACATCTCAGAACTTGTCATGAACAACATAAGGTGAAAGTTGGATGGAATTCTTTTGAACTCATACTTTTTGCACAAATAAAAATGTTGACAGAAAATCTAATTTCATTTATTTTTCAAAGGCATTAGTTTCTCTGATCGTTAAAGAAATTTAACCCAAGTATTACGACAGCTGGACAATTAGTAAATTAATTTTAAAAGCCCATTGAGGGGAACAGTTTCCAGCCTTTCATGCTGTCCTTTTGTGCATTCACATTCTTTCTGCAAAGTTAAACTACAACAGGTTAAAAACAGCGATATCTATTATTTTTTTCTATCTAATAATATTTAATTTTATATGCTTTAGTTTTATTAGGTTATCAAGATTATTTCAAGTCAATGCTTCCTATTCTTTCAGCTATAACATTTGCCTGGAGCCTTCTTGTCTCCAGGCTGAAAAAACTCAACTCTTTCTGTCTTTCCTTATAGGAGACATGTTCCATTCCTTTGATAGTTTTTGTGGCCTTCCTCTGGACGCTCTCTAACAGACCTGTGCCTCTCCTGTACTGTTCCAACAAATCCATTTATTCTATTCTATGCAACTTGACTATCATTTCAGTTTGACAGTTAGTAAGTTGGCTCAGGTTAAGCTGATCAGAGAACAAAGTCCAATGTAACAGACAGTTGTTGTATTCCAAACTCAGTATTACAGACAGTTTTGAAATGGAGAGAAATTCTCTATCCCTTTTAAATTGTGCTGTGGGGAATAAAAATAAATTGAGAATTGTTGGAAATGAAGAGAGCACACAGTCAGTGTCTAGATAAGGTGACTTTTGTAACAGTGTATCTAGGTCATAGTTATTCAAAAATATTTAATCCAAATACAGGAAAATTATTTGAAGAACTGGAATTGGAAAACTCCCTCTAGGTTCAACATCTCAACCAGCTTGCTGCATATTTGTTCTGGCTTTATCTTGCTCTCTTGTCCTCTCCTTGGTTAGTAAGTCTTGATTGTCTTCTATGCCATCATGTAGCTTCAATAGTGGAGAAAAATATTTGATGGACTAGATAAGTGTAAAAATTAAGGCAGAGAAATAGCTACACTGGTAAGAAAAGTGTGTTTTAAACACCCCAGGCTGAGAGCAACTTTATAATTGTGTTTCTACCTTCTTGTTTGAATATTCTAATGACTAGACAATCATCTAGTGACTGAAATATCACCCTACACCTTACATCTAGCTGGTGACTGAAACATTACATTTACACAGAAATTTTAAAATAGAAAGGCTAACTGAATACTTCAAACAATTTCTTACTGCTTCTAGGGATGTTGGGAAGATTTAGAATGGATTTTGTCTCAAAAACAACGACCTCTAACCATCCCTCTAGATTGTTCAAAACTACTAGACATTGCTGTAACTTATGTCCTGTACAGGTTACATAAGACTTTCTTCTGAAACACTCATTCTACTTGCAATCTTACCCAAAGGTTATAGCCCTTCAACTGACTGACTTTTAGTGACACCTAGAATTTGTCTACATGGACAAGAATGAACAGAACTGTGCTTAACCATCGAGTTTGGCCTTGACATCTGCACAATCACATATGTTTGGGGCTTTGTTCATGATAATGTAGCAAGGCTTTTCTGTTACATTATTTACCTACAGAAGCCTTGTGTTCTCCACCACTTCCAGTTTCTTAAATCATACAGGTAGTTTTCCTTCCTTACCCTTAAATGACATTCCTGGAATTGCAAAAGAAATCTATTTAAAACTCAAGTCTTGGATCCCAATGTTTTTCATACTCTAATAATGTTGTCTTTTTAATTTTTTTTTGGGTTGGTTTGGTTTGTTTTTTTGTAATCTAAAGCAAAATGAAGGTGTTAAGGTGAGATGGGCTGATTCCAATGGGATGAAGTTCAATAAGGCCAAGTGCTGGGTCCTGCACTTTGGCCACAACAATCCCCTGCAGCACTACAGGCTGGGCACAGAGTGGCTGGAGAGCAGCCAGGCAGAAAGGGACCTGGGGGTACTAATTGACAGGAAGCTCAACATGAGCCAACAGTGTGCCCAGGTGGTCAAGAAGGCCAACGGGATCCTGGCCTGTATCAAAAATAGTGCGGCTAGCAAGACCAGGGAAGTGATCCTTCCCCTGTACTCTGTGTTGGTGAGGCCACACCTTGAGTATTACATTCAGTTCTGGGCTCCTCAGTTCAGGAAAGATATTGAGGCGCTGGAGCAGGTCCAGAGAAGAGCAACAAGGCTGGTGAAGGGACTGGAGCACAAGTCCTATGGGGAGAGGCTGAGGGAGCTGGGGTTGTTTAGCCTGGAGAAGAGGAGGCTCAGAGGTGACCTCATCACTGTCTAGAACTACCTGAAGGGAAGTTCTAGCCAGGTGGAGGTTGGTCTCTTCTCCCAGGCACTCAGCAATAGGACAAGGGGGCATGGGCTCATGCTCTGCCAGGGGAAATTTAAGTTGGATATCAGAAAAGTATTCTTTCCAGAGAGTAATCAGGCATTGGACTGGTCTGTTCAGAGAGGTGGTGGATTCACCATCCCTGGAGGTTTTTAAACTGAGATTGGACGTGGCGCTGAGTGCCATGATCTAGTAAACGGACTGGAGTTGGACCAAGGATTGGACTTGATGATCTTGGAGGTCTGTTCCATCACAATTGATTCTATGATTCCATTCAAAATGTGAATTTAATTTTTAATGTAAAACATCTTGAAGGAAGATGTTACATATAGATCTGAATGATAAGTTTATTATTAAAGAGTATTCTTACATTTAACAGAACACTATATTCCCTACCTAGAAGCTGTGCATAAGACAGTGGTTCCATGAGGAAACATGATATTTTTATCATATCAATGAGACTAAAAAAGTAAAAGTAAAATTCCCAAATTTTCAGTAAAGTATAAAGGTAATACAGAACACAGACATCATGACTTTAAGCTCAAACCATGCTGAAAACTGATTGTATTTACCTAGCTGATTTTCTTGCAGTCTTGGGCTCATTTCAGTATCCCACAAGCCATTTCATACAGTCTAAATAAAATATTTTATGGACCCATCCATCCATTTCAACTCTCAGTTTATGGCCTTTCTATGCAAATATACACATCATCTGTGATTATGTATAATGTACCCCAATAAACAGGACCTTTGGTCATTGGTAGTCAAAGGGATTGACTTGGCCTGAAGTGGTTTAATTTGTTTAAACAGCAGACTGGTTACCTCCTGAGCACTGCTTCATCTATTTCAGTTGAGATATTGTCAATGTCACCTACGGTAAAGATGTAATTCAAGAAAGGAGTCATTAAATAACATGCAACATTTCCTTATATTGTTGTGGCATTGCAAACTGTAGCTGAGAACCAATACAAAGGAGACAGACTGTGAACTAAGAAGATATAATAATAATAATGATAAAAAATGAATTGCAGTCCCAGAGAGGTAGAAAGGCCTGTCACGAATAACACGCTCCTCTGCAGATCTCACTGATGGCTCTTGTAGTCAGCTTACTCACCATGTTATGGAAAGACTAGCAGCACTGACTTTAGGACACAAAACCACACTGGTTAGACAGCATAATACCAAGAAAAAGGGATAGATGCTAGAAAATGTTCTTGCATAACAGCCTTAAAGGTACTATTAATGCAGCTCCTTTGTGTTATATTGGATTCTGAGTGGAAGTATTACCTTAGTTGGAGTAGAGATAAGTATGAACTGTTCTAATTAAGCTGAAAACTTTAATTTCCATTTATATATTTTTTCTTTTGTCCTAAGTAGTATTTTATGTATGTATATGAATGTTTATAGATATGTATGAATATACAACATTGTAATATTTATCCATTTCATCTTTCTTTAGGCATTTGCTGAAACCTATTGTTTTACCTTTAAATATGTTAGAAACTCAGGCTCTTTCCTATTGTTCCGCCTCTACCACACCCTTCATCCATCATCATTTTTAATGTGTTTCATCCACTTTCATAAATCCTTCCACAGCAGGTGTTCATAAATCTGTTTGCTCCCAGGATATATTCTTACTCCCTAAGCTTATTAACTCATAGTCCCTACTTCCTAAATTTATGAGCTAACAGATTTTCCTTCCCTCCCACAAATCCATTTGCTTCAGCAATGCATATGCTTTTTTCTCCTGTGCTGAGATAGAAATTCCCAGTTTCAGAGAGATAATCTCCTAAATGTCTCTCAGGTAGCTACAAAGAAGGAAGGCAAACCAGTTTACTTCACTATTGTGGATAGCAAGAATGGGGACTAATAATGAAGCAGATCTTGTATTACTAGGAATTAAGTTACTTGATTAGCAAGGTTTGGAACATAGTGGAAAAATCTCCTAAGGTGTTTCAAAACTATTCTATCTCATCAATAGCAACAAAGTACACTTCCTCTTGCTTATGCAAAACCTGCCCACAGTTTTTTAGATAGGATGTGTGTGCCAGGGAAGGAGTCAAGAGTGGTCCTAACCTGTGATAAATAAACTGTTGATTGCAGGGGTGGCTCAGGAAACACCTTGGAGAACAGTTTCAAGATACCTGAAGGTAGAGTTTTCTAATGCGAATTTTCTTTCTAAAGGTGAGGGGTTTGCAACATGTTTCAAAGAATCAGAGGAAAAGAAGAAAGCTAGTTCTCTAACTGGGGTGGTGGAGCATGGGGTAGAGAGAACAACAAAAGACTAAATAGAACAGAGGTTGACTTGAAATCATGCAATCATAGATCGATTGGGTTGGAAAAGACCTCCAAGATCATCGAGTCCAACCCTTGGTCCAACTCTAGTCCACTTACTACATCATGGCACTCAGCGCCACGTCCAATCTGCGTTTAAAAATCTCTAGGGATGGTGAATCCACCACCTCTCTGGGCAGCCCATTCCAACGCCTGATTACTCTCTCTGGAAAGAATTTTTTTCTGATCTCCAACTTTAATTTTCCCTGGCAGAGCTTAAGCCTGTGCCCCCTTGTCCTATTGCTGAGTGCCTGGGAGAAGAGACCAGCCCAGACCTGGCTATAACTTCCCTTCAGGTAGTTATAGACAGTGCTGAGGTCACCTCTGAGCCTCCTCTTCTCCAGGCTAAACAACCCCAGCTCCCTCAGCCTCTCCCCATAGGGCTTGTGCTCCAGTCCCTTCACCAGCCTTGTTGCTCTTCTCTGGACTTGCTCCAGCACCTCAATATCCTTTCTGAACTGAGGGGCCCAGAACTGAACACAGTACTCAAGGTGTGGCCTCACCAATGCAGAGTGCAGGGGAAGGATCACTGCCCTGGTCCTGCTGGCCACGCTATTTTTGATACAGGACAGGATCCCGTTGGCCTTCTTGGCCACCTGGGCACACTGTTGGTTCATGTTGAGCTTCCTGTCAATTAGTACTCCAAGGTCACTTTCTGCCTGGCTGCTCTCCAGCCACTCTGTGTCCAGCCTGTAGCACTGCAGGGGGTTGTTGTGGCCAAAGTGCAGGACCCAGCACTTGGCTTTATTGAACTTCATCCCATTGGAATCAGCCCATCTCTCAAGTCTATCCAGATCCCTCTGCAGAGCCCTCCTGCCTTCCAGGAGATCAACACTCCCTCCCAACTTGGTGTCACCAGCAAATTTGCTGATGATGGACTCAATCCCCTCATCTAAATCATCAATAAAGATGTTAAACAGGACTGGACCCAACACAGACCCCTGGGGAACACCACTGGTGACCAGCCACCAGCTGGATGCAGCTCCATTCACCAGCACTCTCTGGGCCCAACCCTCCAGCCAGCTCTTAATCCAGGAGAGGGTACACTTGTCCAGGCCATGGGCTACCAGCTTTTCCAGGAGTATATTATGGGAGACAGTGTCAAAGGCCTTGTTGAAGTCCAGATAGATCACATCCACAGCCTTCCCCTCATCCACCAGGTGGGTCAGCTGGTCGTAAAAAGAGATCAGGTTGGTCAGACAGGACCTGCCCCTCCTAAACCCATGCTGGCTGGGTCTAATCCTTTGTCCACCCTGAAGGTGCTGTGTGATTGCACTCAGGATGAACTGCTCCATAACCCTGCCAGGCACAGAGGTCAGGCTGACAGGCCTGTAGTTGCCAGGGTCCTGCTTGCAGCCCTTTTTGTGGATTGGGGTGACATTCGCCAACCTCCAATCATCTGGGACCTCCCCAGAGAGCCAGGACTGTTGGAAGATGATGGAGAGCGGTTTGGCAAGCTCTTCTGTCAGCTCCTTCATCACCCTGGGATGGATCCCATCTGGTCCCATAGACTTGTTAGGATCCAGCTGGCTCAGTAAGTCAGTAACTATTTCCTCCTGGAATACAGGAGGCCTATTCAGCTCCCTCTCTCTGTCCACCAGCTCCAGAGGCCAGTTGTCTTGAGGGCCACCTGTCTTACTGGTGAAAACTGAGGCAAAGTAGGTGTTAAGTACCTCAGCCTTCTCCTCATCTTCCTTAACTATATTTCCCTTCAAGTCCAACAGAGAGTGGAGGTTTTCCTTGCCCCTCCTTTTGTTATTAATGTATTTATAAAAGAACTTTTTGTTATCCCTAACTGAAATAGCCAAATTTACTTCAAATTCCACTTTTCTTTCCCTAATTTTTTTCCTGCATGACCTAGCTCTATCTGTAAATTCTTCGTAAGTAGCCAGCCCTTTTTTTCATAGTCTGTAAACTTTCTTTTTGTCCCTGATTTCTTGCAGAATCTCCCTATTTAACCAAGCTGGCCGTCTTCCCCTCTGGCTGGCCTTTCGGCACACCGGTATAGCCTGTTGCTGTGCCCTCAAAATTTCCTTCTTAAAACATGTCCATCCCTCCTGGACCCCCTTGCCTTTAAGGGTTGTTTCCCAGGGTATGCTCTGAATCAGTTTTTTGAATAGGCCAAAATCTGCTCTCCGGAAGTCCAAGGTAGAGGTTTTAATGGTGGCTCTCCTTACATCCCTGAGGACAGAAAATTCTATTATTTCATGGTCACTATGCCCCAGGCGACCTCCAACCACTACATCATCTACCAGCCCCTCTCTGTTTGTAAACAGTAGGTCTAGCGGGGCCTTACCCCTGGTAGGCTCATTTACCAGTTGATGAAGGAAATTGTCCTCTATACACTCCAGGAACCTCCTTGACTGCCTCTTCTCTGCAGTATGAAGCTCCCAGCAGATATCTGGCAGGTTAAAGTCACCCACAAGAACAAGGGCTGGAAATTTTGAGACATCCACCAGCTGCTTGTAGAATAATTCATCTCCTTCGTCATCCTGGTTGGGCAGTCTGTAACAGACTCCCACAAGGGTGTCAGCCTTGTTGGACTTGCCCCTGATTCTGGCCCACAGGCACTCAGCCTTGTCACTGCTGACCTCAGCTTCAACAGAAGTTATAAATTCGAGGAGTTATAAATTTGGATTCATATGACACCATATGGTCTGGATTATTCCAGTAGATCTTGTTTTGGGACATAACAGATCAGAAGCTGTACATTGCAATATATGGAATGTTTGTGACATAATTGGACAAGTGAAAGCATATTTGAATAAAAGGGTAAACAGAGGAAAAGACAAAGCTGAAACTGAATAATCAGTCTACTCCCCCCATCAAAGAGGAGTGTGTGGTGGTTCTTTAATCACATTTGCTTTATACTGTCACTGAAGGACAGACCTTTATGTAGACATTTTTAATATAAAAAGGAATGACACTATAGGAAGGAGAATGGAAGAGCAGAGACAGTGACTTGTATTGCAGTATGCTGTCCCTGTATGCTACGAAGCAAGTTATTTTAGTTTCTTCCTTGTTTCAGAATGTAGGCCTATTAGATGCTAAACATGGTAAGATTACCCTTTTAAAAAAAACATTCATTATGTGGTATCAAGTCTTGGAAGGGAATCTAAAAAGAAAGAAGTGCACATTTCAATTTAAATGAGGTCCTGTATTATGATACTTATAAGAAAAACTACAGACAAATCCAGTTTTAATGAGCTCCTATACTGTATAAGGAGAGGAAAGCAGACAGATATATTTTTTAAATTAACTGGTAAATGGTACATCTAACCAATGAGAGGGAGCAAAGACAGATTCGTTACCTAAAATGATCTCTGCAAAAGGTGAAAGCATAAGGCATATAAAGAAAAGGTTTATCTTGCTCCCATCTTTACTGTTCTCTTTTCCAAAAGCTCAAATGTTCATTATAGATGCATGGCACTGCTGAGTATGACAAATAGTAAAGATCATACAGTTATCTTTTATACTCATTATCATTCATTTGTTTTACAAAGAAAACCAGAAGATATAATTAAGCATTTTGCCTTAATGGAACTGAGAGCTGTACTATATGATGACAGCAGGCAAAAAGAAAAGTATGAGGAAGTAAAGGAAGGCAAGGGAAAAAGTAAAGTAATTCCGACTGGAATGTAGTTATATAAATGATATAAATTTTATTAGATGAAAAATATTTAGGATTTCAAAATGTATTATGTCTGACTTCTTGCAAGATTTTTAAGGATCATCAGTTTCCTTCTCCACCTAAAATATCTTTGATACTTTTTATATATTTCAGTTGAAAATTATAAAAACTGTATTAAAATGAATATATGGATGGTTATTTCAAGGTAAGATAATTTAACTCTTTCATTTTAAAGCCACAAACATTAGATATATTTTTCTGTCATTAGGTTTGTTGTCTTCCAAAACTTAAATAATAGCAAAATTGATACAGTGGTGTAAACCACTTAGATTTTATGAGAGTTTCATTTTTCCAGAGGAAAATGGTTCTGACAGCATTTTCTATCCACTTCTGTGAACAAGTATTTTCTAGAAGCATTATTCTGAAAAATTTGATGAAATATTTTGACATTTCACCTCACCAGTGGAACCATAACTAGCCTGCTTTAAAAGCTCACCTTCTAATATATGAATAAAAATAAAAATAGTAATCAGTTAAGCTTCTTCATAGGAGGGTACCAAATTATGAACAGTCAGCAGTCAAAAATGTATAAAAGGTCTGCAAATATGAAATACAACACATATAACAAGGTCAGAAATAACCCAGAGTTAAATTAAAAAGGAAAACAACTTGCTAGGCTTGTATTAAAAGCAGAAAAAGCTTTCTTCATAGCTAGTAGCAGTAATATACAGAGTAGTGTGTGAAGTATCCTAATCACAGACATATTAGTTTCCGACTTTGAAATCAAGTAGTTGAATGAGTCAAACAAAGAAAAGTTAGGTTAGATTAAAAACAGATGAAGACTGGTAGCTAAAATAGATTATTTTAGCATAGTTAATAATTTTAGTTTTAGCATGCAGCAGTCATAACTTGTCCAGCATGGAATTTTCTGCCTATCCTGTAGCCAAACTGGTTATCTGAAGATTTATTGGTTCCTCATTTGTTTGACTCCTCCTTTTGACTTTAGGAAAAGGTAAAAGTTTTTCTTTCATCATAAAGTTTTGAATTTTGGAACCTGTTGTTAAGGAAACTTTCCAGTCTGACCATTCACAAGACTCTGGCAGTCTCACTCCCATTGCCAGACTTCAACTGCTGGGACCAAAGCCCCTCCACAGAGGGTGGCTCCAGTGATCCAAGAGGTGTCCCGCTTGACTCTCTGCACACTCACATGCAGTCAAATCACGCTTCCTTACCAGTTTGACCCCAGTTTTTCTTTAGCAGTCTTATAAGTCTCATTCCATAAAGCTATTTAATCGTGGCACAGTAACAGAGAAACAGGTCAAGCTGGTGCCTCCAAGGAGGGACCTCCAACAAAGGAACCTCTGGGCTTTTATACCCTCACAGTCCAAGCTCATGAAACTCTCGCTCTTCCTCCTGAGTCTTCAATTCCTGCTGTGTCTCGGAGTGTCCATTCACCTGGCTGGACCACAAGCCCCTGTGCCCTTTGCTGTGCAAAGGTTCAGTAGTTCATGGCCTTTATCTCAGACTCCTGCCACCCAGAGCCCCATCTGCATCTTGCTCTGTAGCCTGCAAATCAAGATACCTGCACAAAACATATTTCTCAACACCTGCTTCCACCACAGGTTGTGGGTACCAAGGTTATCAGCATATTCAGAAAGACTAAACAAAATACTGGATAAGTCGATTGATTTAAAATAAAAAGACTAGGTATAGGAAATAGCATGCTAAGAACTCTGAATCAGCATCTGGAGGATCCCATAAGAATGATCTGCAGAAAAAGGCTGAATTTTATTGCTCTTAATAAATACCACTTCTTGCGATTGTCTGAAATACATATACTATCTTACTGTCTGCCAGAGGGAATGAGACTGATATTGACCATTGATCAGACCAAATTAAGGCAGTTAATATTCGATATTCCTAAGCATTGGTAAAACTCGAAAACATATAAGAAGGTGTCATCTCTTCTTCAAAACAGGACATTACAGTGGTTTCACGCTAAGTGACATTTAAATACAAAGCACATTTAATGAAAGTATGGTCAGAACAAAAAGAGAATTTATTTTCCCAAAATTCATTCATGCAGCATTGAAAATCAGATGTAGACCACAAATATTAAAAGCTAAATGCAAAATTTATATATTTAATATATAAAACAGCAATTTTACTAAGGTTTCCATTTAATGTGATTCTTGTGCAAAAACATGGTAAATGTTTGCATTTAAAAAGATACTAAGTACATGGCTTTTCTCTGTGCCCAAGTTGTGATTCCTATCTGACATGACAGGTTAAGTACATGTATGGCAGCAGAAATTCTCCCACTGTCCCAGTCCCTCCCTTGGGAAAACATTGTCTGCATAAACAAAGGGCTTCATTCCTTCTCAGCTCAATATCAAATAATTGTGTACTTGCTTAAATACTCCTTTTATGATGCAGGTATTAGATTTTTACTTATCGTACTCATTGTTATAACTCTTTCATGACATTTGCAAAAAAGCCCAGTACCTGAGGCACTTGCCAGTTAAAGCAAGTTCTTTCCTCCACACTTAGTCCATGAACTAAGTTGCCTGGTTCATTCCAGCAGAAATCCTGTGGCACAAATCCTTTGTGTACAATGCCAGTTTTTAAATCCTGGTTGGAGGCAAACTGAGGACAGCACAGTCTTCCCACTTGCTTCAGTGAGAATTGCATCACATTTTTGATCTGCAGAAAACTTCAGTAACTTTTTTAAATTATATATATTTTTTTTAAAGTACAAAAAGAAATATCCACAGTAGGAAGCAAGAATTGAAGTTTAAAGCCTTACTTATGATTTCTTAAGTTCTCATTTTGGTTATTTAAATGTAATATTTTTCATAAATTTAAGAGTCTTGTTTACTCATCTTTTATCTCTCTGCACCTTAGACAAGCATGTTGTTAAACAGATACACAGTATAAAGACTGATGTCTAGGGACTAGCAGAATTCTGTCGTATTCTACATTTGTGCTGTAGGAATACATATTTTCAGATTGTCTATATGCATTTCTGATTGATCAAAACAGCATTCGTCACTTATAAGACAACATAAAAAAAGTAAAGCACATAAAACAGATATATTTCTGCATAGGGTATATTGATTATGAGATATAGTATTTATATTTTTAGATTAAAATAATGATTTAGAATGGCTATATTAAGAGTATGACTACTGTGTTTCAGTCACTGAAATGTTGTCATTTGTGTATGAAAATTCCTCCAGCAAAATTCGTTGGAACTTGTCCCAATAAACATATTGCAGTGGCATATTCCATGATTTTCACTTTTTGAAAGTATTTTTGACGAACAAGGGCAGTGATGAATAAATACTTTCACATCTTTTTGAAGGAGTTTAAGTCATTGCAAACTCACCTAAGTTACTATGAGTCTATTGACTTCAGTTGTTATTTATACTTCCTACATGTAATGTTTGAAAGCCTCAGAACATTTACAATATTTACTCTTGAAACACTTGTGAGATGGAGAAGAGCTGCAAATCTCATTTCAAAACAAGAAGAGTAAGACACGAAGGTGAGATAGTTGTGTGGAACATGGGAGTTATGTAAGTGGTCTTGAAAAATCTGTATTTAAATGATTCATCCATGGATGTGGTGCAAGACCGTCATAAAAAAAAGTATTTTCAGAGTCTGAAAGCTGGGACTAACACCCTAACTGCTGTAGCACTTTTCTAAATAAGTTATTAAATATACAGGAATAATATTCTAAGGGTCATAATTTCTTTTCAACATCTCTCACTAACAGTGTCAGCAAGCAATATTATGGAACTTAAAGTCTACTAAAAAGAAACAGACATCATTCAGTTAAGTATATAAATAAATTCATTGTGCTGAATATACATTTCATATATGATTCACATTAATAAGCATCAGTCTTATATGGCATATTTTCGATAACTCAAACATCTAAATAATAATATTTTTTCAACCATAGATCTATAGTTATTTTAATACACTTTTAAAGTTAATCCATCACTTAAGACATGATTCAAATTATTTTTTTCCATGGGCTTATTTTGCTCTCACTAAGAGTTTGGTTTGGGGAAAATCAAGATTATGTTTGTAGGAAAATAGTTATGAAAATGTTTCTAATTATGTCATTTTAATAGGGAAAGAATATTCCTTTGGATAGCATTTAAGATTGTATCATTTATCTTATGTTCCAAAGGACTGAACTCCTCTTTACAGTTCAGAAAGCAGAAAGCCATTCCTTACTTACAGTTTTCTATATAATCCCATTGACATATACTTGTTAAAATATTAACTGTGAAGTATTTAGGCCAGATTTAAATGTAGTAATAAGTAAGGGGATTTGCATAATACTGGGCAGTGATGGCAGCTTTGAAATGCCAGCATCATTTTTCACAATTGAAAGCATAGCGCATTTGCAAAGAATCATTTATTAAGACCAAACCACTGTTTCAATAAAGCATTAAAATCTTCTGCATAGAGTAGCCCTTGGGCAGCATTCTGAAATAATAGTGAATTGCTATTCTAATCCACAATGGAACATTTTAATAAGTGTGATAAATGACTCACAAAGGGTTTCAGATTTCAACATCAGTAGAATTAGAATCAGGCAAAGACTGGGTCTGGGTGATGGATGTAGAGGATTTTTGTAGCAAACAGTTCGCAATGTCAGGACAACACCAGCTTATTGAACTTTCAGAGACTAAATTCCTGTCCATTTGTCATCTTGTTGCTAGAAGACATAGATGTACATAGAGTAATAGACTTACATTCTTTATCAGCTGCTACATTTCTGTAACTCATAGACCATTTCAAAAAGATCAGAAAGTAAGACATTTAACAAGAGGGGAAAAAAATCAAAATACTACCTAAACCCAGAATTTTTTAATGCCTGCAAATACTCTTATATTGTAAATACGAAGCTTGAACAACTACCTGGTACAAGTAATGCTCCTACTAAGTCACTCTGCTTTTTACAATACTTTCAAATTTCTGTGAAATTAGTATCTTTTGTTTGTTTTCAAGCAAAACAAAAAGGAATTAGATGGTTAAAAATTTGTTTTAAACTTAAAAAGAGTTTTAATATTTAATCTTAAAGAAAGACCAGAAATTAATTTTCTCTTTTTTCTGTAGCTTTCCATTTCATGTCATATCAATACTGGAGGTAATAATATTAGAATTTTAAAAAATACGTAAAAGACAAGAGAATGAAAAACACGGAGATGCTTGCCTATGAATAGGACCGTATTGTGATTGAATTTTACAAGGTTAGATAATACTATGAAAGTAGATCCACTTCATGTAACTTTCACTATCTAAACTTCACTGTTGAGTGTATATTACTTCTTCAGTCTCCCCTTGTCATTATGGGAAAGAGCAAGAACAGTAGTTCATCTTACATGTTTGATACTTCCTCTAAAACTGTCTTTTTCTCGCTTGGTATGATCTTAGTCTTGGTGGTTCAGTTTATGAAGAAAATATTGATGAGAAGAATCTTATTAGGAGAAAAATTTATCTTACTTTTGTATTCTCCAGTTAGGACATTATCTTTGTGCAAAAGCAAGCTATTAGGAGGATAAACTATTGTTGGGGTTTTTTTTGGTTTTTTTTTTACCACAATGACAGAACTAATAATCTTTTAAATTATTGTTAAAGTGTTCTCTGTCTCCAGTGGTGGTGATTCAGGACTTTTGCAAATCAGTTTTATTAATCTTTTGTTAAACAAGCTTTAAAATGCTTAGAATAAAATCCTCCAATATTTAATATTATTGACCTGTCTCTTTATTGCCTTGCATTTTGTGTGGTAATTTTTAAGTATGCGGAGGGCATCAAGGAGAAAGAAGAGCCTCAGCTGTTAAGCTGTTGGGAAAAACCCGAGAAAATAATGTGTTAAGGCAGTTTCCAAATGGGGTGAGTGATTTAGTGACAGTGGATGAAGAAGGCTGAGGAATTCAATGTTTTTTCTGCCTAAGTCTTAAAAAAAGTGTCCTAGGCCCTGTGCTTGACATCTGTGAGAGCACATTTAGAGTACTGCATCCAATTTTGGAAAAAACAGTACAAAAATTGTACTGATAAACTGGAGGTTTTTCATTAAAGAATCCCATGCTTGCTAGGTGCTAGAGCACTTTTCCTGTAAGGAGAGGCTGAGGGACATGGACATGTTCAGCCTGGGGAAGAGATGGCTTTGGGGAGACCTAACAGCAACCACACAACATCTGTGGAGAGCTATTTTACACCAGGAGGTGCTGCTTTATCATGATTCTAATAAGAAATGCAATCAGACTCCAGAGCATTATTTAAAATGCTATTTAGTAGAACTAATGCTATAAGAAAAAAAAATCATTGATCATTTTACATCCCTTCAGATGTTGAAGGGATGTAAAATCCTTGTACCATTGAACAGAACTCCAATCCATATGCAGCATGTCATGTAAACTCCATCCATAGCAGAGATCCTCCTTTCTATAATTCAGGCCATTATGGGATTTTCTTACAAGAGAACAACCCTGTTAATAATTTTTACAGTCAAAACATAAAGGATGCTCTCACCAGAGCTTCTTGCTGCGCTTTCAGAAAAAGGCAAGGCTGTGCTTGTGGTACAAAAAGAGCAAAGAGTAATAATTCTTGTTTAGAGTTTATATTTCTAAATTGCATAAATAGAAATTAGTCTAAAGGACAAAGAGAATTTGAATTACTAAAACTCAGAAAGCAGAAAACATCCAATGAAACCATAAGTTATTTATAAAATCTATTTAAAAATCCTACTGATGTTTACTAGAGAGTTGAAGGATACTTAGTAGGAAAAATTAGAAGTTTAATTAACATTTAGATTCACTTTAAAGGACACTTGAAAAAAATGCAAATGGTAATTTGAACCCATAAAATAATATATATTTTTGTGTCTTAAAATGCAATTCTGATATGTAATTTACACACCACACATAAACAAATGTATGTGCATACATTTATTTATACATCTATTGATACTCACCAGTGCAAACGGGCTCATAAAAGAGATTAAGGTTGGAGGAACGCTAGGATGTAATGACCATGCTGTGGTTGCATTTGTGATCTTGAGGAATATGTGCCTGGCAAAAAAACTAAAGTTAGGGCCTTGAACTTTAGAACAGTGAAATTTCAGCTGTTTAAAGGATTAGCAGACAAGATACACTGCGAAATTGTCCTTAGGGACAGTGAAGCTGATCAGAGCTGTCAACTTTTTAAGGCCACTTCTCTTAAAGCAGAAGAGCTGTCCTTCCTGCTGTGCAGGGGATGAAGCAGGGCAGGGTGGATGCTGACATGAATGAGCAAAGACTAATGACTAAGTAGGAAATGCACAGTCAGTGGTAGGAAGGACATGTGGTGTTAGAAGAGTACAGGGATATGGTTTGGATGTGTAGCGATGGGATCAGGATAGACAGGCACAGACAGAATGGAATGTGGCAAAGGATGTGAAGAATAACAAAAGGGATCATAGAATTTTCTGAGTTAGAAGGGACCCAAAAGGATCATCAAGTCTAGCCCTAGGTCCTGCACAGGACAGCCCCAAGCACCACTCAATCTACCTGAAAGCATAGCCCAATTACTTCTTGAACTCTGGCAGACTTGGTGCCATGACGTTGGATTCTAGAAGGGATTTTATAAGTACAAAGTCGGAAAAGAAAGGCCAAAAAGAGTGTATAACCCCTGACAAATTATAAAGGTCAACTGGTAACAACAACAGATATGGAGAAGGCTGAGGTACTTAACAAGTTTTATATCTCAGTCTTCACTGGCAGTCAGCCCTTCATGTCCCTCAAGTCCCTGAACCTCTAGAACCTTGAAGTGGAGTTTGGGAGAGCAAAGTCCTTGACACTACAATTGAGGAGCAGGTCTGAGACCTCCTGAAGGAACTGAATAGCCACCAATCTGTGGGGTGTGATGTCATGCTGTAAGGACTTAAAGATCACAGCTGTCTATCTCAAACACTGTTACCAAAGAAGGACTCCCACTAAGGCAAACTGTATAAAGAAGCAACTGGTCATCTGCAAGCACCAAAGCCCTCTCTTGCTCCGTCCAAGTATGAGGATACCTCGAACTTGGACTGTAAGTTAAGCCTCTGTGATGGGCTAAAGGTGATACTATTCTCCAAGTGTTATCTCAGGCCTAGGGGGAGGTAAACAAAGCTGGATGAGAAAAATGGATCACTGATAATGGACAAAAAGAATGAAGCCACAAGGGAATCCAACTCATCAACTGTGCTGAAATCAGCTCAAACTGGCTAAAAAGTTATTCTGGCAGGGGGGGATTGTGGCCCACCAACTTGAGAAAGCAAGTGACTGAAGACAACACACCCACTCAAAGAACTAATTAACTTTGGAAGTGAGGGAATCATTTAACCAACAGAATAAGAAAACTTTGTAGTCAATGAGCATTAATTCCTTTGTTTGCAAAAAGTGTATAAATAGTGAAAATATTTTAACAACTTTGGGATGCCCACTACTGTGATGCCCAAGGTGAAGAGGGACAAACACGATGCCACTGAGTTCATAGATGGTGACTATTTGCTCCTTAATCTCTCTCACACAAACTCTCCCCTTTCTTCTCTTTATCTCTCTACCTCACATTTTACTGTTAAATAAGTTCTTTAGCATTGACTTCAGCATATGGTCTCATTTGTACCTTAATTCGGGTAGAGTCATCTCTCAATAATCAGATCTTAACATATGCATCCCAGGGTCCTGAGGGAGCTGGCTGATGCTGTAGCCAAGATCCTCTCTATCATATTTTAAAAGTCATGGCACCAGGTGCAGCCCCCAGTGACTGGAAAGAAGGAAATAACATTCCTATTTTTAAAAAGGAGAGAAAGAATGATCTGTGGAACTACAGACTGCTGCGCCTCACCTTTGTGCCTGGGTAAGATCATGGAACAGATCCTCATAGAGGCAGTGCTCAGGAACCTGCAGGATAAAGAGGTGATCTGGGACATCCAGCACAGCTTTACCAAGGGCCAATCATGCCTGACCAATCTGATGGCCTTCTACGATGTTGTGACTGTAATAGTCCATAAAAGAAGATTGACCTATGTCAACTACCTAGACTTCTGTAAGGCCTTTGACATGGTCCCACATGACATCTTTATCTCCAAATTGAAAGGACAAAAATTTGAACTGTGGCCCATTCAGTGGATAGGGAATTGGCCGGAGGGATGCAGTCAAAGATCTGTGGTAAGTTTACTTTATGTCCAGATGGAGGCTGTCTCTCAGGGTTCTGTTTTGGGACCAGTGTTCTTTGTTATCCTATCAATGACATAAACAGGAAGACTGAGTGTACCCTCATCAAGTTTGCAGATGACATGAAGCTGAGCAGTGCAGTTCACACCCATCCAACCTAAGTTCTTCCTCAAGTAAGCTGAAGTTAGTTAATCTCAGTTATCTCATGCAAATGTCATTACGACAAATAAGACTAAATAACTCTGAAAATCCTGCAATACAAAAATTGTTCCTATACATCTATTAAAATAATTTAGTTAACACCCCATCTTTGTTGTTTCATTGGTAAACTATCGAAAAGAAAGAACAGAGTAAATATGTGCAGAGCAAAGGTATTAAGGATAAAAATACATGTCCTTCTTGAATCATAACCTCAAGTTCAAGCACAGTGCTAAATGAGAAATTCTGATCCTGGAAACGTCTAATAGAAAAAAAACACAGTTCTCAGAAGTATAGAAGAACAGTTCTTCCCATCTGTGTGAGTATCAGAGGATGATTGTACCTGCTTTTGTATCTTTCCTATATTTGCAAAGTACCCTTTCATAATTAGTATGACGTAACCTAGTGTTTTAAAAGAAAAGAGTAAATGTAAATTTGAAAGCACATATGCAGTACAGCAAGGAAAGTACTTTTATTGCAGTGTCATCATCTTAACCCAGAGTCACAATGGTAAATTTCAGTGCATGATATTGGCTGTGCTAGTTCTATTCCGCTGTGATTGACACAGACTTCTCTCAGTAGAATACATTTAACTGTGTACTTATGTGTGTTTTGTTATTCCCAACGATATCATTAGGATTTTTCTATCAGAACTCTTAGCTCACATGTAATGCCTTGAAATTTGGCTCTTTTCTCAGTTGTACTTTCTGCTGAGCAAAAATGCTTCAAGTTTTGTTGTTTGGTTTTTATTTTAATCCTGCTCACATGGCAATTTCAGCTAAATGTGTTTCACCTAGATCTGCTTATCTGTACCTCGTGTCCTGACATGCATTTATTACTTGACTGCAGAGATCTGATCCTCAGATTTTAAAGTGGTTGTTCTGAAATTTAAATGTCTGCATCTGAGATATTTTTTAAGGTACAGACTTCTGCTGTCAATCCTGTGCCCTTGGGAAACCAACAGATTACTGACAAAATGCTTAAATTCTCCATGGGGTGTATAATGTTCCCTTACGTTTTGCACTATTTACAGAAAAAAATGTACTAAATAGGATTTTCTTGCATAAAAAAATGATGAATAGGGTCATATGCCTTGTACAAGTGTATCAGGTATTTTTACAGCCACTAAGAAGTTATACTTTTCACTATCATAGAATCATAGGGTGGTTTGAGTCAGAAGGGACCTTAAAGATCCTGCCATGGACAGGGACACTTTCCACTAGATCAGTTGTTCAGAGCCCCTTCCAGCCTGGTCTTGAACACTTCTGGGAATGGGACATCCACAACTTCTCTGGGCAACCGGTTCCAGTATCCTACTACTCTCACAATTAAGAATTTATTTCTCATATCTATTCTAAACCTGAGTTTAGAGTCACTACCCCATGTTCTATCAGTACATGCCAGCATATAGTGTCCCTCTCCAGCCTTCTTGTAGGCCCCATCTAGGTACCAGAATGCTGCTATGAGATCTCCCTGAAGCCTTCTCTTCTCCAGGCTGAACAATCCCAACTCTCTCAATCTGTCTTCACAGGAGAAGTACTCCAGCCCTCTGATCATCTTTGTAGCTCTCCTCTGAACTCCAATGTGTCAATGTGCTTCTTGTGTTGGGTTCCCCAGAGCTGAACATAGTACTTCATGTTGTATCTCATGAGCAGAGAAGGAAGGCAGAATCACCTCCCTTGACCTTCTGGTCATGACTTTTTGGATGCAGCCAAGAGTATGGTTGGCTTTCTGGGCTGAAAGCACACATTTCCAGGACATGCTAAGTTTCTTGTCATCCAACACCCCTCAAGTCTTTTAAGATCCAGTTATTGAGGGATGCTTCTGCCTAAATTAAGACACAAACAGGACCATATGCTGAAGTCAACAGTTCAGAACCTATTTAACAGTAAAATGTGAGGTAGATAGAAAAATATAGAAAAGAGAGACAGAGATTAAGCAGAAAATATTTATCACCTATTGATCCAGTGGCCTCTCGTTGGTCCCTCTTCATCCTGGGCTTCTCGATGATGGGGATCCCCAGGTAACTCAAAACTTTTTGCTATTTATACATTCTTTGCAAACAAAGGAATTACTGTTCATTGGCTGCACAGTTGTCTTATTCTATTAGTGAAATGATTCCCTCTCTTCTAATATTAATTAGTCCCATGCTCAGTCTTTCTCTTCTTTTGAGTTGGTGGGTCTCTTTAGCCAGTGGACTGTGAGTTGGTGGTCTCAATCTTCCCCTGCCAGAATTACCTTACACCCAGTTTAAGATGATTTCAGCACAGCTGCTGAGTTGGCTTTCATTATGGCTTCATTCTTTATGTCCAGTGTCAGTAATAGACTCTCTCCTCCAGCTCTGTTTACCTCCCACTAGACCTGAGATAACACTTGAACAATAGTATCACCTTTATTCCATCATATTGGCTTGACTTACAGTCCAAGTTCCAGGTATCCTCGAAGGCATATGAGCTGGGGAGGATCTGCAATTCTTGGTCGCAGATGCCTCCTGTCTTATAACTTGGGGTGACCTTTGATTGATTGGTGATATGTGTATGAGCAGTTGCTTCTTTACTCAGTTTGCCACAGTGAGAATTTTTATCTGGATGCATTACCCAGGATGTGTTAGCCATACCTTGTTTCACCAGGCCTGGAGTTAGCACCATTGTTTTGTTCCATTCTGTGCTTTATCTCATGGCAAAGTCTTTCTTTGGCCTAAACACTGTTTGAGACAGTGATCTTTAAATCTTTACATAGTCCTTTTCCTCAAGGCTGCTTTCAATCCATTCTCCGACCAGCCTGTGTGTGTGCTTGGGAGAGCTTCAAAACAGCTGCAGGACCTTGCACTTAGTCTTATTGATCTTTCTGAGGTTCACACAGGCACACCTCTCACGCTTGTCAAGGCTCCTCTGAACAGCATCTCTTGCTTCTTGCATGTCAACCGTACAACATAGCTTGGTGTCATCAGCAAACCAGCTGAGGGTGCACTAAATCCTGATGTCCATGTTGCTGACAAAGAAGTTGCACAGCACTGGTTCCAATACCATTCCTTCATCACTGGTCTCCACTTGGACATCAAGTCATTGACGACAACATTTTAACTGTGACCATCCAGCCAATTCCTTACCCACCAAGTGGTCCATCTGTCAAATCCATGTCTCTGCAGTTTAGAGACAAGAATGTTACATAGACAGTGTTAAATGCTTTGCATAAGTCCAGGAAAGTGACACCGCCATGCTACATGCATTCCCTAAAGACATTTAAGTTGCACCCCCAATTAAATCATCTTACTACCTAGAGTGACCGGAATTCCTTTATGCTGCTCTTCAGGTGCTCTTCTGATGCTCTGCAATCCCTCTCCAGGCACTGGGAATCTCTTACTGGCATGGTCATTGAACTTTTAGGAATGGGATAGATTGAGGTTCCTCTGCCCCTTCAAGGTTAGTTCAAAGCCCTCTTCACCAGCTTGGCAAGCCTACGACCAAAGACACTCTTTCTCTTCTCTGATGGATTCCATCAGCTCCCAGTAGAGTAGGGGTGAGTCACATGGTCTAAGTAGCTTATGAAACAGGTATTTTAATTAATTTAATTAATTTTAATATCACTGAATATATTAGTAAACTCAAAGCCTAGAACATTTAGAATATTTTTTTAACTTTTGAGCATGTTACTGAAAATCACAGTGCTGCTGCTAAATATATTATTTTAGTCTTGTCAAAAACCTTTCATTTTTTTATTATTATTAAACCGAGTGATTTTTTAAATTCAGCGATGGAATGTTCCTTCTATGATAAAACCATCAACTTCTAATATAGTGTCGGCAGATGTTTATTCAAGGGGAAAAGAATAAATGGCATTACATTTTCGGGTTCGTACAACCACAGAAAGGTTATTGGTTAGAAATTATTAATAGTAACTTAAGGGAATTAGAGAGTGTACAAAATAATAGGCAGAAAGGAATGGATTTTACACCTGCAGTGTATCCATAATTTATTCAGTGTGATTCTGCTGTGGAAAGGTATAATAAAAATAGAACTGACTTCTGCTGTTTAGATGGTTTATTGGATTTATTTTTCTTTATGTACAAAATGAGTTTCTTATTACTCCCTTGGCATGTGAGATGAATAGATAGTAATTTAAATTATATTTCAGATATATAATGGTCAGAAAGAACAAGAAAAATATAATAGAAAACTTAAAATAGACAGCCTTTGCAATTCCTTTAGTTTTGATAGTGCCTTAATTAAGATATTTGTTTCTCTTGTTTCTCTTGTTCCTTCGGACAAGTAATAGATGCAAATACCTTAATTGTGGGTGCCAAGAGTATGAGGCCAGACTATTTTCAGTGGTGCTCAGGGACAGGACAACTGGTAACGGACACAATCTGAAACATAGGAAGTTCCACCTGAACATGAGGGGAAAACTTCTTACATTGAGGATGAAGAACATTGGAACAGGCTGCCCAGAGATGTTGTGGAATCTCGTTCTCTGGAGGTATTCAAAACCTGCCTGGACACAATCCTGTGCAACCTGCACTCTGTGAATTTGCTTTAGCAAAGAGGTTGGACTAAATGATCTCCAGAGGTCCCAATCCCAACAGTTTTGTTAATTTATCAGCCTGAGTGTTTATTCCAAGAGGTTGCTATATATTGATGAATTTTTAAGGTCGTGACAAGCAAGAAATTGTATATAGCTCAAAAAAATTCTGGCTGATCCAATCATACTTGTATCACTGCCAGCAATTTCTTCTGTTCTCACAAGACGACAAAGGAATACAGTTAAATATCCATAAAGGTCAAATTTTATCTTCTCATACATGGACTTCAAAGGTAATAACTCCATAATCATAGCATGGTTTGGGTTAGATTGGATCTTTAAAGCTCATTTAGGTTCCAACTCCTCTGCCATGGATAGGAACACCTTCCCCTAGACCACGTTGCTCAGAGTTGCATCCAATCTGACTTTGAACCCTTCCAATGATTTGAATACTCGCATAATTTCCCAAGGCAATCTATTACAGTGTCTCGCCACTTTCACAGTAAATAATTTCTTATATACATTCTTACTCTACTCTCCTTTAGTTTAAAACCATTACATCTTTCCATATCATTACAGGCCCTGCTAAAACAGTATCTCTCTGTCTTTCTCATAACCAACAAGCTTTCCCCAGAGCTTTCTTTTCTTCAGGCTGAACAACTCCAGGTCATTCAGCCTATCTTCTTAGGAGAGGTGCTCCATCCTTGTAATAATTTCTGTGGCCCTTCTCTGTACCTGCTCTAAGAGGTCCATACATTTCCTATATTAAGGACTGCAGAGCTATATATGTGGTATTACAGGTGCAGTCTCACAAGAGCAAAGTAGAGGGGGGAAATAAACTCCCTCAATCTACTGGCCACACTCCTTTTTGTGCAGCCCAGAATACTACTAGCCTTCTAGGCTGCAAGCGCAGATTGCTGGGTCATATCTAAATACTTGAATTGATCATAAATTCTGAAATAATCATACGAGTATATAGTTAATTCAGTTTCTCGCATTATTTACTTTCATGATTCTTTGATACCAAATTGATAGCTTTACTACGTTTCTTGTTAGAAAGCTGGAAGAAAGCTTTGTGACATCTAATTTGGTTTGACTTACTATTAAACTAAAATGCTCAAGTTCAATCATCAATTTGATGCTTAAGATATCATCTAAATTTACATCCAGAAGAGCTCTTTCTGTGTAATATTTAAGCGGTTTAAAAATTACACCGTTAATAAGCAATAGGTTAGAAGTCATATATCCAAGTAAAATAGAGTAAAATGAAAGATGTGGTTGAGGCAAACAACGAAAATGCATTTTAAATATTTTGAATCTGTTATAGTCTTAGATGTGTTCATGTGAACATAAAGTATTTCTGGTGATAACTAAGTGGATACTTTATAGTCATTCTCTAACAACAAAAATTACTATTTTGTGAATATGAATATTAAGTTTTCTTCTATATATCTTTCCTTGTCACTGCAATGTACATGTCTCTTTAAATATATTCATAATGTCAGTAAACAGATCTGAAAGTAATTGGTATTAGTTGCCAGCAGTGTCAACTCACAATATATTTCCCTGGCTTTCTCCTTGGTGACATGATTCCCTAGAGTACTGTCTGACTTCTTCCTTCTGCATACTCCCTATTTCTTAAAAAAAAAAACAAATGGTGAAGCTAAAGAAAAAATGTCAGGCTAACAACAGAAGCATTAGGACTTTGGGGATTCCTTCCTGAAGTAATGTCTACCCATAAGACTCATGCAGCAGATCATTTCCTACTTCCAATATGCTCACTCGATCACGTCCTGAAGAAATAATGCTGCAACTTCTAGCTATAACATGGAAGCACAGCATCAGAGTAGTGAAAGAAATACAGAGCATTCCAGGCAAAGTAGGAAATGGTTCCTAAGGCATTTTTCAGGCTTTTTAGGAATCCGTTTCATCTCACCTAAGTATGCAGTTCAGACACGTGGCTTGAAATTGGGGAACTGTATTATCTCACCAGCAAACATTTTTAAAGGCCTTTTAGCTAGGTCTTTTTCTTCCTTTCTTGCAGAAATTTTCAGCTCTGTAAGTAGTCCCATTATTGTAATAAGACTATTCAAACACTTTTAATGAATACTTGTGACAGCATCTTGACCTTTGAGAGCACTTGAATGAAAGTATTTCTTTAATCATTCCAGATGTTCATTTTCTTGCCTATAATTATCAAGGAGGCTGTGTCTGCATAAGGCTTTATACCTACAGATTGAACTTTTGTATTTTATATAACATCTATGTCTGTCTGTAAATGCATACACACCACTAGGGAGCAAAAGACATTTGATATATAAAAGAGTATCTCTGTCAGCTCTCATAAGTCTTTTATTGTAATAAAATTAATTATATTTTTTCATGTTGTGTAACTATTATTGCTATTATTATTATTATTATTATTATTATTATTATCATCAGCATAGACATCTAAAAATATATGACATAATTAATAAGAAAAATTTACATCCGTTAATAATAAGCTTCCTTACCTCTCCATATATTGTGTCCCTCGAAAATATGAAAATCAGGAATCCCATTTTAGCAATGTAAATTTGAAAGCAAGAATTAGCTTTTCTCATTTTGAGGAACTGCATTTTCTGTCCATTCAAAACAAATTAATAGAAGAATATGAAAAAAACGTAACATGCATGCATGCAACTGCCACAATGCTGAGGCCTTTACATATTTTTAACTTTCTGAAGGGAATGCAAGTGCACTGGGTGCCTAAAGGATTATACTTCATAGAAAGTCATGGTTTGTAATTTTATTAAAGACAGAATTATGTTACGTTTTTATATTTCAAATTCTAAAAAAATATTCAATGTTCATCTATTTGGATGTAAAAATTCAAAAGGAGACTGTTTATTAAAAGAAAAATCAATACACAAGGAAGAAATCTAGATTAGAGCACACAGCAACTGTTAATTCAGCATGTTCTGTCTGCAGCTATGATTCTAGCCCATGAGAATATTAAATGAAATCATGAAGTAATGGAAAGGATGAGCATGTTAAAAGGACTGCGACAGAAACCAAGAGAGACTGATGATGCAATTACCTTTCTTCTAGACCATGCAGTACTAATGTGATAAGGGCCTGCATAGTTCAACAGTAAGGATGAAGAGGCTAACAATAATTCTCAGTTTAAAGTATGTTTTCTTTGTGCTAGTAAAATACACTGCATCTCAATTATTAGAATGCCAGGAAAGTTCTACATGGTGTCATGCTACATGCAAAAGAAAATGCTAAAAAAGAGGTATTCAAATAGTATTTAATGAGATGTGAGAAAGCTAAAGAATTGAGGAAAAAGGAATTGAGCAAATGTTAAGTTTAACACCAAGAACACATTACAACAATAATGTGCTGAATATTTATGAAAGTAGTAGATTAGTAAGGTTACTTTAAAATCCCTCCTTTGTTCCTCATAGGCAAAATTCACATTTAGAACCTGCCTTGCTCTCTAATAATATTTGATTCTGTGGGTATTTTTCATATAAGAGGTAATGTTGCTAGATTGGCCATTCACTTATCTTGCCTTTTACAATCTGTTATGATTTGAAAAACTAAAGCCTCTGAGCTGATCTAGAATGCATTGTGCTGGCTGACTAGTGAAACTGGTGTAGCTTGAATGATCTTTGTCCTGATTTATTTTGATGCAACTGAGTACAGAGTTAAATTTGTAGTCCTTGCTCCAGAGTAAACTTGGCCATATGTCATATAAGGTTATCACACTCATTATAAAACAGTTGGGGAATGAGAATTAGTCTTTGCATGAAAGGCTATATTACACCACAAGTGGCTGTCATGGTTTAACCCTAGCCAGCAACCATGCCACAACTAAGAATTTTCACTACCAGAACCTAAGTCCCATGCAGCTACTCACTCACTCCGTCCACAGTGGGACAGGGGAAAGAATGGGGAGGGTAAAAGTGAGAAAACTCATGGACTGAGATAAAGACAGTTTAATAGGTAAAGAAAAAGCCACACAAACAAACATCAAAACAAGGAATTCATTCACTACCTCCTGTGGGCAGGCAAGTGTTCGGCAATCCCCAGGAAAGCAGGGCTCTGTCATGCATAATATGCCATCACTCCAAGTGTCCCTCTTTTCCTACCTCTTCCCATGCGTTTATATATAAGTACAATGTCATTTAGAATGGAATATCCCTCTGGTCAGCTGGCTCTGTCCCCTCCCAGTTCCTTGTGCACCCCCAACTTACACTCTGGCTGGATGGGGTGAGAAGCAGAAAAGTCCTTGACTCTGCCAGCACTGTTCAGCAATGGCTAAAACATCCCTGAGCTACCTACACTATTTCCAGTGCAAATCCAAAACATAGCTCCGTATCAGCTGCATGAAGAAAATGAAGCACCGCTAGAGCTTCAAATTCATTTTTTTTTCCTTCCACGGTTCTCCCCAACCTTCTGGTAAAAAAGGTATTGACTAGTTTTGGACAAGTACTCTAGAAGCACCTGGAATCACCTTAAAGCGAGAAGAGAGTTCATCATTCAAGAGGATCAAGACTAGAGCTCTGCAGACTATCGCAATCCTGTTTTAGCATTTGTGTTCACTGGTAAGTATAACAGTCTTGTCTATCTCTGTATAAGGACTTCTGCTTTCTTTTCATTGGGTTTATGGAAAAGAATTTTGTGGACTGAGAAAACATGATATTCAATAATTCGGAATAGTGAAGTTTAATACTGTATCAGAATGCAAGACGCCAAAGGCATCTTGATCTTACAAGTTTAAGTAGCTTATTGTAAGATAGATTTACAGTTGTAAATGACTGAAGATTATTACCTTCTGATATTTCTTTGGCAGTCTAGAACTGAGTTTGGTCTTATTCCAAATTTAATATTTGTTTACACCTATTTATTCGAAGCTGGGAATTGTAGGTGTTGATTCAGAACTTTGGGCATTTTCCCTGTAAATTAGGATACAGAGTCCAAGACATAAACAATATTTGCTTACAAATATAGAAGACTTTACCCACATCACCAACAATCTCAGGAAAACAGGGAAATAAGTGGCAGGTGAGGGTGGGGTGGCACAAAGAAGGGGGCTCTAGTGTGCCTGGAACATTAATAAAAAACAGCTGCTGTAGAGATCAAAGCTATCTAATGATATTCTCCACTGGCCTACCTGAAATAAAGTCTATGAAAAACTGTCATGATTAGTGACAGTCAATTTATTTGTAGCTTCAGTAAATATAAACTGTGAGATGATGAAAACTCTACAGCTTGTCATTCACAAAGTTTTGATAAAGACACATTATGCACCCTGGAAATGTGCACACAGTGTTTTCTGTACTGCCCTTCTTCATATCTACACAGATGAATTAAATTTTCAGCATCATCTGCCATTCTTGCAAACACTTTCTCACAGATAGTGAAAATAATTGTCTGGGTTGTTGCCTTTTTCCTTATAAATATCATCAGCAGATCAGCTGAGCTCAGTTGTCTTGTCACTGAAAAATGTTTGACTTACCTTGTTTCTCCAGAATTAGATATGGCCCAGCTGTTTTGGAGTTATCTGTTATGACTCTACATAATCCCTTATTGAAGGAAAGGAGGACCTGTTTGTTTTCTCTACAGGCAAGGAGAAGACAGATCCTCAGCTACTAATACAGGAAAAAATATTACAGAGATGATTAGCTACTCACCGTTTGGATCAGCATCCTCAAGACTAACTTTTCACCAACTTAATTCATTCTGTGTTTCACTCAAGAGCAAACAATATTTTCCTCACTATGAAACAAAAACTACAGTGAGTTTTCACCTGTAAAATGAAGGAGAACAAAATCTTTGCCAAATCTCTCCTTATCTCAACTTGTTCTCCAGAAGGCACATCCTGAAGGCTCTGTAATCTTCAGTGTGTCTAAAGCCCATATATTTTACTTTAGTTACTGCTAAAAACTCCAAAGTTAAATGCAGTGGTCTTAGGATCTATGAGTGGAGCAAGCCTTGGATCTGGCAAATACCTATGTAAAATGTGTGCTTTGCTAATAAGCTTTGTACATTTCTTGGAAGTAGCAGGTGAGATAGCAAGGGAGGTGATATAGATAGACTTCAAACAAAATGCCAAGGCATATAGCTTTTAAGCAAAAAAACCCCATATAGTCACAGACATCTGCTTGGAAGACAGGAGCCAGCCCACAGCTGCTATTTGCCATAGCTGTGTGTTCTAGGCCAAGCTGAACAAAGCCTTTGAGAGGACCTTCCTACTGTGAGATCAGGTCAGGGCTGTCATGTGTAAGTATTTTTCAACCACTCAGGCACATACTTGGAAACATGAAGTATCAGACACTGAAAAGCTCTCAATTAAAAAAAGTGTCCCAAAGAGCTTAAAATCAGAGCATGCCTCCTGCATGGTGCAGGAACATAGCTTATGTGGTTGGGAGACACCTGGGGAAGAAAACCAGAAAGGTTTAGGCAGGCAACACATGTGCCAGCAGTTTCTGCTCTTCAAGAGATGAGCATTATTAGTACATGCTGAAATGAAGGAATCATACTTGCACAGATAGACAATTTTCTTGTTCCTGTTCATACAAAGGGATGTATGGGTTTTTCCAGACAAGCATCCTGTGGTTTTTGCATTGCTTAGCTGCTGTGATTTTTCTAGATTTACAGAAGAAGCAACAGTTATTGGGAAGTAACTATAATATGTGTACGGCCACCCATCATGAACAAAGATTTGGGAAGGGCTCTCCCCATGTGGGTGTGCCCTTCCAGCCTGTGCAGTAGATTGTTTAGGTGAGGCACAGTGTGCACAGAACTGGCCCCACCGTTTAGGTCCTAAGGTCCATCTGCCACGGCCAAGCGAGCTTGGACAGTGACAGTGAAGTCCTCGGGACTGTCATAGCATCCGGTACTAACCGAGGCTGACCCTGCTGAGCATCCGAGATCTGACGGGATCGGATGTCAGGGAGGCATTGAACTGCCAGGGGACAGTCCCAGTGAGACTTGCACTCACGACCTTGGGTTTCAGAGTCCGGAGTGCTCTCCATTACTAGTCCCTACTACTTCATACATCCAGGAAAGTCATACTAGGCTGCCTAGAGGGAATGCCATAGTTACAGATCATGGAAGACTCGAAGGCTTAGAGAATGCTATTGTTCATCGCAGTGACAAACAGATCTGAAAGGTACATGTTTTCCACTAACATAATTTCAGATCACGTGATAGTTCACAAATTCCACAGAGAAATGGTGACCCCCTCCAAAGCCACAAAGAAGCTTCTGAAGGTCATTAGAATGCTTCAGTTCTTTACACAGGCTGTTAAATTCCACCCTACAAATCCTTAATTTTCTGAGTTTTCAGGTTGTCAGTAGATACCTATCAATGTTAATTCAAGCAGGAATTTCAGTGTTAGGAAGACTAGTTCAAACCATGTTTCAAGGTTCATGATCATTTACAAAATAAGTATGAGATCTAAACAACAGATCATAAAATTATCCAAGTCTTTGCTCTTTGTATGTGCAGTCACTATGATCAGCTGGCCTCTCTGCCCATTATGATGATCTGAGGACATAAGTTTTTTTGATAAAGACTCTTTTTGCAGAATTTAGATTAAGGCAGAGGTGCTACCTTTTGCTTCTTAAATTACAGTAGTTATTGCAAAGCTGAAAATGTATTGAACCTTAATTTTGCTAAATATACTATTAAATACAAATTGTAGCTAACTACTAAATTCATTAAAAAAATCCCAAAACTTGTATTTTACTCTTTATGTGACATTCTCCACATTCTTTTTCAAAATCAAGCTGAAAAGAAAACATTTATGCCAAGTAGGACAAGCTCTGAGCTTAAAAGGATGATAAACCAACAGTGCTCATCTCCTTCTGTCAAATCAGTTATCCAAAGAGGAAAAGGTGGTTAGAGTCCCAACTCTGGACCAGCTAACCCCTGGAAGAAATAGGATAGGTAAGTGCTACTAAATCAGCTTGACTGAAGATAGATGAAGAAATGTTCAGTGAATCCAAGCACTACGGAGCTTTTTGCAGATCTCAATGATTAACTAGATAAGGCAAATGTCTGGAGTTTTGTTATTGACAGAATTACCAGCAGTGCTCACCAAGTGCAAGTAGGTGTTTTCATAACATGAAGAGCAAAAAGGAGTTGGTCACAGTTTCAACTTGAAACAGATAGGTTGGAGTGAGACGACTGTGTTAAAAAAGTTCATTGTTTATTCCTGATGCATGGTGATTTAGGCAAAAATTTTTGTTTTGAAATCTTTACAAAGAGCAGACCATAGGACTATGAACAAGAGTCAGTCATTTATGCGTTGATGCAAGAGCAAAAGAAAATCCCTGCAGTAAACTCAAGGATATGCTCCAGGAATAAACTCCTTTTTGATGATGAAGTGTGCTGGTTTAAACGTAAACCAGCAGGAGAAAAGAACCGGACTCAAGATACATTACAAAACAGAGTTACAATTTACTAAAAGGATTATAATAAATAAAATTATACAGAGAAAAATTTGTTTTAACCCACAAAAATCAGTATATAACTCAGCACTCTGGGGCACACACAGAATGGTGTTTGTTAGCCCTGTGTTGAGCACCACATGGTCTCTCCTGAGTACAAAGTAAAGAAAAATAAAACCTGTTGGTGAGAATGATGGTCACAGTCTGGTCAGGAGTGGCAAAGTCCTGTTGATGTTCTGGTCTTCCTCCCCAGAAGTCCCCAAACCCCAAGATTATATATGCTCAGGTTCAGATAGGAATGCCCAGTACCTCCCCAGGGTGAGGAGTTTCTCAGTGTGAGTCATTGGATATTTTTGGAATCTTTGATGGCCCACTAGAAGACATGACCCCTCAGGCTGAGTGCGAAGGTGCTAATGCCTCCTCTGAGGACAGTTGTCACAGCTGAGTCGTTGGTGTGAAGACAGAAACACTGCTCTGTCTCCCAGGGTTTTTTAATATCCACCTTGTAGCCTGAGGTCTCAGGTGTGCCCTGGGCAGCTGCTGCAAACAATCCATTATCTGCAGTTCATCAGAAAAAACACATAGGGTGCAGAATACACAGTTTTGGTTACACCTACATAGTGATAAACTGGTCCTGGCCACTGTAACTAGGACACAAAGTCTTCACACTGGGACACAAAGTCAGGCTTATTTTACAGCTACAAAACCTTTTTTTTTCTATAGATACTACTCATTATTTATATTGTTCACATATATTTATCCACTAGACCTGTGATATAAATTATAGCAGATCATTTACACAATGAATTATGACTTCCTTGTACAGGTCTTTTTAGGTTAACTTAAGCAAATCAATGATAGAAAAAAATAACTACTGCAATAGCTTATTTCAGCATAAGTACCCCATAAAAATACTACAGTAATATGTTAACAAAAAATATTTAGGGATGAATAAATCAATTCCTGAAGTAACTTTTTTTTTTTTTGGTTAAGACAAAGTAGTATCAGGTGGTAGTTTTCCAATAATTTATTTCTCTGCACTTAAAGGAATTGCATACTCTTAGAGCAGATCTTGTTCTACATCTTGTAACCCCATCACACAGAAGTGATTTTACTTTGTTAATTTAGTTTCTTACTCTGGAAAAAGTTGTTTCAGATAATAATAGTAGTAGAAACAACAATAGAAATAATTATTATTACTGTTATCACTAATAACAATATTTTGTACCTGGATGTAAGCATTAGTGCTACAATATAAAACACAGATAATTGATCTATTTTCACATAAATTCATTTTTCACATAATTTAGAACAACTTTAAATGATTTTTGTTATAATCCTTTTAATACTATAGTAATTAATAAGTATAATATCTTAAAGTGTTTAGTACTTTATAAGAAAAATTTTCCAAACTATAATTTTTTTTTCTTTCAGGAAATAAAAAATATCATCAATCAGAATAGATCAGAACAGAAATATCATCTCCACCGGAAGAGCAACAAATAATGCGTGCAGCAGTGACTGCTGTGGGCTAAGATGGTAGTTGGTGCACCATTGCTGTCTGGGGGAGTCCACTGTCAAACAAAGTCACAGCATCCACAGGTAACTGACCCAAACATTTCTAACGCAAGGATCTAAAACTGGCTAATGACTCGCATGTATGTGCACATATCTGTGTATCAGACATGTTTTGCTGGGTTGAAGGAAAGGCACTTTTTCTTTATTATTAACTATGGTAGAGAAAGAAAACGTACATGGAACATAAGAACTTTTCTGTCATGCTCCCAAACCCAAATGATAGCTGTCATCAGCATCAAAAATAGCTACTACAAACTTTGAAAAGTTACAATACCTCCACACTTACGGCACTTATCATTTGAGGCTTTTTAATTTATTTTTTGCTAGCTGACATGCCCAAGGCAGTACACAACTTGTGTCTTACCTAACACATAGGCATACACAGTAAGTCTGATATATTATTTTCTCAAAATAAATTTAGCAGAGCCAGAAGAAACAATAAAGCAAGAGACAGAGTTGTAGGGAAAGTGCAGACCAAAACAGAAAACTGAACTAAGTTCCGGAGCTGGAATGGGAGAATCAAATGGGTTTGAAATCAGCTGATAAACCCTGGAAAATATTTGATGGAAAGAATATGTAATTCCTGATTTTTGTAAACAGACTAATTCCCCTTTCAAATATACATATTCAAATACGTAATTTCCACAGTGAGACTACAATGTGACACATGTAGTGTTTACTCAGGCCTGAGACAGTGTAGTAGGGTAACAAAAAATATGCTAGATGTTGGATTGTAGAGGCCAGTTTCTGATGTTAAAAAAACAGGTGTCTGATTCCTATTGATTTTAGTGTACTTACTCTCTTCCATATCAGAACCTCAATCTTTATACCAAACTCACAGATTTATTTATATAAGCGTGAGTTACTCAAAACAACTCCAATTAAGAGTTCATAGAGTATTTTTGGTCATTGATGGAAGTAACATTCATTCCACCTGGTTGTCTGCAATTAACACAGAGAGCTGATTTGTAAAGCCAGCTGTTTGAGAAGATGAATTTACATTGACATTTCTTTGCTTTTTTTACAGGGACCTGGATGATTACAAAGGATAGGCTTATTATAAGCTGGATGGATGGACCCAGAAAGTAGTGGTCAGTGGTGCTACGTCCAGGTGGAGGCCAGTGACAAGTGGTGTCCCTTAGGGCTCTCTTCGGACAGGTGCTCTTCAATATCTTCCTCAGTGTCACAGACAGTGAGATGAAGTAAATCCTCAGCATGTTTGTAGATGATACAAGCTGAGCAGTGCAGTGGACATAACAGAAGGAAGGGATGTCTTCCAGCGGGACCTGGACAAATTTGAAAAGTGAGCCCATGAGAACCTCATGAAGATCAAGTCCAAGTGCAAGGTACTGCACCAGGGTTGGATGAAAAGCTGGATATGAGACAACAGTGTGCACTCACAACCTAGAAAGTCAATTGTATCCTGCATCAAAAAAGGAGTGCTCAACAGGTCAAGGGAGATAGTTCTACTCCTCTATCTGCCCTTGTGAGACTCAGCCTGGCGTACGGTGTACAGCTCTGGGATTCTCAGTACAAGAAAGATATGAACCTTTTGGAGTGGGTCTTAGATGAGGACCATGAAGATGATCAGAGGAATGAAGCATATCCCCTTGATGTGCATGAAGACAAGTTGAGAGAGCTGGGGTTGCTCAGCATGGAGAAGACCTCATAGCAGTCTTCCAGTACCCTAAGGATGCTTATAAAAAGGAGGGAGAGGGAGTTTTTATACAGGCTAATAGTGACAGGACAAATGGCAATGGTTATAAACTGAAAGAAGACAGATTATTTTAGATGTTAGACAGAAATTCCTTACTTAGAGGGTGGTAAAACACTGGAACAGGTTTCCCAGAGAGGTTATGGATGCCCCATTCCTGGAAGTGTTCAAGGCCCGGCTGGATGGCATTCCTGCCCATGGCGGGGGGATGGAACTACATAATCTTTAAGGTCCCCTCCAACCCCAACCATTCTATGATATTTTGTACTTGCAAACTTTTTCCATCTAGTCATGTCAAAGCTTACTGCAGCCTATTTTAAAATATTCTGGATAAGTAATAACTTTAAAAATCTGTAAAAGTCTTCTTACACATGGACAAAAATAATTCCAAATGTAAAAAGTACCATCTTTTTTAGTTTTTCAAGTGTTACTATTGTGAAATTTGAACTGTCATAAACAGAAGACATAAATAAATAATGACTACTGAATAGTTTATTTTTTGAAACATTTTAGAAGACATTCCATATGAAGACCTTCATACTATAGTCAGATAATTTTAAGCAGGATTTATCTGGAAGTTATAGATTAGTTGTGTAGAACTGTAGATGCTATCACCTTTGTTAATAAATCTAGTTCACAGCTTCCATCAAAAACAAGAAAAATCTTTTAATTAGAAAAAATTCCCCTGGCTGACCTCACCCTTGGCTACAATAAGAGGAGTCTTGCAAGCTATGGGAAATTAAAAGTGCTTACAACCCTCAGAATTAAAAAAAACCAACCTAAATTAAATAATAGGAAGAGACTTTGTCTTGTCTGCCTCAGCTCTACAGGTAACTCACAATCCAGCAAGCTTACTAAAGTATATAAAGAGTAGGTAGAGAAAACTTTTTGCTCACACAATTCTCTTTCTCTGTTAGAAATATGGAACTATATTTTGAACTTATTTACAATTGTTTTGACTTTTGCTGAGTTGTGACCTATTTGTGCATCACTCAGGAAATATATTTACAATGTGTGTATTATTTAGCAAATACACATTTTTGTGTTCAAGACAGAAGTAATTTCTGGAAAATTCAATTGTGATATTGTTTTGTATTTAATTAAAACTAGTTTCTATATTGAATACTTGGGCGTGGGGGTGCTGGGTTTGGGTTTTTTTTGGTGTTTTTTTTTTTTAATGTCTTCAGAAGAGCAATCTATCCACTAATTTTCAATAATGTTTTCAGTACTATTAGCTTTGGGCACAATACGTGCTAAGAAATACATGGAAAAAAATCCACTTTGCATGTTTGGTGAAAAGAGAAAAATGCTTTTGTATTCATCAAAAAAACACAAAAAGTGTTTCTAATTAATTTAATTATAGTCTTTGTTCAATTTTTTATTGAATATGATGGCAGATGTACTGTCATGACATTTTAAATTTCTACCTATCCTGAAGTATATTTTTCTACCTAAAGAGTGACTTTCACTGATTAGCACTGTGTTTCTGTGAAAGATAACTCTTGCCCTCAGGACAAGTTGATTTATATTCCTCTAATACTATTTAAACAAGACTGCTATGCATGAAAAGCATTGCAATAGTTGTTGAAATTCAATATAAAAATACACTATCCCAGACAACTCAGAAGAGCATAAGTGAAATGTAAAAATTACTGCTTCTAAGTGGAAGATGAAATAATAAAACTGGTGTCACATTTAAATAAGTGATCACACAGTATCAGAAATGATAGATTAATTAATTATTTTCAGAAAATCTGATAATCAATCTTTATTTTCTAAGCATGTGTGCTTCCTTCTCAAGTCAAAGAACAGGAATATACTGACAACTTTATAAAAGTGTGATAGGTGAACTATTTTGCGATTAGCAAAAGAAAAAATTATGAAACATTACTGTAATCAAGAATTTATACAATCAGGTCATTGTGCTCTTGTGGCAATTGAACATTTGATTTGTGATGGCAGACTCTACAAAGTGTTGTGAATCTATGCAGTGAACTAATGGAGAAAGTGAGGGGGAAAGAAATGCTTTTACCCATAAGCCAGCTACATTTTTCTTTTTAAAGGTCAATCAATGACAGCATGAACTTTTTCAATACTAAGAAGCAGCAATAAATTCCTTTCACCATACGTGGTGGATGAAGTATACTGTTGAATGAGTTTTAATTCCAAAAATCATAATAAGTGACCTTCATTTTAAAAACACCATTGTTTATCTTAACAGAAAACAAGCTTATACATCAATGTTCTACAATTTCAACAATACTGATATTTCTTGACAAACCATCAATGGAAAGAACTGATATTAAAATCCTTCATTCTTCAAAACTCTTCTGATGTAGAAGTTCAAATATTGTCCATAATGAGAATGAGATCTCTAAGCTCTAAGCCATACTATGTAGTGCAAATCGATTTTTAATCAAGATAGGTAAATATTTGAAGAAAAGAACTAAATCAACTTACATTGTTTGCACATTTGGCCAAATCCTAGAGTGAATACAAACCTATAGACATTTGGCTGAGTAAAGGCTGAGTGAAAATTGAGTCAGAACTTAAAGATATGGTCTGTATAGATGTATTTTGTCCCTGTTCTGAATTATTAAGGACAACTCCTAAAATTGCTCCACATATTGGCAGATGTGATGGTAGAGTTTACAGTAAGCTTCGTCCTGATAGTAAAGGATAACGAAGCTCCAGAAGAGAAAAGAGTTTGGGAAAGAGACACAGACTTTTCAGGTACATTGAAACCAGAGACACAGCTAAACCTAAAAGCTACTTTAATGCCTTGGCAAGAACTAAACTCACAGTAATCACTGTCCTGAGGGGTAAATCTCTTGTCTTTACATCACATAGACAAGTTATTCAAGCAAAGAAATAAGGATTTTTAGTTGCTGCAGCTAATTAGAGTTTCAATTTATTTACACCTATCTTTAAATTTAAATACATAAATTAATTAATTTCAATGTCTTGTTATGATTAACGGAAACTGTTATAATGCAATTAGCATAAATACTAAACCAGACAGTATTTTTATTAAAGCTGATGTTGAATTTGGATGCTTATGTTGATTCTTGGTTCCGAAACTCTTTAATTTTCAAAAATATAGCAATGAGCAAATTTTGATACTGGAACATGCACCATACTGGAATATTGTTGAAAGGCTTAAATGTGGCATAGTGAGTAAGAAAAACTTGCATTATGTGAGAAACTTTAACAATATGTTTTACTTATTAAATGGAATGAAGAAAAATGAACCCTTACTATGGCAGACCAATAATAACACAAGACAGATTTGTTGGGCAATATTCTAGTTAATTATGCCGCCACTTATAATTAGAAGAAATAGCATGGCAGCTAAAAGTTCAAGGCTGTGATCTCTGTTTCACGCAATGCCAGACAGGAAATTGCTTTGTCAATTACAATTAAGGTATTAACACAATGCTTTAAGGTCACAAATGCTTTAGCACTGTAGAGTAAGGTGGACACATGTGGTTGTAATGTTAAGACACTACTTACTTTTCAGTGAAATGTTATTTAAATTATTAACTCCTTGTAAATTGAATTGAATTTGTGACCAAAAGGATGTTTTGATTAAGTGATATTACATTTGTTATGATATGAATGTTAGTGAAAAGAGATACAGAAAAAAATTACAGGTTTCTCCCATCTTCCTGTTTCAACTAAAATTGACTGACTCCCAGAAGAGGGCCCATGCTGGGATATGTACCTTATGGTGTACCATACTTCAGATGAATGGAAATGGGAACTGAAGCACTCCTATAACCTCCATACTTATGTAAAATCACAATTTAGATTCCACATGGTTGTCTTCTCTCCTCCATTCCATTCACTTACACACATAAAGGCAGAGAGAAAATGGTAACTGCTTGACACTTGCTGATGAAGACTGACCCACTCTCCATTTTGAGGCTTCATACATAAAATGATCACAAATTTTTTGTCTATTTCAGGAGAAACATTAGATCCAAATAGAGCTTACATTCAAGTTATGATATAGCAAATGTGTAACAGAAATGCGTACACCAAACAGTGTCTGAAAAACAATGTATCATTAAACAAGAGATATGTAAACTGTCTTCTGATGAGTCAGTATCTATAGTTTTTAGGTTTGGGTTTTTTGTTTTTTTTTTTCAGTGTATTTAAATAATGTATAACAAAGCCACAGCCAAATCTCTGATTATTTAAACTGTTACTACACTGTGTGAACTATCATTTAAACTTTTTAATTTGAGACTGTTTTCTGGGCATTCTAGAAAGACTCAAGGACCTTGAGGACATCTTCATTCCAGGTAGCAAGGTATGGAGCTCAGGGCTGCAGCCAAGGTCAGCCCCTTCACCGACAAAAGCTGCTGTGAAGGAATATGGAATCCAGGGCCAACTTTTCCTTTCCTTTGGGAATTGCATTTAAATTGGAATTGTAGTGCTGGCCCCCACCTGTTCTACACTGGAGCTGCAACTGTACCTGATTTGTCTCCCTGCCCATGACTGACACTCTCTGGTTTGGCTTTCTGGCTTGCCTTCAGACCTACCTGTTCACTGCAGCCTTGCTGGGTGATCACTGGACTATGTCTGATCTGATCCCTGTTTCTGGACCTGGTCCTAACCCAGGCTTGCTTCTTTGCATCCGTGCTCCTTGCAGGTGCAGCCATTGCTCCCTCCTGCCCTGCTACCAAATTGAGCTCCCAGCTTGCGTTGTCCTGTGAAGTGAATAACCCTCACTGCCATTGGCAATTTGTTTTTTTGATGCTCACAGTCCTTTAAAAAGGTGCATCGAGTTGTCAAACAGCTTTACATTATCAACAGCATCCTCAGAAAATCTGTAATTTGCATATATGTTTGGGAGGTTCATAATGCATTTGAATACTCTCTATTTCTTACTAAGGTAAATGATCTCCCCTCCATCCGTAGGTGCCTATAACACTATCATGCTGTTCTTGCCTATGCTCATGCCCTCTACTCTGTCATCGCTCCTTTCTGCCCCCTCCAGTTACTGGTCCTCACACTTGTCTGCTCATACAGTTCAATTTCCGATTTATAGCATCTTTTTCTTTCACATGAAGTTATACAGGAAATTAAGATTAGAGTTTCAGCTTCTGAGTACTGTAAAGAAACATAATTTTTTCTTGAATTTATCCCAAATAACCTCCAGCAAGGTAACACACAACCTCGAGTGATAACTCAGTCAAAAAAAAAAGTAAATTATTTTTTCTCTAGTACTTGTGTGTAGTCTTAGGAGAACCTTAATGGATCTTAAGATAGAGAAAAAAGTAATTTGGAGATGGCTTTCTTGACTTTAGAACATTTATTTGAATTTTCTCTACTTTATTCAAGCTGGAGTGGAATTACTAAAGCAAGGATTTGGGAAAAAATACTGAATGGAAGCAAACTCAAAATAATTTAGTAAAGAAAAAAGAGGAACTTCTCTGCCCAGTCATGTGTTTAACATTTTTCAATAACTTGTCCTAAAGGTCTGGGGTATGTAATAATGCAGTGTATCTATATTTCCCCATGTCTTTTTGTTTCCCCACCCTCAATAGGAATCTTATATGATACTGATAGTTAAAATCCAGTTTTACCCAGTCACATCTGAAAGCAGAGAACCTTTGTCCTCAGATCACAAAACTTCTTCTTGTAAAAGAACAAAGAAAAAGACCAATGCTTGCAAGTGCCTGCAATACAGCAAACTCAAGAGTATCTGGGTGTTTCTACAAGGTCCTTTGAGTACTGTGATCCTTTCATTCACTTAAGGACAGTAAAGCTTATTATTGTTCTCTTAAGTTCAATCAAAACATTTCAAAGATGGTAACCCAATGAGAGTGAGGCAAAAGGACCTTGTTTGAATAACTATTTATTATACAGAGAGCAGAATTGTGGTGTCATGACTGCTTGCAAGTTTACAAGTTTTGCTTGATTCATTGAGACTGGAGGGATCAATTTTCCTTCTGTCCCTTCAGACTCCTAATCCACTTGAAAACTCTAATGTTTGGAATCATATTAATCAATAGGTAAAATATCATTTAAATTCACACTATTATATCAGTTTTATTTTCTGAAATTTAAAGAGAAATCTGTAGTTTATATATAAGATAAATTTAAACCACACTTTTCCTTGATCTATAATATGGCAGCTATACAACAATTTCTCTAATTCCACCTTCTAATATTTAAGACACACTTTTTATGTCAGAAAATTAATTTGCAAAAACTTGCCAGGGAGAAAAATAAGAGATAATATTATGTATTACTGAAAGTCTCTGGAGCAAGACAGAAATGAAATCTTCATAGAAATATCTTAATCATTCCCTAGCATTTACTTTATATTATTCAGTCTATCTACTAATTCTCACAATTTGCACTGATAATGAAGATTAAAATTATACTAAGATAAGAGATAAGCATGTGGGTCCCTTCCAACTCAGGATATTCTATGCATCTATGATGATGCTATGAGGCTGACAGTTTACTTTGAAGACTGGAAGATAATTTTCCTGCTTTATAATCTCTCCAAAATTTATTTTTCCCACTTATTTAAATAAAAAAAAACCAACCAACCAAACAAAAAAGAACAAACAAACTCCTGTTTCTAAAAATCTCAATTACAAGGAGGTATATTTCTGTTATCCAGTAATAGGTCTTATTTGTGTAATTAGTTGAAATATATTTGTTGTTTCACTTTTTTCTTTTTTTCCCTTTAAATAAATGATCAGAAGAGTGAGAAATTAAAATTTCAGTATAATTCATCATCTCGATCTGTACCTATAGCTACATTACTATTCCTTTATTTTAAAGTTTGTGAGAACATTGTCCTTAGTTAAAAGAATGAAGTTTTTAAATCATAATCTAATAAAAAGTAAGACTCATGTATTACACAAGACAAAAATTATAATGAAAAATCAAGGAATATGATATTAAAGCTTGTAGAATTATATCTAATTAAAGGAACTGATTAACTTACCATGCAAAGTGAATAAAAACAATGTATTTGAAAATTACTCCATAAGATTAAATCAAATAAATAATAATATAAAGGGTTTTTATAATATCCTTTAGAATACAGAAGGAGATAGAGTTCTTGGCAATTATGTTTTATTAGCCTTTTTATATATATGAAAATATCAGTCTGTCTTTTTAATTTACTGGTATTATTGCATAACACAAAAGAATTAAAGAAATAAATTAACATTCAAGGTATTATATTAAATAATATAGTAGAGAAAGTTTTCAAAGCTACTTTGTTATATTCTGCTATTAAAAGATGAGGAGTCTTTAAGCAATTTTACACATTTAAATTCTAGTCCTGCAACTGCTTGCACGAGTATAGCTTTACACCTTGTGAACTTCAACCATAGGCCCCAGAGGTTAATCAAAGAAAGAGATTTGAGGTTATAAGCCCACACTGTGCACAGGCAGGTTTATAATTTATTTCACAGTAAGCATGTGAAAGATAGGAAGGAAAAGTAAGCTTTCAAGTGAGTTGGGTATAAAATTTTAAATTTTAATTCATCATTATTGTAGATGAGGAAATGATAGGCTCACTAGAATGCAGATCTTAATATTACTTAACCAAATAAAAAGTAAATCTTTTATTTGTATTTTATTACTCACTCAGCAACACTTCTGACGAATGATCTATGAATAGCACAATTACTGATGCAGGTAACTATGGTAAGTATAAATAACTGCCTGAAGTATAAAAAAAAATAATAAAAAACCCTCCAACCAAACAATAAAACAATTTCAAATAAATCTATTGAATTATTTTTAAAAAAAAGTATTTGAAGAAGATATCAATATTGACCAGTAGCATAAAGAGCCTTAAGAAGCAAGACAAATCACATTCTTTGACAGACACTTTTCAGACACCAAGTATGTTGCATATTAAATAAATTTTGCTAAAATAAAAATGTTTTAATGTAGTGTTGTTAATGCTGTTTATTCTTTGCACGTGTATCTAGCTCTACAAGAGTTTCATCCTACTATGTCCTCTTTGCCTGGATTTCTAAATCAGTAATTTTTCTCAAATGTCTCAGCAACTTGATCACTATTACTAAAATTTTTTCTCCTGAAGAAGCTAACCTAAAAGCAACCTTCTCCCACTCCTTTTGTTTTCACTTTCTCTTCTATCAGGAGACTAGCTACAGGAATGAGTTTGCTGGCATAAGTATCACATGATTATTCTGCCATAGGTTATTCAGATAAAAATAAATATATGTTGTTATCAGAAAAGACAAGACTATGTGGTACAAGTGCAAAAATCATGCTGAATTCACATTTTTGTATGTGTACCTCAGTAGTGCATAGAAGGTATGTAATACTGAGAAAATAATATCAGTTTTCAACCTTTCCTACCTTTATGATAATACTTTCGTTGTCAGTAAAATAAAGCTGGAGATTTCTAGAAAACTCACACTCTGTAGAAGACTCATAGTACAGATAATGGTGCCACATTGGCTGAGCCATGTGCATACTTGATTGCTTCTTATGTGGTCAGTTTATCCTGGTTTATGAATAACAAACTTAATATAAGATCTTGAGCAACAAATACCCAAGCATTCAAATTTCTTTTCCTATTTCTACCCTTGTTTCTCTTTTAAAGATTCTATTTTCCATTATCAAAGACAATGGTGAGGTCAAGCTGGGACCATTAGTCACAATTGCCTGTCTGGCAGCTAAACTAGGATGAAAAAAATTAAGTTTTCTTCTCAGTCTTTCCATTAGAGTACCTTCTCCTGAAAGTTGTAAAATAGCAGTTAATGTCAAAGGATCTCCTGAAAGAATCTGTTCCCAAAGTAAGCACTTTAAAGAGGATAAAAATTTTATGCATGTAAAAGATAATTCTAACTCAAATTACTCATTGAATGGAAGAAAACATTCTAGATTCATCTATCTAAAATATGTTTTTCTGCTTCACACTGAAAAAATTTTGGCTTCATAATTATACTACAATCAGATAACTGCAGTCTTATCAGTGTCTGCTTCTTTTCTTAAGCTATCTGTGGTCCAGACTATAGTCTTTTAACTCCCCAGTCAGTGTATTTCAGTAGGCTCATTGCTTCCAGTATACCTGTGCTACAATCCGGTCCTGCTTTACCAGGTGAACATTTTAATTTTAGACTTCAGGAGATTTCATCCACATGAACCCTTGTAAACCTATTGGTTCTTTGGTACCTTGAGTTAACCTCCAGAGAATACCTACAGATTTTTCTCTAAGAGATTTCTTTTAATTTGGTGGCAATATAAGTGTTTCGGCAAAAAGGAGTTTACAGAGTTAACATTCAACTTCACAAAAGCATTACAACAGATTACCAGGACTAACAAGCATTGCTATAGTAGGGAACTTTTGTTATATCCAGCAAACACAAACTCCATGCAACTCAAGTGAGGTACAGAAAATGGGTGTTTACCTACAAGAGGAAAAAAAGAATAAGGAAGGAGAGATTAAGAGAAGAAAGAAGGAAGAGAGAAAAAGAGGAGAGAAAAAACATAATTACCACTTTGAAGGTCATACATTGACAGCTTTGAGGAGAACAGGCCAGGACTGAAATGAAGACCTTGTGCTGCCTCCTTATCTGCTCTGGTCTGTACAGCCAAACTCCCAGGTGGGGCCTCTAACCCTCTGACCACTCTTGGGTTCCAGGCCAGGGTGAGGGCAGTGTTCTCACTGTCCCTGTCAATCCGAGCTGGGTCAGGGGATCCAGGAGCTGTGGGGTATTATAGTTTTCCCAGGCTGTGTGTGGCTGGCAGCTGCTCCAGGGCTTCCCTATGTGGGCTTCGGGCCCTGCCATGAGGGACATGATGCCACCCCACCTCTGTGAGGTGCCATCCATCCCTGTCCCATCCACACATACACATGCTTCCCCCACAGAGTGGTCCTGACCCCACAATAATCAATCTGCAGTGTAACAACTTGCACTCATACAAATACTGCCAGCTCATACAAGAAACTCATAGTCAAATTAAGTGGCATGAATCCCTTCTTCATTTTTTCTTGGTTCAAAGTCTGAACAGCAAAGTTAACGGAGAAGGTAAGTTGTGCCAAATTATTGCTTATTCACTATATAAATTACAGAACATTCTCCAGATTATTCCTGTGAATTTGCCATTGATAGGAATTACCTTAGAGTAAAATAATCAAATTTGATTATAGAGACAAACTATTAAGAAACCAATGTTAAATATCCAATAGTAAAAATGTTATGTTCTGTAATCACTGTATTCTTTTTTAATTTTTTGAAATGAAAAAAAAAGTGGGCTTTCCTTGTTTCTTCACTTTTTTCCTACAGAGAATAACATCAGGCCAGTATTACAGGTACATCACATCTGAACTTTCTGTGTTGGATTTACCATGTGTACACAGATTAGCTATACATCATATGTCTCATAGATAATTTTCTATTTGAATTAAATTCAGTTCTAGCATAATACAGCAAATTTAGTCTCATTGTGCTCTTTTGGAAAAAAACTTCTATTAATTATTTGAATGAGAATTAAAAGTCTAGGGATTAATTTGTATTGTCTAGCTTATTTCCAAAGAAGGTATTTAGATGAATGCTCCATTAGGGGTTAGTACTATGAAGCTGAAAAGTGGTGTGTCAGGTGATAAAGACTTTAATATAAGAAAAACCTAAGACTGTAGCATGAATAATGTATGCTATGCAATATGTACAGTAATGTCGTTTTACAGCTCTGGAAAAAAGAGTGAGAGATATGAACTGGAAATATCTTGATTTTGTGCATACTGTCTTGGGTATGCAATATTTTGCCTAAACATAAAACTAATTCTCATGCCGCTCTCTGCAAAAGCTTTTTTTGGAAGTTTTCATTTTGGGTTTCTATGGGGGAACACAAAACAAATAAAAGTTAAACTGCAACAGAAAAAATGAGTGCAAAAGAAAAGTTGTGTAGTGTCATTGAAATTAAGTTACAACTTCTTGTCAGTTTTTAGTCTACCTAGCACAGGCATTAAAAGATTCAACATAGATAGGCCATAGGCAGATGTGTACAAAGAAGTTGTTACTGTCACAGCTTCATATTTACAACATTAATATGACAGCATGCTGCAGGTTTAGCCTAGCTGTTACCAACCCTGGACTGGCCCCCCTTTACCCCTCCCAGAACTTTCACAGAAAAGGAAAGGAAAAAAAAACCTGAAAAGAAACGCACTCAAAAGAAACTAAACTGAATAAAAAGAAGAAATTATATTTTCTAACATTTACAACCACACTGTATACACAATATGTAGGATCCCACCCCCAGGGGAAAGGGAAAAGGGGACTGATCAACCAGAAAATTGAGAAGAAACAAAACCAAACCAAAAGAAACAAATGAATCAGACAAACACAATTAAAAACCTCAAAGAAGGGGAACAAGCATGAAACAATCTCACCCAGGACAGGAGACCCACCAACAATCAGAGGGATCAGACTCCAACCACTCCCACCAGCTCCCCAGCCAAGGAAAAAGAACACTAAACCACTCCTCCCCTGCTACATGGAAGACACGTGTGGAATACTTGTAACTTCCTTAGATACAATGGTTACTGAGGAAGCCATGGGTCAAACCATAACACAGCATGAATAATAGCAATGCATCTTACAAATATATTGGGAGAAACCAAACAAGAATTCTGCTGAAAATTCAATTTGCCAAATCTCCTGATTTTCAGTGAAATTTCACACTAATTTGCTGTGCAGATTTGGAGAAAGATAGAAGATAGACTTCCTATGAAGCTTCTACTGGAACTGTATGACACTACTTTCAAAATTCAAACAAATTGTCTTTCAGAACATGACCATAGTTAGATTTATTTGAAATTTATATGTTTTACTTAGACCCAAACAAGCTTAGACCTCACTTAGAGGTATGAAATGATTGCAGATAAAATTAAGGAAAATTTGTTTCCCAGAATATATTGGTAATTTGATATCACTGAACTTTGGATGAGGTCTCACCACAGCCCTAGTTAGTAATTTTAGCTATGTCCTTAACAATGCCTAAGAGATGAATATGCATCACACAAGGGGCAATGATACTGAAACTAGTAGAATCAATCAACAGAAGCTCCATCCAGAAAATACTGGTTTTGAGACATCTTATGGATCTGAATATTCCTCAGGAAACATATTGGCCGCAGTAGAATCAGTTGGGTAACAACTTAGAGATGAATGTCACCACAGTAATAGTGATGAATTAGTCTATTCCGTTGGAAGATTGAAGCCAATGATAGATGGATGATAGAAATCAGTTTCATGAGCAGGCAATCTCTCATGGAAAGTAGATTTCTAAGACAGATAGAATATAACTTATAGGTAATTTTAGGCCTAAAGTCTCTATTATATATTCAATGAATCCTGAACTAAGTTACTTGAACAATACTAAAGAAGGAAATATTCTGACTATGGAAAAAATAGTTTTTAAAAGATGGTGAATATATCATTGTCTAGCATATTCATTAAAAAATTAATAATATTTACACATTTATAATCCATAATAAATTATATGCCATTCTTTATTGTTGAATAAAACTTAACTATCTTGGTTAAAGAGGGTCATATATGTAAATGCCATTTTGCCTGAGCAATGCCCTATTAATAGGTATTTATGTGAGAGGAAGCTTTCATCTCCTTTTGACAACACAGCACACTGGTAACTATATTTAAATGTTGTGCTTCATATTATCCCAAAGTGTTGTTATTAAATCTCTCTTCAAAATACAATAAAATGAAAAGAATGAAAATACCTCACATTGCATGAAAGCATATTTCACTCTAACCATACATGGAATCTATTTCCTATCATCATTGCACAGACAGTATTATTGAGACATAACATATGTGGCTTACTACATATCTTTATCGTAAAGTAACTAAAATCACTAAAAATCAGATTATTTGAGTATAGTGAAAAGACTTCTGAGGTTTTTAGCAATATTTATTTAAGTATATCTAAATTTATAAAAATAAGAGTGCATTAAGACAATGACAAATTGATTTCAGGTGTTTATCAATACATAACAGTGATATATTTACCTACTTACTCTATTATAATTACTGTCAACTATTAATACATGACTGTGACCTCACTATATGAATGCATAACGTGGGGGACGCTGTAAATTTTTTTCTGGTGCTTTATGATGTGAACTAGGACTCAGCTTCTAGGACTTTCTGCCCAATAGCATACAGTCACCTACACAATCTCTCAACTATCTGATTTGTATTTCAGAAGTACTTTAACCATGATGATGAATGGTATGATAAAGGGTTACATTATAGGTTCCTTGCGCTGAAAAAGATGAGTGTCTTCATTCAAGATGTTTTGTTGGGAACACCGCAGTCCTGGTAATATAATCTAAGTGCAAACTGGTAACATGATCAGAGTACTGCCTTGTGGACAGATTTCCACAGTTCCTTTTCTTGAAAATAAGATAATGAAGACATAGCTACTGTTACATCAATGGAACTGTTTTGCATTTCTTTATTTTAGTGCTTTCTCTTTAAAATAAAGACAGCAAACAGAGAAATGTGAGGGAAGTTTCACTATTTTATGGAAAAATCTGTTTGATTACGGGAGCACTGGGACTATACAAATTCTGAGTACACACACTAGCTTTTGAAATAATGATCCTGGAGGCTTTTTAATGTTGTTCAGGTAGGAACAAGAAGTTAATTCATACTTCACCCTGTAACAGAGTTACCCGATGTACTCATCCAGAAAACATAGATGATTAACTGATTTCAAAAATCTCTGTAACTAGAAGCTGAAGACTTCCAGCCATCATTTTAAATTTAGTATATCCATCATACCCCCATGTCCTGTGACTTTGCAGTTCTTTGTGAATCTCTGCTAGGATGTACTGACAGAATGTTAATTACACTGAACAATAATCAAGAAGTAGATCAAGAAAAATATTCCTTTTTAAAATGATTTAGTAATCTGTTTTCTGCTATGTAGGGTCTAGAAGAAAAAGAAATATGTTAATTTCTTGGAGGATGAGCAAGTCTCTTGTGCCATTTACCTGTGACTTTTTTAGCTAAGCAATAATAGAAGGTTTCCAGACTTAAAGAGCACTTTTTAGATAAAAAAAGGTTGGATAATCTACAGGGTTTAAAAAGTGTTACCATTTCTTTCATCTTTACTCTTTACAAATGGTTATAGTAACAAGTGGCACAGCATTGCTGATTCTAAAGCTATTTCTTTAGTGTAAGAAGAAAGGGGAAATTAATCTCTAAGAGAGTTGATATATATTTAAGATAAGGCATCATCTTTCAAGGTCACTTTTTTGGTGTTTGCTTATTGCACAGTGGATAAAGATAGTATTATTCATTACAAAATTAATGTTAAAAAATTCTAAAAAACTCATGCCTTTTACTCTGCCATATGCAACTTAAGACATACACAAGAATGACATATTGAACCGAGTCCTATCAGATCATTCATTTTATGTGTGTTTTCACCTGAAAAGGAAGAGTTTTATATGAGCCATATCAATTTAACAGCTCAGCTAGAGCTGTCTTCTTTTAAATTCTATTGTTTCAAGGTCTGTTTTTTACTTCCGTGTTTTGCTTCCCTTTATGGATTTGATATGCAACTAGTTTGTAAATCTGAGCATCCCTTTTGTTTGATTTGTTTTCTCCTTGTTTATTTCCACTAATTGACATATAAAAGGAGTAAAATTCTAGTGTAGAATACTGACTTCTAGGTCACTGGAAATTATATCAGGAAGTATGCATAGTAGTTTTTAATAAACAAAATTAAAAATGTAAACATTCCTAAATAAAAATGGCCTTATCTTGCAAATGTGATTCTCCACTAAGTGCCATATCCAGTAATTTCTTGAACACTTCCAGGCACTGTGACTCCATCACTGCCCTGGGCATTCTGTTCCAATGCTTAACCATCCTTTCAGTGAAAAAATCCTTCCCACTGTTCAACCTGAACCTCCCCTGGCACAGTTCTCAGAGGCCATTACCTCTTGTTCTGTTGCTAGTGGCCTGGGAATACAGGCCAACCACCTCAAGCTCTTTTCAGATAGCTGTAAAGAGTGACAAAGACTCATCTTGAGCCTCCTTGTCTCCAGGCTAGAGAACCACAGCTCCTTCAGCTGCTCCCCATCCTGGACTTACTCCCTAGACCCTTTGCCAGCTGCTTTGCCCTTCTCTGGACTCACTCCAACACTTACTCCTTTCTTGAAGTGAGAAGCCCAGAAATGGACACCGGTGCTGAGTACAGAGGGATTATGATTTCTCCAGTCCTGGTGGCCACACTAGTTCTGATATGGACCAAGGTGCCTTCTTGGCCACCTGGGCACATTGCTGGTTCATGTTCAGCCTGCTGTCAACCAACAACCCCAGATCCTTTTCTGCTGGGCTGCTTTCCAGCCACTCTTTCGTAACAGAATTAGAAGAATGTTGAAACTTTTCATAGTATTCTATTCACAGTATTTTTATGACACCTGTGTGAATTATCAGAAGTTTATGGAAACTTGTCCTCAATTTGTCTCATCTTTTGGAAGACTCAAATGTGGGAACAGAAAGCTTTGTCTATACAAGCTAGATGTAAAAACAGACATGAAATATTTGTTCTATAGGCTAATTTTTAACTAATATCTAGGGCATCCATTCACAATTCAAATATTATCACTTCTAAAATGTTCTAACATTTCGATAAAAAAGATTACACCATGAGTGTCATGGTCACAAAGATAAGGTCTAGGCTGAAAGTCCTTGTCAATGTGTTGGTGCATCTGTGATGCACAAAAAGCTCATCTGCATCTTCAGTGTAACTTAGTTTTATTCTGGCCTGGACCAGGAATACAACTGCTGGTCAAATAAGAAGACTGATCCCCCAATAGCTGAAATCAAGAACATATTTCAATTTCAAGCAAAAACTAACATGACAAAAAGTTTATTTTTGGGGGGGCTTGTGGTTTTGTTGTATTGATAAAAGTTTTTGTACAGCCTTAGCATCTTTCCAAACACGACAATTTGCTGGAACCAATACTGCATGAGGTAATTCATTAGGGACAGATACTGTTTATTTACTAGCTCAGCATATCCCCAGTGAAGATGTTGCACTATTAGATGTCTACAATTCTTCTGTTCTTCTTTCTCAGCGGTTATACTTCCTGATACAGTCAGTGTTTCATCTCAGCATGAAATAATATCAGATAACATTGCATTTTGAGGATGGGGAAAAAACAAGGGCTCCACAAATGGGAATGAATTAGAAATGCTCTTGCAGTAGAGGCTCTAGAGTTATAAATGAAAAACTGATGCATGTACTTAGAAAGGGAGTTTACATTAGATCTTCCTCCTGCTGTACCTTTCTTATTCTTTAGCATACTCTGCTTCTGAGAGGCATTTTTTGACAAGTGGTAAAGCAGAATTTCCATACATTATCTGGGCTTTCCTAATGGATTTCAGGGTTTTTTGTTTGGTTGGTTGATTTGTTTTTTCTTTTTTTCTGTTTTATTTTTTTGTTTGTTTGTTTTTTAATGAGAAGTGCCTGGCCAGAGGACTTTTCAGTACTAGTGATATTCTGAAAATGGACAGGACTTCTGTGAAGTGTAAGTTTTTCCTGTAGATACACACTAAGAAAAAGTAAATAATGTGATTAAAATTTAAAACAAAACAGACCTCAGGATCAGGATTAATCTCACCCAACTTTAAACATGTAGTGAAACAGCATCTCAGCTAGATAATCAGAACCTTTTTGTAATTGATAAAGTTTTTTAGCTTATGTTTCATTTAATCTATTTTAGATACATATATTACAATATGCTAAACTGCATCACCAGCCATACCTGTAGGATGATATTATGTTTAAAAGCAGCTTGCATAACCAGATTGGGACAACCTACATGCCAGGTCAGATGAATTTAACCCATATATATATTCCGTTAATGACTGATATAGAATTGCAAACTATTTCCTCAAAACAATTTTTTTCCAGACAGATGTAGTTTCTGACAATTTCTTTCAGTTTAGGAGCAGAGATGTCTGGTGGAATAGTTTTTTTACAGCTAGCTGAAAACCTCAGGCTTACTGATAATACACAGGGGGGACTATAAATACACTATATATACACTATACACACTGTGTACCTGCAATTGAGCACATATTAATAGATACTGGTATCACTTAATCACTACAAAGTCAGAAATTACTTTTCATTTTTTTCATTAAATAACACCCTTCTGTATAAATATGACTTGTGCTCTAGATCCTTCATCAGTTTCTTTGCCTTTATGTGGACTTGCTCCAGCACCTGAGTGTCCTTTTTTGTAGTGAGGGGTCCAGACCTGAACACAGGGTTTGAGGTGGGGCCTTTTCCACAGTCACACTGCATAGTGGTGTTGTGAGCCAAGTGAAGGACCTGGCATTTGGCCTTGTTGAACGTCAAACAACTGGCCTTGGCCAATTGGTCCAGCTGTCCAGATCCGTCTGTAGGGCCTTTCTGCTCTCCACAGATCAATACTTCTGCTGCTCAGTTTGTGCTGTTGGCAAACTGTCTAACAATGTACTTAAACCCTCTCATCCAGATCTGGACAGGTCCCTGGGCATGTGACTGGTCACCAACTGGATGCAATTCTACACACCATCACTCTCTGGCCCAGACATTGAGCCAGTTTTTAACTCACTTAACAGTGCATACATCCAAGCCATGAGCAACCAGTTTCTCCAGGAGAATGCTATGGAAATCAGTGTCAAAGGCTTTACTACAATCCATGTAGACATCTACAGCCTTGCCCTTGTCTGCTAAGCGGGTCACTTTGTCATTGTAGGGCCCCAGCCCCACAGGGACAAGTTCAACCAGGAGTTTTACTTTCAAAAATATACTAAACTCCAAAAATTCACCCACTGAATATTTTGAAGAGCCCTCAGTTCTTTAAAACCTTGAGGTAGCATAAAGAGAAGGTGCTGCACATGTTTACACAGAATTACTTTTACAGATAGTTTTAGAAAATACAAGAGAGAAGAAGAGAACTTGTCAAAAGCTTAAAAGGGTAACATACAATCAAAACAAAACTCTCCCCAAAGCTATGACTTAGTACACACTAACCCACAAAACTTAGCAAAATCCAACCCATTCCATCCCACATTACCCAAAATATTAAGAAAAGAGATTAAGAGAAGAAGAAAAAGATAAATATAAGAGAAAAATATGTAATACCAGAGAATACTGTGTAAGTCCAACTTCCACAAGCCCAGGAGACAGATCTTAAGTAAAATGAAGCCACCTGTTGCTGTATTATGTGCTCTGACTCTGTGACAAGCTGTTGACCGGGGGGAAAGTGATCCAGCACACACTCTGTACTGCATGAAAGGGAGGCACAAAGGAAGAAGATCAATATGGTGGGATGACCCAGATATTTATAGGGATCTGAGGGAAGGATCTGGAACTTGGACAGGATTGGGTAAGGGTAGGGGCAGAGTGAGTAACCAGGCAACTGGATAGCCAATGGGGAACAACTTCTCAACAATGGGGAAACTAACCAATAGGAAACCAGGGATTAGGGCAGAGGTGGAAAAGGGTAGGAGGGGAAGAAGCATTGGCAGCTCAAGAAGGACAGCCTCAGGGATGATTCCCAGGCAGGGCCACCCTGTCCTGGGAAGCAGCCCCTGCACCTCAGCAACACAGTGACTAACCGGTGAGAAAGCTATAGGGAGAATAAACGAGTGGCTAACAATAAAACCTTTTGAATTAAACCCTTACAATGAAGATGCATAACTTTTAAACTTCAACTGTGAAAGTCTCTCATATATGCCTGGGCTGTTCTGGATTGCTTCCCAGCACCATTCTCCTCAGAGGTCCATTTTGGCATTCTCCCACAACTCCCTCTGGCCACTCCTCACAGGCAGAATTTCTGTCCCATGGGTCATTCCAAGGCTCTGGGATGTGGTGAGACTCAGTGTTCCTTGTGTACCAGCCAATCTAAGGATGGATTAGGAGCTCCAAGGGGTGGCTTCTAGGCTGCCTTTGACTGACAGCTACTCCAGGGTTGCCTCATAAGGCTCACAGGGACTGCCATGTAGGATATGTCAGTACCTCACCTTTGTGAAATTCAACTTATTCCTTCCCCCACTCTTTCCACACACACATTTGAGTTGGGTCTGACCCAATAATTAATCCAGTGTCTCACAGTCATAGAAGGAGATCAGGTTGTTCAAGCAAAATCTGCCTTTCCTAAATGCATGCTGGCTGGACCTGATGCCCTGGCTGTTCTCCATGTTCCATGTGATGTCATTTAAAATTATTTGCTCTGTGACCTTCCCTAGGACTGAGGTCAGGCTCACAGACCTGTGGTGCTCTCAAGTTTTTGAAAAGTCTGATTATCTATCTTGGTTTTAATTGATATAGCAACAGAAAACTCTGTCATTCATTATATGGAAAATGTCCTAAAGTTTGTCTATGGACAATTTTTCATGAGGAATTTCCTTGCAATATTGATGTTTATTCTTGTAATAAAAATATAAGATCTTACTTTAACTATTAAAAATTTGTTAAAGATAAGAACAAAGTCTTCATGCATAAAAGGAACTGGAAAATCTTGTCAAAGTTTTAGATAGAATACATTAATAAACTTCTTTTCAAAGAGAACCCATTTGTAAGCAATGTGGGTTTTAACTTCAAATACAGTATTTCAAAATTTTTCTAACTGTACTTTAGTTAATTGATTTCCATTATGGTTCATAGGAAGAAAACTAGCTACAATTTTTTTAACTTGTAATTTTCTTTAAAGCTAACTTTAGATATATTTGTGAAAGTATTCACTCAGTAGATTACATGTCTTTCTCATTTGGATGTTGTTAAAATTATTTAATCCAAATCTAAATCTAACTTACACTTGTGCATACATATCTTATGTGATTCCTTGTGAAAATAAGTTTTAAAATGTACTATATTATTTCTGTCAGTAAACTTAAAACTCCTCTTCTGTAGTGCTAATACCTTTCCACTGGAATTATCTCAAACACTCAAAATCTTCTGAGAAGATTTACCCAGTCACTCTATTACCATAATAAAATAGTTTTAAAAAATCACTTAAAGGAAGTGTTCTTTTTTTCTTGTATTATGGAATATTCAAATGTAATATAGAAAATATTTTACATTTTCCAAATGACATTTTTCTTATTAAATTTTCAAATATAATATGGAAAACCAAAGCAAAAACTGCATGCAACAGAAAATAATTCTGTAACAATAATAAATAAGTCCTAAATGGTATGGAATCATAGAATCATAGAATATCTCAAGTTGGAAGGGACCTATAAAGATCAGTGGGTCTAAGTCCCTGCTCTGCACAAAACTGCTTAGAAACCCTAAAGTTCTGATTAATTCTTCATTTGTATGCACGTAATACGTAAGAATGCACATATTCAAACATGATGTATATTTGTATACCCAGACTCTATTACATATTTTATAAAACAACTTGAATTCTTTAGTTATTCAGATTTATTTTAGGAATCACACTGTCCACTATCTTGTGAGTACTTATGAACACATTCTCACACAAAATTACCTCATTTTTCCTGTATAAAGTCCCCATTCCCTTTTAATAATCATGCATCAAGATGTTTCTCTTTTACCCTGAATAGATTAATAAATAAGCAAATCTACTTTGCCCAACTTCACCTTGCATAACATTAACATAATTGTGATACAACTAAAAGTCATTAAAGGATTTCTTTACTTTTCAGGAAACACAACAGTTGAAATCCCTACTTTAGTGAAATTCTTATCCTAGTGAATTTTGACACTGATCTGCAAGAGTAATAGTTCTGCTGCCCAATATTTTGTTAATACAGTTTATAGAATTTATATGTCTACAGAATAAAGTGTTCTATTAGCCACACTTCATCCTTACCTTTGCTTTCTGATGCTGAGTGCATCGCAACAAAAGCTGGGAACAAAGTATTCTAGTTTTGCAATGTATCTATGTAGTGACACACAGAATTGAAATCAGATTCATAACTACTTTTCAACTGGCAAATACTTCCCATTGGGACTCCTAAGTATGATTTCAGAGACTGCTAAAGCCTTAAATTGCTACTGAATGACCTGATTATTCTTTCTTTCTTTTTTTCTTGTTTCCCCCCGCCCTCCCTCCCCCCAACAAAGAAGAATGTTATGCTTTTGGTAAACCTTTTTTCTTCTGCAGTTTCAATGACATTTTGAAAAATAGATATATCTGATGGTGCTTTGCAGTTTGATAATATCTTTTACTAAGTGTCACATATCTTTACGATCAACATGGTAATGCAGATTTCAGATTAAATTTTTTACATTTGAATCTTTGAACACTGAATAAATATTTTATGATGCAAAGTATAATATTATATTATGAAAATTAAATTATTAAAATATCATATTCTAAAGGTAGAATTATTAAAATAACAGGAAGAAACCATGAACTCATTCCTTTGTCTCAATATGTTAATAACTAAAAGAAAACAGTTTAAAGCATGGGATAATTTCTTCATATACATGGCTTTTTGTTGCTTAAGTACTTCTGTGTGGCTGGTAATGTTCGATACTGTTCCTGGAGGATAATTCATTGTGCCAAAATATGGTTTTAGCTATCAGTACTAAGACTGACAAAACTTTGAAGAGTGTAACACAGAATAATTACCTTTATGAGACATTTAATGGTAATGCTTTATAGAATTGTGATGACTCATTGAGCTTAAGCCACATTCTTCAATTATGATAAGGGGTTTTTTTTTAGCAGAAGCTTGCAAGAATACCAGCATCTGTAATTCAGTGACTCTAAGCTTAGGTGAGGCACACTGTGAAAGCAAATAAAGATCCTGTAGCTACTGGGCTTTTCAGCTGGTTCCTTACTGCAAAAGCTATCTCCTCAGCACTCTTTCCACAAGACTTTTCACATTTGACATTTGAGGTCATTCTGGTTAGTATTATTTCTTAACTAATCTGCTACTCTTGCCAAAGAATTATATTCCAACTACAGAAGCTGTGTAAGCATTCTGGCAGCATTTGAGTTGAATGAGAGAAGAAAACCTCTTGGGAATTAACTTAAGTTTCAGGGGCAATAAGTGTCTTAATTTCATTTTGTTGAGTTTCTAAACCTCATAATGATATCTGGATTGTAGTGTATGAATTAATCTTTAATAGATACCTGATTGTCATAGTTATTATGGGATAAAAAGTCAATTGTGGAAGCACTAAACTTCCCTCGTTCCATGTAACAGCACAATTCAAGATTTAAGGATAACAGACACTGGAGTATTCCTCAACAAACTGGGTTAGTAATTCAGTATAGTGATTTGGGATAAACAGATTCTACTAATATAATCAGACAAAAGTATAACTGAACTTTACAGATCAGCAATTTGCAAATTTCTATGCAATACTTATATGATCTGAGTCTTTCCTAAACTAGTTAGTCTTTCAAAAATGAAAATGTTCTCCTCAATAAAAATTATTTTCCAATAAATAAATATATTTTTTGTATATGCAAAAAATTTGCAGATGAGGCTGCAATTCGCAATCTGGTTCAGTATTAGAGCACGATTGATTACCAGTAATATTGCAATGCTAGACATTCAAAGTCTTTTCCTATCTTGAAGGAGGATTTCATTGAGTTTGGCTGCTTAGAAAGCTGAAAAACAATCAGTAAGAACTGGAGTGACTGAAGTAGAATTTAGAAACTTAGAAATCCCATTATATCAGGTCTGATTTTATCTCTTAGTTATAACATAATAATTGTATTTCTTAATTTTACAATATCAGTGTCAATTTAATTGTATTACTATGATGCCATCAAAGAAACTGTATAGATTTTTAACTTAAAAGTAAGTGTAAAGATGCTGAATTTATTAAAAAATATATGTCTACTAACTCTTATATTGATTATTTCTAATTTCTCTGTGAATCAGTTAGTTATATAGATTTCAAAGTCTGGGCCACACAGCTGCTAGTGTGAGAACGTACAAATTTTAGCTAAGTAAGACTTTCTGGAATGAAGTACTGCATAATATGAATATTGTAGTAGGGTTGGGAGACTACAGATTATTGAAAGCAGACTATTTAATGTACACTATTTAGTGTACCAAAATCAATTGACAAAAAAAATAAATTAGTAAAAATCCATTTGACTTTTGCGTATTAAAGGAATTGGATTGTGAAAGCACCATAAATGAAAAACAAAGTAAGAAGCTCTTTGATATAATGCAGAGTAAAGCTTAGAAGAATCATTTATTGGGAGTTATTTGCAATTTGTTAGGAGTAATTTGCATCAGTTTATTGATCAAACAAGCTGTGGAGAGTAGGGGAATTAAACTTCTGTCTAGTGAATATCATTTGAAATGTCTATTGAAATAGCTTTGAAATTTTTAAACTAGGTCAAACAGTTGAGGAAGAAATACTAGCAACAAACTACCTTCTTTCATACCCATCAGGTCAATTTGCTAGTTTTTGGACTAATGAAAAATCTTACATTACAATTTACCTCCAAAATGACATCTAAATTTTCTCATATTCAATTACTTTATTTTATACTGTAATGTAACAAAACAAGAATTTGTGCAACACAATAAATGCAACTGCTTTCTGCCTTTGAAAACAAGTGTTCAAACACTCCGTGAATCAAACAAACTGTGTGACTTTATCCTAATTTTTGGTGCTCACTTGTTCTTACTACATAATTAATGACAATCTGGCATGATTAGCAGGCTTTGTTCTTGCAAAACTCAGGACCAGAAGAACAGAGGCATTGAAAGCCAAGCCTGCAGAACATAGAGTGGGAAGCACAGAGGAGCTTGCTGTAGAGAACATGTAAGTCAGCTTTATTAAAGCAGAGTGCCTTGTTTAGAATCCAGACTGTTGTATAACCAAAGAAAGTCTGGAACTATGTGCCATATGTTTTCTGAGGACTGGCTTTAGGCAACGGTCACAAGTATTACGAGCACTCAAGTCATTCTGTCCAAAGAAATGAAATCTGGGAGCTGTATTGACCAAAAAGAAATTATTTTTCATGTAGTTTGAAAAATACTTTTTAAAAATAAAGCTAAAATACCTAGAAACTGCCATGTGCATGAAGAAGTCTGACACAATTTTTTTCTAGTTAACAATTATAAATGAAGATACTTATCTTGACTGATAAAAATATGTATGTTATGCCAAAGAGATGTCAGTAAAGTTTCTGCAGTGCATCAAACATTACCCTGTTTAGAAACATTAACTCCACATTATTTCTAATGAATAGCCTTGACAAAGCTTTAGATTGATTTATGGAGGTGTTAATTAGAACTGGGGCTTTATTCTCTGTTGGAAAGATATAAAGGTTTCTTCAGAATAGTTCATCTCCTACAGTAAGACTTTATTATATTTTAAAAAGTTTAAATAGACCATTTTTAGGGGTTTTTTTTGATTGGGGAAAAAAAAAAGTCTATTGTTCTCTTAATGGACTTATCACTTACTTTGAAATAAGAACATACTCTTAATAACAAAAGCTCGCTCATAAGGACTTTCCAAAAATCTTTCACGTAAATAAGAAGACTGACGTGAAAATAATGGTCAGAGATTATGGTTTATAGTTTATGGTTTATGGTCAGAGATTTTTCAGTGAATCTTGTATTAAAAAATATGAATGCATTTTTGGATGAAATTTCACTTTAAGCTTGTCTGGAAAAGACATGTAGAGTGATAGTAACAAAGTCCAGTTTAATCTGAAAACTCATGAAAGCAACCTGAATACACCCTTAATTAAATTATTTTAATAAATGACTGCTAAGTCCTACACAGCAGCTCACTAACTATATTTTTGAATGTGGAGTTAATGTTAAAATGAGAACTACAACTCAAATTTTAAAATCAGAGTTTGATGAACAATTGCTTATACTGCCACATTTTTCCCTTTTTCCAAAAAGTATAAGACATAAAGGAAGCCATGACCAATTCTACTAAATAAGTAATCCCAGTCTGCTTTGACAATGAGTTATAATTTTTTAAATATTTTTAATGTTGTAAAGTTTTGTTCAAATACAAGATAAGAAGATTAGGGAAAATGTTCTTGTCTTAAACACGTCTTTAACTGAAGTGCCAGCAATGGTTATCCCATATTTAATTGGAAGCAGTGGCTACGCTAGAGTAGTTTGCCATATTGGATAGCTCTTGCAGATCTGCCTCCAATCCATGTGCAGAAGAGAAGAGTCTCCACTTCTGGCAGGAACACTGAATATCGAGGCCTGCTTCACCATTTATCCATGGCATTTCAAACTTTCATTGTGATATTTCCAAAATTACTTCCATGAATACTTTCAATAAACAGACATTTAAACACTACTGATCACTGCTTTTGCCACCAAAAAAAATTGTTTTAGAAGTCTTTTTGTATTCATAACATCATACTTTCTTTCAGAGATGCAGGTTGTTTGAATAAACAAAAGATGGGTGACAAGGAAATATCAAATATGGCTTCCTCTTAAAAATTCACTTTTAAACGTGACACATGTAAATGCAATTGTCAGTCCAAATCCAATGCAAAAGAATTTTACTTTCTCAGTTCCTCAGACTTGTTATCTTTTTATTATTTGAACTTTAAGGATATGATTTATATATGTAAACTTAGTGTCACTGTATATGCTCAGAGTAAAATCTGCAAGTTGTTCATTTGTGATTTGATTCAAATTTCATGTCAGGCAGGTAACCAGTGGCAAAAAAACATGAAAAGTAAAATATATAAAATAGTAACAGAACTTTGTTTCTCCTTTCCATTTTCCTTTTTGTTGCACACTAAGTCACAAACTCCATAAGTTATAGTTTGATTATTTTTCCATTGTGATGACAAAGAAACTCTTGCCCCTTCCAGTTAGAGTAATTAAAATTTCATTTTATTGTGCTGCTATCAAAATCTAAACTCTTAGGCAGCTGCAAATATTTCCACTCTCTAAAGGGAAGAACACCTTGTATATTGTATGTTCCCATTCTGTCACTTAAAAGAATTAAAAGATTCAGATTACACCTAAATAAGACTGTAATACAATTTCATTTCTTATAGCATTTTCTTTTGGTATTAGAATCAGAGAATATTATAAAGGACACTAAACTGAATTGTCTCTCACACATTAGAGTTAAATGTTCAATCTTTAAGAATGGAAAGGGCTGCTAAACAGAGTTTTTGCCCTTGGAGATCTCCTAGATGTCCAGATTTTAAACCAGTGATACAAAGCAAAGTGTCTATTTCATTTTCTTATAAAGTTTGACAGAATTTTTCCACTCTCAATAGATACCTGCATAACAAATATTTATTTGAAAATAAAAATTTGAGTATAAAAATTTGAAATAATTTTTATGTACTTGAAAAGTCCACTTCCATTTTTAAAAATCAGTCTACTTTTACTTTAATAGGATTAAAGGAGGTAAGCCATAGATACATTAAAAATATTTGTATATTTCAAAGTACCACATGGTTTCTCCAAATGTATATATTCTCTGGACCATGACCAATCTGGAAATGGGAGACACATCAAAGATTGTTACAACTGCTATGGCTGGTGGGATTGGCTATACAGGGAATATTGCATACAGTACTGAGCTGTTTTCTATAGGATTCTTGGTACCAACTGCCTCAGCTAAAAGCATAGCAGCTGGAACAGATAAAACATTCTCACCCAGATGCCTGAATGCTTTCCTTCAGGCTGAGGTAGGATTTATGTTTCTCTTTTGAACATTACAGCAGTCTTCAACTTTTAAAATAAAAATAATTATTTTACATTGTCAAAAAATAACCTTGATAACTTAAAAAAATTGTGAGCAGATTCATATAGATGTCTGTCAAACAGCAGGGACTTGAAGCATTATGATTAATGATTAAGAATTTTAAAACAGAATTGGAACAGAAGTATTTTTACAATGAATATTCAGCTACTTTTAAAATTTATTTTTTAATTAAAAGTGTCATCATTTTGTGTAACAATGAATTTTCCTCATTAGCAACTTGATTGAGAGACCATATCCTGGTTTCTGCAACTACAGCTCCATATTGAATGCAGGATAGTATAAGGTGTGATAAAGTTTTAACATAGTCCCACTGAGGGCAATATATCCCAATCTCATTGTCTATACATTATGTTACAAATTGGTTATAAATTTGTGGTGTTAAAATGACTCAAACAAAACATGTACTTTGAGGATTTTCTGCTGACATCTCCATGGCATAGAAATTTGACCCTTTTACATTCAGGTGCAGTGAATGTTGAGGTAATGTTGAGTAATTTTGGTACTGTGCCCTCAGGGTTTTATTTGTGTCTGTTCCAGGTGAGTGGACATGTTCCTATTCACTTTCAAGTATGCCATCTCTTATTATCACTTGTTATGAATACTTTTTAAATCAGTAATCATTTTAGTAGAATAGCATTCAGGCATTTCTTTTACACATTCAGTAAGGACAAGTCAAAACTATGAAAAATATTGATTTGATAGAAAACACTGCTGAATAGTAACCAAAAGAGGAGCTTATAAAGAATGAAAAAGAAGAGTTTGAAAGTTACATTTAATGAAACTTGCACAAAATGTGTCACTGTAATTTCATCTGTATCTGTAGTTTTCGGAAAAGGGTAAAGTTATTTTAAAATATTCTATCCTTGATTGGCACTGTGTCTGCAATTTCTACTTTGCCTTTTTAGTCTCATATCCAACAGCCATTCCAAACAAATTTTAAGATTGGAAGAAAAAGAAAAAAGAAATTATTTTAGTTTCAAAACACTCTGTGAATTGAAGTCTCAGAAATGTGGCTAGGAAAATCTAAGTGTTTAGGAAGGCCTAGAATCAAGACTATAAAGTGTTTCAGATAAGACAGCTAAATTTAAATTATGCTAGAGCTTCTCCCTACTTCCCAATGTCCTTAGTCAGAGGCTAATTTCAGGTGCTCAGTCTACAGATGACACCAGTGTTTTCATGGATGGCTTTGAATGTACCTTTCCTATCTTCATGAAACACAGAAAGATGAATGTTATTAATATCTACATGGATGTTATCTAATTACTCTTAAGAAAGAAAAAGACCCAAAACGTTCTGATGTTTTTCACCATATTGTTGACGAAGTAGACATTATATCCATAAATATGTTTTGTCCTTTAATAGTATCTGCTATTACTTAATGATACATTGTTATGGTATATTTATATGCTATGTGGCAAATATTTGGTTAGTAATAGAGTACAGCAGGCTCTGTTTATACGAGACACCTAGTTCAAAATAAGTTTTACAGTAATGTGACATCCAGAAACAAGTGGTGTTTGCTTAAAGAGTCAGGCAGCAAGACTGTGTCTGAATACAGCTTGGAGACTGTATTTTGAATCATTGTGCTCCATTGCTTATAACTTTATGTTATACCAAGGGTACTAATACTTTAGAATAAATTATTTACATAGAACTATGGAGATGATTTAATCAGATTCAAAAAAATTTTAATCAAAACTCTCACTAGTTTCCAAAGGATTAGAAAAGTTAGGGCCAAAATGAGTGATGCAGTTGCTACACCTGAAGGATGGGTTGACATCCAGAGGGAACTGAACAAGGTCTAGAAGTGGGCCCATAGAAGTCTCATGAGGTTTAACTAGACCAAGTGCAAGGTGCCGCACCTGGGTTAGGGCAAACCCAGGTACCAGTCTGGTCTGGCGTATGAATAGATTGAGAGCAGCTCTATTGGGAACAGCTTGGGGGAAGTGGTGGATGGGAGGCTGAACATGATATGGCAGTGGGAGGTTGCAGACCAGAAAGGCAGTTGTATCCTGTTCTACATCCAAAGAAGCGTGGCCAGCAGGTGGAGGGAGTCAATTCTGTCCCTCTACTCTGCTCTTGTGAGACTCCATCTGAATTCTGCATCTGGCTCTGGGATTCCCAGCACAGGAAGGATATCAACCTGTTGGAGTGAGTCCAGAGGAGACCACCAAGATGTTTAGAGGGATGGAGCACCTCTTCTATGAGGAAGGGATGAGAAAAAATTGTATTGTTCATCCTGGAAAATAGAAGGCTTTGGGGTGACCTAATTTCAGCCTTCCACTACCTAAAGGGAACCTTGAAGAAAGATGCACATAGGGACAGGACAAGGAGCAAAGACTTCCAGCTGAGAGTAGCTTAAATTAGATATTAGGAAGAAATTCTTCACTGTGAGGGTGATGAGACACTTGTACAGGTTGTCCAGAAAGAGGTTGTGGAAGCCTTATCCCTGGAAGTATTCAAAGCCAGGTTGGATATGGCTCAGAGCAATGTGGTGTAGTGGAAGGTATCCCTGTCCATGTCAGAGGATTTGGAACTAGATGATCTTTAAAGTCCCTTCTAATCTAACCGATTCAATGACTATTCATTTCCCAGCATCTGCAGTCACTAGATGTAGGGACAGCAGATGACAGATACCCACTTCCTATTTGTGGCCTTACTGTCCATGGATCTCATTCATTTTTAAACCCACTGATATCATCTGTCTTCACAATCACAAAGGGCAGTAAGATCTAAAAGTTCTAATACAGTAGAATTTGAAGAATAACAAGCAGATTTTTTCCATATTGAAGAAATTTTGATGTTTGCAGAAATGGAGAAGTGGACAATTGCATGCAGTACTCTCCTCATCATATCTAACATTTTTTACCTTTTGTTGTTATTGCACATTTTATAGATGATTTCAGTGGAATCCTGTAATCTGGATGTCTTTTATGAGATGTAAATGCTGGTGACCCATTCAGCATTGTATAAACATGACTAGGTTTTATTTTTCTTAATATGTTACTTTATATTTAGTCATACTAAAATTTCCTGGTCTCTTTTTGTTCAGTCAATTTTGTGAAATCCTTCTGGAATTCCTCATCATTCATATGATATAAAATTGCTCCAAATAATTCATTAGTATCCTAAAAACCTCCAATCTCTTTTCTAAAACAAACAAACAAACAAACAACAAACCAACCAACGAAATAAAGACACTTGTTTATTTTAGTTAAAAAATAACTGCACAAAGTTGTGGATTCAGATCTGCAGCTTCTGGGGGAAAAATCATTCCTTCAAGAAGAGAATCACAAAGGACTAACACCACCACAGAGAAAAATGCAGAGAAAGGAAATATTAGAAGTATTATAGTCCCGACACAATTAAATGAGAAAAAACTGCATTTGCAGACAAGCTATTTTTGTTTATTAAAAAAGAAAAAAAGAAGAAGTATATGATTTGCCCCTTTTTAAAAATAATTTTCTGGTACATTGAATTGCTCTGATTAACCTCTTCTAGAAACTTTTAAAATATAAACTGTGCACATAACCTGCATACTGTTTAATTATCCAAATATTAATACATATATGTAAAGTCTAGAAAAATTTTATGTGAAAGTAAATGTTAAATCATGAAACCCAAATTTGAAAATCTAGCTGAAAATCCAAGTATTATGAAACTTAGGAATTGCAGACATTCACATCCTTCAGTTGTGGCTTTATTTTCGTATTCACCTCTAAAATCATCCTAAGAACATGCTCTTGTTTTGGCAGTCATTCTCACTGTCTCTGTGCCTATATTTGAGGCCTGAAAACAGCTTTTAACACATATCTCTGAGAGTTCTTTACCTCTTCTGGCATTTCCTCATCCAAAAGCAGTCACATGACCTTCATCCTCGTCTTCTGGCCCTCCCATCGTTACTCTTATACTGAAATATATAAGTAATGAGACAAGAAACAGGAACAAAAGGAGGTCTGTCACTGTGAAAAGCCATTCTGTTCTTACCATTCTCTAAATAATAACATAACCATATTATAAACATAATAACATATAGCACTCTTGTGAGGACTGCCATAAAGGGCAATGTTCTGTAATACTATCAGATGAAACTCACTGCTCATCTGCATTTCTTTCTATTTATGTCAAAGTTGCAACATGCTATTCTCTCTTTTAGATACAGTGGAAAAAAAAAAAGATTTAAAGACTATTATTTAGCTCATAATGGCAAACACACAAAGCATACAAATACCAGAATTGAGATTGTCTGTATCCCTTTTTGTCAATGCCATATTCCATTTTTTAGTTTTATGACATGAAGATATACTTTTTCTATCCTCCAAATCCCTGCCTCTTTCAGTCTAAAAGCAGACAGTTCTCCTTAATGAGCAGTTTTCCCTCTTTTAGCCTTCATCTTGGTTAATAGTCTGTACCCAGCCTTATTCACTGAAGATTATTCAAATCCTGCCCTGAAGACAGAATTATTTATTTCTTCATATCTTTTTTTTTTTTATGGTGATCAACTCTGCAGTACTGAATGCTTCACAAACATTTACAAAATATGATGATCAAAGTTATGGAATGTCTTCCATACTGGGAATGATAGATAAGCTGGTATCCATGAACTGTAAACAGTAAAACAAGGGGAATATGCTAAAAATTTGCAAATCATGAGTGACTTGGTAAAATTCTACAGTGGGAGATAGTTTACTGTTTCTTCAGGTAAAAGAATTAAAGGATAACATATAAAACTGATAAAAGTCAGGTTCCAAAAGCCACCCACAATCTATTTGAATAAAAGAGAAGAATTCGTTTCTGAAGAATGCTGCAGATGAGCTTTTTATTATATATATTCATGGAGGAGAAAACCACTGTCAGTTACCAAAATTATAGTGACCTTGGCCAACTCAGGAAATTGCTGAGTTTAAGCCAGTAGGACTCTGGAAAAAATTAAAGTGGATCATGTGTACTTCCTACATTCTTATTTTTTCATAGAATCATCAAATGGTCTGAAAGGACCTTAAAAATCATCTAGTTCCAACCCTCGTGCCACGAGCAGGGATACCTTTCCCTAGACCAGGTTGCTCAGAGCTCCATCCAGCCTGGTCTTGAACACCTTCTTCTTGTTAAACACATGTTTCAGTGAATCTGCCCATCAGTTCATAGTTCAAAGTGCTACGTTCCTTATAGATTTATAAGAATTTGTAATGTAATGTGTTAATTATGAATATCATCTCTTCTATATCTTCTAAATATAGATTCAGTTCCTTATTTCTTTTAAGTAGTTACAAATGTCCTCACTCCCTGAAACACTCAGTCATACACTGTTGGATTGTGTCACAAATGCTAGACCACCAATTTTTTAAATAAGTCTTTAGATATAAGACTTCCTTTAAAGCCACCTGAAAAAATGTGTAAAGGATACTGTCATTTCTTGATGCTTCAGCAGTCACAGAATAACATGGGTTTCCCATGGTAAAAAATCAAAGTTCCTGCACATCATCACTGAACAATGAAGGTCAGAGGCCTAGAGAGGTAAAATCAATATAATTATGACATTATTTTATGGAGAGAAGAGACAGATTAACATGAGAAAATCTGTGTGTGACCATTGGAGTTTTCAATGTACCTTTATGTGCAAAGATTCATAGAGTTGAATTTATATTAAAACTTTAATTCCATTAAGTACTATAAGACAGAAGCATCACTCTGAGTATTTTTTTCAGTAGTTTGTTCAGTATTTTATCACTGTTTCATTGTTAAAATTATGAACATTTTCATTTGATGAGCAAGAATTACTAAACCAAGAAGCTCAACAATGTCATAGTGTAAAAAAAAAATAAAAATCCAAAAGTAATTTCAAGGAAAATATAGTTCTTTTATCTAGAGCACAGATAAGTTTGATTTACTATAGACAGTACCACTCGCTGACTTGATGTGCTAAACCATTTTGGAAGCTCTAATAATGAACATACTTATAAAAGATACTTTTTAAAATTCATCATTGATTGTACCCCTTTGCTATGACTTGGACTTTTAAAGGTCCATTTCATTGACAGTAATCTTGTACTTGCTGTCTATAGGTGTTTCACGAATTCTTTAAATTTGGGGGAAAGAGGATCCAGGGAAGAGGATTTAAAGCTTTTGGTGCTACATGTGTTTTTTCTGAAACCAGATAAGAGCTGGGACCCAAGTAGGTATCAGTTTCTGTAACAGACATCCCAAAGACTTCTGTTAGTCTCTTGCTTCACTGTTACTTCAGGGCTCCTTGAATATTCATATCCAAATTATTGACACATGCCATTTTACACTAGCAAGTGACACTGCTAATAGCATAGTTTGTAAAGAAAAAAACACTGGGAGAAACAAATTTGCCATATTTTATGATCGTTAGGATGACACTCAGGATTTAATTTTACTGGCAGTAACTGATCCAGCTATAGACAGCTAAATCATCACTGATCCTAGAGACAGAAAAGACAGCACTGCTGAGGTAGCCCGAAAGTCGACATTCTGCTTTGTTAGCCGTGTTTAAGAGAATAACCATGTAAATCAAAAATGGCTTGGTTCCAGACCACAGTTCTGGCAGAAAAAGGCCAATGGGAAATTATCTGCAAGGTTGCAAGACTGGTATAGGGAAAAGACCACTTATACAGCATATATATTTTGCACATGCATCTTTGCTCAGAGACATGACATGAGTATGTCTGTCCAAGGTCTGGCTTTTGAATTTCTGTTCACGAGAGACATTGTTTTTTCTATATTCTTTGGCATAATTTTCCAGCTCATGATTTTATGGTTCAAAGGGTATCATTATGCATTTAAAATGGAAAAAGTAACATAGAGACTGATCATGCTACTATTTGGGGTTTTGGGTGCGTTGGGTTTTCTTTTTAACAGATTGGTATGTTTTGGATATTTTCTCAGCGTTTTAAAAATATTTTTATTATTGTATTTTTAAGTCTTTAAAATGGGATTTTTTTGAAGGAAAAACATTTATACAAAAACATACTATCCTACTAACTGACAGAGATTCTACAATACTTGTCTTCTCCTGGTCATTTTATCCCCTACACATCCTGCTTTGGCCTCCCTCATTTTTGCACAATCTGGTGCAAAACCCTCCTCTCCTGCTGTTTTTGGCATCTGAAACAACATACCTGTACTTCTCCATCTAATTTAATCTGAAATTTTAGCTGAAATCTTATATTTCTTCCCATGTTTATGCCTCCAAATTTCACTCCCCTCCTGGTACAGTTTGATTTGTAGTTTTACAAAATGCAAAGCATAATTGCTTACATTAAACTGAAGAATCTGGAAAGAACAATTTTATATTTTTATTTTTAGAGGAGTTTTTTTGCAAGAGCACTTTCTCTTTACAGGGCACCCTAATTATCTTAATATGTTGGTTTCCTGCAAGTATGTGTCACTAAAAATCAATTATGTTTCTTTTGGACATTCAGAAATTATGTTTCAATGGGTTAATAGAAAATTAGCTTATTCTCATAAGAAATAGAAAAAGAAGTTTGTTTTCATAGGTTCTTTTTGTAGTCATAGTTTTCTAATTTGTGTTGCTTTAAATCTCAGCTATAAATGTGAAAATGCACAGTGGCTACCGTGATGAGCTGTTCTTCAACTGAGTTCTTTGCTTTTAACTGGAGGATAAAATAATCTCATCCTCATTTTTCTCATGTCCTTGACATATCTGACAGCACTGGAAAGAATGGGAGATAACTGCTGCTATATGATATTTAGACCACCAATCCACTGCTATAAACTGATTTTGCTGCTATAGTTCTTGGATTTTTCTGTGACTGCCTTCTTTAAGAAAAACAGTTTCTTTTGCTAACATTTTTTATTTTTTTTCAGGAAGCCTTTTGTCAGACTTATTTCATTAGAGACAACAAACCTTTCTACATTCTTTGATTAAAATATATGCGGTCAATTCATATAATTAGCTGTGATACTGTGTTTACTGGTTTTCTGAATTTTTTATAAATAATCTTCTGCTAAAGAAGAAAACATCCTTTGTGTTTGTGAAATGCACAGACATTTATGCATGGGTTCCAAAGCCCCATCTAAGTGATTGAGTGCTAAATATAATACTTTTTTTATGCCAGCTTTTAATTGAGTAATGATGTGTGAAACTCATGTGGCACAGTGGGAAGCATACAAAAAAGAATCTGAAAGTGTATAATGACTGCAGAACATCCACACATTTGAAATCAGGAAGATGTAAGAAAAATCTAAGTCAGTCACATAACATGAAGCAATGGGATTATGCAAAAAATGTGGTTAATAATGCTTCACTGGAAACACACCACAACAAAGTGTGAAACCTGTGCCTTAAACTATGATAGATTATTTAGAAAAATGATCTTATTATTTAAAGAATTATTAAACAGTCAAATAGTAATCCACTTACAGAGCAAAAATCTAAATATAAAGAGTATGTGTCTTATATCTCCAGAGTATCATCTACATTATTTTTCAAAGTTTGCTTTATTTGTTCCCACAGAAAGGGACCTGCCAGTCCTAGATTTTAGAAAACTGAACACTAGTCAGCAGTGCCCTGGCAGCCAGGAGGACCAGCTGTGTCCTGAGGTGCATCAGGCATCGCAAACCAGTCGAGGAAAATTATAGTTCTGTTCTACGCTGCACTGGTGTGTCCTTACCTTGAGAACTGTGTGCAGTTTTGGGCACTGCATTATAAAAAAAGATATAAAACTATTAGAAATCATCTAAATTAGTGCTATAAATGATGGTGAAGGGTTCAGAAGGGAAGCCATATGAGGAACAGCTGAGGTCACTTAGTTTGTTCAGCCTGGGCAAAAGGGAACAGAGGGAAGACCTCATTGCAGTCTTCAGCTTCCTCATGAGGAGAAGCAGAGGGGAGGCACTGATTTGTTCTTTCTGGTGATGAGTGACAAGACCTGAAAGAATGGCATGAAGTTGTGTCAGAGGAGTTTAAGTTATCATCCAGAGAGTGGTTGGGCACTAGAACAGGCCACCCAGGGAAGTAGTCATGACACTAAACTTGCCAGAGTTCAAGAATAATTTCAGGAATGTTTTCAGGTACATGGTGTGATTCTGGAGGGTCCCTTCCAACTCAGGATATTTCATGATTCTATGAAAACTGAAGGAAAAGTGAGGATGTCACTGAAGAAGTTCTCAAGAAGTACTTCTAATAGAAACAGTTTATATGGAAAAATGAAAAAGCTGAGGTTATATAGTTCACAAGAAAAAATAACATAAACCTCTCAGACTGATGTCCCAGAAGCTTATAAAATTTAGAGAAATTATATATTTAAAAGAGAGTTATTTTATAAACCAGTTAAATGAGATAAACCAATCTATTTGAATACAGAATTGTGATGTCAAATGGAACTGGTTCTACAAAATTGACTCAATTCTTCTCCAGATTTTGAAAGGGTAACACAGAAAAAATAATCACTTATCCAGGAAGGTGAAAGCTCTCAACCACTAGAAGTCAACTTGGGAGTCATCTTAAACCAAGGTGGATAAACCCTTCCTGACTGCAGATCCGCTGGAAGGACATAGACCTGTTGAAGCGAGTCGGAAGGAGGGCCACCAGGTTGATTAGAGGGATGGAGCACCTCTCCTACAAGGAAAGACTAAGAGAGTTGGGATTCAGGGTTTTCCAGGGCTCAGCACGAAAAAGAAAAAGCTTTGGGGTGATTTAATTACACCTTTCCATTACCTGAAGGGAGCTTACAGGAAAGATGGAGAGGAACTATTTAGAGAGCAAGGAGGAATGACTTTAAACTCAAAGATGTTTATATTAGATATTAGAAATAAATTCTTTATTATGAGGGTGCTGAGGCACTGGAAGACATTGTCTAGAGAAGATGCAGATGCCCCATCCCTGGAGGAGTTCACAGCCAGGTTGGGTAGGGCTCTGAGCAACGTGGTGTAGTGGAAGGTGCTTCTGACCAAGGCAGGCGGTTTGAAATTAGATGATCTTTAGGGTCCCTTAAAGGTTCATTTATTCCCCAGTCAAGTCTGATCTGGGATCAAATATAGTCATATGAGCCCTCCTTGGCTGAGGGTCTGACCTTCTGCCACACAACAGCCACCATGCAGATGTGATGGCTGACGTCAGTCACAGATCACTCATTGAAGAGGTTTGTACAGGTGCACCTGTCTTTCTTGATAGAAGGATCAAAGCTGATGTGAGAACAGAATTCTAAGAAAGTTAAAAGGAATGACGAGACATAGACTTGCAGAAGTCACTGATTTAGCAGAGACTTGATATGGGAGAAAGCGTTGTAATTTACAGCACAGAAAATTAATTTTTCTGAAACATATCTATGTACAATCTGAAGAAGTAGTTTTAGTTCTCATTCTGTCCCTATCTCTATTAGATGATATTGGCATGGCAACAGAAATTTTGGATATATCCTCAAACAGAAATATTGAAACATTTGTATACTCTTCACTTATATTAAAAACCAGAGAGAAAGTAAAAGGATTTGTCTCCAAATGTTGACCCTTTCAGTGAACATATGTTGGAATAGTCCCATAATTATAGCAATACAAGAAAGCAAGGCAGAAAGAGTAGAAGTAATTTAATCCAACATAAAGAGTTTCTGGTAGTGCTAGACATGGAGGACCAAATGAGATAAAAGTCATAATCTTAACAGAGATAAATTGCCTGTATGGCTTATTGCCTTACTTGCCTATGAAGATAGGCTATTTGTGGGGATATACTGAAGTATAACAGGAGAAAAAATAATCAAGAGTTTGCTAAAAGTTTTAATTGGCTTTGTAAATCTTTTAGATGAGCTTGGCCCAGCTTCAAATAAGGCAATTCAACAATGTGGTCCTCTGTTTATAATGAACTAGAGTAGTGTAGGGAAAAAGCTGAGCTATTTGTTGTAGTGAGAGGTTTTTCCTTGTCCCAGCCTGCCTGTCCCCAACGACACCCCAGGTTTCAGCATCCAGATACCTGGATGAATTCTCACAGACATAAAGGTCCAGGCTCCAAAGTGGATTAAAAGAACGTTGAGCACCCTTTATTGGAGGGGTGAACAGCTTATATAATGTTTTGTGGGGTACACGTGAACTGGGACAGCTTAGGGATAGGTCAAGAGGTCTGTGCACGAGGCAAGGGTCTCTTTTCATTGGCTGAAAGCCAGCTACCATGACCTGGTGACGCGCTGGGCAGCCCAACCTCTGGCGACAGGCTGTCGCTGTCTTGGGTTGTTTATCTCCTCCTTCTGGCTGCCCCAAGGTCAGGCTGACCTTGCTAGCTTGCTAGGTCCTAACATGAGGTCGTGCATGTGCAGGGGCCGGGGCCAAGCCTCTCCTACAGAGTAGACTGCAAATTTGGGGCAGTAAGTCTAAGTCTCTAGAAAATAACACTACAAAGTGCCAGAACATAGAATGTATACAGAAAAAAAGTCTTAAAAGTTTTAAACAATAGATGCAGAATTTAAGATACTGTAACTAACTACAAAACCCAGTGAGAAATCTTTGAAGTTTTTATACTTGTAATTTAATGAAAAAGCAAAATTAGATTCCTTTTTTCCTCACAAGGCTCTTCTAACATTTCTGTCCTTGTAATATTTAATTCATATGTTTGTGCTGAAAATTTCAGTGACTTCACCTTCAATTGTCTGTCCTCCTTCTACCCTTCAGACAAATGCAATACTTGCAGTTATGGGCTTTCTCTTGAGGTTTTTCATGAAAAGTCTCCCAAGATGAAAATAGCATTTCTTGCTTGGTAATTTTATCTGAAAAGTTGTGTAATTGCAAAGATAAAACTTTTCAACAGGGTCAGGTAAACAAAGAGAAAGCTTTGCATTGAAATGACACCAGTTGAAGTTTAAGTCTATTCTTACTTGAAAAATTAGCTATATACCAGCTGAATTCTCTGAAACTACAGTCAGGTCATAAAGGAACTATAGTTTTTACTATTTTTATTATGAAAATGAAAATTAAAACTGAAGTTTCAATGTGACATTACAGTAAATGAAAAAATTCAGTGCTGCAAAAAAGTTCTATTCTGAATAGACAAAAGGGAAAATAAAACCCCACACATTGCTTTGCTTATTTTGTCAGCAGAAAATTGAGATACAATTAGTATAAGTGCATCCATCATGTGGTCCTACAGGAAGTCGTCTTTGGAAAAAAGTGTTACATTAAGCCACATCACCAACACTGGGCCTTTGTCTTCCACAGAAAAAAAAAAACGTGTAAAATGCTGTAAAATAATATCTATCTTCTGAAACCATGAAAGATACAGGCAACAACAGAAATATAGACACAAAATGTTTGAGTTTCTCTAAAAAAAATCCCCAGGAGTCTGAAGCACCCAAGTAGTAATAATGATCTTTCAGGTTCTTTAGGATTTATGAGACACTAGAGTTGCCTTTAGGTAGTTTACTTGACTGACTACCTCTAAAATTCTCAATGATTGCTGAAAAAGCAGACAACTTACACTGTATACCCACAGAGATGACCAAAGGTTTTCTGTATTTCATTTTCTCTTTTTTTGTTTTGTGCTGCACTTAGGCCACATCTCCTCCCAAAACATTATTTCTTTTATGGGTATCATTGCCTGTGTTTTCCTAGCATGGATATTTCAATTCCAGGCACCATGAAAAAAGGATCATTTCAATTTATCCTGATTTTATAAACACAATAACAGTACTAAGTTTCTGATTAACATGAATAAAATATCAGCTTCAGACTTTAAATGTTTCTAAATCTTCCCCCTATTTAGGGGCAGTCCAAGGTTGATAAAAGAATCACAAACTACTTACTGAGGAAGCCATGGATCAAAACTATCACAGTGGCTCTGGCAGCACTACTAGTTACAGTTAAAACTGTTGAGTGTCAACAAAACTTGCAAAAGAAGACTTATGTCAGGCATAACCTCTGAGAAGTATGCTCTTTATTTCATCCTTCCAACATGTTTTGTCTTTCATCCTCATAATTCTTTTATGTAGATTATATTCTGTAATGTAGTGTGTGATTGAATTACAGTTTTTTTAAGACAATATTGAACTCTGAAAAAGTTTATTTCAAAGTGTTCTGTCCCACGGTTTGTGATGGCTGTGATTGACAGCTAGTAAGAGGCAGTTTTTGAGATTTCTTCCTAATGTATTTACCTTCCTATTTCCTCCTGTCACATTGGCATTCTTCTAGACTTTTCACAAAAGGTATTTTATGTATCTATAAATAGTTGCTGAATTTTAGGTACTTCATTTTCAACATCATTGAGCAACAGTCTAGCTCTACAGTGGAGTGCTAAGTGTCTGATATCCACCTTTATGCTTTACGTCTCTTAAAAAACCTCTTCCTTGATGTATACCCATAATTTCCATATATAAGATATAGAATTCACAGACCCATTATGTTCATACGCTACCCACACACAAGATTTCCAAGAGAGAGGATAAGGTAGGTATTGAGTAGCAACATCAATACTTAAAACCTGCAAATATGACTTCAGCACAGTGTTTTTTGTACTTTATTTGACAGGAAAAATGAAGTAACTGAAGATTTCTTGCTTGAAAGCCTAATTTCCTTAAAACTGATTATTGATAATGTGGTAGGATAGGTTAAGCAGTTTATCAACTTTTACATGTCAGAAGTAGACACATCCTAGGTCAACAACAGCCACACAGATTGACATGGGCAGAGAGCAATGCCATTATCATCATCCACGTACGTCGAAACAGTGTTCACATGAGCCACTTAACAAAACCATCTTGTTTCTTCTGTTCAGCTAGTCTGTAATCTGCTGGTGGTTGCACAGATGTACACATACACATAGTCTGTTTAGTAATAGACCTTAATAAAGAGGTACAAAACTTTGCAGCAATCAGATGTAGAGCTCAGTCAGGCAAGTATGCCGACCAACAGCTTGCTTACACTCAAACAGTTCCATTTAACCCCATTTATTTCCCTTTTCCCATTCTCTTTCCCCATTTACCTCTGCCTCTCTTTCCTTTGCTCTTATCTCCTCCTAGATAAAAAAAAAATCCCTAATACTTTTCTCCTATTTGTTCTGTCTGTACCCCAAATTGCTATTTCTAAAAGAGTTACTTACATAATCTCATACATACATGGTATTTCTGATATGATTATCTGGATCCTGTGTGACTTCAAAATCCACTCCTCTAATTATCTAGGATACTTGAATAACTGTAATCTCTGCAATCCACCCTCATGGCACTGTTGTTATACTGAAAACTGGTTTTATGAATGTCTCACTCGTTATATATAAAAATATCTCATTCCATGTTAAGTACTTTCTTAAGTTCTGTTATGCCACCTAACCTTCAGGACATGGAGATAAACTGTCTGCATACCTTAACAACACAGAAGCCTCCTTGTTCTGTCTTTCTTATCTCATATATGTATGATTCCAGACACAATTTGCCTTGTAATTTACCCAGAATAGCACAGGAAAAATTTCACTCTTTTAAGCATTCAAATTCTTCTAATAGTTTCTAAGAAAAACTACAGCTGTTTCTTAAATTTACTACCATTAAAAACAAAAAAAAGCGCTTCTTCTACTTTCAAAAAAAATATATATATGAACAGTTGTCAATCAGATATACCTACCACTAAATTCCCATCATCATAAATAATTAACAAAATCTTTGTCAGGTTTTTAAGACTGATGGCTGCCACAGCCAGGCTTCAAATAGGAGTTAAAATTAGACTTAATTCTCTAACACTTTTCTTATTCCATGCCACATCATATTACCTCTAACAACAATGTCCTTTTCCCTTGCTGATCTGTGACACATAGCTCATGACAACAGAGGCAGCTACCCCAGTTGTTTTCTGCATATGTATGGCAGGCATTAGCATTTCAGTTTTGTGAGTTATACTGTAACTGTCTCACAGTGCTGAAAGGAACCTAGCTGGAATATGAAAGTGTTAAAATTTAGAGATCTAGGTATGGAGAGCGTAATGCAGGTTGTCCAATTGTCATAGCTGAGAAGGAAGCACCTTTTGAACTACTAGTTATAGAGCTTAAACTAAAACATGGCTGATGTCAATGAAGACCAATGTTCTGACCATAGTTTTGCTATTTATTCAGGAAGACATGTATAAGGATGCTGTAGGAAAAAATAGGCTGTGGGCAAATGGGACCTGTATTGAACATCTGTGCTTTTTTTTTTTTTCCTGTTACTAGGGAGAATGTTCAGATGGTGATTTTAAATGATTTAAGGTTGACAGTGTTAAGTTTAATAAGGGAAAGTAAAACAACATCTGGTGTGGTGGAAATAAAATATTTTGGTATAACACTTAAAAACACTCCATGTACAAGTAGGGAACTTTTTCTGTCCTTCTAAAGGATATATTGAGCCATCATTTTTAATGAATAATATGATTAGAGAAGATAAACTTTTTATTGCATAACTAAATGTGTTTTCTTTTGTCATTAGAAAGGCTTATCATAAATGCAGGTATTATTCCTCACCATCTATTTATTCTCTCTTTCAAGGAGATAATTTTTTTTTAATGTTATGGTTATTTTCAGTTTACACCCTTTTCTGCTGTTTTTCTGCATGCTTAATATTAAGGTCATATTAAAAAATTATGAAGAATACACCTGGGAGTACCAGAAAACTTAAGACTTGACTGAAAGACACAAATTTCCTCTCAAGAACTGAAAAAACCCTCTAACTAGATGTAAAGGTGAAGTACTGAAACTCAAATTGCCTACCTCAGCTACTTGCTTGAAGACTTGTTTATACCCTCAGTTTTACTACTGGAAGTGTGATCTGTACATAAAATACTACCAATCAACTTTTTTTCTATATAGAACTTATGAAGATTACATGTCCACATTTTATATATGGTCATGTATGTATAATATTCCAAGACTTTTTGTACAAAATTCTTACCATGTACAAACTCTTCAAGAAATCCTGTTTTTCTCCATAGATGGAAGAACAAAATAGCAATATATGCCATTTTAAATGTTACTTTTTAGAGTATTTAAACCAGGACAAAAAAAATTTTTAGGACATTCACCCATACATGAGTACTTTATTCATTGTTCAGACAAAGTGCTTTATCAAAGATAGTTTAAATTCCTCTCATAACTACTTCCTCAATTTAATCATATTGAGATGATTCTTTTAATTGATTCATTCTGTATGTGTGTGTATGTGTATATTTACTTTATTTGAGGATGCAAAGATACTACAGGTAAACACAGAATCTGAGCTTGAAAAAACAGAAATACATAATTTTTTTATTAAATAAAATATTATTGTGGTTCCTAATATCTCTTAGAGATCTTAAAGATTGATTGAAATAATTTTTGTATTTTGCACATATTATTACACTTATCAAGCATAGCTAATTGGCATAACTAAAGTACACGAATAACAATGTGGCTTAAAACTACAAAAGAAAATGAAATTATGTTTATTTCTTATAAATAAATTATTAGCCACTATGTATTATTTATATTACACAAATTTCAGTAATGTATAATACATGAGGATAAATTTACTATATTTGGAGCAAAATTAACTGAGCTGTCTCTTAGGACCTTTATTAATATTGCAAAATTGGTATTATACTCCTGTATAATTGATTTTGAAGACTATTTTGCATATGTTTTCTAAATCACATCACTTAAACTAGAAGATGTTACATATCATGTGCTAGGCTGATAGTACCATGACAAAAGCATGCTGTGAATCATGACACAAAGGTCCTTAAAATTCAGGGAAACCATGTTAACTTTGCACAAAATGTGAAATTCTAATTTCTCTGTGAAAAAAACTCATAAAGAATTACTTAAATCTTTGTCTCAGTTTTAGAAAGAAAACCAAGATGTCTCTCAAGGAAAGTCAGGAATCCCCCTGGAGCAGGAAGAGGCCTTTCCTCTCCTCGAGCCACCTGAAATTACTGAAATTAATAGACTTTGGGCAGAAAATGTAAAAGAGGGTAACAGTTCTTTAGTACAAATATACAGAACAAAATGAAACAGAAGAAGAAACAACACTGTAACAAAGACTTTCAAACGCTGAAGTGCACCTTTGCCTTTTGATGCATTATAGCCACAAACAACAGGGAATGCTGTTAGGCTCCTGGAAAAGCGAAGACGGAGTTACTCACCGGTGGCCAGCAGAGGTTCTAGGGTTGCCGCAGATGGAATTCACCACCCAGCACAAAGGGGCTCCCCCTGGTTTTGGGGCTTCAGGTGCAGTCCCGGCAATGGCTGTGGGTTCCGCATCCCATGGGGGAACAGGCAGCCAGCAATGGGCAGGCAGAAAGACAAGCAGCTAATGAGGCGGTGAATGGAGATTCCCTCACCAAAATGTTGGCTCCGGCAATTCAGAGAGGAGGCAACACTGGACGTGCAGGACACCCCTAGGGCCACTGTAAGCCCCAGCAAAGCAGCAGCTGGACACCAAAGCCAACAGGACCAGAGGCAAATGGAAAATTGTAGGAGAGGCTTGGCCTCAGCCCCTGCACATGCACGACCTCACGTTAGGACCTAGCAAGCTAGCAAGGTCAAGAAGACCTTGGGGCAGCCAGAAGGAGAAGTAAACAACCCCAGAACCACAAACAGGCCAGACAGCCTGTCGCCAGAGGTGGGCTGCCCAGTGCGTGGCCAGGTCGTGGTAGCTGGCTTTCAGCCAATGAAAAGAGACCCTTGCCTCGTGCACAGACTTCTTGACCTATCCCTAAGCTGTCCCAGTTCACGTGTACCCCAGAAAACATTATATAAACTTTTCACCCCCCCAATAAAGTGATGCTGAACATTCTTTTAACCCACTTTGGAGCCTGGACCTTTATCTCTGTGAGAATTTATCCAGGTATCCGGATGCTGAAACCCGGGGTGTCGTCAGGGATGGGCAGGCTGGGACAAGGAAAAACCTCTCGCTACAAGAACAGCTGAGCTTTTTCCCTACAGAAAATAACAAAAAAATAAATGTGGGGCCCTCTCTCATACTACTCCCCGAGTCAGGGAAAAGCAAAGTGACCAGAAAAAAACAAAACCTTCCTCCACCAAATTCAGGCCTCCCCCTCCAAAATGTTTTCCCTAGCCATTAGGCTAATATTTAAGAGGCTTTCAACTAACATTTTGTTTGGCTTCATTGCAGGCTATCCCATCAGGGGCCCAGATACAGTAGGGAATGAAACAGCCCTTCCGTTTCCCTTCCACAGTGGTAATAGGGAAAATTCAGTTAAGAGGTTTTCAGGACAATCTTCTTAAGGAAAAACACTTTTCTAGCTGTCTGACTTCAAACTGCACTATATGACCTATGTATTCTATGATAATTGCATTAATAAAGTGTCAAGGAAATTACAGATATACAAAGTCCTCATATTGGAAAAAATTACTTCTGCTTATAGTGGTCAAGCTGGAATTAATGAGCTGTGTAATTTCCTGAAAACATCTGGTAAAGCTACAGTACTCTGAACTCGTTTCTGTCCCATATTGATCTTAACTTCAAAATAAACATGGACATTTTCATAAAAAAAAGAAAATCAGAGAAATCAAGTGTTAATCGTGAATTCCCTTCTAATTTAAAAAGTGTTTTATTGAAAATACAGTTTCTGTTTATATTATATCAGGACATGTCGGTAGAAATGTTGTTACTATCTATTGAAAATTGGCAATTTTTCTATGCCATTTTGTAATAGAAATGTTTATACAACAAATATGTAAACCTCCCCTATTTTATCAATTTCCTAAAGGAAAAATCTCTTGTGCAAGGAGTTTACTTCTGTTCCAGGTCACTTCTCTTCCTTACTTATAATGTGAGAAAATCAATTAACATGTCTTAGGAGGGGATACAAATGATGTTTAAAACAACCTATAAGGTATCTCACATTTGGTACAGACATTAAGGTTCTTAAAGCCACTTTTAGTACTTATGACATAAATGTCTTAATAGAAAATTATCATAATAGAAATAGATGACTCAGTTTGAGAAAATAGTTCTAACCAAACTAAGCTACAGCTGAATTTCACTACATATTATGAATGGTATAATTTTAAAGCTCTACTATCCTAATAAGATAAAAGAGAGATATGTAAAATATGAATTTTCTTTGTTTTCTTTTGTCTTTTTCTAGCCTCTCATTTTTATCTTTATTTTATTCCTATTGTGGTAAGCAGAATCTGAAATAAAATTTGATTACTTGAAATATATCTTTAGTAAAAAATGAAGCAGCCAGTGCAGCAAAGGTTATTTGCTGTAAAACACTATGTGTTTATAACAGTGACAGGAAGATTCGTAATCATATCTAGACATAAAGTTTTACTTGGTCCCTTCAGCGGCATAGATGTTTTCATAAAGTTAACTGAATTAACTGTTTCAATGCCATGGTATCCTTTGCCATAATATTTTGAAGCAAAAAACGGTGGGTTCAAAGGACAGAAATGCAGAGCAAATCAGCTTTCTTTTCTCAGGATAATGTTCTGACTGAATTGGTAATGCAAATGGAGAGCATGCTACTACTCATGTACTTCCTGAAGACTTTGTGACAAAAGTTGTGATGAGGTTTAGGTGCTAGAAAAGTAATGGTCTATGTTGGAATTGTCTTTCATAGAGATTAAGAGACCTAAGTGGTTTCACAAGTGCTTCTGTAAGACTAAGGAAGGAAATAAATGATTGTGTAGGAAATGACAATGATCAATCCCTCTTCTGTTTATTTTTCAGTATTTTAAAATGGGAAGAAATCAATTACTAGAAGGAAACTCTCTACTGAAAGTGAGATAATAATGAAACATACCTCTCGAGAGGCAAAATATCTTCTATTAGTAATCAAAACAGTGGATCAATTAAAAAATCATTCTTCTTTATTCTAAATTCACAACTAAATTATATAAATAAATGCTAATAATGCATAGTGATACATTTTTGGTACATTCCACTTTGGGTACTCACTTACTACAAAAGCCACCTTTGGATTTGTGTAAATCACTTTTGAGAGTAGCTTTTGGACCAAAAGGTGTCTGCTGTATGCCATAAATCCAACTTATGGAAATGTTAAACATTATAATCCTCTAATATTGAGAAAATACACTATTGTTTTCCTCAGATGTTTTAGCTCTATTTAAGGCTAACAGATTAGAAATTTTTGAGGCCATTTATAAATGTAGATATAATGGAGAAAGAAGAAAAAATACTTCTAGTTTGTAACCCTAGTTCTTGAATTTTACCTCCCTATATCTCTTTGTACAAATTCAATCTAACAACACATTTTTTGTCACACCAGCTGCTGCAATATTTAGACACCAGAATGTGTGTCAGTTATGGAATGGAAGTACATTCTCAGAGGTTCCTGGCTGCCATAGAGTTAAAACTCAGGAAGTGCCTTTCCTTTAAATTGAAACTATTAAGGCTCTTTGTGTTCAGTATTTTAACCAGATGAGAATCTTTAGTGAGTGGACATTTTAAAACCTGTGTTGTCTGCAGGGAAATGATTAAAGCCCTATGATTTCTGCACTGCCTTTAGTTATCTCAAATGTCATGGTGATTGATGGCAAAACATCTTTTTTTCTGTAATGTTTCAGACTTTGTTGCTTGCCTTTAAGCAGATAATGTAGCCACAGCAAAATGTGAAATGGCAGATAAATAATTTGTCTTGTTTTCTCTTCTAAGTTGCAACTAGAATAGCCAAGATACACTTGTTCACCTACCTTAGGATTGCTGTTTGCTAACATTCTGATGACTGACACCAGACATGTGCAGCACGTAATCAAAAACTTGTAGGAAAAGTATGCATTTCCTCTGAAAATTCAAGGTATTTCTTGCCTGGATAGTATAACAGTAAGTTTCTTACATGATTTTCTCTAAAATTCAGGAAAAATAGAAAAAAAAAACTTAACCCCCCCCCCCCCCCCAAAACCCCAAAACCAAAGGGAAAAAAAAATTTTTTTTCCTTCCAAATCTACTAATTCAAGAACACTGATTTATCTGAAACATTCTGTCATACCAGTAACAGGATTTCCTTACGTTTTATGTTTGTTTGTTTTTTTGTTTTGTTTGTTTTTTTCAGATCTGAGGTAGAAATGTGCTTTACAACAGACATAGGTGCTCAGATGACAATTGTTAAACATCTAGGTTTGGTGTAAACAGACAATTCATGACTGTCAGATATTAAGAATTTCTTTATTTTCCCCATATCTCTATTAGCCCAGGTCTGATCCCTTAATCTCAGATAGGAAATAGTAGGAAATAGAGAAGATCATGAGAAGAGTAACAGGGAAGATAAGGATTTTGACTGGCTTCAGTACATATATGTCTATATTCTGTGTGCGTTGTGGCTTGACTTCGCGAACGAAGATTTGGGAAGGGCTGTCCCCACGTGGGTGTGCCCTTCCAGCCAGCACAGTGGATTTTAGGTGAGGCTCAGCGTGCGCAGAACTGGCCCCGCCGTTTAAGTCCTGAGGTTCATCTGCCACGGCCGAGCGAGCTTGGACGGTGACCCTCAGGACTAGAACCTACAGCACCCAGCATTTCCCAGGAGGTCTCCCATCCAAGTACTAATACGGGGCTGACCCTGCTTAGCTTCTGAGATCTGGTGGGATCGAATGTCAGGGAGGCATTTAACTGGCTTCAGTACAGGCAATAATTAAATAGACAAGACTTGTTTTAAACTGAATAAGGCATAACTGTGAAGTTATATGTTTAAGTCTATAAATCATGTGTTACATGATGCCCTAGTTACAGGGAAAGGAAGACAGGGTTTGGCATTAAATGGGTGTGACCAATTATGTATTCTATTCATTTCATCATTTTTGATGGACTGTCTCTTTAAGCATGGCAGGCAGAACTGCCTGTTCATTGCCTGAGCTGCAGAACGGAATGGATGGGCACTCTTAGCCACAGGGCAGAAGTGTCACCATTGTTTCCCCAGTGAGGGACAGAGAGCCTCTTTGCCACACAAATCCCAACCAAAAGTGGAGCCACCCTGAACTCCAAAAAACCCCTGCTTCCAGAAGCTGAGCTGCAGGTCCTAGCCACTCCAAACACAGGCTGGAGCTGCTCCACAAATCTCACCATCACTGACATTTCTGGGGAAAAAAAGCTGGCTGCTGCCAGGAGACCCCAGGCTAGCATCACTGTCATTGCAGCTTATATCTACTTCTGCTGTTACTGTTGTCATTGCCGCTGCCCAGCCAGCAGAGAGAGCCTGAGAGACAGAGGGAAAGTAAAGGAGATTCCATGTCCTGCCTATCCACACCTCACTGCCGCCCACTGCCACCACGGGGTAGGAAACAAGAACCCCCATACCCAAACCAGTATGACAGCAACACAGCCTCTTTTTTTGAATGAAAGAATTTTACCCGTTTTTCTTTTTTTCTTTCTTTCTTAGTCTGTTCACCTAAATTTGTCCTTCGTTTCCAGACCTATCCAGTAATTCCAATTTCTGTATCAATCAGTGACATGAGGTTAACTAGCAGGAAGAATTGTCGTTGTGAAACAGGCACATGAAGCAAAATACTAAGTGATAAGATTCAGACAACTTCCGGCTGAGTGGGAGAATAAGAAGGGTAGATGGGGTGTCAGTCTTTGTAAAGTAAAGAATAAAAGCTCATGTCTTAGATTGATGGGATAAAAGACCCTGTACAACAGAGAAACAAAGTTCTCTATGTAAAGCTGAAAGTTACTTACAGGCTGTATGTCAATCAGACCATTCTTCATAGCTGACAGTTCCTAAAGGAATTGGAAAAAAAAATTCTAATATCACAGACAGAGACTCTGAGAGCAAAATGTTTTCCTTCAGATTCTTCTATCTCACAATAGAATTCTGATAGACTTGACTGATCCTTCTGAACACGATTTTGACTTGGTCACCTAGTAACATAGGAAAATACTTTGATTCATATTATATTACTTTACTTGCAAAACTCATCCTATTGAAAAAAAACTTCTATAGTTCCATTATGAGAAATGACCTGAAGAAAGGATTAATGGTCTGAACAAAGACAAAACAAAAATTCTATATTGAGTAGGGAAAATAATCCTGATGCAGTTAAGGGACATAAATGCATTTTGGATAAATTTCTGATAATTAGAAAAAGGATGAAATTAGAACTCATGCCCATATTTCTGTGGATATAAAGAAAGTTCATATTCCCAAATTTAATGACCACTTTTGTAAAATTTTATCTACAACTCATTGAGTATGAAAATGAAATATCAGGTTAAACATGGGACCATGACGTAGCTCAGCAGTTTAGGAAATATTATTTTCCTGGATTATCTAAGAATGTGGAAATATTTAAATAATACTAATTAGTTACCATATTATTGTTTGGCTCAGTAGGTATAAAAAAAGGCATTCAGGTATCTTTATTTTTTGTATTAATCATAAGAATGGTTGATAGAGTGTTACTCTTCACTGAAAGGAAAACAGCTTATAAAAACGATTTGCCCTTATAGTCTAAGAAAGTGTATGGCTGGCATATTTCTCAAATATGTGTGTAGTCACTAGAAGAAAGGAATGAGAGAACTATTGAGCATCATAATAGAGATGCAATTAATAATATGGTCTTTTTTCCCCCTTTAAAATGCATACCTTCTTGATTCCTACAGGATTTTTTGCAAATTTCATTTTGGCACAGCCTTACATGTAACAACTCTTCAAGAACAGAAAGCCTTTGATTTTTGCCTTTTGAATGGCAACTTTCAGTGAGGGGATGCTCAAAATATCCTATATCTCTCTTTGCATTCCTTAGGGTCAAAGGGTTTTGCTTTCTTTGGAGAAGCTGTGCAGCTTCAGAGCAGCTGAAATAATTTCTATTGACCCCAAGCTTATATCACATCAAAGAAAGAGATTTTGAAAGGATACAAAATTGTAATAAAAACATGCAAATAAATAAAAACCCCCAAACACATAGCATACAGAATAAGTCTCAATCTTTATTTCTTGTAAGGTTTTTGTGCTTTAGCTTATTGATTCTGTTTTCTATTGCTCTTACACAATTTTTCTCAGAGTGACTTTCTAATACTATTACTTCCTTCTTTTAACATAGTCAGGCATCTATATGTACAATTTAAATAACACCTCAACATTTAAGTTTTCACTTGGTTCCTATGGAAACCTTTCTTGTTCAGCCCTTGCAGAAAAATATTAAGGCAACTAGCCCTTGAAAAGGTTTGCACTGAAGAATTTTCCCTTTTGATATTTCAAACTGCATATTACTGAAGCCGGAGTAAACACCTCGCTGAAGTCAAACAGTAATCCATTTCTTTCTGTTCTAAGATCAATCTGCCACAGCACAAAGGTTACTAATCTTTTTTTTTTTTTTCTGTATGTAAAATTATCTCAGAGATAATGAGTTTTTTTCTTTCCCATCCGTCCTCAGGTGCAGCTAAACTCTGAGGATCTTGGTCAAAATTTTTAAAATAGATTCCAATAAGTTGAGATATGCAAGGCTATTGTGCTGCATTTCATAATGTGAGTAATGGAATTTTTACTTAATTTTATTCCATAATTGATAATAATAGTTGAGAGATACCGGGATCATTGTCACAAAATAAGCAACTTCTCAATGTAAAATATTATCCCCTCTACATCTCCTATAGTATTCTTGTAGAAAGTTGTTCAGAAGGCTTCTTGCATACCTTTCTAATACATAATAATTTTGTCATTTGTTTCAACAAAGCCAAATTTGGATTCATGTTGTTCTGCTAATGGCATATTCAAATAGACTTACCACGAGTTGCCAAATGAACACAATGACTTTAAGTTTCTGCCTCTTTTGTCAGCTGATATGCTTATTACAGGACAAAACTCCATTACACTGTAAGCCATTATTTCTCAGTCTTCCTGAAGAATTGTTTTAAATGTTCAGGAATCTATCTGTCTTATGGATTGCTGATGGAATTTTCAAGCATAAAGAGAGCACTTAGAGAAGCAGGTAAGATTATCTGCAAGTCATATCTAAAATGGTATTTCATTAGTCAAATGTGATAAGGAGTAAGATGATGAGCTGGATTGCACTGTATTGTGTTACACTGGACAAGCAATTGTTATCAACTTTAACTTCATTAGAAGCATTGAATGTTTCCTACTTGTACTTGGAATAATTGCACTCATATTAATTATAATTGGGCTTTCTCTCACAGTAAAAAAAAAGACAGTAATTTTTATGGAACAGAATTTATTTTTTGTGAGTAACATTTCATTTTGAAAGTTAGTAAAGAATCAACAGGTAAAAAAAGCATGGAGTCACAGAAAACACAAAGACAGTCTTACAAATAATAAATGTAAAATATTAAAAGAAGAAACAAAAAGGGAATTTTGAAGATGTTCAAAATAAAGAAAATAATGAATTCTCAAAAAAATAATAGTTAAAAATGTATAGCTGAAATTAGCTGAAGAGACAATTATAAATATACCATATGAATTTATAAAATTTATTCCAAATTTTGAAATATGCATATGAATAACTCAGAGCACCATTCTTGGAAAGATGAGAAATAATGTGCTTCAGTTATTAACAGGATTTCTAAATTCATTTGTTTGAACTAGAACTGTGTGAACCTTTACCCTTGTCTCGTGCATCTAAGTGAAAAAGAAATCATACTGAAATTTAGCTAATGGAAATGGAAATGATCCTGTGGAAGTATCAATTCTATATTTTTCTAATCAGGAAACATACACTATAATGTCATATGATGCAAAATATGAGATTTTGAAAAAGGCTACAAAAATGTTACTAAGGACAAAGCTATCTAATAAAGTCCATTTTACATAAGATTCTAAATCTAACCATTTTGATTTGGTAGGTATTAAATTAAAAAAAAATTTATGACAAGTGTCAGGAGCAATATTGATACAGTCAAATTATAAACTGTCAAGTGTGTTTGTGAAGATGAATAGAAGTAGATCAGAAAAAAAACATATTGCAATAGGTAAAATACTTGCTCATAATGAAAGGTTACACTAGCATTGACCAACATTTGCTTCTTTCTGTGTTTTAGTTTGATTGTATGTAATAAAAATTAATATAATTTTTGATTTAATAGAAATTTCCAATAGAAGAATTGAAAAATTCTGCCTAACAAGCTCAAGCTGTTCTCCAGAAGTACCCCACATATTTGAAGTTACTGATGATTCAGAATATTTATTTAGATATAAATCTGGTAAAAACTAGCTAAATCACACACATTAAGAGGAGAACATGCCCCACCGCAGTCACAGTCCGGTGCAGGAGCAGCTGCTTTGCGAGCACCTTTAAAGTTGTTTCACAATCGCCTCTCTGCCACAGTTGTTTCTCAATCACTGCTACCACCTGGACCACACTACTCAGCACAGCAGAGATTTTGTCCCTGCTTTCCACTGTTTTCCTGGCTGAGAGGAGGAAAATAGTTGCTGTGGAGACTCTCTTCTGTCTTGTTTTTATTCCCAGGGGGCCCTGTGGCACGCAGCATGGAAATGGACAACATTGTGGCTTTGTCTGGGGAAAACTATATGGCATGCATCATGGGAATGGACATTCTTGCTTTTATAGAGGAGGCAGGTGACATAATGACTTTTTTGGTTAAAGCATTCCCTCTTTTGTACAGTCTTTTACAATTATGCTTGTGTCTATTGCATTTTCTTCAGTACATTGTGACTTGAAATTATAAACTTTCCTAGTATTTTTTTTCCTTCACTATCAAAAGGGGACAGTTTGAGTGAGCTTGGTTTTCCTGCCTTGTTTTAAAATCAGCACAGAAGACAATATATTTAACAATAGACACTTTTTATTATTAAAATTTAACTGTCCTCAGCAGTATTTAATAAATTTTTTCATCCCTCTGTTACAATAAAAACAGGAGTAGGGACAGAAATGTGGGATGGCAGTGATGTATGTATCCAATGAGAGACCAGTACTAAGACACATTTGAAGAGAGGAGTTCTAAACCCAAATAGTGGTTAAAGTGAATATGTAAAAAATTATTCCTTCCTCACCCAAGGTTACAGAGTCTACCTGTGTTTGCACAGCAGAAGTCTAACAAGCAGTGAAAATTATAACATACTGTGAAAATACAGCACTGAAGCATTGATAGATAAAGGCAGTAAAACACACACACACAGAAAAGCCATTGTTTGCTAATTCTCTTTTTTATGGCTACCAACACATTCAGAACTAGTGCAAGTGAACATGATCATTCTTCCATTAGAAGAGTAAAGTTCAGCTGGTGTCTCACAGGGCTCCCTGACCTGAGGGGAGAAGTTGTTATCCCAGTTAATTGAATTCTTTGGTGGGAATCCAACCAATTAGTCTTCTATTTCCTCAGCAAAAAGGAAAACACCTCTCCTATCAGTGGATGAGAAATAGGGGACAATGGAGGTGAGAGGATGTGACACAAAATTGGTAGGACAATCTGAAATTCTTCATCTTTCCCTCAAAAAGCCAAACTAAATCAAACAAAAAAACCCCAATCAAACCACAAAATCCTGAATAATCTGAATACTCCAAGTTAATTGAAAATTGCAGCTTGTTTTAATAATCAAATACAGATCCATATATGATGATATATTAAAAAATTGTAACTTTGGTTCAAAAGTTTAATAGAATTGGTAACCTAGCAAGGATGTTGCACACAACTGTTGAGTCAGACTCCTGCATGGATAATTGGGGAGGCTCTTAGTGCTATCATTTTCTTATACATGAAATGTTGTCAATAAAACTGTTTCAAATGAAGATTGATTGTCTTGAAATAAAGCAGGCTGAAAGAAAGAGGATCCTGTGCAGAAAGATCTGACTATCAGTCCACTTAACAGAAGCTTAGCATGCTGAAGAACATCTTGCATTGTTTGGATTCAATCCATCATTAAACATAAATGAGGGGAAGACTGAGATACACAAATGTGCAAATGCCACATGGATAGATATATTAAGGAATCTGTAACCATCTGGACTCAATATGGAACCTAAAATATGCCCATTTATCAAATTATAATTCCTATGCAGCATATCACATCGGTATTTCAGAGCTGATTAGAAGTAAATTGTTTAGAATTTATCAAACTGAGTTCAGAATTAAGCAGTACACTTTTATTATGCAACATGAATTCTTCACAGATTATTTTATTCTCTCTTACTAGAAATATGCAGCCATTATGGCTCTGGTCCTGCAGAGTCTTGAACTTGTGGTTTACTGGCTCAAGGCATTTGTCTGATTAATTTTAATTGGACCATTCAGTCAATGAAATAAAACTTACACATGAATATTTGCAACAAATAAGTTTGAAAAAAAACATTTTAACACTGAACTCTGTGTGAGAGAATAACTCTCAAGGAACATAGACATATCAAAAGGCCAGTTCAAAAGTTGTCTGTGACTGTGTTTAAATATTAAGATATGTAACGTAATGAGATAAACATTGCCTAATTTCTGAATCTAGGAGACTGGAACAATCCACCTATGTACCTATTACTTTAGTCTCTATCTCACCATTGGATTTGATTTCACAAGTTTAAATTAGTTTTATTTAAACTAACTGAATTAGTTAATTTATTAACTAATTAGATTAAGTTCTAGGCATAATTTCATTATAGAGTGTGCTTTACCAAATAAAAATATAATAATGATTTGAGTCTTGTCTATATAAAAGTATATTCTGTAATGGATATTACACTTCCAACATGGGACTATTCAACAAATGCCTACAACTACACTTTGGAAGGAGAATTACATAAGCAAAAATAAAGTTTGAGAAGAAGGGATTCAAAACATTTTACTGTTTATAAAGCATTAAAATCTAAAAATATTTCTAACAATCTGCATGTCAGAGCAATTTTCCTATCATAATAATTAGATGTAGAAGCTTAAATGTAGAAAAATAAATGTCAGAGTATAGACTAAATATAATTGAACAAACTAAAATAATTTATTTTAGGCAATGAGACTCCCAAATATCATCACATAGTTTTAAAAGGTGAAGTGTGTAAAGAGAAATTGAAACAACTGATAGTTGTTAAAAGCAAATTATTAACAACAACAAAAAGGACACAGTAAAAACTTCCTAGAAGTAGAAGGACATCCTGTGACAGCAACGATGTATTTATAAGTCATAGCCTCATCCAAATAGTAATGACCTAAGGATGAAATCATTCCAGGAAATGTGTTAACGATGGGGAGGGGCAGATAGCTGTTATTCTGAAGCAAGCTCCGATTCATATGAAAACTTCCAGTGAGAGGAACCTCTCACTACAGGACTGTAGAGAAAGACACATTAGCTAGATTTTTTTTTCTGTAGAGCTTTATTATACTGAAGAAGATTTTCATCCCAATTTTGGACAAGGCTAGAATTTTTCTCTGATGACAAAAATCTTCAGTGTCAGTCAAATACTCTACTTAGACAGTATCTATTCACTGACAGCTTTAAAACCAATACTAAATTGACCAAGGAACTACTCAAACATCAAATATCATTGGATATCATTGTTAAGAATGCCAGTTAGGAGTTCCAGAGGATTCACTTGTTCTTACCATTTAAGAAGAATTAAAAAGCACTGCCATAGCACTGTTACACAAATTAATATTTCTGAGTTAATTTAATTCTTTTCTCCTCTTCAGCTTCTCAGCTGTTTTTCATGCTGTTAATCACTGTAAGGAGTGTGATTTCTCTTACAGACAGAGTAGCTGGGCAAGTCATTCAGAGTGATGAATATTTTCCCTGCATAATCAAATAGTTGGCAATAAAACGGAGTGTATTTTACTCCCAGATACAACAATATGAACCAAAGTACCTGGGCTTAAATTACCATTGATGCATCAGTGTGTCAGTGAAGTCACATGTCTACTACTTTAGCAAAAACCTTCTGTTTGGCAAAGGCTTATCATATTCCTCAAATTGAACTATTGATCCTGAGCTTTGTTGTTATGTTTGACATTTTCATTGATTTTTCTACCTTTATTTCCATCTCAGCACTTCCATTTTAGTTAAAACTTTGCTTCACTTGCTGTCACTAATTGGTATACAGCTCATTTTGTCAGATAGTTTGGTCTTTTTCCAGTATATGTATTTAGAGAATACACACTGAATTATGCTTTTCCAGCCTTAGTGTGATTACCTACTCTTTGTTTTTACTGTTCCATAGCCAAAATAAAGTCAGTAAATTATTCTTTTTGTATCTTTCTTATCTTTGTTTTGGATATCCATGGCAAATTAGTATTAGTACACTGGTTTGTCAGCTCAAATAACTATTAATTGTATTGATGTCATTATAAGAACTAGAAATAAATTATTAAATAACCCACACACACCAATATATGAGATCAAACTGATGAGTCAATGATTATTTTTACTATGCATGCATGTTTGTACATCTATTTACCATACAAATATTATTTCAGATCAGCCTATGGTATGAAATATTCACCTCACCAACAGGGACATAGACAAAGCAGAAATGTTTAATGTTTTATTAATCTCAGTCTTCAAGATCAGTGATGGACTCTGGAAGGACCATGACTGCAAGAATGCTAAACACCCATTCAATCCCAAAATTGGATGGAATTTGCTGCACAGTCTAGTCTCTTCTCACTGGTGACCAGTCATAGAACCTGAGGAATAGCCTGAAGTTCTGTCAAGGGTGGTTTAATTTGGATATTAGAAAATGGTCCTTCACCCACAGTTATTGGACACTGGAACAGGCTCCCCAGGGAAGCAGTCATAGCACCAAGCCCGACAGAGTTCAAGAAACATTAGGACAATGCTCTCAGGCACATTGTGTAAATTTTGGGGTTGTTTCAGTGCCAAGCCAGGAACTGGACTTAATGATCTTTGCAGTTCTCTTCCAGTTCAGAATATTCTATGATCCTATGAGTCTATGGCTTTTTTCCATTGATTATCATAACCGTCATGTTGGCATTCTACAGTGCCAAGAAGGTAAAGATCATAAATGCTTAAGTATGATATTCTGAGCTGAAATTTTAAGTGGATTTATCAAGCCATGAACAACAACAAAAAAAAACATTTTGAGCATTTATTTTATTAAGTTTATCACTAGTAAGTCATGTTTTTAATGAAAGTCAAATTATTAATTTAGGTTACTATAGAGAGATAGAGAAAAATATTCAGGTAGGAGTGGGACCCAGTGTCTTGAGATAGAAGCTGACAGATCTGTTCTTGAGGAAACAATGAAAATATCAGTCTTGGGGAGGGGGAACAATAGTGTTCCTCTGAGCTTTTTTATCACCTCAAGATGTCGACCCTTTTCCAGATTTCAGTTAACTAACATTCTTCTGTCAAAATTGATTGACATATCCTAAGAATTCAGTCCAAAAGAGGGGGCATAAAAAACTTTCTTTCTAATCCTCATATCCTCTTTCATCAGTTCCTTTGCGTCTCAGGGATTACACTACTGCTTGTCTAAAGGTATAGGTTCAATTATCTTCTTTATCTCAGAGGATCTGGACCTCCTCTTTATTTTTTTTTTTTAGAAATCATTTCATTTTGCATGTAATAGCTAAACATTACTTGAGCCCCTAAGAAAGAGAGGAAATGTCATGCCTCAGAGAGGGACACCCACTAGTGGCCAGAGATCTGTGTTTCTCCTCATTTTCCTTATTTCACAAATACAGAACATTTTGTATTCAGTATATTCTTAACTTGATTGTCCTCCATAAATTCAACTTTTGAGCTCAACATAACATTTTCCAAATGTGTAAATAGTATGCCACTGACAATAGCAGTATGGAGAGAAGTTATTCATATTCTAGTAGGCAGGGTGATGTTAGGTCAAAGGTTGGACTTGATGATCTCAGAGGTCTTTTCCAACCTAGTTGATTCTATATTTCTGTGATTTTACATCCAGGTCTTACATGCCAACATGTTAAAAAAGATTCAGTGCTGTTTACATATTTGTGTTTTAAATGTGTTTCCTTCTGGTTTTATTTTCCTTCTATTCCTACAGTAAATATTCTCTGATACAAATCTAATGACCAAATTACCATATCAAAGAAAACTACTGTGGCAAAAGGCACTGATAGGCCTTTTTCAACTGTATAGGAAGAAGCCAGACTTTAAAGAACAGCCACATCCCTAATTACCTTTTTTTCCCTCAGGGATTTGAAAATTCACGTTACAGGACAATGAAAAAACTTGACACAGTTTTTAAAGAAAAAAAATTAATTTGATGATCAGACTGCTTGGAAATAATACATCTTTTATTCTCTCTAAAACACTTTTCGAATACTGACTTAATCTGGAAAAGAAGTATCTCTGAAATTTATTCGTAAAACTATCTCTTTACACAGACAAGACAAAGGTAGATGTGCTCTCAAGTCCTTAATAGAGAAAGGATAATTAATAAATACTTATGGATGTATCCAGTCTGTTATATAGTTCTTTTACTTTGCAAGTGACTTTTTTATTTTTTCATTGTGTCAAAGGACATGACATATTCATCACATGCTAGAGGTCACTGGATAATTTTGAAGGACGTATTGAACTCTCTGTAGGAGTTTCATGGCATCTTCCTCTGCTTGCTCAGTCACTTTCTATTCACTAGGAAAATCTCTTCAAATTTCATGTCCTTTTATATGCTCTTTGCTACCCTGTTTCATGGTATTGTCATTGCTAGTAACAAGGGGCAGACATTGAATAGAATTTGTGTGGCCTCAGGACTTAGGCTTGTCAAGCTTATTTTCTCTTAGCTTTTTGACCTACCTTGGTGACTCAGTTTAAATGTAAGAAAAATTTTTCTATCTGACTGGGAAGATGCAACTAATTTGTTTGTCATTGTATGACATTGCCATGACTTTTAAAGTCTGCAGAGAAAAATAGACCTGGAGTGACAACACAGGCCTTGAGATATGGAGACACAGAATGCAGCTTAGAGGAGCAAAGCCCTGTGATGACAGGGGATGGGACACAGGCGCTGCAGCTAGAGACTCACACCTATAAACAACTCCAGGTGTCAGTTAAAGAATATCAAACATAGAGCTATACAAAACTGGTTCTAGGCTAAACACCAGTAAAAGCCATCATATAAAGTAAAACTGGGTGTAATGTGAAGTTGTAGATCAAAACAAGGTGTGAAAGCATGTCAGTAGACCTATAAAAATGACCATGGGTAGATAAAGGAGAAAAAAACTATCAGTACCAGCACCACATTATCTCCACTGAAGGACAACAGAGGTTGACAACCAACCGTACTTCCCTACCACCATGGAAATGAAAGCACCAGCCTTAAGATCTGGAAAGAGAATGTGAAGAGCATGCACACCACCAGGCAAAGGAGTAGAAATGAAAGAGTGTATTTATAATATTTCTACCTCTGTTATTAGTACTGAAAGGTTTTGTCTTGGTTTTAGCCAGGGTAGAGTTAATTTATTCTCAGTAGCTGTTACAGTGCTGAGTTTTGGAATCAGAATGAGAATAACATACTCGTATTTTCCATTTTTGCTAATTCGTGTCTATCCTTAGTCAAGGACTTTTTTTTCCTCATCTCATGCTCTGTCAGGGAGGAGGTACACAAAAGCTAACTGGGATGGGGCATAGCTGGAACAGGTGACCTGAACTGCTCAAAGGAATGTTCCACACCATAGAACATCATGCCCAGTATATAAAGTGGGGGAGTTACCTGGAAGGGTGGCCGATCTGAGGTCAGGAAGGGAGATCTGCCATTGGTCAGCAGGTGGCAAGCAATTGCATTGTCCATCATTGTATTTTTCCCTTTTTATTATCATTATTATTTACCATTATTATTGTATTCTACTTCTTACCTCAATACACAAATTTTGCTTTCATTCTTCTCCCCATTCCACTGGTCTTGGGGAGGAAGAGAAAAGAGGTTGAAGGAGTGTCTGTGTGGTATTTCATCTCCAACTGGACTTAAAACGAAGACTGTTTTTCTACATAAAAATATTGCTTCTTTTCCTGCTGCCGTGGTTTAGGAAAGGTACTCCCAAACAATAGACAATACCTGACGACTCCCTCCACCACACTATGCCAATCTGGAAGCAAGTCTTTCCCCCATCCCCAGAAAATAATGTGAGGTGGTATAGAACAAACTCCAGGTTCCAGCCATGCCCCTCCTGGCTACTGCAAATATTCACCTTCTCCCAGATGGAACCAGGATACCCACAATAATTAGATCCAGACTAAACTGAAAAGACTGCTAAGACTTCAATTAGACCACCAATAAGTTCCTGCCTTTAAAAACATATCCTTTGAACTTTGTTCCTTGAAACTATGAGTTCAATTTATTGGATCTAGACAGAGACAAGAAGACAAAATTTATGACAACCATCACCACACACCTAGAATGGGTTTGACTTGTACTGGAAGAAGATTTGCAAGAAGAAGCTGCATTGACTTAAACCTGCAGTGAATTTGTCCCACAGGATAAGTTTAAATTAATTCTGCTGTATTTTTTTAATGAACTATTCATAAAATGTTAGGAGCAACTTTTGTAATTGCCTAGAATTTCTTCAGAAAAAAGTGTACATCTGTAGATTCAAAGCACTGCATGGACTTTCCCAGTCTGTTAATATCTGTCAGAGTTATTGTCTAGAGTGATACCTAAAAGGAAGGGAAGTTAGATGGAGAATGTAAAAACTTGTCTTCTTAGTGAGGAATAATTTATATTATCTTCCTGTCTTTTCCTTTTACCTTTTCCTTTCTGTATATGTGTATCTGCCAAGATTTTTTTTTTGCAGTAAGTGTTATAGCAATAAAAAACAGATGACACACATGAGGGTTAATTCTAATAAAATTGTGAAGAGATTGCATTTTGTGCCACTCATTTCTGCTTCCTACTAAAAGAAACAAGATATTAATGTCAAAATAAATGCTATTCCATTTAATAGATGGAAAGTCAAAACACATTCCTACATTTCAGCAGTTTTGAATATTGCCTGTTAGCAGAAAATATTAAGTTAAAAGTAATCAGAATAATTATCAAAATCTTCATGGTGTTCCCCGAGGCATTTAAGTTGCTAGAGTTCCACCCACCTTTCTTACCTACCTATTCTATGGCAATGACAGACAAATGAAACCCTGATCAAGACTGCACTGAAATCATTATTTTAGGAAAATGTTTAAATGTTTTCAAGGTATAGTTTGTTGAAGACTCTATATATTTATATGTGCAATAAAACATAAATCGTAAATACTGATCTTCCTCTTAATCTCCATAGACTGACAAATATAATTCCATTACAGACACTGGAAGAAAGAAAATGATCACTCCTTTCTAATCTCTCTTTCTCCCTCTCCCCTCCTCTCTATTGTACTCCTTGGTACCTCTTAAATACTGAGTACAACAAAAGGAAGTATTATACTACTTACCATTTAGCTGATGGTCAGCCAGCTAGATCTTCTTTCCATCAGAAAATAAAATTTTCAACAAATCTTTCTATACTTTTTTGAGGACCAAACCCTTGCATCTGAACATTAACATTTAATGTCTGAAGATAAAGGTATTTTTATCAATAGACTTGGGGAACCCTAAATGCTGCTCTGTTGTAATGTCAACCTAAAACTGAACACATAGAACATTAAATTAGACATTGCAATTGGTTAGGCTTAGCCCCAGTTGTTATAAGATTAGGAAACAAATCCAAAAGTGCTCAACCAAAGAAGTAGAGACTGCATTCTCTTTCTTGATTTTGATGTTAAGAAAAAAGTCTGATTGCAATTATTTTCATACCTGACATCAGACATCAGTCTCTGGTTCATACGGCCATGAAAGGCATTGTGGAACTGTATTTAAGTGGGGGTTAAAACATGGTTACATGGCCTTTCGGTGTCACCCAAAACTTTAAAAGACTTTTTTTTCCATCCAGAGCATGACAAAAAAAATATTATCATAATGATATGTAATAATATATTATTTGAGGGGAAAAAATGTTTATTGCTGGATTAAAAAACCAAACAAACTAACAAAACCAAAACCACCACTCCCCCCCCACCCCCCCAAAAAAAAAAAAAAACACAACAAAAAACACCCAAAAACCCCCTGCATTTTTAGTTAAATTCATGTTTTCAAAAGAAGTTTCCAAACATGTGTTCCCTCATGGGACAGAAATGAATAGCTATAGAAGATAGTATAGAAAATTCCAAAAGAGAACTCTAGATGTTCTCCAAAGCTTAATCTTTTACTATAAAAAGAAAGACAAACCCAAAGGATGATGTGCTTGCAAAAGAAGATTTTGAAATTCAAATGACAAAGTGTTACCTAGAGAGACATTTTCCTGAGAAAGTAAAGAGCTATATGCCACTGTTCTGAGCTGTGAAATGTCCTCTTTACTTCACATGATGCAGAAAATGAGAAAGTGATTTTACAGTTTAGTATTATTAACTATTTCACTCATTTTCAAAGCATGTAATAAAGGAAAAGGCTCATACTGGGAAGACTATTTCTCTCAATGTTTGTTTTAGTGGGGAGGGGGAGACATGAAAAAGTAGAGGAGGGATGTGTGAACATGTATTAATTATGATCCACAGACTTGGCACACAGCAAGATGGACTTGCAGTGGGGGCTTTATTAGCTCCCCTAGCTGTAGGACAGAAATAGAAATACTTTTTTAAAAAAACCTTTAAGATATGTAAGTGTCTTTCAGCAAGGATAAGGTATAAGATAATTAAGAATAAAAATTGACTAGAGATCCTTCTACCCCAATAATGATGGAAATAATTTGGGGGAAAAAAAACCTTTTCACAATTGCCTAAGTTCAAATAAAGGCAATAAAGACCCCACAAGTTTTTCAGTTCAAAATATGAACACATCAATGAGCCAAGTAATAGCTGAGCAGTGTCTCTAGTGCCAGCTGTGGGTCTTCTGTAGAAAGAGAATTTTCGCTGCTGGTGCTATTAAACAGAGATACCAGAAATAGCTGTGCTATTCTTTTTCAATGCAATGTATTATATAAGTAATAGAGATAACTGAGCTGCCAAACAAGAAGCTAAGATGCTTTCATCTACTCACAAGTTAAATATTCAAATATCTGTGTATTTGCATAATTTTTTAGTTATGAACATTATGTCTTCATCTATTTCTGTCAAATATCTTGGACTTCAAAACTGATCATTTTGCAAATTGTACAGTATTTCTTTTTGTCTACTTAACTGGATTTCCTTGCTGCCTTCAGTCTCACTATTCCTTATTTGATTCACTGAGGAAAAATAATAGATCTGCAATACAAAGGATATTGATTCATAATTTCAAAGAAAACAGGGAACAGTTTCAGGCTAACAAGGCAGATGTGCTGGTGGGAGTGCATTATAGACAACCCCACCAGGATGAAGAGGCCAATGAAGAATTAATTCTATAAGTGGCTGGCTGACTTTTTGTGATTGCTGGCCCTTGTTCTTGTGAGAGACTTTAACCTGCCAGATGCCTGCTGGAATCTCAACACAGGAGAGAGAAGGTCTCTCCTGTCTAGGAGGTTCTTGGAGCATGTGGAAGATAATTGCCTGACACAGGTGGTAAACGAGCCTACCAGGTGTTGTGTCCCTCTAGATCTTCTCTTTGCAGACAGAGAGGGCTGATGGAAGATGTGGTGGTCAGAGGCTGTCTTGGGCATGGAAAGGATAACATGATAAGAGTTTTTGATTCTTGGTGAAGTAAAGAAGGGAATAAACAAAACCTTTACTTTGGACTTCTAGAGGGTGAATTTTGACCTGTTCAGAGAATCCCTTGGGAAACAGTTCTTAAAGGGGTCCAAAAAGTCTGGACATACTTTAAAAAGGAAATCTTAAAGGTGAGGAATTAGGCTGTCCTTGTGTGACAGACAAGCCATTGGGGAAGAAGACCAGCCTGTCTGAACAGGGAGGTTTTACTGGAACTCCAGGAAAAAAACCCAGAGACTATACAACCTTTGGAAAAAGGGGCAGGCAACTCAAGAGCAGTGCAAATATATTGGTAGGTCATGTAGGGAGAAAACTAGAAAGGCGGAACCAGATTTAGAACTCTATCTCACCACTACTGTAAATAAATAATAAAATGTGCTTTTATAAATACATTAACAACAAAAGGAAGGCCAAGGAAAATATTTATTCTATATTGGACTCAGGGGGGAAATCTGAGGTAGGGATAAGGAAAAGGCTAAGGTACTTAAAGTCTTCTTTGCTTCAGTCTTTAACAGAAAGACCAGTTGTCTTTGGGGCAACCAGCCACCAGAGCTGGTAGACAGGGACAGGGAGAAGAACAGACCCAATGCAATCCAGGAGGAAGTAGTTAATAACCTGCTGTGACATTTAGGCACTTACTAGTCTATGGGGCTGGATGAGATGAATCTGAAGGTTCTAAGAGAATTGGCAGAAGAGCTCACCAAGCCACTCCCCATCATTTATCAGCAGTCCTGGTGTCTTGGGTTGAGCTGGCAAAATGCTAACTGCCCAAGTACAGAGTTAGCTTTTCACCCTCCAGCCGAGGAAAAGGGAGACAGGAAAAATAATTCAAACTAGGTTTATGCTTAAACTGACTATATATATTTATACAGAAAAGAGAAAAGTAATGCTACAATATAACACACACAAAGTTAGAAATAGCAAGAAATAACTTCCCACTCCCTAGTAAACACAAATTCTACCATTCTAGCTACAAATCATTCTAGAGAAGTCAATTCATCAGAGACAGACTTAAGCAGAGAGAAAAACTAAGAACAAACATTTTACTTCCTTAAGACAACATGGTGGTAAGCCGGTGCTCTGGGTTTGGGCTTGGGCCTCCCCGTCCCTCCTGGGACAGCACGGTGTGTCTTGCTGGGGCCATAGCCGTGAAGCAACTGATCAGGCCACTCCCACACTGGCTCTTACCCTTTTTGAGATGATGTAATATGGTATGGAATACAATACTATGGCTAGAAGAAGTCAGCTGTTGGCTAGCTCAGCCCAGCTCAAGTCAGCTGGCAGTCACAGGCCTACTCTGAAATCTAAAAGCTTAAATTTAGGCCTACCTGGCTAGACCCATAACACCTGGCTAATTGGGAAGATCCCAGATGACTGAAGGTTAACTAATGTGTAGCCCTTTTACAGGAAGGATCAGACGGAGGATACAGGGAACTACAGACCTGTCAGCCTGATGCCAGTGCCCCCAAAGGTTATGGAACAGATCACCTTGAATGCATTTTAATGGCACATACAGGACAGCTGGGGGACCAGGCCTAGCCAGCACAGATTTAGGAAAGACAGATCCTACCTGAAGAACCTGATCTCGTTCTATAACCAGGTGACCTGCCTAGTGGATGCAGGGAAGACTGTGAATGATGTCTACCTGGACTTCAGTAAAGCCTTTGGTACTGTTTCCCATGGCAGCCCATGGCTTGGACAGGTGCATTCTTCACAGTGTAAAACATTGCCTGGATGGATGACCTGAGAGAGTGGTGGTAAATGGTACCACATCCAGTTGGCAGCTGGTCACTGGTGGGGTTCTCCAGGGCTCAGTATTGTAATTAGTCTTCTTGTTTATTATCTTTATCAATGATCTGGACAAGGGGATTAAGAGTACCCTCAGTAAGTTCATAGATGACAACAAATTGGAGATAGGAGTGTTGATCTACTGGAGGGTAGGAAGGCTCTGCAGAAGTACCTCGACAGACTGGATTGATGGCCTGAGGTAAATAGCATGAAGTTCAATAACATGAAGTGCTGAGTCCTACACTTTGGCCACAACCCCATGCAGCACTACAAGTTGGAAGCAGAGTGGCTGTAAAGTGGACCAGCGGAAGAGAACCTGAGGGTGCTGCTCAACAGATGGCTGAATATGAGCCAATCTGTGTCCAAGGCCAAGACCAATGGCATCCTGGATTGTAGCAAAAATAATGTGGCCAGCAGGACTAGGAAAGTGATTTTCCGTTTGTACTCAGCACTGGTGGAGCCCCATCTTGATTACTGAATCCAGTTCTGGGCCCCTTGCTTCAAGAGAAATATCAAGATGCTGGAGTGTGTCCAGAGAAGGGCAATGAAGCTGGGAAGGGTCTAGAGAGTAAGCCATATGAGGAGTGGCTGAAGGAGCTGGAGTTCTTTAGCCTGGAGAAAAGGAGGCTGCTCTAGGCAGACCTCATCAACTACCTGAAATGAGGTTGTAGCAAAGAAGGGCTCCTCTCCCAGGCAACTAGAGACAGAACTAGAGGAAACAACCTCAGGCTGTGTCAGGGAAGGTTCAGGTTGGACATCAGGAAGAATTTCTTCACTGAAAGGGTTGTCAAGCAGTGGAATGGGCTACCCAGAGAAATGGTGGAATCATCATCCCTGGAAGTGTTCTAGAAATGACCGGACTTGGCACTTAGTGCTATGATTTAATTGACAAGCTGCTGTCTAGTCAAAGGTTGGACTTGATGATCCTGGAGGTTTTCTTAACCTTAATGATCCTATAGTTCTACGATTCAGAGGAACTGTATCAAATCATGCAGACAGGAAAGAGCCATTGCTAAATGGACACTATACAGAAAAAGTTTAGTTGCATGTGATACTGAAAAGTCTATAACATATTGAAAAAATATAGGTAGATTTTTTTTTTGCCTGAATTTATAAATCTGTCAGGTAGTTGTCTACATGAAAACTGTCTCTAAGATCCAATTATAATCTCTGGAGAAATAATCAATAGAATTTGTGCAGGTTTTGATGCAATGTATTTGACTAAATGCAGGGATCTATTATAAGATTGCATTATTTGTATTTTCCTTTGATTTTAATGACTAGATTTCCACTGACAGTAGAATAGACACTGAGGCTCATTACATTTGTCTGTAGTTAGACAGAATGAAATTCTTCCTCTTTCTCTCTCTCTCTCTCTCTCTATGTATATATATATATATATATATATATATATATATATATATATGTACACACACATAAAAATTATGGATATCTATAGGAAAGAATGGTCAAGAACAGTATGAGCTGGCATAGCCATCCTAGCATGGCTTGCTCTGAGAAACTAATCTTAGAGTACTCATGGTACACACCTCTGTCCAGTGTAGCAAGCAGAACACATTCCTAGAAATACCAGTTAGCTTGTAGTTTGCTATCACATTTATTTATTACCTTCAATTATCAGTATATGAAAGCTATCTATCCAAATTACATGTTTTCATGTCCAGTCTCATTTTAGCACACTGTTAGTGTTTTTTCTTGACGCCTTATAATTGTATGGAAATACGTATAGAAGCAACTAATTCAGGGGTCTATCTTCTTTTCCACCATTTTGATATGCTGTTTAATTGCTAAAATGGTAGCCCAAAAACTTGTTGAATATCATTAAATAAATCTTGAATTTGTTCTTGTAATGTACAAAGTCAATGCAGTTGAATACTTTTTATAATATAGATGAATAATTAATACAAGAAGCAGTAATGGTAGACATGACAAAAAATTACCCTGTGAATTGAACTTTTTCACACATTCAGAAAGTGATTGGGCAGATAGACAAGCTCATGATGTGTTTAAAACTTGATATTTTCATAATTGTTACTATATTTTAGAAAATAGCAGATGTTGTCATCTTTTTTATTTACCTTCTGGATATTCAGGCTTCAGTATTTGTGGCCTCAATCTTTTGTTCTTTATCATACAACTAGAAGTAAAAACTGGAAATTGGTCTTTCTATACAGTGAAAATATTTCCAAATCTAGAATTGGAAGAGATACACTGGCTTCAAGATGAAGCAAAAGTGTGTGGTTGGTAATAGAGCTACGTAGTTCAGATCTGTAGGATTTCAGTGGCTTAACCTGACTGCTTTAACTAAGTGATATGAGAACTGGTGCAGGCTTTGAAATCTCAGAGAAAACAAATTTTAAATTGTGCCATACTAAGCATTTCAGTGAGTAGAACTTGGTTGATCTCTTACTGGGATTGGAGTTCAAAGTCTTGGACTCTAGAGGTATCTTATGAAAAAAATTCAGAATAGAATTTCAAACAAGATGATTGTTCCGAATTGCCAGTTTCAGGGGATTATTTAGAACAAGAAGGTGGCGGGCTCACTGTTTAATGTGGATGGTTTAATTTTAATGCTAAATTTACTTCCTTAAAATTATTTGACAGTACACAGGATTTTCATTTATCAGAGTGATACTGCAATGTACTGAAATCACAATGAAAGTAAAAATTAGAATTGGCAGAGCATACCAGTTGCAATATAAATGTGATTCTCAGTATTGATGTCTATAATATCGTCACTGTCATGATGCTGGGTGTCCCCTGTCACAAGGAAGGAATACATGGTTTGCAGCAAGCTCGTTTATCATTACTCAAGCCTATTACTCTCTTTACTCTCTTCTAATTCTTTTTTTTAAACAGTTTTTTATAAAACCAATTCAGAGTAAAAAATTTGCACAACCAGCTATTCCTATCAACAAATGTAGCTATCTATATACAGTAAAGGACATCCTGTAGTTCCTTTTGTGTTAGTCTGTCTTTCTTTGCATCAGCAGCAGTCAGTCACTCCAGTTGTTCCTCCCTGAGCTTCATGAGCATGTTGCCCTTGCCCATCGTCTCTGAGCTTTCTCTCGTTGTAATTGATTAGTCACAAGTAGCCACAGAATCCAATAGGGAACAGAGGAAATGGATGAATCACTAGTCTTCTTTTATTTATGGGTGATGCCACCAGTCTGCACTCTCTGTTATATAAGGTTATCCTAAACTAGTAACTCATTATAGTAATGCTTGAATATTATGTATTTGGTGAAAGCCGTGAGACTTGTAAAAAAGGAGGGACTTATGCAGTAAGTGTTTTGTTGGGTTTTTTTCCCCAAACATTCTGTTTTAAAATACCTATAGTTTACCTGAAATGTGTATGCACATTTGTCACTTACTGATCTCAGAGAATGTCACAAATTAACAGGTTGCTAAATCAACCAGACACCTGAAATGAAACCTCTGGGTCTTCAAATCTTCTGCAACTTCTGGAAAGGTTAGTGAGCTCTCACACTGACCTTTCAAAAAAGGAACATGAGCTTGAGAAGATAATATTTGAAATAGAATAAGCTTAGGTTTTCTAAGTAAGGAATATTAATAAAAAAGTGTTTGAAAACACTCTTCCTTTACCCATTTACTTTCCAGATGAGTTTTCTTTAGTACTGTTTTACTCCAGCAAACTTCCATGATTAGTAGTGTCTAGGAATACCAGATTGGCCCTCAGATGTTTCCTATCTGTCTGTGAATTGAAATGAGGAGTTATATTCACTAAATGGACAATTTTATTAAGACCGATAATTAGAATAACAAAAATATAAATTAGAAATTATTTCAACTTCCATGTATGCATTTATGAGTACTTACTGCACTTTGTAAACTTCTTTAGTGAATAACATAGAAAAAGTAGGTTTTTTTAAAACAGAGTATATGTAACTGTCATAAAAAAGGGAACAATATTTTTTTCCTAACCCCTCCTAGAACATTCACTGTCAACAGCTTGTTCCCTATGCATTGCAAAGACTTGCAAGCTTAAAATGGGATTTCCTACTCAAGCAGGAACTCAACCAAGTTGGACAACACTGAAATGTCATGTGATGCAAATGGACAGCTGACAGAGACAGGCACTAAACAGTATGTGGCCAGCAGCATCTGTTCATTCTTTTTGAAACCCCAGTGTGCTAGTTGTCTTGTCACAGCTGTAGTGGGATTCCTGGTGTTCAATGCACAGAGCTAGTGTCTACTGTTTGGGAAATTTAAGCTTCTCTTATAGTTCTAGCCATTTGGGGGTCAGGATAGGGTCAGAAACTGCAGAGCAAACGTGATAGTCACAGAGGTGGAGGTATATCATATTTCCACAGTTTATGTTCTTTGCAGAAAATGACGGAAAACCAAAGGGCACAATAGCAGGTGAAGTGAGAAAGAGCTTGAGCTTTTCATATACTTGATAGACAAAAATGAAGAGCAAGAAGATGGCATAATTGTATCAAATAATATTATTAAAAAGTCCATATTCTGTTCTGGATAAATGTCTGCCAGATAAAATATCATCATCACCTAGTAAAGTGAGGGGTTTGTTGTCAGCTATCACTACTCTCTTATCTTTCTTTTTTTTTGTATTCATAACAATGATTATGTTACCAATGCACAAGACAAAATACAATCAAACCATATTAACTTTATACTTTCTGACTCTGCAATTCTGACATAAAGGTGTTAAAAGATTATTTTATAATCAACAAAGTGAGCAGATTTTCTTCATGATACATTTAATAAAGGGTTATGTTAGATAAGGTGCCATTAACACACATTTACTCTGAAAGAAATTACCTATTTAATTTCTACTTCCCTTACAAAGAAAGTCATGTGGAGACCCTTGAACAACCATCCTGCACTATTTCTTACAATCTGTATAGAAATGGTAATGTCAGAAGATGAAAAATAATACACTACATAAACACAGTTTGCTGACGAAACATATGTAGTTAAAAGCCTTATACCAAAGTATTTCCTAACAGGGCAATCAGCCCATCCACCTGTAATCTTCATTCCTGAAAACTCTTTATTCAACCAGCAGTATAATCAAGAAAAATAAAATCCTTTAGGTTGGAAAGGACACATAAGATCTTTGAGTCCAACTGCAAACCTAACGTGACCAAATTCACCACTAAACCATGTCCCTGAAAGTTATATCTCTAAGTCTTTTAAATACTCCCAGGCATGATAACATGACTATTTCCCTTTGCAGACTGTTACAATGCTTGATAACTCTTTCAGTGAATAAACTTTTCCTAATATCCAATCTAAACCTCTCCTGGCACAACTTGAAGACATTTCTTTTCATCCTAGATGCCTCATGACTATCCAAAATTGACATTCACAAACTACAGGGTGTTATAAGGGACATTTCCCCAGAGATTATTAAAAATAATACTATGATTTTTACCTCTTCAGTTGTGAAAGAAAAAAAATCAGAGAAAAAAAAAAGAATAAAAATAATGCATACATATTGCAAAGAAATATCCCTCTAAAATAGTTATCAATATGGCACCTGAGAACAAGCTGACTGACTGGAGAGGCTGTTTATAAGACCATGTAGTAACAGGGCAAGGGGAAATAGGGAAATAGCTATAAATTGACAGAATAGGTTTAGATTAGATATTAGGAAGAAAATGTGGGGGTGGTGAGGCACCAGAACAGGTTGCCCAGCAACACTGTGGATGTTCCGTCCCTGGAGGTGTTCAGGACCAGATTGGTCCAGTGACAGGTGTCCCTGCCCATGGCAGCGTGGTTGGAACTAGATGATCTTTGAAGTCCCTTCAAAACCAGGTTATTCTAGGATTCTATGATTACAAGTAAACTTAACTTCTAGTTGTTAGCAGACAAGTCTTCAAAGGTACTTTGTTAAAGGGCAACCATGTGGTCATTAATACAGAGATTCGATTCATTTAACACTACGTAACAGAGAGTAGGTCATAAAATGTGTAGTAACAAAATCATAACAATTCAGTGAGAACAAATTTCCAACACATTACACTGAAATAAAGACTGAAGAAGAAAAATTTGGAGTCCGAACCAGAAGAAAAAGAGATATAAAGCAATCTCATATTTGTAATAGCTCTATTTCAAGCATGAGGTTCTCAATAGGACTGAGTTGTTTTTCAACAGTGTTGGAAATGAAGAAGCATACAAATGTTAGATGCACTAAAATCGAAGTACATTTCAAGTTGCATTTCATCTGCACTGCATGGGCAGTGATGTAGAAGACATGATTCACTGACTAACAATAAGTGGCAGAGATGAAGATGTCCTTGAAAATGCCCTCAGTATTCTAGCTGACCTTTTCTCTTTAGGAAATGATATGGTTTATGAAACATTTTTCTTCAGGCAAGGCAGACAAAAGGAAATGAAAAACTGACCAGCCTTTCTGCCAGATTTTACCAATTGGCATGCACAAAGAGTGTACTGAACTGGATCCTTCAATCAAAATGTAAATCGCGTGTCATTACTTATTATCCAGACTCTGAGCAAGCTCTCTGCAAGCCAGAACTCATGGCTGACAGATTTTTGAACACTAAATGAGTAGTGATACCAGAAAAGATACAGACTCAACACAGGAAAACTGATGTGCCATTTATTAACATAACAAAAAGAAATATGACTATATTCCAAGAAAGCCAAGCCTCAAAAAATACTTTGAATTTTGAGGAGCTTACAGAAGCAGAAGTAGATATCGTACATTGGAAGATACATTCTTCTTATAAATATTTGATAATAGTAAGCACAGAAGAAAAAAACAAATGACTAACAAACCTTTATGGAGTTCACTATTGTTCCAGTCAAATTCAGACAAAAGTGTAGTAGAGATGCCATGGTCAACTTGAAAAAAAATCAAGTAATTTAATCAAGGAGTATGGTAGTACTCAGAGGAAAGAAATACGTTATGAAAATATCTGTGAAATGCAAAAGATATAAACAAGAAAGTAAGAGACAAAACCAAGGAGAAATACTCAAGAGATACCCATGTTATTTGGGATGTGATTTTGCAATAGAATAATTCACAAAAATTAACTGAAAAAAAAACCTAAAAATGCTGAAGCTAGCATATGTTGCATGAAAGGAGATTTAATATTTCAGGAAATTGGTGATTTATAATTCACATGATGCACAAGAGACAATGGAAGGATTTTCATAAAAAATAAGGAACTAAAGGTCTGGTAGGTCAGAGTGCAAGAAAGGGTGCATTGTCAAAAATACATTAGAAAATAAAATACATAACAAACTGCTGGTAGAAAACTGAATATATGTTGATAGTGAAAATAAGGAAATACATACAGTATAACCTTCCATTCTGAATATTTCAAGGATTTTAGAAAAGGAGACAAGGTGATTTGGAAAGAAGAGAGAAAATAGCAAAAGATGTTGACATAATTCAGAAAAGTTCAAAGAAAGAAAATTAGTTTGCAAGAATTATTAAAATCCAATTGCAGTATTATTTCAGCGAACAGAGGAAGCTGGGCAGCTGGAAGATGACATGATTCCTTTCCCTGAAGAGTACCTCAGTGCAGAACAGAAAAGATGTCCACATAATTAGAACTGTAAAAGTAATAGCACTTTTTAAAATAAAATTCACAGATATATGACACAGATATAATAACGTAATAATACAGTCAGGTAAGTCAAACATTCACATCAGAAATAAAACAGTTAACCGCATTTTTGTCAGCTCATTTTCCATCTCAGAGCTCTGGAGGCACCAACAGGCCTTGGAGGCCCTGCTTGGTTTCCTCAGTGCCTCTTGCTTCTCTACCCAGGGCTCAGGACACATCTCCTCCCCAGCACTGTGGGCCCTCAATCCAGCAATGCAGCAGCAGGAACAGGCTCCAGGTCTGCGTCCCCTCCCCTGGCCATGGGCACCTTTGCACAGGGTCTATCTGCGGTCCCACATCCCCAGGGAGGTGCCCAATGGTGGGATGGGGTACAGGCTAGTCCCTGCTGCCCCTTAGGGGGGTCCTGGCTCCTGGGCCCCAGGGAGAGGCCATCTGCCACCATGGCAATAGTAAGTTCCCCAGTACAAATTCAGTGTGGTACAGTATCTCATTGGGTAAACCCATGTCAATTTTTCCTGTGCTATGACCCTACATCTGAATCACTGAGCTAACAAAACTGACAATACCAGCTTAAAAAGAAACTGCTTTCTGCTCTGCCTGCTCCTTTATTTGCTTACATAAACTATTTCTACTCTGCTGTGAATAAAGATATTTTTTCTACATGTCTACCACTTGAACAATTACTTCATTTTTACTAAACTTTCCCAAAAGAAGATAATGTAATTAGTCCCATTTCATAGCTTAGATATGATATGCAGCAAAATTACGGTAAAAAGCACACATTTTGTGGGTCTGTGACTTTCTTTCTTAGACTAGTGTCACTAACTATACATTTAAAATCTTCAACTGATTCCAATTAGAGGCCAGAAAACTAGAAAGTCAGATCTCAGTATCTCAAATTCAGAAGTGAAAAAATTCTCCATTACTATGTTAGAAAACTGAGTAAAAACGAAAACTGAGTGTAAGAAAACACAAAATAGCAGTACATCCAATCCAAATCCTCAGATTTCAGCTTCTTTAACTATGACTCAGTTTTTCCTCTTTGTATTTGGCTTATTCCACATATGACTTCTCAAGTCTACAAAAAAATGAGATACTCTTCCAAGGAACAGTACGCACCATAGGCAATATCATCTTATATTTCTGTAACTTAGAAATTTCCACATGGTTAAATCCTATGTCAAAGACATCCCTGTGTGTCTTCGTGAAAACAAAAAGTCAAAGAAAACCTTTTTATAAACCTGCATATATATATACATATACATACATACATATATATATATATATATATATATATATATATATATATATATATATATAAAAAATGCAGGTTTATTTTATATATATATATAAAATGTAATTTTATTTTCTATGTAATTTTGTTGACAAAATAAATTTATGTAGAAATGCTAGGGCATTATTTCCAAATGTGAAAAAGATAGTTTGAAAAATTATGTAGGTCTGATTTTTTAAATGTCTCATAGATTTTATAAGGAAATAAAATATTTGTACCACTTAGACAAGAAAAATTAAATATTTGCATATATATATTTGTATGTGTAGCCAAAGATTTGTTACTTCCACAGAAGTCCTTAAAATGTGACACATCAATAAGAAGCCTACAGCTCTAGCATCTTTATTCTGTTAAAATATTGTATCTTTTACAGTGCAAACGCTGCTTTTTGATTATAACTCTAATGATATAGACTGGGATTTTGAAATGCTTTGAGACAGGGTCTCCAGTTTTCTGGGAACAAAACAAAACTTCTCACCTTGTACTACAATCTCAAATATACCCCTAAGCAGAACACTAAGAGTTTTCATAACTTTCTGAAATGTCCCTGGGAGTGACTCCAAACATCTGCATCAGGTCAACTGAAGTGACATTGTCACCCAGCCTGGCAGCCCTGAGAAGTGCTGAGTATCTTTTGGTCACTGGTAGTCTACAGAAGTACTTTTGTGCAAAGGCAATTAACCAGTTTTGTGGTCTTAGAGAGGAAGCGGTCGCAGCTGAGTTTCCCACAAGACCGGTTTGCTTTGAAATAATGTGCAAGGACCTGTTAGCTGTAGCTGCTTGGAGACAAAGTATTTCTGTTCACATAAAAAAGATGAGCATAGCTTTTTCTGTCTCTGTCTAATAGCAAACCAAAAGTAGCTATGTTGAAATACCCGAACAGAATCCTCACTGAAAACACAGACAGAAACTTCCTCTCAAAACAGGGACAAACCAAAACTGAAGCCTTAGAGAAAGCCAGAATTAATGGAATATGAGTATAAAGAAATTCCTAAGTCAGAAAAATGATTTTTTTTCTATAATCTTCCTAAAATTCTCTATGATTCAATATTTTAAGTTTTGGGGCTTGGTGCAGGATTGCTTTTATTTAACAATTAAGTTAGTATGTGTTCAAAAGACTTGTTTTGTTTGCATAAACAATCCAAATGCATTTTGCTTTAAGAGGTCATTTGTCTAGACCTAAATCATAGAAATTAGGCACTTTATTCAGTGAAGTAGTTTGGAAAGACTCTTTTGTGGTTTGTCCATAGCTTCAGAGATCTCCTGCAAAAAAATATCTTCTGTGGTTTTATGTTGTATACCAAAATTAACCCTCAGTATAGCATCCTTAAAAACTAAGTTTGCCAAGTTTTATAAAATGGGTGTGATTTTTGATTTTAAATAAATGTTAAGAGCTGCAGGAAGGATGAATACCTCTGTAATGTGATGTGATGAATAGGAGTAAAACTATCTAACACTGCTTTGGGCAGGAAATTGTGATACACAATCTCCTGTGGTTTCTTCCAACCTGAATTATTTTATGATTCTATGACTTGTAATAAGAAGTTCAGGTAGAGATCTATGGTGACAATGGACTGCTGGAGATGCAAAGGATGAAGGCAAGATGCAGCTCAGTCATCAAAATGTCTCATTTGAGCTCTGAATCTCATAACTTATTACCAAGGTGAGAGGTATGTGGAACATGCAAAAACTCCTATGCTCTAGCTTATGCTTGTGTGTCATTTCAGGATGCAGCAAAACTTAATAACAGCCTTTAAAACTGACAAGTGTCTGTATGGCTGCTTAGTATCTTTTTAGAGTGAGCTGTAATTTTTTGTTCTTTCCCGTTTAAAGAGGCAGATTCTGAACACTGAAATTTAGTCTCCAGGCAACCATCCAGCTCTTCGATGGCTGGCTAGACACCACTTGAATCATCTCTCCATGTGTAGCAGTTAACAAAAAACTGTCTGATGCAAGTCAGGGATGGAAATTACAGCAATGAGAGAGGCATAGATTTTCTGGTTGAAAGTAAATGGTTCCATCTTGACCTGTGTTATCATTATCCAGTACAATATGTGCTGATGAAAAAAATATGGTGAAAGACTGTAACATGATACAGTGTTTAGAAATTCATATGCAAAACTTATCAAGTTCTAAAAATGGAAACTCTTTAGAACGGCGCACATACATGTATATGTCTGTAATGTATATTTATATCCTCTGCATGTATACATATATGCATAGCTACAGATATAGTTTTGTATCTAAATATATCAGAAGAGTGGAATATAACTTATGGCAGCAAAATTCCAATGTATAATTTTAGCATTTTTTTCACATGCTACATCATAAAGACTGTGAAACTAGTCCAGCAGACAATCAATTCACATTACTTTTTAGAAGCATATCAGTTAAAAAACTGCCTGCTAAACCTTTCAAAGCATGCCGTTTTTAATGCCCGTAACCCTTACTTATTTATCTGGAGTTTTCTGTTCTCATGTACAGACTAATACTGATTCATAAGTTGAGAAATATTAATGGAGTACTCCTACATTTAAGTCAAAATCTGTGAATACAAGCCTAAGTTTAATTTTGTATATGTTAAAGCTTTATTTTTCAGCAAAGTCTTCTTGCTACATTTGTTCTATTTTTATATGTTTACTTTTATCAATTTCATTGTTTTTATGTACGCAATATAGTTGAACCTTTTATAAATCTGACATTAGGACAATAGTTGAAAATCATCATGTTCCCAATATGTTACTTATGTACTGTTGAAATAATGATGTCACACAAAAGAATTATGTTTGCTTTCTTAAGAACTCTTTCCCTTTGCCACCTTGTTCCACAAGATGTAATCTAGTATTTTTGATGTTCTAATATTTGTTGTTTATATTTAGTATCTTAACACTAAGATATCTAAGAATCCTTTTAGATTATTTTCTATAGTGATTGATAAACTTTATTATAGAAATAAATCTCTGCAGAATGAGATGTAAAATGATTAACAATAAAGAACTTGAGTAAAGCACATCTGGAAGAATTGATTTACTTGATAATTTCCTGTTTTTCCTAAAATACAATGTATGGACTCTCATATCATAGTTAAGAAAAAATACGTGTTAATGTTATGGAACTACAATTTAGTCTGTTTCTCATGCAGGTGTCATTAAAATGCAGAGGAAAGATTACCTAAAAAGGTCACGGTAATTCTGCTCAACGTAACAAGAAACAGGAACAATCTTACTCGAGTATTAAAGACTCACACTGGAACTGTCTAAGTCATAGGGAAAAGGTGTAAGATGAGACTTTGGAGTGCTAGTTCACTTTTTCCTTGTACCTATTATGAAGGAAAATTACTCCACGTAGTTCATTGACACAGTATATTGATCCTGTGAAAACTTTTGCTGGCTAAAATGTGCTCCAAGCTATATACCTAATTTAGCTTCTGATCTCTCAGTTTTGATGTCATGTGAAAGTAGTCTCCCTTCAAAATTATGACTACATGTGTTCCCCTACATTGGAGCAACTCAGTGTTAGACTGTGGTTTATGCTGTCAAAACTTGTGTGTGTGAGCAGATGCCAGATTTCCACAGAGTTGATGCACAAAAGGGACAGTGCTAGAGCTCAAACTGTCAACACCTTTATTTGTGAGCAGATGTCAGGCCTCGGCAGAGTTACAACAGAATGGAAAATGCTTCAACTGTCAACACCCTATATGGGAACAGATGCTGGGTTTTGGCAGAGTTAAAAGTAAGAGAAATACAGTATTAGAACCAAGCTTGGAAAGGAAGTCTGGACCTTGCCAGAATTTCTGTCAAGGAATGATATAGCTTAGATTTCTCCACTGACCATTGCCTCAGTTCATACATTGAGAGAAGATGCCAAGAGTGAATTAGGACTTGGTACTCTAGAAATTTAAATGAATGTAAGTTGAGAGAATAACCAAATTAAAACAAAACAGAGCCAAAGAGTTGTCTGTTTTCCTATAGTTGAATTTAATTTGTGATAGCAAGGGATTGTTAAACAATCCACATGTATTAGTGTGGCTTGTAATAGTGAGAAAGACTATGCTTCAGCATAAAGGCTAAAAGACAAAAACCTCTACAATCACGGGTGAAGGTGTCACTAATGGAACATTTAGGCGACTCAAAGAAACATTAATACAAGTATCTGCAAAAGTACTTATACTAAACTATGTTGTCATAAATGTGTGACTTAACAGAGTTTCATTACAATGTTCAGTGTATTACTTCATTAAGAACAGAACCAGGAATCAAAACTACCAAGTGAGAATCAAAATTACCAGGACAAAAATCAAAGTTAACAATTGTTATAGAAATGTTGTTAACATCTTAACCATTGTTAAAATCATAGACTTTGTCAAATTGCAAGGAAGCAATTGGGACCACTGAAGCACACTCCCCACCCCGAATGTGCCCTTGGAATTTGAACTGTGATGGGAATTTCAGATAAGACTATTGGCCAATTATCTCAGGTCTAAGGAGAAGTAAACAATGCCCAGAGAAGAACATATCCAGAAAGAAAGCCAAACTCAGAAGCAGGGGCATCTTCAACTAGATCAAGCTGCTCAGAGCTCCATCCAATGCGACCTTGCATGTTTCCAGGGATGCAGCATCTACCACCTCTCCTGGCAACCTGTTCTTGTGTTTCACCACCATTGTAAAAAACTTCTTCTATATACCCAATCTTAATCAAGTGTCCTTCAGTTTAAAACTGTTATCCTTTGTCCTAACACAACAGGGCCTGCCAAAAAGTCTGTCCCCCTCTTTCTTTAGGTCCCCTTTAATTATTGAAAGGCTGCAATAAGGTCTATGCAGAGCCTGCTCGTCTCTGAGGTGAACAATCCCTAAATTTCTCAGCTTTTACTCCTAGGAGAAGTGTTCCATGCCTCATAATTTTTGTTGCAGTTCTCTAGACTCAGTCCAGCATGTCCACATCCTTCCTGTGCTGATGACTCAAGAGCTGAACACAGGATTCCGTGTGGGGTCTCACAAGAGTAGAGGGGAAGAATCCCATCCTTTAACATATATAAAAAACTCTCAAGAAATAAAAAAATTGATAATATTAATTTTAGAAATATAATTACTTATGACTTATATATTTAAATAGACTTTGTAAAAGAAGGTTTTGTTTTGTTTTGTTTTCTATTTGGGCATGCACAAAGAAGTACACAGAGACACAATGGCTTTTACTACCTGATGTGCATTCTTTTCCTGTATGTCCGAACTCAGTGCTGTGTTAGGATTTTGAGACATTCATCATATAATCATTATAATTCATAACATAGGTAAGAAGTTGAATCGGACATGACTAAGCTATGAAGATTAACACTTCTGGAGACATATCCGAAGAATTGGCTCAGGAGAATCAGATTCTTCCATTTTACTATAAAATAATTACTGATATAAATAAGAGGTGATGCTGGATGACATCTCTGGTACAGTTTGTTGATCACCCAATAGTCAGTAACATAATTAAGAGTAGCCAGTAACTTAGGAAATTGAAGAATGGGTAAATTCTTGTTCACTGTATATAGGAAGCGGGTAAACCTGGCATTGCTCAAATGAAAAATGAGCAAACCTGAAGTACACCCATTATGTCAATATCTCTTATGCCAGTCAGGCCAGAGAAAAATGAGGAAACTTCAAATGAATACATCCTGTGTAAATTCTGCTTATTATTTGCTGACCTTAGGCAACTGGAGACATCATAAAATAACTCTTAGTCACTGGTAGCTTTCTGAAAATATCATCTGTCAGTCTGAAGTTGCTTATATTTATTTCCATTCATAAGTAAACAAAGACCTATGTTTTTCATTTTACTAATTAATGCAAAATGAAATCTTATAGAACTTTCAGTCTTATAGACTTATAAATCTTATAGAACTTTCAGTCTTATAGACTTATAAATCTTATAGAACTTTCAGTAGCAGCTAATTAATGTAACCAATTTATGATGAGAATGCCACAGGTAATACATCAGAAAAAAACCTCAAGGTATTCTAAAAAGGAGAAAACCCTGGTAGATATGTAATAATAGAAAAAAACTGATTTTTTTAGAAAATATAAGTTTTGATTTATATTGTATAATATCCAACCCATAATTCTCTAAGATCACCTAGAAAAACTTCCATCTTATGTGTTATCCAAGCTTTAGGAGAATTATAGACTTATTAAAAATAGGTTAGACATTTCTAAGACTTGTTTTTAGTAGAGAAAACTGTTTTTTCCATAACATTTTTTATTAATAGAACACCTTGGACCATAATTTGCAGAAACTTTTAGAACATTTAAAATCACATGCCATGTGAGACATGAGATATGACTGAATGATATTTGGGACACTCACAAAAGCGAATATGAAGAAATTACTAAATATTTAAGTAAGGACTATATTACCAGCAAAGGTTGACTATTCTAACTTCTGAAAAAAACAGGTCCTAGTCTGGTTAGAGGTATTTGACAAATGAATAATCACTTGCTAAAAATTCTATTACATCATTTAGTTTGAATATTACTAAAGCTGGGGAACTTGAGAACTCTCTACCTGCTCAAAGCACCAGATGTACTCCAGTTTAATTATATGCTTTTAGCTGTGATATTGAGAAACTGTTCCATGCTTCAATTATATCTTTGCTAGGTGCAACTCTGGCCAAAAAAAAAAAAAAAAAAAAAATAAGGTATTCCAGATACTAAGGCAACCACATAACAAAATATCCAGACACTTAACAATACTTCACAGTACAGCAATTTCCTTTGCATACACAAAGTGCTTGTCCAAACACTCAGCATAATTTGATAATTAACTGTACTGCAAACGTTTGAACTTTTATTAGCACACTCATAGAATTCTGTGAATTAATGTCTGTTGAATTACCTACATGAAAGTTATAAATGTTTAACAGATTATATGCAGAGATTATTAAGGTACAACATAGTCACCAGGTCAATATCTAATCTAATTAAAAGTTAATTTAAAGTTATGAAAAAATGCAAGGTTAACATTAGAAATTGTCTTACTTTACAGTATTTGAGAGGAAGAGAAAAGCAAAAAGGAATTGTAAAAAACTCACATGACCTTATCTACAATGTTTCAGCTCAAATGTTTGCCAGGTACAATTTTGCAGATAATTAACAGTCTTGTGTTAAAGGGAAAAAAAAGTATTTCTGTGTTGTACATGGACTATAGTTCACACTTCAGAAATACTTGTTTTCTAAGGAATCTAATTAATCTTCATGGCATTCCTGTTAAGTAAATCAACATTGGTATCAACATAAGGCAGATATGACAGGTGATTTAGCCAACTCAGAGAGGAATTTTGCAGTGAACCAGCACCTAAAAACACATGAATAACTGGTTTTGTACTTTTGAATTCCCAACAGCAGTCTGTAGCAAAACAATTTGGTTTCAAGCCTGTATTTGAGACTATTTCTCTTCCATTTCTCAGAATCTTATTGTAATCTTTTTTTCAGTTCTATTAAATTTTATTATCTCCTCTCTATTCTTCTAACTAATACAGGGAAATTTAAATAATAAAAATATCTTTTCCACCAGGAAAAAAAGTCATGATGCAGATTGGAAACAGATTGACACAACAGGTACAGTGTCAGGACAGCTATTTTTATGATCCTGACTATATACAGGCGAGTCTGCTGTTCACCTTCAAGCTTCTTTGCTATAATTCATTTTTCTAGGATATGTCGTGACATGATGTTGGTATATAATGCTTCTAAAACCATATGCACCTGAATCAGGTTGATATTAAATGAATTTGTAAATCTACATTGGTGCAGAGACTGATGCATTAAGTCCTACTGAAAGCGTATTTGTATAATCAAATCAGACAGGATATGATTGTTTCTAATGCTATAGAAGTTCCTCTGTTAAAGAAAGAGAACAAAATACAATGAACCCTTCCATTTCCATTTAAACAGTTCTGTGGTTTATAACAAAATCTCACTGAAGTGAGAAGCTTCACTTCAGTGACATCACATATTTGGAACTTGAGTAGGCTGTTTGAAAAACTACAGTAAGACATTTCCAGTTTTCTCTTTCTCAGTCAGACAGACGTGGAAGACTGCATCAACTGGCCCTAGTAGTCAATGGGATATGCATATGAGCCACTGCATTTGGTTGATAATAAAATGTCTATATTTCTGTAGTTGGTTTTGTTAGGTTTTTTTTTCACTGCCCTTCATATGATGTCAGGTAGAAAACAGTACACAAATTTACTTGCTTATTTCTGATTTTGTATCATGATTTTTCATCAGCTAAATAATGGTACCTGATTATGGAGTTCAGTGTTCTGGAAACATTAGTGTAAGATAAAAAGTTTTCACTAGACTGTACCCTGCTAACTTGCGATAGTACTCATGAAGATTATTCTTCATTTTCCTGCAGCAAATAATAAAAAAAAACTAAAAAAACCCCCACAACAAAAACCCCAACAACAACAAAAAAACAAAAACAAAGAAAAAAAAGAAAAACAAATAAAAGAAACATCTTCTGGATATCTTTTAGCCCTCTGTCAGTGAAAAAAAACCCCAAAACACAAACAAAAACCCCAAAATCTCACCACAAACCCAACAAAATTGAAAGCACAATAAAATATAAACTTTTTTAGTTTCAGCTCTTACCAAAAGATATATTTTTACCCCATCTCTGTCTTGTATCAAGTCAAGCCTTGTGCTATTGCTTGCCTACTAGGGCTACAGATGATCAGGTTTTAGGCTCAGCTGTGAACATTCTCCCTGCTAAAGACAGACTCAGATTTAAAGAGACCTTTTTTCCCCCCCTCCTCTTAGTTCTTCACTGGTATTAAGCATTGTTCTCAGTAGAAATTATTACTGACATCTATATTCCTTCAACAGAATGAAGGTTGCTTCAAGAAACTTCGACAGGACTGTCTCTTGTTTATGTCTGTCTAATTAAGTGCTTTCCTCTCACAAGTGTGTTCCTAATTAAATTGCCATATAGTACACTAAAAATAAACAAAAGGAGGGTGGCTTTTTTGTTGGTGGTGATGTAAGGTTTTTTTCAAAGTATTGAATAAATTGTGGAACAGTTAAACACAAAAGTATTTCAAAGTTTTTCAACAAATTCAGGGGGAATACATCCCTCACTGAAATATCAAAGCCTAGATGCAATGCAAAATTGACAAAGTCTGAGTTTACTGTTTGCCAGGAGGTAACAGAGATGGGTCTCTCTGGAAACTTTGTTCTTACACTTTTTCCTCAATGTCCACTACTACTGTCTTTCAGAAGATGTATATTTGGTTCACATTTTGGTGTGACCCGTGCTGAGGCAGGAGAACAGTAAGAAGCAAGAGACAAGAGAAAGAAACAGATGTGCACTGAGTATTGCATCTCCAAAGGGCCTGGAAGGAACTGAGTATCATGCGTGGTGAAAAGAAATGGAGTTAAAATGAGTAAGGGGTAGAGAAGTGCTGGACTGAACCTGAGCCTGGAAAGTAGGTAGAAAAGTAGTTTTTCTAAGTGTTGGTTTAATTAACTCCCCCTGATAACACCTGAATCAGTAATTAAATGTTCATGTTAATTTACAGTGAATTAAATTGAGTGAAGTTCCTCTAGTCAAGGCTGCTTTACTCATGAGAGTTCATATGTGCAAATTTTAATTTTCAATGTACCTAATGTACAAACCCACTAAACAACTACTGTACACATAGCATGGCTATAATGTCTTTCATGTTAGCACATGTTACTTGCTGCTGTGGTTTAACCCCAAACAACAAACAAGATCCACACAGGCACTGGCTGACTCCCCCCGTAGTGGGAGGGGACAGAGAAGTGGAAGAGTAAAAGTCAGAAAACTCATGGATTGAGATAAAGAAATTTTAAGAGGTAAAGCAGAAGTCACACACACTGGTAAAGCAAAACAAGGAATTGATTCAACACTTCCCATGGGTAGGGAGGTGTTCAGTCATCCTCAGGAAAACAGGGTTCCATCACACACAATGGTGACTTGGGAAGACAAGCAGTATTACTCTGAATGTCTCCCTTTCCTTCTTCTTCCCCAGGATTTATATGCTGAAAATAAGGTCATATGATATGGAATATCCCCTTGGGTCAACATGGCTCAGCTTGCAGCTGTGACGCTCCAAACTTCTTGTGCACACCAAGCCTGCTCCCAGTGGAGTGACATGAGAAGCAGAAAGGACCTTGACGGTGTCAGCAATGTTCAGCAATGGCTAAAACACCCCTGTTCAACACTGTTTTCAGCCCAGCACCGTACCAGCTACTGAGCAGAAATTTAACTCTATCCCAGCATAACCAGCACACCTTAGTATTTTCTTCTTTTATCAAGGCTCAGAGTTGTCTGTTAATCCTTCTCTTGCAGGCTTTTCCTGATGAGCAGGAGGAACACTTGGTCCCTTGACATTTACAGGTTCACAAGCAAGCACTTTTTGGCTAGATACCTTAATTGTTCCTATTTATTAAAAACAAAACCAAAAACAAACAAACAAACAAAAACAAAAACAAAAACAAAAAAAAAAGCCACCAACCCCCCTGAAAAAAACCCAACAAGTTCATAACACTTTGTCATTGACATTAAATATAATTATCACCCCCAAAGGTTCACATGTTTTCAGACTTTAAAGCAGCTGAAAAGAAAACAGGAAGAAACAGATCTGCAGGGCAGAGGATTTTACTATATAATGCAATCTCATTCCAGGGGTATGTGAAAGGAAAGGTAAAACTATTATCTCATGTTTAGAATTTACTTTCTCCTCTGCTTATATGTGTTATTCTAAAAGAGCGTTATATTGTCATCATGATGTTTATTGTTTTCTGATTGTTGACTAAGTGCTAAATATTGTATGCCAAGAATGTGTATTTCAGAAGGTAATTAGGTAATGAAAGTAAGTGAAGTGGAAGTTGAAATTAAAGTCTCACATGAAGAAAACTATTGAGTTTGCTTACAAATACAGTTTTTATAGATGAGAAAGCCTCAGATATGTTTGAGAACAATGAAACTACATAATTTCTATTTATATAACATTTGACACAATTTCTTAATATTTGAATATTTAAAAATATTAGTAATATTCTAATAAAAATAATTCTTATTCAGAGTTTACCTTTTAGTTCTTATAAAACCATTGTTTCTTTTACCCTAAAAAGACAGAGGATACTTTAAATATACTGAGATTAATCCTATATAACTTTTATAGAGCTAAAATTTAGAAGTAAAGAACTGAATAAGTGTTCTAGGCTTCCTTTATAGTTGATGGTGATAAATAACTATGTATCAGAGTTTATTTAATTCCTTCTGAAACAGGCATCTAAAACAAGTCAGACTATTAATTTTGTAAAATTTTGTTTCTTGTTACAACTTCAGAGGCAATCTAGAGAATTAATATGAAGAAGACACATGGGTTGCAGCTTGCTTTGCAATAATTGCTTGATAACAACTTCTTTAGAAGACTAGAAAAAGAGATTTATCTTCCAGATTTGCTGCCAGTTTAGAAACTTTCAAATATGGACCATACCATAAAAGTATTTGTTCGTTCTGTTGTCATAATCATCCAAGGGCATAAGGTAAATGTGTTTGGTTTTGGTTTTGGTTTTGTTTTTTATTTTATGTGTGTAAAAGTTCAACAGCTGAGGAATATAAAGAACCCCTTGAAAATTTTAAATAAATTTTCTGTTTCTAATAAAGCTTAATGAAGGTGGTTTATTATATATTAGTAGAACAATTTACACTTTTTTTTCATTAATCATGTAGGATCAAGACTATTTTGCAGAATAGTAAGGAACAGGAAAATGAAACATCTTCTGAGCTGTTAGTCAAGCTGAATTACAGCTTGCCATCTTCAAGCCATAAACAGGTAGAAATAATTTCACATCTGCTTTGAATGCCTTACTAGTTAAAGACAAGTAATTGGTATTTTGAAGTACAGTATCAATATTTAATACAGCATTTCCCATCAAGAAAAAGCCCCAAATGGGGCAGGGAATAGTGCAGAACTGTATAAATGAGTTAGGAAGGAGAACCTCATTTTCTCTGTGTGAAAGTTATCACCACAAGTTGTTTGCCAGCTTTCTTCTTCCTCTTTTCTGTATACTCTCAGGTGGATGTCATATTAGAGACTGCAGCCAAAACACCCTCCATTCTTCACCTACTGGTGCATGAAGGAATCTGTGACAGGTGCTGCAGCATCATGCAGGATTCAAAGACCAATGTATTAATTTAATAAATGTTTTTGCAGCCTTATGGTCTTGCCAATGATTTAATTTTACTTAAATGGAAAGATAAAGATTGCCTCCTACAGGAAGTGAATACGGTGTTCTATATAATGATATTGAATTATTTTGTGGTATATATCCAGTGAAACAGCAAATAAAAAGAAACAACATAGGTAAGAAATTGCCAAGTTTAATGAGATTAAAAATATTAAAGAAAATCATGATGGCTCTTCCTAACACAACAGTAACTGTGGGGAAAAGTATTTCAGGTTTATAGAATCATCTTTTTTGTCTGAAAGAGTGAGATGTCATCTGAAAACCAAAACTTTTGAATCAATGATCAATAAAGTTTGATAATTTTTTTCAGCTTTTAGAATATTTCTCATGTGAAAAATGAGTTATCATTTCATAAGTATATAGCTGTTGTTAGTAAGTTGAAGTTCATCTTTCCTTGTTTACCTTTGTTCCAAATAAGCAACTCTGGGTTTTTTGCTGAGACTTGATTTACTGGAATTTGTTCCTTTGATTTTCTGGCAAGATTCAGATGCTCATACTTGTTGAGATGAACATTGTGACTGACTGGACAACCATAGCAAAGGAACAAGATCTGGAAGAGGAGTCTTAGTAGATGTTACTTGTCTATGGAAAGGGAGAGAAGCACCAAAGATCCTGTACCAAGTTAATGAATAGTACACTGAAATTTATAGCAGTGTACACAAAAATCACTAGAGAATATTTACTTAACAACTTAAGTGGCTGAAACTCAGTGAAAAGTGTTGTCTTGCACAAAAACAGACAAAGAAGTATAATATAACCAGCTATTTTAAGGAACAGTGAAGCTGAATACCTGAGATCCTCCAGTGATTCTCTTTTAACAGAGATTTACTTAAATGCAAGCACATGCTATTACAATGTTTGGTCAGCTGAGATCATTTACTGAAAAAGAGGAGAAGTGATAAGCATGAATCTCCTACCTTATTCCATAGAACTCAGAAAATAAGAACTTACACTTTTAGTCAGTATTGTTGACTTGTACTGAATGTGCTTCAAATTGGGGCTAGCAAAAGGATCTTTGTAAATGAATTAATATAGACTGGAAGGACATGACTGAGCTTGTGGATAAGCAGTCTGCAATTTGGAATTTGCAGTGTTGTGTCGTTTGTTGTTTTTTGTTTTGTTTTTTTAATAATAGAAAATAATGGGTTAATTTTGAATGAGTTGTTTATTTAAGTAAAGCAAAAGCAATTACCTTATTTATTTTATTTGTTTGACCTTAGCAGATTGAATTATGACAATTTTAGGTTTTCCAAGTAACCAAATCACATCAGTAGCAAGTGTTTACAAGCTACTGTATAGACATTATAGATTTTATGCTTGAAATCATCAATATAAGGGAAAAATAATTAGAGAATTGGAACATAAATTTCTTCAACTCAAAACTAAATTATACAGATTTCACCAAAATCTATCCTATTTATATAGCAAAAACTCAAAATCAGGTGTACTTATTTAATAAATGCAAATTTCCTGGGAAAAGTAATTTCTTTTTTTTATGAAATGCCTTTTTTTGCAAATAATGAATTATTTTTTATAGCTATCATATTTAGATAAATGTAAAGTTTAGTACTTGAAAATTATGTACACTTCTTTAACATAAAATGGTGGAAAAAAATTTAAACATTTTAAATATCTAAAAAGTCAACCAGCATTAGGAAAACCAAAGCATTTTAGATCAAATATTTATAAAATTTAATCTTCCACTTCATAGTGGTTCACTATCAAAACAACGTACTACCACAACAGAACTAAGGTGCATTATGTCCTCTGGATCCATCTCATTTTATTTAGAAGCAGATTGACTCCATTAACATTAGTCCAGGTTTCATAACCCTAAATAATCTTCTCTAGTTACTCTAGAGTTTACAGATATAGGCACAGAAATGCACTAAATTCAAACAAATCACTCCTAAGACCCCGATGAAATGAGTAATAAAGGCAAGAACAAAATGGAGACTCCTGAATTCTTTAGCATTGGTCCCCCTACTTTGCAGCTTTGGTCAGGTTACATTTTCAGACCTTTCTTTTATGTACAAACAAAACGAAACAAAATATTAAACAAACAACAAAGCCAAAGCCAAAACCAAAACCACAAAACAAATTTAAAAAGTCTCTTTCTTTGGAATCTTTATGTTGATGTTAGTTCAGTGTACACACACACACACACACACACACACACACACACACACACTATAAAAACTGTGACTTATTCTTTATAGATCACTAAAGAAAATACTAGAGCCTTCCTTTTTCTGTATATATATATATATCTCACTTGAACACTTAACTGTGCTACAAGTTGTAGTTCTTTTAAAAAGAAACTCTCCAGCCAGTTTTATATCAGAATAAATTGTCTGCATTGATATACTTGGTGTCAGTTCAATGACTAATTGTGAATTTAAAAGACTCAGAATCATGTTAAAATTCAAGCATCCTGTCTCTACATCTGATTAGTGCATGCCAAGGGGCAATGAGCAGTCAGTGGGAAAAATACAGCTCCATTAAACAGTATCTCTGGGCTTTCAAAGCCCCCCCCCCCCTTTTTTTTTTTTTGACAGGTAGTCTTTTTCTCAGAATCTGAATAATTTTATTCTTAAGATAATATGTTTTGATTATTGTAAATGACCAAGGTGTTCTCTTTACTTTTCTTTTTTACTGTTTTTACACATCAAGGTTCAAGGCAGTCTAAAGGCACACACTGATACACTGAGCTGGATGACCAAAGGCTGTCTAAAATAACTACTATTCAGTACTGAATACTGAATAAATTGTGTTTCAAATCTGTAAGCCTGGCAGTCATATGCTTATGTCTGTTACTTTCTCTGGCTAACCTACTGGATGACAAGATTTTAGAGACTTGAATACTAATATCAGAAGCAGAGCCTTTGCAAACTAGTGAAATACAGAAATAATGATGTATGTATGTACTGTATGTGCTAACTTCAAATGCCTTTTTTTTTCTTTAGGCTTTTTAATTTTAACAAATAACTAACACCAAAATTGTATTTTTAGTTCAACAACTCTTAACTGTGAAATGATAAATGGATTCTGACTGATGCAGTACATGACTGTGTCATGTCATGGTGTGTCAATGCCAGAGACAGTTAAAAACCTGTGTCTACTGTGTTTAGAGATGAATAGTCACTGTGATAGCTCACTGTGAGATTTCTTAAGAGACTTCTTACTTTCAGGTAAATTTGACAAACTAAGTGAAGACTGTTTCCCTTGACAATGCTTCAAGAATAATATGCAAAAATTTGAGTCAGTCAGAACATTCTTTCTGAACATTTAGATCAGTGTCTGTTCTTTTCATCCTCCATATACCTGGGTGTATTTTCCTGATTCTTATGTATTTTATTATGTTTCAATTTTCTCAAATTTTCCACCAATCATAACTTTTCACCAGATCTTCATGGTCAATTGCTACTCTAATTTTATATATACTAAATTTAGTGTCTTTCTATTTATATGTGTTTTAAAAAAAGGAAAAAAAAAAGAAATTTACCAAAATGAGCATGTGTTTAAGAGTACTGTGCTGGGTTGACCCTGGCTGTACACTGGGTGCCCACCAAAGCCACTCTATCACTTCTCCTTCTCAACTGGAAAGGTGAGAAAAAATACAGTGAAAGCCTCATGGGTTAACAACAGGGTGAGATCACTCACTGTTTTGTTCTGATTATTGAGAGATGCTTCTACCCGATTAAGGTATAGGGAGCATATGCCAATGTACGGATTTTATTTAACAGTAAATGTGAGGTAGCAAGATCTAGAAAGACAGAGGAAAGAGGTGTGGAAAGAAAGAGAGAGAGACAGAGATTAAGTAGAAAGATACCACCACCTGTGGATCCAGATGGGTCCCACTGGTCCTCTTCACTCTGTGTTTCTTGGTGGTAGGAGTCCTGAAGTTGTTCAAAACTAGTCACTATTTATACATTTTAGGAAACAAAAGAATCAGTGCTCATCCACCTGCTCCAGTGTGGGGTCCTTCATGGGCTGCAGCTGGATCTCTGCTCCATGGTGGACCTTCATGAGCGGCAGGGGGACAACCTCCTTCACCATGTTATTCAACATGGACTGCAGGGGAATTTTTGCACCAGCACCTGGAGCACCTCCAATCCCTCTTTCTTCACTGACTTCAATGTCTCCAGAGCTGTTACTCTCACATATTTTTACTCCTCTTTCATGACTGCAACTACACATGGGTTATTTTCCCCCTTCTTAACTATGTTACCTCAGAGATGCTACCACCATCACTGATGGACTCAGCTTTGACCAGTGATGGATCTGTCTTGGAGCCAGCTGGCACTGGCTCTGTTGGACACGGGGGAAAGCTTGTGGCAGCTTCTCACAGAAGCCACAACTGCAGCCCCCCACTAACAAACCCTCACCTTGCAAGTCCCATACAAATACTTAGTCAAATATTTATTTGCCTAACCTTGTTAATAGCATCCATGAAGGAAAATAAATATGTTGTGAAATATTATTAGCATTGCAAAATCTTAGCAATATTCCAAAGATTTGATCTTTTTTTGCCTGAATTGTTATTCTTTCTGGCATTCTATAAAAACAATTGTTTTTTATTAATTTGGATATGATTTGCATTATATAAATGGTCAGATATTGAGGGCAGTTGGCAGATAGTGTGACATTATGTAGGCAGTTTAAAAGATTTTTATCAGATTTTTTAAAATATCAATCTTTTCCCTTCGATGACTACTAGAAGACCTCAAAAAATTTCTCATTATCTCATGTAATCTATTATTACTGGATTCAATGTAGTTCCATGTGTAAGTGTTCATACTGATTTAGGCCGACAAAATCTAGGTCTTAGATTATATTCTTTAGAGAGATCAATTTATTTTCTTTTAATAATTTGTGATAATTTTTTAATAATTTTGTGATGGAGTCACTCTGTTGCCATACATGTATAGCATTTTGTATAACAAAATCTTAGTTTTTTGCTCAGCTTTCAGAGATATACACTTTGTACTGCACTTTTAATAAATGTCATAACTAAGTTGTATTGCCTATGTGATTTTTTCCTACTTAATCTAAGCCAAAGTAATTTTAAAGTGATCAAGTAGGAATGTCAGACAATCTAGGAGTTATTAATAAAGGAAATATGAAGAATCTGTTTATATAAGAACATACCCTATCTGTTTTTATTCTGGCTAATAATAATGAAGATAGAAATCAGATGCCAAATCATTCTGTTGCTGTATAAGAGATAGAGCAAGAACGGTTCCAAAAAATTTACTGAGAGTTGATATGAATGCATGCAAGCTTGCAGAGACCAAACAAGGAAAAAAAATGAAGAGGCAGATAAAAGTTGATAAAGGCTTAAAAAGTGTGAAGAAATATTAAGATGGAGTTCTGAAGAATCTAAACATGAGACCACACTATTTGAAGTCTGCTCTTTTTTCAATATATCTAAAATGAAAGAATAAATAATGCTTATTTATGAAGAAGTCATTTTTGTATAGCATAACAACAACAACAAAAAGCTATAGGAAGAAATGAAACACAAAGGTATGGCCTTTTTCATATATTTTCAAATGGCCAAAAAGACAAAAGACAAGCAAAGTCTGTGTTGCCATCATAACTGGTATAATAATAGTAGTAATAATATAGATACCCAGTTTTACCGGTAAAATACATTTTGTTCATTCCTTAAAGTTCTTAACAGATTAGATAAGACATTAAAAAAGTTGACATTTATGTAACTAAGGACTTACAGACTATTGCACCTATCACCTCAACAAAATATTGATCAGTGAAACAGTTTGGAATTATATTCCTAATTTTATGTAATTGAGTGTTGACTAAAGAGACAAAATTAGCATTTATTTCATATTTTCTACTATTTTGAAGTGGGTTAATAAAGTAAACAATTTTCGGCGGAGAGAAAGGACTTCACCAACAAGCTTATGAAGTTTATAGTGAAGAGCTTTTGTTACACAAAGCACACAGTTTATATAGGGTTAGGACTACAGCTTATTGGCTAAAAGAGTTACACACCACCACGCCAGATACTTCAATTGGTTAAAACCTTCCTCTCACAAGTCCCATGTTTATATTATTTCATCCAGGCTGTTTTCGTGCACCTGCAGAGTCCTGTGAATTCCTACTATGTGAATTCTTGGGGAGTAGCCTCCTCCCTACCAGCCAGCAGCAGCTGAGCTCCTTGCTGCTTCTGGCTGATAGCTCAGTCTCACAGGGCTTTCTATAGATCTGAATTGCTCACTTTTGATTTTACTGTAACAACAGGTTAATATACTTGGGTTTTGAAACTTAGTTTAAGTATGAAGAAAATACTAGAGCTATCAACTGAACTTAAGAATTATATATGTTCTTTAAATAGTTAATCTAATTGTAGAGCTCTTTTACAACGATAGGCAGCTACAGCAAATAAAGGAAAGAGTAGTTGGTGGTGCTGAAATGTATACTCCTCTAGAGGCCTGTTAAGTCATAACATACAGTAAAAGAAAAAGATATAAGTCTATAGCAAAATAATTTTTCAGGTAATAAAAATTTTACCATTTCAGAGAAATCTGTCAGTGTAATTGTAATGAAGGATTGCAATTTCTTGTCTGGTATAAATGAGAGGATTTAAAAAGCAAATTTCCATATCAAGGCAGAAGTTTAACAACTTAACACTATGTTTAGGGTAACAATCTTGTTTTGAAGTATATTCTTTACTTTTCAATTTTGTTTCATAACATCTGTATTTCTTAACTGTACTTAAAACATTAAACTATACCTAGCCTCACTGAAAAATATTTTTTTGTCAGAATTCATGTTTATATGCCTGCAATAAATGAATAATTGTTGCCTTGATTGAAAAGATTAAGCTAATTGAAAATGTAAATATGTGTGTATTCAGTACTCATATAAAATATATTAAAGCACGTAGCTCTGTATACCCTTAACAGATTTTAGCTGGTGAGATCACATTTTTTCTTTCCTTTTTTTTGTTTGGTTTTGTTTGGTTTTATTTTGTTTGTTTGTTTTTTGTTTTGCTTTGTTTTGGTTTGGTTTTTTCCCCTCAGTATTGCTAAGCAAATCCTTTCTTCCATTTCTTTCCTGTTCCCTCAGTGAAGAAACACCTAGAACTATTGACTGTGTCTTGGAGTAGGGTAAATACATAAAGCACAATTAAGTCATAATAAATAAGACACAGAAGGTCTCTTCTGCAAAATGTAAAGACACTTTACACTTCCGAGACCTGATCAAAAAAATTCAATCCAATATAAAACAAAAGAGAAGCAAAGCAATAAGTTTTCACTCCAGTTAACCGATACAATCTTCCACACTTTTTCACTCCACTAGCCAAGACCACATGTCTCAATCTTAATATGGACATGGGACATACAATTTTTCTCTATTTATTTTTCAACTATACAAATCTGAGACTATACTTCAGCTTTCCATTCTCTTCTTAATTACAGATCCATAAGTTCCCAATCATATATTCTGCTTTTGTTTTCTGGATTTTTAGTGCAATATTTTGTTTTTGAAAAGGTAAGAGGAGAAAAGAGACAAAAAAATTCCATCATATGAAGTAGGTATGGTTGAGTGCAGACTATGCAATGGTAAGTACTGACCTACTGCAAAGAAACTTCAGAAACCTTTTGGTGAGACAGTAAGCCTGACAAAACAGCTCTCCTTGAAAAAAGGAGAAAGAGTGGTAGCAAAAACATATTTTCTTTCCAAATTTAAGTGGAGATTTGTTTTTTCTTTTCCCTCTTGCTTTAGGCAACTGTGAAAAAGTATGATTTTTCAGCCTAGTAGACCAAGAGATTACCAAAGACTATGCAATATCAAATTATGTTTCTGTCTTTTATAGATGGATGTGTTTACCCTCACTATTAGAATCACTGCAAACATTACTGTTGATTGAGAAATGATAAACTGTCTTCACTGGGTTTACCTCTTTTGCTTTCATGGGTATGTAGACAAGATGGGAAGAGTGAAAATAGATGGATTGCATAATTGACACATAACTACTATTTGAAGATTATAATTCTGTCAGGACTCAATTTATACTGTTGGTCAAAATAGCAAATTCTCACTCCAAAATGTGACAGAGAGCAGAAATACTTTGGGCACCAAAACTAATGGCAATATCTGCTTTAAAATAAAGAGCTACATATATCTACTCATAGCATGCATTCCCAGTCAGAATCCTATACAATCTGAAAGAAAGAGATTTCACACTATTCATAGCCTTTTTTTTATTTTCCAGCCACAAGACTCAAGCATTTGCAATACATTTGGCTCTGTACTAAAAACAAAAACTACAAATTATTCAAGGTTAATATTCTGGGATTCTCCTTTTTTAATTCATTTCTACTTTTTGACACAATGTGTCATCCCCACCTCTATCTGTTTTTCTAGAATACTCAGTATCTTGTCACAACTAATTCAGTGACATGTCTTTTTTACTTAAAATTCACCAAAATATATTTTGTTTCTAGCACAGACATCACTTGAATTGGATAGTTCCACTAAATTCCACTAAGACTTAGGAAGTACGTGTTGTAATTTAACATCAGCCAGCAGCTTAAAAACACACAGCCACTCTATCTCTCCCCCCTGGAGGGAAGGGGGAGAAAACCAGAATCAGATAAAGACAATCAGGTTTGAGATAAAGATCATACAATCAGAGAATCATAGAATCGATTGGGCTGGAAAAGACCTCCAAGATCATCGAGTCCAACCCTTGGTCCAACTCTAGTCCATTTACTAGATCATGGCACTCAGTGCCACATCCAATCTGTGTTAAAAATTCTCTAGGGATGGTGAATCCACCACCTCTCTGGGCAGACCAGTCCAATGCCTGATTACTTTCTCTGGAAAGAATTTTTTCTGATCTCCAACTTAAATTTCCCCTGGCAGAACTTAAGCCCATGCCTCCTTGTCCTATTGCTGAGTGCCTGGGAGAAGAGACCAGCCCCCACCTGGCTAGAACTTCCCTTCAGGTAGTTATAGACAGTGATGAGGTCACCTCTGAGCCTCACTTCTCCAAGCTAAACAACCCCAGCTCCCTCAGCCTCTCCCCATAGGGCTTGTGCTCCAGTCCCTTCACCAGCCTTGTTGCTCTTCTCTGGACTTGCTCCAGCCCCTCAATATCTTTTCTGAACTGAGGGGCCCAGAACTGAACACAGTACTCAAGGTGTGGCCTCACCAATGCTGGCCACGCTATTTTTGATACAGGACAGGATCCCATTGGCCTTCTTGGCCACCTGGGCTCACTGTTGACTCATGTTGAGCTTCCTGTCAATTAGTACTCCAAGGTCCCTTTCTGCCTGGCTGCTCTCCAGCCACTCTGTGCCCAGCCTGGAGCGCTGCAGGGGGATGTTGTGGCCAAAGTACAGGATGCGGCATTTGGCCTTGTTGAACTTTATCCCATTGGAATCAGCCCATCTCTCAAGTCTATCCAGATCCCTCTGCAGAGCCCTCTTGCCTTCCAGCAGGTCGACACTCCCTCCCAGCTTGGTGTCACCAGCAAATTTGCTGATGATGGACTCAATCCCCTCATCTAAATCATCAATAAAAATGTTAAACAGGACTGGACCCAACACAGACCCCTGGGGAACACCACTGGTGACCGGCAGCCAGCTGGATGCAGCTCCGTTCACCAGCACTCTCTGGGCCCGACCCTCCAGCCAGCTCTTAATCCAGGAGAGGGTACACTTGTCCAGGCCATGGGCTACCAGCTTTTCCAGGAGTATATTATGGGAGACAGTATCAAAGGCCTTGCTGAAGTCCAGATAGACCACATCCACAGCCTTCCCCTCATTTACCAGGTGGGTCACCTGATCCTAGAAAGAGATCAGGTTGGTCAGACAGGACCTGCCCCTCCTAAACCCATGATGGCTGGGTCTAATCCCTTGTCCACCTTGAAGCTGCTGTGTGATTGCACTCAGGATGAACTGCTCCATAACCCTGCCAGGCACGGAGGTCAGGCTGACAGGCCTGTAGTTGCCAGGGTCCTGCTTGCAGCCCTTTTTGTGGATTTAGGTGACATTGACCAACCTCCAATCATCTGGGACCTCCCCAGAGAGCCAGGACTGTTGGAAGATGATGGAGAACGGTTTGGCAAGCTCTTCTGCCAGCTCCTTCCTCACCCTGGGATGGATCCCATCTGGTCCCATAGACTTGTTAGGATCCAGCTGGCTCAGTAAGTCAGTAACTATTTCCTCCTGGAATACAGGAGGGCTATTCAGCTCCCTCTCCCTGTCTACCAGCTCCAGAGGCCAGTTGTCTTGAGGGCCACCTGTCTTACTGGTGAAAACTGAGGCAAAGTAGGTGTTAAGTTCCTCAGCCTTCTCCTCATCTTCCTTAACTATATTTCCCTTCAAGTCCAACAGAGAATGGAGGTTTTCCTTGCCTCTCCTTTTGTTATTAATGTATTTATAAAAGGACTTTTTGTTATCCCTAACTGAAATAGCCAAATTTACTTCAAATTCCACTTTTCTTTCCCTAATTTTTTTCCTGCATGACCTATCTCTATCTGTAAATTCTTCATAAGTAGCCAGCCCTTTTTTCCATAGTCTGTAAACTTTCTTTTTGTCCCTGATTTCTTGCAGAATCTCCCTATTTAACCAAGCTGGCCATCTTCCCCTCCGGCTGGCCTTTCGGCACACTGGTATAGCCTGTTGCTGTGCACTCAAAATTTCCTTCTTAAAACATGTCCATCCCTCCTGGACCCCCTTGCCTTTAAGGGTTGTTTCCCAGGGTATGCTCTGAATCAGTTCTTTGAATAGGCCAAAATCTGCTCTCTGGAAGTCCAAAGTAGAGGTTTCTCCTTACATCCCTGAGATAGTTAAATACATAAAGCAAAAGCTGCACATAAAAGGAAAGCAAAACGAGAAATTCATTCACCATTTCCTATGGGCAGGCAGGCGTTCATCTGTTTGCAGGAAAGCAGAGTTCCATCACACATAATGGTGACCTGGTTACACAAATGCCATCATTCTGAACATGCCCATCCTCCCTCTTTTTCACCCAGCATTATGTACTGAGCACAACATCATATGTCTAGGATCTCACTGAACTTTGTGTTTCATAGGCTTCACCTATCTCCAGTGGGTGAAGACTGCTATCATTACCTATGGACATCAAAATTGCAACAATCGAGACTCATCTCTGGATTCACGGGTGGTGATATTTTCCCACTCCTACACTTTCTCTTTCTTTATTTTACTCACACATATTCTTAGGGGTTTTTTTTTATGCTTTTGTATTGCTATATTTCTACAAAAAATAAACAAAATGGCTACATTCCTTTCCATTGTGACCAAATTGTTCTAAAATAAACCCTACATGTGTACATTTATAACTAAACACTGGTCATTCAATGCTGTTTCACTCTAATTCACTCCAAGGGATCTATTAACAAGAACTGCAGTTACCCTCACTTTCAGGGAGAGGTCATAACACTCCCTCCTCTATTCTTTCTCTCAGGTCTGAGTGACAGTTATATTTATCAGACTGAAGCTTCACAGCACTTTTGTGCAACCAAAATACGGTAATAATATGGAAACAGAAAGTAAGATTAACTGAACTCACAGCTCAAATTTATTTTAATCTATTTTAATTTTAAAATCTCTTATGAAGACCATGAAGGATTCTAATTTATAAAACTAGATATTTTCCTTCCAGACTCAACGTCATAATTGTGACATAAACATGGTACAGAACAAGAAAATACAAGGAAACTCTTTGTCACTAATCTCTCAATGAATAATAATGAATAAAATAGGTTCTCCAAAGATGAAGTGGTGCTCCTTGATAAGATAATAACTAAAAAATTTTGGTTTTGCAACTTTTCAAGACACCAGTTTTTTTTTCCAAACCAACCAGTAATGAATTTCTTAATGAGAAAAACAAATCAAGCAAACAAAGCCCAGCAAAGCAAAGAAAAAACCCACCCACAACCCATAAAGTGTATCTCACCATTTGCCCTCAGAATTACATGAAAATTAAAGCATTTTTCAGAAGTGAAAGAAATTAATTTGAAAACTTTGTGAAACATTTTAATTTACTATTATTATTATTATTATTATTTAGAAAGGATAAGTATTTTTTATGGCTCAACCACTAACATTTTATAAGCATTTGTATTATAATATATATTTTGAAAAAATGTCTAGTCATGGAGAACACTTATTTTTGAAACATAGTAATTTCTTCAAGAAAATATGTAAAACAGATAAATGTTGATGAATATAATACCAGAAAACAGTAAAAATTAAACCCTGAGTTCTTTCTATGCTGATCGATAAAGAACATGCTGAATTCTTCTATTCATGTGAACGTACACCTGACCTGCTGAAATCTGCTCTCCGATCCTGTTAACACAAAGAGGAAATATTTTGAAATGGGCTGTCAAAATGTTGAAAAGTTAAAGTTATATGTGCAGATGGGAAAAGAGGTTCAAATTTTCTAAGGCAAAACAAAGTTTCATTATGACAATCTCAATTAGTTTTGTCTTCATTATTTGTGTTGCTCCTTTTAACACTTGGTAATCCCAGAAATTATATGAATTATGATTCAGAAATCCATTCCTTGATGAAATTCTCACACAGTAACAATTTTTTAAAAAGAATTTAAACCAAGTGATATTTTATTTTTTAACTTGAAAATAAAATGTCAACTGTAGATCTGAAGTCTCAGCTTCCTAACTAGCAATGCAAAGCTGAATGAGTCTAAACCCAAAGAAATCTTATTCAAAAAGATGCTGCCAGAACATCAGAAATGCCAAGCTCCCTGCCAACTGAACTGCAGGATTTAGATGCCCTGAATATCCTAACAAGAAACTCTCTCTTCATGGAGTATCCTGGTTAAAGATAGACTTCCTAGGTGATGAGGTATCCAGTTTCATGGCAGATAGTTGACATTTTCATATTGCCAGAGTTAGACTTGCTGGCAAGAATCCTTATCCTGGGAAATCTGCCTAGTTCCTGTCAGATGATTCAAGAGAATCAACACCTTCCTACAAAATTTTAACATTTTTACTCATAAGTATTCAAATTAAAAGAAATACCAAAAAAGCCTACTAAGATCTATTTTTTCAAAAAGCTGCCTAAGTATGACTAAGTGTCAAGGGCAGCCACTCTAAACCCTATCCTTAACATTGACACAATTACATAACTTTAATGAGATTATCTTACTTCATAGATATATCTCCAATTTTGCATTGCCAATTAAAATATCATTTATCCAGCATTAGAGTGCGTGATAATAAGTTTTAAATTTGTAGCTTTTATGGAAGGTTAGCAGTTCAGTTTTGTTATTACTTCTTTGGAAAATTATGTGGGGCTGATCAATTAAATAAATTTTTACATGTTAGATTTTCCAGTTACCATTATGACTTTCCTAACATATAGCTCCATTTTTGGTGTAGAAATGTATCCAATTTGAATGGCCCAATCTGAGCAGCACATTTTGGGGAAGCAGGACAAAATGGAATCAAGAATAACCACACAGACAATCCAGAATTATAAAATAAATTTGATTAACATAGTGTAGGTGTCACACTTCTCTCAAGTAAAGTAACAGTCAAAATAATTCTGCAATGCTGTCTAGATTTTTTCAGACAAGATAAAAGTCAGAGCTGAAGTGAGCCATTAAATCATTTTATCTGCCCCCATATTGGAAAAAAATGCTTTCCAGTTTTATGGTTGATGTACTCACATTAGGTAGATATGGGCGAACTTTTGACATTAAAGAAGCCTAAAACTAAGAAAATCTATAGGTATACTTATAAATACTTTTTAAAACTTAGCTCTGCTCATTCTGGTTATTTCCTTTTCATCTCTGATTTTGTGAGCCTTTAAGACTTGTTCCCTTTTCTAGTGCTAGATTAATTTAACATTATTTTAAGAAAATGTATTGGCATTGACATGTTTCAAATGCTCCTAGACCATCAGATATATTTATCACAATTCTATTACCGCACTCCAGCCTTTAAGATCAAAACTGTAAAAACCTTATATAAACCACATAGCTAGATTGAAAGAAAAAAAAAATAAAATGTAAGTCTCTGTCAGATCAGAGACACAAAGTTTCCAGATAATTCATTGTTTCCTTATAATGAATTTATTTAATGGTATGGATTTAGTCTTTACGTTGCATATATGATATAAGAAACCTAGCCAAGTGTGGAGTACCTATAGTGTAGAAAATTTATAGTTTTTATCAGCACCTTTAAGTGTACTAACTAATTTATTCAATCTAAAGCTTCATTTTTTATAAGCCTCGTGTTGAGCTATAATAAAGTTATAGAGTGAATCAATCATTCATCTGATGAGCTCTTTTCTTTGAAACTCTTTATTCAATTTAGTTTTCAAAATAAGTTGGCAAAATATGCTTCGTAATAACCTAAAATGATACTGCTTGTTCTCCTGAACCTGGTCTTCAGCTTCACCAGGCAATCTTTCAAATCCAGTTTGAGCTACTACAACAGACATTTCTTATATTCTTTCTGTAAACAATAATGTTAATTTTACTTGTTATTCTTTATTTTTGGCAGAGGTCTTGTTTTCTACTTTACCACTAGAGAATTAATTGTGTAAAACACTGGTGTAGTGAGTTGACGCTCACTAAAGCTGCTCTATCAGTCCTCTTGTCATCTGGACAGGGGAGAGAAAATATAATAAACGTTCATGAGTTGAGACAAGGACTGGAAGAGATCACTCACTGAAATACCATCAAGGGCAAAAGAAAGTGAGACTGGGGATATTAACTGAAATTCCTACTAACCAAATCAGAGCAGAATAATGAGAAGTAAAATCTTAAAAGCATATTCCTCCCACATATCCCTCCTTCCTCAGCTCTACCTCCTCCCCCTAAGCAACAGAGGGAGATGAGGAATGGAGGTTAGTCAGTTCATCACACATCGATTCCGCTTCTTCTCAGAGAGAAAAGTCCTTCCCCTCTTCCAATGTGCAGTCCCTCCCACAGAAGAAAGTCCTTCATGAACTTCTCCTCTGTGAGTCCATTCTACAGGCAACAATTCTCCATGAACTGCTGCAGTGTAGGTCACTTTTCCAAAGGGTGCAGTGCTTCAGGCACAGCCTGCTCCGGTGTGGGTCTCCCACGGGGTCACAAGTCCTACCAGGAAACCTGCTCCGGCATGAGCTCCTTTCTCTCTGGGTCTGTGGGTCCCTGCCACGAGCCTTCCCACCGGTTCACAGCCCTCTTTCAGGCATCCAACTGCTCTGGCTTGGCTCTTCTTTCTCCGTGGGCTGCAGGTCGATCTCTACACCCTGTGGTCCTCCATGGGCTGCAGGTGCACAGCTGCCTCACCATGGTCTGCACCACAGGTTTCAAGTGAATCTCAGCTCCAGTGCCTGGAGCACAATCTTCCCCTCCTCCAGTGACCTCGGTGTCTGCAGAGTTGTTCCTCTCACATATCCTTACTCCACTCTTCTCTGTTTGCAATTACATTTGCACAACAACTTTTTTCCTTCTTAAATATGTTATCACAGTGGTGTTACTATCATTTCTGATTGGCTTGGTCTTGGCCAGTGATGGGTCCATGTTGAAGCCGGCTGGTATTGGTTCCTCTGGACATGCAACAAGCTTCTGGCAGCTTCTCACAGAAAGCACTTCCATAAGCCCCTCCACTACCAATATCTCCACACAAATCTAATGCAAATGGAGTCTAGTAAAACCATATTTAATCTTCTGTTGTTTGACTATCTGAAATGTGTGTTCAGGGCTGGTAAGAGAGCTAGGGCTTAGATCTTTGTTTTTTTTTGAAGAAAGATTTAATGGACGAGAGTATATTGGTATGAGATGATGTTCACTAAAGCTTGAATCTGCTGTAGTTTTCTTCACAAGACATGTAATAAAACAAAAAACCCAATGAATAATAACATTTGAGATTCAGACCCCCTACTAACTATAAAAGAGAGAAGAAGTTGTCATTTCAAAGTGCTTTCCTTCCTTCAGAGTCTCTAGATGGCTTTTAATAAGATTACAAAGCTATAAAAAAATTTTAGCTTAAAAGGTGTTTCTTTAATCTCTTCTAATTTTAGGTTTTTTCCTAAGACACAACAAAGTATATAGAGATTCTTTCTTTGGCACTTTTTCTTCTTGAACTCTTTGTTACCATATTTTTCTTTTGGGGGCAATTTAATCTTTATTTAATGTGATAAGTATGATAAAATGATAACAAACTTCCAAAAGAAGTTACTATAATTCTGTGTTTTCATATAGTGAAAGGCAAACATTGCATACTTCTACATTTAGAAAGGAACTTTAAATTTTTTTTTGTACTCTTCTAAAGTGATTCTTACCAGATTATAAAAGAAAAACTACAACAAAACCAAAACAAACAAAAAACCCCCCCACCCACCCCACCACCACCACCCCCCCCCCAGAGAAAAATAAAAAATAATGGATTCTTATTATCTTTAAGAAACTTAATGTCTTTTGTCATATTAAACATTATTACAAACTATATTTGTAATTGTACACATTTGCCGTTTAATACCTGGCTGAAGTATTACCATTACACGATTTAAATTCTTATTTTGAATTCTAGATATATTCAAAGGCACATTTGGAATCCAAATGGCCTTCTGCTGAACCAGAGTGAAGGAAACAGACCTCAGAGTTAACAATTTGTACTGTCTTTCCTCCTCAGGTGCACTGAATATGGAATCATAGAATGGTTTGAGCTGGAAGGGATCACAAAGATCATCTACTTCTGACTCCACTGCCATGGGCAGAGATACCTCCCACTAGACCAGGCTGCTTGAGGCCACATCCAGCCTGGCCTTGAACACTTTCTGGGATGGGGCATCGGGCATCTTTTCCACACAACATGTTCCAGTGCCTCATCACTGTCACAGTAAAGAATTTCTTCCATATATCTTCCATATATGTAATTTGGTATATGGAAACAAGACTAATTAATGTTATTTTAATAAATTCTTTTTCTTATAAATTCTAATTTTTTTGGTATCATAGTGGTATCACATGAATAAGAGACAGCATTTTCCATGCAGGAATTTGACACAAACAAAAAATCAAATGCCATCATTTTATTACACAGTAAGATCATAATTAATTTTAGTAACTAACTAATTTTATACTATACTACTGATAAGACAATAAGAAAAGTTTATTTTATATCTTTCAAAACACAGCGTCTCATCATTTCTTTGTCTGTGAGTGTCTAAATGTAAACTGATAGGATTATTAAATACAAAACCAATTTTCTTCAGAACATTTTTGGAGGCAATAAATTTAAATAACTTATCAAAACACTGATTTTAATTGATGCTGGTATATCAGTTGGTGTTATTCTGATGTTGAACTAGGTCTAATGAATCAAATACAAAGCCTTGACTGAAAAAATATTGCAGGCTTGGTTAATATTAAAAGTCACTAGTATTAAGTCTGTGTTGTGGTGTTATGCTTCTGCCACTGTGTACTTATAGTGTTGCGTGATTATCTGTCTGACCGGAAATGTCATTTCAAGTGGTTTGTTAAAAATAATGAAAATTATTTAAAATGACTATATATATACAAACACTTGAACTGTGAAACTCTTTTAATGCATCATTTCTTATAGGAAATTAGATAAAGCTGAATGTAGTCTATGTATCTTCTCAAAAAATGGAAAATTATCTGTTGCATGTACAGGTTATTCTTTCAGCTCACAATTTCTTAGCTCACCGGAGTTTCTATCTTCTCTTTTTGAAATTTATAAAAAAATAAAAATAAACCTAGAATTACTTCTTGTAATTCTAAATGTGAATTTGAATGTGTGTCATCACTATGACTGACTGTATGGTACATCTTATTTTGAAAGAGGTGTTAGAATATGCCTGATATTATTGGTCTAGAATACCTCTCCTGATTCATTTCAGGATTTATGTTTGTACATTTTACAGCTTGTGCTCTTACAACATGTCAGTGAAGCATCACAGAATATGTTGAAACCTGTCTGATTCATCATATTCATTGCTGGGTTTCCAATCTATATGAGAAAGGATTTATAGACATTGTGAAAGTCATTGTAAAATGGAAATGTGCATGTAAAGTTCAGTAGGTCTTTGAATATAAAAGTAAAATTATGAAACTGGTTTTAGGCTGCATTTTGCTCCTAGTAAATAATGAAAAATATAGAAAGCTTCTAAATACAGAAAGCAAAAAATATTTTTAAAACAATTTAATAGTGATTGCAAAGCAAATGAAATGGGTTAGGGCATCTGGCTTCTCAAAGGCTGAGAATAGAGAAGTTGAAGAAAAAGAATATACAAAACAAGGAAAGAGAACCAAGAAAGGATGATATGTCATCGGCTTCTTTTGTACTACACCTTTTGTAGCACCGTAGCTTAAGTCTGCATGGACTCAATAATCTAAGACTAGCTTTTAAAATAACAATATTAAATTGAAAATAAGGTTTCAAATGCATGTTATATCATTTTATGACATCATAATAGCAGTGAATTATCAGTAAAAATGTGAGAGCTAGTGCAGAAGTTTTGAAATGGTATACGGAGTGTGAGTATATATGTCTGTCTATAGAGGTGACAAGGTGATAAACTCAGTGTTGCTCTAGGCACAACTGGTCATTCAGTGATTCATAAGCTATGGAAATTTAGAGGCAGTTCAGATACAAAGGAGACTGTAGACCTTCTTGTGCTAGTTACAACTGTTCTGATAATGTTTTAAAGAAATATCTCATGGAAAGATGAAAAATTGAGAAAAGTTTCAAGTATCTCAATATCAGAAAAAAATGCAAAAATTCATTTATCTAAAATTTCGTTGGATGATTTCAGGCAGTGAGGGAAAGAACATTCGGAAATTCTTGTTTTCTCTGTTCTTAAAAAAATTGCTCTCCTTTAAGAGCATTAAATGAGCTTTACACATGAAATTATACCAACCTATTTGGCAGGTCCTTCTTTAAAGTTTTCAGTCTAAAAAGTACCTCTCATTATTCTGCTGCATTAGATGTTACTCTCCCATTTTAAAAACAACAAAAAAAATCATTCTTTAGCAAGTTATTTTTCTGTGACTTTATTTTTTTAAACTAGGAAACTTTTTTCACAGCTTTGAGTACTCTCCAATTCTTTTATTATCTTTAATTTATTGTAATGCTGTATACTTTAATAGGCTTTCTTTGGAGATGTTAAACAGTTGCAGCTCTTAGTGATTTCTGCTAAAGAAAGAATATTGTAGATGTTATCTAATGTGTTCTTCCTGTCATTGTTTTCGGAGAGAGAAGTGCTGTGAAGACAGTTAAATTACTCTTCATATATAAAAGCTTGATTATAAAAGAAGTACCAAATGCTTTTAAGTCTTTCTAGTATACCAGTGAATATGATGACTAGATTTTATGGACATTTATGAGAGTTTTAAATTTCCAAGTCACATTCATTTTGGAGAAATGCTTTTGCATATGAAAAGTTTTAAGATTTGAAGCTCTTCAGCCCTTTTTTTAATATATATTTCTTCATTATGCCAAAAACAAGAAAGTAGATGAGTCTTGTCACTGTGATCTGAACAAGTCACACAGTGACTTCTCTCCAAGATTTAAAACTTGTAAAAATTATCTACTCTAAGTTACTCTGATATACTTTCCCCTTGACACTGCCTTCTTCCTAGGACTTTTCACAGATGAGTTTCTAAAATCTTTGCAGATTCAGAGATCTACCAGACAAACAGCAGCTTGTTCTTTGTATGCTCATTTTACTGTCAGTCTGTGCCCCAGCTATCTCTAAGGATCTCCAAGTTTTACCATCCTACAGCTGTATTGTCTAAAATAATTTCTAATTCAAATGTTAGACTTTTTTATTTTCAAACTGTCAATAAAGAAAAATATTAATAAATATAACTGTTGTTGTGAATGGGAAAGCATATGCTGTCATCAATTGATCATCATTTTAGGAGTGGAACAGCATTGACTGATATCCTGATTATATGAAAATTGTATGTTTGGCCAATCATTCAGTTTCTGGATTCTGTATCATATATTATTTCATTTTGTCCATAGGTTTTGAGGCTACTCAAATATAACATTTACTAAGTTTCACAATTATGTTTCAGGGCTCTTAATACTAACATATGTAAACATTGAATGAGTAGTTCTGTAAATCCTAGAACATATGAGACCTAATTCCCTGCAGTTCCTTTTCCCTTTGTTGTCTGGTGTTCACAATATCACTGACCTCATCTATAATTTGATTATTACCATTCCACCATGCTACAATTCTATGATCTCTGAGTTCATTTTAAGGGAGAAAGGAGTGGAGAGGAGAAACAGAATATTCTGGGGATTTCATTCATGTTCATAAAACATGAAAAATATAGTATATTCAATATTTTTAGAGATATATTTTAGTGAAAAATTATTGCACACTATTTAAGAAATCTGGTATAAATGAAGATTCTTTCCCAACGGATTGCTATCTAGGACATAGTACTTTATTATGAACAGATGAGACAAACAGATAAGAGTGAGGTGGGGAACAGTGTATTCAGAGATTTTTTAACCAGCAATAGAAGCCACAATATATTTCTTTTGGCTATTGTCAGGTTCTGGGTCACATAATGAGTTTCAATTTTTACTTTCTCAAGTATTGAATTTCACAGTTGACAACTTTATAAAACTGGTAGGTGAAGAAACTACAGAAAACATAGATCTCAGTGTAGAAAGAGTCATTAAGGTCTCTTCAAATATATGTAAATTATCTGTTCACAATTACCCATAGTTCAGCAAGAGCATTTAAACCATAGAAAAGGAGTGCCTGAAACAATCTAAATTCAGAGAAGTTTTTGAAACAAAAGTTGGGAACGCTTCTTAATGTTGTCAGATAGAAGTTTAAAACAGGCTTCAAATTTGGTAATTAATACTGTATAAATAATCATTGCTAATGGTCTCTCTTTTTTTTTTTTTTCCCTGAAATAGTTCTGCACAGATTAAAATTGCTTCCCCCACCATCTCCATCTCCTTTCAAGGAGAAGGTAAGGTAAAAAATTCTTACTGAGCCCTTAGGGTTTAATTTACCTGAAAAGTAGCTATGACCTTCTGTACTGAGCAAGTCTATAAAAAAGCAGCAGGTGGTGTCTTCGTGGCTGTTTGACCTAACCGGCTCCAAGGTTACTTGGCATGCAAAGTGCACTTTTGTTATATTGATGCAAGGCAATCTGGTCCTGGAAGGGGACAGGGAAATGACTGTATTGTACGTAACCAGAGGTTTTACAGATGCTGTTTAAGAAAACTCCATTGAATTATTTAATGGAATAAATAGAACCTAGAGCATGTTTTATGTCCACAGGAAAAAACCAAACAAACAAACTAGTTTTCAAAGAGTGATACTTAAATTTATAGCTCTGAACAGATAATTTCTACCAGTAAAACACTGAGAGAGGGAGATGAAACACCACTTACAACTATGACCTTTGATGGGCCTGATCTAAAACATAACAAAAAACCTAAGAATCTCTTTGTTCATTTAATTGGCTTTCATCATAGTAAACTAGCCTTTTTGAAGTGCAGTGGCAGTGTCACAATGCAACATTACAATATTAGGTCCAAAGCAAGTCTTTAACTGTCTTTGTGGTTGTGCCTCTTGTTGATGCAAACAAGTAAAAAAACAAAGGGGGTCCCACAGGACTGAAGATGTCCCTTGCAGTTTGAATATTCTGTATTTATAGAAGGTTTGGACATATGATCTTTGTCACCTGCTGTACAAATACAGTAACTATAGTCAAATTACTTGATTATTTGCAGATGTTTTACACTTCATTGCTTAATGGAACTTTACCTACACGCTTGAAACATTTTTCTATTTAAAGTGTAGCCCTGCAAATAATGAGAAGGAAATATTTTGTTTTCTTGTTTTCCAGAGTTCTCTTTTCCTACTTTCTCAGATGGATTTCACAAGAATATGAACTTTATTGTCATATCTAACCCATTCCAGTTTATCTAATTGAAAATAAGAATATCTTGGCCTGGTTAATTTTGACACTTTTATTAAGAGTTTCTGAGCTGTGGAAGCACAGGATTTATATTGTTTTACAGAACATCATTATTCTAGTCCTAGTAGATCTCCCTGCTACTTATCAGAGGATAAAAAAGCAAATAAATAACATAAAAAAGGTAAAGGAGTGGTTCTAGTCATGGTGATGCAGTTATTGTGGACAAAGGAAGAAGATCAGAGAAGGTAGAAAGCTTTGTTTGGCTAGCCCTATATAATGGCAGTCACTCTACCTAATGTGGTTTGTTTCCTGCTTACATATCAAGTCTCAGAATTCAGTATGATTAAAAATACAGGAAAAGAGAAGGAGCGATGTCAGGGACCCAAAATATTTCAATTGCAAAACGTGGATATATTTGTAGGAAACTTTTTAAATCAACACTACTGTTACTACACAGTACTCAGACATTTTCCCTGAAAAAAAATCAAAGTTATGTTAACTAAAATACTGAATATTCAAATTATGTTGATCCATTGAGGTGATTATATTCAATGAGGAAAGAATTTCATAAAATAACCTGAAGTAATTTTTTGCAGTTATATTACTTCCTTTTTTTTTTTGTAGTACTCACAAAGATTTCTGCAGTCTAGTTTTATTATGAGAAAATATATTCTTTACATGGAAGTGTTTTTGTGTAAGAAAGTTGCATAACTTGGTGGTCTGATATTTCTGGCCATAGATTTAAAGTATATTTTCTATATATAGTTCAAATGGGAAATATTTATATTTCAATATATATAACTATAGACATTATATTTAAAAAAACAAGGGAAAAGCACAATCAAACATAAAAACAACTTTCAGCTTCTTGTGGATGAAATATATGGAACTTCTCATAAGAAAAAAATTATAGCAGTAAGATCACTGCCAAAGTTGATGGGTTCTACATTCACTTTTGTTGAGAAGTGAATAATCCATTGAGATCTGTCAGCCCTCTTTAATTGAAAGAAGAAGCAGAAAAGAACTGAGAAAAGAGAGTGACAGAGGCCATGAATTTACCAGTCAAATGCATGGAATTCTAAGTTTGGGGTTTTTTCTGTAAAATACAGATATCTAAGTGGAAACCATACATTTTTAAATATGTCAGTTCTTCTGAATAAAACATTTTAGATAGTGATATGTAGTAAGAAAACACATTCTAATTAAGTATTTTTAAAGAAACTTCCTAGTCTGACCATTCATGAGACTCTGGCAATCACACTCTCAGTGCCAGAGACTTTATGTGCTGGGACCAACGTTCTTTCACATCGGGTGACTCCAATGAGCTGACTTGAATTCCCTCACATCCAACTTCCATGCAGACCAAATCAGATTTTCTTAGCAGTTCGACCCCCAGTTTCCTATAGCAGAATCTCAGCCCTTGTTCCTTAAAGCCTTTGATTCACAGCAACAGGGAAACAGTTGGAGATGGTGCCTCGGAGGTGGGACCCCCAGCAAAAGAACCCCTGGGCTTTTGTACCCTCACAGTCTACTCTGGAACAAGTCTGGCTCTTACTCCTGAGTCCTGCAGTCCTCCCATGTCATTCAGTGTCCATCTACCTATCTGAGGCCTCCCATCTTTGTGCCATTTCTTATCCCAAGGGCTGGCATTTCACAGCCTCCTGTCTCCAACAAGAGATCAGTCTCCATCTCAATCTGCATCTCAAACTGCAGCTTGCAAACTGAGCTACCTGTACTAGACGTATTCCTTAGCAGTATAAGACTTTCACATTAAACATGAAGATATTTTTAACTAAGAACTCTTACTTAAGGTCCTTAAATAAATAAACAACTGTGATATTCCTTCCTTTCAGTAATTTGTACTCCAGCTCAATACTATACTGTCAAAACTTTGATGTAAGTCTATTTATGTAAAACTAGACTTATGCTTTATTCTAGTCTAAAATGTAGACTTGGTTGTCACTCCTCTGCAGTGCAAAATCCTAAAATTTTGTTTTCTAAGATGCTTCTCCTGCTGCCAGGTGGGACTTTTAGAGGAAAATTACTACCTCATTGAAATGAAATTACCATTGGTATGCAAAGCTTTGATTACAGAAGTAGCAGGGTAACCTGATATCAGCATGGCTTAATTGCCTTGCCGAAGAGTATGTTCTAATAAGGACAATCTTCCTTTGGAGATATACACATAGCAACTAATGAAGATTAACACTTATATAGCATAATGTTAGTGCTACCAAGGGTAGTCCTTTAGGAAGAGGAAAATACATCAATTGCATACTTCTTTAGCTCTATTTGAGTGTAAAATATGCTAAATTGCAACTACGCATGTGTAATAGAAAGTGTAAAAAAATACATAACATTTCATCAGCAATAAATGATTTTATAAAAGGTCTAGCTTCAACAGAGAAATCAGTATCCTTTTAGTTTAGCCACCACTTCTTTACATTTGCTGACAGGGAACCCAAGTCCTCAATTCCTGGAAGTTCTTGACAGATAATCTAGACAAAGAGACCTAGACACTTTCAGGAGCTTTGCAGAGACTTTTCTTGCTTCTGATCATGTAGTCTGGTAAGTCTTTTTGAATACTGTCCAGTAGTTTTGTTCCAAGAAAACTGTACTGTTTTGGGTGTTGTTTTGACTGAGCACTATCTTCAGAAAAGTAGGGCAAGATGAAGACTGCTTCCAGTGTAAGGATAGGTGACAGGTCTGCTTCATAAGGAAGGGGAGAGTGGAAAATTTCTAATGGAAGAGTAGGGGGAAAGATTCATAAGAAAGGAGGAATTATTCCATTACTAGGGAGGGAATCCTTGAAGAAGCTTGATGATAAACTGGTGTTTGGCCTCTACACACTGTGGTTATTGCCCTTATGCTGTCAAAACAGCAATTAACCTGGGGGAATTTGAGTGCTTTCATATTGTAGCTGAAGAGGTAATAAAGACGTTTATGAAATCATGTAAGAATATCTGCTGAACCTTGTTTAAGGTTTGATTATGTATATCACTTTTGTTTTCTTTATGGATAAAATAATGATAAGCAATGTTCTTTAAAGAAGTTTATACTTTTTCTGTTTCCATCAATGATAATTGCTTTGATAACCATGGTAAACCTTTCCAGTCCTGTGACCGGGTGCTATGTGAAATATAAGAGGCTATTGATAACAGTCCAAGTGTTGCGACCCATCCTGTCAGGCAGGAGTAATTTTGTTTCGTTATTAAAACCCTTGCAGTGAATTAAAGTAAATCAATACAAGATGATCACTGTTTACATAAATATATATATGTATATATGTATGTATATGGATTATTTTGAAACAATCTGGTTACGAAGGAAAATAGGTGTTTGGTTGTTATTATCTATAGTAGCATGGCAATATAATGGCATACTGTTATTGCCAAGTAAAACAGGTCTTTAGCTTGTAATATAGCCCCCCTGAGAAAATGTGTAAGGGAAAAGTGAGAAAGAGAGAATAAGAGTTAAAAGAGAGAAAGAAAGAGACAGAAAAAGATAAAAAGGTCACCACTGCAAACTTAGTTGTTGTTGCCTTTGGTGTCTTTGTCTGTTGGGAAGTGATGGGGGTATGAAGCCCACAAAACATAAAATTCAATGGGTTTACATACCCTCAGAAACCATCCTGGTGCCTCCCCTGTGTGCAGGTGCTATCTCCAGGGGCGTCATGGGTGTGTATACACAGGGACCTCCTTTGACAGAGCCTGTCCCAGGAGGACATAAACATCACATGCCCAGAGAAACATCACACACCCAAAGAGTCACTCCCAGGCCTTCAAAGTTACCAGTTTGTGGGCTAGGCCCACCTCCCCTTAGCCTTTATCCTTCACTCTCCAGGCAGGGGGCTTGCATAGATTCCTAGAGTAGCAATGTTTCAAGGCGATTATAAAAGTCCAGTTCCTCACACCAAGTCAAGATGATTCTAAGAACCCATTAACAAACAATATATTTCTATATAATCTCTTAGCTACTTCAGTACATGAACAATGTTCTGCATGAATAAATTTATTTTTTAACAAGAATTGTCTATTCTATTTAGAACAAAGTATTTCAGAATTTATATATCCCACTATTTTTCTTCCTTTGTTCTATTTCTAGAAAGGATAAAATTCATTTTAAGGATGCGTAGATAAAACACACCAGCATTTCCAAATGGAGTTATTTTATTGAGAAAGTAAAATATTTTGATATTTTCAAAATATTACCCTTAATTTTTGCAGGAGGTCAGCTGAAACTATTCACTGAGTTTAGCTCTTTTCTTAGACAAGACCAATTAACTTCTGACTCAGTAGATTTGCTTCCTATAAATCAATTAATACAATTTCAAGCTAAATACCAGATGCAAGTATATACTTATTCAATTATTAAAGTATTTTCATATTCTTATGTTTACCATTTTAATTGTACAGAATCACAGAATCATGGGTAAGATTGGAAGGCACCAAAAGAGGTCATCTGGTCCAACATCACTGCTCAAGCATGGTCATCCCAGAGCACATTGCACAGGGTTGCATTCAGATGGTTCTTGAATATTGCCTGTGAGGGAGACTCCACAGCCTCTCTGGGCAACCTGTTCCATATGCAGTCACTCCACAGTAAAGGGCTTATTCTTCATATTCAGGTGGAACTTCCTGTGCACCAGTTTCTACCCAGTGCCTCTTGTGCTATTCTTTGGCACCACCAAGAAGAGCCTGGCTCCATCCTCTTGGCACCCTCTTTCAGATACTTAGAGATATTGATGAGGTCCCCTCTCAATCATTTCTTCTCAAGGCTGAACAGGCCCAGCTCTCTCAGCCTTTCTTAGTAAGAGAGACGCCCTTTGTTGTCATTCACTAGACCTACTCCAGGAGCTACATGAACTGGACACAGCACTCCAGATGCACCTCACCAAGGCTGACTAGAGGGGCCCTCAACCTGCTGACAATGTTCTTCCTAATGCATCCCAGGACCTGTCAACTTAATTCAGAAATAATTGTTCCAGAGTTTTATATTTCATTAATGTCAGTCCAGAGAAGACTGACATATTCTTCTGAATCATAAATTAACTAATATGGTACTGTTGATCAGCATTAAAACAGTTGCAGGCTCTCAGAAAATATTATTTTAGCAAAGGCATAGCTATAAAGTCTCTAAGAAATGCTCCAAAGTGAAAAAAAAATTAAAAATTGCTATTTTCCTTTTCTGTGTATATCTTATAACTGGTACTGTCTGTGAAATTTCATGGAATTCTACAGTAGATTTTGCACATTTAATGACCTTTTTAATTCTTCTCAGTATATCACAACCATTAGCCTCATTTAAATCTTTCTATCCCAATATATTTCCTCTTTCTCTCTCTAGGCTTGAAGTTGTTTGTCTTTTCATCTATTTAAACATAAGTTATTCTATGAACCAGTTCACTAAATGACCATATTAAGATAAAATCCTGAAAAGCAGTTTCCTCCTTATCATTTGATTCTTAGGGGTTTTGCTTTCCAAAGGCAATAAAAGTTTCTGCGAGCATTTTTGTCCCTAGTCCAAATTATTTATCAAAAGTAGCAAATGTTTTATCCAAAGCTGTAAAATTATGAAGAGCATTTGATAGGAAATTTCCTTCCATAACCCAATCTCACAGAAATGCAGCAAAAATAAAAGTGACAATAATCTCACAGAAGAGAATTCGCTTAAGTGAAAAATCAATTAGGACAGTCCTAAGACTACTATCCATCATTTATCTGTTGAACAAGGAGGTTTGTAACCATTTAGTGGGACTTCCCTTGCTTACATCCTTCTGTTATTCCAGTACTGTTGCAGATGATGAGGTTAAAAAGACCCAAAAAGGCTAAGATGCAAAAAGCAAATTGACAAATACTGACCGTATTAAGGAATTGTTCCTATATACACATATATGAACATATATTAAATTTCCTATATTCCCATATACTTAAAGCAAGATGAAAGTATGATAGTACCTCCTAATAATACATATATTTTGTCTGTGAGGGGGTTAGACAAGTGACAAAACATGACATATTAGCAATTTAAACATCTCACAAAACCATGGCCTTGATCTTTACCTCCCAGAGATGTCATAGAGCTCCTGGTGCTCTTTTGTTTAGATGTATGAAAGTTACAAGAAAAGGTCTTGAATTATTTGAAGTGTGATTTGAAGTAAGAGAGAAAAAACTACTTTTCATAAAAGATGCAGAAGATCCCTGAGGGAGCCTGTAGCACAGTGAAGTTTGATTTACCACCAATAGATAAGTATAGCAGTTTAATTATTACTATGACTATAATGTGTCCCTGATTTATATTTCAAAGCTGATTTTATCTTGTTTTAAAATTTCAGAATTAGCAAAATGTTTTATTCCCAGATATTACTAATGTTTAGCTCAAATTACAGATACAATATATGGGAATATTAATAGGAATTGTTTTGGGCATATTAAATACATCCTTAATATAGCGATTAATTTTTCAAAAACACTTTTGTGAGACTTGTTTAACATAGCATGATTCTTCACCTGTAAAATTTAGAGTACATGCATTATTATGGAGAACAACGTAAGTATTAGGCTCATCATAAAACAGTGGAGTGCTAAACACTGCACAGCACAGGCTGGCCTTGACATATGAAATGTAGGCTCCTTTTGTAACTTGATGATTTTTTTTATTTTTAGTAAATAGGATTTAAGCACCTGCTTTGCTCCCTCATAATTTCAACATCTGTGGAAGTTTCTTGTGCTTTGTCATTCAGTAAAAGGCACTAGCGACAGTCTCTGACTGCTTCATTTATCACTGTAAAACTTGGTACTGCATTTTGAATTGATTGTTTCAAAGATGCAGCTTACTTTGAGTTCAATAGGTAATTTTATGCATTGCCTGAAATGTCTTGCTTCCTGATAATAACAAAATCTTTTTGTAAGATATTTATCAAGGCCTAAGTAATAAAACAGTTTGGGGAAGACTTCAGCCCCTAAATTAAGATACATTTCTTTTTTCCAACAGATGCTGAAAGCCCTGTATATTGTTTCTCTAAGGAGCATCTCAGTTTGAACTGTAGCAGTTAATTTGCAACAGAAGTCAGAATTTCTAGATTGCAAGGGAGAAACGTGCACGACAGAACTGACTGACAATAAAATTCCTAATATCTTCCCTCTTCATAAAAATAAAGGATTTCTTCTAACTTAATTGACTTTGTCATCTTTTTAAGCTTCTCTAGAGGCTGCTTTTTAAACCTTGAAATTTTGCCTTCAGGCTGCTACAGAGGAGACTGTTCTTTGTGTATTACATACCACAGAAAAATATGTATTTTATGGAAATGTATAATGCAGCATTTTATGCTGAAGTGAACATTTAGAAATATCACACCAGTAATGATTCAAAGTGGGAGAATTTTACTGCCTGGAAGGTTTTGGATATGGGAATTTAAATTCATTAACCTTGAAGAAATCTATTTTAAAGTCTGTCATTAGTTTCACAAGCCAGTCATTATAATTTTCAACACTATGAAGAGCCTTTTCAGTTGGGTATTAGAAGTGTATTTTGTGCAGAGAAAAAGATGCATCCTTCTTACCCACTGCCTTTCCTTCAGCCCTGGTCTTGTAAAAAATTGCATGTTTATGGTGCATTGGCTATTTGCAAAGTTAGTTTGCCAGTTTCAATACTTACCAAAATACATTAAAGAACAAATGTGACAAAACTGACACTTTTTAATTTTGAACTTCTCTGTCCTATTTTTAGAGTACTTAAAAATATGAATAATATTTTTATCTTTGATAAAAATAAAAAAATTAACTGTTGATTTCTTTGCCTTTAGGTTAGCACTAGTAATATTTACTATGGAAGCTTCAAAGTTGTGTTGATTTTTAACCCGAATAAGTTTTCTTTCATTCGTAGCTTGTTATCAAGCTATTGTAGAGATAGTTTTTATGTATGCCCTATGATTCCTGAGAAATTCAAGACATGACAAAAATCTCAGTAGCAAGAACACTAAATTTGCTTGTCAGGAACAGGAAGAGTGGCAGGCTTGAATTTATCTTTCCATGTGCTATCTTTTTCCTAATGTCAGGGTGGTTGTAATGTGGATGGAGAATTAAAGTTAATTGTGGGATTGACCAGTATGCAAACTTCAGAATCAGCTGTAAGTGCTAATGGATAACAGTGAGCTCAAAGGAAAATGAAACTGCTAGGTTTAGGAAAGTGTTTATTTTTAGAATAAAGATCAAATTATAGAAGAATTGTAATTTTCCTTTATTAATCTTCAATCCAAAGCACCAGATTTAGTGTTCTGGAAACAAAATGAAATAAAGAAACTTTTTTATTGACAGAATTAGATGTTAAAGACAAAATATTGAGGTGCTTTTTGAGAAATCTATGTTGTTCTACAAACATTGGAAAAGGCATAATAAATGTTAAACTACCAATTTTCTTTTTTCACCAATGTTTTTGTTCAGAATCTCTGTATGGGACATGGCATGGTGTTGTACATCCCTTTCTGAAAAATCATATCTAAGAGAAATAGTGATAAAGGAATTTAAGTGAAAAAAATAGAAATTCTTCACAATAATGCTATTGCATGAATCACAAATGAGATTAGTTCCAAATGAAAAAAAATATTTTGTACTCTTGATCACTCGAATTTACCTGTGATATTTGCAAAGAACCCCACTACTTGATTTTCCAGTTATGAGTTCAAAACTTTCCATATTGAAGAGGTTAGGAGTAGAGGAAAAAAAATATCCAGAAAAAAAAATTCAGATCAGCTTTTTTTTTTTCCCCTGAAAATCTACGTAACTTTACCAAGATTTTTGTACCCCTAAAAGCAGTTCTCTTCTTTTCCTGCAAGAATACACATAAAAATTCTCAAGTAGACACTCTGAAGTAACAGGAAAAGAAACACTTAAACCACCACACCACACCAATAAATACTTAAAAACAAACAAACAAAAAACCAAACAAAACCAAAACAAACAAAAAATCCCAACAACTGAAAAAAGCCCCCAAACTTGGAAAATACAACAGTAAATAATATCAGTAAATCTGAAATGAGGTTTAATCATATTAGTGTAATAGCAGAAAACATCTGGATCTTGCTATACAATATATATTTATTTTTGTCTTATCCTGCTTCTAGATTTCTATTGTATTTGCTCTCATACATTTTATTAAGAATTAGACTTAAAAGAATACACTAATTTTCTTTCAGATATTTCCTCAGTTGATTTTTCATTCTTTTTGTTTTCACAATTCAATTCAGTACATTAGTTATCTTTCTCTATTTTTGCTCTTTCTTCTGTTGTATCTTGATAGTCTATCTGAAATCTTGGTATACAAGTTATAGTAACAGTGCACTATCTGATTAGTTTCTTTTATTACAGTGCAAACTACCTAGAGCTTTGACCTTTTTCTGTAAATTGAGGTACAGCACATACGAATCATATACTTGGGGTTTTTTGTTGTCTTTTGTTCGAAAGCGATGATCAAAAATGTTTTCACTGATAGGTTTATTTGTTTTAGTAGTTTTCTTTGCATTAAATGTGGATTTAGCAAAGAGCTAGAGGAAAATTAAGTTAGAAAACTTAGATGTAAACCAACTTTGAAATTCCCTGATCTTCTTTGTATATAAAAGCGCTCACAGTCAGGAAGGAAAAATTAAGAATGTATTGACTCTCTATGGAATCCAAGCAGTAACTGGAACATCCTTAAGTATGCGGAAACAAAACCAGCATCCTCTCCACTGGGCATTATTTGAGTGGTCAACAACCTTGTCTTATCCTACCCTAAATTTCTAAAAAGAGAAAAATGGTGGGCTTCTGAGATAGCGGTGAGTCTTAACATGATGAATTAAAACATTTCATAAGTCTGATGTCTAAGGTTTTTAGTACATTTTGGGGATGTTACATGGATTTTCCTCGGTTGCTCACATATTAGGTGCTATTAGAAGTTACTAAAGTGTTTTCTCATAGATTCTTAAGCTCTGTCAAAGACACGCTGTTTTGAAGAAGCCACCTGCAAGATAACTTGGAGACAAAACACAAGAAGAAGGCCTAGAAGTCCTGAGCTTCTCCAAGGGGCAGTTCTGAAGATGTCTATGGGTGACGCACCAAGGGAAATGAGAATCATGATTGGTCACAGATATCTCATATGTTAATTGCTGGAGAGGTTATAAAAGCCATGACATCCCTGGTTTGTGGGAGCCTGTGCATGTTTGTACAGACCTCAGGTGTGCACCTTGAAAACTTTCAATAAAGGTATACTATCTTTCTCCATTAATATTGTTTCTGAGTGTCTATTTCCACAAGAATTCAGGCATCAGGCAACAAACCCTTATTTTATATTTTAAAAATAGCTATAGTTTTCATACATATAGTTTTTCTAAGGTTTTTTGATTTATTTTTTTCTAATTTCTAACATAAAGTCATCTCCATTCATCAAAATTTCTCATTGAAAGCTTTGTCCTTTGTCCTTTTTTCAGCTGAATGTTGGGTAGTGATCTATTTTGTATCATTGGTTTCTTTCATCCCAAGAAGCAAAAACACTAGTCCCTTGCTAACTCTGTAAGCTCACCAGTCCTTCAGAATAATTCCATATTTTATCTTGCTCAGTTTAAAGATAAAATACCAAAAAAAGCCTCTAAGTTCTACAAAACCAATCTTTACAACAAAAAATTATTTGTTTAACTTTTTCAAGATGTAAGGATATAAAGGTTGAATATGTGAAGGTTTTATGTAGCTGAGCAGGGAGGTAAAATGGAGGAAGATCCACCCTCTGTCTTGTGAGTTGACTGATTTTTTTTCTAGAGAATGAGTGGGAGAACAAAGACACAGGTCTGCAGCTTCAGAATAGTTTCATTGCCCTGGTACAAGGTGATGGAAGAAAATTCCGTCTAGAGCAGTGTCAGACCCAGTCAAGCCTGAAATGCAAGTCAACAACAAAGGAAAGCAGCAGGTACTAATAGTTGGAGATTCCTTCCTGTGGGGAAGGGAGGGCCCCATCTGCCAATACTCTTTGCTGTCTAAGGAGACTTTTTTCTTGCTTGAGACTCAGATACCATATGAGGCTTGTCCAGCCTTTGGATTATTATCTGCTGCTGTTCATCCATGTGGGTACCAGGAATCTTGTGAAGGGAGATGTCAACTGTACCAAGACTGGTTTTGAAGCTCTGGGTGTGACAGTGAAGGCCACATAGTTTGTCTTCAATCCTGATGGTTAAAGATAAAGGCTTGATTAGGGACCAGATGGGACTGCAGGTTGCACAGGTGGTGGCAGACAGAGATTTGGCTCTTATGTCACATTATCCTTTGTCAGTATTGAGGACTGCTGAACAGGGCTAGTTTTTAGGGTCAAAATGTGAAAGGAAGTAGAAGTTGCAGAAAAAGAAATGAGGCCCCCATTCTCAGTTTCCGCAATTTTAAAATGAAAATTTATTAATAATTTCCAAAACAGCAAACATTTTCTTATTTCATCAAAAAATGTATTTCCTGCAACAGTTATACTTTTAGTATACCATTCAGTTTATATCTTTTCCCTTTTCTTCTGTTCCTTTTTTCACATACCTGATGTGGAGACCTAGTATTCCAATAAATACCTCAACATAAAGTGCTGATTATATGTTTAATAAAGATTCAGGGATAGTATCACAATTTACCCTTGATGAACAGTGAGAAATTCATATGTATTGGTAATTAGTGAACATTCTTCTTCTCGTGTATATGGCAATCATAACTGCCTAAGGCTGGATGACGTGCTGATAATGACAGTTATGTGCTTTATACAAGAAGAAAAGCAGTACAGAGATAAGAAAGAATGCAGATTTAGAGAACTGTAATGACATGAAGGAAGTTGCATATTTTCATCATTTGATGAGAGCACATACTCTTTTAAGCTCATCTAACTCACTTTCTCTGTTCATTTGCCAGAGGACAGTGCTAGAGGGGAAAGTGGTTGTACTCCAGTCATGGCTACAAATGGTTCAATTTATAGGTTGTCCTAGTTCAGCAGCCAGAACCACTTTATTACTGTGTGGGTGTGACCAAAGCTGTGTATTCTCCACCCTCTATGTCATTTCTCATGAACTGTTAACAATGGGCCATTTCCAGCCACTGCTCAGGGCACAGCTGACCCCTCAGGTTGTAAGTTGGGTGTTAAAGAAGCCTATGAGATAGCAGTTGTGATGACTCCCCTCCGGGGAGTCATTAGCAGCTCCACACCCAGCCTGAGGGGTCATGTCTGCTAATGGGCCATCCAAAAATACCCCATGACTCACGGAGTTAAATCACCCATTGTGGAACTCCCCACTCTGGGGGAGGTACTGGGCATTGCTACCTGAACCTGAGGGTATATAATCTTGGGGTTTGGGGACTTCTGAAACCACTCACTGGATCCAGAGGAGGACCTGAACCTCGACAGGAGGAGACCACCACTCAAGCAGACTGCAACCATCATCTGCACCAACAGTTTTTTTCCCTTCCTTTTACTTTGGACCGAGGGAAACAAGATGGGTCTCAGCACAGGGGCTAATGAACACCATTCTGTTTGTGCTGCAGGGTGCTGTGTTATACTTCTGGATTTTGTAGAGCAAAACCAACTTCTCTTCTTGTCATTGCATTTATTGTAATATTTTTAATAAAGTATAACTTCTTTATAACCTCTTTCCTGTTGGGTTCATTTCTCCTGCAAGTTTACCTTTAAATCAACACATAGGTATACTCAGGATATCGTGATATTGTCCTTTTCTTACTCATTTAACATGCACAGTACACTATCCATTTAAAGGCAATATATTTGTCCTCCTATTTGGACACCCTAAAGAAAAGTCTCTCACCAGACCTCTCAACAATTAAACCCCTTGTGAGCTTTCATTTGCAGAGGTTTTGGCAGTGGTTACAACAGAATATTGATGCTTAGAAGGAACTGAAGACAAGAAAACAAGGAGTATGAGAAGTTATCACAGAATTGATCTAGTATCTACATAAACTACAATATATATTCATAAAATTAGACATATTCATTTAACAACTAAAAATAAATGATAATGTAAAAATTGACTGAGCCACCAGAATGAAAGGTTAGTGATCAATGACTTGACATCATCAGTGACCTGTAGTAAATAGAATACCTCAAGAGTCAACACTGGGACCAATAGTGTTCAATATTTGAATCAGTGATCTGGATGGTGAAATAGAATTCTCCCTCAGCAAAATTGTGAATATTACTATATAAGGGGAGGGACTGACATGCCTATTGTCAGAACTATTTTTCAGAGGGGCCTGTAAAAAGCTGACAACTGGACCTAAAGAAGTCTACTGAGTTTCAGCAAGGAGACTGTACACCAGTTAAGGGTTAGAATATCAACTGGCTAAATAACAATGTATCATTCACCTAAGTATGATTTCTCTTATTTCCCTGTCTCCAGTTCCTTGAAGTTTAGCCATTATGTCAACCATTATGTGTGGCCTATGAGGTCTGTCACTGTAAACATCTAAAGCTTTTCTATCTACTGCTGTGAAGGCTATAAATGATGTTTTAGTTTGTGGTTTTGTTTGGATGCTTGTTTATTTTAAAGGTGGTTAGACCTCACGCAGTCAGATTATAATATCAGGACTTTGGAAAATATATAAAAACTGTGATATCAGGCTACCTTTGTTGTGAATAAAAAAGTATTGTAGTTCTCTTGAAAAAGTATCACACCCTTCGGGGTCCCTCATAGTTCTTGTGCTCTGCTGATTGATAGCTTTATTGATTTATGGCAAATACAATTAAGCAATCTGTAGATATTCAGTTAAAAATTAAAATGGTTTCTGAAGACAAAACAGGCAAACAACAGAAAAAACTCATAGAAAAAGAAAGAAAAACCCGTAAAGAACCACTTTGCTACCTTTAACTGTTTGAAGGGGTTGTTTGTTTGTTTTAATGTTGAGGGTAAATAAGTTTCCCTGCCACCCAGTTCTGCCAGCATATGTACCTGTACTAAATGAAGATAAGGTAAAAATGAATATTCAGAAATAGGCAGACTGGAAATTAAGTCTCCCTCTAGGCAGGTTTATATATGCAAATTAAGTAATAGAATGTTACAAGGGCTTTTGTTAAGTGTTTTGAAAAACAAAAACTTGTGGACTATTTTGTAAGGGTCAATTCTGAATGAGACGTTTAAGCACAGAAGTACATTTCAAAACTCAAGAACACTTCTTTTTTTGGATTTAATTCCAAAGAACACATATAAATTTTAAACCATTGAAATATGACATGAAAATATGTAAAAATGCATGGAAAGATTGCACATGTATTGAATGAGCAAACACAGAATAGGATTTGTCTGGGCAGGGTACTAGGCCATCTTGTCTAGACTGTACTTTTGCCAAGAAAGTTTGGAGTAAGTCATCCTTGAGGTCCCTTCCAACCCGGTATTCTGTAATACTGTGGTTTGAAAAAGTTGCAGTTTTAACAGTATATTGGTCCTTAATTTATTTCGCACTCTTAAATAGCATAGTTCTCTAATAACATATTTGAGAAGAGAAGGGGGAAAAATCCCTGCTGTACAACTGCAGCTGGAGAAGAGAGGAGTGAAAATATATGAAAGAAAAAGCCCTCGAGGCACCAAGGTCAGTGAAGAAAGAGGATAAGAAGGTGCTCCAGGCACCACAGCAGATTCCCCTGTAGCCTGTGGAGCAGACCACGGTGAGACAGGCTGTCCCCACGGAGGTCCACTGTGGAGCAGAGATCCACCTGCAGCCCGTGGAGGACTCCATGGCAGAGCAGGGGAATGCTCCGGGCAGAACCTGTGGACCCTTGGAGAGAGGAGCCCGTGATGAAGGAGGTTTGCTGGCAGGACTTATGACCTCTTAGGGAGCCCATGCTGGAGCACTCTGCTCTCAAAGCACTGCACCTTGTGGAGGGGACCCACACTGGAGGAGTTTGTGAAGAACTCTAGCCTGTGGGAAGGACTTAAATTGCAGAAGTTTATGGAGGACCGTCTGGTGCAGGGGAAGAGTTTGAGAAGTCCTTTCCCTGAAGAGAAAGGAGTGTCAGGCAACATGTGATGAACTGAACTATTCCCCTGTCCCTCTGCATTTCAGGGTGGGACAGGTAAAGAAAATCAGGAGTGATGAAGGAGTGGAGGGGAGGCATCTGAAGATTTGGTCTCATTACCCTACTCTGATTTGGCTGGTAATAAATTAAACTAATTTCACCAAGTTAAGCCTCTTTTGCCTGTGATGGCAATTGGTGAGTGATCTCTCCCTGTTCTTATGTATGCCCTTATGTCCAGTCAGAGTCAACCACCACACAGTGCTTACTGAACACAATCAAATTCTTTGTACTTTGAGAGGAAGGGATAAATATGAAAATAAAACAAGAGAGTGCTATATATTGAGCAAATATGAAGAATCACCTCAATTGAAAAAAGTTTTAAAAGCTTTAGAGCTTTACAGTGACAGACCTCATAGGCCACACAGCCTGTGTGAAATTGGATTCCATGTGATTATTTTTGGGCAATAATTCAGAGCAAATAACATCAAGAAAGCCTTGCATAAATCCTGACAGAAAAAGTGGATTTAAATCAAACTAATAGGTTGCAAAACATATGAAATATGCTTTGTACTGTGCCTTGGAGACACATGGCCAAATCCATATTCAAAAAGTAAAAACAAACCAGAATGATTTAAAGAATAAATCACTTGTCATCGTGATCTTTAAAAATGCCAGAATTTAATGCAAAAATATAATCCTAACATTTATTGCAGCAAAAATAAATGTCAACATATTAGACTTAACTGGCTAAGCCTTGTGGTAGCATTTCTACAAAGTGAAAGGAACATGACAAGTTGTATTTCACATTTATTAGAATAAGATTTGGTTTCTTTATCATAAGCAGTAGATTTAAACACTTTATTTTAATTTACTTCACAGTATTGAGGAAAACATTGACTCAGATAAGAAGTGGAATACCATATACACTTTTCTCTGAAGCAATCAATCAATTTTAGAAGCTAAATATGTAATATGACAACACCAGAGCTTTGCAGTGGAATACAAAATGTAACATAAAATGTTTGTGACGTTTCACAGACACTACTAAGAAACATATCTGCTATGTCAAGAACATTGTAAAAGTTATAGTCAACTATTAGTTATAATAGATATATCTTCATAAACATATAAATATACATTACTACATAGAAGAGCTATAAATGAGAGCATCTTTTCACTGCAGCTAGGTACATATGCAGAGACAATTGTTGTTCTAGTCCTTTACAGACTGATTTTGTGAAACACTTGTATGCACTTCGTCTCCTTCCATTCCTTATGACAACATGCTTTGCAAAGTATGTTACTATACATTATCTTCCCACTACTCTGTTACTTACGACATTATGCTTTGCCAAGTGTGTTCCTATAGATTATCTTTCCATTACTACACATATGAAATGTAGGCGTCATAGAGATTAGTAGTTATGAAAGTCTTGTATTCATAGGAAATAACCCAAATTAATTGCAAATTAATACATTTCTGCTTGTTATAGCAGTAGTAGCATAGCCTTCAAAGGATTTTAAGCTATTGTTTTTTGCCTCAAAGGGTTAAAATGCTTAGATAATTTTCTTTCAGAGAACAAATAATATTTGCATAAGTCTAGAATACTGTTACATAAATATTAAAACATCAGTATGATAATTGCAATAAAATATATATGAAGTAATATTGTAAAAAAAAGGATTATAATTGATTTTAAAAAAAAAATACATTAATATATTTAAATTTGCAAAAATTAAGCACTTGAGAGATGACAGACTTGTCCTCCGTTCAATATTACTTCAACCTCTCAATGTTTTCTCTCTGACATGTCAGAGGTAATTATCACTTTAGAAGAAAAAATGTACAAATAATGGAGTATGTGGTCATGTAATTAAAGAACAAAAGAGTACATGGTTGTCAGAATACACAATAGTTATCTATATGAGAATTACTATTTAATATAAATTGTCCAGTTTATAGCCTTAAAGGTTATTTATGTGGTGATACATAACTATATAACATGTAGTTTTGCTTTATACTTTCTTTTAATGTTCGGTGTTAAGGGTTTTAAAAAAAAAAAGCAATGGCAGAAACAAATATTATATCTAATATTCTCTCCATGATTCAGGGAAGATTATGTATGTTACATAAAAGAGCCTCCTGCAGTTTTCCATCTTGTTTCCTCAGGAGGGGCAGATAAACAATTTTGCATGTGCCAGAGCTGCTGTGTCTGACTGGTGTTGCTGCTGGCTGTGATCTTGTTGGAGGCCCCTGTGAAACCTAGCCTAAGAACTGGGAATTTTAACTGATTTAACAGAGTAGGTGAAAGAGGAAACTTTAGGGAAAAGAAAGAGTGCACTGGAAATAGTATGAAGTGGTGTCAAGTAATGTAGATGAGCCCATTAAAGGTGTCCAGAGTAATAATTGGTCATATTTACTAAAGCAAATAAGCCTGGATAATAGAAATCAACAAAGCGCCAGTTTTCTAGCAAGTAGGTTAAAAAGACTCTACCTTAGAAAGAAGTATGATCACAAGACAAGATCAGAGGATCCACGACTATTTTAAAATACTTTTTATTCCTAATACCAGGGATAAATATTCATCCCAATCTTCTCATTGAAACAAAATAAATTATTTTAGTTTTCACTTGGAATTTTGGCACGTATAGGCTCAGCTAGTAAGATATGACCAAGTGACTTGTTATGAAGGAGTTGAACAGGGAACTGGATACTTTCATAACCCTATGCAGGAACTGAAGTAAGTGTTACCTTTTCTGGTACTTATAGGCAGAAAAGGTTAGCAAAAACTAAGTGCTAGTTCTCGTGGAAAGCTTTACAATGTCTGAAAGTGTTTATTTTTGAGGACAGTCTCATATAGATCACCTTCTAACACTGCTTTGGCAATTGGCCTAGGTCTCCTTTGCTGTTCAAGCATTTTAATCTCTCTTGGAATGAAACTGCTAACATGGGCCCTATGACAGATGCTGTTTGTAGGGGGCTTTAGCAGTCCTATATGCAAATATAAGATATTTAGGACAAGATACTTGAGACAAAATATAAGATATATTTATAATTCCTCCTACTATACACTTATTTTACCATTCATACTTCTGACAGATGATATGTGTATAGCACCAGTAACAGTATTTTCTCTTAAAGGCCTGATGTTAGAAACCTAAGTTCAGGAACCTATTATTGATATAAATGACTATATGACACAAAAGTGCATGTTATACTCCATATATACTCAACTTTATATGCTCAAGTAAAAAATTAAATATTCTTTCATTTGAACAACCAAATATGCAATTATACATTTGACTCTGAAATACATGCAGTGAAAATTATTTGCAGCATATAATGATAATTGCATTTAAATTTGAAACTAGTTAGTCCTTTTGATAATAAACAAAGCTCACAAATGTTTAAGTACTACACTGTTTTGTATAAACAATAAAATTGACAACAAGTTCTAGTTACATACACTAATCATAAACTACAATGAAAGAGTGGTAAGATATTACAGTGTTCTTTTTTAAGAGAAAACCAAGCTTCTGTTGCAGTGGTATGTTATTTTTGCATATAGCTTTTAAATCCTTCAACTTGCGGATACATAAGGGTGTTTATAGACCTGCAACTAGTAACCACTTAAAAATGCTTAAAGATTGCTACAGAAAAATTTATTGAGCTTTCGACACATCACAAACTACATATAGCCCTCCTCATATACTTTTGTAGGTTACATGAAAAATTCTCCTTACTTTTCCACTCCGAAATATCCCCATTGTATTTTTATCTGCTCATAAAACATTTACTAAAGCAAACAGAATGTTCAGATAGTAATATTCCATTTTATGTTTCCTCTACTTTGTAAAGAAGTTCTTCTATTTTGATTTATGCTTCATTGCCCTCTGCTGTTTGAGAAAGCACTTTTTTTTTCTTCAACAATCAACATCTCAGTCTACTTTCTTTATTAGTTAAAAAGGAGCTAGACTTGAAATCATCTGCTCTTGTTATCTCAGATTCAGTGTGCTTTTTTTTTCATCTGAAAGATTGAAGTGTTCAAATAGTTCAGTCATTTAATTAAACTATTATGGAAATGCTGCCAAAGGAAAAAAAATCTTTCAAGTGCTAGTTCCTGTCTTACACAAAATATTGAGAATGCAGTATCTCCTTTTTTTAGTTACTGTCTTGAGAGAAATGCCCCATGTGAGAAAAAGTTTACCTCACATATGCAGATCTATTAGCCCCTACACCTTGAGAAGGATTTTCTGTTGCTTAATGAAACTGCTCACGTAAATCTATCTCATCATCACCTATCTAACATAGTTCCTTTGGTTTTCCAAAATATTTACCTGAAAAAGCTGAAGCCATTACTGGTGTTCGTTTTTAATTCTGGAAGTTACACAGAAATTTTGCCCAATTGATACTCTTTCATATGGACAAGAATACCTATAAGATTTGTCTAGTGGAATCTTAATATTGCAAACCTAGATAGGACGGCTTTTGACTGTGTACACCAGCAGAAAAATCTGTGTATCCTGCAAATGGTTGCCTTCTTCAGTGGATTTCTGTCATGCTGGAGAAGCACTGATTCGATCAAAATGAGGTTTGTTTTTTTTTTTTAAATGAATGAGATACATAGGCAATGACAGCAAAAACTTGGTGCAAAAGGCTTCCACAAGTCACAAAACTTCATCAGTGTCATCAGAATTGTGGGCCTGCATTTAACTATGTGGGTTTCCTTTAAAAAAAGAATTTGGAAATGTGACTTGGACTTCTAATCCAGATCCACAGACATTTTAGAAGACAACTGAAGCCCACGCAGAAGAACAGTGGCATTTATACCATTGCCACTACACCCAAGGGGTAGATCTAGCTATGTGAAGGGAAGCCTGAAGACAGGTTAATGTCTGGTTTATCTTGGCTGATGAGCTACCCTGAATGAAACCCCCCTGTATCTGGCTGTACCAGAGAAAGCATCCCTTAACCACAACATTTTTCAGTAAGATGTCATTTTACTTCATGTTTGTGAGAGGCAAACTAAGAATATAGCCAATTAATTAGCTCAGATGAAATGGATGACTTGACAATTTGTCTGAGCCCTGAGGCTTCTTAGCAAATAACCACAGTTTATAATGTCCTACTGGTATGCTCAAGCCAGATCAGATGCTGTGTAGGTGTATTACATCAATACAGATGCACAGCTCTATACAAGTTAATTTAGAATATTCCTTGCTTAAGGGAAGAAGCAGCTACAGATAGAGCCACAAATGTGTTTTTTCTGCTTCTCAGCTAACCAGGATCACAAGTCCTTTTCATGGAAAAGATTAACTTTCTCTATCTGCCTACATCACAGAAGAATGAGAAATAAGTTGATTGCACAAAGAATTACTTGAAAATTACCAAATAGCAAAAATATTTACTTCTAAAAGATTTTTTGTGTATTTTAATGAGGCTTTTGATACTGACCCTCAAAACATCCTTCTGGACAAGTTGTCCAGCTGTAGAATGAGCAGATTCACCATGTGCTGGCCAGGCTGGAGGGTTGGGCTCAATGGGTTGTAACGAATGGGGATGCAGCTGTCTGGCAAGTGATCATTAGTGGTGTTCCTCATAGTTCAATTATAGGGACAGGTCTGTTCAACATTTTTATCAATGATCTGGATGCAGAAATTGAATGCACCTTGAAGTGCAAGTATGACGATGATACTAAACTGGAAGATGCTGTTGGCTCTCTCAAGGCAAGAGGTCTTGCAGAGGAATCTAGATAGATTAGAGCATTTGGAAACCAACAATGGCATGAAATTCAACAAAGATCAATGCCATATTCTGCACCAGGGGTTGAGTAACCCCAGATACACTTGGGAGAAGAGTGGTTGGAGAGCAGCCCTGCAGAAAGGGATGTGGGGTTGATGGTCAGGAGCATCTCCGTGTGAACCAGGAATGTGCCCTGGCAGCCCAGAGGACAAACCTATCCTGAGATTCATCAAACAGCATCACCAGTGAGTTAAAAGCTGTGATTATCCTGCTGTATTCATTGCTGGTGCAGCCTCACCATAAGCACTATATGCAGTTCTGGGCTTCACAGTGTAAGAAGGTTGTTAAGGTCTTTAAATATATCCAGAGGGAAGGACAAAAGCTGGTATAAAGCACTGGAAGGTATGCCCTAAGGAGTGGCTGAGGACTTTGGCCTTGTCTGATTTGAAGAAAAGATGGTTGATGGGTGACCTCGTTGTTCCCCGCAGCTTCCTAAGGAGAGGAAGTGGAGGGGGAAGTGCTGATCTCTGCTCCCTGGGGCCCAAGGATAGAACACAGGGGAATGATTCAAAGCTGTGCCAAGGGAGTTTCCGACTGAATATCAGGAAGCATTTCTTTACTGAGAGGGTGGTCAAACCCTGGATCAGATTTACTAGAGTGCTGTTTGATGCCTCAAACTTATCAGCATTTAAGAAGCATCTGGACCAAGACCTTAATAAGAATGCTTTTACTTTTGTTCAGTCCTGAAATGATCAGGCATATGGACTACAGGATCACTGTAGGTCCCTCTAACTGAAATATTCTATGCTATGCTATTCCATTCTATGCTATACTATGCTGTGCTGTTCTAGTTATCACTCATTCAGCCAGCCTCAATGTTTTGTCTGCAAGAAATGAAAGAGGAACTCAAGACAAATAACAGAACACAGAAAGCCTCTGAAGGAGAATGAGATGATGAAATAGGTTTGAAGGAGAATAAAGAATATTTAGGCTGATGGAAAACTATACGAACATGCTTTTTGTGGAGAAAGGTACATGGAAATTGCTTTTGACAAATAGGAAGCCAACAGTGGAAACTTAGGAGACAAAGGAAAATAATAAATATGTACAGAGGCATTTACATCCTTAACAGTACAAAAAGTAGTTCAAGGTCTACCTGTAGTCCATCTAGAACTGGAACCCTTGCTAATAATGTTATTATAAATCTATGATTCTGTATCCTGTTCTGCTTGTAACACTCCTATCTAAACGTACATATGCACATATTTCAGCTTTGTTTGCAAACATACCCGACTGAATCCAAACCTTGTATCTATGAAATAAAAAATATGTATTTACTTCCCCAGAAATTCCTCCCACAGTCTTCATTCTGGTTCAGTGTTGCTTTGTTTTTCCTGCAACATAACATAATATGTTATAATTTTTTTCAATGTTTGTTTAAAATATCTTGATATTATTACCAACCAAGAGCGTTTGCAGTCTTATCCAAAGCTGGAGATTGTTGATGGCAAAGCTTGAAAGGATAAATTTTCATTGTTATTTATGTAGAAAGCTTTAGTATGTTAGAACAAATCAATGGTGTTACTGTTTTCCTTTTAACATTCTGGCTGCAGTATTTATTGTTTTGACATTTCTTGACTTTTCTTTTAGAGTTCTGGAAGCCATTTAGGCAATTATTTAGCATCATAGCTCTTGGCACTGGGAACATAACACACTTGCATAAAGACTTCCTTCCGTTTAATTCATAACTTACAAATGAGCATCATGCTTTACAGCCTAAGATAGATCTTAAGTGTGCATTTTCACATTTGGGATAATTTGTTTAGCAAGTTCTTTTCCACAGTGACGCATTGCTTTGATTTTCCATCTTCATCATTTCCTTCAATTGTTTTGTAAACCTTTCACAAATTTTAGAAATTTCTGTTCTATCTGGTTTTCTTCCTAGATATTTGACAGTTTTTCTGAGAACTATTTTCTTAGGAAATGTCTTTTAGCAATGCTACTTTAGCATCCCGATATTTTTCTTTGTTTTTCTTAAGACTCTGTGCCTTTTAAGAGTTGTCTATTTATACATCCATATCTACTTGCTGCTATTAGTTTTTTACTCATTCTAGCTTATAGTACAAGCATCAGAGATAATTTCCCTCGACTAAGATATATAAAATAAATATTAGGGCAAATATGTGTCAAATCTGAGGCTTGATGTCATCTCTGGGTGGTATACATTTATATACCATATATACAGAATATATGCACATATACCATGAAGACTACTGATTAGATATAAGGAATTCTATACAACAGCATTTCTTTGATGGTAGTTGCAGATTTTTCTGTTCTCTAACAAAGCCAGTTGAATAAAGTAGGAAAGCTTCCTATTTTGTATAGAAATGGAAGAAGGAATCAGTAGAACTGCTTCTGTATTGGTTTCATTTCTCTCAGTCACATTCCGCTCTCTTGCAGTCTACCTGAGGCCTGACAATCTTCCCTGACAGTGCCAATTGTTCCAGCATCTTGGGTTGCTCATAGAAACAATAACAGAAGCTGTTTCTAGAATGCAATGTGTCCAAATATTTAATTATCAAAATAATTGTGCAAGAGTGCTTGTTAAAGTACTCATGAGACATAAACTTATTCTTCCCAAAGTAGAAAGGGCACAAACCCAATCATATTATATAAATATGTAAAAAACCTTGATGACATATAATAATGATAAACCAATATAGACATTGCATATCTATTGCAATGTTATTGTAGGTTGCACTTTAGAGATACTTTTTTTTCTTTGTTTGCAATAGAAAAGCTATCCTTTTATTTAAGAATAATGAAAAGAAGTCATAATAAACCAGCTCACCATTGCAATAGGTTTGACATGCTAGGCTAAGAATATTTGATGCAAATTGGAGCCACTATGTGTTAATGTCTGCTAATTTAGATCTATATTTGAAAAGTAGATCCTTATATAATTGAAAATGTGCTAGTGCAAAACATTTATGAGATTTAAAAAGTTATTTTCTGCGAATGAAAACATATACATCAATAGATATCTTCATAAAATGGGACAAAGGGCAAGTACAATTTTTGTTATTGCTTACTAAAAATTGTAATCCAGACCACAACCCTACTGTTCTAAATAAACTCATAATAAACATTAAGAAACAGTCTTTGTTTCAACAGATCATAATGTAATCAATATGAGAAAGAAAAAGAAACAGAGAAAAATCATTGTTACTTGTGAAGTTAAAGAGAATTAGTCATTCACAGGAGTCTCACAGAAATGTGATAGAAATAGCATTTTATTTCTGAAAGGGATTAAGGATTGCAATTAACTATAAATTATGGCCATGTAGAAAGAGAAAAACAATCGACCTTCTGTAAATACTAAGAGAAAAATATATCTCATAGTCTACTTTTTTCACTCTTGTCTCCAGATATTTTAGTTCTCCAAACGAAACTAGATACTTACACAGAAGTCAAGCATCATTATTCCAAAGCCAAGAGGAAATGGTTTCTAACTAAAACAAAGTAGATTTAGATTAGATGTTAGGAAAAAAAAAAAAACAAACAAAAAACAACAACTTTACATTCCAGGTGGTGGGGCACTGGAACAGGTTGCCCAGAGAGGCTGTGGATGCCCCATCCCTGAAAATGTTCAAGGCCAGATTGGATGGAGGTCTGGGCAACCTGGTCTAGTGAAAAGTGTTCCTCCCCATGGCAGGGTGATTGGAACTAGATGATCTTCAAGGTACCTTTCAACCCAGTCCATTCTATTATTTTATGAATCTATTTTTTTCCCAACTAAAGGGTTATGAGAAGTAATAAGCTAAATTAAGCCAGAACACTGAAGCAGTCTAATTTCACAAGATAAATTATTGATGGAGAGCATAGTTCATACTTGGAAAGAGCTTCCACCAGATAATTATGGGCAGGTAATCTAGATGTTCAGATGTAATTCATAGAGTTTGATTTTAAACAATTCAGACTGAAAGATTAAAAGACAATTTTACCTAGATTGTTGTTTACAATCATGATCCCCTCTCTTTGTAATATTTGCAGGATGTAAGCAGATGTGGAATGGCAAAATTTGGACCAGAACCCTCTTGCAAATTTATGCACCTGGCCAAAGCAAGAAAGTCTGTTCAGAAATCTCTGCTTCCTAAGTTTTACATTAAGTTTTCAACAGTTTCATCTCAAAATCACAGAATTGTTAAGGTTGAAAGAGTGTCTGAAGATCATCTAGTCTACCATCCCTGCCAAGGCAAGGTCATGTTTGTTTGTTTGTTTATGTGTTTGATTTCAGATCTCATTAGAAAATTTGTTATTTTTCATTTTGCATTTTGGGCTGAAAAGCTGATTGACCCTTATCTCTGGAATATATAAAAAATATACAACCATGCTACATACGCCAAAGAAAAAGGGAGCTTTTATGTATGTTTAAATATATATATACATATGTATGTATGTATATATGTAAGTTCTGCAGACACATATATAGATATACTAGTATTTTTCTGTGTGTATTGATACCTGTAAAGTGAGGGAAACATGGTTTCTGTGTAAATGTAATAAAGAATGCAATAAATATTAAGAAAGTAAGGCAGCTGTACAGTGTTTCTCATTATCTTCACCATTCAATGCATAATTCTAATACATATTTCTGTTCAGTGTCAAAGGTCTACCCTGAATATAATATTATTTTATTCATGAGGTTCTCTTTTATCATTGTACTGTATGAGTTTTCACCATATCCTACTCATGAGGTGAAATACCACAGTTACAGACCTGCACTAGCCTTTTGCAAACTCACTGTCACAATGAGGATTAGACTTCATGATGATCTCATTCCTATGTCTTTATTTATTCTCACAACTGTCAGTTGTGCACGTAATTGGCTCTATTGCTTGGTTTTGTTTGCTGTGTCTTATGTGGGATGACCTCTTTTAGGTAAGAAATTCATCCACAAAAAGGTATCATAGTTACAAATTACAGAGGTTCCATTTTAGGTGACTTGACTGATGTTGTTGTGACAGATCTTTATACTTCTATGTGATTTTAATGATTGGATCTTTTTGTTGGTCAGTTGTTATATACTTACTACACACTACACACTCTATGTAACATTCTAACTTGTAAAGCAAGATCTTTGATACATAGTCATGATAACCTGTATATTGAACTGTCATTTTACTTGAATTTTCTTACTCTTATAACTTGATACAATTCCAGAGAAAAAGTTCTGTGATAACTTGCATCCTTTCTTTTATAAATGTGGTAGATTAATCTTGGCCAGTAACCTGAAGTGGGTTGACCTTGGTAGACTGGCAAGTACTCATCAAAATTTTCTAATCCTCTCCTTCAACAAGACAGGGGAGCGAAAATATTAAAAACGTTCATGGTTTGAGATACCGACAAGGAGATCACTAAGCAATTACAGTTATGGACAAATCAGACTATATTTGGGGGAAGTTATTTTGGTTTATTACCCACTTATAAAAGACTAGGATAATGAGAAGTAAGAACAAATCTAAAAATGCCCCACTCCCCCGGTCCCTCCCAGGCTCAGCTTCACTCTCAACTTCTCTACCTTCTCCTCCCCAGTGGTGCAGGGGTACTGGGAATGGAGGCTGTGGTTAATTTGTCACAAGTCCTACCAGGAACCTGCTCAGTGAGGCCACAGCTTCCTCTGGGGCACATCTACCTGCTCCAATGCAGGGTCCTCTACAGACTTCAGTCTGGCGATCTGCTGCACTCTGACCTCCATGGGCTGCTTTAATGTTTATTTCTCTCTCTTCCAATTGCCTATGAAGTTGTAAAAAAACTAATAAGGGAAATGAAAGATATTTCTCTGTGTGTGCTCTTACTTAAATTAAATACAAATAAGTGTAGTAGATTCTTCCCCTATGCAGTTCTCCAGCGTGCCTTGGTGCCATCTTCTTTATTATTAACATTTCTGTCTTCTTAGCATATAGAACATGAGGATATCATCTTGAAGTACAGTTTTGAAAATATTCTCAAATCCCAAGTGAATTTTGACTTGAGAAAAATGTGAATTTTCACATTTTCTCGCATTTTCAAAAATAATTTATCACTCCACATCATCATCACGAACCAAGTAATACTGCCTGTTTTTTGCTTCCGGTGTTTTATAAAATCTATCTTGCTCAGCTGTCATAAAATAATCAGTACTTTGGGGAAAAAAAAATCCTTTGTTGAACAGTTTCTCTGAAGATTTTTTTCTTTGTTTGTTTTCATTATGCTTTTGTTGAGATTTGTTTTTTGCTTTTAAGTTATTTATTTCTTTATTGTCAGGAGTTCAAAGAATTAAATACGTCTTCTTATCACAAAACTTTTGAAAAATAACCTTGTTTGGTTTTGACGTGATTTAAAATATCTCATATTGGCTAATTCTATCATTCTAAATGTAAATATCTTGACTTGCTCATTACTTATTTAATTTTTAAAAAACACTTTAAGGATTATTTTTGTGGATGGAGCATAATTCCTGGGTGTGCAAAATAGCATAATACTTCTAGTCATGTATCTTATTGTTCATTGTACTGGGTCTGGCTGAGATGAAGGTATCAAGTCTTCATAGCAGCCCCCATGATTTGTGTGGCTAATAGACTGCTGGTAACACAACAGTGCTGTGTTCAGCACAAATCCAAAGCAGTCCTATACTAACCACTGCTAAGGAAATTAACTCTATCCCAACTGAAACCAGAACATCTATGCACAATGCATATATGTCTGTTCCTCTTAATCAGTGTGAGGGAGAAAAGAGACTTCCTATACCTCTGGAGAATATACATGGAAACTTCAAAATTACAGGAAGCTTGTCTTTCCTTGCCCTTTTCATATTTTCAGGCATAGAACGAGTGCTGCTCCATGCTATTCTTTTGTTTGCTCTTTTCTCTGTCTCTATTTGTAAAGTTTGTATTTGTCACAGTGCTCCTCTTTTTGATTAATTTAGAATACTTGGGAGTATTAGCATTAAATGTACATATAAATATTAAGGAGGAATAAAATTATTAACATCTTCACAAGCCCACACATGAGTACCATGACAAGTACTGAGTCAAACTCTGCTGTATATATATGAGTAAACATTTGCAACATGGTAGTTCAGAAAAAGTAATTCTGCTGGTAGGTGTTAAAAAAAATAAAGGTAAGGAATCTCTCTAAACTCTTTTTTGATAACACACACTTGAATCTTCAGTCCATTTTCTTGACCTTACCATTTTTGATGAGAATAGTAACTGAAGAAAAATTCTCAGATTCTGGAAAAAAAGTAGATGCTGGAAAGATGCCATGACACGGTTTAATCTTACATCTTGGATTTTCTGGAGTTTGTTATGCTGTGCTGCTTCATATCACAGCTGATTTAAACAAGGTAGTCTTCTCCTAGGATTTATACACAGCTTCTCTGAATATTATACCATCCACTAGCTCCATTTTGCATTTTATTGTTAACTGCATTGTATATATGGCTCAATGCTTTTTGAATTCTTTATACACTACAAATCCAGCCAGAAAACATGACATATGGTCATAATCTACTAGTCTTTAATGACATCTTCCATGCATGTCAGAAGTATAGTATCACCTTCACCATAGCGATTCCTGGTTTTATAAAACATCTAATTGATTTCCTTTTATTAATGGATTAAGTCACTTCCTCACATATGGAAAGCAATCAAGAATTTTTAACCTTTTTCTTTTTTTCAACACCACTCTGCCCTGAAAGCTCCAACTCACGTGTCACTCATCAGTCAATAAAAACAGTTGTTATCCAGGAAGAATGGGATTAAAGTAAAGATGATGAGAAAAAAGCAAGATTGTCCCAATATAAATGTTCATCTAAAGTGTAGGAAAACCTTGTCAAGAAAAACAGGGGATGTAACTTTACAAAAAAAACAAGAAAATCAAAATCAAAACAAGCCAAAACAAAACATAACCTGGCTATTGCTATATAAGACAATGAAAAATGTTTCTCTAAAACCAATAAAAGAAAGACTAAGGAAAATCTCCATTCCTTATTGGATGGTTGGGTAAATGAAGTGAAAAATTATGAGAAAAATTTTGAGATTAATGGCTTCTTTGCCTAAGTCTTCAGTAGTAAGACTAGTTGTTCTCTGGGTACCCAGTGCCCTGAGTTGAAAGGCAGGGAAGAGGAACACAATTTGAGGGGAAAATGGTCAGTGATCTGCTACACCACTTAAACACTCACAAGTATAAGGAGCCTGATGGGATCTACATGAGGGTACTGAGGCATCTGTCATAAGTGCTCTCCAGTCATTTATCAAAAGTCCTGGCTGTTCAGGGAGATATCAGTTGACTGGAGGCTAGTAAATGTGATGCCTCCTTCCTTATCTTGTTTAACACCCAAGCTTGTAGCCTGAGATGTCAAATGTGCATGCTTTCAGCTCCCACTGTTACCTGGAGAAACTGGCTGCTCATGGCTTGGTGCACTCTTCACGGGATAGAAAACCATCTGGATGTAGAGTCCCAGAGAGTGGTGGTGGAAGGGGTTAAATCCAGGTGGCAGCCAGTCACCAGTGGTGTTCTCCAGGGCTTAATGTTGGGACCAATGCTGTCAAATATCTTTACTGATCACCTGGATATGGGTATGGGGTGCACCCTTAGTTTGCAGGTGACGCTAAGTTATGTGGGAATGTTGTCTACTGGAGGGTGGAAAGTCTCTGCAGAGGGATCTGGACAGGCTGAATCAAGAGGCCAAGACCAATTGTATGAGATTCAATAATGTGAAGTGTTGAGTCCTGCACTTAGGTCACATAAAACCACATGCATCTGTTCAGGCTGGGGAGAGAGTGGCTAAAAAGCTGCCCAGTGACCTGGGGTCACTGATTAGCAACTGACTGAACATGAGGCAACATATGTCATAGTGGCCAAGAAGGCCAATGTCATCCTGGTTTGTGTCAGAAACAGTGCAGCCAGCAGGATGAGCAAAGTGATCATCCCTCAGTACCTGACAATGGTGAGGCCACACCTTTAATCTTGTGTCCAGTTCTGGGTGCCTCACTTCAAGGATGACAGTGTGGTGCTGGAGTGTGTCCAGAGAAGGGCAACAGAGCTGCTGAAGGGTCACAAGTCTTATGAGGTACAGATGAGAGAGCTGAGGTTGTTTAGCCAAGAAGCTTATTGCTCTTTACAACTATTTGAAAGAAAAGTGTAGTCAGATGGGACTTGGTCTCGTCTCCTGAGTAACAAGTGATAGAATGAGAGCAAATGGCCTTAAGTTGTACCAAGGGAGGTTTGGTTTATATTAGATATTGGAAAAAATTTCATCATAGAAAGGGTTGTCAACATTGAAATGTGTCACTCAGAGTAGTGGTTGAGGCACTATACCTGGAGGTATTTAAAATACATGTAGATGTGACACTTAGGGACATGATTCAGTGGATTTGGCAGTGTTAGGTTAATGGTTTGACTCAATGATGCTATAGGTCTGTCACACAAAAAGGGGAAATTTCCATAAACCCTTTGTATTTGACTAATCTGTCAGCACCACCAAAAAGCTGAGACCCTTTTCTGTCACAGTCCTGTTACGGGGACTCTTCACAGAGCAGTCCACTGGATCAGACAGTGATGCAACTGATTTGTTCTCAGGGTCACATGCCAACAGAGAGGCATCCCCACCTTCACACCTTTCCCCACTGCTGACACCCTTGAAGGACTCACACTAACAATTTACGAAATAATATTCTTTTATAATAAAGTTGTGATAGGTTAAGGTTTGAGGATTGCCAAGGATAGTGTCTGACTGCAAAAAACATATTCAACTAACAAGCTCTATTCCCTAATAAAAGCTAGCTATAGATAATCAGAATATGGTTCTTACCAATAGGTGTCTCTACTGGGGAGAAGAGAGGTTCAGCCTGACAACTGATCCCAGAAATTACAATGAAGTCTTTACTAACTTCTCCCCATTCTTAATTTACTTTTATGCTATTTCTTTACGTGGAGATTGAGTGGCTAGTCCTCAGTGATGAGGGCTAATACCTTGGAGAAGGGTAACATCAGTAGCATCTGAGATAGCCTTGGGATGGTAATACATGTCAGTCTAAGGAAAGTGATTTCACCATGATTCAACAGTAAGACATTTTCTTTTATCTCCTTTGTTTTTCAGCTGCTGCATAGCTTATCAGCTAAAAAGTACCACAAAGTTCCTTTCTCTGGAAATATTTCAACAAGGCCCAGCCCCAATGTCTCCAGTCTGCTCCACTCTCCATTATTCCTTATTAGATTACTTGTGGGAAGCTGGGAATGCTGAACACAATCCATCCAGGGAGTAGCAACTGCATTTTCTGCCTTAGCATACTTGGTGTGTGGAGAGTCAGCATTGCAATTTATTAAAATGTAATTTTAACTGCAGTCTTTTTTCCCACTGGGTCTTTTTTCAACATTAATGATTCTATGACAACTGTTTTTGTCCCTTGTATACTCGAAGTTGGTTAGGTGATCCAAGTCTTCTGGAAAACACTAAAAGTACTAAAAATGTTTTAAGGAATTATATGTGTGAGCTGATGCATCCTACATCTGGAGTTTGTCTAGGTATTGTTCCATTGAGGTCAATATGGTTTTCAGGCTCAGAGCACAGCTGATTTAGATGTATAACAGTGTATATATTTTTTGCTGCATTACTTAGCTAGAAAGGTTTTTAGATGAAACTGGTTCTGGTTTCTCTGAGATGAATCTATGATGATTTTCAGCCTGACAACTAGGGAAAATTTGACTTGCTGCATTAAGCAATTGGGGAACTTCAAATTCTTAAGAAATTTCTTGATGTTGGATCACACTGAAATCCACAACCAGGCAGTGTTCTAGAAATGTCAACTGGTATTTTTATTTTCACACGGAAATAGTGAAACTAATTAACCATAATATAAATGTCTATTGTGGTTAAAGAAAGCTAATGTAATTTGTCAATGATCTTTAAACTTGCTGGAAAGCATTAAACTGTTAATTTCAGTTGATTAAAACAAAGAAATACCCAAATTTTTGTCAGATAGTTTAATGTTACTTAACAATGTGGGGAATCATTACAATTTGTTCCTGACAAACACTATGTTTTCCTATATGCAGAGTCTTTCACTTTAATATTATTTTAAATGGATTATTTCATTCCAGTATCTTCAAGAGGATCTCTCAAATGAGTAAGAAGAAATCAATATGTATTTTTTATTACATATTGCAATAGTTCTTAGAGAATCAGTATTATCCTTCTTAACTAACTCACTCTTTTGCAATGTCATGACATGTTTATGACTTTCAAAAAAACCTCAAAACAACCAAATTCAAAAAAATCCACTTCAACCAGGTAAGATTAAAGAAATTTATTTTCAGAATTAAATATTTCTATACACTTTATCAATAATATTCTTTATGTTTTAAACCATATTAATTTTTGTGGTATTTTTAGACCCTGGATTACAGTATACTCCTTGGGAATAAGAAAAAAATTTCATTATAATATGGAGAATTTTTTCTTTGTCAGAAATCTAGACTTCTGTTAAGTTCAGTGTGATATTTTACAGGTGGAATGAGGTGGAGGAGCACAATATCACTCCAGCTCTGAACAACTGCGCTAAATCCAGAAGTTTTCTAAAAATTCTAGAGAGAACTTACATGGTGCTTTCTCTGAACTCAGAATACATATGTGACTTTTCAATTACATAGTTTTAACATTATTTTTTTCCTTGCTCTGTAGAATCTGGAGATTCTTGTTGTCTCAAGCTTCTTCTAGCTCACCCTAGTCACATGTCCATTGCAAATGGTTTAAGATCTGCTTTGCACTTAAGTCCCAAAGTTTTTCTCATTCATGCTCTATAAATATAGCATCATTTTCAAGACTATATATGAAGTTTGTCTCGGAGTGCCACAAAGGACCTCAAGAGATTTTGCACTCAAGATCTTAGAAATATCTGGAAGTTTAAAAATTATCTTGTGGCAATCCACATCTCACCAGGAATCAAATCCTATCAATTTAGGAAATTCTGTTCATTAGTATTAAACAGACCAATCATCTGGACTTCTTTCTGGGAGTTGCTAAACAAATTTTATGTTAATGGGGATGGGTAAGGCTAGGCTAAGAAGAACAGTAGGCTTCTCATTAAGGAAATAACATATGACAGTTATTGTGTTGGACATGCAATTTTTATGCAGTATTACTTCTTTTATTATTCATTGCTCAGCTTATCCTTCAGTGATTTGCCACCCACGTGTAGAAGACACCTATGAAGCTGATTTTGAGGGTACAGAGAAAACCTTGTGAGTTTCCTTGCATGTGCAAAAGTGAGATTGAAGGACTGAAAATAAGAAAACAGAACTTGAAAAGACACTGAAATATTTAACTTTCAAACAAAACTTAAAAACATACTGTTTGTAAGGATTGCAGCCTTTCCCCTGCAGCACAGTCATAGAACAGTTGAATTATTACAGGATACTTCTGGATGACTGATTTAAAACCTCTCTTGAGACTGAACTAAAAGTGACCATGATATATAGTTGTTTGGGCTTGTGAGGGGAAGGTGATTTGGAATATGGTACTGTTCATAAAATTGCTGTCTAGGCCTGAGCTGTGTGTCACTTAGAGAGTTTAATTATAAATTATCATGTAAATCTTTCTGGAAGATGGCTTGTTGTTCAAGAAAATTCTGACTTAATCAAGCAATACAAGAAGTAGTTCTATGGTTTATAAAAGAGAACAGACTGGACTGCTATAATGTGCCAAAGATGTTTTTACTTTTTCCAGATTTGAAAAGTGGATCTTTATCTGATAATCAAGGCTATTTGGAATGCTATCCAGCTTAAGGAAAACAGATGTGCTATGGATCAGACTGCTTTCTAAAGTGCAAAATAATTTTTGTACATATTTTAATTCTACATCTCCTTGGACTCATTTGAATTTTGCTGCATCTCATTGGACTTCAAATTGGGACAGTGTTTGACACCCAGTGATCTGGCATAATTCCAACAAAAAAATCTTGAGATTTCGTTTTTATAATACCCCTTATTTATAGTCTTTTTTAAAATATATTTTTGCACAACTAGGGCTCAGATTGTCTATAAAACTTTCTAAAGGGTCTGAACTTCTGAAGGATTTATTTAATCATTTATAGTTCATACTATCCTTTAAGGGAATCATTATTTCCTTAGCTAATGAAGTTAAATTACAACTTTGAAGTGGTACTAATTAATATAGAAAAGACAATTCATGATGATCTCGATTCAGTTCAAGTCTAGTCAGTTTGTGAGTACTGTGTTATATGAACTAGGTTACTGGAGAGGACATGGATGCATGCTGTTCAGTACCTGTGACCAGTGTCTTCAAGACTTTGTCTTAAAAGTTGTAAATCTGGTCAAGGTGACTCAGGTAAAACAAACACAGGAAAAGTGTTTATGACAATAAGAATATGTTTGTAGTGTTTTATATATATATATATATATATATATATATATATATATATATATAATGTTAGGTATTAATCTGTATATATGTATAATTATATACATATATATACACACACTCATTGAATTTTCATATGATTTTTCTGAGGCAAGACTTTCACAATGCAATCTTTTAATGCTGTACTGAGACAGCACTGCTGCTGTTTGTTAGACTGCTGACAACTCTGCTACACAGTCTTCTGTGTACCACATGTATTTACATGTGCTTGGAAAGTGTAATTGCCAGAATTGACTAAGAGCTTTGATCCAAGCATTATATTAAACCCAACCAATTTTCCCAGGTGCTTTCAAGACTACAGCTCCTAGTCTTCTAGTACTCTTTGCATTTGTTTGGTTTAACAGGCAAGCAGATATCTGAAAATTTCACTGGGTCTTGGATCCATTCCAGACTGGAACTTCTTAAGCTAATGGAATTTTTTTAGGAACTGAGACAACAGTCCTAAGAATACCTGAAGTTTCTGTGGCCCAATACCAGGTTTTCAGTAACAATCAATAGAAGTTTTCTAGGACAGATCTTCAGAGAACAAATTCAGTGAAGTTTTTCCCATGGTCCTGTTCTAATTTCTAACAATTTCTGGTTCAGACTTTTTTTGGGGGGAGGGGATCAGATTTAAACCCAGGCAGCAACTAAACCCCACATAGCTTCTCACTCCCACATACACACACCTCTGGTGTGATGGCAGTAAGAATCATAGAATTGTTAGGGTTGGGAAAGATCTTTAGGATCATCAAGTTGAACTGTCAGCCTAGCTGACCACCACTATGTTAACCATTAAACCACATCCTCGAGTGCCATACCCATATATTTTTTAGCACTTCCAGACATGGTGACTCCACCTCCAGAATCAGGAGAGTAAAAGTCAGAAAACTCATAGGTTGAAATAAGGACAGTTTAGCAGGTAAAGCAAAAGCTGTGCATGGAAACAAAGCAAAATGAGAAATTCATTCACCACTTCTCACGGGCAGGCAGGTGTTCAGCCCCCAGGAAAAAAGGGCTCCATCACACTAATGGTGACTTGGGAAGATAAATACTATAACTCAAAATGGTCTCCCCTTCCTTCTTTCCTCAGCTTTCCATATTGAGCATGATGTCATACGATGTGAAATATCACTTGGGTCAGTGGGATTCAGCTGTCCTGGCTGTGTCCCCTCCCAGTTTCCTGTGCAGCCCAAGCCTCCTCACTGGTGAGGTGGGGAGAGAGGCAGAAAAGGCCTTGTTCAAGCACTTCTCAGCAATAACAAAAACATTCCTGTATTATCAACGTTTCCGGTAAAAATCCAAAACACAGCTCCATATCAGCTACTATGAAGAAAATTAACTCTATCCCATCCAGAACCAGTACAGAGGGGATATACAGCATGTAGTATTAGGGGTTAATATTTATTATTATGAATTCAATAGCAAAATGAATCATAAATTTCATCTTGGGAAAGCAAAATCTCCCAGGACAAATATTGTTTCTGCTAATGCCCCTTCATGTGACCCTTTATCGTGTGAGGTTCTTGTAATGCCTTACAGCTAGCAGAAAGGATAAAAATGTTCACTGTGCCTGTTTCATCTATGATGAAAAGCAGAAGTAAAAGCTAAATAACAGTGAATTAATTTGCTATGATTTCTGTGGCTCTATGTAGTATTCTTTATACAGATATAACCTTTCAGCATGGTGATACTTTGGATGAGAATGACATTTTTTTATAAAAATAAAAAGCTAACTGTGTGATTTTAAAGAAATGCTGTTAGCACACTATAAGTAGTGAAAACACTTTCCAAATGTCTATTTTTAGTACTTTAAACTGGAACAATCACTGTTTTTATCACCAGGAAGTACAAAAGAATGGAAAAATGAAAAAGAAAAAAAAAGACTAAAAGACTTTAATTCTCTTTTTTACTATTCTCCTTTCCTTCACAAAGGAAAAATGGTATTGATCATTGACATTCTTCTCTCAAGAGATGCTTGAAATGACTGTGCCCTTGATAGCACTTGTTCTAATTTAGTGTCTAATTAAGAGCCACATATCTATTCTTTATGTACTCTCCTCTACAGTACTTCTGGTGGTCAGGGCTCAGGATATTATAGTTCTTCATGTCTTAGAAATATAATAAAAAATAGAACAATGAAGTGTTTTTTTAAAAACCCAAATAGAACCAAACTAAAAACCCCAACTCTTGACTTCAGAGAAAACACACTGACAAAATAAGAGCTGAAATATCTGAAAACAGCAAAACTTCAAACTAATAAAGATATTTGTGTTGCTATATACCATGATGCTGTGATCATGATGCTGCATTAATATAAACTGTAAAAAAATGCTATCATTGGAGAGTTGGCTTTTCAGAGTTTGTTTCAGGTCAAATATTCTGCACACTGCCAAATCCCTTGTATTGGTTTTAAGTAAAGAATTTGGTAGCTGGCAGGGGTGTAGCAGGAGTGGCTTCTGTGACATGCCAGAAGTTTCTGCCTGTCAAAAAAATCATCATTTCCAGCTGGCTTCAAGATAAACCTATCCTGAGACAAAGCTCAGTCAATAAGTGATGTTGGTAGCACCTCAGTGAAAACATTTCAGGAAGGGTAAAAAAATACTGTGCAACAGTAGGCAGGAGAAAGGAGTAAGAACATGTGAGACAAACAGCTCTGCAGACACCAAGGTCAGAGAAGAAGGGAGAGGAGGCGCTCCAGGCACTGGAGCAAAAATTCACCTGCAGCCTATGATGAAGATGATAGTGACATAGGTTGTACTCCTGTGAGTGAATGTGCCCCAAAGGAAGCTGTGACTCTGTGGAGAGTTCTTGCTGAAGCTGGCTTCTGGCATGAACTGTGACCCTGGGGGGGACCCATGCTGGAACAGTCTGTTCCTGAATGACTGAATCCTGTGGAAAGGACCCACACTGGAGCACTTCATGAAGAACTGAAACCCATGGGAAAGACACAGCTTTGAGGAGTTTATGGGGGACTGTTTCCTGTGGATGGGATCCTATGCTGGAACACAGAAAAGAGCATGATGAAGAATGAATTTATTAGTTTATTAGTTCTTATTAAGGATACTCAAGTAAATATATGTTCTCAGCATCCTTTCAGTCTCTGGATTTGATATGAAAAAGAGAAAATGGTTGTTCTCTCCTGTTTTTGTTTTCCCCCCACTTTGATTGAAATACACGCTGTAGATGTGTGATCAAGAAGCAATGGGTAAAGAAGTATTTCTGATGTACGACTAATATTTACTTACCAATTTAGTAATTTGATGAGCTATCACAGTAAAAATCCTGCTTAAAACTCACACAGATTATATTAAATCAGATTCAAAGTAGTTTATTGTTGGCTAATACATATTGTCTGTAATTCAATCAGTAAATTACTATTTCTGATTCAGTATACAATATAACAAAAGCTCCAATACTAGACACTTTAAAAAAATGTTAATAAGCAACTATACTTTTCTAAAGACTTTTTCCTAAATAATTCCTCAAATTATATCTACACACGTGGTAGGTACACAACCCTCACACACATTCACCTGCCTTGGGACACATGGGTTGTAAGCATGTGCACCCTCTGATCAGCAATCTTCTAAAGAAGATGTGATGGAATATAAGAGGCTGAGAAATGCATGTCAAAAACTACAAAAAGGCTACATAAAGTAAGACCAAGGAGATGACTGAAAAGAGAGGTAGTAATATAAAACAAAATGATTTGCAAACTATAAAAAAAGGATGAGTGGAATTCTTGCACATAAGAGTTATGTGCTTTCAGACAAGTGCATGGGTATTTTGCTAATATCCAAAAGCATATGGACATAGACCATATTGTATTACCATTGTTTTCATTAAATAGAGGCCATAAGTAGCTTATAAGTTGAGAATAGAGCTGATAATTCCAAGAGTGCCTCAGTGCATAATAGCTATAATGATTTCACTGAAACTTTAATTTTGGGGAAACACCGAACCCCTAAACTACTGACAGTGTAGATTCTCCTAAATTCTGAAAATACTTGTCTTATTTTTTATTTTTTCTCTGCCCATTCTTAAAGATGGCCCTATGTTCATGGTTACCCTCCAAGACATAGCAAGACATCTTTTTCTTCTCTCACGCTGTCAAAACTCTTCTCTTACCGCTGTGAAAGGTGATTTTGAACAGAAGAGATTGTACATTTGGTTTTAATACTTTGTGAGGCTGCATAGATATGTAGATGACACCTGAAAAACAGGGTTTGGAAAAGTCAGAAGGGGAGCTGCAAAATGATCTATTCCCTGTGCATGTGTACTATGCCTCTCCTCTCCCTCAAAGCTGTGTGTGCAGGGTACACACTATGGTTAGTAGGGGCCAGGTCATGAACAAAACTATTATTTCTGTTCTACGGAGAATTTTTGAAATATTGCTCCCAGTGAGTCCATCTGGGAAGACAGCATGGCCTATATGATCTTGATGCCCTTATCTTATGGTGAGATGTCCTTTCACTATATATGTGGTCAGAAACACAGGACAAGTAAAGGGAGTGTGTAAAGCAAAAGTAGAAATGTTCCCTGGAGGTAATTATTTGACAGACAGATGGGAATATCATGCAATCTACTATAGTGGTGGGCGCAGGGAAATAAAAGAATTCAGAGGAGCGTCTTGAAGGCTTGCATAACTCAAGAAGACTACAGGTTAAAGAGGACTTCAGGTTTCAAATTGAGTCACTTCTCAGAATAGGTTGGTTATAATTAGTGACTGTGCCATGTACTGACAGCACCTCATGGGATCCATTTTATGGTGGTAAAAATGATGCAGAGTTTTCCTGTCTTGGTGACACACAATTTTCAAGGCACTAAGAGGAAAATCTGGCTAATGTACCAAAAAAGTGTTCACATACTTAAACTAAGAACCAGCAACAGAAGGATAGCAGGTGTCTTGAGAATTCCAGCACAGCATCTCCAAAGTCACATCTCATCATCCTAGTCACCTTCTAAGATGGAGGAACTACATCAGTGAACAAGGAAAGAGCTATGGATGACACTTATCTGGACTTCTGCAAGGCTTTGGACATGGTCCCCCACAGCATCCTTCTCTCTAAATTGAAGTGACATGGGTTTGAAGGGTGGATAAGAAATTGGCTGGATGGACATAATCAATTTGTGGTCAAAGGCTCTGTGTCTAGATGGAAGCCAGTGATGAGTGATGCCTGTCAGGACTCTTTCTTGGGACAGATAATCTTTGATATCTTCACCGATGATATAGACAGTGACACTGAGTGCATCCTCAGCATATTTGCAGATCACAAGCTGAGTAGTGCAGCTGACACAACAGAAGGAAGGGATACCATTCAGAGGGTCCTAGAAAAACATGAGAAGTGGGTTCATGAGTATCTCATGATGTTTAACAAGTCCAAGTGCAAAGTGCTGCACCTGGATTGGAGCAATCTCAGATATAAGTATAGACAGTGAGAAGAAACACTGAGAGCAGGCCTCCTAAGAAGGACTTGAAGGCACTGGTGGATAAAAAGCTGGATGTGAGCCAACAGTGTACTCTCACAGCCCAAAAAACAAACAGCATTATCAAGGGAGGCACGGCCAGCAGAATGAGGGAGATGATTCTTCCCCTCTACTTGGGTCTCATGAGACTCCACCTGGAATACTGCATCCAGTTCTGGGGTCCTCAGCACAAAAAATATGTCCACTTGTTAGGGCAAATCCAGAGGAGACCACTGATGATGATCAAAGGGCTGGAGTGCTGCTCCTGTGAAGACAGGCTAAGAGACCTGGGATTGTTGAACCTGGAGAAGAGAAGGCTCTAGGGAGACCTTAAAGCAGTTTTCCAGTACCTAAAGGGGGCCTCTAAGAAAGCTGGGGACAAACTTTTTAGAAGGGCCTGTTGTGATAGGACAAGGGGTAGTGGTTTTGCTCTAGAGAGAGTTGATTTAGACTACATGTAGGGAAGAAATTTTCTACAGTGAGAGTGATAAAACACTGGAACGTATTGCCCAGAGAGGTGGTAGTTGCCACATTCCTGGAAACATTCAGGATTGGGTTGCATGGGACTTTAAGTCACCTAATCTAGTGGAAGGTGGCCCTGCTCATGGCAAAGGGGTTGGACTAGAGGATCTTTAAAGTTCTCTTCAATCTTACAGTCTATGTAGTGCAGTGGAAAGTTTGAGGACACTTGAAACACCTCTGCAGGTAAAGATGGATCATAATGAACTGCAGGTGGTGGGTTTTGGTGTGACAGTGGTTCCCCAAGCACCTTGGCAGCTGCTACTGAGCATGTTAGCAGAGTTGAAGATGTTTGTGGAGGTAGTAGAAATAGTGATTTCTTTCAAGTGACTCCTCTTGGAATGAAATGAGAGTGAAAGACAAAGAAGGAATATTGAGACAGTTCCAGAAGCTGTTCCCTCATACCAGCTGAAGGGAATTAGAGCCATAATTTCCCATTTCTTGTTGAACATGAAAATTGTCAGTATGACACCGAGCAGGTCTTATGGTCCTTTATTGTTATCAAGTCCAGTGGTCAGCAAGGGTATTCAGCTGGGTTCATCTCAATTGCCTCAGGTAGGAGAGATTCTGTTGCTGCTCGAAGTCAGCATCTGCACTGAGTGTAATTCAGAGGATGTGACAGTGCTTCTGGAGCATATCTATCAGTTTAGCTGCATCTGGAAGGAATCTAGTGTGTTTATTCTAAAAGTCAATGCCAAACTCAGAAAGCAGTAACGATGAGAAAGATTGTTTAAAACCCGCAATTCTGATCTGAGTTCAGAATATTTCTGTAGCTACGCTTTGACTATGAGGGTAAATCTCAGCTTATAGGTTGTTTTTCAATATGTTTTGTATCTCATGTTTCTGTGATGTAAAGTAAGGTAATATTTACCTTTCTAAGCATGTTTCGGTGAGATATTGAAACACAGCATGGTCTATTAAACATTACAAGGTTTATCTGATATTTCATGTTTCAGATTTATCTAGGCAATTTTGCAAGACCTGATTTTAAGACTAAAATCTGAGTGCCATACAAATGGCAAGTAAATCTTGCAGTAGCATGATAACTTTCCTACCTTTCTCATGTTAAATTCTATATGCATATATTCTTTGGTCAGTCTGATTTCTTTGATTACAAGGAGATTATGTCATGTATATAAAGAAATAAATCTTTACAGCTGTAAAATGGCAATTAAAGAGGTAGAAACTCCTGACATGATATCCCACATTGAAAGAAGACATTAAAGCTTTCTTTGCTTGATCAAACAGAAATCCAGTTAGGACTGCAAATGCAATATTACCTGCATGAGATTTTTTTTCTCTTCACTGTCGTTGCACTGAGGCAACTCTATATTCCACACAGTAAAATCTCACTTTGAAAAATCTTTATCTTCCTGTATTTGAAATGAATTCTTGTTTTCTGTAGGTCTTGTTAATAGTTGCTTTAATACTAAGCAAAATTAATATAACACTTTTGCAAAGCATCTAGCAGTCTGAAGCCCATGACTTCATTCCATTAATGACAATAAATGTAACTCAATTACATTGAATGCTCATCATGAATAAAGACACTGTTTATTAAAGATCAAAACATTAAAGCATATCTCAATGCATAGGAACACTTTCTTAGTAATGCCTCCACATAGTTATTTCAGTGTTCTACACTTATAGTTCTGCATAGAAAGTTTTGCCCTTCTTCTCCTGTCTCGTGAGTACCTTTTTATTATTTCAATTGCATCTGAATAGAGGGATTTACATATTGTTAATTTGTTCCTTGACATTTTTTCTTTTAATCTTCTTGATTCTCCCTGAACAATACTTCTCAAAGTAAAGAAAGGCAAGGGTAAAAACTGGCAGAGGTTTAGGAGTCTTCTTCCAAAAAATGGAATTCTGCAATAGGACAATATAATCGAATAACACCCTCAGGGCACAATGTTCAAAACTTACTTTACTAGCATTGTACATGAATGCTCTTTAATTAGAAACTTGGAGTTTGAAAAGGAAATTGCATGATTTGTAACATATGATGGAAATGAAGTACGAAAATTTTTCTTTGGACCATAATATTGATATATGAAAATTTAGTATTATAGGCATTACTTACTCTGGATTCTGCAGCTGCAGGCTGATTAAAACTCAGCAGGAAGAGCTATAATAAACAAATACCACCTGCTGCAAGAACAGGTGTTTGTGTCTTCATTTAGAAACCAAAGTAAAACAGAAGATGCCAAGGGGCTGAAGTAGATCAGTATTTGTATTGACATAATTTGTTACTACTTGTCCTTGAACTTAAAAGCATATTGTTCTGCTTTCAAGACTCCTTGATAGGGTTTCACCACTCATTTCTAGTAATTAAGAAGCTCTGCCTTCTCTGTGCAGCTGTCCATTCACCATATTATGTGCATTCACTGAAAGTATTTGTTTCTCCTTTCAGTGGTATATAGTGTCTTTGAGTAAGACCCCTTTATGTACAAAAATAAGTAAAACCAATGATAAGCGAAAATGCCGTGAAAATAACTGCTAAAAGAAACTTTTGAATTCTAATAGCAGCAAGGTATTTATTGACAACGTTGGAGTCAAACCAGTTCATACTGGGCAAAAACTTGCCTAACTCCTTTGTGTAAAATAAGCCATTTGTAACTTTAAGTTCACAGTTAACACCCTCCAATTTCCATATTAATAACTGGGCAAAATCTTGGGCAGAGCTTTTATTTTGGCTTTGAATTTGGGTGGTGGTCTCCTGACTTCATCCCTTGGGGTGGTCTTGAAGCGTCTTCATCACTGTTGAACTTCTGCCTTTTTTTGTTCAGTGACAAGACCTGTCAAACTTTCAAAACCTTGGCTCTAACTTCCAAAAATCTTGGAACTTTACCATTTCATCCTATTGAAATGTCTAGCTTAGTTTAATGTATGACTTCTAACTCATGGTACGCTAGTTTCTATAATTACTAGACGGTACGTACTAGAACAAAGCGATTCAGGGCCCCATACTGTTCAGTGGCTGGGTTGTGCAAACAAAATTTTGCAGAGCAGAATTAGAAATTTCACAAAACTAAGAGTTTTTGGTCTTTTTTCTCTTTCAACCAACATTTGATATTTTATTTAATTTCACTAATCTTATCAGCATTTTATTTGACAATTCTAGTCCAAATAAATCAATATGGTCATGGTAATCTATCATGATTGATCTGTTAATTTGATGGATATTTATCTCAGTGATACTTCTAATGCAGGGCAAGCAGATGAGTATCTCTCCCAGTGAAAGTGAATGTTTGTTCAGTGCATGTCTTTCCTGTTCGCAGCTTCTCAGCAGTGATTTCCAATCACGGAATTCTTTCTTCATCATAGCAGTTCTTAAGCAGTAACATTCAGAGTAGCTAAGTGTCTAGATAAAAGCATAAATTAACATACTATGTATTTTTTCATGCAAACAAAATGTAATAGAGCACATAGCAACGTGATATATCTTTAACTAAACTCAGAATCAAATAGACTGAATGGATTCATCCTGTCAAGGAAAGTTACTTTCACGTTATAACAAGTCTCAAGGTACTTGGGAAAGAGATTTTACTCTTTTTGGATTGCAGGCTGTAGTGGATGACTTGAAGATAATTTATGGTAGCAGATAATACTTACAGCCAGTAAGGAGAGAACTCTAAAATAAGAAACAAAGTTTCTGAGAGCTCTATTTATTTTTTCTCTTTTGAAAGAGATGTTACACATAAATAAGTGCTGAAATCCCATAATATTTAAAGCAGATGTAAAGGGTTATTACTGGGAATACAGACAGTATCACAAAGTTATTTAAAAATCTGCATACTGCCAGAAGTGTGGATTATAAAAAGAAGAAGCTGAGAATTGGAAAGCTTTGGGGAAGAGTTAGCATATTTAAGATGTAAAAATTACTTTGCTGACATATTTAGGGAGCCTGCCTGGCTTGAACAGGAGCTGGAGTAGCATTCTGTCAAAGGTAGGATTACCTGGGAGGTTTTGTTTGTATTTTAATTTCTGACAGTCTAAATGCTTAATAATCTTGGAAGTAAATTATTTTAAATCATTCTTAGATCAATATCTTAGAAGAAAGAGCAGAAAGCCTGTTATTTGCTACAGTGGCCACAGAGCATGTTGACAACAAGGTGACAGTATCTCTTTTATGCTATTGAGTATTGAAGAAAAAAACTTCCCTCTCAGAAGGAGGAAACAGGCAAATCTCATCACATCTGGAAAACTAACTTGTGCTAATAGCTAAAAACACCTGAAACTTATTTTAAATTATATTTTCTACATTATATATAATGAAGTATTAAAATTGGATTTAATATAGGGGAGAATACATTTTATAATAAAAGTAAATATCACTTCTAATTCTGCTTTTAGAATTTAATACCTATTATAGTTAAATCAGTAATATAAACCAACTTTTTTAACATAATTGGATAGAAGTATGGACCAAAAAGATGGGAAAAAACTTACATATATTTTGAAAATTAAAGCTGAAAAAAAAATTGTTTAAATAGTTCTGATATGTTATAGAATTATGTAACTAAATTGAGGGAATATTCAAAAGCATATGGAAATATAAGCCATATGAATGAGCCTTTTAATATGGAAGTCAAAATACATGTTTAGTTTAACAAAATAAAAGTTAAGAGAAAACCTCAATTACCTTGTAGATTTATGAAAAAAAAAATAACTCTGTCAACTACTCTGTGGGTAAAAGCTTAAAATAGATGGGCCACAACTATGAATGGAACTCAACTTTAGGTGTAGTTACCTATTGGCTGTCATAGTTAACTGGTTTATTTTGTGGTATATAAAACTTTCAGAGTGATATGTAAAGTTATTGCAGAATTTGAGTTGAATCAGCATTTTTTAAACTTACCATCTATAGAATTTTTAAATAATTTATTAGAAAATGGAGCTGGTGTGAAATTGGAAAACTATATCAATAAGTAGAGCAGTGTAATGCATCAATAGCTGTCTGTGATGTAACAGGCTGTTAAGAATAATCTTGCACTCATCACTGAAATTTTCCTCCAACTTTTGTAAGATTTTGGTTTTTTGTTTTGTTTTTTTTTTTTTTTTAATTCTTCCTGTCAGTCTATTTCTTCGGAGTAAGCTTTTCATTTACTTCTTCGGGGACACCCCCTTGTCGCGGGGGAGAAGCTTGCATGCCCTCATGAGGTTGAGAGCTATACTGGAGGTGGTTTGTGCCGCCAGTAGGGTCTCCCATGCCAGACAGGTCTCAGTTGAAGGGTCAGACAAAGTGTGTCCATGGGCAGGATGGACTCGCCAGCCGTCTGGCAACCATCCTAGGAGAAGGACAACTCCAACCCCAAACCCGGGCAGATGGAGCTCGTTTAGCCCTGTAAGGCCATCCATCTAAGAGAAGGATACTCTAACCAAACCTACGTCCTGAGGTATTCGCTGTCACCGTCCAAGCTCACTAGGCCGTGGCAGATGAACCTTAGGAGTAAAGGGTGGGGCCAGTTCTGCACACGCTGTGCCTCACCTAAAAAATCCATTGCGCAGGCTTGAAGGGTTCACCCACATTGCAAAGCCCTGTAGCGACAGGTGAGGGTCGAAAACGGCAGGTGATAGGAAGCAACTGGAAGCTACAGACCCAACCCTGCATGCAGGCGGTTCAGGATATTGGTCATTAGAGACTTGACCCCGGAGATGACAGTCTCTTGCGGCAGCATCCTGAATGACCAAGCAGCCTTTTCTAGGGACACCACTGCTTGCTCCACACGGAGAGGGGCCTAGCAAAGGTGGCCTAAACAAAGCTCATCTCCACACCCAGTTGGATAACCGCGGCCAACCGGCATTTTCCATGTCCGCGAGCTGCTTTTTGCTGATGATGCCGCCCTCGTTGCTCACACAGAAGCAGCTCTGCAGCGCTTAACATCCTGCTTTGCAGAGGCTGCTGAGCTTTTTGGGCTGGAAGTCAACCTGAAGAAGATGGAAGTTCTCTACCAACCTGCACCTCAAGAAGTCTTCCATCATCCTCACATCACCATAGGCAATTCAGAGCTTAAGTCAGTCCAGCAGTTCACCTATCTGGGAAGTATCATTTCCTCAGACGGTAAGATTGACAAAGAAATAGACAACAGGCTGGCAAACGCATACAGAGCCTTCGGAAAACTCCATAAAAGAGTCTGGTCCAATAAACACCTGAAGAAAAGTACAAAGATCAGTGTCTACAGAGCCATTGTACTGTCTACTCTTTTATATGGGTCTGAATCCTGGGTCATCTACCGCCACCACCTGCGGCTTCTCGAACGCTTCCATCAGCGCTGCCTCTGTTCATTCCTAAACATCCACTGGTCTGATTACGTGACCAATGTGTCTGTTCTTGAACAGGCAGGGGTCAGCAGTATCGAGGCCATGCTGATAAGAACGCAGCTGCACTGGGCAGGGCACGTCTCCAGGATGGAGGATCACCGCCTTCCAAAGATGGTGCTCTATGGTGAACTCGCCACCGGCTGCCACAAGAGAGGAGCACTGAAGAAGAGATGCAAGGACTCCCTGAAACAACACCTCAGCCTTGGCCATATTGACTGCCACCAATGGTCCACTCTGGCCTCCAATCGGGTTTCATGGAGACACACCATTCATGACGCTGCTGCTTCCTTTGAGAATGCACAGAGAGTCAATCTTGAGGAGAAAAGACAATGGAGAAAGAACCGTTCCTTGCCAATATCACGTAGGGAGATGTTCCGCTGTGCCTTTTGTGACCAGACCTGCCTATCCCGCATCGACCTTTTTAGCCACCAGCACGCTTGCAGCAAGCGTGGGTAGTGCCCTTCTCAAATCTTCGTTCGTGAAACCTAGCCATGATGATGAAGCTTTTCATTTTGGTTTTTTAAACCATCTTGTTTATTTGAAAAGTAATTTTCCATTATATCTTTCAAAACATGTAAGACCGAAGTTTGCCCATATTGGGGGTACTTCTGTAGCAAAATCTACTGTTTATTGCTGAGAAGTAGTGCTGCATTTTCTAATTTCTCCTTCAATCAGGCTGGGAGTAACAGTACTGATCTTGTTTCTTCCTCCAGTATCACATCAGTATGACCTATCACACCTCATATCTATTATTTCTTTGTGCTACTACAATATATGAGCTTACCAGTGGATAACTGATATGCTAAGAATTTTTCTTATATTTTTCCTAATGGTCTTAAACATAAAAGCATTTGTATCAGGAAATATTCAAAACTTAGGCAGCCTAGAAATGTGGCATTGCATACCAGTCACATGTAAGTAGTAAGACACTATGAATGTAGATTGCTAAGGGTAAATAGACATGAAGATTACTAAGGGTAAATAGACATGAATTGACATGGTGAAGGCTCCAGCTGAAGAACTGATCACAAAGAACCAAAGGTTATCTTTGCCTACCTTGATTTTCGTCATGCACATGTAGGTTCTTATTTTACCTCATAGCTGACAGTTTCAGGCCAAACTAGCATGAACCCTTCTGCCTGATTTAATCTCTAGTGATGTAACTGGACTAGGCCATAAAGGTTTCTTATGAAACTAACTGTACAACATCTGAAACCGCCTGTATGTGTAATGTTTTGAATAGTTAGCTGGCTTATTGTCATTAGAAAATTTGTCACAAATTTCATTTTAAACATTGACATGATAGGAAGTCTACCCTAAATCACTGCTCAAAGAAAGCTATGATGTTAGGTCTGAAAACAAAGAAGTAATAGACAGACTTCGTCATGTTATGTGATGTTTACCACTTCACCCTTTTATAATTGAGCCAGGAAAGCAGGGGGTGAGAGAAAGTCTGATGAAAACTGTGACAACTGCTAATTGTTGCTGGATATAGAAATAGTCAGAGGTTGGCCTCAGGCTATTTGATTATCAAGGGCATTTCCAGCTTGTACTGATGTTCTAGTTTATAATGTAATAAATAGAGATGACAGTTGCCCTACGGGGGATGAAATCAGCACACCTTGTGTGGACATCAGACACCATGTCAAAGGCTGAGCCCAAGCTGTAACTCTTTCAAACAGAGGCCAGACCACCAGACAGACCAGTGGTCGGCATGAGTGTCCCTGAGCTCCTGGGTCTCTGCTGTCAAGAGTCTAACCCAGGCTGGAAGGGCAGTGACTGTGTCTGTAGGATGTACTTTGTGCTATGTAGGATAAACCTACTTGCCTAGATATTACTGTCCATCACTATACTAAAAAGGGTTAATAAATGAACTCCAGATTCTGTCAGAATAATGATGAGATTCTGTTCACAAAGATATGGCATCCAATTACCTCATCCCAAGAGTTAGTTGCTCATAAAATGCAAAATGGTAAAGGTGTTTTCTTGTCCAACAGCTTACATGTCATGATTCTTCTCTTAAAAAGAATGTGTAGCATTAGAGTTTGGGGGGAAAAAAGAAAAAAAGAAAAAAAACCCAAACCCACAACACTATTGGAGTGGGGGAAAGGGGGGCGAAACAAACCAGCAAACCAAAAACCCAAACAAACAAAATCCCCGAATCAAACCAAAAAACTAAGAAACTCATTGATTGGAAGAAAGTACTGAGAGGTGGGCAGCTGACACAGAAATTTCCTTCTAGAAAGAAATGTTCCTTCTTGTTACACAGTCTAACTCAGCAGTCCATGTCTAAAACAAAACTCTATAAAAAAACTGTTCAATTCTTATTTTCCACAGGACTGTGAAAGAGATGTACATGAATGCACAGGATGTTCCAAGTTCAGGATTTTTTTTTAACTGTTAAATTATACAAAGGATGGAGAGTGGTGTGGGGAATAGTTCTCTATTTCTTAACCTTGCACTGTATTTTTCATATTTTGTGGATCTGGAAGCTTTCATACACTAAATTTACTTAAAAGACAAAACAATGAACCTACTTCAGAGCTCTTGAAAGCCCACAATGATAACTGATGGTCAGGTAAAGGTTTTCTGAGAGTTTTTCAGGTTTTTCAGATGTTCTGAAAGATATTGCTTCCATTCTTTAACTGAAATTATTAAATAGCTCTTCATCACAAATTACCCCCTATGACTTAGATGTCAGATACCCTGTTAATTCTGGCAGTGCCTGCAGTGCTGCTGGTATATGGTGTACATTCTCTTGATGGCCGTTTCCCCCACCTCCAACAACTTCTGTGAATCATTTGAGGCAGAGTAAAAAAATAAATTATTATTGAAGTGTATGTTATTAGAAATACGTGTTCAAGATGGTGAATCCTCTTTTCCTGTCTACCTCTGGGAAAAGTTGACATTGCCTGTTTCACTGGACTTTAAAGAAAAAAATCACAAAAGCTGGGACATGTCTGCAATATAGAGCATGTATAGATCAGATCTAGATTTTATTTCTCAATTATTTGTATTTCATATTTTCAGAACTTGTGTTCTTATCCATTTTATTCTGTAATTCCTTAGCCTAGCCCTACTCAATTAATGAGTCCACACAATGTGTATCTTTATACTCCTATACGTTTCCCCTAAACTAATGAAGAAATTCTGGATGTAGAAGTCTGTCTTCATAATTTTGTTTCCAAACTTTAATCAAACACACCGTTTTGAAGAATACATGATATGGGTCTCTGCAGCCTTCAATTTATGAGTCTAAGAATTAATTTATTTAAGGAAACTTTCACCAAGTTTTCCATACCATGGAACATAGTGAATGGATAAAAGAATAGAAGGACACAAATCTTTGCTAGGAGATTGTGTTGCTTTGGAATATTAGAGTAGTAATATCAACCATGTTCTTATATACATAGTCTGGCTCTAGCAAAGTTAATTTTCTTCATACCAGTCCCTATGAAAGTGTGCTTTGGATTTTTGACTGAAATAGTGTTAGTAAAATTTCAATGATTTGGCTATTTTTGAATAGTGCTTGTAAAGTGCTCTCTCTCCTTCTTGCTCCGCCCAGCCAAAGCAAGTAAGCCAGAGTAGGGCAGGGGGCTGGGGGGGATGTAGCTGGGATACCTGACCCAAACTGAGATTCCATACCAGATTATATTATGCTAAGCAATAAATGCTGAGGGAAAGGGAGAGAAAGAGGCATGATTGAGTAACTATGTAGGCATTAAAAAATTATTTAAAATGTAAATTTGTAAAATAGTTTTTTAATTGAAATCTAAGCAAATTATGCTTGGAGATGTCACCTTTCTCATTTTATTTTTAGTAAGTCTTTTTAAAAAATCAAAATGCAAAATGTGAAACAGGAACTTAGTATTTGCAGTTCTATGGTTCTGATGCCGGAGAGGTTTTTGATTTTCCAATTTTTATATTTTGTAGATTTTAGGAACACAGTAAATGTAACACTGTAGATTTTAGTGGGTTAATATTAAGCAGCTTATAGTATAAGCTCCTTCTATCTCTACCCCTACTCCAGTACAGGCAGCTAAGATCTGCCAGCTATTTAGTCTCTTTCTCAATGTACAAGATTGGAGGGCATCAGAGTGAAACATAAACATAGAGCAGAGTGACTGGAAGCACTGGAGAGTGTCCAAAAGACCTTTATGTGCTGAAGAAGAGGAGATGGATGAAGATGGAGGGTCTTGACGCCCCCCAGCCTCAATTCAACAGGGGGTGGGAACTGGGAGGGGACAGAGGCGGAACTGGACATGTGGAAGATAGTGATTGGATAGACTACATTATAAAAGCTATAGAAATTAAAGCTTGCACATGCGCACGTCTATGTATTCCTGGATGAGCGGGGTTGCTCATTAAAGTGACTGCTCTTTATCTTATCTCCTACACAAACTTGGCTCGGAGTCTTTTTTACAGACTTTTACGGCAACAGTTCTTTCACAGTCAGCCTAGTGCTGATATCTTGCTTGAAATAATGATCTTTAAAATCTTCTGCTTCATAATCTATATTCACTCATTTTCCATAGTTTACAGAAAAGTTTTTTCCAGTAATTCAAGAGGCAATTACTCAAATAATTGTTTTATGACATAAAACTCTGATGAAACATTCTATTCTCTGAAGTCCCCAAGACAAAGATGGGAGTAAAAGACAGCATAAGTACCTAAAAGTGACTAAGCCAGGCTATTTACCTGTATGTCCCTCTTCTATGCCATCTTATAAATGTCAGTTATGATGCCATGTGAATAGCAATAACTACTAAAGGCCTCCTACAAAGCTATGGAAAAGGATTTTTTAGAAATGAGTATTCATATATTTTTACTTTAGTTCATTTGGTTTCTGAAATAAAAATTCATGATCAATCATGCAGAAATATTGTAAATTACTTATCATATTTAGAGATGCCTTTTCTCTCAAGGAAATAAGCAAGCAAACAATCAAAAGAAAAAAACCCAGAAAGCAAAAAAAACCAACAAAACCCCCCTGAAACCAAACCAAACCAAACCCAAGCTAAACCAAACCAAACAAAAAAAACAAGGCAACAAAAAAAATCTTGGGTATTAGTAGATTTAGTATTCAAGGTAAGGAAACTGTATTATATGGCCTACTTGTAAACATTCTGTTTTTGAAAGAAATGAGTGAATGTTTTTCAAGGGAAGTTTATAAGATCAGGAAAGCAGAATTGAAAGATTTTATAAAAGACCATTTTCAACAAAATGAAAAACCATAACCAATGTTTTAAAACAGTCAAAAATATAAACATACAGTTTCCTAGTGACTCCTCCCTCAAATCAATCAAGTTGGTTACATCTTTGGTACCATTTTTCCACCCCTATATATTGTCAGAGAACTGAAGTAGTGCAGGACAGCCTTTGTGCAAAAAAAGAATGATTTAACTCAAGCATAATGTTGGAGGGGAGACGAAGTTGATTGATTAAACTTCCTTGTAAGACTAACCTGCAAGGAAAAATAGACTAGACAGTTCTAGGATATAAGCAGGCTGTTGAGAAATTACTTGAAGCTGCTGCTGCCAAAAACATCTTTGGAAACATTTTATTGCAAAAGTCTTTGGCCTAAATACTCCCATAAAGTAGACTAGAAACTCCTGGAGTTTTTCTACAAACCTGTCTGCCTACATGTGTGCCACTTCATTCAGCTAGCAGGTGGTTTGATCACTACCTGAGTCACGGATATTCAGAGATCTGAGCCTTTTCATTATCCCTTTTCTTTGTCAGTGATGAGCCTAGTGTAAATGGGAAGAGAATGATAGATGTGGGGAAGTGTGGTACAGGTAGAGTTGTTACTTCCCATTAACCTTTTCCAAGAGAATTTCAGATCACAGCAAGAGAACCGTCTTCAGTTTAATGTTGACCCAGAATCCCTGTGGCAATAACACTGAGATGAGTCAGTGGATTGAAAACTATTTCCCAGAGCTTGTGGTCCTATTTTTAACTGTTGGATTTCTACCAGTATGTTGTTATTCTAGATATCAAGGGATGGATCAAATTTCTAAATATTTCTTTGGATGTTAGTGCAGATCAGTAGGAACTGAGACAGGACTTCATCAATGTGTATAAGTAAGTGAAGGGAGAGTGTCAAGATGATGGAACCAGACTCTTCCTTGTGATGCCAACCAATAGGACAAGAGACAATGGGTAGAAACTGATGCACAGGAATTTCCATCTGAATATGGAAAGAAATTCTTTACTCTGTGTGGGATCATGCACTAGACAACCATCTTTGGTAACATGCCTAGTTTTAGAGGCTGGTCAGAAAATCCTAAGTTTCATATATCGAGAAATACATGGAAATTAAAAATTAGTTGAACCTGTATTTTTCAGGTTGAACAGTCAAAACAAAGTCTTTCTCCCATGAATAATTGTTATTTTAGCTTATGAATAGATCTTAATATTCAGTTTTAACGCTGTGAAAGAAGGGATGGAAATGTAATATGAGGATAAATTTTGAACTTGAAGCATTCAGGCAAAAGGATTGGATTAATAACCTAGAAAAATAAAAAAGGAAGTTTTTAAAAACACATATTTTCAAGCAGGAAGTACTAATTACCATTTAGAACTTGAAAATGTGTTACTGGGGTAGAGGTACCAGGAAAACATTAATTCTCCTGTGGGATTGAAATTGACACTCAAACCACAAGGTCACAGACTTAGAAATTAGTTTCAAAACAAGTTTTTCTTTAGCTGGGAATCATCAGCTTAAAATGGAAGAGGCAAAATGTCTACTAAATTGTAACAAGACTATAGGCTAAAAATGTGATGCAGTTATAAAAAGAAAAAGCTATTTGTACTAAGGTATATCAGTTAGAATATTTCCAGTAAAGTCCATCTTCCTGCATGATAAAACTGTAAGAGCTTTCAGACATTACTTCCAGGAAAGGTTCACCAAGAGTAATTTTTGCTGAAACTATGTCTAAATTTTATTTAGTTTTAAAAAAAAGGATGGGTTTCATCAAGTTGAATGTTGTGCCAGCAATGCACCCTTGCTGCAAAGAAGGATAACAGTATTCTGTGCTGCATTGGAAGTGTTCAGCAGATCAAGAGAGGTGAGAGAGTAGTACTGGTGAGATGCATCTGGAATGCTGGGACCAGGTCTTGGCCACTAAAATTCTGAAAGAACTGGAACATCTCTTTTCTGAGGAAAGGCTGAGAGAGGTAGGATAGTTTAGCTTGGAGAAGAGAAGCCTCATGGGGAAATCTCACTCATGTATATCAATATCTGAAGGGAGGGTACAAATAAAATAGAGACAGGCTCTTTTCAGTGGTGGACTGTGGCAAAAGACCATGGGCATGTTTTAAAGAACCAGATCATAACATTTTTGGTGTAGTCAGCAGGATAATGTTCTCTGATCCAAAGTGCCTTTGAAAATAGTACAGTTCCTGCTTCCTCCAAGGGGGTGGGAGTGGGACCATTTTGTAGGAACTCTTGGAAGCTTTTCTACAGCTTCCTCTGAAGGAGTTTTGTGAGGACTTGGGGGTGAAAACTGCTGTCCTGAGGAGCCAGTGTAAAGGAAATATTTTGTTGCCCTTCCTCAAAAAGTTTGATAGTCACTCCACTTTCCCAGGGATGAAGTAAGCTCAAGAAAATTGGGATAAGTAGCTGGCAATATAGGACCACATAACTAGTTTGAGAGCTGATAAAAGGTTGTGATGAGGAAAAGGTAAATATGTTGATTATTTGTACCAGAAGCAGCTTTGACTGCTTCTATAAGAGAAAAATCACAATGGAACAGCAAAAATGCAGAGACCTTACATTCTCTGCAAGATTTATTCAAAGTGTTACCAGATCAATTAGAAGAGAAACAGTGTTACTCTGAAAGGCTCAGAACAGCCCTCATTGAGCATTTGGAAATGATGGATTCTAAAGGAGTCCATAGTGATGCTTTATGCCCTCAACAAGATTTTAAAGAGGTCAAAAAGACCAATTGGATACGAAAAAAATTGGCTATTGAGTAAAACAGAATATTAATATGAGGGAACAAATGGTGTTTACCCTTGCATAATTACCAAAGAAATACCTTATACTCCTAATGAACTGGTTAATTCACAAAAAGATTATAGTCACACTCAGAAAGAGTTTGAGACAGAAATGCGTGGAAAATCTCTGTTACAGGAGATAACTGAATTATGCTAACACAAATAGATGCTAGGGATACTGGAGATCTGGTGTTTTCTTCACCACAGAAAATAAAAGAGCTCCCTTGTACCTCACCCAAAGGGCTGCCTCTTGGACTGGGGACTGAGTCCCCTGGAGAGAGGCAATCCAATTGCCATAGTAACTTCTATAGATCAACCAAGTGAAAGTGTCCAAAAGGCTGCCTGGCTCTAATTAATGCTTCAGCACATATTATAACCTGACTGAGGCTCCCCGATGATCATGTTGGTGGATCCAGATCACCTGACCCCACTAATAAGTAGCACCCCAAAAACGTTCAGGAGTCTGTGAATTCACTTGTAGGATCAAATCCACTCTACTATAGCTGATGAACAAGAAAGAAGAGAGGTAAATCCTGCAAGGAGAGATAATGTTTCTTTATCCTTACACAAATGACTCAGCTGTGATAACTCTCCTCCGGGAGAGCATAGCAACAATTCACACATAGCCTGAAGATATTCGTCTCTGCTGATGCACCATAATGGTCCAGAAATGGACTCAACTGCGCTGACATAACAGGCAGCTGTAACATCGGAAAAGGTGTCAAAGATTCCTGAAATGTCCTGTGATCCAGTATTACATAATCTGTAGTAAAATTCTCTGCCCCAGAGGAGGTACTAGGGGCATTTTCACCTAGACTAAGCCTAATAAAAGACCACACTGTTTTCTTCCCCTACCCACAGTCTTCCCTCACCACTCTAGACCTTGCTAACCAATGGGCTTCTTCTCACCACTTGGATTTTTCCCTCACCACCCTGGGCTTCCCTTGCGACATCCAGACTTCAAACAACACTTTGACAAGACTGGGACTCTCACCACGCAGTAAACCACAAGAAGAGGATCAATGGGCTGCTGTCAGAATCCACAGAGTGGTGGTATTTTTTCTACTTAATCTGTCTCTTTGTCACTCTCACTCCCTCCCTCCTCTCTCTTTTCTCTATTTCTTTCTAACTCTCTCTACCTCACATTTACTACTAAATAAAAATCTGTACTATTGACTTTGTCATATGGTCTTGTTAGCACCTTAATTCAGGCAGAGGCATCTCTCTAATAATTTTAAAGAACTTGATCATAACAGCACAAGCTGAAACACACGAGGATCTGTCTGAACATCAGGAAGCACCTTTTCATTGAGGAGGTGACTGAGCAGTGGCACAGATTGCTTAGGGAAGTTGTGGAGCCTCCATCCTTGGAGATATTTAAAGTCATCCAGACCTGTTACTGGGTAACTGACTACAGGTCACCCTGCTTAAGCAGAGGGGCTGGGTCAGAAAATCTCCAAAGGCCCCTTCCAGCTTTAACTATTATGTGATTATGTGAGTTCTACAATTTTAAATGTAGGTCATTGGTCAGAGATTTTTGGGTAGGATCCTTTCCAGCTTTTTGTTTGAACAAATTTCTCTGCCTTTTATTTTAAAGTGGGCCTCTTTATGGCCTCAGTTTATCAAATGCTTATCTTCAAAGTAAAACTGGCCCTAAAAGCATTTCCCATGTTTAAAACTTTTAACTTCCTTGTATATTCTTGTCCTTGTAAGGCAAAAACCTTTTTATAATTCTAGCTACAGATAACTCAGCTGCAGGATCTTTTCTTAATTTCGTATTTCTCTGACAAAAATGACCTGATAAGCATAATCCATATTTTCATTGACTGAAATTCTCAAAATGTTGCACTTGCAACAAGCTTTCAAAGAAACATCTGTTCAGATGGAAATACCATTTTTTTCTGCCATCAAGACTTTCTGTTCTATTTTCTGCTTTGCTCTTTAGAGCCGATACTTTATTCATAAAACCTACAAATATGCTTTAAAGCAATTTAACATTTTGTTTTGAACTTCAGTTGCTGAAACTACTATTTCTACAACTTTCTAGCAGCTTTTACTGTGCTTTCTGAAAAAAAACTAAAGTGAAAAAAAATCTCATCTGTCTGAAATGAACTTCTGGCTAATTTTCTCATAGATCTTTATAAAACAGTGATAGAATGACACACTGTAATACTGTATTCCATAATTTCTAGGCATACAGAAACTATGAAAGCAACTTTACAGATGACAATTATCCAATCTCTTATGTTTTATTTATAATATGGTTTTTACTAATAATGCATTTAAGAGGCCAATAAAGTCAGTATAATAACTCATTCACAATACTGAAAAAAATGCCTCCTCATATGGCTAAGTGATTTGAAGGCAAGTATGTAAAGATACTTATACTGGGCAGTGTTTAGTAAAAGTAGGATGGTAGGTGAGTTGAGGGTTTTGTTGTGGGGGGTTTGTTGTGCTTTTTTCAAGGTTTCAAAAGCATAGGATTTTGAAGTTATATAGAAAACTATTCAACTTCTAATGTAATGCCACTGTCAAGAGTCTTTTTTTTTTCTTAAGCCTTTGATATAGAAAGAATTCTTGTTCCACAATACTTTGGAGACTGAAGTACTGGAGTGGTAGTATGGGAGGAATCAAAGGACTATGTTATATAAGTAACAAACTATTTTGAGTACTTTATCTACTTAGTCTTCTTTCCATATAAGGAAGTCAACATTTCCTGTATGTTGGTTAATTCATATTGCAGTTTTAAGGAAAAAAGAAATTTCATAAATTCCACTAGCCAAACTTTTTGCTCATTTTGGCACTTAGCAATAAGATTGATTTTCCAGAGAAGTTCCTTTACTTACCTGCTCTGTCTGGTTGCTTTATACAAGCACAGTACACAGTAGTTCACACAAAATTTCCTGTTGTCATGGGGTTTAGCCTAGATTCTCCTTTAGAAAAATGTCATGTTGAGAAATGAATAAATTTTAATGATTTTGTTACTACTAGTTTCACTTTTGTTATAAAAGGCATCTTCACTTAAGGGATTATTTTCATCTGTAGGTAAACATATACATTGTGTTATTCTGCAAAATTTTATGCAAGCCTGCTGGTTGTTTCTCCTTGTTTGTTTGGTTATTATGTTATGCGCTACAAATATATATCAAATAGTTTGTCATCTATTAAGAACAGATACTGGGAAATAATGAAAACTAGAATTCTCTTTCTTTGAATAAATACTTTTCGAAAATGGTGTTGGATTGTTGGTAGAAAACTAGAAAGCTACAGAGATTATTTTTTTTTTAATTTTATTCTTTGAACTATTGAGATACAGAAAAAAGTAACCTTACTATGTTGAATTAAAAAAAATTGAACAAAACTAACAACAACAAAAAATCCCAAACCAAACACATCAAACAAAGACAACGACAAAAAAAAACCTGAAAAGGCCATTTTTAAAGTTGAAAATTTAAAGCTGACATAGAACATTTACTGAGAACTGGTTGCATAAACCTAGCAAATACCTGTCTTTACACCCTGAGATTTCAGAGGTCCTAAAGAAGTTTGTTTTAGTGTGCATATATAGTCTATTAACTGTATGAATAGCTAGGCACATGTTGTTGAAGGAAATTTGGTTCTTTTCACTCTTGAATGGAACTGATTAGTCCAGTAATCATTTTAAAATCATGGTTGAAATGTTTCTTACTGTGTAGAGAACAGATATTTCAGCACCACTTAGAGAATAGACTTCAGCAAAAAGTGAGACTCAAATATAGATGATATTGCTGTATCTGGAGAGCAAAAATGTATTCAGAAGAAAAGATAGTCTCCCCTTCAAGCCAATGAAACAGAATCATATGACCTAGAGTTTAGAGGTTCTTTTGTGATGATGAAAATCTGCATTCTCTTTATGAAAATGATAGCATCTTATTCATTCCTATTTTATCCTAATACAGTCTGTGCATTATACAAGACATTATTTTAAATAAGTGAGTGTCAGAGTCAGAAGGGTACCATTAAATACATTTATTCTTTCCTTTGCACTGTGAAACTAGATTATTTTCCTTATATAGCATTGCAAAGCATTACAGGAAGAAAATGGAACACGTCTTTCTCTTACCACATTAAAAAAAAAATATACTGCCAGAAATTTCAGAAAGGTATAAGTTATGTGCTGGAATATTTTTCAGCAGATTCTAAGGCATTAATCTGTACTTTTTTATAATGTAAATTAATAAATAATGCAAATATAACACATATAATGAAATTATACAAAAGTCTGTCACCACGCAAGTATTCTAGAAGTACTTGCCTGCTTCCATGAGGAACTCCATGCAGAAATGCATTTCCTTGGGACCCAGTTTTAAGTTTCTGTTTCCAGTTGTCCTAAAATTCTTATAAAATTTATAGAATCAAAGTGTCTTCTCTGACATGGGCTTTACTTTAAGATGAGATACTCAGCTCTAGACTTAGATTTTTTTTTCTATCTCTCTTCTCTTGAAGAAGATGTTTTTTTTCTACTTCCAAAAATAGTAGCTTTACTAATACAACCTACATAAAACCAAAATGGTCAACATTAAAATGCCAGTCTCTAAACAATATATTAGCAATATTACCTTAGTAAGAAGTGTTAAAGCTCTGTTACTCCCACTTAGCTGACATAGTTTTCATGCAACAGTAAATGTGGTTTGTTCCCATTCTTAGACCGTATGGATTAAAGATTGAATAAAAACAAAGGTCTTTGAACACTTTCAGAAAAGGTGTTTCAAACTGAACATGATCCTTCATATTTGGGCCTGAATATAGATCCTTATCTTGCTAGGTGTGCTTAACTGCAGGTTCTTTTGGATAGTCAATTTGTCCTTTTAGTTTTCAGTGAAAACATGTTTTTGTGTAGCACCACTCATGAATTAGGTGACTTTTAAAGAGAGTAAAGCTAACATAAAACAAAAGTTGAAATTGTGTGATACATGAAAAAGGCCTACAGCTTGGCCACTGAATTTATGAGATTGTATCAAAAATGCTACAAGATTTGAAAGAATTCTTACTATTTGTTTCCTTTAGATTTTATAGAACCCGCATGACCTAGGGAACTTGCTTCCAGAAATTGCTCTTAAAATCATTTCAGAAATCACTACTCTTCTGTTCAACAATTGTGGGTCAGGACCTAGCTATTTCTGAAAGTCTGTCAGGCTTTGAAATACAGTTTGCAGTATGTGAATCCAGCATGAAGTGGGAGTGAATTACAAACTTCTGCAATATCTTGAAGCACTAGGCAAGTTCTTTTTTGTGACTATAGCAGGATATTTACTCACCTGAAAGTATTGAACTCTTATTATTGCAGAGCTTGAACCTGTGAGGCTATGTTTGGTCTAGCTGACATGGCGTTAATTTTCTTCACAGCAGCCCTCATCATGTTGTGCTGTCTATTGGTATTTAGAAAGGTGCTGGTAGCACACCAATGCTTTGACTATTGCTGAGCAGTGTTCGCACAGCAGCAATGCCCTCTCTCAAAATTTCTTCCCCAATGACTAGACTAGAGGGGGCAAGGTCTTGGGGGCAGGAGACACCATCAATATAGCTGACCCAAACTGACCAAAAGGGGTATTCCATTGGTCTGCTCAGATATAAAAGCTAAGAGAAAGGAGGCCAAAGGAAATCACTTATGATGGGACACAGAAAACAAAATATTTTTGTTTTTTATTTAGCTATAGGCATTCGATCTTTGCTTTTGCTTTATTAAGCTCTTTTTGTCTTGACCCACAATGGGGCTTTTTATCTTATTTTCTTCCTCCCTATCCTGCTGAGGATGAGAGTGATAAAGCAGCTTGGTAGGCAACTTCATTCAGGCAGGGCCAACCAACCACAGAAGAACATGCAACAGTTCTGAGATACAAGGACTGAACTTTCTGTTCCAGAACTACTAAATAGGTAAGCTGTCTACAAGCTGCTGTGATGGGTTAAAATTTGGCAAATGTGTTCTACAAACTTGTTAACTAGCAAGAATTCTGTAGTCTATTTCTGAATATTAAGAATAAATATCGGGCAGGAAACTTGTAGCCCGGTAAATATGAAGTTGCCAGTGTTATCAAGAGATAACAGTCTTTGCACAACTTTTCAGGGCTTGAAGACTTTGCCAGTTTTGTCTGGCTTCATCTGACTAAAATTAACTTGTTTAACCATATCATCAGTTTTCCAATGAAAGCTAATTTTTACTCAATTTCTTAGTTTCAATTTATATTTATATAATAATGTCATACATTTTTTTCTATAGATGGTAGCAGAAAGTAACTATCTTATATATAAGGAAACATTTACCACACTAACAGTAGCAGCAATATAAATATTGCTATCATATGACAGCAGCATCTTGAAAGGGACACAGTGCAGGGTAAAAGGGCACAGACATACTAAAAGAAAGGGAAGGCACAGGATTATATAAGAAATCCCATAGTTAAAAATACCTCACAAGGGGTCATTTAAGAAAATCTGGACTTTATTGCTGGGCAAAAGAAATTTTAAGATCAATAAAGAAAAAATACAATAATTATCCAACACATGTAAAATACTCCATATTTGGCTATAAAGTAGAATTTCAATGAAGAAAAGCAAAGTGCAAAGCCTTTAATAGTATTATTTTATTTTATTGTCCTACAATACCTAGATGTGGACCAATAACCATTGATAAGAGTCTTCAGGTTGCAACAAAAAAAAAATGGCTTTGCATATAAATGTGTTCCAGTCAAACATTGAAGTTAACAGATTTCAGAGGAGCTGGGGGTTTTTTTTAGCAATTAGAAGAAACGTTTATATTGTTAGAACTCTTCCACTCTTTTCAGTGTCCAGAGCTGATTTCTGGGTCACCAATTTCGTGCATTCTATCTAGGTACCAGTTCAGCATCTTCAGATCTTCTCTTTCAGAACAGAAAGAAGCTCCTTTTGGCTTTCTCTTAAAGGAGAAGTAGAGCTCTTTATCATTTAATATTCAATTGCATGAATGTAAAATTGCTGTCCTCCATTACATGGAGACCACAGTTTTGCACTAAGTCGACAAAGGCTCAAAATTTTAACTGATTCCCCTTGCTGTGTCTGAACTTGGCCTACCTGAAACAGTTTTGGCAATCCGTACAGCTGTTAAAAAAAATAACAGTATACTACCTAATTTATTTCAGTATTAGCTTTTCATGACTTTTTAGAGTAACACCTACTGTTATAAAAATTTTCATATGTTTCTGTAGTTAATGGTACCTAATTTATTTCAGTTTAAGTTTTACATAACTTTTTAGTTATAATAGTTTTCGTATGTTTCTGTAGTTAATGGCTGCTAATTTCGTTCTACTAATATAATTACTGAGAGATAGTAGTAAACAACATTTATTCTATGGAAAGTGAATTGTCTATAACTCTAGAGTAATAATGTACAGGATAGATACCCTGAAGGTCTGCACAAAGGATAAGAGTTCCCAAAGCTATAATGAAATCATTGGTGGTAACTACTAGGCATTAAAGAAATGCTACCTTGGAAATTGAGTAGAACCAGCTTTAGAGATAACAAAAGAAACAAAGAGCAGATATCCAACAAAGATATAACATACAACACTTAGGTAAAAAGCATAGATTGTGAACTAGTAAAGAAATAAAGAGCTGTAGAGCATATGTGAACTTCAACAGATAATGGTGTGGGAATGACATCATTCTCCTTCAAGTGAAGAACTTGGGAATACTAATGACTTGTCATTTGCATGTGAGTATTGTTGTATTTATTTGTTTGCTTTGGATCACGATTAGCTTGATAGCTCCTCAGAAAAAATGACCTGGGGGTATGATTGACAGCAGGCTGAAGATGAGCCAGCAGCATGCACAGGTGGTCAAGGAGGTCAATATCCTGGCCTGTATAGGAATGGTATGGCCAGCAGGACTAGTGAAGTGATTATCCCTTTGTACTTGGCACAGGTGAAGCCCCACTTCAATTACTGTGTCCCGCTCTGCACCTCTCACTTCAAGACAGACACTGAGGTGTACGAGTATGTCCAGAGAAGGGCAACAAAGCCGTGAAGAGTCTAGAGAGTAAGTCATATGAGGAATGGCTGAGGGAGCTGGGGTTGTTTAGCCTGGAGAAAAGGAGGCTCCAGGGAGACTTCATCATTCTACAACTATCTGAAAAGTGATTGTAGTAAGGTAGAGGTTGGCCTCCTCTCTAAGGAAACTACTGACAGGATGAGATGAAACAACCTCAGGCTGTCAGGGAAGGTTCAAGTTGGAAATCAGGAATAATTTCTTTACTGAAAGGGTTGTCAAGCATTGGAATGGGCTATCCAGTGGAGTTACTATCCCTGGAAGTGTCCTATAAATGACTGGATGTGGCACTTAGTGATATGATGTGGTGCTATACAGATATAGTGGCGTTTGGTCAAAGATCTTGGAGGTTTTTCCTTAATGATTCTATGATAGACTATATATGTGCAACTCTAACATCTGTTTAAAAGACATACAAACTTTAAAAATATGATCCTGAATAGTACTAACATGTAGATGGTGCAAGATAAAGCATTTCACGCTTAGCATGTTCAGAAAATGTTTTTCTCTTTTTTCTTTTATACAGAGAATTATTTTTTAAAAACAGAATAAGAAGAAATCTTTTTCAGAAACGACGATTAGCATACAAATATATTGTGACAAATTACCTTCTATCTGTGAGCCTTTATTGTTGAGAGAAAGTGAAAGCTGTGAAAGTGTATCAACTTAGCCAAATGACTGGTTTCTGAATAATATTCATGCCACAGTAGATTTACATTAAATACTACACTGCTGCATTGTATGTCAAAGTCTTGTCTTTGTTCAGATTTTTAGATATTTTGAAAAGTTTAGAGGCTTTGTCTAAGCTTTGCCATAACTGACAACTGAGATGAAATAGAGGAGGTGAACAGTGTTCATATGCAACTGGCAGAACTGCTGAATACTCTGGGTTTTTGGTTAGTTGGTTCCTTGGTTCGTTGCTTTTTTTCTGAGCAGAATGGATTACCAGTAGAATGACAAAGGGACTAAAGGGATCTATACAATGCAGGGAGAGAAAGGACTCATGGCTATAGAATATAATGAAAGTACAAACCATCTTTATTAGACTTTAAAGGCATTGCACATATTAAAACACTTTGTAAGTTTCAATATTTGTTTTCTAATCTTATTCAGAATATTGCTTCATAAATGAATTGCTTACGTGAATTACATGATATCAATTCTTTGATAAAATTTGTAAATATAACAGCAGCTTCAAGAAGCAGTATAGCCATATTACTGAATTGTATGGTTCGAACGGATTACTGGGAGACACAGTAAACTAATCCAATGGAATGCCTGCTCTCTCACTCTGCTGTTATGATATAAGAAGTTTTCTTAGAGTGGTTCTCCATTTCTCTGATGCAGCAGCTCACAACTGTTTGGAAGCATCAGAACTAGTTACTGAAAGACTGTTGAAGTCACAACTTTGTGTTTTATTTGAATCCTGCATAATGATCATAAATACTGAAAGTGGTAAATATTGGCTTATTCTTTTAGTACTGAAGCAAGAAGGTGGGTGGGAGGAGAGAAAATTTGTTATTGTCCTGCTTAAATGCTGGATTTTGGACAGCTTTAACCCATCACTTCTGTAAACAGTGTTTCATTAACATTGTAACTCCACAGTGTTGATTTTTGAAATATGCTTTCTCTAAATATCACCTTAAAGCATTGGATTGCATCCTCCCTCCACTTTTTCAGATATGTATTTTATGATCTGACAGTCGGACCTTGCTGGGAAAGGTGGTATAGGTCCACCAGCTTCCGTTTCATTGGACTCAGTGATCATCTAATGTGATGAGTTGTTTTAAATCTGAAAGGAAACTAACCGAGGTAGGAAGGGAATCTTTAGCATTCCAGTCTTGTAACTAGTAGTACAGATTGAATACTTACTTTATTAAAGGATATTCTACATATAAATGTTGATTTATTGACCTATGAAAGATTTATTTCTTTTTAAGTTCCTTCATTCAGACACAACATAAGTCTTTTGTAGGCTTATCAAGTTTGGTAATTTTTATTCTGCAATGAGAAGATTCATAACAACAATTCTCATAAAATACATCTGAGATTGACAGAATGTGTTGCAATGCAGTCTCTCACCTGAATGTCTAATAAGCACATCCTAAAAATGTCAAAATCTTACAGTGAAGATTGGAATAGCTTCAGGCAACCAGCAGCATTTTGGGAAAAGCTATAGAGAGAAAGGTAGAAATAGTTGCATATAATTATACATTAAAAAACGAAATAGATACATAGTAAATTTAGTTAAATAATAAATGCCGTATTTGATTCGATTAAGTATCACAATTAAAATCTATTTGTGTATTTATGTATTTTATTTATTATATTTATATAATATACTGAAGTTTCTGGAAAGCCTCTCCTTTGGAGATTAAAAAACAAACAACCACCACCAGCAAACAAACAAACAAAAAAAAAAAACAAACCAACCCCACAACACATTAAAAATTACAACTTGTATATTTTATTGATGATATGACTTACCAAAACCAGAGATTTCAAAGTGTAGTTCTTTTTTATTATTATTATTTCTCATATAGATGTGCAAATATAGGCTAATGGGTTTTTCTTCTTGGAGCTTGCCTTTTCATCTTCTAATAACACTGATATAAAGGATCCGTATTTGAAGAATTGAATTAAAAATAATTGGGGCCTTACAATCTTGTGATAATAAGCAAAGGGGAACAAAAATGATCAAAAGATGTAAAAATCACTATCAAGCAAAATAACCCCACATTTAGTATTTAATATCAACACACATGCTAATGAGATGATAAATAATTAACCTATTTGCTTCTGGAAAAGCTAAAAAACCCTCATAACAGATAAAACCCAATCTTACCTGGGGATAATAAAAAATAGTGTGAAATTGTGATAGTCATAGTGATGATGTTAGAGTTCACACAGAAGTTCTTTATGGTTTTGGGAGGCTTTAGAACATGTAATATAAATTGATTTTAATTGGACAAGAAAGAGGAAATCAGACTGAAGTACAAACACTTATTCACATTAAATACTGCTTCATCGTAATTACTACATTTTGTCCAAAACTGAGCAGTTGACAAAATTGTATACTGTAATATTTACTACTGTGTTCTTTCTTGATATATAAAGGGCTTTAGTGTTTGATAGTCAGAAAGACAGCAATTACTGATGTTAAAGATGAAGATCAGTAACTTGAAGAATTTCTTGGTGGTGGTGATATATTATATATATATCTGTTTACTTTTAAGAAAGACAGGCATTTATAAGTTGAAGATTCATTGACTACTTAACAATTCAAGAATCAGTTCATCACTGACAAATGCACAGCATTTTTGTAGGGTTTGGGGAGGACAAAATAACTGTAGCAAGCTCCATACCTGTGTTCAAGGTGACTATGATCATTTTAGTAGCTACAGTTTTAACTGTTGGGCCTGTGTATATTGGCTGAAGGAAAAGACACAATGGCCACAGCCATTAGTAGTAAAAACCATGGCAAGGCATGGTCCTAGACATCGAAACTCAAATGCTTTATTTAAAATATTACAATACTTCATCAGATGGCTTTGGCCCAGAGCTCTCTCTCAAATTAATCTCTGCCAAGATTAAGGTTTTAGGATGGCTAAAGAATCTTTCCTATTTACATGCAGTCACCCCATTATGACAGTTCAGTTTCAAAATCTACACAGGTACAGACTGTCCTTGTTGTTCTGAAGCCTGGGGAAGGAATGGGTCACTAGCCTCCTAGTACAGCTGCAGTTAACAAGGGAGTAGATGTATTCCTGTTGATTCATATAGTGCTCTCTACTGCTTTACTCTAACATACATGTATACATTACATATCTGTTGGTCCTATTGCATTAATTACAATGTCATGAATTAACCTCATCCACTTACAGATATCAGGGAGTTCTTCAGTCCACATACTATGTAAAGGCAACAAATGAGACAGATTTCAGGTGAACTGAATCACATTTCAGGTAAAATGAATCACATCCTAGAGGTGTATAATGTCATGGTGCTCTTGATTTGCTCATGCAGTTAGTTTTGGGTATGTATGCTCCTCTAAGTTTTGTCAGCATTAGTTATGCAGAAGACTGCACACTGCTATCCAAAATCATAGTTCAGTTTCAGGTGAAGTCATAATGTGGATCCTTTCCCAACTGATATCAGTCTGAAACAAAAAGTAATTAGTAAACTATGAATTTAGGAAACTAATTCAAGAGTACTGAATATTAATCTGAAACGTTTTCTGGATCAGGACATTCGTGCATATGATTGGCTGTACTTCTACACAGAAAAAAGACTCTCTCACACATAGGAGTTTTTAAATGGTGCTTGTTAAATGCACAGATTAATGATTAATACTGATTTTTGGGAACAAAAAATACTTTTCTACTTATTGTGTTTTCATTTTTTTTTTCAATCGCAATACTTCATAATGAACTTTTGTCAGTCCATTAGGGATTTATGCAAATGTAGGTCTTATTAAAAAAAAATCACATTTTTTATAACTTCTTTGTATTTGTGAATGTATTTGTAAACAAGCTACTTAGTGGGTAAATTATAAGTAGGATCCTTAATAAATAAACAAACTCACCTAGTTCTTGCAGCTGTGATGCACTGTCTTTTAGGCTTACATTTTTACAAGGAGCAAGTAATCAGAATTAGGAAAACAAAATCTTGTACAGCTCCCTTCAAATATTCAAGGTTTTTCAGCTTGTCTTCTCTCATTCTTTGTACTTTTCCTTATGTGCATTTTCTCTCCTTTGTCTCACTTGCTATGAATAACAAGGAGACTCTGATCCAGGTGTTAATGTGAGTTGGTCATTAATTCAGATTAAATACAATATCAGTGGGATACTTCAAAACAGGAAGCCTAGGAACCTAAAAAGGAATGTATTTCTTTGCATTCCCAGGTCTTCTATGGTTTGCTTATAAATGTGCATAATAATTAGGGGGAGGAAAAAAAAGGGGAAAAGTCATTGTTGTTTGTCTATTGACTAATTAAGTACTCCATAGCTTCACTTTTAGATTAGCCTTAAGACTTTGAATTCAGACTTTGAGTGCCTGGAATACATAGAGCTCTGGCATGCAAACAACCCTCTTTGTAGTGAGGCTCTTTTATACAATAACAGCTGCAACTTTCATTAGGTGTTTGAAGGCAGCCAAGCAAGACAGAACAGTTAAAATATAATGAAGAAGAGATAGAAATTATGATCTCCATTATAAAATAATCACCTGGGAGAAGGAATATGTAGGTACAGAAAAATCAAAGGTGAGCAATTCAGATCTATATGAACGATCCAGCCTGCATCAAATCTGTGAGAACGGGAGCAGCTATCAGCTAAGAAGCAGCAAGAGCACAGCTGTTGTCCAGTTAGGGAGAGATCACTCCCTAGGAGTTCTTAGCAACTCCCCAGAGGTTTCTCATGAGAACTCCTCAGGTTTCTCCCAGCACACCAGAGATGTTTCTGAAAACAGTCATGATGAGTTCACCAAAACACTGGACTTGTGAGATATGGATTATAACCAATTGGGACATGCAGTTAGATGGTGTGAGGTTCAATTTACCCAATAGAACGTAGCCTTAACCCTATATAAACCATGGGCAGGGTGTAATAGGGGGCATTTGCTTGATAACACTGGTCTGATGCATGGTGTCCATATTCCTCCACATTATTTATTGTTTACTTTATGAGTAGTCTTCTGCTTCTACAGTGACATTCATTGTAATATCTGTATCCAAAAGTAATAGAATTTCAGAATTAAATTGAGGTTACATGTTTTCTTCACAACTGTGATGTTTTGTGAGCACACAATGCAAGGAGACAGTAGCCTTAACTTCAAAACATTGCTACTTTTGGACATCACCAGGTCATTCTCTGGTCAAACATGAGGAAACTTTTGAACTGCACAAACATTCAACACAAATACAGTAATGAATCCTCATACAATTGAAGTTACATTTTAAGAAGCAGATAATTACTTGCAGTGCCCAATGTCAATAACTTTACCTGTTCCCAACGATCTTTAATGACAAGTTATTCAAAAATGGATTTTTTCTCTGACAGTATTAGATTACCATAAACTTTGCTGAACAATATGTTTTGTTACAACTTATGTTGGGTGTCTATATTAGCAATAAAAACATGTTAGAATAGCTGAACACTATACACTCCAGGTGGTTCCTCCTACCTAATTACTGTGGAAATTCCATCATATGTACTGTAGGAGAGACAAAATAAAGACTTTTTATTGCAGTGAGAAGCCCTTATTCATTATACTGCATTTCAGTTAGCAAAGGCCTTTTTTCTAAATTTTAATTTTTTTTGCTTTATTATGATCAACTAAATTAAATTCCCTACAGAAATTTGTAGCTTTATAGCTCTTCATCAGAAAACAAGAAACAAAGTTAGGCAAAGTTTGCATATTTTAGTTTCATAACTCAATTTCACTCTTATGAAGCATCTTTTGTTTTACCCCATGATTTGATGTTTTCAAATATTAAAAGTATAATCTACCTTTAACAAGTTGTGGAGAAGACATCATATTATATGTGCTATGGCAGCTTTATCTGAGGTGGTTCCACTGAGATGCCACGGACTGAAAGCTCTTTAGCAGTTGCTGTGAATTAAATTCAGTTCTAGAGCACTTCTTTGAGTTTTGTTTCATTTGGAATAGAATGAGGTTTTCAGGAACAGTCAATAATAAAATTACATAAAAGGGCAGATGTAGAAATCCTGCTGAAAATCTCTCCAGTTCTGAATAAAAACAGTGATGTGATCACTTTACTTTGTGACTTTTTCCTAAAGAGTAGTGTAGGTTTGTAAGAAAAAAAAAAAAACTATTGAAAGATGTGTCATCTAGGCCTCAGACTTTTTGGCACTGAGTATAATGGTGAATGACCTACAAGGTGAGAATAATAAGACTGACAATATCCAAACTAGTGAAGAAGTAGAGGAGTCATAATAGATAAAGATTTAGTTAAGATGGTAGATCATATGTATGAGTGAGAATGTTCATATGCAAAGTAGCTGAACTTAAGATATCTTTTAGGATTTTTTTAAGCAACATTTTCAAAGATAGCTTTCTATTTTTTTTGTCATTATGCTAAGGAACGTGTGAATGTTTTTGAAAAGTACTTCTTGCTCTGCTTATTTATTACTTTTTGCTTTGATTTTAATAATGATGTCAGCCCACACATCTACTATGGTTTCATATATATATTTCCATTGAGTTGTTATTAACTGTAGAAATCTTTAATAAAAAATAATTAAATAAAATATTTAGCATTGTGATCTTCACATTCTATCAAAACCACAAAATTTCTTTCATTCTATTCAACACTTCTAAAAAATACAGACAGGTGCCTGTTTGTCACATTAATGATACATTGATTGGTCATGGTATCTTTTTATTTGAAATTAAGATAAAATGACATAAAGTAATGGTATGCTAGAGACTATAACATTCCACTCTGGTATGTTGTATTGAAGATTCTAAATATATTAATCAAACACCTACTAAAAGTCAGTTACCTTTGTATACTATCACAGAATCACAGAATATTAGAAGGTTGGAAGGGACCTCAGGGGTCATTTTATTCAACTCCTTTGCTCAAGCTGGGCCACCCAGAACAAATTTCTGAGAAATGTATCTGGAAGCTTTTGAATATCTCCAAGGTTAGAGATTCCCTTACCTATGTGGACAAGTGGTAGTTTTGCTTAATTGCCTGGAAAATTAAAATTTCCTTATGTTCATATAGAACCTCTGGTGTTTCATGTTTTTCCCATGGCCTCTTGCTCTTTCACTGGATACTACTGAAAAGAGCCTGTGTTTGTATTCTTGTGGTAGGTCTGGTTGGGATGAAGTTCACTTTTGTCATGGCTGCGCCTTTGGTCCTGTACTTTGCATTTGTGGCTAAACCAGTGCTGACAACATATCAATGTTCTGGCTATTGCTGAACACTGTACAGTAACAAAGCTTTCATTCCAATCTTTATCCAACCTATCCCTTCCTCAAAGACTGATAGGCTGGGGATAGGTAAAAGTCTGGGAGAGGACATAGCTGGAAGAGCTGACACAAGTGACCAGTTTTTCTCTTTATCTTCACAAGCAAGCTCTACCCTTTCTTTTCTAAGAAGTAGCTGGATATTTGTGTGTTGATGGAAAGTAGTGAATAAAATCCTCTTTTTGATTTGCATATGCAGTTTTTACTTTTTCTTATAAACTCTCTTTATCTCAGTCCATGAGCTGTTCCATCTTATTTTCTCTCTCTGCCCCATGAAGGTGGGGGAGCAAGACAACAGTAGGTTGAGGTTCTGGTAGCCAGCCACCCATCACTCTTTATACCCTCCCTTCAGACCTTTATATACACTGATGAGTGTCTTGGTTTGAGCTGACAAAATGCCAACTGCCCAATACAAAGTCAAATCTTCCCTCTCCCCACCAAGAAAAGGGAGGAAAGGAAAAAAAAACCAAACCTCAAACTAGGTTTATGGTTTAACTGTATAGATTTATATAGAAAATAGAAAATTAAGAGAAAATTAGAATATAATACACACTTACACAAGTTAGATATAACAACAATTTTCTACCTCCCACCAAAACCAGATTCCATCACTCTAGATTTATAAGCACCCTAAAAGACACCCAGCAAGAAACAGAAAGTATAACAACAAAATATTTCTACTTCCCTGAAATCAAACAAAAGGCAAGTAGCGGCAGCAACAGCAGGGCCCACTCCAGCAAGACAGAAGCTGCATGTCTTGCCTCTACTTCAACCATGATAGAACTGAGTGAACACCTCCCACTCCTGTATTCATATCTCAGCTTTTGTCATCTGGTATGAAATATCTCCCTGATTACTTAGTCAGGCGATAACCTGTCTCTCCCAATCCACTCGGACTCCCTGAGCCTGCTAATTTGAGGCCTAGCTAAAACAGCTGCAATTAGATATCCCTGAGCCTTTTTTTCTTTAGGCTGAATTAAAGAAATTAAACCAGTAATTTTTCTGATTTACGATTAAAAAGATAAAACTTTCAGAAACAAAAGGCTCAGACGTCAAAGACTTGCTCGTTCAGAAAAATGGAATTGACTTTCTCTTTGCAAGAATATTTTTTGTTTGCATATAATTTTGTTTACACACAATTCTTCTTTTCCTTCCCAAATACAACACCTGTGTGACAATATCTAGAAATACTCTGTATTGCAGCAGTTTTTTCTAGCTTACTGTCAGGAGAACTATATTTTTAAAAATAAATCTTGAGAAATATTTGCTTTCTCAGTGCATTGAAATGAAAACCTAGTCAGAAAAACATCTTTAAAGCGATCTTCAGGAAACGCTGGCAGAGAACACATAGTTCCTGTACTTGCTTTAGATGTGGAAGAAACAGATTTAAATAAATAGATTGAACTGGACAAAGGGCACATTTCAGGAGAAGGTCTTGATTCGTGAGCTACTAATTCTACTTGTTTGCTTTCAGCTTCTATTTTAGGATGACTTATGTTACATGCTGGAATTGAAGAAAGAGTGATCAAAAGGAAGGGAGTTACCACTTAAACTAAATTCTTAATTTTTGACACCTTAAGTCAAATCAGAAAATTGTATCTCTGTCTAAATGTTAGTTGGCTTTAGTAACTGAATGCACCTGAACATCACACTCAAAATTAATAAATCACTTGTACATTGTAATAGACAAAAACCAACTCAAATTATGACTGATAGAGCCAAGATAATCATGTGTGTAAATGTTCAAAAGTGAACTTTTGATCTCCCAAGTAGAAACCTTCTTGATGCTTGCTAACTACAGCTGGAATAGGCTGGTGATAGATGATAGATAGATAGATAGATAGATAGATAGATAGATAGATAGATAGATAGATAGATACGTGTATACATATATTTGTGTATATATATGTATATATATGTGTGTGTGTGTGTGTATATATATATATTTGGTCACACCCAAACTACAGGAAAAAACTCTGAATTCTCTAAATAATAAAAAATGAGACAGAATTATTAGTTAGAAGACCGTTCATATGTTCTGCAGATACATTGTTTAGACAGAAAATCTGTGACTTTTAAAGTCCTGAAAAGGAGGCGAAGACCTCCGCTGAAGAAGGGATTTAGGAAGTGGGGGAAGACCCTGGAAATCAGGGAGATCTATGACCACAAATGCCTAGATATATCCTGGAGCTTAATTAGCAATATGTGTAACTGCAAGCAACTGCACAGCCTGACCAACAACAGTCACTTGAGGAAGGCAAGGTTAGATATAGGTAATATATGTCTAGATCCATCTAGGAAGGGGAACAGCCTAGTTAAATAGCCTCATTTCAGAATTTACTGTCTTGTAAATTCTGAAACTCACCCAGTACCATAACCACTACAGATTGTTTGCTTTGTCCCATATGAGATAGTTTTTGAGATTGTTTTAAAAAAGAAAGAAGGTTAAGGGAAAAAAAAAGAAAGAAAGAAAGAAGGAGGCCAAAATAATCCAGACTATGTTTAACCAGTAATGTCAAAGATAAACTTTAATGTTTACAAGTTTCTTTCTGAGACTGACACTCCTGTTAAATAATCAGAGAGAAACCTCATATTTTTTTACTGAGTTTTAGGGTTGAAACCTAACAAAGTGACTGTATGGCTGACTTTTGGGTGGCAGGGATACACGTAGTGCTTTATGAAACAGTTATGATTGTATTACTTTCCGATTCTGTAATTAATGTCATTCTTGTAGATAGCACTCCTTTCTGCTGCAGAATTGATGGGGCCGTTTCCTTATTAAATCCAGCTGTTCAGAGGACTGATTAAATTTTTTATGTTTAGGAAATATATTTTTAGTAATTGTGATTACCAACCTGTTACAGTTAAGCATAGAAGTTAAGATGCTCATAAGATGCAGTTGATGATCTAGTGACACACTGTATATTGCTAGACTATTCATTACAAATAGCAATATGACTTAAACAAAAAGACTTCCTAGACGTTCATCTTTGTAAATACTGAATATTTCTATTTATTGATTTCTCTCTTTTCAATACTTCTTCTCCAAGATAATATTTCCAATTGATGATTTTACAAAACTTGCTTCATTTAGTATTTTTGAGAAATTGGGAATGTAATTTAGCCAGATACCTGACAGAGGAATATAGAGCACAAATAGGAAGTACTTTGCCTCAGTGTTGCTACAGTTTTTGCAAGTATAAAATGTCTATGAATATCAAGCATAATAACCTTGCCAAAAAGAACTGGTACAAATTCTTAGGAGGGAAGGCATCAAGGAAATACATGAAGACAAGGAGGCCTGGAAGGAAAGAGGCATTCTCAAAAAACTGCTGACTAAAAGCACTTTGTGAGGGAAGGGACCAGAATTATGTTCTAAAACAAACAAAGAGAAAATATAGTGGAACGATTCAAAGAAAAATGCTCTGAAAGAATTTACTGCCTTGTGGCTAGAGGTGACATTGAAAGTATCATGGACACAAGATGATTAAGCTGCTGTCAACATATTTGGCCCCAGGAATCAGTTACTATTGATTTACAGCTTAAAGTAAAGGAAAAAAAGCCCAGAAACTTACAAAAGGAGCTGTGTTCAGTAAATTCTATTAACATATTCACTGCAAAGGATGAAAAAATCAAGTTGGAATTAATCTAAGGAAAAATTCACATCAAAAGACTCTGTTAGAACCAAAAGTTCCCTTTGTGTTGAAAGCCTATGAAAAAAAATGAAAGCTTAATTGATATATACTTTTTATCACTTTTTAATTTTTGCATGCTTCAAATACCGGCATAAGTAGACCTTTAAAAAACAGTATTTAGTATATAAAATCTGTGCATTTCTAAAAGTAAAACATGACTGTTTCATTCATAAGACATTCACGTTATGTTTATTTAGACATTCTGAAATGCAAAACACAAGTCCTCTTCCCTGAATAAGTCACTAGCTTCTCAATTGCTTAGACCCAAATATGAATAGAAGTCAGTCAGACTGGCAGAACATGTTGTGCCTGTCACATGGGGAACTGTAGCTGCCAAGAGTATTGTCAAAGACTATCACAAAGCATCTTGCAAAAAAAAAAAAAAAAAAAATTACAGGCAGTGTTACCGTAGGAATACAAATGGAAATACAGGAGCTGTTAGCAGCTATAGGTTACATAAATGAGCTATCAGCTAAAATGAAATTAAAGTATGAATGGCCCAACTTATAACAGTAAGACTTGATAAATTGATGCTCTAGTAAAATTTAATTATGTGAGTTCTATATATTATCACAGAATAGTACCATAAAGCCAGGTGCTCCTTTCCCACATAATATTATATGGAAAAACAAATATTTACACTATAAGTATGTCTTTAAAGGTATCATCTACTGACTTAAGCACTTCATCTTTCATGCAGATGCAACCCTATCTGTAATTCGCATTTGTCCATTTTATTCTTTTAACAGTTATAGAGGCATAGATAGATAGATTTGATAGCGCTACATTTTCTTTTTTCTTCTAGTTTTTGCTGGTTAGATGTTTGACCTGCAAACCATGTGACAAATCATTTCATAAGATCATTGTTACTTTTCTTTTTCCTTAATCAAAACAGAGGTAATAAACAAAAAACCCCTGTTTTAATGTTGAATGCATGTTGTGTTTCTTGATTGTTTAATATGACTTGTAATTTAAAATTCTACTATGTTTTCTTTCCAACATAGCAGATGAAGAAGAAAGAAGGGAGATATGAAGTTGTCTGTTCTTGTTTTGAAAACCAAGAAATACTTGAAGCATCTGGAGCTGGTCAGATGAGAAGTTATAATGAAGAGGGACTTGGAACATTGTCCAGAGATCTGCTCTTACATTTTTGAGTCAGACAAGCTCAAACTAGATACACTGTGCTGTGAAAATTAATAAGGTACTCAGGAGAATGGATAGTCCATCATGCAAAAGAAGGGTGAAAATACTAATTTTGTGAAGCTAACGAATAATGTATGAAAGAGGATATGGTAGCAATTCTAGGATAAATGAGAGACAATAAGGTTTTATTAAGCTTCAGGATAGTACTGCGGCAGCACTGTCTTTTAAGATAAATGTTTGTTCCTGAAGTTTATCAGTCTACTCTTCACCTAGTATAGCATATCAGATAAGAATAAACCAGTATCTCTGAGTAGAGGCAGTGAGTGTATGAGATAGTAAGGTGGTTCCAAGTATCGGAATCATAGTGACACTATCTTAGACCACAGTTTTTTCTCAGTTACTAAAGCTGAACAATTTTGATAAATATAGGCTTAAAAAGGCGTGAAAGTGGTAGATGACTCAATCATTTTACTATATTCAGATGGAGATTTTAGGTAGTGTGAACCAAATGTGATACCATCAACATATGCAAGCCTACTCCACATAACCAGCTGCCTGAAGTGACAAGTTGAATTAACAGACTTATTAAACAACACAGTTACAAGTTTAGCAACCTGCTTGTTCCTGCAGGCTTGGTTCTCAATATTCATGGGGAAGTTTTTACTTCAAAAATTTCAGACGGCAGGATTTTTTTTTCTCTTCATGCAAACTCAGTGAATAGTTTCTGCTGAGCTTTGTAACTCCACAGAAATTTAACACAATTTTAATCCACAATGCACGTTTTCTCTTTATGTGCAGACATTTTATTTTGGGGAATGGTAAAGTACTTTATCTTGCTCATGTTAATGGAAAACAATTAACTGAATGAAACACAAGCACATAAGAAGAAATTTACCTTAATATTTTGTGTCACAAGGTAGTTTTTATTTTGAAGTGTTCACAACTCTCTAAATAGAAACTGTCAAAAGGCAAGGAAATGGTCTCAATTAAGTACTCCTGGACCATAACATTTCACATTCCAAGACCCTATTCAGATGCATGTTCAGAGTTTGAGTGTATTACCTCTGAAGGCACAATGGCACATACAATCACATCCACAAATACAAATAATGATAACTATAAATACACAAAATCTATAAATATTAATATAGATAATATCAATAATATAAACCAGCCATCAGCATGTAGATGCCCATAGGAAAAAGCAAGATAATTATCTACTGATAATAACCATATATTTTGTTCTCCATGAATGTTAAAAGACAGAATACATTATGCTTTGCATAACCAAGCAATTGTATATTTCAAACAAAAAGGGAAAACAGAAAATTACTGAAAATAAAAAAATTATTTGGTTGGGTAAAAGAATCTTTTGAACTTCCCTTTTAGTGTACACTAGAGATGGAGACCATCTCCACTGGGATCTGAAGGGCATATGCCTAAATATGTTGTTTTCTGTTATAAGAGAAAAGAGAGTTTGATGGAGTTCTGCTCTATGTTCCTCCACAAAAAGAATACTCTTCTACAAAGTCACAGAAACTCCTCATTTACAGAGAGATGTATTTTAGCCCAGCTTATTCACCTTGTTTGCATGAAGGGTTTTTTTTTACAGTTTGGTCGGGGAGTTGGACTAGGTAGTCATTGTAGGTTTCTTCCAACTGAAATAATTCTATCATGAACTTTATAATACTGTGCAGTCATTTTCAAATGCTATTAAAATATTATGAAAAATCTGTTTCAGAATAGGGTAGCAAACTACAATAAAAACTCTGTCTGCATCAGGGGGTGTGTAAAGATTAGGAAAATAGGCATTATATATTTATATAACAAAAAAAAATTAATCTACTGGAACAAACCCAAGGCCTAATTAAATAAGAGGCCTGATGATATTGAATATTGTGAATGTTCAGGAAAAAAAGAATTAAGACAGCACAAATTTCTAGCGATTATTACTCAGTATGTTTTCCCTGTCTCCAGTAAAGTGTGTTTTGGGAACTTATGAATCAGAAGCAGTGTCTTCATTGAGAGTTATTTGTTTTATATAAGTACCAGTTTTAGCCCATCTAAGTTTTTAGCAAGTTTCTGTGAGAAGGATTTTGCAGCTTAACTTAATGTTGTGTAATTAGTTTTCTCTGTTTGGAAAACATGGTTGGTTCAATTATTGCCTTCTTATTCTTGTGCTTGAAGAGATGATTTCTAATAATTTCTTATACTTGTTTTTTGCATAACTCCTGGGTTTATAGGCCTTTTCTTTCTCTTGGTTTGTTCTTTTTGGTCTTTTTAGAGCTATTCCATCTTATAATATCCTGCACAAAAGCTGATCTATTCTTTTGTTTAATTACCCTTTTTTGACATTCTGTGTGCCTATTCTATCTCTGCCATATTCTTTTTTAGACCAGTGGGACCACTAAATTACTTGATACAGGCAAACATGAAGAAGTTTGAAACTGGAATTGTCTGATATAGTTTCTTTTTTTGCTTTTTGTTCAGTCTGATAACCACTTCACCTTTTTATTTTTAATTTGTATTTTTATTGTTAAAATAAATGTTCTGAACATCCATAGTATAGAGTTACATTTCAGTTACCTATTCTGTAATTTTTGCCATGTTTCCCTTCCATTAAAATAATTTGCCTGATACTTAGAAATTTATTTAACATCTTACTCCCATTTTTGGATGTATTCATTTGTTGCTGTTTCCTAATCATCTACCACAAAATGTTCTTAAAATATCAATATAAAAGTTAAGATTTAACTGAAAATTCTTCTTTTCTCCACACTATAGTCTACAATATAGCTCTTCCATAAATAGTATTGCAATGTTTTAATTCTGAGGCACATATGTTTACTCATTTTCTCCTAGAAAAGGTCCCTCAACTACTTGAAAATTTTTTTTCAAAAATGTAGTTTCTAGCAAAGATGTTTCTTTTTCACATACCTTGTAATTAAGTAATATAACATAGAATAATGTTATATGTGTAGTATTTCTCCATACTCTATATTTTCAATTGGAATGTAAGCTGAAGTTCAAATCCATATTTCAAGATATTATTTGCATTTTCACATGGTAATTTTTGCATTCCAATTGTGCCACAAATAACCTCTGACTATCACAGTCCTGCTCTGTGACTGGCAACAGGATATGAAAAAATAATATTTTTTTAATGAAGATGACAATTTTTTATTAAGATGACAATTGTTTTTAAATTCATGAATAAGATATGTGGGTGAATATATAAAAGAAAATGCAAGCATTGCTGATTTATGGCAAGTGCTTTATTAAGCTTTGAAGGCAGTGTGGAAGCGGCACTACTGCAGACAGACAAAAAGAGACTAAGTCAAATTAAATAAGGTTAGAATGGTACCTCCCTATGTTAAAATTACTATGCTGATTTTCTAAAGGTTTGGGAATTTCTGAAGATTGGTACTATTTTAGGCTTTTGTTGTACTAAGTAGAACAGAATATAATACTTATGAACCAAAAAGAATATTTCTGATCACAACAGAAAACCCAACAGACATATATTTCAGAAAGCAAATATGAATACTAATCAAATGTTTAGTTTTATGAAGTTCCTAAGAAAATATTATGATCTTGTGAACACCATTATTCACTACTTGTGATTCCAGCAGCTTTCCAATAATTGTTATAGAAAACCAATCTCAGCTTGGGGAGTTTAACAGAATTTACTGCCAATTAAAAAAATTGAAATTATGAGTTTAGATATTGTAAAAAATTATTAAAAACTAAACACTTTAGAAAAAAATTTGTTCCACTTACACGGGTTCAACTTCCTTCTGTAGAATTTTCCTCAGAAATTGTCTAGGCTTGTGATAGTATTTTCTCCAGAGTTTTGATATTTGCTAAAGATGCAAGAAAAAATAGTTGAAACCAAAGCAAAATAAAAAACCTTCAAGTTTCTTGTACTTGGTATTCATATCGAACAACAATTGCTTAGATGACAGCCATACTTATTGCTGTCAATGCATCATGAGAGATATCCTTGCACTTAGCAAAGTGATTAACCTCAAATGCTTCTTAGCTGAAGTTATATATTACGATTTACATTTTTTTTTTTAAATTTGGAATATGTAAACAAAACATTTTATAAATCTTGGGCAAAATTCTAGTTTCTAGTACCTGACTATTCCATGAAAGACCATAAGAAAAATCAAAAATGGAAGTCTAATCACATTTTTTCTGTTCAAACTACAGAAACAGAATATTATCAAAAGTCTCTGAAGTTGGAAAAACCACTTTACATAGTTCATATACAACCATCTCTTCAGCGCTTCTTAAGACTACATAACCTACTAGCAAGAGCAATTTATAAATGGAAGTTCCAAACTACGTGTTTTCGAACTATGCATAAGAAGAGTCTATCAGATGCTGTCCATTTTCTTATCTTGGAAAACTGCTTCTCCCATAAATGTACTCTTATTTCTGAAGTGGAATCATAGAACGAGTGATAACATCGTTCCCAGAATTTAGTTTGAAAATGTTGAAAATATATATGTGACTGAACTGTCTGAGTCCCATCAATAAGGAAAGTGAAGTATAACATACGCATCAAAACAGACTAAGCAATCTGTGTGTGGGAACATATAGAGTGATCCGCCTTCCATTTTTTTTCAGTGGGCTTTTCCTGCTGGAGAACGTTTTCTCCTTCCCCATCCCCTTGCAAGGGAAACAGTTCTGCAGTGACTGAATTGAAAAGCGGAGTTATCTCTGATAGAGAAGTAATTTTTAACTTGTAGAGCATCCCAAAGTTATACTTTGTAGTAAGTTACTCTTTTCTCTGGTAACAAATGAAAATAAGTCTGTCTAGAGCTTTTATTTTTCTGGAAACCTGTATTAAATATTAAACAAATACAGCCATATAGCAACTGTAAATGATTAAACCTACTATAGTAATTCAAACATCTTATTCTTTCCAGCTGAATGAAATCCTAATTCTAAAGACTCCTGTAATGAATCATGATATATTTGCATTTCAAAATAACAATAATGAAAAAAGTATTTCACAATTCACTTTTTTTGTAAAACCAGATATGGCTTTAATCTTTATTATAATGTCACCTGCTGCTGCCAATATTCCTAAACATCTTTCATAGTTTTTCCATCTTCTCAAAACATTATTATTCTTATGCATATCACCCATAAAAATCACTCACACCTTCACAGGGATGTGATGTTCTGTGCAAGATATTTTTTTAGGCTGTTTACTAAAAAAAATATTTTATTTAATCTGCCTGCTTGGCTGTTTTTAATAACTTTCAGAACCCATTGGTTAATTTAAACTAATTCCAAATAAAGTTACAACAAAAACTGCAAGAAAGTTACCACTTACATATAGAGACCCATGTTAAGCATCCCATGAGAGAGGGCAGAAACCTGTTTGCATACTTCTTTTAATATCAGCTGTCCATCCGAAAGCATAAACATTCTCATAATCTGATTAGCTTGAATTTGGTTACAGACCAGCATTGATGCTGCTGTTTCCTGCCTAGGATGAATATTGCTGAAACATGGGAAGACCTGCAGAAGGGGAGGGAAGAGGATTTGACAAAATAGCTGGCTAGGTGACAAAATACATGATGTCATAGTTTTATTGCTTTCCCCACTCAAAACCACCTTGGTTTTCTAGTCTGTTTTATTTTCACTGTTTTAAGTAATGGTCAAAGAAATGAATCATGTAAAGGAATTCCTTTGTTGGAATGCTTTTATTCTGAAAAAAAACCCAACTAAATATACCTAACCAAAACCAACTCCCTGCAAAAAACCAACCAACCAACCAACCAACCAACCAACCAACCAACCAACCAATAAACAAACAAACCCTAAACAAACAAACCCTAAACAAACAAACCCTTGAATACAACAGGTACAACATGTAGTTTGTAACTACAAGAAAAAAACACACAGAAAGTTCAATGATCAAATGTGAATGAAATGTTTTGGTGGGGTTTTTTTCAGTTTTGAAAGAAATCCAGGGATCAAGCTCCTCACATTCCTAGGTTCAGTAAAGTTATTGTCAGGTTTGCTATTAACGCATGATTATTCTTTGAGCCAGAACACTCTGAAACAGCAGCACACATCATACAGCTCAGATTCCTCTTTTGTGTTTTAGCCAGGATAGATCATGCTTATACACATGTATCACAGTCGCAATCAGACCACATACTTTATAACTCATCAGGATATCCAAATATAGGCTCAAGGGTTCTGTCAACCCAGCCACAGGATTTCTGCCAGAGTTAACATAACAGGGTTAACAGTTAACATCTGACCTACTGAAATGGCACATAGGTGCAAGTGACTCCAGATAACACCTACCCTGTGTGCAGAAAGTTCCAGTGACAATTACTGTGGCTTAGAAAAACTTCTAGTAGTGAAAAATAACTTTGTCAAACAAGTTAGTGCCAGTTAGATTCTTTTAGGAATACAGATGCTGTTAATACCCTTAGCTTAGCTAGGATAAAGTCAGATTGAGTGATAATTTACCTATGAAGTTGGCATAAAATAGTTGATACTTACTTTGTGAACCTAAATTAAATGCTGAAAGCATGAAATTGTTGCTGAAATGTTCAGCTTAGTCCTGCAAAAAAGATGTTGCTTTTGGAACTAGACAATTCATTTTGGTATGTCTTAGATGTTTAATCTTTTAGACTCTTAAGTAGTTACAAAGAGATTATGTGGCCTGTTTTTGTCCCCCAACTCTTAATAAAAAAAAAACCAACAAACAAACAAAAAACAACCTACCTAAATTTTACTTTAGGCATCACAGTGTGTTTTTTAGGGTCCAATTGTTTTCCATATCCCTCATGATACATTGCATATATACAAATGGACAGACTTATCCTTGAAACTATTACAAATTCACATATGGTCACTATTCATAAATGACACTGTTTTACTGAAATAACTTTTCATCTAAAGCTAATAAGTATGCTCAAGTCATCATGCAATTTTAACCCATTAGAAAATTCTGTAGAGATAGAGGTACATACTTACTGATTTCAATTTTTACTTAAAGCAATTAACCCTATATAGAAGCAACTGAAATGTCTTGAACTTTGTCTCCTTTCAGCAGTGAAAAGATTCATCTTAGGATAACTAATTGTTCTTATCATATCTCAAAGGCTGAAAAGGTTTTACCACTCCTTCATGAAGTAGTTTTCAAAGAAGTACAATATTTCAAATTTTCTCCCCTGCAGAACAGTGCAAAGTAAAGTATTCTTTACAAAATAAAGTATTTCCAATTATTAAAAAGGGACAAAGAGGTATCAACTAGTTAGGAAAATCTTTTCTTACTACTCAGGTAAACTGTAAAAATTGGTACCAGCTTCATAAGGGAAATAACCTAGAGGAAGATGGATGTAGGAATAGACTGAAGGTTCAGCCAGTATAGATATAAATCATTGGATTAATTTCAGAATCTTTGCATGGTGGTAAGAAATATGTTATGTAGATTTAAATCCCAATATAAACTTAAACAAATTTCCAATAAAATAAAGCCCAATTACAAACTATGAATAAATGCCTCTTTTCATACTTCTGTATTAACTATTAGGTTTAATGAAGGCACAGCATTATGCTTCTCATGATTTATATGATGAAAATATGAATCTGGACATCTACTAGTATTTTTGCACAGTCCTATTTGCCAGTGAAATCAGTTGAATGATTGATTATGGAGTAAGCCTTATTTGTGTTGTGGGACACATTCATCTTTAACATGTAACTGGAAGTTGCATTTGCCTTCCAACTCTGCCAAATAATGGAAATTCATTGTGCCAAATTGATTGCTTGGATTTATTTAACAAGAAATAAGATTTCTTTTTGTCTTAAAATACAACTCAGTTGCAACTGAATGAACTTAAATAGACTTCAGCAAAGGGTGCTTGTTTGTAAGTCCAGCCCAGGGATGATGTGGACATACAAACACAAACACTATGGATGCAGAGATGTTCATCAGTTGTCACCGATCTCTTAGTAACAAAATGCAAAGCAGATGGTCCAATTTGCTAGTTTTATATTTGTGAAATACAGCCTTGTATCACTTAAAGAGTTCTGATATTTGTTGAGGCGAGTTTTCAGGTTTTTTGTTTGTTTTTTTTTTTAAGAAAAGTGTCCATCATAGTAACGTAACCTCAGTGAACTCAGGATCAGATACACTGCTTGAAGGAACTAATTAATTAAACAAGGTTGAATAGAACAGCATGAAACAGAAGAAATTTAAAGTACCTTTTTTGCTCCCTGTTTCCGCACCGTGGTGACTGATGTTATTAAGTCCCCATAGTGAGAAGCTGAGAGGTTTTTTCTCAAAATCTCGTGCTGTTTTAAAAGGAAACAATGGCTTGTGGTAAAGTCAACTCATGCTGAGCTACATTAACTGCACTGCGTTATCATCTGATAATGGTGCCATTAACACATTACCCACTGTGTATATTTGAGAATTAGGACCCTTTCTTGTTAATGGAATTGAGCCATTTTCTTGGAAAAGGCAAGTATTAGGCATTTTGACAACCCTTTTTTGAAGGAGGGGTGGAGAAAATAGCCCCATATATTCCGATGGATTTTTTTTCTTGCTATTCCCTCTTTAAACTACAAGAAGTATATTTACTTTTGCTCTGCTGTATTGTTTTGAGATTACATTGAGACTAATAAAGGGCCATAATTCCTACAATTTAAGAAAAATATAGAAGTATATTATGTTAGAGAACACTCCAAATAAATTCTGAACATTCCAAAAGGTCATTAATTAATACAATAGTAAATAATGACTATTAGGTTGCATATTTGAAAGGCTGTTGCTTAAGTATAGAAAATGTTTTCTTCCTACTTAGGTAGCACTGGCCAGACTCTGGAGTGTAGCAGAAAGTCCAGTTTCTTGCTCATAGAGGAGAGTTGAAGGCAAACGTGTCTCTTGTAAATACAACATAATCAGCAAGCCTACTGAACCACACATTTGTTACACATAGCCAAATGAAACAAAATATACTCCTCCTAAAAGCAGTAATTCAAAACGTGTCTGAGGTTTCCATGCATATTTGTTTCATTCTGAATCTAAGTCCATGGCATGAATAATGATGTAATCATTATATAAATACATGAAAGCAAATAACAGCACAATTATGTGATTAAAAATTAATGGTTTGTGCTTTCCCATGTAAGGAAAAATACGTACTTAGCTGCTCAATTTGTAAACATACATAGGCAAAAAACAAAGCAATACCTTTCATGAATTCATGAACTTTAAATAGGAGGCAAATTAAAGTACTTTTCAAAATTTGACAGTAAAAATATCCAAGCATTAGTATTCCAGACTAGTAAATCCTGAACGAAAACTATCTATTCCATATTACATAAATTTTTCTTGAAATTATTTCCATCTTAAAATAATTAAATAATTAGTCTTAATGAAATAGACAGACGTGCATCTTGCTGGAAGCTGTAAATTTTGAGGTTAATGAGAAGATTGCTCTCTTTTAATTTAGTTATTCAAAGAGCATAAAGACGCAAAATCAAAAGCTTGTTGCTTTGAAGCACTATTAAGTAACCTATATGATATCACAGAAGATCTTCACATTTCAATAACACAGACCTATAACCATAAATCCAAAATGTCTCAAATATATAGCTTAATAATTATCTTACAAAGATTGTGTGAGTTAACAGTAGATGAGATTAAGAAAGTACTGGATTCTCTTTCTAGTTCTATTGTGCATATTTTTCAAGATCTCAGGTTTCTTCTTTATTATCTTTGACTAAGCTGCTCATTTGTATTATGGATGTAATAAATTTTCTATTTGTCAGACCCACCAGTATTTATATATATATATATATATATGATTTCCAGTGCACACAGTGCTATCTGAAGTTTACATGGGCACCCTAATGGAGATATAAAAACTGTCCTTATACATTCTAGGATACTGTAGCTGAAGTATTTTTGTTTCCTTTTTCCAAGCCAAAGGGGGCTAGATCTCAACTGTTCTTTATTTTTCCCAAGTTATACAATATGATTACAAGAGCATCTTTCTTTTATGTGGGTTTGAATATTTTTTTATCCTGAAGATCTCTGCTGCAAACTATATAGTTCAGCCTACGCTTTTTTCTAAATACAAACATTGCATAGCAGGAAACTAAACCTGAGTAAACCTCTGTGTAGTTCTGCAGCCCCTTTCTAGCAAATGGTCCTTAAACTATCAGTATCTTTACATTTTTTTCATTTTGTGAAGCAATCCGAGACAAATTCTGCTGTCAAGTATAGAGAATAATTCATGTATAGAGAAAAATTAATTACTTTTTAACACATAGATATATATTGTAAGTTTATTTATCTATATAAAATGTGTACTAAAAAGAGACCCAGAACTAAAAGGGTTTTTCAGTTTCTATGGCTTATATTTATTTGTTATATAAGACATAACATTTCTAGTGCATTCATTGATGTTGCTGTAGTATACACATCACCAGGAAAACACTTTGTGACATGAAAATGTGCTTCTGGAGGAAGAATGCCCTCACGCAATATTGGTGCTAAGTCTGACCAGGAGAGAAAAGATATTGTTTTAAACAGAGCCTTTTTTGTTTTCTTTCTGTTTGTTGGTTTGGTTATCCTCTTTATACTTGAAATAAATTAAAGGATATTTCATGCACATGCCGCAAGCACTGGACTTTGCAACAGAAAGGTCAGCATTAGTTAGATTGTACAAAGTTATTATATCAGTGAGAGGCCACACATCTGTAAGGGTTTCAAGAATTAATGATCCAGCAACTACTTCAGAGTGAGCTAATTACATCCTTTTTAGATGTCCATCCGTTTAAGCTCTTGGAAAAGGTGTTACTTTTGCTTTATATCACCTTGTCAAATGGATTTTAAATAGTAGTTTTAGATACTGCTATTATGACCATTCTTAGAGCTCATAGACACTGAATGCTGTACAAAATGATCTTTTAGTAAAAGTTAAAAGTTGAGTAGATAATTCAGATCTGGCATTGAAGTTCAGAAAATGGCCAAAATTGAGAGAATATCACAGATGACAGTAATAATATCTGATGACATCTATCAAATATAGTTAAATGATAGTGATTTTGCGAAATAGATATGACTTCACAGCCTACCTTTGCTTGTTCATATATTTTGACTGTCTGCAAAAAAATTCATTTTTCATGCTAATGAATAAATGAAAGCCAAAGCATTATAACTGCAATGCTGAGGTTTTGTTGTATATCTCTCATCCTATATAGTTTCTTCTTGAGATGCTTCACATGAAAATCCATTACCCACTCAGGAAAAGTAAAACAGGAGTCATGGAAAGTTTTTGATTGCCATCCCTCTTTGCTTTAAAGTTTTCCTTTCCCTGTTTTCTCTGTTCATAGCTGGCAGGGAACTAGAAGGATAAGACAGTGTTTTTTACAAAACTATGCAATCACATTTTTAATAAGTGAACTGGAAATTCTTTTGTTATAAAATATTTATTTCTGAATATATTTATTTGCAATAAAGCAAAGAACACTAAAAGATGTCTTTAATTTGTAATTGAAACAATATAATATTATTTTCTAAATGTGTGAGGCTAGTTAATTCCACTACTACATTTCCTTATTAATTTATGCAGTTTATAAAATTTAACTTGCATCTATACAAAAAAAATGATCTTACAATTTGATTTTCAGCAGGGGGAGATTTACTCATAATGAATATCTTAGCTCAATTTCCTTTACATTTTTTTAGCTAGGGAAAACTGTATTTGTACAGCAGTGTCCTCTGAGCAGAGAAAAAAAAAATTTCTCTTTCTTTTTGCATTTCTATTAAAATAAAAAAGTAGTGGAAATAATAATTATGTGCTTTAAATTTAAAATATTTGATAATTTACTTCTAGATGCACTTTCTTCAATTTTAAAAGTATTCTAAAGTGAAGTGTAAGTGTAATTTTTTTTATGACTATGATGCACACATACCTTGGGGATTGAGAACTGATTGGAAGAAATGGGATCCACCTGAGTAAGAAGGGTAAGTGATTAAGCACAGTAAGAATTCCTTATATGAACCAAGTTAAAACAACAACAAATATGCAAGTGGTAAAGTCAAGGTACGTACTTAAACAGAGACTGCTGTAGATGAAAATTGTCATTTTTTCCAAGTTGCTTTATTGAGATATGTTTTTCTTAAAATCACCTGAAAATTTAAAGCTAAGAGTTAGCTGTGTCTGTGTATATATTTCAGTATGACTTCTAACAACAAGATGAAGGTGAACTGTGTCACGTAGTCACAAATGATATGATTATTTTAATTATATTATGAAAAGTTAAGTGTACCTTTGTGTCCCTTTGGGGTTCCTTCTGCCTCAGTGGTGCTGTCTGTTGTAGGGATGCAATCTGCAATGGTATGGATGATTCTCCTGGTCTTGGAGGTTATTCCATTACCTAGGAGAAAATGTGCTTCCCGGTTTCCCTGACCACGTGGTCCCTGAGAGCCCCTGAGAAAGACACACAGAGACCACTCAAGAGGAAGAAGAAGAAGAGGAGGTTTATTGCTGGTCAGGGGTTTATATGGACCTTGGAGGGATTCAAAACCCACCAACAGAAAACAAGAGGGGGTTTGGCTCTGGGCCAATGGGAGTAAGGGGATTTACATTCAGTAGGAGAGGGGTTCAGGTAGCATGCATGTCGCAATCTTCCTCCAGAGCCCTGAGATAACAGGGTGTTCTGGAAAGGAGAACAGTGACTTTGAACAAATACATTTTAACAAACATTGTATACATTCTAACAACATTAAAAACATCAGTTGTCAAAGCATTTTCAATAGCTTGTTGATTTTTCTTCACAAATCCATTTCTGGCAGGATTTTCTCCATTCCAGATATTGTAAATGCATTCCCACACCTTTGTTTTACTAAAGCTTTGATAAGAACATAACCAAGGTAACAGTAGTTCAATTGAGAAGCATGTGTAGTAACATGAGAAATCTGGCAAAATAAGCATTGTTTTAAGATTTAAAAACCATGGTAATTAATTCTTGTATGAGGGTTTCTCTAGAAGTATTTTAAAAGATGCCACTTATAGAGTTGAAAAGTGTAAGCATTGACAAAGCTAATATGCAGCCTCTAAATAATGGTCTTCTTTGTAGTTAAAGGGAACAAATCCCCAATAATTTAGGATCCAGTTCCCTTTTTAAATGAATACTCAAGTTCTTTGCCTTAGACATGAAAAAAGTCAGGAATAAGACAGTAGAAGAAAAAATGTAGTATATGCGGGTTAGGTGGAACCAGGCTTGCTTAAAAGCCTGAGACTAGTGTAGTTTTTGTTGCCATCAAAGACAATTGTTGAGAAGCAGTCTCATGCTCACAAAGGTTACCCCTGAAAACCTCCTGATGAACAACGGTGTTTGAACAAACTAGGAGTCTGACAAAAATATTGCTCTATATGTGAAAAAAAAATTACTAAAATTTTAACAGAGTGAACAAAATGCAAATAGTTATTACTGTTAATTCATTTATAGTGGTACGCACACTCTCAGTTCCAATTTTCTAAATAGCAAGAAAGAAACCTCATGGGCAAAGCTACATTTAACAGATGTTATATGTTAAAAAAACCCCAAAAACAAAGAAAACCCAAAAAAACCCAACCAACAAAAAACCCAAAACAAACCTGAAATAACAAAACCAAAAAGAAAACAACAAAACTCTTATGAAATCTAAAACCTGTTTCTCATTTGCCAAGTTCAGAGACATCAACCGTGGTCACCAAGAGATTGTGCCAGGCTCCTGATGTCAAGGCAGGGCTGAGGTCAGGGCAGAATTTCATCCTGCAGCTCAGGATCCCTATCTGAGTAAATAAGTGGCCTGGTCACACTGCTGGGGACCTGGACTTAGTGTCAACAGAAAGTAGTTCCACAGACAGAAGACCAGTTACAGCCTCCCTGGTAAGTGTCTCAGAGCCTCTTCTGAGGCCTCTGCTTGATTGTTCTTTCAAAGACACCATTGTGCCATCTCCAAACTGGCCAAGAACTCCAGCAGCCAAACCCACCATAGGAGGGATGTTCTCATGGCCATTCCTAATTTCCTCAAAGACCCCAAGACAATGCTTTCAGCATGGGTTCTGGGGGTGTTTTGGTGAGTTGTTGGCATTCTCCCAGCACTCTGGGAGTGGGATGTTAATTAGGGGGTTGTCTTCCTCCTTTTAGCCAGGAAAAACACATTCTTGAAAGTAATAGTTTTTCTCCTTGCTCTAGGGTCTGCTTGGGACCATTTTTATGTGTTTTTTAACCACCTTTAACCTTTGATTTTTCTTTACTCTTCTGTAACTCTGTCTTACATATGACTTTACCATAAATGGTGTGCTGTGCTTTCTTCTTTGCATTTTCACTATCTGTTTTGTTCAGCTTCTAAGTTTTTATTATTAGCAGTAATGTGCACTCATTAGCTGTTGATATCCTTCATAAGGCCAGTATGATATTCAGTGTCTACACACTGAAGGCTTCTGCTATCACCCCAGTCCTGTACTCCTCGATGCTTCACAGTTATTATAGAGCCATGGTTCATTCATTATCCACAGCATGACTAATTGTTGTTCCTTTCTATGTAAAAAAAATTAGCAATGTTATAATACAGACTCATGTAAAGCCAAACAAAATAAAAGTTAATTATCAGCCACTTGATCATTAGATAATTGCTCTTTCAGCTTAACTAATTAAAGCTCCAAATTAGTCAAGATTGAGTCCAGAAAAGGTAGGTCTCACAGACCAGCCTGAGGCTTTGCAAAGTTACCAAGAATTCTTATTACCAGTGGCAATATTGTATTTGCAATGTTCTAGCTACTTTTTAACTAAAAAGATACGTTAAAAATTAGCAGTCTTGCTCATACTTTTCAAGCTTACATAGGATCACTTAACCTGTCATTTACCATCTGGGAAGTTGATGCAAGGCAGTAGTTTTCATACTGCTGGTTGTCTAGGACATTTCTTAGTACCCTGACATCAGCTGAACTAGAACCTCTAAATGTAACAACTTAAACAGTAAGTAGCGCATGTTGACTGTGTTCCTTTTTTTGAAGTGTCTGTTCTTGTAAGCGTGTTGAAAACAGGACCCGGATGGAAGAAGAGACATGATTTATTAAATGTGTTAGATAAAGTTTAATTATGCAATAATAAGTCTGTCATGTATTGGAAATAGGGAAATTCCACTTGTGTTGAAGTATCTCTGTGCTATATCTAGAACTCTTATGAATCATTAATATTGTTTATCATTGAAACTATCCATGAAGAGTATTTTTCTGATATTTTTTTAATTTTTTCAGTATTTTCTTTTAATAATTATGACACTGACCCATAAAGGATCTGTAAAAGCTTTCTCTGTATTTGTGATTCTGTATAGGACCTATTGTTTCACAGTACTGAAAAAAAGATGGCAAATCTTTTAAAGACAGTGATTGGATCCAAACCTACCTAAAAACATGAGGGTACTTATTTCTGCAGGCAACACTATAAGAATGATTCCATTTGGTATTTGAGATCAGTATATTCCTCTTTATAATTCATATGCATATGAAAACAAGTAAAAGTCAATTGTTCTTTATAGAACATGTTGACTAGTAGAACTTGTATCAAGAATCATGTGTGGATTGGTAAGTTTTTGTCTTCAGAAGGTGATGGATAAGAGAAAGTGTTTAAATATGCATTAGGCATTTACAGCTCAGAAATCTGTGATCCAGTGAGCCTAAGAAAGTATTCAGGGGAACCATTGCTATGTATTTTTATAGTCCTGTGCTTTCTTCTCTGTGTCTGATTTTGGTTGTTATCAGGGACAAGGTTGAACTAGATGTACCTTTGGGCTAACCTAGTATAGCCATCTTATTTTTCTATGTTACTTGCCAGAAAGGTATGTCTCATTTATAATCATATCTAGTTATTTGTCTGAAACCAGACAACATAGGAATGAAGGAACCCTAATAAATATCATAGCACTTTCTGTTTCCTTATTGAGCTACAAATACCACTTGGCTTTTGAAAACAAGATCAATACATTCTAAATTCAGATAAAATAGAACTTGTATTCTTATAATCTTCTAAGTTAGAATCATTATTGATATACTACTCATCCTGTCTTTGTGGGCCATCTGAAATTCTCTTCCTGATGGAAGACTGCAGATAGAACATTCAAGAGAATCTACAGATGATGCAATGTGTCCTCAAGAAATAAGATATATTCCAAGAATTTCCCTCCAAAATAATTTTTTTAACTGGTAAATGAATGGTATGAAAGAATTCGAGATGAGATGAAGATAGCAGTGTCCTGGGTTGAGCTGGCAAAACGCCAGTTGTCCAAGACAGAGAGAAAGGGTTCCTCCTCCCCCTAACCAGCCAAGGGAAAGAGAAGAGTGAGAGGGGAAAAAAAACTCAAACCAGGTTTATGCTGAAACTAACTACATGTATTTATACAGAAAAGAGAAAATTAAGAGAGAACTACAATATAACACACACTTACACAAGTTATAGATATATAACAAGAGATAACTTTCCACTCCCCAATTTATACAAGGTGTATTACTCTAAATCAATTAGCACTCTAAAAGACACCCTGCAAGAAAGAGAAAGTATAACAACAAAATATTTCTACTTTCCTGAACTCAAACAAAATATGATGTAGCGGCAGCAGGAGCAGGGCCTAACAGAGGAGAAAAACCGCAACAGTCTTCTCTGTACTCCAGCCATAATGGAACTGACCTAACACCTCCCACTGTTGCCCCATATCTTAAGTTTGCGTCATCTGGTATGAAATACTTCCTTGGTTACCCAGTCAGGTGACAGCCGTCTCCCAGTCCGCATAGATTCTCTGGGCCTGACAATTTGAGGCCTAGCTAAAACCACTACAAGCAGCATAAGTGATGTTAGAACAACAGGGAGAGTTCAGAAACAGAAAAAAGTATGCAAAAAAACCCCACAAAACACAAATTAAAAAAAAAAAAAATTAGGACAAGCAAGAAGCTGTCACATTAAGATCAAAGCTGGCACAAAGATAAGATTATTGATAGACTAGTATGAAAGGGGATAAAATTACCTTAAGATATTAGAAATACCCAACCAAGTGAAGAATTAGTGTTAGAGTGGCATGGTTACATGAAAGAGGAAAGAGAAAGACTGTCAAAAAACTTAAATGAAAAAAAATCAGATCATTGGGAACAAGAGTGGAGGGTAGAATTAACAATCAAGGATAAGGAGAATCATTGGGATTGACACAATGACAAAAGGTATTGTGGTGGTGGTCTTGTAGAGCATTACTGAAACATATAATTTAATCCAAATTAATAGCTAATATTTAATGAGAAAAATCATGTATCATTCAGGTGTTGCATTAAATCCTGTTACAGGACAAATGAAGTTTACGAACTTCAGAAGTGCTATTTTAGTATAATTGCTGAATGTTATAGAAACTGAACCAGTTTTTTTGTGCATGTGCGAGGAAATGACAATGTGAAGAAATTAAGGAAAACATGAATATCATAGTGCTCATAGAGATTTCATTACAATGTTGTGGCTCTTGAGATGCATAATTTCTCTGTTGTGCCTCATTGTGTATCACATTAAGAAAGTGATGGCTGGAATTCATTTTGTAAATGGATAGGTAGCAATGGCCAATAAATTCCTTTCACTGCTTCATTGTGTATATGCATCTGTGACATCATTCATACATAATTTTACAAGTAAAAGATGGCAAATTCTAGAGGTTGTTCTTTGGAGTTTTTTTCCTTTTTTTCTTTTCTTTTCTTTTCTATGGAGAAGTTTCAAAAGCTAAGTGATTGTGTTCCAAGATAACAGAATAGAAGAGAAACAACCATATAATATCCAAAAGCACTGACTAGTTTTCAGGACTCTACTGTGGCAGTGTCCCCACTACAGTGCTATGTTAATAGTTTAAACAGGTACCTTACAAATAGCTTCCTCGATGGAACTACGCTACTGCAGATTCTGAATCAGTCTAGGTACAATATGTGACTTCTGTAAAGCACCTGGAAATTTGAGTTATATTCCTTATATACTCAATGAAAATGTGTTCAACTAGGTAATAGAGAAGATTTCATGTAGTAAAATGTAGTTTTAGTTAAACATAAGAGATTTTTGGTGAAAAATTTTCATACCATCATGTGGTTCGAGGGGGAAGGGGGAGGGGGAGGGATCATCCCTCTTCTCCCCCACAACTCTGTCTGAGCTGAGCCATGGAGGGACTGCATACAACATCCCATGACCTGCCAGAAAGGGAGGTCTCAAAGTGAAGCCTCATGAGAACTCAGGAGACAGGGGATAAAAATCCCCAGTGCTTCCAGAAGCATTCTCTTTTTCGTTCCTATGCATGGGTGCTGAGGGAGGAGAACACTGCAGGTTCCACCCAGCACCAGGCACTTGGAGGTGTTGCCCCTAGGCCTGTGCCACTCTGACTGTCTCTCGGAGTGACTTTTCACTGCCACTTGCCCCGTGCCACACCATTCATTTTTCAGAACAGGTTTCACCACCAGCTCTCTCGCTGTCATATGGATCAAGACCCCTGGCTCCAGCTGAGCCAGCTCAGTGCAACCAACCATTGACAGTAGTTTGGGATTTTCCCTTTCAGGAACTGCATAGGTCACTGCCACTGCATGGCCCATGACCACCCAGTCCCGGCACTGTGCTGGGCCACCCCGGCTCCACCATAGTCATGTTACATGGCGTTGGAATCCACACTACTGTCTTGGTCACATAGGACTTCTCTTCAAACAAAATATCCTTTTAGATTTTTCATTTTAATCCAGAGGGGCAGAGTGTGGCTGTGTAAGGTATTCTAGTGTTGCTGTATTTTTTTTGTTTTGTTTTGCCTTTTTTTTTTTTTTTAGTGAAACTTATTTTTTTCCTTCTTCATTAGGACTCCTTGTAATTTCAAATTTGTCTATATTTTGGGGAAAGGGAAATTATAGAAAGAGAAGGTGGGTTAATCTCATTAGAAGTCTCACCTCCTGAACATATTGTCATTAAAACAAGACAAAAAAATGCCAAAGAATTCTATGACTATGAATGATAAAAGTATTTTCTGACAGTTCATGTCGTATACCTGACAATTTGCTTACCAAAAATTGAGATGCATGTATAATTTTAAGAAATGTGAATCCAGCTGTGCTAGGTTCACATTTAAATTCTAGATCTGTCAAGCACTTTTTAGAATGATGTTAAGCTGTCAATTGTATTTCTGTTTATTTCTGCAATGTAGTTTAAACACGAGTGGTTTTACATACCTACGTGCCTTTGTTAAAACTTCTCTCTTGTAAGGTAAAAACACCATGTGTTTCTGGAACTATTTATTTTACTTAATAGTTTGTCACTGTGGATTTTCCTCTTCTTTGTGCTACTTCATTTAATTCATGAAAGACTTTGAAACAAAATTACATAGAATATTCACTGAGATTTCAGTCCTGAAAACTGAAAAGAATAAAACTGTCTCCCTTTTTCTTTTTCTCTTGAGTAAAGATAACTGGTGCCCAACTCTCGCTCTCATAATGAGTTTCTTCAAGTTGTGTTTGGCACCTGCTCCCAACTGACTTGAAAAGATTCATCTCTGGTAGCAGTGCAAGCTGTATTTTTTATATTTTATTTTTCCCTCCATTTTGTGACCTCATCCTTCTCCATACAACTCTACTAAGGGCCATATATTTGTTATTGTTTAAGACAGAAATCAGTGTTCAGAGTTGCCTGGCAGCAAGTTTGTAATATTCCCAATAATTAGGTCATGGGAATTGGGAGACAGAAGAAATAGATCTTTGCAGCCCAGAGGGAAATCTGCTATAGCCTGATTGATTCCAAAGTTTTGGCATGGAAATCTTGTCATTTGATGATTAGTTTCCAAACCTCTCATGTCAAACAATGTTGTTTGTTCATAAAACATGCTACAATTGTTTCTCCCCAAAGCTCAGTAGAACAAACAATATAACAATAGAAAGTTGGTGAGAGTATCAGTACTTGCAGTCAATATTATTTAGCAGGCCACACAATTTAGAAATGCTTTGCCTAACTTCACTTGTCCTGTGTGTGGAAGGGGAGCAGAAAGCCTCTAACCAGTATTTGTAAGTATTTGTATATATACACACACAACACATATGTGTATATTTATATATTATTTATAGTGTATTATATGCACTATACATAATAGTATGTTTGAAATATAGATCTGTAAGTTGTACATTTTTATATATAAAAAAGGATTTTTTATAGAAAAATAAAAACAACACAAAGAATATTTTCACTGCTGGAATATTCTAAACCCCAAGTCATTCAAAATATTTTTAGTTGTACAAATATACCCACATAAATTCAGGAACAAAGTTTTTAAAAGATTAAAAAAGTTTAAAACTTAACTATGCTAAAAATTTATTTGTGTAATTTTCTTTCAAAGTTGAAATTTGGAGAGTATAAAGTTTTCAAAAATTTATACAGTAGAGTATTCAAAAATTCCTACATAGATTTCTTATTATTTAGAAATAGTACAAGGCAAGGATTTCTGAGAGTAGAAGTATAGAATGGTAGACGAGGTTGTGAAAATGCAGTGATAGTATGATAACCAAGTCTGAGTAGACTTGGATGTCACAAGTGTGAACATGAATACTACGTGAATTTATGTGAACATGAACTACTACTGTGTAATAGAGTATATACGGGATATTAGGTAATTCTGGTCTTAGAAGTTGATCTCAGGTTGCTTTGTTACTCTTACAGCAAGAGATTAAGGTCTGAAACAATATCTTCCTACATTAAGAATATGAGTGATGATGTTAAAAGATAATAAAGATGATTCATTTATGGGCCAAAATAAAAAATAAATTTAGGGAAAAAAAGAAAAGTCATTAGGAGATCGAGAACCTGGGTTAAGGTACTAGGAAACTAAACAGAGAACAATGTAGGAACAAACTGAGGGATTAGTACACATTCTGTCAGAGATCATTACAAAACAGGGGCAATGGGGACATATATAGATTTTGTCTGTCAATTTTTCCAGTAATGGAAGCTACATTTGCTAGGAACTAAATTCTATGGTGTCCTATGGATCATAAAAATAATAAAATATGATAGTACTAATAATAAGATGAGGACTGAAAATATTTCATAAGTAATAGCAAAGAATGAACATGGCATCCAAAACCATCAGGTGCCTTAGCATATATCTTAGGGGTTTCAAGGCAAGGAGTAATTCCAGAGACACTACTATCACAGGAATTGTCTTTGGTATGCTAAAACATGAAGGAAGAAGCAGTTTTAAATTCTCATAACTTTATTGAAGTAGTTGAGGAAATATTAGATTATATCAGCACAGGTTATGTCAGTCTATTCTGTATCAGTTCAAGACTGTTATTAACATAACTGACACCACAAATAGAACAGCTGTAGCTAAAAATATTGGTAGTTTTGATCTTATATCTTGATATTAGCAGACTGATTTGAAGGAGAGATGAAGGGATAAAAACCACCTTTGTGAAATCAAAGAATAATAGAATCATTAAGGTTGCAAAGGATCTCCAAGGTCATCGAGTCCAATGTCCAAGTGCCATGTCCAGTCATTTCTTGAATACTTCCAGGGATGGTGACTCCCCCACTTCTCTTGTCAGCCCATTCCGATGCTCAACTACCCTTTCAGTGAAAAATATTCTTCCTCATGTCCAATCTTAACCTATTCTGGTGCGGACTGAGGTCCTGTCACTTGTTGCCTGTGAGAAAAGGCCAACCTTCACCTCCCAACAGCCTCCTTTCAGGTAGTTGTAGAGACTGATAAAGTGTCCTCTGAGTCTCCTTTCCCTCAGGCTAAACATCCCCAACTCTCTTACAGATGCTTTCAGTCTTGAGTATTGCCTTGTCAGTGATGATCCCATACTAATCTGCTAGGTTGTTACAGAGCTAAACTAGTCTGGGTAACAGTAAAGCTCCTCACACACTTGGAAAATTTCACAATAGCATCATGATAAGTTGGAATGATGGGACCTGATATTTAGGATGCCAGAGTGTGAATTGTCTGAAAATGAATATAAAATAAGTGATAACAGGACCTAACAAATATTCTTTTGGCAAGTAACAGCGGATTAAAAATAGCCCACCGATACAGTGGAGAGGTTTCTGCTTCCAGGAGCAAGGCTAGGAAAGCGACAAGCCGGGCTCCCTAGGATCAGGCCCCTTAGAAGCAAAGGTCAGCTCCTCCTGCCCCTGGCCCGGCGACCGCCCCGAACGGAACAAGTCTGCACTTGCCAGGAGTCCACGAGGAAAAGCCAAGTTTATTGCCGCGCGCTCGCTTATAAGGAGAGCATGGGAATTCCCCGGATGTAGGCGGGGAAGAGGGGCGGAGACGGGGCGGAGTAATGCACTTCATTGGGTGCATGCAAACGAAGGGAAGGAGGGAGGGGAGGAGTGGCAAAAGGACCAATGGGAGAATGAGATGGGCGGGGAAAGTCTACCATAGGGCTTCCAGCACTCCGAGGCAGGGACAGCCCCCGCCCGGGCTCCAGCGGCGCCTCGTGGGCGGCCCCGCCGGCAACCGCCCCCATGGCCGGGTCGGGCCAGGACAGGGGGATGCGACCCGGAGGGTTTTGTGGGAAGAGGAAACTTGGATAAGGAACGACTAAGGGAAAAATAACCAGGGTAGATATATTGGGGTGTATAATATTCAAGCTGGGGAAGTGTCCATCCGAAAGCCCCCACGGTCCCGATCCAGCCGCTGCATGCGCTCCCCGGGGTCCTGGACCTCCGCATCTTCGTCCACCCAGCGTTTGTAATATATCTGCCATTTGGTGAATTCCTCATCAGTCTGGTCTCCTCCAAAAGGCAAGGAAGGCATAATGGGGACATTATTTGAGATAACATGTAGAGTATATTGTGAGACTATATATATCTTTATTCTACTCCAGATAGGTATTAAAGACATAACACTGTAATTCTGCTAAATAGGTCAGACATCATTGATAAAGAACTATTTATAGTTTTCCAATATTTCTAATATTAACCATTCATATTCATAGTTTCAAAACTTCTAATACTTAACTTTGAATATGCATTAAAATTGCTCTTAGATTTGCATCTGACTTTGGAAGTGGGTAAAATGGATAAATGCATTTTAGAAAATATGAGGGGATTGAATCAAATTTGTCTGTAATAATTTATCAGGCACTTGTATTCCATTATGTAAATAAAGTTATAGGAAATATGTTCAGGCAGGCAGGCCAGTGGAAGGGTTTCCCATTTTACTCTGTGTGTGACAAGACTTTGATAGCAGAGTGGCTACAGGGGTGACTTCTGTGAGAAGATGCCAGAAACTTCCTCCATGTGCAAAAGAGCCAGTGCCAGCAAGCCTCAATATGGACCCACCACTGGCCAAGCCTGAGGCCATCAGCTATGCTGGTAATGTCTTTGGGATAACATACTCAAGAAGAGTAAAAAACTTGCTGCAAAACAGCAGCTGAAGAGAGAAGTGAAGATATGTGAGAGAAGAAGTTATGAAAACTGCTTCTCGAAGTCAGTGAAGAAGGAGACGGAGGAGATGCTTCAGGCACCAAGGCAGAGATTTTCCTGCAGCCCATGGTGCAGCTCATGGTGAAGCAGGCAGTCCCTGTGAGCTGGGACAGGCTCTCTAAGTTCATCATGCAGCACATATCCACCTGCAGTCCCTGAAGTACCCCATGGCAAGGCATGGGGATGCCTGAAAGCAGCTGTGACCATGTAGGAAGCCTGCACTGGAGCAGGGCCCTGTGGAGAGAGGAGCCAGTGCTGGAGCAGGTTTACTGGCAGGACTTGTTACTTCATGGGTGACCTCTGCCAGAGCAGTTTGTTCCTGAAGGATTGCACCCTCTGGGAGGCACCCATTGTGGAGTGCTTTGTGAAGACCTGTCATGGGGAGAAATCATACTGGAGAAGTTCTTGGAGGACTGCCTACATTTGGAGGGACTGCTGGAGCAGGGGAAGAGCGTGAGGATTCCTCTCCCTGAAGAGAAAGGAGTGGCAGTGACAGGGTTTGAGGAACTGACTGCAACCCCTATGCCTCATCTGCCTGTGCTACTGGGGAGACGAGGAGGAGAATTCAGGAATGAAGTTAAGCCTAGGAAGGGAGGGATGGGGGGAAAGGTGTTTCTAAGATTTGAGTTTATGTCTGATTACCTTACTTTGATTTGGTTGGTAACAAATTATAATAATTTCCCCAGCAAGTCTTTTACCCATGTTAACATTCAGTGAGTGATCTCTCCTAGTCCTTTCTTCAAGCCATGAGCCTTTCCTTATATTTCCTTCCCCTTGTCCAGTTGAGGAGAGCAGTGATAGTGTGCCTTTGGTGGGCAACTGGCATCCAGCCAACATAAAACCCACCGAACCTGTTCAGACTATTTTGTTTGAATACTGAACTCATTTTTTCTGTGTACATAACATTAAAAAAGCTGATGTCTGGTAGGACTAGGAAGCAACTTTTTAATTTATCTCATGTCAGTTATCTTGTGCATAAAGAAAATTGTTTATTGAATAAATAAGACCATTAGAACTGTTCTTTAATAAATACCATATTTAAGTACTTCTATATTTTAACATTTTCAGTGCATGCAGAACATTGCATGATGAGACTGTGCTTTTCAAATTATTCTAATTAGGATAACATCTGGGTGGACACTTTCTATATTTAGATGGGGTTTTTTTGCTGATTCAATTATGAGGAAAGATTGATTCTAGAAATTTTGAGACATATAGAAGAAAATTTACTGTTCAGCCAGGCTAAGAAAAGCTTCTGTATCAGACCACTAATGATCAATTTCCTGATTGTCAGCAGACTAGTGTAATGTGAAAATTACAAAAAAAAAAAAAAAAAATCAAAAAACACCCCCAAAAAAAACAAACAAAAAACCAAACCAAACCCATGGACTTATTTTCTTTTATAGCAGAGGTGCAAATCAGAAAGTATCTAATTGAAAACTTAAAAAAGTCTCTGTCACTGTCTGTGAAGTTTCCCATTCTTTCAACTCTATGTCTGGCTCTGAGCTATTCTACTGACATATACCTGTTGAAAAAGTAAAAAAAAATCTAGTTTCCTGTTTTCTAGTAAAATTTTGTAGAAATGGTTAGCTATATGGCTTACATTTTTTTGCTTTTCTCATAAGGTTTCAAAGTCCCTTCTTCATTGCATACCTTACAAAACATTAACCTTTAAATTAAAAACAAAGAAGCAAGGTAGTGTCAGTCTAGTAAGGAAGGCAGGGTACCATCAGGAACAGAATTTATTGAACAAGGTTTTTTTTAACCTCACAGCTAGTTCATCAATATTCACTTTGTTACCTAAAATTTTGCATTAGTTTCTTATATGTTTCCAAGAATTTTGGAAAAATGTTATATGGGAAAAACTTATACAAAAGCAAAAAACAGAAGAGCAGAATAACTAATTGGTAAAAATTCTGCTGAATAACTCTGAAGTGGTGATGTTTGCAATGCTATTATGCTTTGCAGAATCATGCTACAATTTGCATGGCATTTTTTTCTCATGGATTAGCAATTCCATAGTGATATTGACTTCTAGGATAATCACAGGGTAATTTAAGACTCAATTGTTCATGTAGAACTGTTGCAAAAGACCTGATAGAACTAGTCCTGTCCTCCATAACATTTTTACCAGGAGAAGCACCTGACTCCAGTGTACTCTAGTTACTTTAAATGTACCTGGTTTTACTGATTCAGTCTTGTGAAATTATATTGCTGTTCTGCAATTGTGTATGATAGGTTAGGCATGTGTGTCATAAACTAGATATCACTAAGTCATTTATGCATGATCCAAATTTGACCGAATATATGTCGATTCTGTATTTTTCATGCCCAGATCAGTGTTTCAGTCATGCAGAATAATGTAATGCTGAAACATGACTAATGACAGAAAACCCAGTGCTTTTTTTTAACTCTCCCATTTTTAAACTATGAAAAGTAAAGTCCTAAGCAAGCCTATGCACAAAAAAAATAAGACCAAGGAGACATGTTTTAAATAAAAATAATATTTTTCTATACAACTATTTTTTAAAGTATTATTTATTTAAATAGATATATTTTCAAGCATTAAAATAAATATTTATTGCCTTTAAATGATAAGAGTGTTACAAATGAAATGAAACTAAGTATGGTTTGTAAGAAAACCAATATGATTTGCCCACACCAGTGGCAGCAATTGTCATGAATATCATTTATCATCTATCAGCACAATATACTGTGCACAAATTGTAAGGTGAGAACATTACCATTTACCTTGGCAAAATTCTTTTTGACATGTAAACTAATGCATTACAAACTGTCAATCTAGGTCACAAAACTAAATATTCAAAGACAAAGGAGTATATAAAACATTTCTCTACTGAGATATTTTTATTTTGAATAGTAGCTTCCTTACACATGATTCTTTCTTTTATCTTCCTTTGTTTTAAACTTGGGTTTGTTTTAAACTGTATAACAGAGAAAATTGGTGTTATTTTATGTTCTTTGACGTTAATGCCAGAGTCCCATTTATTTAACAGAAGATAGAGTATAACTGAAGAAACACGCATGTTTCTCATATGCTTCTAGGCACCAATATGGAAAATAAAGTTTTTTTATGAATTAAATACTTGTTTATTGTTTTAGGAAGTAATTATTATTTTTTTAACTTTAAATATCAAAAGATATTGTCAAAATGTGCTAAAAAAAACCTATATCTTTGTTACATAGATTATGTAATAAGTATAATAGTTTTGTCACATTATTGACAACATTTAGCCTGTGCTAGAAGCATAACTGCCATTATACTCACACCTTTAAAGTAATAAATACTTGTTAACACAGTTTTTTCTGAACTTAGAACTGATAGACAATGTCTTGTAAATTTCTTGTTTTTCTTAGTTATTCTTTGAAATATTCACTGAGGAAACTGTTTTCTGTAGCCTTTTTACATATAACTCTTTTCAAGAGACACTGAATTGTTTAGTACAATATCTTTCAGCTTGCATTTCACTGTTAGTTCCATCTTCTACGTGTCCTTTATACCTGAAGATATAACTTTACAAGCTCTGAAGAGTTAATGAGGCAATTCTAAGGTTATGAGTATAAATTAAAGAGTAATAATAATATAGTCTATGTTCTCATCCTTTCTTAACATCAGGCACTGTCTGTTTTTAGAGACAAATTTAGTTTTGAGTAGAATAAAAAAATAACCAAGAATTGGACCCTACTCACTTAGTGTGGGCTCTATTGACTTCTTCTCTCTATTTCTTTCCCCCAAAGCATATGTTTTCATTTTACTACAACTTTTATCAAATCTGACCCAGCATTTTTAATAAGAGTGGAGATATAAAGATAGCCATTAAAACATGGTATTTACCAGTATTTACCAGGCATTTACCATCAAGTTTTTTCAGAAGGTGAAAGGGATTTTTCTCTACTGGCTACCCTGTTAGTTGAAATTTATATTTCTTCTTCCTTATCTTTCATGGTTGCATTGGCTCTGACAGTTACCAGACTTCTGCCTGTGGTCTTAAGTATTTCATTAGTGTTAGCGTCTAAATCAAGATAATTTTCTTTTCTGTGGTAATTTATATTTTTACCTCTTTTTTCCCCTTACGTATTTCCAGTTTTGTGACTATCCATCAAATTCACAAAAAACTACTCTTAAGATTCTTTTGCATATTATTGCCATTATCTTATTCTTCCCTAGATACTAGTAGATTTTTTTTTCTCTTTAATAATAGAGGAATAAATAAGCAAAACCCAGCTATCATGTCAATTTATTAACCTAGTGATAGGTCAAGAAAAAACATTGTTTTCACTGGTAGTGTCCTAGTAGTGAGTAAAAGTGAAATCTCCAGGTTGTTGGCAGGTTGGTGTGTTAATACCACATGCAGATAGCAGGCTCAATGTGCCACGTGATGGACCACAAAGTGATTCGGGTATCAGAGTAGCTTCTGTGCAGTGTGTCCATCCCTCTTTAGTTCTAAGAAGATATATATTTGTCTAAGCTTAGTAAAAACTAGGCCTTCTCTAAAGAACACTAAACCTGATTTTTGCTTATGAATGTCAGAAATGGAAGCAAAGCACAGAATATTTTTTTCTGTGACAAAGAAAGTCGGATAAACAGTAAGATCTTTGATGTTTTCTAAGACCATCCTTGCCCAGGTTTGTCTCAATTTCATCTGGAACTCTGCTGTGGCATTGCTTAAAACTAATCAAGTCGAAAATGTTTTTGAGAATGGTTGCGATTGACATAATAATAACTAAAAATTAAAAAATCCCCAAAGAATTTCTGACCAGTTCTATTCTTGAATGCCCAGTAGAGTTGTTTATCTCCAACAGCAACATTTAGCCATGTAAAATTTGCTGGTAATGGGAAAGACACAAGAGAGAATGCTCTGATACAATTATTTGACTGGTTCATCGTTAATATATACTTGTTTGTCTGCCTGTGGTTAAAATTCAGGCATGTTCCCAACATTTTATATCTACATCAATTTTGCTTAGTGCATGTCACGTGAAAAGAGACCTTGGGTCTCTCTAATGGAAAATCATGCTGTGACACTGACACCCTTCTTTCATATCAATACAGATCTAGACAATTCTCACCTTTTTTCTAACCAGAACATTTCTTCCAAATTTTGTCTTTACCTGCCCATGTGATATGAATTCATCTTGTTAATCAGTCTTTCTAAGTGAAGCTTTTCTAACATTCCACAAGAAGTTAATGAGAGCATCTTACCTTGATATTTTCCCACAATATATCATGTTCCAGCTATATTTTAGCATGCTTAGAGAATGAAGGACAGAAGTCCTGTGAAAATTTTATTATCGGTACTAAGCCTCATTAAGTACAGGATTGAAAAGATAGGTGTAGCCTTTGTGCAAATGTAAAAGCATGCAATCTGAATAAATATTTTGACTTCCTGAATGCTCTGCAACTGTAGTATAAAGAAGTATTACAAATATGCTGATTTGACTTTGTCTGGCACAATATTTTCCTGATACAACAGTATTATTTACTAGTGTGGGCTATTTTTATTTCTACATCCATAGCTATATTATCATGATTTCACATACCACCCTGGATCCCAAGAGATATGACAGTTCAAAAGAGTTAATGATCTGTTTCATAATTGTCTGGAACTGAATACTGTGTATGTTGGCATACTTCAATAAATTTAAATACCCAGAAGCCAGGAGGGCCATATGTTTGAGTTTCCTACTTGGAGGTGTATCCTGGTGGAATTTCCTACATTTGCTAATTTATCTCAGAGTTCTGATTTTATAGGTAGTTTGGAAGAAATGCATTTAGTATTGTCTTGACATATGTTCACTTGTCTTTTATCTGGTCTCTATATCCTCATCATTTTCACCTTCTTGAGTTTGCAAAGAGGGTGGCCCTCTGCGTGTGGAAGGAGATATAGCACAGCTTTGATACATGTACATGGGTCTTGGTGGAGCCTGAGCACTGCACACATGAAACCAACGGTGAGTTCATAAAAATAAACTGCACATAAATCAAGTCAGACACAGAGATTAAAGATGAGTTGCAAACTTGATGTTTGAAAACTCAAAACACACAACATTGGAGACTGCATTTGTTGGTTTGGCAAGAGTTTGGGTCTGCTGAAACAGGCACAGCGAGGGAAGATGAATAGGAGTGTAAATTATCTGAGACAGTTTGGTTGTTATCATGAAGTTTCCTCTGCCTGAGTACTTTCAATATAGTCTTTTAGGGGACAAACTAAAAAAACATAATTTCTGTTCCCAGCTCTCCTCTCTGTCTTCACAAAACCCCTGCCCCAAATATCACTCCTTGGTATTTGCATAATTTATTTCTTTTTTAAAATCTCAAAAGTATAATAGTTCTGGTAAATACTCTAGCTACAATGACTGCATAGCAAGGATAAACTTTTATAAGTGTGCTAATTAGAAATCCAAGACATTCTTAGTGCTTCAAATGTGAGGTAAGACATTTTCCCCACAGAATTAACTCCATTATCCAGTTAAGTAGAAAGGAGATTTGGACCTATGTAGACAAAACAACTTTCAACTTTTAATGTCTTCATCACAAATGTACTGAAAGAGATTTTAATGTAGTGTGTGAATTGTATACTGAGTTCAAGGAGTTACAGTGAGATTTTGATCCAAGCTACAAAGAAATAAATACAAGAAGAAAGAAATTGTTTAAAAGTTCAATGAATGTCACCTGATATCTATACCTTTACGATGACTTGCATTGTGTTACAGAAAACAAACAATGCAGATTATGAAATACAAGTACGTGAATAATTCATGCCATGCAAAGTACTAAACTTCAGGAACATTTGCATGTATATGAGAAAAAACATACAAATTTTGAGAAATGCTTTGTTTCTGGGAGATGCTTTTGTAATTTCCTCATTCTATTGTTTTAAAGGATAAAATATTCTAAGATTTTTATTCTAGATTGGCATATAATTTTGGTTAAGGTTATAATTAGTCTTTTTGCTATCAAAATCATAGCACATTAGACTGACAAAAATTCACTTCCATATTAATCATATTATTCACTTCCATATTAATTATATTTTTTTCTGTACTGAAGGGAAAAGCCTCTGCTGAATCTGATTAAATTAAATTAAACTCAAAACAAACAGGTGGGGGAAAAAAGGTTAATTTTTGATTCTAGAGTACAGCTTCCATATAGTTTGAATTTAACCAGTTTCTTATTCATTATCACAGCATTTTATACCCTTTTATGTATTATTTTATATGTGCTATCATTTTATTTCTCCTAGCTGTTTTTTTATTGGCAAGATTTAAAGTCCTGGTGTCAGCTCTGTAAAGATGTGGGGAACTTAAAGGGTATCCGAATCCCTGGGATGTAAGAATATCTGTTTTGTGTGAGAGTGCCTGATGAGTAGTTTATTAAATAGTAAACAGAAACAAGAGATAGAAAAATAATAAGAAAATATACACAATGAATCAGGAGATAACAGCGAGCATAACAAATATAAGAACTCCCAGGCCACCAATGGCTGAGCCGCTGATGCAGTCACTCAAGTGTGACCACGAAGAAGATAAAACATAACTTTGTAACAAATAGAAAGAGGGAAACTAGATTACCATGGGACTCCTGTGAATGAATAACTTTTTATGGGATATATCAAGGGCCTTTTATGGAATGTTTTAACAGTGTTGGGGTAATGCACAAAACTACTGTGGGGTGCCTAGGGAAAGCACCAAACGTGGGAAAATGGAGGGAGAAATTTGGATCAGGGAGGAGCAATGGAGAAGGGGAAAGAGGAGAATAAAACATCACATTTAAGCAGGATGCTAAGCATATTTAAGCATATTTTTGTGTGCAAGCCCTGTGCCAGTGATATCAATCTTGCAAATTTTGTAAAACTTAGTAAACTCTATTGTCCCAGTTCAGCAAGCTGAGACCAGCTTATCATTGTGTGGGTGTGACCAAAGCTGTGTATTCTAAGCCCTCTGTCTCATTTTTCATGAACTGTTAACAGTGGACCATTCACAGTAGCTACCCAGGGCACACCTGACTCCCTCAGGATGTAAGCTGGATTTTAAAGAAACCTGTGAGATGGGAGCTGTGATAACCTCCCTCCAGGAAGTCGTTAGCGCCTCCACACCCAGCCTGAGTGGGCGTGTCTGCTTATGGGCCATCAATGATTCCAAAATTACCCCATGACTCACAGAGTTAGATCACCCATTGTGGAACTTCCCACCCTGGGGGAGGTGCTAGGCATTCCCACCTGAACCTGAGGGTATATAATCTTGGTGTTTGGGAACTTCTGGGATGATATGTTGGATCCAGAGGAGGACCAGAACCTCAACAGGACTGCGACCATTGTCTGCACCAACAGATTTTTCTTTGCCTTCCTTTTCCTTTGCACTCAGGGGAACCACGTGAGGCTCAGCACAGTGGCTAACGGACCCCATTCTGTTTGTGCCTGAGGGTGCTGGGTTATACTTCTGGGGATTGTGGGTTAAAATGAATTTTTCTTTGTATCATTGTATTTATTGTAATATTTTTATTGAATTGTGACTCTGATTTATAATCTCTTTTGTGTTGGGTTCATTTCTCCTGCTGGTTTACCCTTAAACCATCACATCTATTCTTATTTTCTATGTGATTTAGCTCAATATTCTGTGTCTGGATATGTGAACTTCCAGGTGGACTAGCTGGTACATAGGAGACTAGACTTGCACTCAGGATACAGTGGTATACCTGCTCAGGTACAGGGAGCACATCTATTGCCTCCTTCTTCTCTGACTGTGGTGTTCCTTCTGTTGCTTCTCACTCTTTCTGTTCTGTCTGCTTCTGCCTGACTGGCATTTTCTGTCATTCCTTAAACACATTTTCACTGAGGTGTCACCAGCTTGTCTGAGGGACTTGGGCATGCCCTATGGTGGGTCCACTGGAAAAGGCTGGAGCTGGCTGTGGCAGCCTTCCCTCACTGAGGCTACACTCAGCCCCATATGCCAGTGCTGTGCCTTCTTACTTTGTATCAGGTATGAATATCTTTCCTGAAATTAAATCAAATGGCTCATGAATAGGAATAACTAAATGTGTAACATTTTTAAAGGAAAACTGCAAACTTTTAACCAAGAGATATCTTAAAAGTGTGTGTAACATAACTTACACAGTGCTGCATGAAATATAGAAGCATTTCAACTGCAAAATAATATTTAAAAGACTTAATCTACCTTCAAATTTAAAATCTAATTCTTTAATACATGTCATATTGCAAGATATAAATTCTTTGTAAAGTAGTATGTGATTTTATCCATAGAGACAAAAATGTTTTTATGTGCTCATATTTGGGAATTTCCAGTAAAGAGATGTAGTAGCTATGCTATCTTTCAAAGAAGTGAGAGCCTGACTGCTGTTTCTTTCTCCTAGTAGCTTAGGACAAAATCAAAACATGGAGATGCTCATCATATCCTGCTCCAAGTTCCCATTTACCCAGAAAGGAATTAACATTACTGTGTACCTCATGTCTAAGATAAAACACATCATATAATAAAGTATTTTGATGCTACAAAGTGCTTTCAAAATCCGTTATGAATGGTTAAGTAGGCAGTATCTCTTTTTGAGCTAACTATAAAATGAAGAGACAAAGAAAGCATTTGTTTCCCAAAGGTAAGCACCTACCTGTAGCTCCTAATAGGATCCAGGAGATTATAGCTCCAGGTACCAAACACTCTGGGATTTAGTTGCCTAGTTATTCCATGGAAAATGAAAGATTGGTTCTGATCATTTCCTTAAAAGAAAAAAAAAATAGACTACATGAGTGCATTGGTGCATTTGTGATGTAACAATGGGGAAATCTACCTCCTGTGTGGTCTCCTCTTCAAACTTGTTTGCCACTGCATTGTGCCAAGAGTGGAAGGAGTGGAGAACCTGTGAGGGCACAAGCAGGCTTAATTTACATCTGGAATTCTAAAGGAATTGAGCCACTTTTACTGGTTTCTGCTGCACTACAGGCCACAGGTCTGCAAAGCTAAAATTTCCAGTACCTTATTTATGTACATTTTTAGAGATATTTGGGAATATTTTTACATTTAATATGTAATTTTTTAAAAAATTTTATCATTTATTTCTAATGAAACCATAAAAAGAAAGGGTGTCACTTTTCTTTTTGAAGATAACTACGGATTTTGTTGTGTGATGTTAATAAGACACTATCTGTAAAGGATCATAAAAGCAAAAATTACAGCAAAAAGGAACAGTTCCTAAACCATTACTTATGAACCTACTTTTAAAAATTATTTTTTTCTTTGGTGATAGAGAGCAATAATATAGAAACATTAATTATCTTTAACAGTCATCAATATTCCTTAAAAATGAAAAAGTTAACCATATCTTTGAAGGAAGTCAAGATGATGAAAAGGAAGATTTGCACATCTGGTTAAGGAATGTGTTGTCTGAAACAGAATGCCTGTGAAATACAGAAGAACCTGGAATTTCCTTTTTAAAGTCTGTTGATAATTGCTTAATATTTTAAACTGTGAAGAATAAAGGTGTTTCTTCTGTATTTTAAGTAAGATTGCATCCTTTCAAATCATGCAATTAGGAAAATAAATATTCATATCTCTAAAGCAGTAAGCAACTGAAAGCTAGGACCTTCTATTTCTGTTTACTTAAAAAATGTGCTTCCCACTAGCGACACCTCATAAATAAATAAATGATTTATGTTAAAAATTGTTATTTTCAGTTACTTGTTCAAAACCACAAATAGTACATGTTACAGGAGGTTTTCACTGTCCTTAAGTAACTGCACTGCTGGGATGCCTTATCCTTGATATTCACCTGTCTAATAATTTGTTTGAAATGTACACAAATAGTCAAATATTTTGACTTGGGTTTGAATCAGTGTTCTGTTTTTAATATTTCAATCTAAAATTTGCAAGTTTTAATTTCTTAGCTCACATGTTTAATACAGTATGTCACCCCAGATTGCAACAATGTGATACAGTATGCAAAGTAATAAGGTAAGAATAGTGGATGCAATATTTCTTTCCATTCCAAAAAATAGAATGGTCTTGTGTATCTAAGGTTAAACTTCTAAATATTGTTAAATGTTTTTGAAGATCCTTGTGACAGAGAATTTGAACACAAAATGTCAAGTATACATACTTTTAAACTGTGCAGAAAATATATAAAATCTGATGACTAAATATTATCTTTCAAATGTATATAAGCAAAAGTAACCACATTTAACACTAGCATATTTGTGTAATACCCTTGTCAGTCTAAGTACTTCACAGCTGGGTACATCTGACACTGTTAAAACTTATCGGTAAGAGCAAAACAATTAATAAAATAATGTTCAATTAAAAGATAAATAGAATGTCCACTTGTACATTTAAAAGTAACTTGAGATCTTTACAGTTAAAGCAAATTTTAATTTCTGCCATTGAAATGACTTTATTTCCTTTTTCTGATCTCACTAGGTAGGCAAATTATATTTATAGTAATTTTGTTAAATATAGCATGCATTATAAAATACAAGAATAGTTTAATCTCTATTAAAAGAAAGGAAAAATCTGTACCAAATCTTAAAAAAATATTCTGTTTAATTGTTTGTTTGCTTTTCATAGCTGTAATTAGTTACACTGGAAGGTCATCTATCTTATTTTAAAATATTACTATAAATCTGCAATTACTGGGTCATTTTGTTTGCTGCCTTGTAGTTTATCAGGTCTTACATATTTTTCTGTAGGTTTTTATTTAGCATTTGAGATCATTTAAGAATGATGTGTTCTCTTTCAAGATATATACTGGCTTGGGCCTAGACCCCACCTTGATACAAAGCCGTATCTGAAGCAGAAGCTTCCAGATGCATTGAATTTTCTGTTCATATTTGTTATCTTATATGGTGTGAGACCAACATATGATCCTTGCTGTATAAAATTCTCCAAGCAAAGTTTTGTGCTCCAGTCCTGCTGAAGTCAGTGACTTCAATGATTGGTTTAAGTGGATGATTACTAAGGACCCTGTTAAGCTGCAAGAGAAATGCAATGTATGTGTATCTTTTTGAAATTGTGTCAAACAGTGTCAACAATATTTTGTCTAAAATATTTTCACTTTATGTAAAAACCACACTTAAATGTGGATCATATATACAGATTAGCTACATATTGATTTTATCTGAAGTCAAAGAAATTTGGCAGTACTATAGTGGACTATACTTGTCACAATCAGGCAAATATCTGCAAATAGGAGTTCTCAGGAGAGAAGTTAGGAAGTGAGTTTTCAGTGTTTAACTCTGTATGGGGTTTCTCTGGCTAGGTTTTGGTAGCAGAGGGGCTACAAGTGTGGCTTCTGTGAGAATCTGCCAGAAGCTTCCCCCATGTTCAATACAGGCAATGCCAGCCAACTCCAGGATGGACCTGCTGCTGGCCAAGGCCAAGCCAAGTAGGAATGACAGTAATGCCTCTGTGATAGCACATTTAAGAAGGAAATAAAGTTACTGTGCAGATTAAAAAAAAAATGCATTCAAAGAAGAGTGGGCTGAGAACATGTGTACAGCTCTGCAGACACCAAGGTCAGTGAAGAAAGAGAGGCAGGAGGTGCTACAGGCACAGGAGCTGAGGTTACCCTGCAGCTCATGGTGTAGACCATGGTGAGGCAGCTGAGTCCCTGCAACCTGCGGAGGACCACAGGAGTGCAGCGATCCACCTGCAGTCCATGGAGGAGACCCCGCCAGAGTGAGCGGGTGCCTGAAAGTGGCTGTGATCCCATGGGAGGTCCATGATGGAGCAGGGTCCTGGCAGGAACCTACAGCCTGTGAAGAGAGGAGCCCATGCTGGAGTAGCCTGTTCCTGAATTACTGCACCCTGTGGAAAAGTGACCTACAGCAGTTTATAAGGAACTGTTGTCTGTGAGAGGAATTCATGTTGGAGTAGTTTGTGAAGAACTGTCTCCTGTGGGAGGGACCCCATGCTGGAGCAGGGGAAGGACTCCTCTCTCTGTGCAGGGGCAGAAACAACAGACGATAACCCCCATTCCCTGTCTCCCTGTACCGCTGGGGGAGAGAAGGTAGAACTTTGAAGGGAGGGGTGGGGGAAAGTACTTTTAAGTTTTGCTTTATGTCTCACCATCCTGCTCTGATTTTGTTAGTAATTAATTTAATACCCCCACTTTGAGTCTCTTTTGACCATGGTAAGTAATTGGTAAGTGATCTCTTCTGGTGCTTATTTGCAACTCATGAACCCTGCCTTATATTTTCTCTCAACTATCTAGTTGCAGAAGGGAGTGAGAGAGTGGCTTTAGTGAGTACTTGGAGTTCAGGCAAGGTCAACCCACTAAAAACTCCTTTTCAACACTGGTTTTCCTCCTTTTTAGATCTCCATAAATAGATTTTAATATAAAACATGAATTTCTAAATTTTGGCAAATATCCCTATTTTCATCTTGCAGTTTTCTTTAGTTATAGCATAATTACAATGTGCAGATGGCACAAAGAAGTAATACCTAGCTGAAAAATTGAGTAGCTAAATTGCAGATAATAAGTTGCTCTCTAGAATAGTACAAAAACCTGAATGGATAAATGGATAAATAATGGACAAATAATGGATACATTGCCTATTATTCAAAGATAGATTCAGTGCAAGTTAAGTGCTGTAGTATTTTCTCTTTATAGTATTAACTTGTGTATTGCCATCTCTTTATCACCATATAAATTTTCAGTTCTTTCATTTCTGCAATATTGTGATATTTTATTATTACACTTATTTTTCCATGAGTAATGAGTCTAATTATCCAGATAGTATATTTATAGACCACTTATGTATTTTTAAGGTTCAAGCTATACCTTATTCTAGTAAGTAATATTTTTTTTGAGTTATATTGCATATAATTATTATATAGTTATTATAGAGAATGTGTCCAACAGGTTGAAGAAGGTTTTTTTTCCCTGTCTACTCTGCCATGATGAGGCCACATCTAAAGTGCTTTGTCCAGTTTTGGACTCCCCAGTTCAAGATAGACAAGGAACTAATGGAAAGGGTCCAGCTATGAGGGTGACTAGGGGACTGCAGCATTTCTCTTAGGAGAAAAGACAGAGAGAGTTGGGCTTTTTTAGCCTCAAGAAGAGGCAGCTGGGAGGGGTTCTTATCAGTACATACAAATATCTTAGGGGTGGGTGTCAAGAAGAGGGGGCCAGACTCTTTACTGGTGCCCAGGGGCAGGATAAGGGACTGTGGGCATAAACTGAAACACAGAAATTTCTATCTTAATGTTAGGAAAAAACTGGTTATATTGAGGGTGACAGAGCACTGGAACAGGCTGCGCAGAGAGGTTGTAGAGTCTCCTTCTCTGGAGATACTCAAAACATACCTGAATGCAATCCCATGCAACCTGCTCCAGCTGAAACTGCTTTATTGGGGGGTTAGAAGAGATGATCTCCTGAAGTCCCTTCCAGCTGCAACCATTCCGTCATTCTGTGATTCTGTGAAAAATGTAGATCTAATTCTTGTCATTTATAATTTATTAGACCTAGTCAGTCAATAACCTTGGGCAGTGAGTGTAAAGCAAAAAATCTTGTAGCAGATTAAGTTAATACCAGTTTTATTGAAGTTAAAAAGCTACATACTTTGAAAGGATTTAGAGGTTCTGTGATATTTTGCACAGGGTATATGTTCCTTAGTTCCACTGTTTTGTGTAAAACAGTAACAAATTTAAGTTTTTTATTCCAACTTTTAAATATCACTGAGCTCTTCAGTGTCTTATCTGCAGTTGTAAAATAATCTGGAGTCAGTCTTGATGTTAAGACGGCTCATGAATTTTATATTAATAGTCACTGAAAAAAAGCCAAAAATGACCCTGGGACTTCCCCAACTAGTGATTTATTTATTTATTTTAAATAACTACTTTAAATAAAAATTGAAATAGTATCTGCAGAGTGGATTTGCTTTTACTTAAAGAAAAGAAAATGAATAAGGATAAAATAGAAAAACGGTTAAAACTTATGCCAGCTGGAGAAAGAGTGTGACAACTAAGAAACTATGCCCAAACAAGAGAAGAGCTGGGAGATAGACTACTGGGAGAAGAACAATTCATAAAAGCTTTTATTAAATTGCAAGTATTCAGTAAAAAGAAAAGAAAGGAGGAAATGTAAGTAATCATTGCAGGTCCAACTGAAATATGAACATCACATTTAGCAATATATCATGACAGAAAACCAAATATTAAGGTATATTATGTGTCTAGAAATAAAAGATAAGCACAATGTTTCATAAGCTGTAATGAAATATAAACAGATAATATAGATAGAACATGTTAAGTCAGGATTGGTCTGACTCAGTATGGTGGGTTGACTTTGGCTGGCCAGCAGGTGCCTATCAAACTCCATTATCATTCCTCTTCTCAATAGGATGTGGAGAAAAAAATAAATAATAATAAAAAAATAACCCCACCTAATGAGTGGAGATAAAGACAGCTTAATAAATAAAAAGTAAATGCCATATATGGAAGCAAAGGTAAAACAAAAAGATTTGTTCTTTACTTTCCATCAGCAGTTGAGGTACAGCCTCTTCCTCGGGAGGACAGCCTCTATAGACATAGCAGTTGCTCCAGAGAGAAATACCTTAATAATAAATGTTTTCATACATCCTCCTTTATCTTGGCTTTTATTGCTAACCACAATGCATGGAATATACCCTTTGGTTACTTTGACTCAACTGCCCTGGCTATGTCCTCTCCCAACTTTTTGCCTGCCCCGAGTCTGCTGACCTTTGGAGTGGAGGGTGGTTGGAGAGACAGGGCTGTGCCAGCACTGCTCAGTAACAGCCCAAATACTGGTGTATTACCAACACCCCTCTAGATACCAATGCACAGCATGGCACAGTGAGGGCTGCATGGGGAAATGAACTCCATCTTGTCCAGACAAAATAAAGTCAAGATGTCAAAATGGGGAAGAGTATCTCTGTGAGCAGCTTTTCTGAGATGGATTTGCACCAAAAATAACAAATAAATGTTATTGATAATTGTGTTATTTTGGAGTAGAACTAAATACTGTTAGCAATAGTATGGGTTGCATATTTCTGTATTTAATAACTGCAATGATTCTTTATAATTTTGTCAACAAGCTACTAAGGTTGATATATATTTTTGATGTGCATTTGGCAAGAAAAGATATTTAGAAAAGTCTTTTGCCTGGGAAATCCTATGATAAGGAAACAAATAGATCTATATTTCCAAAGGGCAAATTGTGAGGAATCAAGGGAACAAAATAGCGATTCAGGATGACTTTCAAAGTTCTTTAAGTCAGAGTACAAACATCTATTACAAACGGGATGGGTAAAATTGTAAACGAAACTAAACATACAGAAACTAGAACACAAAAAAATATATCTGATAACTCAGTAAGGGTAGAAAAAAAGAGTACCACCAAATGGCAGCCTGACTTAGTCCTTGCAAGGTACGTCAAAACAAATCACAAAAGACTGCAGTTATATAGATGAAAAAGAGAAAAGAAAAAATAGTTGTGACCATTTAGATTGTAAGGACTGAAATTAAGCATAATTTTAGTAAAATTAAAAATTTTTTACTCCTGATTTGGGTAAATGTGAGTGATGGAAAACTGTGTAATGCCCATTCTGAAGATGCATATGATTCAGCCCATAGCAGTGTTCTCTTTTATTAATTGATAACCTTTGGAATCTGGTAGCTCCATTTTCTCAACTAGTATCAGCCTATATTAATACCTTTATTACTTCTTACAGAATTTGGGAAATTACAAGTGTCTTTATAAATTCTGAATATTTTGCACTATACAAATTTTACTTAAATAATTGTACACGTATATATCTAATCAGTCATGATAAATTTAAGCATTCCTGTAAAAACTAATTTGACACAAAATTTCCCAGTCAGCTTTTATTTTTGCTCTCCAGAATTCTAAATCCAGAAACATTGAATCCGTGTAAATTTTAGTGTTTGTGATCTGGACTTTGTAATTCTTTCTTCTGTGAGTGACAAGTTTGTCCTACTGCTGGCTTTAGCACTGTCAGTGGCACTGATTAAATGAAGAATTTGCTAGTCAAAGTGATAAAATTGTTGGTATACAATTATTTGGGTTTGCCTGTTCACTTGACATCAAATTCTGTTGGGGTTTTTTTGTTGTTTTGTTTGGTTTTGTTTTTACACCAAAACCATACTACGTAGTGAGAGTAAGGCTGTAATGGACTAAATTCTTCTATCATTGAGTATCAGGTTATTGGAACATGTCTAAGTAGTAAGATTTCTTTTCTACCAGAAACCTTCCTAAATATGTGTAATTAGTACTAGTAACTAATTTTCAAGGGGAAAAAAATAATCACTTGAATTTGCATTGATGTTTAAAGTTTTGGTTTAAATTTTCTATGCCTAAATTAAATCAAGTGCATAGGTTAACTGGTATTACTGATTCTAGTTCCTAAATTAAATCTTTAACTGTATCTCTATTGCTCAATGCAAAAATTTCTGATTAGAAAGATATTTTTATACTGATGCAAGATTTTATTTTTAACTTTTGCCTTACTCCAAGCTCACACACATTTGTTTGAGTTTCTCTTTTAGAAAGAACTTGTAGGGAAATGACTATATTCTAAAACATTAGGACTGTTTGACAATCAGCATTAGCAAGTGTTCATTGTGTTCACAGAAAAATAGGACTAGCAAATTCCAGGCTAGAATTGCGAAATTTAGAAGCTATCATTTTGGATAAAAGAATTTCTAGTCAGACATTAAGAAACATAATGATTAGTTCTTATACACTCTTTTATCCTTGAAGATTTTTAATTAGATTTTCATCTTTATGAGCAAGCAGAAAAATCAAATGAACACCAGACATATGACTTCATATTTGGTCACATTAGAACACACCCTTCTACTTAGAATTTTGTTTCAATCAGTTCTAGTGAACAGTCTTCTTTGTTATTAGCTATTCTTCTAATATTTCCTGGAAATTACAAAATGTAGATCTTACCAAGTCACTAAGAATACTAATAAACACTTCAGACTTAGTTCTTCTAACTGCTAAAAAGTTTCTGTTATTTCTTTTTTTCATCTTCAAATAATATTATTATTACAAACAATGTAATTAACAAAAATGTGAAAAACATAGTAATGATTTTTTCAAGAGAATATGGTCTGGCACACCTCAGTAAGAAAGCAGTTAACTTAAAAAAAAAATCTTGAGATAACAAGTGAACAAGAGTTAGGATTGAGAATATTAATTATTAGCTGAACAATAAGATTTAAGATATACATTGAGGAGGCTGGTCTTACAATAGTAAGTGCAGTAGACACTGAGGTTTTATTGTCATCTCCCTGAGTATTTCCCCATGCAGAGAGCATAGAAATGTTGGGGAGTATGAGAGCTAACACTTGCAATGGTCACTAACTGCTGAAACAGCTGAGAACATGGGACAGACAAGAAGTACTTCTTACACAAATCTGTGCTATTTGCCAACTATGTAAATAATTTACCTTTCTGCTTATTTTAATAAGACAATCAGTCTTGCTAAAGATTTAAGAAAATTCACCAGAGCAATTGAACACTTAAAATTTTGCATGCGGTGACAAAGGAGTACAAAAAAGATGATGCAAAATTTGACACATATGGAAAAAGACAAATTCTCTCTAATTTTGGTGTATGAAGCATGAAGATGATCTGGGTTCTAGTCTGTAAACAATGCAGAAAAAGTATTCACATGTTGCTCCATGTAAGATTTCAGACTCTCAGATCTCATTTGTACCTCATAAAAATCCAAGAAAAAATATTTCCTTGAAAAACCCTTCAACACTTTCTAGTGTCATAATCATAAATCAAGCTCTTATTTTCTACCAGATGTAATTTGTAACATGTATGGTTAAACACTGGGCAGTCAGAAGGAAATAGATACAATCATTTTTGCAATGACTTTGAACTTCAGAAACAAAAATTAGATACAGATTTCCAGCACACACAGCATTTACAGTTCCTTCTGATGATGTGGAACCATTTTTACAAAAGTGAGGTTTTCTAAAGTTTAGTAAATTCCTTCATTTCTGTCACTACAAGGAAATAAAAGTGATCACAGAACGAGAGGATGGCTGAGGTAGGAAGGAATTCTGAAGACTGTCCAACTACTTGGTCAAAAGAAAATCAGGTACATCAGGTAGCTCAAGGCTATGTCCAGTCATATTTTTAATATCTGTGATCCCACAAACTCTCAGAAGAAGGTGTTTTAGTGTTTGACCACCTTCATAGTAAAAAAGAGTTGGATTTTTTCCCCTTATGTTCAAAAGGAATTTCCTGCATTTCAGTTTATCCCCATCTGCTCTTGTTCTTTCACTGGACTCTGCTGAGGAGGGCCTAACTCTGTTGCTCTTACTCTCTCCCATCATATATTTTTACATGTTGACTGGATTCCCCTAAGCCTTCTCTTTTCCAGGCTGAGCAGCTTTCATAGCCTTTCGTCATGTGACAGATGCTCCAGTCTCTTGATCAGTTCTATGCAAAGTACATAAGTTCAAAGTGCAAAAAAAGATGAAATTTTCAAACTGACATTTAAAATACAAGATTTGTTTAGCACATTATCAGAGATTAATTTCAATCCATGTGGTTCTACCTGGCTGTTTTATATTATGGAACACAACCTAATAGCAAAACTCAATCAGTTGCAATGTGGCTTTGAGTGTCACAGGAGTCAGTACGTAGTGTACTTTCAGGTCTGGCAACACCATTGCACTCCACTGTCCCAGCATGGATAGGAAACAATAATGCTTTGTGACAATCATCATCATTTGTGACAAACTATCTATGCTATTGAACAGTTTTTAGTTCTATATAATCTGAAAGGTATTTCCTGGGTACCTCTTTGAAGCAGGCACAACTTTTAAAGGATCAGTTATATATTACAGTTTATTATTAGTTGTATTCCGAAGTAAAAAATATCTTTCTGAGAAGAAATATATGAAATTCTTGTGGCATGTTTAAACTATGTTAAATACCACAAAACTATGACACTGAAAATGTTAATGATAAATTAAGTTTGTTTAAATTCTGATTTTCAGAGAACTAGAGTTTCTCAAAATTGTCAATCCTGAAGGTTCATTAGAATGATAAATTGTTCACTGTTATATCAACATGGTGCATTATGCAAGGAAATACAATGTTCTTTTTTAATGGTGTGTAACAACAGGTCATCCCAAGAAAGATGCATCAAAATTCATGGTTCACTGAAAGCAGTGGTAAAAAATATCCCCATTGCCTTTCATAAAGTGTAAAGAGCTGAAAGAGTTTTAATTTAAAACTTTTTTTTAAATTTTCTCTCTGCGTAGATATTTTTTTTTGCATTGGATTAGGAAATGTGTTATTTGCCCTGGTTTTTGTATTCCTATTTTTTTATACATATTAATTTGGTCTGTTTTCTATTTCAGGATTCCATGATGATTAAAGAAAGTATTTTGTGAAAGTTTTTAGATCCTATTAGGACTGATTTTGAATGCTTTTGTAATCAGTCACTCAAGAATGTATTGATGCCTGGAATGTGGACAGTTTAATGCATCTATTACCATATGGATTTTCCATTGATCATACAAAATTATTCCCAAGCAATTAATAAAGGGGAGTACATATTAGAGATGCTTTTTCATGCAAGAATTAATTTGTTGTTCAACAATTTAATTTCAATAAAATTCTGAAATATTTTATATGAGAAAACCTGCTGGTTTTAAAGTCTAAATAAAGGAGAAGATAAAAAGTCTTAGTTAATGTAGCATTTACATTTAATTCCAGTGTATTTTTCCAATCATTAAACTTCCATCTGAAGTTCACCCTCAAAAAACAAAACAAAACAAAACAAGACAAACACTTTTCTTGGATGACAGAGAGGAACACACTAGTTTAAAGAAGAAAAGTTCTAGTCATTGAACACTTGTACTTGAAAGAGGCAAGACATATCTTGCAGTACCTTCTGGTTTACTCACTCTCTGTGGCAATCAGAATTAACATTAGAGAGATTTTTCCTACATTTTTATATGTTTATTTATATGTATTGAAGCAATTCTACAAAAAACTTTCAGTATATTGTTAACTATTATTGACATATAATCTTCAATAAATAATATTCCCAGTCCAGGAAGTGAGGCTATAATATTATAGATGCTTTGACTGATTTGTGTGATTTGTGTCATCCAAGGTCTTACAGTAACTGGTTTTTCATTTTCAGAGCTATTTTGAAGTTCAAAATGTCCTCTGTTTTTGTTTTTTTTTTTTTTTTGAAGGCTTTCATCTTGCTAGAAAACAATTTAACAAACATACTCATTAGGACAACTGAATTGGAAAAACTACAGGCCGGGAACTCAATCAAGGTAAATTATTTAAAAGTTTCAATGAATAATTGGTTACAAAATTAGAATAGCAGTTACACAATTACATTTTTTTTTCAATCTAGATGCAGCATTTGCCACACTCTGGTTTCGTGAAACAGAACAGTTTCATTGTAAAAGGTACAGTATAAATGCAACACTAATTTTTGTTGAGATTAACCTCATTTATTGAAGCCTTTATTTTCATTTTTAAGTGTTTGATTTATTTAAAAATAAATAGCACTTTAATACCATATCTATTCTTAAACCAACAGGAGAATAAAATCAAAAAGTTTAGCTGGCCATACATTTTGACTGGCTGAACATTTGTAGGTGTTGCAGCTTCACACTATGTGATTAGGTAAAAAATGTAAGTTATCTTAGAAGATTAAAGCCATAGTAAAAAACCCCACAAACTAAACACATACTGCCTAAAAATAACCCACAGTGTGTAAGATTAGTTTTCTATTTTTAAAGGGTTTGGCTTTTGGTTTTGGTGGTGGTGGTGGTTTCGTTTACTTTGGTTTGCTTTAGTTTCCTTTGCTTTAGTTTGCTTTGGTCTGGTTTGGTTTGTTCTACTAAAATGAAAAAAAGGGCTATGCATTGAGATAAAAGAATTTTATCTTCCCTGTATTTTTTTCCCCAAAAACTCCATATTAAGGGCTCCATATGTTATTTCCTTCCTCTTCATTCTTTTCACCATGAATTTACCTCCTGCTGGAGCTGAAATCTGTGCAAAGCCACAGAATTGCCCATCTCCTGTATGTTTATTTAGTATTACAGAAGGAAAAAAATGTTTGCATTGTACACCATCAGTAAATGACTGTGGTCATAAAAGTGGCAGAAAATATGCATGGTTGTAGACAGCAAAATGAGGAAAAGTGGTGACAAGAGTGGTTGATAACAGGAGCACTTTTCCCAGAGAACAGAATGTAGTCAAACTAGTGCAGGTATTTAAGCTCTAGCAAAGTTATTTAAGGGAAAATATATGAATGACTAGTGCAGTTCTGTAAAATCAAACTGTTTTTTCTGTCTAGCTTGTATCTAAAATCTGACTTCAGACATCAGCTAACTTTGAAATAAATAATAATTTTTCATTTCCTTAATAAAAAATACACTTGTCTGTAAGCTCCTAAAGCTTTGAAGTTGTATATATTTGTATTTTTTTATTCTTCTCCAAGACATTACTGAAGAATTACAGCCATAAAGTTATGTCACACAGAAAGCATTAGACAGAGTATGTGTTTGGCTCCTTAAGCCTTAAAATATCACAAATGGGAACATTGTTCAACTGCTAACATGCACTGACAATTTTCTGAGAAGGAACTGTTCTGAAGTTATATATATTGAGATTGACAGGGGACAGAAAGTGGCATATGGATATTTCATTAAACATTGCAGTATGCACAAAGAATATTTCTCCCATATTTTTCCCTCAATAAAAACATAAAATAAATCTAAGCATATACAGGCAAATTGTAATACAAGTTCAGTTTTGCTAAATTCTAAGACAAACCTATCTGGCAATTACTCATTTGCAGGGGAAATTACATGCTACACAATGGGAAGGATTAATTTTCAGTCCAGAATATTTTCATTAGTAAGAACAAACATACTTTTACTCTGTTTTAAGATTTCCCATATAAAAATCATATATTATATTGATAACTGCACTTAGGTGCAAAAACAGAAATGCAGAATTTCTGAGTACAGGTTATGCTGCCTGATTATCTGATCTAGATCAATCAAAGCATGTACTCTACAGAAAATATTAACACTGACATTTCAATAGATTCTGAGATTTTATTTTCAGGAATCTTTATTAAAGCTTCAAATATGCATGAAGGGACTAGTGGCTGAAAATGTCTATGAAAAGTCAGAAGAAAAAGCAGTCTTTTTAAGTCTGACTTTAAGTAAGACTTTAACTATTTTAAGCGTGTCTATGTCTTACATACATGTATTACCACCATGTGTGTTTACTGTCCAAGGACAATGAGCAGAGTTAACAGAGTGGTGGGCAGATGAAATATATGCAACTGTAGTACTGTTTCATAACACAGAGTTTAGTGTTAAGTGTTGTGTTGACAATGTTTCTATGTGCAGTACAGACTGAACAAGAGAATGTCTGCCTATGAAATTTAACACTTATCACTACTATGTGTTATTACTGTTTGGAAGCTCTCCATCCATCAGACATGTCTGTTCCTTGGAAGAACATAATGGTAGTGCATATTTATCAGTTACAAGGAGAAAAAGAAGAATAAACTTGCTGATATTTGCTCATAAACTGCACAGATACTTGTTCACAGAAGAGGAGTAATGAGATTCCAGAATGCTGCTTGCTATTGTAGGTAACAGAGATTTTCTTGAATGTGATTTCTGGTGCAATTTTATTTTTTCTTTCTATTCCCTTTATATCTATTCTTTGTTCTCACAGACACATCTTCCATCATCCTACTCAAATGGGAAGTCTAGTTAAATAGTTTGGTTTTCATTACATTTACAATATGTGGTTCTTCATGACTAATTGTTCCTTAGTGGATAGCCTTCATTATGTAATGTTACTCTACAAAAACAGAATAAAATTTAAAAAACTAAGAGACAAAATGAGTTCTTTGCAATGAAAGGGAAAGATAAAAAGAATCTTCTATGAATATATTATAGAACAAAGTAAAAGATATAGGTTAATTACTTATGGTAAAGAGAACAAATTACAATTTAAACAAAGGAGGCTTAAGTAGAAATTACTTCAGTCTTTATAAATTTAATTGTGTTCAAATACATTTCAACACTAATCTTAGCATAGAAATAGGACTTTAGGCCAGAATATGGAAAGAAGACACTGAGGAATACTTTAGTTCAAGTCTTCAGTGCTTGAGGAACTGTGGAACTAAAGAAACTAACACTACTTTAAAAACATTGAAATAATCTGAACTTCTAATCATTCCTGAGTCTCTCCCTCCAAAATAAAGAAAAGAACACTTAAAACTGGAGGGAAAGGGAAACAAATGTGAATGAAGATAATTTAAAAAAATATAATAGTGTTTTCCTCAGATGATCTGTGGAACAGTGTTGATAAATAACTAGAACATAAATAAGTGGTAAAAGCACCTCCTATTGGTCAATTAAATATTATGTCATATCAATGGAGTGTTCTTTCTGCTATGCTAATAGGGTAATGAATGAGGGGAAAGAACAGACTACAATATTTACTAGGTCATAGTAAGACTTGGGGGCCGTATAACATGCACTCATGAGCAACTTCACAAAGTATTGTTCATATTTATTGGTGAAAAATTGGTGTGTAGTTGGATGAAAACCTACATTTAGTGTTTATTATTGATCCACTATCTGTTGGAAATATTTCAAGGGAGGTAATACCACAGTTTGTTCTATGACTGATTTTATTTAACATTTTCATTCACGATTTAGATGTTGATGTACAATAATGTGTACAGATGGTGTTAAGATAAGGAGGGGTTATGAGTGCTTTGAAAGATCAGAATTCAGTGTGATCTTGAGAAAATTACAAACGGATCTGAAATCATCAATAAAAACAAAGTATAAATGTCACAATTAGGAAACATAAATAAAATGTGTGCAAGTAAGGAATAAAATTGTCTACGCATTAATGCTGCCAGAAATAATGTATGACTGCAGTGAGGCCAAAAATCAGACACGATTTTATGTGTTGCTGTGGCAAAAAGGCAGTTGCATTCCAAGATTCTGTTAGACTTAAATATTTCGAATCACATGTGGAGGGTAAAATTTCTGTTTGTGTTTGATCTTTGGCACTGCTTTAAAAAATTATTTACATTGGTCATACCACATGTGTTCTAAATAAGCAAATGGGACATGAACCCTTGTAGTTACAGTAAAATCAAAAGTGAGCAATTCAGATCTATAGAAGACCCTGTGAGACTGAAGGCAGCTAAGAACAAACAAGTCACAGGTACTCGGAGGAGTTAGTTTCTCATGGGAGCTCCTCAGGTTTCTCACAGCACACCGAAGAGAGTCCTTGTAAACATCTAGGATGAGTTACTAGAAACATTGGACTTGTGAGATAATGGGTTCTAACCAATTGAAGTTTCTAGCGTGGTGTTGTGTAACTTTTTAGCCAATAAGCTATAGTTCTAATTATACATAAACTGTATGCTATGTGTAATAAAATGTGTTCACTATGAATCTCATAGATTTGTGTGAAGTCCAGTTCCTCTGCTGTTTATTTTTTGTTTGCTTTACACCCTTATGCCAGGGATTTTCTGAAAAAAATGTGATGCACGAATTGAGATAAAAATGGAAGCATAATAAGAACCTCCTGAAAACAATGAATCATAGAATGGTTGGTGGTTGGAAGGGATCTTAAAGGACATCTTCTATTAGACCTCAAAGTCCCATCTAACCTGACCTTGAACACTTCCAGAGGTGACATCCACAATTTTTCTAGGAGACCTGTTTCAATGTCTTACCAACCTCACAGTAAAGAGTTTCTTGCTAATATTTAATCTAAACCTACTCTCTTTCAGTCTGAAGACATTCTTTCTTGTCCTATTTCTACATGCTCTGGTACATAGTCCCTCTCTAGATTAATTGCAAACACCCTTTAGGTACTGGAAGGCTACAATGAGGTCATTCTGGAGCCTTTTCTTCTCCAGGCTCAACAACCCCAACTGTCTCAGACTGATCTCATAGGAGAGGTGCTCCTATATAATTGAACAGGATCCCTGTTGTGAGAGAATTAAGTTTTATATTGTGATTTTTAACTATATTAACCTGCAGAATTATTTGATGTGAAAAATAGATTTTTTCTTTAATTGTTAATTGTATTTTTTCCCAAAAATGTTGTTTTATGCTTAATGATTGGTAGCTCCGAGTTCCTTTTTTACTTTTATGCAATTTGCACTATTGTGTTAATGGTAAAAGGTATTAGTGGGCTTAATGATTAAGGGAGAGAAAATAAATATACCTTTTATCCTGCAAGTTAATTCAAGCATTCGACTATCGATGGATGATTGATTGTCCACCGATACGGTGAATGGGTGGCGCTCCCAGGAGAAGGGCTTGAAGAGCAATAGCCTATGCTCTCGAGGGACCAGCTCCTTGGAAGCTCAGGGATGGCTCCTCCCCCTCCCGACCCGGCGACGATCCCCCAAAGAAAGAGGTCCACACGAGTCAGGAGTCCACGAAGAGAAGCAAAGTTTATTGGGATGCCCAGACTTATATAGGGGAGCATGGGACTTTCCAGAACATGGGCGGAGTAAGGGGAGGAGATAGGGAGGAGCGACACATTTTATTGGTGGGCATGCAAATTAAGGGTTGGAACAAGGGGAGAACCAATAGGAGAACATAACCATATAAAGGGAATGGTGCACTGCACCAAACAGAGACCAATCAGGAGAGGGTTGGCGGGAAAATGCCCTGAGGGTCTGTGGGAAGGAAAAACCTGGACGGGGATGACTAAGGAAAAAAGACAAGGGTAGCCATCTTAGGGTATATAACAATCAAACTGGGGAAATGTCCAAATAGCTCTTAAAGCCCTCATGGTCTTTATTGAGCTTGTTCTGAGGTTTTCCCGGTTCTTGCACTTCTGCATCCTCATCCACCCAGCGCTTATAGTACTTTTGCCATTTGATGAACTCTTCATCCACGAGGTCTCCTCAGACATTCGACAACCAAAAGTTTCTGCTTACATCAATTATTTCCTATCTTCTTTAGATTTATCTATATAAGATGAATTCATGTACTGTTATACAGAATCTAGTTACCTCTTATAGGTATTGTAGATAATTATATTTTTTCATAAGTGTTTTACTATGTCCTACTGGAAATGACATGTACACAGTGATGAACAGGTAAGAATACCCACATGAGAAAGAATAGAATACCCTCATGAGTATACATAATTTCAATTTACTAGTAAATCATACTGAAAATCATTAATAGACTAGAATAGAGTGTATCCTAAAAAATATAGGTATTTTCTTTTTTTTAAAAAAAGAAATTATTTGAGATGACTACTGTGAAAAAAACACTAGTGTGACTTTAAAGCATATTATGTTGCCCACTGTATGTACACTTAAAAGAACATGACATTATGTAAGCTCCATTTAGTGTTTTATTAGACTGTGGAGGCCAGACTACTGGCAGAGGCAGGAGGTATGGTGTTATAGGTGAGAGAACAAACTCCCTGACAGCACAGCTTTCTCAGTGTTACCCATCACACTATCCACAGCTTATGTTAAATGAGTGACTAAAATGCTCCCAAGGGGACTCTGAACATTGCAAGCTTCCTTGGCAACCAGAAGCACTTACAGACAGCCCTGCCCATCACATTTTATAGTTTTTCTCTTTTCATATCATCTTGTTGCTCTGAAGCCTCAGTGCAATGTTTTTCCTGCCAGGGCATTTTCCACTTCAGAGGTAATACAGCTTATTTTACAGTCCACTGCTGCCTTCTACTTCCCATTCCTGTCTTCTGCACTGTTTCCTTTCAGAGACTTCATATGAAATCTTCATCCCAATGTGACAAATATTACTAAAAGTGGAAAAGAGGAATTTTGAACTTATTTGATTTTGTTGTTGATTGGAAAGGCTAAGGATTAATTCCATGCAGATGTCTAACTTCCATTTTGTCCTGGTAACACCTCCCAAACTGTTCAGACCTTTTCATATTTGACCTGGTAGATGGCTTTATGATCCAGAACCTTAAAGGTATTAATTTTATTGAGGGTAAATTGCAAAAAATATCTGACTTTTGCTGCAAATATTTTGCTTGACAAAACTACCTGGAGGTTTAAAATATTTGAGGATCTAGTACAGCACCTGAGCATTTTTACTCTTGCCTCTGAGTCTTAGCGCAGCCTCTGTCTAAGCGTTTCTGAGTTCCTCATACTCTGTCTTTCTTTGCCCAATCTAGGGTGTATTTCAATAATTCCACCTGTGTGGAAAAGAAATTGGAATGATATTTTATAGCTTTATTTCTTATGGTACTCTGATTATTCTGTCATATTATTAAAGTCTGATTTTTTTCACATCCTTCCAGGTGCTACATATTAGGCATTTAACACAAAATCACTATTCACAAGAATAACCATAAAAAATAGCTGATAGATGGTCTTATTTTCTAGCATTCTTGGCCTTATTAATAATTTCATTGAAAGTTATCCTTCTCGTGCAAACATTTCTCTATTTCTCAGCAGGAGACAGAATCTACATCCTGCCTTGAGAAAATGGAAACTGTCAGCAAAAATCAAAATGCACCAATTCAACAGCTCAAAGCATTTACTTTTGCTGGACGTATTAATTCAAACATAATATCCTATCTTTATAGGTATGTCTTATAGCATTGTTTGTGTCCACTTAAATTAGATCAGATGACCATTTTCTCATTAATGAATGTTATCCTCAGCTGGCCTTTGGATTCTAAGTGAACTTCCACTGTTCCTAAGCAAGCAAATTTTTTCAAAGATAAAACGTTTTCCAGGCATTACACAAGTGGAGTGCAAAAGAAATTACTGGACAAATAATGTGTTACTTTAAAAATAATATTTTGTTTTCCACATTTTTTCAGTTGTGCAATCTTATTTTCTGAAAGCTATATAGAAGTATTAAAGCAAAAAATTTTATAGTGTGTGAAATGACTAAATAGATCATTACTCTCTGGATAATGTGGTGTTTCTTTCTTTTAATTCATAAATTACTGATGTATAAATATTCCTTTGTTGTGCCTTCCTTGTACCTGTGTTGATTTCAGCATCAACAAGAATTCCAACGTATCTGTTAGGAAGTTGACCAATAAAACAGGTGTAGAACTGCATGCATCTACAATTCACAAAGTCACTTAATATGATGTCAACAGGGTGATCATGGAAGTTGTTAAAACATTTCATATATTTACTGACTTATTTTTAAAGATGTTTTTAAAGAATCCCAGCTCCCCTTCTCTCTTTTTATTTTTTTTTATTCAAGTAGTGTTGATGACAGTAAAAATGGTGTTCAAAGGTTCTAAAGAATTTTACAGACACAGGACTAAAGAAGTAGAATATATCCCAGGTCATTCAGTTTGAGCCTCTCATTGTTTTATACTACTATCATATAAAAATATTTTGATAAAGTGCTCAAACTGAATATGAACTAGTTTTTTAATTTATTTCTTTGTTTATTCAGTCTGTCATTTATTAATTCATCCTCATAATGGAAAGCTTTTTCAGAACGTCTCATAATTTTTCCTAATTTCTTAAAATTCCTAAAATCATAATTTTCCTTGTAAATTAAATAATAATCACGCAGATTTTTTCAAAGAAGCATAACAGGAAAGTTCTCAAAAACTTCAAAATAGTGGCATAAATATTTTCCTTTCTATCCTGGAGTCCTACTCTGGATAAAACTTAACTCCTACATCATAGAATTGCATTTTTTCCGCCAAACAGGTGCATTCTGCAAGATTTGCAAAGTGAAACTGCGATCAGACAATAATCCTGTATCTTCCCTTCATTTACTGTTTCCAGGAAGTGAGTTACACATCACAGTAAAAATTATTTTTATTATTCCTGAGAAAGTTTTCATTTTCTTGAAATTATATTTAATTTATTTATATTTGAATTTCAAGCTATTTTTATTCCTTTACTTCTCTATGACATCCAGTCATTTCTTGATGTTGTATATTAATAATATCACTTTGTCATTGTTATACTCACACTCTATTATCTCATTACAATGAATATATTGAACAAGATTTGTTCCAAGACTAATCTTTAGCAACTTCATCTGTAATCTCATCTAAGTCTGAAAGTTCCTCTTTCCATACTACGTCTTTCTGCTTCTCTTTTATCCAGTGTCCCTATTAAAGGTGTTTGGCAAGTCTCTATTACTTTCATTAGATTCTCTTTTATAGTACCATTTCAGGTTCTAGATAAAAAAATCATATATGTTGCATTCTGATGTCTAAAAATCAGTTAAAAAAAGAAAGTTAATATGTCAATTTCCATTAATCTGAGGAGAATTGTTCTGTCATTGTTCCATCAATGTCCACTATTTGCTTTGCACTATTACTGGGTAACCAGGTTACATATTGTAATGTGGTATAATGTAATCACCCCAAACTGCACTTTCTAAAACAAACAAACACACAAACAGATTTTGTTTTTCGTATTTCATCTCAATTTTTTCAAAAAGCAAACCAACACCAAAAAACCCCAACTCTGAAACACCTTTCTTATATTGGTCTTTACACAATGTGTGCTGCTTTTCTCTCTATATATGTTCTGCATGATGCAGGAGCTAAATCAGAGACATTTCTGGCTTAAAATTTATTGTCTAGTATTTTGAGGTTTTTAAATTGGAGAAAAGGAGTATTTAGCAGAAATTCCTTTTCTACAAATATAGTAGAATATCAGCAGATAAATAAATATTGTTCTCCCTTGCTCAGATTTATTTCTCTAGCAGTGACTGCAGGATACTTTTGTTGGTATGTGGTTAGTGGTAGCTCTAAAACATGAAAACTTGAAACATTCTATCTGGCTTTTTTCCCCTTCCAGGCTTTACTGCTTACTCATCATCTGCCATCCTCTATAAACCACAGCAGAAAAATATACATTTAAATGTAGTATATTGAAATGATAATTTTTGATTTTTTTTTCTTCTTTCTGCAAATTTTGTATTGAATATGTGAGGGACTGAAAAATACATTGTTTGGCTATAAATGTGAGGAAACCAACAGATTATGTTTACAAATAGTCAGAAGTGGCTGGAGAGACAAATGTATGTGTCAGAATAAGGAATCCTGTGGTAAGGATTACTTTAGTGATGAAGTAGTGAAAAATATCCCAAGATACACACACACACAAATCACTCTAATAATATTTATTTATGCCCCAAAATTTTGACTTAAAAAAATCAGATTTATGTATTTTTCTTATCAGAAGACTGGGATAACTAAAGGCATTGTGACAGAAAATAGGTAGAAACTAGTGGAATTTTTAATGGTAATGTTTCATGGTACACAGTTTTGACACCAAAAACATATGTTGAAAAATCAGTCTGATTACATCTACTAGTTTAAAGCCTACTGTTACCATGTGTACAACCACCTCTTATTTGACACAAGACTTTTCATTAGTATTTCAAAATATGGTGTTGATTTTTCTCTATTTCTTTGTTCTGATTCCACCATCAACATGAGTTCTACAGAAAGACCTAGTTAAGTTATGAATAAAATAACCTTAGACATATATTATTAATCCAAGTGTTTTACATCTCTCATGCCATTTGTGAACTATGTGCAAAACCAAAGTGAAACAGTCTAAGCACTAAATAAATTGTTGAATAGTATTACATTCTATTTGCAGAAATTAGTTAAGAGTAATACTGAAAGAAAAGATAATTAATGGATTATTTTTATAGGTTAAAGAAAAATGTTTTTAAAAGAACAAGATTTTTTAAAAAACTTATTTGCTGTTCATTGAATAAAGATATTTCCTAAAACGGGCATCCATACAATCAAATAAAAATGTTTGGTGACCAATTGGTGATATGGATCAATGCTGAAATAAAATGTTTTCTCCTGGCATAACAGAAACAGTGAATTAAGTGCTTCATGGCGGCAGTGGCAGGAAACTAATTTTTATTTTCAATGTTATTTTATTATAAGTTTGTCTGATGAAACAGATCGGAAAGATGTAGCAATAAATTTTACTGTGGAATTACATGTAAGATGGATAACCTTCCTATATGTCAGAAATAAAGCAATGAGAAGACATTTATTTTGGGATAACTCTCTTCTCCTTCCAATTTAAAAATAATAGTCTGTTTGTTGACATTTGGAATGCAAATACTCTATCCCCACAGTACCCCATATTTTCATTTTTAAGCAACACTATATAAAAAGTTACTTGATATACACAGAGTTTCATGCAAGAATCATTTGACGAGGACATTTTTATTGATTTCTCCAAGATTTTTATTATGTTGACAATTTCTTTCTTTTAAGAAAAATGATTATTTTTACCCTCCAGCACATCTGATGAATGTTATAGCTGTAAGTCAAATTCTTTGGGTAAGCACTCTAAAGCAAAGTTGTTTATTGTAGTTCACACTGAAATATAATATATATTTAACAAAATGGTTATCTGGCTTCTATAAAACAAACAGCAGTGATGTAGTCACTAAAATTTAAATGCCAGACTATAGAAAAATATTAAAGTAAAAATATAAAAGCATATATAAAATATACAAATACTATATATATAAACTAAATATCTAATTTTAAAAAATAATCCTCAAGAAAAAGTGTTTCTTAATAGAGGTAATTTGTGGATTGTACTAAACCAAAGTTCCAGTGTTTTTTTCATTATGAGGAAGATCAAAAAAGTAGTTTATTTAAAGCAGAATAACCACCAGAAAATTCTGAAGCTAACAGCCTTTTGGAGTTGAAGCTGCACAAAATATTTTCTGCAAACAAGTTGCTTCCTAATATTTCCAGTGAGGCATCATGCTTGCTAAGGAGAGAAGGAAAAAAAAGAGGAGACATTGGTAACAATCCTTAGTCTGATACTTTCCTCTCTTGATAATAAAGAAAACAGTAAAAGTCTACATTGAAATTTCAAGACCTTGGAAACTAGAAGAATTAGAGTAAATACACAAATCAGAAATAATCACAGCATAAGGATCTTAAGCACATACTTCTGATATGCCTTCTTCAAAAGAATTTTAAGAGAGACATACGAAATAGCAGATATTATGTACACCTATAGTCAGAATTTTCCTGTTACGTGTCTTTCTGACCATTTCTGCCAATTTTCATGTGGGTGTTACAAAGAACAGTAAAAAGCAGAGAAAATTTCAGATAGAGTATGAAAATCCAGTCTTCTTGGAAACAATGTCTTTTGATTTAACCTTACCTTCATAATAGAAGCAGAATGAGGCTTTCATTGGAATTCATTTTATGGTGGAAGATGAGTCATGCACTGAAGAATTCTGAGTCCAGAGTCTCAAAAAATTAGAAATTCCACTCTACTAGGTATCTAGTATACTAAGGACAACAATCTTCTTTTAAATCCTTCAGTGTGGAAATAATGAAGTGAAAACTTCATGAAACTCAAGTGGATGAGTCACTAAGGATAAGCAAAGTGACTTCTATTCAAAGAGACTTCCTTAGGCATTTTTTTTCATGACATGCTAGTCAGAACTTCTCAGTTCACATATGGTGTTAAATTAAGCTTAGCTCTTTGTGTCTGTCTGGTTTCACTTTTTGACTCTCTCTTGTTTCCATCAGATGCAGTTTTATTGCCCCAAAGTGCTTAGATATGTCATAATATGTGCAGTGACAACTGTAGTATTTTTTTAACATTTAGTTTAAAAATCAATTTCCCCTTGAACTTGATAAGTTGCTCTGAATTTCCTAAACTCAGAAAGAAAAATAAAGTGTAAAATAGGAAGATTTTAATATATTGCTCTTAGTTTAGGACTACCACCTTGATATTGAGCTCAGTAAAGAAGGTATTACCAATTTCAGTTATTGAAGACTTTGTCCTTTGTTTGAATAAATAGGATTGTTCACCCATGTATTTATAATGTTCAGCAATCTATAATTAAAACCATGAAACCCTTTAACCCACAAAACAGAGAATTAGAAAAATACTAATAGCATATTTCATTTTCTGATTAAAATTTGTACCCCAAGAGCTGTCATAGTCATAACTGATAAAAAGAATACCTATTAATTTCAGACAATGAATGATAGTTGTAAAATCTGCAAGTTTCAGAAGTTAGACTTTGATTTTCTATAAATTATCATGACACAATTCATTCTTTAAAAGAAAGTGAATCATACAATAATTTGGGTTGGAATCGTCTATAAGATCATCTAATTTCAAGCCCCCTGCCATGTGCAGGGACACTAGACTAGGTTGTTCAATCCCTATCCAACCTGGCCTTGAACTTTTTCAATGACAGGCATCCATATCTTCTCTGGACCACTCTCACAGTAAATAGTTTCTTCCTAATATCTAATCTAAAGCTATCCTCTTTCAGTTTAAAGTCATTATTTCTTGCCTCTCTCCAGCCTTGCTTTATGGACTAGAAGGCTGCTAGAGGGTCTCCCCAAAGCCTTCTCTTCTTCAGGTTGAACCACCCCAACTCTCTCATTGTGTCTTCATAGGACTTTCTCCAGCCCTCTGATCATCTTCATGGCTTGTCACTAAGCTGGCTCTAACCAGTCCATATCTTTCTTTGTTAGGACCCTAGAGGTTAGAATAGCACTCTAGGTGGGCTCTCACCAGAGCAGAGGGGGAGAATTACCTCCTCGACTTGCTGGTCACGCTTCTTTTGATGCAGTCCAGGTTTGACTGGGCCTTCTGAGCTGCAAGCATACATTTTAATCCTGATTCATAAACTCTAGGTCAGCTATTGTTAAATTTCAGAATGCCAAGGGTAGCATTATGGCTGTGAAATAACTCAGCATATTTGTTCTTTTTATTGAAAATATTTTTTTTACAAAACTAGGAAAAATACTTATGTAAGGTTACATAAGACAACTTCCTACAGGATATGGTATGTACCAAGAATGTATCCATTCACCACACTCCTAAGCCCAGCTACTTATAGCAACAGTATCTTCAGAGGATGGTACCTACCAAAGAATGGGCAATACAGAAACTGATCCAAAACACTAAGTTAATGTTTGAAGATTACTTATTTATTGCTGCGAGAATTAAGTTGCTGTACCAAAAACTAATAGAGGAAGAGATTGGCTGGTGGTCATTTGCATGCTACTTGCACAGTATGACAGACAATCCCTAACAAGGTATTATTTCTGACAGCACTGCAAGGATCACTTCAGTTTTGATTAAAGAAGTACATCTGCCTTACTAGTAGGATTCTCTTTCAGGATTTAGGAAGTCTTTTTGAACAAAAGTGCTGACAGGTTTATGCCTGCCCAGAACGTCAACAGTAACTGCAGGCTGTTCACTTGCAAAGTTAGAAATGTACATAAAGTTGATCTAGCTATAAGAGATGAACATTTTATTCTTTAAAACCTAGAAATATAGAGAAATTTAGCCTAAATATGTGTTCATTTCTGTCTAACTGAGCACTTGATTCATGGGTCAGAATGCCCACTTAGCTTACCCAGTAGCGGTGAACTATTAATTTGTTGGAGGTTAAGGATACCATGTAGAAGGATGTCAGCAAGATGGAGGAATGAATCAACAGGTTCTTCATGGAATTCAGCCGTGATGTGAAAATCTGTCATCAGAGACAGAACAACTCTCTGCATTAATGTAGACTGCAGACTGGCTAGAAAAGGACCCATGAGTCCTGGTAGAATAGAAACTTAAGGAGTCAACAATGCGTGTTTAAGATAATTGTCTAGTGGGCCGTGTTAACAAGACCATAAACAACAGCTGAAGGGAAATGCTTATTTCCTTCTAGTCAGCATTCATGAAGCCAAATAACTGAAGCACTGTCCATTTTTTCAGGCCCCAGTAGGAAACATATAAACTGTAGTTCAGTGGATTGCTATTAAGTTTGTCCGGAGCCTGGATCTCATGTAACATGGGAAGAACCTGAAGGAGATGAGTTTATCCTGTGGGAGGACAAATTAATTACAGTGTTCCGAAAAGCTGCTACAAGACACTGAAGTTCATGACAAAAGGATAAGAGACAATGGTAATAGGCTGCTGCAAGGGAAAGTCTGATTGAAGGAAAAAACATTTTATAGTGATGACAACAGAGTACTGGAGCAGGTTGTCCAAAAAGGCTGAAGAACCTTCATCTTACAGATTTTTAGAAGTCAAATAGATACGACCCTGAGCAACATGATCTAACCTTGAAATCAGCACTGCTTTGAGCAGAAGGTCAAACTAGATGATTCCAGGGAGACCTTCCAAAAAAATGCAATTCTGCGATCAACATAAAATGTGGCAGGTCCAACATCTTCCCTATAAGCTGCTCAGCAGATCTCAGTTAAATACAAAAATGGAAGTATTTGTGAATATATATATGTATATATATGTATATATGCATATACTTTCTTTTGGACTTTGCTCTTGATTAATTTGGCATTAAACATCACAACTGGATGAGGAAGAGCTGAAAGTATGCCTTTTTTGTTTTTCTTTTTTTTTTGTTGCTGTTGTTGTTTTGGTTTGTTTGTTGTTTTGTTTTGTATTTGAGCTAAGAAATAAATCCTTTTAATTTCTTTGAGAAATAAATTTACAAAAGTGGAGAGTAATGAAAAAATAAAACTGTTAGGATACTGTATTAAGGACAATAACATTTTTATGTATTTAGATACAGCTTAGAAAGGTGGTTGGTACTTTTATTTTCCTGTATAACTCATAATAACCTAAATGGGCATAGAGATGAACTGCACTGAGTAATTAATTCTGATTATAGTCAAACAGAATAGAAATATTATTCTGTTTCTACCTCCTTAAGTTGACTTCACCAATTATTACACAAATAAAATTCTCACTTAACAAGCAGCATGAAGATCTTGAAAGTGCTGGACTGTAGGAAGAAAATCTTTAAGAACACATACAGTAATAGAAAGCAGACATGCTGTAGAAAAGAATTAGGTTGATGGACCTTCACTCCTTAAGGACAGGGGATGTATGATGGAAAGACAGACAGGAAAGAACCCTTTAAAAATTGTATCCAAGTAAAAGCAGACAGCTTTGACTAAGTGAGTAAAAAATATGTTTTACAGGCATTGTATCTCATTTGTCTTGAGAAATGTATAGCATGTAAGAGAAAGGGATTCTGACTGAATAGGCACCATTAGGAAACAAACCATGTGTAATGAATAGGTTAGATGGAACCAGGCAGATTGTTAGGTGCCACATGCTGAAAATGAGTTTTCAAACAAATGAAACCAGAAATATTCCAGCTATTAATTTATTTCTTGGTGTGCCTGTCTGGCAGATATCCTTAGCTCCACATAGGATATTGGCGCTCCAAATATTTAATTTCTTTTAGCTTCAATATATTAATTTGGATCAAATTCTGTATGCAATTCAATACTGGCATCAGAGGAATATTTTCTACAGATTTTCATCTGTGTGGTTTTTGTGGTTCTTTTACTCTTACACCAACATAGATTTTAAAATGTCTGTGTCACAATACAGACAATTCTCAAAAGATTTAAGTGAATTCAAACAGAAAGAATTCTAACATGAAAATGATGGCACTCGCGTGGTCTTTAGCAATAGACTCATTAACAGGATTAGTAGTAGCAAAAGCACCAAAATAGTAGAGATACCAGTAAAAGTTAAGTAAATAACATATTGCCTTTCTTGAATACTCCATGACTATCAGCTTTAGACATTTTTCTGACATTTCTCTATGCTACATTTCTAAGCCTTAATGTGTAGATTCAGTGTCTGAGTACTGTCACCACTGAGCATTCCGATGTAACTCCAACAAAAGTGGACTTGCTTCTGAAGTAACGAATGCATATAATAATATATCTAAGCATTAAAAGGGAAATCCAAAAAGATATAGAACTATGTAAAATGATAATGGTGGAAAGTGTTTTTAATGACTGATGCTCAGGAGGAGATGCATAGTTGTGTGTATATTAACAGGTACTTAAATAGGAAACTTAAAATATAGTGAAGGTGCAGCCGTTTTAGATTCCATTTTTATAGTTCAAAATGTTATGTATATTAAAAGAGAAAATAATCTTTCCAGAAAGTTTAATCTAGATACTAATGTACATTAATAGAATAGGAACATGAAATTATAGAATGAAACAGGTTTTTCTTGCTGAAGTGAAGCCACTGATTTTTAAAATGGTATTCTCTAACTTTTCTGACGGTACAGATGTCATTTATTGTTAAATTGGTAAATCACATTGTCTATTTGTTTATTATATGTCCAATGGCTTTTAACTAGATTCCATTTATTATTCACATGATACAGATTGAAAATTTAACAATTACACAAAAATCATCCTAAATTAAATTAGAGTTTGCTTTTTTTCATTTTTCTTCAAACATTAGCCATCTGACTAAACGCTACCTACACCATGATGTGCTTTGCCTAGAGACAGGGGCTTTTTGTTACTTTGTTAATGCAATATTTCTTATTATCTAAGAAATATTGCCAGGCTAAGATTCTTGTTTGATGTGAATGATTTGGAAAGACTCATTTGTTACTTCAAGGGTACATTATCACACATTTCATATCTTGGCATTTCTGGTCTATAGCTCATCTAAAAGGCAGCAGCTTAAGTCTTAGTCATAACCATCTGTTTAATTGTAACACATAATATGTTGCAACGTATAAAAGTTTGTTTCCAATAAATTATTTTTTTAATATAAGAATTATTTATAATTTCCTGTTGCCACTCCACCACTACTGCATCTTTTTGAAATTGAGTGTCACACAAATTGGATGACATTAAGTATTTTCTACTTGTGCTTTCATGGAAGCCATGGAATTCCTTTTTAGAAGATGTCATAACTTTCTGCCTGATCATAATTTAAAATTCCATTAAAGAGGCCTGGGTTTTACCACTGATTTGTAACTGATTCAAACATTGCTGAGTTTATTAGTACCATTCGTTCCAAGAACTTCTATATCTTTTGGGGAAGACTGAGATATAAAAGTATTTAGGGATATTTTTGTTTGGGAATTGTGACATCCCTCCTTTGGAACTATCAACTCTGAAAAAAGTGGTACTTATTCAGAAGTACCTTTGAGATTCTGCTCAAAATGATAATATGATATGAATTCTTCAGATTGTTTTTTTTTTTTTCTTATGTAGGTTTCAAAACACAGAAGGGAGTTTGAATTCCTACCAAGATCAGCTGTATTTATGGAGCAAGTCCATCATACTTTTTAACTGACAGTTTAACAAACACAGAAAAGATATTTAAAAATTAATGAACCTTTAATAGTCTTCACTGAACTGTAGCAATAACATATATACTCTATGGTATATTAAATTTGCATTATTTAGTATTTTCATTCTCTCTATTCCTTTCCAAGCAATGCAATAAAATGCTAATTAAAACCCACATTTGTCACAAAGGAAACTCAAGATTTGTCTACAGTTTCAATGATTAATTAACTTCTGTATATCCTTAGGTAAGTTGTGCCTCTGGACATACTAATTATCAGTATAGATGTGCATTTTCAGTGATGGGTCACATTAGTGGGAATATGTAAAGCCACTTCAAAAAAAGAAACAACAAACTTTGCTGTCATTGAAGCAAGATTTCTAGAAATAACACATTGATGATATTTCTATAAGCCAACTAGAGGAAAATTTGAGCTTAAATGACCCTTTGCATCTGATTGTAAAACAGACACCGTGCTCAAATCAGTCTGTGTGTGCATTCTTGTTCCTTTACTTGGACTTGTTCCTTTGGGGACAGCAACGCAGAGTGGGATGGGGTTATATATTTAACTGAGTTTATTACTGATGATTTACTTCTACTTTTTCTCCCAAGCCTCTTTTTGGCACTTGTCCAAGTTTATCATTCTCTGTTGTTCATTAGTTTCTGTACTAGGGAAAGAAAATATTGCACACTAACTAAACAGAAATATAATACCACTGCAGTGAGAGGCAAGCTAAACAGTATATAAAGAATGGCTCTCAGAGGGGATATTAAAGACAGAGTAGAGATTGGTTTATATTTCTTCAGAATCTGTTTGTGTCTATATTGCTCCATTTTGAGATTTATGTTTTCTCTGGGGAAGTCATAACACTTGCAGTTAAGTATATATGTGCTCTATAAAATAATCTTCAAACTAGATATCGATCAATCAGTCAATTCATGTTGGAAAAAAAAAGGGGGAAATATTATTATACAAAATTACTCATACTTTGCATTACTCATGATTTGGAAAGTTCGGTTCAAATAGTTTTGAAGTTCTCTCACATTAAACAAACAAAACAACAACAAAAACCATTTGGTGAGGGGCTTTTTTGTTTGGTTGTTTTTTGGTTTGTTTTGGTTTGGTTTTTTTTTTTACAATTTAGAATCTAAACAGGTATTTTACTATAAAATTCACTTGGCATTTTGGTTATCTGTAGAGACTGAGAGATTTGTGGTTTTGTTCGTTTCCTTTTTAATGCTGGGGAATAGGCAGCAAAGTAATCAGCAAGAAATAAAAGTATTGAAGAAAATTATTAAAACAAACCAAAACTATGGTGTGCCATTACAGACCTTGCCAATTAATACTTTTTGTTTGGGTAGCAATTTCAGTTAAAGCTGATGAAAAGAAAATGCCACAGTCTTATACTTTGTTTTAAAGAAAATTTATTCTTTTTTAACCAATGTTTTGGTTTTCTCAAATTATTATTTTCTAACAAAACCTACATCACTGGTATTTCTCCAGTCAGAGTTAGCACCTACCCAGAAATGCACCACAACTGGAAATACCTCAGAAAGGCATTGCAAAATGGATTGTAGGAATTACTGACAGTAGATCTCATATGGAGCAATAAATCTGTGGATTACTTAGACCACATTGCAAGTATTCTGTCTTCTGATATGTACTTTTGCTATAATAGCTAATAATACTTTATATTATTTCATGTGTGAAGGTGAACACTCACGTCTGCATTTCCAAATTTTAGCTCTTGAAGATCTATTAAGTAACTGAGTAGAATGCCCGAAGTTCAGCCTTTTGTTAGCAGCAGTGTTACCAGTGGTCTCTATTAAAGCATCATATTTATTTTGTTAGAATAATTTCTTACACACATTTGTGTTATGTCTAATACTCCAGAAACTGCGTTCCCCACTTTAGAATCTGCATAAGCTACATTTTATGTTATTTCCTAACCTACTTTCACACTTCAGATTTTACTGAAAGTTTGTGAAATGTTTCAAATGTTTAGTGATTGTACATCTCACCTTTTAGGATATTACTAAATCATATTTGAGTTGTCACAAAACAGACTAAGAACTGCTGAGGTCTAGTTTAAGAAAGAAGATAATGATGCCATATGTAATACAGACGATATAAGTAAACAGAGTTCTCTACTGTTATGTTAATTAATGATAAAATAGGAAGTATTTACTTAAGTATTTAAGGTTGAGAACTGCTTCAGAGCAGGAAATACCCCTAAGTATACAATATAATCTGATTCAAGATTCAATGTATACAAAATATTTTCTCATTAATCATTCCTGAAGATCCAGAAGTATTTCTTTATTTTCCATATGTTATAGATAAAATTCTTTATTGTTTATACATAAGTACTTAGATATTGATTAACTGGTAATGGCACTGATGCAAACACTAAGTTTTATGTGTGAGGACTATCCTTTCTCTAACCCATTGAATGACGTCATGATCAGAATAAAAATATTTGTTATTGTAGGCAAAACATATCCTAGCTATTATTACATAGTCATAGTAATGCAAAAAGAAACTGAAGGGGTTTTTTTCTTTATTTTAGATTTCATAGTGTTTTAGAATGGAATTTATTTTACAGTGAAAAAATAGTCTCATGTCAAGATCAAAGTATTTTATGAAAAATTAAGATTCATTTGAATCAAAGTGTAGTGTATTTTGACATGAAAAAAGACTGTTTTTTGATCCTGCACTCAATTAATTTGAGTAAATCCACAATGGACAAAAGATTAATCTCAACCTTCAACTAACAGCAACACAACTGTTGTGAAAGTGATTACTGGCATCTTTGACCCATTCTAGACAGCAGGTAATGTCTGCATATGAAAAGAGAAGCCATATAACCCTATATATTCAGAGCTGCCTTGGTCTTTCGAAACTGTTTTGATTCTACCATAACTCTAATGAAAAATGAACAAACAAACAAACAAAAAAACCAGATAGCACTGGTAAAAAACCTGCAGATGGAGAAAATCTGATAAAAATTTATTAGGAAACAGTAATAAGATATGGACTTGTATCAAACACTAGGAATTGTATCTTTAATATAAAATGGTTTCTTTTTACTTCTTAGCATTATAGTAAAGTTAGCAAAGGGGTAATTTCAGCTACAAATTAGATTTTGATTGGGGTTTTTTGTGTTTTCCAATGAGTAGCAACAATGATCTACTTGAACTAAAAGTTAATTCTAAGTAAACTATGAAAGCTCTTTCAACATTAATGGAGATATACAGGTATTTGCAGAAGATAAAAGCATTTCTACCTGACATATATGCAGTGAATGTAAAATTCCTGCAGTGATCTGACAATAGAATTCTTCTTACTTAAAGGTGGCCATGAAGAAGTTAGATAACTTGTGCAGGTTAATCATTTAAGATTTCTTCAACAGAAAGTGGAGAAGATAAGCACTTAGTTCCATATGAAGACAGACATTTAAGGTAGGTTGAATGACTGTACTTCCACAAATGCCACTCTGTCTTTACTGTCTAGAGAGAGATACAAACGTTCAGTTCAGATTGTACACTCAACACAAAGTTATGGTAAGAGAAAAGTCTCACCAGCCATTCTTTAAAGGACATTGTCAGAATTTGATCTCAGCTGGTGGTTCTGCATATAGATACATGTGAGCAACATATATATTTTCATGTAGGGATATCTGTACATATGTGAGAAATATATTAAATTCAGATAAACTATAAAATTCTAATAAATGTTTGTCTTTTTATTAACCTCATGTTTTTCTCAGCTGCCTCTTTCCCCAGCCTATGCCAACAAGAAATCAATTAATTAAGCCAATGACAAGCTCAATGACAAGTCTGTTGCCCATCTTCTTCCTAGCATGAGATGTCTTCAATCCATTGAATTGCTGACAGCTTATAGTGAACTTTATTTCTAAGAAAAATGTTTTACTCCCCTTCACAAGTCCTGTCCAATTTATTCTTTCTGTAGGTGAACTTCAGACACCTTTTGAAACAATCTCTAAAAGGGGTGAGTCTAATCTTCTTTCCTACACTACCGTGTCAGGAAAACAAAGCAAGGAGTTTTCCTAAGGAATGGTGGTATGGTTGGTTATTCCTTCTTCATTATATTTAATGCTGAAGAATTCCTGAATGACCTAATAGGAATGAAGATCAGATCTGAGCAAAAGACCACCCTCAGAAGATACTTCTTCCAAGATGGCCCAAATTGACTTGCCATAAGATAGATGAGTTGCTTATTAGCATGCAGCTGTATTACATGAATGAATTCAAACATGAATCAGAGCTGTATTCAGCAAAATATAAATAATTTTAAAAAATCCACATCCTTTACTTAAAAAATTACTCATTTTCTATACTGGGGAACTCATGTGAGGCTCAGGATAAAGAGAAGAAACAGTGAGACAGGTGATGGATAGATAATTCAAATTAGAATAAAATTGCAGTTTTCACTAAATAAGGACACAATTCCTTTGCAATTTATTTGGTTGCAATCATTAGGCAGTTGGTTCCAAAGTTTCCTAGAAAGAAATTATTAAAGGACCAAACAAGTTGATTTACTGACATAAATAAAAGTATCAACAACATGGGACACGTGCAGTCTCTCTCTTGGATACCATATTGCTATTTCATGATTGGTCTTAAGTGTTCAGTCTCTCCTTAAGGGTAATTGTTTTAGCTAACTTTGTGTTAGCTAAAAGGATATAAAAAACTATCTCTTTAGTGCCTTTGTTTGTAATTGTTTTGCTTATATTTTCAAAAGTTCCCAGATATTACTACTGAGAGCCTACAGAATCCTAGAGAAAAGCAATTAAAAGACTTGCAAATTTACTGCTTAGAGATGCTTGCGGTGCTGATATTTTACAGTCCCCGGTGGGTCTGTCCTCTATCAAAAACTGCATCAAGAGTCACTTTGTGAGAGAATCTCATGAAAGACAGGCTTTTTTTCACTGAGATTGTCACTGTATTAACTGATTGAAGCAAGAGGCAGTAGGTAGGAGTTTATAGCAGAAGTAAAAGAACAAGAGTTGCATTTAAAGCTGCTGCTTTAATCTGTGTAAATGGATCCATTATGATTACCCTGAAGAAGTACCCTTACTTTACTTGTATGCATATGTGTAGAATAGTAATATGCTTGTACCCCTATAATGTCTACATACTGTAACTCAAACTCTCTGTTTTAAAGCAGAAAACCAATTGTGATGTAGGTGAATTAAATATCAAAATTTTACAGTATTTCCACAGATGGAAATTAGTGATATTTTAACAGACAGAAGAAACACAGAAAAGATCCATCTAGTAACAAAATGAACAGTGTTAGAACTCAGGAGTTCTCTTGTCAATGTAAGAGTCAATATTAGCATTCGGGTATTTCTCTGTTGAAGCTCTACTGTCTCTTTAGAAAGGTTATATTACTTGAAGGTCCTCAAAATAATTTAAAATGTTAGAAATTCAAAATGAGTTATGCAATATGTCCAAATAAAATCAGCAATTTTAAGGTTATTTTTGTTAAGGCAAAAAGGTGCTGCTTATGAAGATTTGACCATGGATGTGAAATGCCATTTCTTCAGATAGTGTAAGCCAAAGAGTGACAAAGAAACACAGAAACATATAGCAATATAGGCAACAGAATACTCAGTGCCTTGAGCTTAAATATCAGGAAATGCATTCATTTTGACAAACTAATCATACCTCACAACTCCTGACAATTAGTTTTATTGTTCCTGTATTTAATACTTATTAAAACAGTTAAAAAAGAATATTTCAGTATTTCACATCTTCCAAATCCATCTGCCTTGTTTTCATCTGGACTCACACATAAAACACAAATAAAGAAACATAATGCATTAGTTTTAATAAGAATAAACAGAATAATAGATAAGCAATCACAAAAAACTATGATGTTAGTCTGTTGCAAGCTCTGTTGACATAAATCATTAGCACTTTGTTTTTTAAGTTTGGCTTATTTGTTTATTTCTTTAATATTTTATATTTCTGACATCTACATATAACACTCAAATAACGACAAAAATAAAGACTGTCTTTCCTTTTTTTATCCTTATTGATTTTCAGCCTTCTTATTTTCTCATAACATTCTGCCCCATCTTGCTTTTGAGAACGTACCCTTTTGTTGAAGATTTAACTGTAGTGATGACTTAATGGCACAAACCCTTGTGCAGACAGCAATGGGCACTCTGTTTTCATTTGCTCACTCCAAGGCAACTCCAACTTGTCATTTGTTTTCCCATTTATGCTTTCCATCATCTACATAATAAACAAATTGGGAATTAGTGTTGTAATTACCTGTTCTAAGCTTCCCTTCCTCTCTCTTAGAGGCTGAGGATCGAACACTCCATGGATCAACTCTGATGAGACACAGGTGTCCATCCTTGAATCACACTGCTAAGACAGCAGTGAGAAAGTCTGTAAAGAGAAGTAACATGACAGAGTTGGGGTTATTAAGATTGAATTCTTTGGTGCAGAAGGTTTCAGGAGAGAAAATACTTGCATAGAAGGTTATAAAATGAAAGAATGGAAGGGTACTCAGGCTAGTGAGGAAGTGATGACTTGGGTCAAATTTTTGGTGGCCAAAGAGATAGTGGATAATGCTAGCTGAGCAACATTGAAGTATCAGTTCAGGAGAATGAAAAGGCTGATCCTGCTCCTCCCAATTAACACCAGTCAGGGCAGAAAAGACTGATTGGATGCCTTAGCAGTGTGACAAATTAAATACTCCTCAGTCCAACAGCTTTCTAAAAACTGAAATAATTTTTTGGAAGAGGAATGCATATTTTTATATTTCTGATCTCTACATGTGCTTTCCCCCCACCCCAAGTTTTCAAAAGTGTTAAATGCAAAAAATTGCAACAGATGTCAGTGAATACAACAGATTATGCAGAATTATCCCCTATAAATCTTCTTCCACTGATACAGAGCTAAAAGATTCTAAAAAATATAAAAACTTTATTAGAAAATAGAAAAACAGAAAAAAAAACCATTAGTAAGTTTAGAAGTTGCTGGTTCTTCTGAGCCTTTCCTATGGCATTTCTTTTGGGTTCATTTGCTTTGCTGATCCACCATATTCTTTCATTTAACTAGATAGCCTTCCTCCTGTAATCACTAAGATTTTCTGTCATGTCTCTTTCAATAATAATTACTAGGCATACAGGTAGTTTTACAGGGTGTCAGAAGGGGTCTAACAGTCCTAGATATCCATTTAAAGGATCCAGCTAGACTTATTCCTGGAGCCATATATAGAAACTGTAAGAGATTCAACCTTAAAAACCTGAAAGTCTTCAGCTGTTCCTATGGTTACCAATTGTATGTCCTGATTGAGAGATATAGCCCGTTCTGAAAAGGCAAAGTTTTAAAAACAGGGACTTCATATCAATTTAAATAAAATAAACTTCTAAAATAAACTACAGCCACAAACAGGAAGCAAGTAATCTCCTCTTCATTGCTTTGCTCTGCTTCTCCTTTTGAGTTTGTTTTTTCTCTCTTCAGAGTTTTTGTGACTTTGTGTGATCTGACCAAGCAGCCACGTGTGAAACTTTTGTACTGGATTGGTCAGCTTTTCATCTGCATATATCTGCATAAAACTCCATAGATCAATTATATGAATTATCTTATGTGAGTCTTTCAATAATTCTAAACCTGAAGGAAACAGTTTTAATAAGATACACCTTTGCATATAGATGTGTGTAATTTACTAAATTTAGTCTGATGTCATTCAGTTATACCAGTGCAGCTTTTGTCTCACTCATTGATTAACGAACTACTGTAAAATATTTCTCCACTGCAAACTTATGCAAATCCACAAAAAAGGTAAGAGGGGATTTTTTGTCAAATTAATCAGATATTCTATTTAAAACTGTAAAAGCATATTTTGCAATACATAATTTATGATTAAAAAAGGTTATTAATAATTAAATGATAGGATGATATTGTAGAAAGATCAGAAGATTAATTTGTATTTTACATACAGAAGTTTCTGTGTGTCTGCAATTAAACAGTCAGGCTTGTGCACTGTGTGTGCCTGTGAAAGAGAGCACTGTATTTATCAAGTAAGAATTGTTAAAACACTAAGTACAATAACTAAGCACAATAATAACTGAATTATACTGAAGAGTTTTTTCAAAGCTTTATACTTCTAGTGTACAATCTTACGTACAAGGTTGTTTCTCTGTTCCAGCAATACACTTGAAAATGAATGTTCCATCTAAGAAAGGCCACATAATTACTCCCTCAACTTGCTTTTGTGCTGAGTGGCCTCATCATTGTACCTATGGCTAGCAATTTTAGGTGAAATCAAAGATGGATTTGGAAAAGCACACAGAGTTGCCCTGGATGCTTCTACTGAAATATCTGCTGAACTCACATGGCTAGCAGGCAGATACAGTCAGCCCTTTCTGGGAAAATCAGTTGTCAGAGACATAATGCACCTATGCTATGGAGATACTCAGTTCAGTTCAGATTAAGAGGAAATTAGGAGTAAACAAAATTAGATTTTAGGAATATTGTCCATGTGATCACTTCTATCACTTTATTGGTCTTATTCCAGGCTCTGTACCATGGTTCTGAACTAAGATAAGCTTTAGTGAAACAAGCAGACCTACATAGGTGTGAAACTAGGATGAGATAGTGAATCACTTGCCCATAGCCTATGTGTTTTCCTGATTTCTTAAAAGGCAGGACAGAAAAAATAGGAAAAAGTTGTACTATATGGGAAAATGTCCTGCTGTTTCTAAGAAGTAGCCTTCAGCACTTCTGTAAGAAATTTTATTTAATTATTTTATATATTTTTAATTTCATAATTAGAGTTTTTAAAATCCCTAAGCATTGTATATATGCTAACTCTACAAAAAGAAAAAAGTAGGAAGTTAGAAAGCTGACTTTTTCCACCTATAAGGAATTTGACAACTGATAAAAGCATATGGATGTAAAGATATAAAAAAGAAACACTAATGAATATGTAGATTTCCTATTGATATATTTTTCTGTTCCTTATATGGCAGAAAAGGAAAGTGGAAGGCAACCTTCTTCTATTAGGAAAGCTCTTTAGTGCAAAAGTTAATCTACTGGGTACTCGAGTGCTCACAATATAAGCAACTCTTTTTGTGACTTTCTTTTGCTGTAGGTTTGTAATGGTCCAAGGCATTTTAATAATTAGTCTACAGGGAGCCTTAATAGACTAGGGCAACTCTTAATTAACTTAATCCCCAGTACATGAGTTGACCAGGAGACATCAAACCACATTTTAGCTTGGAGGGTATGCAAACTCAGAGGAAATCTCATTTTTAACTAGTGTGGTGCTGCATTTTTTTTCCTTCTAGCACAGGATGGTTGTAGCTAAACACATTGTGCCATTCTGTGTTGTGGTAACCACAAGGAATTATTTTCAGTAGAATTAATAACTAAAAATGGCAATTTCAGCATAATTAAGATGCAAAAATTATCATAGAATAACACTCATATAAGGTTAAAATTGGTAATTAAGACGTGATTCTATTTATTTTTTCCTATATCTTTCTTGTATTTTTTTGATTCTTGTTAAAAATATGGGAAAATACAAGTATACTCTTTTCGGCCACAGTAGGTTTTCTTTAGAAATTATTTGGTACTGAGGAAAGTATTCTAGTATGTCAGGCTTCAAGCATGCTTTATATTTATAAGGATTTAGTTTGTACTTCATATTTTTGCTTCTTATCAAGATTTCTGATAAGTCTTAATAACAGGGCAGGAAAAAGACCTTCTTGAAGCAACCTTTCTGTTTTCATTCCTATGTTACTATTCACATATTCACATATAGGAGGGAGTGTCGATCTGTTGGAAGGCAGGAGAGCTCTGCAGAGGGATCTGGATAGACTTGAGAGATGGGCTGATTCCAATGGGATGAAGTTCAATAAGGCCAAGTGCCGGGTCCTGCACTTTGGCCACAACAACCCCCTGCAGTGCTACAGGCTGGGCACAGAGGGGCTGGAGAGCAGCCAGGCAGAAAAGGACCTTGGAGTACTAATTGACAGGAAGCTCAACATGAACCAACAGTGTGCCCAGGTGGCCAAGAAGGCCAATGGGATCCTGTCCTGTATCAAAAATAGCATGGCCAGCAGGCTCAGGGCAGTGATCCTTCCCCTGTACTCTGCGTTGGTGAGGCCACACCTTGAGTACTGTGTTCAGTTCTGGGCCCCTCAGTTCAGAAAGGATATTGAGGTGCTGGAGCGAGTCCAGAGAAGAGCAACAAGGCTGGTGAAGGGAATGGAGCACAAGCCCTATGGGGAGAGGCTGAGGGAGCTGGGGTTGTTTAGCCTGGAGAAGAGGAGGCTCAGAGGTGACCTCATCACTGTCTAGAACTACCTGAAGGGAAGTTATAGCCAGGTGGGGGCTGGTCTCTTCTCCCAGGCACTCAGCAATAGGACAAGGGGGCACGGGCTTAAGCTCTGCCAGGGGAAATTTAAGTTGGAGATCAGAAAAAAATTCTTTCCAGAGAGAGTAATAAGGCATTGGAATGGGCTGCCCAGAGAGGTGGTGGATTCACCATCCCTGGAGGTTTTTAAACTGAGATTGGATGTGGCGCTGAGTGCCATGATCTAGTAAATGGACTAGAGTTGGACCAAGGGCTGGACTTGATGATCTTGGAGGTCTTTTCCAACCCAATCGGTTCTATGATTCTATGATTCTGTGATATTCAGTAACATTTTTGACAAAGTGAGTATTGCTTTAGGAATATTGTCCTGAGGTACCTAAAGCTGTGTAGAAGTAATGATTATCACTGCATTGCATGAAGTGACACTGTGGGCAGCCTAACAGGGATGAAAGTAAAAATGTCAGTATAATCACAAAGCACCCATGTGAAAGAAAAAGCTATTCTATAAGGTACATATATTTTTAAATGAACATTGTTAGCAATAGACTCTGTTAAACACACCTCTTTTTATTCTTTACAGAGAATTGTTTTGGTGTTGATATTAGCATTTGCTGTTGATTTCCAACTATATGTATGAGAAGTATATTTACATTAAAAGATTTAACAGAAAAATCTCTGGGCAAAGATTTTAATCTAAGACTTGGTACTAAGCTACTGTTTAGCTCTTGTGCGATGTAATTTGTCTGTCTCAGTTCCTGAAAATGATTTGAGGAACATGCTTTCCTTAACATGCATTCCATTAGAATCCTAGCCAACATCTCTAATGTTACAAATAAGTTAAAAAATAGTTTTACTCAGGTAAACCAAAGCTTCCTCTGGACACTTACACATCTCACTGTCACCAGAGAAAGGCATACCAATTTAACAATTGCACAGAATCTGAATAATTGAGAAAACTGAAAGCATATATGTGTTTATGATATATAATTATAAAGTTTTAAGATATATCTTGACAAGTGATTTTTTAAAAATTATGGAAAGAATTAATTATATCTGTGTGCATTGCATAGTGAACCATAAGTACTCAAAAGTTGTCTCATTAGGAAAAATGTACACACGTTTGTTCCTCCTATTACAGTTGAATTTAATTCATGTCATTAAAATTCTTCCCTTTTATTTCAATACTGTTGCATGTATTCAAAAGTGCTGCATTTTATAGTGAATTCGATTTCTTATATTATTATTCCCCTTATAAAAGGGAAAATTCAATCTCTTAAAAAATCTTGATGTAGTCAGTTTAATTTCCATAACTATAAATCTTTTATAACAAATGAGTTTTAATTAGTTGCTGTCCTTGACCATGTACAAGAAGAAGGAATCATCTTTCAGTCAATCTATTGTTACGTTGTACTGAATTAAAAAGTCCCATATGCTTAAGATGCTCAGACTACTATCTTTCCAAATTCATAGGCATTGAATCATAAATTTCTAAGTAGTTTTCAAGTGTTTCTCTTTGTTTCTGTTTTAGAAGAGAGTCCATTGTTTTAACTTGGTGGGCTGAAAGAACAATAGAAAATAATTCCAAAATAGTCCATAGATAAACACAGCTTTAAACTGAATCAAAATCTCGCAACCAGTGTCCCCAAACTTAAGTCACTTGAAAAGTTTCCAATCTACTTTTATTGGAGCACAAAATTGAGGGGTATTGGCTTGACATATGGTCCAAATGAATTCAGGAGTTAAGGAGCAGATCTAATTAATTCCCACCTTTGTTACATTTTACGTTTTACCTTTCTAAGATAGTTTTTAGTCTCCTAGGGTAATGTGGATTGGAAGTCAAGCCTTAGGCTCAAAAGAGGGTCATACCAGGTTTCTCAGGTCATTGTGCAGTCACTCTTGGAAACCTCCAAGGATGGAGATTGCACAACCTCTCTGGGCAGCCTGTCCCACTGCCCCAGTCCTGGAAGTGGTCAAGCTCAGGTTGGACATGGCTTTGAGCAAGCTGTTCTAGTGCAAGGTGTCTCTGATCATGGCAGGGGGTTGGAACTAGATGATCTATAAGGTCCCTTCTGACCCAGGCTACTCTGTGATTCTGATGAAGAAGAAGTTTCTCCTTTCTACCCAATGTTTATCTGAGAGTTAATGTTTTCTTTTGTTGAGAGCGCTGACTAGAAAGGGAGAAGTAAAGATATTATATGTAATTTGTTCATATGACATTGAAAGAAAATAAAGTTTTATGGTGAAATTTCAAGAAAAAGGTGCTTTAAATGATCTGGAAAGAAAATTATTAAAAATTGTCGGAAATTCCGTTCATCTAAATCTTCCTTTCACAGTTAGACTCACTATTTTAGTGGAGGAGCCAAAGACCATACTTTCTTTCTAATATAATTATATTGACCTAATTAAGCAATGACACAGCAGGGATTAAAATATTTGAGTTGGTGGTTGTTGGGCTTTTTTCCTCATGAAACTTCCAGCGAGCTACCCCAATTAGATAAGCCATCTGTGAGCTAGAAATTGTAACATTATGTACTACAACTACAATTTTTTCATAAGGGTGGCAAGTAAGTTACTGCCTAATTAGGAATGCAACACAATCAACACCCTCCTTCAAAGAAAATTCAACAAGCTTTGTCTGCATGGTGCCAAATGGACCCCATGTAAACATTTGATTCACAGGCACATCATTACCCCAAAAATGTGTCTATAGTGAGATCTGAAACAAAACAAGTAAAGAATTTCTTCACATATGAAGAAGTGCAGAAAGAAGAGTTATGTAACTTCTATTAAAAATTATTCAGAAGCTGAGACTGACTTATCCTAGCTTGGTGTCTCTGCATTATTCATCTAACCTCCCCTTTCATGATCCTGCACATATTCAGCAGCAAGGAACCTAGGAGCGCTATGCATTTTGAAATATAAAGATCCCTAAATGTCTGAAGTACCTCTCCTCTGCTTGGACAGCATTAAGTCACTTAAGAAATCAGGGCTCTCACCTATACCCAGTTAGCACTGGGATGCAGTGCTTATTTTCAAGAGATTTCAAGTTAGCAGTGCAACCTTGTGACAATGGAGGATGGGACTCTATTGACAAGAGTGCAGACAGACTATGAAAAGTGGTTATTCCACTCTATTGTGCTCCTTGTGAGGCCACACCTGGTGCACAGTGGGGTTTTTTTTTGGCTTCTCAATAAAAATATTTTTAAAAAAATGACATCCCATAGAGAGTCCTTCAGAAGGTAAGCAAGAAAATAAAAGGTAATGGTCTCCATAAAGAGGAAGAAGTTGCCAGGGGAGATGTGCACAGTAAAGAAGGTTGGCTACCTAGAGGAAGGTTACAGGGAAGATAGAATCATCTCCTCAGAAGTACACAGAAATGGATTTTTAGGGCAATAGTCAACAGTTGTAAAAAAGGAAATTCTGATTAGCTATTAGGTGGAAAAAGATCACAATGAAGGAAAGTGCTAAAATACTGAACCAGGTTGTCCAGAGACATAAAGGTTTATCCTTGGAGATGTTCAGAATTCAACTGGACAATGCCCTGAACAACCTGTTCTGACTTTATAGTTGGTTCTGCTTTGAGGCCAGATCACCTTGCAGGATTCCCCTCTAACATTTTTAATTTTTTTCTTCTGTGAATATTGAATGGTTATTATAACTCTATGATTAAAGTATTCTATTTTTAACTGTGTTTTTAGCCATTGCTGACCCTTCCTGGTCCAGTTTAATAGGTTAGCAGTAAGGCTGCTGCAAAAGGTAAAAGGTTTTCACAAGATTTATAAAACTATTGGTTTCTCACAAGCTCATTTGATCTGTTGAGTTAGCAAATAGCAAAAACCCTTTCAGAATGCAAAAGGCTTTTGCAGAGTGCCAGATCAGACTGGCATGGACTGGCTGACAGAAAACAACAGCCCAAGGACAGAACTCTAGTACTAATGCAGAAATAAAAGCTGGAATGGTTTGAATATCTATATAGGAAAAGTAGAGGAGCTATGCTTATTTAAATAAGGGAGAGTCTAAAAAGTGTGGAGACAGCACTTAGCCAACAGCACTGCTTGCTGAAGGAAGCCACAGAGAAAACTTGAGGAAAGTCTCATAAAGAGCAGCAGCAACAAACCATTTTGTGTACTGACATGGAACTGTGAATAAAATATCAAGGTATGTCTTGGTTTGAGATAAGCAACTGCCAAACCCCCAAAGCACAGAGAGAAAAGTCTCCCTCCTAACACCACGGAAAGGGAGGAAACGAGAGGGGAAAGAAAAAAAAACACTTCAAATCGCGTTTATACTAAAACGACATATATTTTCACAGACAAAAAGAGACAATTAGAAGAGAGTACAAATATACACTCACACAAGTCTGGAACAACAAGTTCCCCACCTCAACTTCTTAAAGAACACACAAATTCTACTGTCCTAACTACACATTACTTAAGAAAAACCTTATTCCCCCGGGAGACAAACTCAAGCAGAAAGGAGAGACCCAGAAGAACACATTTTACTTTCCTGAGATATCCTGTGAGCCAGTGGTGGGCCTGGTCCTCTTCATCCCCCCTGGGACAGCATCGTGCGTCCTCCCAAGAGGAAGGCTGAGAAGTGACTGCCTTAACCACTCCCACACTGGTTCCTACTTCCCTGGAGATGATGTCATAATGTGGAATGGAATCCAAAATTTCTGGCTAGAAGAGGTCAGCTGTTAGCTCAGCCCAGCTCAAGTCAGCTGACAGCTTCGGCCTAGTCCAAACTCCAGAGCCCAAATCTAGGCCCACCTAGGTGAACCCATAACATTCTCCACCCCTTATTCCATACCATATTATGTCACTCATATCTTAGGTTCTCATGCTTAAACACTCTTTATTTTTCCAGGGCTGTTTTCCACCCCTCCATAATGTGGCTCAGAGTCCATTAGGATGGGGTAGATATTTCAGACGGGAACAAAGCAGTTCACCTCAGGTCATCTTATCTGATGATTCATGTCTTTCACTAGGGTTACCATCCTCTCCTCAGGAGTCTTTAGTTTCCCATTGGGGTTAGGATAGTGTTCACAGTCAGATCCACCCCTTGGCCTCATCCACCTACAGGTGGTCTGAGGCATTATAGGCCCATTGAGCCAGGAACAACCCTCCCCCAGCCAGTCCAGGGTGTGATGTTCTTCATCGGCTTGGCTCTTGGGCACATCAGCACTCACACGATGGATTTTCAAAGATTCAACTCAAACGGCAGTGTCCCACCACATATCAACAGCTTACGCAGGCTTCTCTTCATCTCTTTCTCCTTGGTCACACAGAGGTACTACAGTTCACCATGTGACCCATCCCCCTTAGCAGCAGTCCTAACAGCTTTGGCAGCCTCGGAAGCAGCCCCGACAGCAGCACAATCAAGCAGCAGAGGCAGAAACAGTCCCGGCGGCTCGCAGCCCTGGCTCGGCTTGCAGCCTCTCATGGCTCGCAGCCTCTCACAGCTCACAGCCTCTCACGGCTCGTGGCCTCTCACAGCTCACGGCCTCTCATAGCTCACAGCCTCTCACGGCTCGTGGCCTCTCACGGCTCATGGCCTCTCACGGCTCACGGCCTCTCATGGCTTGCAGCCTCTCACGGCTCACAGCCTCTCACGGCTCGCAGCCTCCCACGGCTTGCTCGCAACCCTGGCGGCAGCCCCGCCAGCGACAGCTCTGGCTCCTGCGGGTCGCTCAGCACTGCGGGCGCTGGTTCCGGGTGCTGCATTTGTAGGGTTCTCTGCAGGGGGTTCCGCAGCTCCTCTTTTCCCGTTCACTGGGGTCTCACAATGGCAAGCACGCTTCACAACTGTGGATAACCTTAGGAACAGTGTTCACGGTTAAATCCACCCCTCGACTTTATCCACCTAAAGGTGGACTGAGGCACCATGGGCCCATTGAGCCAGGAACACCTCCTCCCCATGCCAGTCCAGGTGAGATGCTCCTCATCAGCTCGGCTCCTGGGCACATCAGCATTCACATGATGAGTCCTCTGGGATTCAACTCAAACAGCCGTGTCTTGCCACACACGAACAGCTTACATGGGCCTCTCTTTTCTGCAGTGGCTGCATTCACAGCAGGCACCAGTCGAGCTGTTTGAACTCACAAAGACAGTGAAACAGTGAAAACATGCATTCAACAGTAAGGGAGAGTTGTTTACGTTTTCTGTTCTGGATGTACCTAAACAAGGCAGTGATCAATCTATGTTTCTACAACAATCCTCCCGGGAAGCCTGCCAAGATTCTGGGACACCCGCCAAGGTCCTCCGTCGCTCCCGGGTTTCGGCACCATTAACTGTCTTGGTTTGAGATAAGCAACTGCCAACCCCCCCCAAGCACAGAGAGAAAAGCCTCCCTCCTAACACCACGGAAAGGGAGGAAACGAGAGGGGAAAGAAAAAAAAACACTTCAAACCGTGTTTATACTAAAACGACATATATTTTCACAGGAAAAAAGAGACAATTAGAAGAGAGTACAAATATACACTCACACTAGTCTGGAACAACAAGTTCCCCACCTCAACTTCTTAAAGAACACACAAACTCTAGTGTCCTAACTACACATTACTTAAGAAAAACCTTATTCCCCCGGGAGACAAACTCAAGCAGAAAGGAGAGACCCAGAAGAACACATTTTACTTTCCTGAGATATCCTGTGAGCCAGTGGTGGGCCTGGTCCTCTCCATCCCCCTTGGGACAGCATTGTGCATCCTCCCAAGAGGAGGGCTGAGAAGTGACTGCCTTAACCACTCCCACACTGGTTCCTACTTCCCTGGAGATGATGTCATAATGTGGTATGGAATCCAAAATTACTGACTAGGAGAGGTCAGCTGTTACCTCAGCCCAGCTCAAGTCAGCTGACAACTTCGGCCTAGTCCAAACTCCAGAGCCCAAATCTAGGCCCACCTAGGTGAGCCCATAACAGGTATCATTCCCATTAACACCTTGCCACAGGCAGTTTTAGCTACAAGGGACTCAAAAAACAGGACAACTCTATAACAAGAACTATGCTAATAGCAACTACATTGAGATATTCTGGGTTAAATCATCTGAGCAGTTAAGTCTAAGGTTAAAAAAGTTGCTCTGGTCTGAGAGACACTAAATGAATATATTAATTATTGTCTCGTACCATCTCAAATGTGTGTCAGGGGAGAAGGGACAGGTCAAATTTCATGGCAGTGAAGTGGTGCCCTGTTTCTTACCCCTACCCCTTCATGCCTCCTTGGCCAACCTCAGAGCAGCTCTCAGTCACTGACACATGGAGAGCATTGTCCCATATCACATTTCCTGGAGCCCCTAACCCAGCCTTAGGCAGTCTGGCCCACTGGGACCACTGTCCCTCACCTCACCCTGGAACCCCAGTCTAGCCCCAGAGTGGCCAGTGGGCCAGAAGTCCTGGCTGGGGGTGGGGGTAGAGGGGGAAAGAGCAGATTAAACCAACACCATGAGGCCATCACATGGTCATGGCCCTACCATTTACAGGATGCCTGATAGCTGGATCTGTGCTGGATCTAGGGTGGTAGATATAATTCTCTCTTTTTCTCTCTCTTTCTTTACTTCCTATTCTCCCAATCTCCTTTATTGATATCTGGATAACTTAAAGATGGATGGGTTGGATTTTGCTAAGTTGTATGGGTTACCATGTGCTAAGTCAATGCTTTATTTTGGTTGAATGTTGTCCTTTAAACTTTTGTCAATTTCCCTTATTCTCTAAAGTTTTTCAGTAAAAGTATGTTGTTTGACCTCATGAGAAACATATGTAGCCTCTTCTCCCATGTGCTGTCTCTTAAAGTATAAAAAGAACTGAAGGCCCTTTTAATAAGTTATTTGGGTGGATTTTGGGAGCCTTGTATATTTTTAAACTAAAACCCCTTCAATGAGCTCCTAGTTCAAACCTAGCATCTTACAAGGTCTCAAGTTAACATGACTTAGAGACATTATAACACAGTAAATCAAACAAAATCTAATTTAAATAGAATTTTATTCTTTTGGTTATTTGAATTCTCTGAAAAAAGAAAGAATGTCAAAGAATCTTATAATACAGCTTAAAAAGATGGCTTTCAAGGTAGATAAAAGTAATGAAAAAAGTATCAAGTAAAAATTTAGCTTTATAATTTTTTGGGTTGGAAGGGACCCTAAGGATCATCTTCCCTAAATCCCCTGCCATAGGCAGGGATACTTTCTACTAGAGACTAGGTTGCTCAAAGCCCCATCCAGCCTGGCCTTGAACACTTCCAATTACATTCACTACTTCTCTGGGCTATCTATCCACTCTTACCACCCTCACAGCAAAGAATTTCTTACTAATGTCTAATCTAAATCTACCTCTTCTTTTAAAACCATTCCCCCTCATCCCCCTTATCCTATCTTTACATGCCCTTGCAAAACATCCACCCCTTTCTCAGAAGCCCCCTTCAGGTACTGGAAGGCTGCTACGAGGTCTCCCCAGAGCCTTTTCTTCTCCAGTCTGAATAACTTCAACTCTATCAATTTTCATAGGAGAGGTGCTCAACTCCTCTGATCATCTTTGTTGTGGCCCTCTTTTGTACTCCTACAGGTTCATGTCCTTATGCTTGAGGCCCAAGAGCTGGATGCAGTACTCCAGGTGGTGTGTCACAAGAGCAGAGTACAGGGGGAGAATCATTCCTCTCATGCTTGCAGGTCACATTTCTTTTGGTGTAGTCCTAAATGAATTTAATCAAATTCACAAGCAAGAGAACAAAGCAGACACTGAAGCACAGTCACCATTGTATTTTTGACCATCCCCATTGAAGAAAAAGTCGAGAAAAAAGGAAGTCAAAGACTTGCAGAAAGTGGTAAGGCTTGCAAAGTAACTCACAGTAGATTTTCCTGCTCTGGCTGTGAGATGCAGATTACAAGTTGTATGGAAGACTCTTGATTTGACCTAGTTAGTATTTATCATGTACTTTTGTGCTAGGATTGTTATTTTGGGGTCATTTTAAATCAACTGACTTAGCATTAGAATATAGAAGAGTTCATACATACATCCTTCTAATAAGACAGATATTACAGACAACAAAAAATTCTTCCTGCACTGGGAAGTTAGTTATGATAGTCCTATATTTCCTTTCTTTTGAAGTATTCTTGGGAGAATGATATCATCAGAAGCAGAATATGTGAATATGTGAATATTTGGTGCACTTTGAAAGTGTTAAGTACCATTTTTCATTGACTGGTATCAATTAAAAAATGATGCTCTGTATTTCACCACACTTTCCCTTGAATCCTACTCACGGCTCCTTAGTTTTATGGTCAATCTGTACTATATGCAAAAGTTAAAAGTAATTCTGTTAAATAAAAGTTGCAATTTGTGTCCATTTAGAAAAGAAACAGTTTTCTATATTTTATAGTAATGTATAAATGTAGATGTAATATAATATTGTATCTAAGGTAAACTCAGAAAAGTTAATTTTCAAGGACTTTATCTCATTTGCTTAGTTGTGTGCTTGATTTTGTTTCTCCCTGTTTTACTGGGCCCTAGTGATTTATAGTTTGTTTTGTCTGATTGTGTAAAATCTTCTTTAGTCTCCCATTTTACATAAGGTTTTCTGATGTTTCATGATAAACCAGAGTCTGACTGAAATCTCTGGTATTGGAATAGAAAGAATTTCACAGTAGATCTTGTAGTCTGGGGCTTACTCAGCAAATGTTCTGACTGAAGATGTCAGAACTTTAAGGATAGCCTATTACAATAAATTTTTGTTAAGTAAAGCAAATCGTAGATTTTTCTGTGGATCCCATGGATTCTGTAACGTGAATTACTGTGGAAATCGGATGTAAATACATAAGAGATTTTAGAGTTTTCCATGCAATGCAAATTTCCACTCAATGCAATTTGAGTAGAAAGAGCTTGCCCCTTTCTATTTGAAGAGGGAAAATAAGGTAATTTCTAAAACATCTGGAAACAAGACTGTAAATATCTTCCTTGTCCAAAATATTACTGGTGCCATTAAAATAACAACTCTTGATTTATTAATAAATTGATGGGGGGATGGCAGAGGGTGGGGAAAGAACAAGAGAACTGAGTACTAGTCTCAGTACTAGTGCCAGGGTAAAGAACCTTATACTACTCAGGTTATTTATAGACCATCAACAATTTTGATTAGCTGACTCTTCACAGGTAATAGTTGAGATGCTTTGAGGCAGTGGCAATTAAAGATTAGTTCTTTTGTCCCATAATTCAAAGCATATATATTAAAATCTGGAAAGAAGGAATTTATTCAGCTATAACTGGCATTGATGTTATTATTAATATATTTCAACCAAAACAAGGAAAAGCTACCACGATATGTCAGTAGTCTATAAATCTACATGCAAAACTTCTTTTTGTTTTACTAGGCTTAGCGAAACAGCTCTTAGGAAGCAGAAGTTTTCATTACTTCTCCAAGAGTTGTTTGGGCATTAAACTATATGAGGTTTGGCAGTGTTTATTCATCAGATAAGAAATCTGTTTCCTGAATTAAAATGGAGGCACAGGAACAAAGGATTGTATTATATGGAGAGAAGTGCAAATGAAAATACTGAAAGAAAATTCAATTTCTCTGACAAAGCATGCATGAATATATTACATCCTATCATCTATTGATAGTACTGTCTATTATGAGGTGGAAAAACATTTAATAGATTGACTTAAAATATATACAGACCAGATTAAAAAAAAAGCCAATATTTTCTGATTAAACAGACTTTTAAGTTTAACTAAAATAGTTAGATCATTTTGACTTTAAACATATGATTCAGTTAGAATCAATAATTATTAGCTACATTTCTATTGGCAAGAACATATTATTAATTAATTTATTGTCAGAGTTTCACTGTATGAAATAAAAAGAGAATGCTTTTACTTATTTTTTCCCATTACAAAAAGTAATTAATTTATTTTACCAATTTCAGTAATTAATGGTGCACATATTAGACTAAACATCATCAATAATCACCTCCTATATTCATTTCTTTAATGTAATCTGTAATTAAAGGTTAGTGTATTTGTACAGTTTATAGTAGAATTGTATGATGGAAGTATTTTATTCTTGCAGTGTGATATTTGTCTTTACTCTGGAGGAACAACTGTAGACAAATGTTTATAAAACTGAAAACGTTACTTAGTGAATTTTGGAACATTTCAGTAAAAGTCTTCAGCTGATTTTTCAGTTCGTAATTCAAAAATATTCATCCTGATCTAACTGTGAAGTATATCTATGCATTTTACTACTAGTAATAAGATTTGGACTGCTTTTATTTCTGTTAGAACTGTAGAAGCAATAAAGTTGTAGAAAAATGAAAGCAGATTCTTTTTTCTCCCTTAGTCAATGAAGTGATTTAATTAAAAAGTCCATACGCAAAATCCTCTTCTCAGCTTATTCAGACATGAACAGTTTCATTCCTTTTACGCAGTTAGATCAGTTATTCTAGTCATGGTAATTCAGCTGTATACAATGGAGTTTATTTCTCAGATTCAAAGAGATGAGAAATATTTTGACTTACAAGAATGAATTTTGACAACAAACTAATCAAATGTGTTCGCTTTTGCTAATGCATGAGGCCCATGTAGTTTGGATTGAGACCAAGACATTATGTGTGAGAGCTGGATTGTGGAATAATGGCCTTATTCAAAAAAATATTAAGGCAATAAAATGGAATTACCAAGACACTCTTAAACCTGCATTTTAGAGTATATCCTGGAAGTAAAACAACTAAGAATTCAAATGCCTGGTTTGTCATGGAGGATTCCTATATTCCTACAGCCCTAATGGTAAATCTCAGATCTCTGATCCACTCAGAGCCATTAACATAAAGATATCAGTTTAATTTTACTTTTCTTCAGGAGGATTATTCAGTGGGAAACAACATATCTGTAGCTCCTCCATATCTTTTCTACACTTCGAGGCCTTTCTTCAGATTATACAATTAATCATTTCCATTGGATTGCAATGTTTATTATGGCCTAAGTTATCTGAATAACTGGAGAAAAGCAGACTGAGTTTATTATATGTTCGTCAAGAAAAGAAAAACTCTTATTTTCACAAAGTGTATGTTCTTTGTACAATTTAATGCACAGTACAGAAATATATTGAAATAGTTTTTATTGTTAAAAGAAGCATTGGTAAAAAGAGGCTTACTTTATTTATGAAATGTATTATAACTTTTTTTCAGCACTGCATCATGACTGTTAGTATTTCAATATTTTGGGGTTTTCCCCTCTAATTTAGCCATAAACCCTGCGTATCTGTTAATGAAGCTACTTGGAATGCATTGGAATACTGGATAACTGACTGATTTAGTAACTTATTTGTTGGACAGCTCAGGTGAATACTGCCTTAAGCCCTTCTCCATCTGACAAAACACCACCCTGGCAACAGACATGGCTCAGCAGAATGCGCTCCTGGGTCATCACAGTATGCAGACAGAATATTAAAGTAACATTGGTCCTTCTTAGTCCACCAGCAGATTTATGTCAGCTTACACATTTTTTATAAGCAGCTTATATTAATATTCTTGGCTGTAAATACATCAGGAGTGAACAAGTATCCCACTCAGAATATAAATATTCAGCTCAGGATAGATAAGGATAGATTCGGGATGTCTGTATGTTTGGAAAAATATTATTTTTTTATGGTCAAGGTAAAGAGCTAGGACTGCTTGCCACTTCAGTAATCCCAGATACATATGGATGTGAATGAGCACCTTTGCAAATCTTCAGCCATCTCTTTTCATAGGACTTGACACCAGCAAATTTTACAGGTCATATTCAAAGTAATCAGAACCCACCCACAAGTTAATTGTTAGGAATCTATGAATATGTCATACAGTTTAGCTCTGCTCTTAGACCAAACCAAATGATAAGTGCCAAAGGACTGAGATATGATTTTTACAATCAAACTCAAACTATGACCATCAAGATGCCAGTGAGGAGGGAAACAAGACTTATCACAAACTGTTCTTTCATCTCTGTGCTTCAAGATTCTTTCTTTCTGAAACTTCCCATTACATTCCTCCATCCTTTCTTGCATTGTCCTTTTTTGAAAATTAAGAATAAGAACCTTTTACCTCAAGAGGAATGTTCATTTGGTCTTTTATTTGTGGAGAACATGAGAAGGGAAAGAAGCAGAAAGAAGAAATTCTGATGAGAGTGCAAGAGCCAACTTCTGAGATTCTGAGAAGATGCAGTAGACAAATTTGCAATATTTTAATTACTGTGTAAGAGACTCAATAAAGAGTCCTAGAAGAATGAAAAAATCAGAGTAGGCCAAAGATTTTGCTTAATGCCTTGATTTTCAGAAGTACTCAGCCTTAATTTATCTTCTGAAATCAACAGGAACTGCAGGTGGTTTATGTATTGTGAGTGATCCATATGCACATATACAGTAGAAAGAAGTGTATCATACATGAAGATATAATGTGCACCTGAAATCAACAGGTCTATTAGAATTTTTGAGCCTGCTATAGGTAGTCAGATAAGAAACATATGGCCTAAACCCTATTAGTTTCACTCACATATTTTTAACATAAGATTGTCCTCCCTGTTAGTTGAAAATATTAGGTAATTGTCTTTATTTAAGGAATATTTATTTCTGTAGACTGCTGCTGAAATTCCTGAGAATTTAAGTCTTTGGTCTTTTTGGACTCCATCTGTTTGAATCACTAAAAATACAGAAGAATTTCACCCTTACCTGGTGCTACTTTATCAACTGTGGCTTGACAATGTTGGCAGAGATCCTTCTAATATAACTTGTTCCTAGATTCTTATTGACTCCCCTTATATTTCTAGATAACATATTTTAAACAAGCCATTGAAAATTTGTATTAATAAGAATGATGAATAGTCCTGGTCTGCTAAAGAGTAACACCTGAAATGTGCCTCCTTCTGTAAAGCATTCAGTTTCTGAACTAAGGTGTTAGATTAGCATGGTAGTTTTGGCTTTAGTTTTAGTTAGTCCTCAATTTAGCAGGCTCAGAGAATCTACGTAGATTAGGAGAGACAGGTATCACCTGACTTAAGTAACCAAAGGAATATTTCATACCAGATGACACAAAGCTGAGATATAAATACAGTAGAGTAGAAATGTTCTTGCAGTCGGCATCACGGTTACAGTACTGAGAGGACACGCTGTTGCTGTCCTGCTGAGGTGGGCCTTGGCTGCTGCCCACTGCTACTTTGCATTTTGTTTTAGTTCAGGGAAGTAGAAACATTTTATTGTTATTCTTTCTGTTCTTTGCTGGGCATCTTTTGGGGTGCTTTATGAATCTAGAGCAATGAAATATGGTTTTGGTGGGAGGTAGAAAATTGTTGTTATTTCTAACTTGTGTGTGTGTTATATTATAGTTTTCTTTTAATTTTCTCTTTTCTGTATAAATATATATAATTAGTTTGGGTTTAAACCTGTTCTGAGTTTTCAGGTTTTTTCCTTTCTCCCTTTTCTTGGTGGTGGTGGAGGGAGGCTTTGACTCTGTATTGTGCAGTTGGCATTTTGTCAGCTCAACCCAAGACAATTAGGCATTAATAATGGACAAGCCAAAAGTCATGAATCCTTTAAGAAGGCATGAAGGATAATGCTAATGAGTTTCTAATATCATTTTCCCCATAAGTAAAACATATATGCTCTTATAGCAAAATGGTGCCAGTGCTATGCAAGGACATTTTATTCTGTACTTTAAATCAAGATTTCAAAATTTGTAAAGTGCTAGTGGGATGCCACAGATAGATACATGACCAAAGGCCTTCTTTTTACTCCCTAACCTCTCATCTTCAGGTGACATCATAAATCATTGTCAGTGTGAGGAGGCTGCAGTGAACAGTGATATTATTTCCCCAGCCACTGTAAAATGCCACCTGGTATTTTGCATAAACTACATGGTAAATCATGGCAATAGCGCAATGTCATTTTACAATAACACTGTAAATAAACTGTGCTTTGATCATAAATCTGTGTCACCAACAACAGCCCTAATCAACAACAGCAACTCTGAGACTGAAAAAGTCTTTACCTGTAAAACTGTTCTTTGTATTCTGGCTTTGCCTAATGTCTAGTAGCTATATCCTCACATGTTGTGCTAAAATGAGCTCTGAATAAATACTTGAGATGGCTAGTTTAAAGACTTGACAGCATTTGTACTCAAGATTCATCATGTTTTCTGACTAAAAAAATGAATGTGTGCAGGGACAACTCCCAATACTACTCTTTTATTGTTGCTTAAGTGACTTCCAACAATTCAAAAGCAATCATTTACTGAGTTTTGATACAAAAGAAAATATAAATATTTCCAGGTCTGGGCCACAGTTTATTCCTGGAGTTACTCAGAGGATCAGAGGAATAAAAAGAGACAAAAAGCAAATGGATGGTCCTGGTAGAGCTCGTTTTTTCTGTGCATTGCATTATCTACTAGGGCTCTAGCAGTCATATTGACTATCTTTATAATCCTGTCCAGATTGTCAGTACTGGAAAAATAATTACTTCTGCATGAGATACGGTAACCAGGGAATATGACTTGTTCATGTTAAGTATTCTGTTGTGTTTATTAAAATCAGTATATAAAATAACAACACCTTTTTCAGCAGAAGGAGTTTTAACTATCTTGTTCAAAATTTAATGTGTTTTTCAATGTGCCTCTCATAAAGCTGTAAAGGGATTTACTAGAGCAATACCTGCCACTTCCTTACTATCATCCTATTCAGTATCCCGTAAATACTATAAAAAGTATCTACTAAAAATTCAGAACTGTGATAAAATTGGCACATCATCTTCTTTACCTATTCTGCCACTGTATATTTTATTCACTGTTGCTTCTTCACTCGTCGTTCCAAAAAGAATTAAAAAAAGGAGTCCAAAATTTTCAATTATTTTGTGTTTGAATTTGCACATAAGGAGGTTGTGGGGGTTTTTTTCTTGTACTGAGTTTAAAGATTCAAGCATGTTTTTCCTGAGTGGTTACGCACTATTTTATTATTTTTTTTTACTTTCAGATTTAGCAAAGCCCTGCCAGAAGACATTTAATGCTGTCATCGATATTCGCTCTACTGTCAGGGATATTAAACTGAGAAGAAAGACTTGGCACACTGACTTTCTCTTGAAGCTTTGATAGTATGTTGGCTACAGCTTAGCTGTGTGAAAAAATAGTGTTGCAATGCAAGCAAAACCAGGGAATTTTCTTCTTGTCAATTTAAAAAAGTTGTGAGGAAAAAGTCAGCTTTAGAGCACATAGGCTTTGCAGATTAAAAGGACTGCAGTTTTTGTTTCATTTGCTAAGTAAAAATCTACCTCTTTCTTGTGTTGCCATTAACTATACCGTTATAGAGCATGGAACGTTAAGAGACTAGTGCAGTTTTCAGAAGCGCAAGGATTCTTGTCCAATTTCATTCCTTTACCTGTTCAGCATCTTTAACCCATTAATGAGAAAATGTGCAAAGCATCTAATTTTAACACATTCAGTAGACATCAGTGAATTTGAAAGAAAGGAACTGATTTATAAGGTGTATATATTTATATATCTGTGTGTGAGTTCTAGGTATCCGCAGCTGGAAAGAGAGCAGACTGAGAGACGTGATTCTGCCCCTCCATTCGTCACTGACAAGTCCCCATCTGGAGTCCTGTGTCCAGTTCTGATCTGCCCAGTGCAAGGGAGAATTGGACTCAAAGGAGTGAATCCAGTGTAGAACCAGATGATTGATAGGAGCATATGTCACATGAGGAGAGGCTTAAAGAACTGGGGCTGTTCAGCCTGGAGAAGACTCAAGGAGGGGTCTTATGAGTATGTCTAAATATCTGACGAGAAGAGGCAAAGAAGAGAGACAGACTCCTCTCAGTGGTGCCCAGTGAAGGAATAGGTGGCAATGTGTATGAACTGAAACACAGGAAATCTGTTTAAACATCAAAAAATAAAATATAACCATGTGAGCAATTGAGCACTAGGACAGGTTGCCTAGAGATGTTTTGGAGTCTCCATTCATGGAGATACTCAAAATCTAACAGAATATGACCCTAATCAATTTACTCTAGCAGATCTTTGTGCAAGGCAGTTGAGGTAGATGATGAAGGTCCCTTTCCACCTTTGCCCTTCTGTAATTCTGCAATTCTTTGAAAAAGGGAGATGTTTGGGACTTGATGAGTGACTTTTTAAAATCAGTATTAATTTAAATCAATATTAATATGGATTTTCTGTAAATAGGAATGAATGAGTTTAAATACTGCAACTCAGAAGAAATAAATGTATCTTGATTTAAAGTCTAGAGGCAGAAATATTTCCTTGAACAATTTGGCACATTTCCCTAACAATTTGAAAGATAAGATTCTAAAATTCTAACTAAATTGAGATGAAAAATATGCTGGTTGTATCACCCACCTAGCCATTGAAAAATAGTTCAGAGTCACGTTTAACCAGAAACTGAAAGTCATACAGATTGTAACAACTAACCAAAGACAAGTAGCCTCCAGCCTTCCTTGATTTACTATCAAGTTTCAAATACATCTGGGGGTTTCAAACACATTACTCAATTTTCTGCCTCCCCAAACTTCAAATTTTTCTTAGACACTGGAAATTTTCTCCCTGATCTTGGGTTGCAGTCAGAAAGCCTCTCAACATAATGGCCATGTTTTCTTTTCCTGCTTGGAATTCATGAGGGCAGTCTCCAGAATATGAGTTGTGCTAACTAGTGACCAGAAATATGCTTCTTACTCTGCTTCCTTGGATAGAGGAGCTGATCTTATCTGCTTTATTGCTATCTGTTCACTCATTTATATTGTTTAATACACTGACATCAAACTCGTTTTGTGGACTGTAAATAACATTTAGTGACGTTAGTCACTTGTTTGACACTTTTCATTAGCCAAATTGCTAATGTAAAGCCAAAAGGCTAATGTAAACTGCCATGGCTCCAAACAGTCTTTTTTAGCAGACGTAAAAGTTTGGTTCTGAACCGTTTTACTACTTTGAAGCAGAAGAAATTTGTAAGCTTTATTTTTTGTTTAAATGAGAACTGTGAACTGCAACTAGAAAACCTTAAGTTTTCACTGGCTCTGCAAAGCTGAGTTTTAACTGAAAATTCAAAGTAGTACATTGCAGCTGTTAAGGCTCTATGGTGATATATATCTTAACAATAGTATCTGAATGTTAATAATGTCACATAGTGGAGACTTCAGAAACTGAGAATTAATGTGGGTATTAGTCCTGCTTATCAATTAATTATATCATTTAAAAGCTATGTAACTCAGCTTAATTTGTTACATTAATTGAGTTAATTTTTAAATGAAAGCAACTAAAGTATTTAGAAAGAACAACATGGTTGCAATATCACAATCCTACCAAAATGCAGAGGATTTCCAGTTTTTTTAGCTTTACCAGAAATAGATCAATAATGCAACATTTCAGGTTTCATTTTTATTATAAAAAAAAGTCTGCAATGTGCCTGCCATTTGTCATAGTTCCCTGTCTAATTTTGTTGTTTATTATTATTACTGTTACTATTATCATTGTTGTGCTGCTGCTGCTTGTGTCAACTGACCCTTCCATTTTTTTGTGTTTGGCAAGTAACAGAAACCTTAAAAAAAAAAAGTAAGTAAAATAATGAGCTATGTTACAATGAATTAGTAGAATTCATAAATATATGAAGCATAAACATCTTAATACATTACATTGACAATACAGGACACCAATTGAATAAAATAGATCTAGAGGTTTGACAAATATTTAGAATTGAATCAGTATCTCCAGACCTTCTATTTCCATTCTGACCTTGCTGTTATAAACTGCATTTCCTCTCTACGCAGACCTGTGCAACACGAGGAACAACAAAGAGGAGGGACAGGAAGTTCATAGAGATCTGTCGATGCATGGCATCACTGCGCTCATGGAGATTTGGTGGAACAGCACAACTGGCAGCCATTTTTTCCATGTGACAGGTTCTGGTGGATGTACTGGTGGTGTGACAGCTAACAGTCTTGACAGCAGAGATCATAAGACAGAATAGTTCAAGATCCTGAGTGAAGTGGTACAAAAAAACCTGCTTGGATCTCAGGAGAATGTATTCAAGCTCTTTTTGATAGGCTGAATCCAGAAGGGTACTGTTCTGAAGGGCAAAAGGGCACAAACTGAGAGATTTGTCTTTAAAGACAGCCTTTTCAAAGCATGACACTCTAGCCTAATGTGCAATAAAATGAGGGAGTAAGGCACTAGTCTCTTGGCCAAGCACAATACTCATCTCTGATCTGGAATACTGAAAAGTAGAGTTGAAAGGATGTACTGCCAATAAAGACAAGAAAAGCATTGTTCAGGCATACAAGGATAGAAAGAGAAAAGCCCCATCCTTTCCAAATAATCCTATACAATTTGCAAAGGGTGGAACTTCTGTTGGATGAAAGAAAAATGAATCAGTTTGTGCTCTTGTGGTGCTGAAGGGTAACTGTGTAATAGCAGGAGTGTATCTTTCAGGTTTACAGACACAATTGTTCACTGTACTTGGCTCTTGAGACGCATCTCAGATATTGTGTCTGGTTTCAGATCATTAATGCTGAGGCTGAAGAAACTATAACAAGTCCAGTGCTTTAAAAATATTGAGGACTAGAAAACACATTGCACAGGAAGAGGATCAGAGAGTTGGATTGGTTAGACTGGAGAATAGAAAGATAAGGGGAGATATAGCTGTAACTTTTAGCTGCATAAAGGAAGGTTGCAAAGAATATGAACGCAGATTCTTAACAGTGACATGCACGAGACAATAACACAAGTTGCAGAAAGGGAAATTTTTACCATAAAAAAAAAACCAAAAAGTCCCAATGAAGGTGTTCAAATGCCAAAACAGATTTTTCCAGAGAGGTTTTGAGATACCAGGTTTTAAAAAATATTTTGACTGGGGCCAGTCCTAAACAACCTGAGTTACATTTTGGGATTTGACCAGATGATAACCAGAGGTTCCAGCATAAATTTTTACTGTAAAAGGTTTAGGTCAGTACTGAACACAGAGGGTGACTTAGCAAAAAATTCACAAACTGTGCAACACATTTTTTGCAGATAATATATAAAGGAAGTTGTGAGAGTTGATGAGTTAATATCATTCAAACTAGAACTGTTTAGTTTCATTTATTTCAATGTGTATTTCATATTTCTTTCATAAGTGATGAATAAACTCTTTTATGAGATGGGGCTTAGCGGAGGCAGATTCAGTGTGGCAGAATTATTTTGGGAAGTATTTGCATTCTAAAGAGACTTCTTTCTGGAAAACGGTTTTAGGATTTCTTGTGTATGTAACAGAAGAAAGCTCAGAAAAAAACATAGAAGGAAAAATGATTTCCTTCTAGCTAGATAGTCTGAGCCACTATCTAATCAGGCCATTTTAAGTTGCAGCTGAAGAAGTTATTAGGAGAATAGTAGATTTTATTCTACTCTACTGAGCTGAAATATTAGCAATATGAAAGTATTTTGGATTTCTATTAGTCTGCATTTTATAGTTAGTATTTGCAGAAGAAAAGGTGTACCATATTTTAAATCTCTTGAAAAATTTATTTAATTTTTGTTGGACAATAGAGGAATAGTAGACAGCTTTATCATTAGAAAAATATTTTTTTTTCTTGTATGTGTATGGAGTCATTTCACTGGCATGCATACATCACCACAACCGAGAGATCTCAAACTGACATCTGCAAACTGGAAAACAGAGCAAGATTTATGCTAAAAATCTCCTTACTTGTCAGGTTTTGGAAAGCAATAGGGAGACTGAAAATATAGAAGCCCATGATCTGACCAAACAGGCTTGCTTCAAATTAATACTGTAAAGGTTTTGAGTGCTCCCTCAGTTGATATGCCCCCATGAATTGATATCCAGTGAGTTGTAGACACCCAACCACCTTGACACAGGCTTGTATATAAGCTGGTTTTAGGTTGGACAGTGAAAAGTTCCCTTCTAGCTTCTTTGTTCAGGCACAGGTTTTCTCTCTATTGTAATTGTTCAGGAGGACAGCATTATTTAAGGATGAAGAAACCAGCATTCCCTATAAAGGAGGTTAACCTATGGGAAAGAGATACTAAACAACAGAGAAGGTAGAATACCACTTATTTAGAAAGCATCTGCATGTTAAAATCAGTGTGATATTATCCCCAGTGTATGGAGAGAATTTTGATTCTGATGTTCTTTTAGAGAGATGTCAAATTATAGAAGATTATGGAAAGCGGGGAGAAAATAAATTAAAATCCAGATTTCACAGGCAGGATTATGCCAGCCCAAGACAGGTTCAGTTACTGAGTTTGTGTAAGATCCTCACCAGCACATGAATAAACTGTAGATGGTACTACAAGTTTCCTGAGCCCACAAGATTCATGCCCATGACCAGGGAGTTTGACATGTGTGCATGGGCAAATATTCCTCCCAGTTCACAACCTGATAGTCTTTCCAAATCATTAGATGTAGGAGTGTGCTGAATGGGAGTATGAGTCATATTTATTTTCCAATAAGTCATGAATACAGCTTCAGTTCAAGTCTTCAATGTTTCTGTAAAAGTAGTTTTGAGCTATGGACAGACCATACTTTTGTATTTCCATAATGCTTTGGGTGACATACATTTTGATCACAATGAACTCCATGTGCACAGAAAGAGGAGAGTTTCACTCGAGATTACAGTTTGAGATCTATAAAAGGTGTCTGCTTTTTACATATGTACTTGAATTTTTCTTGCACACAGTGAAGTTGAAAGCACTTTGCTTGTTACTCATCACCTCCAATCCCTCAATATTTCAGTGATGCGTACTAACTGTTCTTATCCAGAACTAGACCTAGACAGTGATTCCGTTCTTATGGCATGACACGTTCAAAGGTTAAAGGTCCATAGGTGACAGCGACTGAGGGACACTGAAAGTAAAATGACTGTTGTGTGTGTGCAATGTATACTCCAGAGATGGTTACTGTAGGATATTGCTACGATTTCAATACCAGGGGAAAAAAACCCGAAACAAAACAAAACCAGACACACAAAAAAAACCCAACCAAAAAAAACCTGCATGATTTCAATGCAATCATATTTAAAGGCACAGGGAACCGTTGTCTAAATTGACTCAGTTTCTGAACCACACTTGCCTCTAGTAATTGGGAGCACTAATTTCTCCAAGTATATCCGAACAGATATTTTACTAGACTGTGGTAAGGCCAGTTATTTTTAAGGTATTTTGATTATTTTCATTATAAGATTCTGCTTTCAGGTATTCAGAATATCAATACATTTCAACTATTTGGGTATATGTTTTTTCCATTGCAAGTGATTGCTTCAGATTGATTTTGTGGTTTTCTTTTCTTTCTTTTTCTCTTTTTTTTTTTTTTTTTCAGCTTTAAAGTCATATAAAACAGCTCATTTATTTCTGAGAATTAAGGCAGAAAATAATATAGTGTTTGCCAATGTTAAATAATTGCCAGACTTCTTTTAGAAACATCAAAACTAAAACATCACGCTTCGGAGCAGTTATTTAGAAATTGGTTGGGAGTGGTCTTTGTTTGAAATATATTCCTTTAGTTTTCTATATGAAAATCTCTGTTAAAAGGTTTTCAAGAACCAATGTTTATATACAACATAAAGATTACTAGCAACTGTTGCCTCTCATGTCTTTACTTATGTAGAACATTCTCTGTTCCAGTATAAAGATGAACTTGCTTTTCAATTTGCAGCTCCAGAACATTGCTAAATAGCAATTACAGATTGTTGATGGAATTGTTCTAGAGATGTGGCAGAAAGAAACTGTCTGGTTCAAGTGAAACACAGTCCATTACAGACCAGAGAGGCTAAATGGGAGATTAGAATGGTAATAAATTTTCCTAAGTTCCACAGTCCCTGTCACTGGTAGGCTTTAACAACCATGTTTACATGTATGGAAGGAGGAAACTTTGGGGAGAGATTAGGATCAAGTAAGAGTCAATAAGAAAGAAGACTATTTAATTCACCTAACAGTCAGTAATTACTTGAATTACCAGCATAGGTTAATAGGATAATTCAGTCTTGAAGCAACCTGATGAGATTTCTAATCCAACCTCCTGCTCAAACCAGGATCAGCTGATGGGCCTGGAAAACTCCCAAGGATGGACATTTCACAATCAGTCTGGTCAGCCTGCTTCAAATGCTTCTCTCTGTTAATAGTGGGGGGAAAAATCCTTTATATTCAGAACCTAACTTCAAGTTGTGACATTTTTGGTCATACTTTAAGACAATAAGTGATTAAAAAATAGAAATATTTTATAGAGATAAGGTCCAGCTGGAAAACAGGAAAGATTTCAAATGTCTCAGAAAAATATATGTTTAAAGGCAGAAATTAGGTTATTAGTCTCAAATTACCCATGGATTATCTATCTAGATGACAGTTATGCTGTCCATATTTAATCTTCAGTACATTATTTGCTAGAGTAAGTAGTGGTTTGAAGCAAAATGAGACTATTTTCATGATTAGATAAGAAGGAGGGGGGAAAACATCTTTATGTAACTTTAAAATCAGGGAAATGTTTCATTATGTATTGATAGGGTGATAGAGAATTTGGATAGATTATGATTCCTATGTTTATGAAATAGCATCTTACCCCAAGAAAAAAAAAACATCTTGCACAAGTGAGGGAAATTCATTTGCCCTCAGAGAGGTGTGTGGCTGTTATTAGGATATTTGAATTATCAGCTTCAGTGGTATAAGACTCAGATCTTCATGGACAAGGACATCTGCACATAGCCCTGAAGATGACCTCAACATTCGTTCAGTGAAGAATGGTTCATTTAGCATATCTTGGGTTTACCAACACTAACCTATAGATTTTATGATTTTCTTGCTACTAGAAATATGTCAAAGTAAAGTAGGCCTTGCCCTCTCCAAAATTTACTGGTCAACTTCAATGACCCCTACACTTGATCATAATTAACAGAAAGTAGTGAAGTCCCTCAGGTTCCAGGAAATTGCTTTAAATAGGATAGGTTTACACTTCTGCTTCAGAAAAGTAAACCAGAAATTCATAAAATGGAAATTATTAATGGATTTAATATTGCCATCTCACTGCTAATGGTTTAAATAAATTATTGCTACAGAGATTCCCTTAGCTGTTTAAAAATAATAACAGTATCTGCAGTTATTCATGTTTAATGTCTTGTTAGAAATAAGATGGATGTCTAGAATTTTGGGGATCACGCAGTTCTATTATAGCAGCTATATAAGAGAACTTAGGCAAGAAGAATTATAGAATAATTAGAACCATTTAATACATGGCCTTTTTACTGGTAGATTCTAAATAAAAACATTTTGAAGTAGTCTTTGCCTGTATATGTGGATGGACATGTATGTTCATACATGTAATACAACTGAGAGTTAAAGAACACCGTACAAACCAAGGTCAGTAAGAGAGTATTCATTAGCAAGACAACATAAGAGAGACTATTATTTTTTTATGTATTGGAAAAGAAATAATGGCCTCCTTGTTGAGGGATCTTGTAATTTGCTCACAGGTGTCACTTTTAAAACTGTGCCTGAGTTACCAAATGCCTGATTCTGTGACCTTGGGTATAACTAGCCAAATCCCATCTCAGGTTTACAAGACAGGCAAGTTTTCTCACATTTCCTATTCATGGTGATATTCAGTATTTTGCAAAACTACCTGAAAAATAGGCAACAATAGGAAGAGAAACAGAAGAAAATATTCTTTGCTAGATCCTATACATTCTTGTGTTTGAGTCTCCTAATATCTTTAAAAGAAAAGGCTCTGAGCTGAAGGGGTAGTATGCAAAACATGAGTTGCATAAATAAATAGACAACAGACATTGTCTGAGAAAAGAAGAAAGAAATTTCATCAGACTATCATTCTCTGAGCTATATATTTTGATTAAATTATAGTTCTTAAAGTGGCTTGATATATAGCTGTATCAAGCTGTGGAAAAAAAGTGAAATGGGTTTTGTAGCTGCTACTTGGAACTATAACTGTAACCTTGGTAATGCTTTGCACTTTGGATTCAGGGTTGCAATTTCTCATAGCCTCATGCTTTTATGTATGTCCTGTCCTGCCAGGGAAGCCTTTCATTATTTTACTCTTAGATCTGATATATAAATATATGAGTAGTCACGTGAGGTAGTGTGATAATGCAGATATATATTTAAGTTCCTGAAGAGAGTTACTAAATTCAATGAGAGGAGATTAAAGTAACTAATTTCTGTTGTTATTTTTTCTCCTTTTTTTTTTAATCTTTAACTGCCTTTGGTTTACGATGATTAAATTATGAGATTAAAATATTCTTTCCATGTTTTATATAACTGGCAGCTTAGCTGTAGGGAAAAAAAAATGAAAAAAACTTACACAGTAGTGCTGGACTCACCAGGAAAATAAGCATACGTGACTTGCAGAGTTGCAAAAGTTTTCTAATGTTTTGTCTGTGTCTTCTCTCCAATCCTGACCCAGTTCCCAGTATATCTAGTACTCCTAGAATGCATCTGCTTGACATACTTGCATAGAAATCCCTCACCAAGCATAGTCTTTGCCTGTTGTAAAACCAAGTAGAAGGAATAAAACTATCCAGATTCAGAGGGTGCTTCTTATTTTCCTAACTATGGAGCGTGCTGCAAGTGTTGATCCCTGATTTGATCAGCATGGGGAAATGCACACCCTCAGATTTTAAGAATTGAACACAAATCCTAGTTTCATATTTTGTCCTGCTCTGTAGTCATTTTAATGATAAGCATTAAAAAAAAAAAAAAAAGGCAAGCCTAAAGGAATTACTTTCCACAGGTATGGTACAATTTGTATAGAATTATTTATGTAGTAAAGTAAGGATAGCTTCCCCAAAAATATTAACTAGCTTTGTAACTATCAACACTTTTAAACAGAATAAGTGCTTACAAGACATTTCTCTGGGCTTTTTTTTTGGTGTCTATAACATAAAAATACAAAATAAGTATGATAAGTGCTCTTTTACATGGGGCTTATTTCTTACTTTTTAACTTACCTAGAATAAAGTATCATTCATTTCTCTTTGGACAGGTATAAAATGTACACCAAAAAGTTATGCTCAGAGGCTTAAAAAATTTCTATGCATCTGCATATTTCTTCAGCATTGTAATTCAACACATAATTAATACTCTTGCTAAAGTAATTGGTTGAAGAGCTAATAGCTCCTGTTACTGAGAGAATATGTATGTGGCTTTTAAACCATAAATGAATAAACAGTTAGCTATCACAAATTACATTGCCCAATACTTTTAATGTTTTCATTACATTTTATGTACTTTCAACCATTATACAATAAGAGCTTTTATTTTCCTGAGTTATTAATATTTATGTGCTTTCATTATTACCAGAAAGCCAACATCTTCTCAACGGTCAGATGAGGTTGTCTGCAAATTGTAGAGCTACAGCATTAGTTCATTTATTATTAATAAAGCTCATAAATACCCATGCCATCCAAAATAGCCTTAAACAATTTCACTTGAGCATAATCTGAATTCTCTTTTTTCTGAGGGAGTTCTATTTTTCTGGTGTATAATTAGGTGTCATCTGCTGTGACTGGAAGAACTCTACTCCACCCTGTTTCTTGCAATAAATGACAAATACCATAGCCTACAGCTAGTAAAATATTTGACTAACTAGAAAACAAAAAACAAGCAATATGAAGAGGTTATTTTTGACAAAAATATAACTAGGTTACTAATAAACTTTTGTTTTTTTATGTCTGATGTTTACAAAATTTTAAAGACTGTTCTTGACAGATAAAGTCCAGCAAAACTCCACAGCAAATTTAAACTCATTGCAGGGAAGAATTTAGTAAGTGACCTTGAAAAATATTATTTGATATGTGAATTATACTCGCCCTTGTATATATAGGAAGGAACAGATTCATACATAGCTAGAGAAACCATAATCCACAGCTCTGAATTTGGAGGTCTGCAGACCTTTCCAATAGGAGCAAACTACAGACTCCTAGAAAGAGGGAAATTTTCACTGGTGCTGGTTTTCCTTAACATATAAAGTTCTGACATGACGATATTTTGTGTTGAATGATCTGTTTATGTACAAAGAAGACAGAGCAAGGCAGGCCACACAGTGGCTCATGACTTTCTGCAACAACTCTAGTAAGCTATGCCTTAAGCTTGCTTTCCCCACTTATTTAAACATGGAAAATTCTTTCAAACTTAGAAAATTTAGTAAAGCATAGGTTTTCTGGATAGGACAACTAACTAGAGTTAAAATAGGTGTCTTGGGTTGAGCTGGCAAAATGTCAACTGTCCAAGGCAGAATGAAAAGGGAATAAGAGGGAGAGGGAAAAATACCTCCAAACTAGGTTTATGCTTAAATTAACTATATATATTTATACAGAAAAGAGAAAATTAAGAGAAAACTACAATATAACACACTCTTACACAAGTTATATATAACAAGAAATAACCTCCCACTCCCCAGTTAATACAAAGTCTATTACTCTAGATTCATAAGCACTCTAAAAGACACCCTGCAAGAAAGACAAGGTATAAAAACAAAATATTTCTACTTCCCTGAACTCAAACAAAAGGCAAGTAGCAGCAGGAGCAAGACCCAGCACGGTGGAAGAGCTGCAGTACGTCCTACTTTTACTTCAGCCATAGTGGAACTGACCTAACACTTCCCACTGCTGCACTCATATCTTAGGTTTGTGTCATCTGGTATGAAATATTTCCTTGGTTACCCAGTCAGGTGATAGCTGTCTCCCAATCCACATAGATCTTTGAGCCTGCTAATTTGAGGCCTAGCTTAAACCACTACAATAGGATTTCATTTCTTAACTGCTTGGAGCTTTACACTTTAAAAACCAAACAAAACCTAATTCATATACTTATAAAGAAAAAACAACCAAGCAAAGCTGCATACTTCAACTATCAGAACTGCAAAAAATTAGTAATGCACAATGGAAAAATCAATGCATAGTTGGTTCCAAACAAATATTCCCTTTCACTTCTTCATAATTACACACAACAGAAAAAGGAATTTCACTTAATGTATATCTTTACATGTATTTTGAAGAATGTTTTTTTCAGCATCAATTTGTTTTAAGGACCTCTCATCAATCTGTGTAGTGCTGATGCCATATTCTCAGTTAAACTAGCACAGTTTACAGATCTGGACCATGAGATTGAAAAAGTGACCCACAGTAAAAATAACCATTTTGTCTAGATTTTTAACTAAGGGAAGTGAAGATAAGGAGTGTCAGAAATGTAGGAACTGCCTAAGTCAGCACAGGAACTGAAATAAGCGTTTATCAAACTATAGCCTTCCATGTCTTATTCTGCACATATATGCAATAACTTGAATTTAGAGGTAATTCAATAGTGAATGCTCACTGCCTGCAGTAAGGCTAAATCAAGAGCACAACATATAGAATTCCTTCATCATATCCTGGTTTTCTCCTCCAGCTATTACTAAGGCACGGAGAAGAGCCTTGAAATAGAACTGGGGGAATCTAATTTTAAAATATATTTAATATAAATTTTACTTGGACTACAAAGCACTGTGAGTTATGGAACATCATGAAAACTTCTCTAAACAGAGGCAGAGACAATAGAAATCCTGAGAAACTATAGATATTATGATAAAAACAGCTGTACCAGTGTAACGCACAACAAACAGAACCATACAATATTTTCAATGTATCTCTTTTTCTATTATTCCAGAGCTACAAATAGGTCTTAAAATGTTATCTTATACATTCTGAAGATTTTGACAAAGCATCCTCCTGCTCTCAAGAAGTGTAATTATAACTCATGGAGTATGATAATAAACCTCAAAAATCCACCTCAAGCGGAACCCTGTGTCAGCCTCCCTTGGTGCTAAACACATTCAAGGCTGTGGTGATATGACAAAACTAGCTCTACTACATGTGCAGACTGTGACCTTTCAAAATATCAGAGCTAAAATAAAATCATTATAGCATTTTAAAAGTAGCTTTTATGTGTTTTCTACTATACGGACACAACTATGCAGTTGCACTCCAATTATAATCAGGAAAGGTATTAAGATAAATGTTTCCTACTTCATAACATGTAAACCTGGTGATTAGAAATGAAAAACAATATTGCTAGACATTTAACACAACACATGCTGTTCTCATTGCATATTTTTGACACAGACTCTAAACAGATTCTGAAACAAGTGATCTCAAAGACGACGTGAATAACAGATTACCAGTACCTAGATGCCAATAAATAATGATTAGTACACACTATAAGATAACCAAAAATCCAGAAAAAGTGTACATATAAAATAAATTTTCAAGTCTTATGTATCAAATTTCTCAGACATTTGGCTTCAAAACCTTTTGTGGAGGATTGAATGATTATCAGGCTTTGCCATAAACAAAGTCAATAGCAATTTTTACTTCACTGACTGGTCAGTGTGATTGTTTTTTAAAATCTCACATAATTACATTATAATTACACTTTATCAAAGTAATCTAAAATATTTTTTCAGAGTAAAATGTATATTAAGGTTAGAAAGTTAAAATAACTCTAAGACTGTAGAGGATACATGTAAAATAGTGTATCTCATTTAGGTAATATCCATAAAACATTTTCTTTTGCTTTCCCCAATTTTTAAAATTTATTTTCATAATTTTGGTTAAGAAGTCAAGTCATATATGCCCTGATAACAGTTTTATTTTATTATTTCTAGTATTTTTAGCCCTGTAAATGAAGTTTTAAAGTTAAAGAAAGATGTGAAAACACTTGACATGTTCATAGACTCAAAAGAACGTCCACATGATCAAATGCGCCATGCTCAGGTTCCCACATGATGCAAGTGAACACCAAAGCCTGGCAGTGATAGTAGCACAGTACCAAATGCAGTACAAGTGCTTCACTGAGGCATCATCTATGATAGTTGGCATTGCTAATTCATCTGCATTGATTTTCATATCTGAATTAGTATCATGACAGTGATTTCCCATACCAGGCAGCTATACTGACTAACTTGATATTAGCTTGAAATAGGGTATAGAAACACACACTGGCCCTAAAATGCTAGTTGGAAACATCGGTGAGATCCCTCTAGAATTGCCCTCCCTTAGAGCCACTTCTCCTGTGCCTCTCTGAAGGCTAAGAGAGACTACATGGATCATCTGTATAACTGCTAAAACAAGAAGAGCAGTCTCTGTTGCTTTTATCGGTTTTATTACATCTCTTATTAAAATGAGTCTGTTCATCTCTCCCAGACACTGACACAAGAGCTGCTTTGTCAATGGTTTTATGTTTTCTATAATGTATAGATTCCTTATTTATCATGTAGAAGAAAGTTATCATTCATGACTTAATAATTAAATCATGTCTTATAATTTTAAATATTTTTGTAACAAAGTTTTAATATATTAATACTCAAAATATATATTGTGAATAATCATTCAAATAATATCAAAATATATATTATATTTTCTCCATGTTTATCATTATATATGTGAATAGGGACTGCATAACATCATTATTTCGATCCTAGTCCATAACCTATGTCACACTCAGTGAATGGTAAGTCTACCTGCATAGTTTACAGCATCAAAAGAGGTAAAATGAAATCTTTATTTTGAAATTATCCTTATCTTTGTTTGTTTAATCACTAGCATTGTTAATATTACAGGGAAAAGTGGAGAGTTGTATTATGACATGTTTCATTAATTTCAGTGACATTTTTAGAAAACATTATTGCAGGGGTAAATATGCTTTTTTCTGGAAGATTTTACTGTGAGCAGTCACTTGTTTCACTTAGAACAGTCTTCCCTGCCACTCTCTCAAAACAGTTGCTGTTCTCTCCCTCTACATTCCAAAGAGGTTTCTCTCTATGATGTGTGAGGAGAGAGATAACATTCAGACATGTTACAGGCCTGCTGCTGCTGAGAGAGCAGGGTGGGCCAGCAATAAATAAGCCAAGGGAAGAAATAGGTGTGTCTTTCTGAGGCACAGGGCTTGTAGCTGGTGTAAAAGCTGTAGCTTTCCTTTGTAAGTTTTTTAGTGTTCTCTACTTCTAAATAAACTTTTTAGATTCTTTCCACTGCCTTGGCATTTTTGGGGGTACCTGCATATATCTTACCGCACAGTTGATGAAAAGTTGGGGGTTGCAAATTAGTGTATTTTATATCCATTGAGTGTGTGCTGTCCAGATTGAGTTCAAGTAGTAGTCAAAAAAAGAAAATCCAAAAATAAGCTGTATTGGTACTACTCAGCCACTCCTAAATGCTTGCTTAATGATTGAACTTAGTAAGATGACAGATATTTCCAAGGGACTCCCCAAAGAGCAAGATAGCTTAATGCATTAGCTTTTCTTCTTGGCTTAACTCAGAAACAAATTGTACGTACATTAAAAAGTGTAGGATGGTCTCTGTTCACTGTGAGGAACTTGAAATTCACAATTAAAGGAGTACAGATCTCATACTGGTGGAGGTCACATTACAGGTGAATGTCAGACCCTTGCACAGTCTAACAATGACTAATTGAGAGAAGTCAGAATAATAATGAAATTCTGTGTGACTCCAAACATCCCACAAATACCACAGATGGAATGAAAAGCACAGCTAACTGCAAATTAATGTAAATAATATACCATATTCCACAGAATTATTTGATATATGCATCATTATGATATTTTCTACAGAAAGCAAAAAATTTTTTAACTGCTCAAGATTGTAAGACCTCAGTCCTTAACTGGGAGTATTACTTTTTTAAAAATATACAAGTCTCCAAAAAACTGTGCCCACTGAACTTTTGCAAAGTGTTTGATTCTTATATACATTGAGATAGCCTAAAGAGAGAAAGGCTCCACACAGTTTCCCAGGAGATACTTTCAATTTAGGAAGATATAAGGATTGTGGCAAAGGTATAAAAGGGGTGATGTGCAGCCAAGGCAGATCATTCCACAAAGCACTGACCCAGCACACACCAACCCACATAACAGCAGAATTCAACCCCCTGGTTTAAGTTACAGAAAATATTAAGAAAAGAGAGAGAAAAAAAAAGAGATTAAAAGTGTAAAGAAAGAGATTGATTAACAGAAGAAGCAGAAGTATATAGTTACCACCAAAGAATCCTATGGAGATTGGGCTCCACAAGGCTGATGGGAGGCTCTGGAGAAGAAAAAGGAAATAGAGCACCTGTGTTGTTGTATTTATGTTCTTTGGCCATCTGTGGCTGCTCCCAGGTGGGACATCCAGCACTGACCACTCAGTGCCTTCCTAGTGGGAGTGAGAGGTGGTGCAGACAATCAGAGGCTGTGTCAGGGGTTCCAGGTGTGTGATGTGGGCAGGCTCCCAGGCTCCTGACAGTGGCTCCATGACAGTGGCTCCATGTGGGCTCTGGCCCTACCATGTGAGTTCTGAGACCGCAGACCTGGCCCTTCCCCCCACATACACACATGAGTTGGTTCAGACCCAATCATTAAATAATACTTTTACTGATCCAGTGTCTCACAAACATGGAGTTTTGGTTTTTTGTTTGTTTGGTTGTGTTCTTCCTTCCATCTTGGGCCATCCCATGCCTCAGAGCTTAACTGTTCATGATTGTCAGCAACACAAAAAACCAGTTCATTTTACCTTTCCACATTTAAATGAATTTTTATTAGTGCAAAAAATACACCTTTAAAGGCATTGATGAATCCATTCAACCAAATCAGGGTCACGTTGGCCTTCAGAGAAGCTTTTCCAAGATTTTATCCATTATGATAATCCTTAGTTATTTAGTGACTTCAAGTCTTGGTCAAAGATTTATTTTTCCTTTGCACACAAGTTGGTAAAAGTTAATTTCTGTCTCAATGACCTTTGATTTGTTTTGAGAACTAAAGTTATAAATATAGGTAATGTGGAATTTTTTCAAGAAATCTCAAGATCTGGGTCACTCAGAAAAAAAGCATTATGATGAAATATAAGTACACATATTGGAGAAGGTATGCTGAAGTAATGGTTACAGATGTGCTGTAAGATGGCGCTTCCACTCAGCAAAGTGAGAAAAAAGTTTTACTAAACTCTTTTACCGAAACAATTCTTGCTTTAGTATATAGAAAATATTATTCCATCATTATACACAGTGTTACACTAAATGAGAAAGTAGAACTCCTAAATTTTCCAATTTCAAAACTATATTACTTTTTTCCTTTTTTTGTGAAGCAAAAAAATAATCCCTTTAATTTTGTTATATGTGTGAAAGACGTTTTGAGAGTAACTGCAATTTCATAGAATAATTTAGGTTGGAAAGACCTCTAGGATAACTGAGTCCAACCTTTAACTAGCACTTCAAAGTCTACTACTATACTATGTCTGCAAACACTACATATACATGTCTTTTAAATACGTCCAGGGATGGTGACTCAATCTTTTCCTTTGACAGCCAGTTTCAAAGCTTTCTATGATGAAATTTTTCCTAATATTCAATCCTAATATTCATGTCTTCAGGCTTTTTCCTCTTGTCCTGTAACTCATGACTTGGGATAAGAGGTTGACCCTGCCCTGTCCACAACCTCCTTTCAGGCAGATGTAGAGATCAAGGAAGTCTCCCCTGAGCTTCCTCTTCTTCAGGTTAAACAACTCCAGCTATGTCAGCCATTCTTCTTAAGAGTTGTTATCAAGACCCTTCACCAGCTCCATTGTTCTTCTCTGGACTCACTCCAGTGCCTCAGTGTCTTTCTTCAAGTGAGGGGCCCTGACCTGAACACGGGCTTAAGGTGCATCTTCACTAGTGCTGAGTTCAGGGGGACAAGAATTTTTCTGGTCCTCCTGGCCACACTGTTTCTCATACAAGCCATAATGCCATTGGTGTTCTTGCCCAGGTGTGCACACTGCTGACTCGTTCAGCTGGCTGTCAAACAGCACTCCCAGTTCCTTTTCCACCAGAGTTTTCCACCTACTCTTCCTCAAGCCTGTCGCATTGTCTGGGGTTGTTGTGACCCAAGTGCAGGACCCAGCACTTCACCTGTTTAAACTCACGGAATTGTTCTTGGCTCACCTAACCTGTCCTGTCCAGATTTCTCTGCAGAGCTTTCCTACCATCAAGCAGATAAACATGCCCACCCAAATTCATCTCATCTGCAAATTGACTGAGGGTGCACTTGATCCTCTCATCCAGTATATTGATAAAGATATTAAATTGGACTGGCCTCACTACTGAACCCAGAAGAACACCAACCACCAGCTGTATTGTCACTCCATTCACCACCAGTCTCTTGGCCCAGCCGTATGGCCAGTTTCTTATCCAGTGAACAATGCACCCATCCAGGCCATGAGCAGACAGTTTCTGTGCAAACAGTGTCAAAGGCTTTTATTAAAGTCCAGGTAAACTGGAGAGCTAGACAGGCAGTCCACAACTGATATAGGGAAGCTGCTCTTAACTGTAATAAAGAGGTGTTCTTGACATACAGTGTAAATCCCTCCCACTGCAAACAATTGTTTTTGGTTTGTGTTTGGTGGCAACATTGACCACAAATGATCAACTTTTTTTGTATTGGAAGACTGTCAGCATGTGACCCCAAGGTTCTCTTTTCAAGACTAAATAAGGAAGGCTTTTAATATTTTTAATTCATTCTTTGCTCAATGGTCATATTTTCTACATCTATTAACCTTTTTTTGCTTCTATCTTATCCCCTTCTTTCCTTACGACTTAAAACTGCATTCAGTAATCCTCTTAAAGCTTCACAAATGCTGACTAGAGTGAAATAGTTACTCCGTATGTCTCAGGACTTGCATATTTTAAATCATCCTTTTTCTGCTGGTTTTGCAATATTGACTAATTTTCTATTTGCAACTCATTGTAATCCTGAGCTCTTTTTCTGCAGAATATCTGCCTAGTGAGACATTCTGCATTTCACATTTTCTTTTCCTTCCTAGATAGTTTGCCTCTGTCTTTGTTCAATCCTATTTTATTACTTTGTGCCATTTCTCCAGTTTATCAAAATCATGTTGAATGTAATTGTACCTTCCAGAATTTCTATAACCTTCCTGGTTTATGTTATCCACAAATAGTAGTCCTTCAATTGTAATACAAATACTGCATAATGCTGCACTCAAGTTATGTCTTTCAAACTGTCATTGAACAGATGCAAAGATGTCTCTGATAAGTGATTCAACTGATTTTACAGTGAGAACATATTACCATACTTCTAACAGTGTCATGTGGAATTGTCACATGTCAGCAAAGAAAAAGTATGTAAATACCTCCCTGTTACTCACTTAATTATGCTGTCATGGAATGGTTATCAGATTGGCCTGTTGTGATTTGCAACTCTGTTGTGATTTCAGTAACTCTGTTGTGGTTACTCTTAATCAACTTCAGTTTTTCTAGGTGCTCAGAGAGGAAAATCACTGATTAATAATTCATTGCCTTAACATTCTAAATATAATCTAGGCAAATGATACATAATACTCTTTTTCGGTTGATTAGTTGTATTTTTCTGTTAGATGTCCCCTCAGCCTTTATCTGTTCTGAAAAGTTCTCAAAGGTGACTGCTAATGGTTGAAAGAGAATTCAGATCATAAATACTTTAGGGAAAAATGCTGTTAAAT